>NW_028274821.1:10113531-11363531 GCF_037043125.1 Eumetopias jubatus | reverse complement strand
ACCCCAATTGGGTGGTTTAAAAGATGGAGGAGAGCCAAAGGCACCAAGTGAGGAGCCTGGGATGATGATAATAAAAATAGCAGCCAAATTACCAATGCCAATTAGCATAGCAGATGCTTCAGTGCATCATCTCCAATCTTCATCCAATCTCCCAGAGAGGCGTCATCATCCCTGTAGTACAGATGCAAAAGCAGAGAGTTCCAGAAACCCAGAGTAGTGAGGTCTGGCTACCTCTAGAGTCAAGCTGACTTCTATTATGCCAGGCTGTGTCCCAGTTCGTGCCAAGTGTATTCACTCATTCAGCCAGCCAGCCAGCCTGCTAGTACCACCGAACCTCTGAGCTAGCGGCTGAAAACCACAAGAATATTTGTCCCTATGTGTCAGAGAATGCTGCATTCTTTTTAAAAAGTTAATTATTAATTTGAATTATTAATTCTTTGTTATTTGAGGGTAGTTGAAACACAGTGTTACATGAGTTTATGAGCATAGCGATTCGACAAGTTTAGATATTACACGATGCTCACAGCAGGTGTAACTACCATCTATTTCCATGCAACACTATTACATCATTGTCTTCCTATGCTGCGCCTTTTGTGCCTGTGACTTATTCATTCCATAACTGGAAGCCTGTATCTCCCACTCCTCTTCACCCATTTTATCCACACCACCCCCCTCTGGCACCCATCAGTTTGTTTTCTGTGTTTACGGGTCTGATTTTGCTTTCTGTTTTGTTTGCTTATTTGGTGGTTTTGTTTGTTTTAGATTCCTCATATGAGTGAAATCATGCAGTATTTGCCTTTCTTGGTCTGACTTATTTCACTTAGCATAATACCCTTTAGGTGCATCCATGTTGTTGCAAAGAGCATATCATCTTTTTATGGTGGTGTAATATTCCCCCCCTCTTTCTACGACATCTTCCTCGTCCATTTGTCTCTGGATGGACTCTTGGGTTGCTTCCATATCTTGGCTATCGTAAATAATGCTGTAATAAACAGAAAGGTGCATATATCCTTTCAAATTAGTGTTTTCATTTTCTTTGGGTAGATACCCAACAGTGGAATTATTGAATCATATGGTAATCTTTTGAGGAATCTCCATAGTGTTTTCCACAGTGGCTGCATCAATTTCCATTCCCACCAAGAGCACACGAGGGTTCCCTTTGCTCCACATCCTCACTAACACTTGTTATTTCTTATCTTTTTGATACTAGGCATTCTGAGAGGTATAAGGTTATATCTCACTGTGGTTTTGATTTGCATTTGCTTGATGATTAGTGATGTTGAGCATCTTTTCACATGTGTGCTGGCTATTGTGTTTTTGTTTTTGTTTTTTTAAATGTCCATTCAGGTCCTCAGCCCATTTTTACATTAGATTATTTGTTTTTTTGGTGTTGAGTTGTGTAAGTTCTTTATATATTTTGGATATTAACCCCTTATTGGATATGTCATTTGCAGATATCTTCTCCCATTCAGTAGTTGCCTTTTTGTTTTGTTGATGGTTTCCATCATTGTGCAGAAGCTTTTTATTTTGGTGTAGTCCCAATAGTTTAATTTTGCTTTTCTTTCCCTCAGCTTAGAAGACATATTTAGAGAAATGTTGCTACAGCTGATGTCAGAGAAATACCTGCCTGTCTTCTTTTTCTAGGAATTTTATGGTTTCAGGTCTCACATTTAGGCCTTTAATCCATGTTAAGTGTATTTTTGTGTATGCTGTTAGAAAGTGGTCTGGTTTCATTCTTTTGCATGTAGCTGTCCAGTTTTCTCAGTACCGTTTGTTGGAGAAACCATCTTTTCCCCATTGAATATTCTTGCCTCTTTGTCATAAATTAATTGAGCATAGGTGTAGGTTTATTTCTGGGCTCTCAATTCTCTTCCATTGACTTATATGTCTATTTTTTGTGCCAGTGCCATACTGTTTTGATTACTACAGCCCTACAGTGATCTTGAAATCTGGAACTGTGATACCTCCAGTTGTGTTGTTGTTGTTGTTGAAGATTGCTTTGGCTAGTCAGAGTCTTTCGTGGTTCCACACAAATTTTAGGATTATTTGTTTTAGTTCTGTAAAAAATGCTACTGGTATTTTTATAGGGATTGCATTTAATCTGTAGATTGCTTTAGGTAATATGGACATTTTAACAATATTAATACTTTCAATTCACGAGCATGGTATATATCTTTCCATTTGTTTGTGTCATCCTCAATTGCTTTCATCAGTATTTTATAGTTTTCAGAGTAAAAGTTTTTTACATCTTTGGTTAAGTTTATTCCTAGGTATTTTATCCTTTTTGGTGCAACTGTAAATAGAACTATTTTCTTTATTTCTCTTTGTGCTACTTTGTTATTAGTGTATAGCAATGGCATCAATTTCTAGGTATTGATTTTGTATCCTGAAACTTTACTGAATTCATTTATTACTTCTTGTGGTTTTGTGATGGAATCTTTAGGGTTTCCTATGTATATCATGTCATCTGCAGATAGTGACCATTTAGTTTCTTCTTTACTAATATGGATGCCTCTAATTTCTTTTTCTTATCTCATCACTGTGGACAGTACTTCCAGTACTGTGTTGAATAAAAGTGGTGAGAGTGGACCTCCTTGTCTTGTTCTTAATCTCAGAGGAAAAGCTTTCAGGTTTTCTCCATTGAGTAAAATGTTTGCTGTGGGTTTTTCATATTTGGCCTTTAATATGTTGAGGTATGTTCCCTCTAAACCCATTTTATCGAGAGTCTTTATCATGAATGGGTGTTGGATTTTGTCAAATGCTCTTCCACATCTACTGAGACAATCATATGATTTTATCCTTCGTTTTGATGATGTGGTGTATCACAATGATTGATTTACAAATATTGGAACATCTTTGTATCCCTGGAATAAATCCCACTTGATCATGGTGAATAATTCTTTCAGTGTATTGCAGAATGTGGTTTGCTAATAAATTGTTGAGGATTTTTGCACCTATGTTCATCAGGGATATTGCCTTTAGTTTTCCTCCTCCCCCTCCTCCCCCTCCTCCCCCTCCCTCTCCTCCTTCCCCTTCTTCTTCTTCTTCTTCTTGTTTTTTTTTTTTTTGGTGGCTGTCTAATTTTGGTATTATCCATACTAGCTGGGTGGAATCTTCCATACAATCTATTTGGAAGCTTTTCTTCTTCTTCTCATTTTTGGAATAGTTTGAGGAAAACAAATATTAACTCTTCTTTAAACGTTTGGTAGAATTCACCTGTGAAGACATCTGGTCCTGGACTTCTATTTTTCAGTAGTTTTTTGATTACCCATTCAGTTTCGTTAATAATAATCAGTCTGTTCAGACTTTCTACTTCTTCCTGACTCACTTTTGGAAGATAGTATGCTTCTATCCATTTACCCATTTCTTCTAGGTTGTCCATTTTGTTGGCATATAATTTTTTGTAGTATTCTGTTAAAATCTTTTGTATTTCTGTGGTGTCTGTTGTTACTTCTCTTTTGTTTCTGATTTTATTTGGGTCCTTTCTCTCTTTTCCTTGGTGAGTCTAGCTAGAGAATCCTACATTCTTTTTTTTTAAGATTTTATTTATTATTTGAGAGAGAGAGAGCATCTCTTTCTTTAATTTCTAAGCAGACATTCTTAAATTTAATTTTATTATGTTATATTGGTCACCATACGTCATCAGTTTTTGACGTAGTGATCCATGATTCATTATTTTCATATAACGCCCAGTGCACCATGCAGTATGTGCCCTCCTTGCATGTGTGATATTACCACTTCCTGGAATGCTTCCCCCCACCTCACTCTTTTAAGTGTTACCTCCTTCTTATCTGTAAGCCCCATGCTCAGCCCCTTCTTTCCATCACAGCATTTATTACAAATTAAAACAATTTTTGTGTACTTTTCTGTTTATTTTTTTGAGCTGACATTCTTGCATTACTATGAACTCCATGAAAGCATGGGGGGTATTTTGCCTTGAGTGCTACTGTGTGCCCTGCCCTCTGCAGAGTGCCAGGGAAAAACAGGTATTCAATACATAGATGATGAATAAATCAAAGTAAAAAATTACACACACAGGTTCACACTGCATAGTCTATCATTGAATTGGGATTTCTTAAAGTCTTAAAATGTGGTGGACATTTTACCCTACCTTCTATTAGACCCTCAGGAGAATAATTTTAATTACAAGAATTCTATGACATAATGCTCACTGGTGTTCTCATGAGGAAATATCACCTACTGATATATTTTTTTTAATGATAGATTAGGTGTTGGTTCAAATGAATCACACCAGGGAATTTGTTCTAAATTCCTGAGTTACCGCAAGAGTGAACTAAAGAATCATGTGGCTCTTTCCTCATCATTTGTAAAATTGCCCTGTCAAAGATTTAATCCTTGTAGGTGTTTTAGCTCTTGATTTAACAAACAATAAGTGTTTGTTAGAAAACTGAGCTACATACAGCCTGATTCCTGAAATGGAAAATTGAAGTACTGCAGCTACAATATCATAGTCTTGCTTTGCTTCTGGGATGCAAACTATTTATGCAAATTAGTACAAATCTGCAGCTTCAGAGGTTTGAGGCTGGACTCAACAAAACCAGCTGCTGACACATAATTTTCAAAAGATTTGGAATTTGGAGCCGTTGCCCTGGTACAGTGTATTATCAGGCACCTAATGTTCACAACATTGCTGACTAACAGGTGACCTTATCCATTCTTTAATTTATTCCGCTATGATTTTCTTCTTGATCTTCTATTTTGTCTTGCTCAGCCTCCTTCTTTGGGACCCTCTCTTCTAGCTACTGCTTCCATGTCAGTGTCCCCTAAAGCTCTGCCTTCAACCCCCTTCTTAACCTGTACTGTCTTGATTTGGCCACACAATCTCATGGCTTCAATTACTACCTGGATGCTGACAGGACCAAATCTTCATCTTCAGCCTGGGGTTGTCTCCCCAGAACCCTAAATCTGTATTCCCAACAGCCCATTAAATAAGCCCTTCTGAATGTGCTGCAAGAAACTCAGATTCAACATTTACAAAATCAAACTTACTAACAACCCCTGATCTTCAAAACAAAAATTCCTGTTCTTCCTACTCTGAAAGACAACACCACTCACCCAGTTCCTTAGGCCAAAAACCCGGGAATCATCCTGGAGTTATCCATTTCTGTACCTTCACAGATTATTACAATCCAAGTGCTTTCAATTTTACTTGCTAAATATTTTTTGGACTTGATTCCTCTATTCTGGGTTCTTTTTGGTTCATGCCCTGTTAGAATTATGGTAGCATTGTTCTAAGCACTTTGTATTAATGTCCATTTAACCTTGGATGGCTATCTCATCAGTCTTATTACAAGCCCAATTTTCAGATGAGGACCTTGAGGCACAGAGAAGTTGAGTCACTTGAAGTTAGCAACCAACAGAGCTGGGATGTGAAGGCAGGGGTCTACAGTTGTAACTACTGGGATACGGTGCCTCCATAATCTCTAGCCTGCAACACTGCAAGAGTCTCCTAACTAATCTTGCTGCTGCTGCTGCTTCTTCTAAAATTCTCCATATAGCTACCCAAATGATCCCTCAATAATGCAAATTGGATTAAACTTGTTTAAAACCTTTCAATGATTCCTCATTCCCTAGAAATCAAAATCTAAACTTCTTGGCATGACGGGCATTGCCCTTCACGATTTTGTCCAGCTGAGCCCTCCACCTCCCATCCCCAGAATTTAGTCAAACACCTAATGTTGGGGCTGATCATTCCCCCTGTAACGTACTCATGCCCAAACCTCTGTCATCCTGGTAAACACCAACCCAGTCTTCAAGATTTGAATATCACTTCTTCCTTATTTTGGTCTCTGAAAAATAAGGTGTTTCTTTCTTTGACTTTCTATAACACCTATATTAATAACAATCGTCTCATTGCAATTAAATTAGTTGTTATTAGCCATGTGTCTAACCTGGACTGTGAGATACTTGAGGGAGAGATAATGCCACAGACAACTTAAATCCTAGATATCCTTGGTGCACTGTGACATTTCTGACACATAATAGACGCTCATCACACACTTAGTTATGGTTTAAGGGATAAGAAACTTGGACCTGAGAGTATGGAAAGTGATTCCTCAAACAGTAGAATAGAATCTGCCCAGTGAATTTTATAGGCATAGTTTCTAGACATTTCCAGCTATGGAATCCAATCACCCATCTAATACTTGACTCTCTTTTAACAAATTCACTCATTTAGTAGACATTTCTTGAAAGCCTATTATGGGTCAGCACCCTGCTAAGATGTAGGCAACACAAAAGAACAAGGTACAGTGTCTATTTCTGATAAGATCAAGTCCTTTCAGGGCTTAGTCTAAGTGTGGGGGAATCCAGTAAGAACAGGCAGTCCCCAAGCAATATGGCGGGAACCGTGGGACTGGGAAACACAGTGGGTGATGAGAGCACAGAGAAGAGGCAGCAAACCCAGTGTGACAGGGTGAAACAGAAGCTTCTCAGAGGTGGTGAGACCTCCAAGTAAGGAAGGGTGGAGCACCTACATTTTCAGAGAACAAAGTACTGACTTTTCTGAGTTCCGAAGTACATTGATTTTGCCAAATAGATAAGTAAGAGGTGGAAGACGAAGTGTGCTGTATGCCATGCTAAAGAGCTTTGGCCTTATCCTAAAAGTTGCGGGGGAACTGTGAAGCATTTCAGACCAGGCAGTAATACAACTGACACGTGTCTTTAGAAAAATCACCCTGGCAGTGGGAAGCAGGGAGACAAGAAGCTGCTCAGTACTTTAGTCAAGAGATAATGAAATTTGGGCTGAAGGTTCCATAGTGGAGAATGAGCAGCAGGCAGATATGAGATAAGGTCGGGGGGTGGGACGGCGGGGAACGTAGAATCAGCACAGCCTGGTGACTGAATATGGAGAATGAGATAAACAGGAGGGAGGTGTGAAGTGTGACTCCCAGCTCCATGGGCTGACGGAGCCATTCATGGAGATACGAAGTATGTGAGCAAGACCTAACTGGTTGGAGGGACAGTGAGTTCATATTTGGAAATGTTTGAGATTGCGGGCTAGTGTTGCATCTAAGGGAAGATACTTCATAGAATCTATTCAGAGTTCAGGGGGGAGAGAGTTTTGAGCTGGAGATAAAGCATGAAAAATCATCAACATGTGAATGTTAAGGAAGAGGAGGGAAGGACTAAGGGACAGACCCCTAAGGAATATCCACACAAGATGTAAGAAGAAATGCTAGTAAAGTGACCACGTAAATGCCCACATGTCCATGTTCACAGAAAAGAAGGCACAGAGCCACAGTGTTCTTAGATATATAGGTACTGATGTTAACCTTTGGGGAGGAGGGGTGGGCTAAGGCCACTGAAGAACAGGAGTGCTGTGTATGAGCCTTACGTCCACCAGTAGACCCGTGGCTTCTCAATGAATAGTTTTAATGAATGAAGAACGTGATTTCTTTTTAAAATCTCTAATATAAAGTCAAGGAGATTAAATGTAGTCAAGGGATGGTATGAATGCAGAAATGAATAGCAATCATTATCCCTTGCATCAAACTGTTTTGAACATTTTCCTCAGTGTGTCAGTATTTATACAGTTGATTTCATCTAGCCATTGGCATGTATATTTTCAGATTCTCATTTCGGGGAACATGGCTATACTCCATAAAACTCATTAATAATACACAAGTCCAAGCATTTCAATTGTACTGGAGTTTCATTGCACTTCCTAAAAGAGAGAGAACACGCAACAAGAAAATTGAAGCCTTTTCTAAAGACTTGCTTTGCAGCCTTCTGCAGCAATTCTTTGGTCCTCGTGGCTGGGGAATGTTTATCCATGTATTTATGTAATATGCCGTCCCACAGTATCCAAGCACCTGGAAAATCTAATTAGCCTGGTCTGGATTGACCGTGTGCAGGATAATGCCATAGTCCTCAGTCTGTTCTTCGTCTCCTACAGCGTGCTCACTGATATGAAAATGAGGACACAGTAAGAGTTTCCATGAGCAGCTGCCCAACAGGCTTCTTATGGTATCTTATCCGCACAGAATAATTGCCCATAAATAAGGAGGTCTCTCCACCAATCACGGGCTGAGAAGTAGACTGCACTGGAGGAGAAATCACAGCAGCAGGTCTTATGACCATAACCCTGTTACACCATTAGAGGCAGAGCATTTTTCAGCCCTTGCTGGGGGGAGCCCACCAGCAAACCTCATTGCCTAGTTAGAGACCACAGCAAAAGCGCCAGGAAGAGGAAATTTAAGACATGTTTTGTTTTGTTCTGTTATCATTTAGCAAACTGCTGCCACCACATTTGGCGCTGGCTTTGAAAGTGTATAAAATCCATCCTCCAGAGATGGTCTAAAGTGCCATGTGTGCAAGTTGGGAGAATTTGATCGAGACAGTGATTCATGTACCTGAGCCAAAGCAGATTTACCATGAAGCTGACAAATCTTACGATTTCTGGCCCCTCGCTAGAAAAGGCCTCTTCCAAGGTCCTGTATTTGTAATTTTGTGGTTTTCAGTTTGCATTCTGTGTCTAAAAGAGGGCTCCGAGAGTTGCATAAGCCTCAGGTCCCGTGAAATCTGGATCTGCCCCTGGGCTTGGGCCAAAAGTTGTTTCCTGTGGTTGAGCCTACTTGTTGCTGTCTAGACTGCCCATCTAGAGACCACACTTTCCAACCTCGTCAGACAGAGGCCAGGAGGAAGCCATGTGACCAGGATTTTGTCAGTGGGATGTGAACAGAAGTAATATGAGGAATGGCTGGGTTTTTCCTTTTCTAAGGGGGTACACTCTCCCCTCTTTCTGTTGCCTGGCAAAAGGCATTGATGGAAGCAGCCATCCTGGGACCCAAAGAAGGAAGCCTTGTGTTCATGGTATAAGCTTGTATTTATTGAAGCCTCTGCACTTTTGAGGTCTGTTGGTTGCGGCAGCTTAGCCTGTACCCTTCACTGCCAATAAGCCCCACTGGGTCAGGACTTATTTCCAAGGCAATGTGAAACAGAGAGAGTTGGCACAGTAAGGCTGAGTCAAAGCCTTTGAAGGTCCTTGAAGAGTCAGAAGCTGATACAAATACAAGTGGCCAGGCATGAAATCATGATTAAGAGAGGACTGAGAGTCAGGAACTTGGTGGACACAGGACGAGAGTGGGGGCAAGTTAGGGAGGTCCTAGAGAATTGCCTCTTGGTGCCCACGGCTTGAAACTGGGGCTTAGGTAGGTCATGGAGAGGAGTCTGTGAGTCAAGTTAAGTCATCAGGCTTTGTACCATGTGGCCCGCACCCACCAGCCTCAGCGGATGGAACCAAAGATAAGAAACTGATCCCAAGCCATCATTTATAGGATGTCCCGTAGCCCTGCAATGTTCTTCACATGGGTGTGTTCTACTTTTAACAGGACTGATTGTCCTAATCACACTCTTTCTTTCTCTCTCTCTTTTTTTAAGATTTTATTTATTTATTTGAGAGAGAGAAAGAGAGGGAGAGCACAGAGGGAGAAGCAGACTCCGCGCTGAGCGGAGAGCCTGATGCAGGGCCCGATCCCAGGACCCTGAGATCATGACCTGAGCCGAAGGCAGATGCCCAACCGAGCCACCCAGGGGCCCCAATCACATTCTTATATGGAGTGTGAAGGAGAGACCGAGAAAGGGTCAGCAGTTGGCAGTGGGGGTAGAAACTTTTCAAAAGACACTAAGGAAGAAGACAGTAAGAAAACAGTAAGACAAAGCCACCACTGTTAGCCTCCCTGACTTTTGGTTGGAGGACCAGAGCTTCCACTGTATCCCACATTTTGCTAGGTCTTCATGAGATTGTCTGGCTTTGCAGCTCTGAGAAGATAACTTGCTATCTTTACTTCCCTGTGTAACCTTCCAATAAACCCCTGTAACTGAAATAGACTAAGCTGATTTAAAGGTACAAAGCTGAGATAGCCAGAAAAAACTTGCATTGTATCTCCGGTGAATTTCCAATTTTGATCTCAATCTGGATTCACTGTCTTCATGACAGAGCTACCAAATAAAGGAGAATAAAAGTGAAGCCAGAGGGTTTTTTTTTTTTTTTTTTTTTTTGGTCACAAAGGTATGATAGTGAAGTTGGAAGAGTCACAAAAGTGATGGAGTGCGCATATCCCTTCTTTGTGACTTGCCCAGACGAGCCCCAGAGCAGAACAACACTGTGTCATTGCTCGTGTTCGCAGCAGATATAAATTTGCAATAGTTTATGTGTATTTAGTCTCACTGCTGGAAGAGCTGATGGAACATTACATGCTATTCTGGTTTCCTTCCGTGAACGCCAGCTCTGCCGGAGGGAGGGGGAGAAGTTTTACACCATGTTCTCAAGATGTCTACTTGAAGAAGCTATTTTCCTGAAAAGGAAAGACGATCGCCTCAGTAACACCTGGCAGGCGGCTATGAAGCTCACAGCCACTTCACCTTATCTGATTTGTCCTCGAAACTCTTTGTGGAGAGAAAAAGGAGTGAGCTGCAGAAGCATTCCTTCAATTTCAGAAAATGAGGTCCTCTGGCACGCCTGCCTTATCTATCACTTTTCTTCTAGGCCCCTTCTCATCTGCTGCTCAATCAGCCTCTTCAACATCCTTGTTTGTGCTCTGGGGCTATGTGCTCTGGTGACGTGATCTCTGGGTCTGAGCATCCATCCTCTGTCAGTCAAGACTCAGCGGCATCCCAGGTCCTATTAGAGTTGAAAGGGGGGTGGTGCAGTGGACGCTCTTTCTCTGGCCGCTAGTGCTGACATGTACCACTCCATTGCCCCAGCAAGACATCTGCAGAGGTAACATGTTCCCAGCCAGGTGTTAAGCACCTAGAGCAGGGGTCAGGAAACTTTGGCTTGGTGGAGAAAATCTAACCTGATGCCTGTTTTTGTTAAATGATGTTTTATTGGAATACAGCCATACCTATTTGTTTCCATCCATGAATGCTCTTGTGGTTCAAAAGCAGAGCTGGGTAGTTGCTTGCAAAGCCTCAATTATGTACTCTCTGGTCTTTTCAACAAGTTTGCTGATCCCTGACAGAGAGGAAAGGGATCGTGCCCAGTCTTTTTTTTTTTTTTTTTAAGATTTTATTTATTTATTTATTTGACAGAGAGAGACACAGCGAGAGAGGAAACACAAGCAGGGGGAGGGGCAGAAGGAGGAGAAGCAGGCTTCCCGCCGAGCAGGGAGCCCGACGCGGGGCTCGATCCCAGGACCCTGGGATCACGACCTGAGCCGAAGGCAGACGTTTAACGACTGAGTCACTCAGGCGCCCCCAGATCGTGCCCAATCTTGCATCCAAAACAGTGAGAACACCGTGGAAACACTGTGGAAACACCTTACTGAAGGAAGGATGGAAGGAGGCACAGGCAGTGACAATGAATTGCCCTCAAATCACATTTCGCATACTGAGATACGAGGAAGAATGGGATTCAAATCAGAATATACTCAGGGTTGGCAATCTCAGGTAAGGGGGCTGAAGCTAAAAGGACTGGGGTAAAAGAGGTTGTTCTAGTTAAAACCATTGCTGGGGTACAAACCACCCCCAGACCTAATGGCTTATAACAACCATTTTACTGTATCTTACAATTTTATGGGTTGGAAATTCGGATGGGGTTTGGCTAGGTGATCCTTTTGTTCCATGTGGCATCAATAGAGGCCACTCTGTGGTACCCACCTGGCAGCTGGGCTGGTTAGAAAGGGGGCCAATTCAGTTTTACTACTTGCCTGGTGCCTTGGTGGGAGCGATCGGAAGGCTGGGTTCAGCTGTGGTTGTCCACCAGAGCATCTACACGTGGGCTTTCCAGCATGGCAGCCTCAGTGTGGTCAGGCTTCTTGCGTGGTAGCTCAGGCCTCTGGGAGCAAGTGTTCCAGTGAATAAGCAGAAAAACTGCACCATCTTTAATGACCACGGAAGTCACATAAGGACACTTCCACGCTACTCTTCTGGTTGAAGTGGTTAAGAGTCTGCCCAGATTCAAGGAGAGGGGCTAGAGACGCCACCTCTGAATGGAAAGAGTGTCAAAGAATTTGTGGCCATGGCTTAACACCAGCTCAGGAGGGGAGAGGATGGAGTAGCTGGGGGCAGGTAACCAACATTTACTAAAGGCTTTCCATAGTTATTTCACCACAACCTGGTGAGAAAGGTATTATTTTTCTCATTGGACAGTTAAAAAAAAAAAAAAAAAACCTCCAAGATTAAATCATTTATAATTAACTTACACAAGATGACCGAGCTACTGAGTTACCGAGTTGCAATTTCAACCCAGATCCATCTAATTCCAACTCTGGAACTTTTTCCATTCTACCATGATGTCCATCATAAGGAAATGAAGGAGAGTTGACCATGGCAGACAAGGCAATGATGGGGGGTTAAAGGGAAAAAAACAAAACAAAACATGGTCTTACTTTCTTGCTCTTGGGAATAGAGTCACTGGTGGCCAAAAGGGCCTGAGCGTCCTCCTGAGGAGAAAGAACCCTTAATAACAGCCCCTGAAGCCCCAGTCCCAGAGGTGCTGGATGTCCCTATCTCTTCTCCAACTCCTGATCGGCTGCCAGGCAGTCTCTGCCTAAGGTCACGCACCTTTGACAGTTAAAGAGAATGATGTTGATGGAACACATCTCCTATGTAATAGGCAACTCTTACATCCCTGCCTTCAGTCTCAGCTTCTCGCAAAGGCACTTATAGGCCACCTCCCCTTTGATGTTCCCCCTCAGACACATTTTCGCAGTACAAGCTTCTGCTCTTCCTGCCCTCCTCAGATCCCAGAGCAGCAAGGAAACCTTCCAGTTTCCAGATCTGCATGTCAGGAGCTTGGGAGTCACTACTCTGTTACTCTGTCCAACAAGTAAACAGCTGAACAGCCTGAAAAATTCACAACTATTCTTGGATGCTTGGAGGACACCGGGCAAACCGCGGGCCCCAGGGCTGGAGAGATAAGGGTGTAGAGGGCGTCATGGTTTCCCAAAGCTGAGACTTACAAGGGGCACCGCCACAGGACCTGGTCCCGTGGAGGAGAACCTGAACTGTCATTAGAGCCACTGCAGGCTCACTGTGGACCAATCTGAGAGTTAAAACTCCAGGGGGACCTGCTGGGGTCTCCACAATATTGTGAAATTTGCCTCTAGGAGCTCAAGTAGGTTCCCACTTTACTGAGAAAAATCCCCTTGGGCTTCCAGCGGGGGGAAGGGAAGAGGAACCATTTTGAAATAAACCAGAGTGCTCTGTTCTTTTATTAGTATTATTAAAGATTTTTACTTATCTGAGAGAGAGACACAGAGGGAGAGGGAAAGGGAGAGGGAGAAGCAGACTGCCCACTGAGCAGAGAGCCCGACGTGGGACTCGATCCCAGGACCCCCGGGATCATGACCTGAGCCAAAGGCAGATGCTTAACTGACCGAGTCCCCCAGGCGCCCCCAGAGCCCTCTGTTCTTTACAAGGGCGCCCTCAGGAACTTGACCTGCCAGGGTATTATCAGAGCCTAACTGACCTGAGAGGGCAATACCCAACCCCAGGCCAGTCTAGCCATCCTGTCTCACCTAAGAGAGGAAAAATACTGAGAAACATTTGAAGTTCTGGGTCCAGAGGCCCAGGTTCACTAAAAGACTGAGAACTAATCACAGGGCTGTAGAATGCTTCCCCTCCCCTGCACCTCACCACCACATTCCTAAATACCTATTTACGGCAGCAGTTCCTTCTACCCGGTACATCAGGTCTGGCTATCAAGAAGAAACTACAAGGCATACTAAAAGGCAAAAAAGCCACAATATGAAGAGACAAAGCAAGCCTCACAACCAGACATGGCCAGGTTGTTGGGAATTCCAGACCAGACTGTTTCCCTGCTTCTTCTGATGGTGAGGAGATGGTGTAGCATGATAGTTCAGTGCCTGGGCATCTTCTGTATCCTTTACTATAACCTTACAATAAACTGGTAAACACACAAAAAAGCCAGGATCTGCATTTATCCTGCTCTTGATTTTTATTTCAGTAATATCAATGTGAATAATGCCTATTTGCAAAGTTTTTTTTGTACAAAATTGTATTAATAACAATGTTATATTTAATTAATTGAGGGTATTCATATCTTATATTTAACCAAAATTAAAAGGCAATTTTAATGTTGTATTGCTTTATAAACTCTGATAAGCTATTATACTCACTTAGAGTTTGTTAGCTTTACCGGAATTACCAAAATCTGGACCAAATGCATTTTGCTAATCTAATCACTGGTGGCATCAGTAGAGGAAAATAGTGTCTCAAGTTTTTTGTTTTTTTCCCCAGCAGATGTCAAAAACAAATTCCTGGTTTTGCTAAAGATTTAACTCTCAGAATGTTGACAGAATCCTGTAAATACGAGAACTAGAATATTTTAAAAACAATTTGATCTCAAGTCAAACTTTCTTTATATCACAGTCTCTAGGACTTCAACCTAGGATGTTCAAACTCCTACGAAACCTTTGCTGGTGCAGTCACACGTCCTCTGCCGGTTCCTTGGCTGTAGCACTCATTTATATTTTACACCCACTGGCAGCAATCACAATAGTACATTACTACAAATCCCCGTCATTTTCATGATGGCCAACTTAAGTCTCCATTAAGGCAGTAACAGAGGGACTAAAATCTTACGCTGGAAAAAGCTTTCCAAGGGCAAATTCTGACCCCACAGGACTTTGACACGAGGACAGTGGCAGACACAGTGCAGTGACTGATCCATCTAACAGTGGCCAGACACTAGTAGTCAATAAAATTCAAATTCTCTAACTCGAGAGACTTGCTCAGCAATGACATACACACAAACGCCATATTACGCAAAACGTACTTAAATCATTTTTTGGGTTATCATATTAAGAAAAAAGTAACACTTAAATATCCTTATTGAGCACTGAGAACGAAGAATCTGCCTGCACATCTCTAGGGGTTCAAGGACCACAGCTGAGAGACCATTGCTCTAAAGTATCTTTGCCAGTCGTAGTCACTGTCTGGTCTTTCTTTATCTTCACTTCCTTCCTGGCTATTTCCAATCTCCAGTTGCCGTTGCCTCTCTGCGTCCCCAGTGCTCACTCTTCACACAACACACTGACTTTTCTCCTCCCTCTTGTTCACTTCTGTCATTCCTGTTGCAGCAGCTCCTCAGCCTGATCTGGCCTTCTTCCTCCTGAGTGGACATTCTCTTGGCAATTACCCAAGAGGCTTCACAACAGCGAGTGTTTTCCTCAACTCACAAGAAATGTTGGCACAGACATCAAGGGATTTGCCTGAAGTCACTCCTAGGCCAGGCACCGAGGCCACCCCTCTCACCTCCTTTTCCATATTCACTCCCCTAGACTTCGCTGAGTCCTTGAAGGCCTTACTACACACTGTGGTGAGCACCAGTCTCTGAAAAGACAGTGCCAATATGGCGGGGGTGGGGGGTGTCACAGTACTTTTTCTGGTTGTTGTTTATTGAGATCAGTGGCATTTGAACATTTTTTTTTGACAATTATAGTAAGATAGACATAAAATTTATCATTTTAACCATTTTTTAAGTGTATAACTCGATAGTATTAAGAATATTCACACTGTTGTGCAACCACTCTCCAGAACTTCTTTTCATCTTGCAAAACTGAAATTCTATACCCATTGAACAACATCCTCCGATCCTCACCTCCCTCCAGCCCCTGGCAACCACCATCCTACTTTCTGTCTCCATGAACTTGACTACTTTGGGTATTTTATATAAATGGAATCAGACAGTTCTTGACTTTTTGTGATTGGCCCTTCTCCCTTTGACATAAAATAGTAAAATAACCACTCCCCACCGCTCCCTGCACATACACACACCAGATTAGCCTTAGACAATCACTGGCTTTTTGAAACAGCACTTGGGGGTTGTATGTAAAGATCTCTCCTGTTCTGAACTCCCACACACCCTGGTTCCCATCATGCTGATCTGTCAACAAGTTGAAATATTGACTCCATTCCTTCGGTTCCCAGGCTGAAAATGATTTGATTAAACCTGAAGGAAATAACTCTTATCCACAAAATGACGAGCAAGGTTTTTTACCCTTATTTGGGTTTTGGGTAAGAACTTTTGAGAATCTGATGAAAACTATGTACCCTTTCCCAGAAAAATACACAGGCACACATATTTTTGCATAGAGTTTCTGGGGTTTATATGCACTGATTTAATTTTAGTCCCCTCAAGAGCAGACCCTAAGATAAGTATTTGGGTACAGTAGTTTATTTGGGAGGTAATCCCAGGAAACATGAAGAGGTAAACCAGAGAAGGGAAGAAACCCAAGAAATGATGAGTTTGTTAATTAGCAGGTATCACCGTGGACAACAGAGGCTCAGTTTTTCTGGAGATCCTCTGAGACAATGTGCAGAACATACGTTGGAATTGTGGAGTTAACCCTCCACCTGTCTTAGCCTGCTATGTTCTTGTGTAAGCATGGTCCTCCAGGCACAGAAAGCCCTAAGGCAGAAGAGACAGGTGTTTAAGTAGGCTTTGAGGTCTGTGGGAATTGTTCACTGAAGCTGAAGGTAACCCCAGGGCATGTGGGTGGGGGACACTAACACTGACATAGATCCTGGAAATCTCATCCATGCACAGTAGTTAAGAGTCTTTGGAATAGATTTACTAATATGACTTCCAGGTGCAATAGCCTGCTTTTCTGCTCAAGCCGTGGTTAGTTTGCTTGCACTCTCAGGCCTAATTTTTTGAGCAGACATTCAAGTGAGCCCTCTCCTCAGCAGCCTATAATAGAACTCCATGCTGAGATCGTACCCAGCCTGCACAGCTGAACACAGCCTTATCTGTGCATGGGATGTAGCTATCATTATATTCATTTTGACAACAGTGAGCAGCGAGCGAGGCCTGATCCCGTGGGCTCATTGCTTAATTCCATGGTTTGCAAGAATGACGTGCATGGTGGGGATCTGCAAAAAGCTAAATGGAAACGACCTCACTACCACATCAGATTGAATTCTCTTAGTCATTTCTTTGGCCTTATAGTTAAAACCCACAGAGGAGGTGGTCAGTTTCATTAAGGAACGGACCAACAACAACATGGGGACCTTAATGATGAAATACAAGTAAAAAAAAAAAAAATCCCAAGCATGAGCGTCATAACTTTTTGGTGGTGGTTTTCCTGACTGTCACCTTGCAGGAGGTGAGAGAGAGCAGGAACAATTAGGCAGGAGCTGAGATCTTGGGTTCTGTTAAGGGTTGCATTGTATCCCTCCAAAAGACGTTGAAGTCCTAACCATATTATCTCTGAATATGACCTTATTTGGAAATAATCTTTGCAGATAATCAAGTTAATGAGGTCATTAGGGTGGGCCCCAATGTAATATGATGGGATCCTTATAAAGAGAAATTTAGACCCAGAGACAAACACACATGGAAGGAAGCATTGTGAAGACTCAAGGAGAATGCCACCTACAAGTCAAAGAACACCTGAGAACAGATTCTCCCTCACAGCCCTCAGAAGGAAGCAACTGTGCTGACATCTTGATCCCAGACATCAGCCTCCGCACTATGAGGCAGTAAATCTCTGTTGTTTAAGCCACTGTTTGTGGTGCTTTGCTACAGCAGCCCTAGGAAACTAATAAGGCTCCAATAAGAAACCTTAAGTCCAAGTTTGGGGAGAGGGATGGGGCAGCGAGAGGGGTAAAGATAAAGAACATAATATGGTTAAAGAACACAGCAGGAAGTGATGTTAGGAGTCTGAACCATCACACCATGTACCTCAGATTCTCACGGGTCAGGGACCAGACTCAAGAGAGTGAAGTACTGGCAGTGGGAGAAGGACATACTATCCACGAATGGACCTTGTTCTCCTTTCCTGGGAATGCCCTCTACCGTCTTCCACCACTTTAAGGAGCTCACCCCTTGAATTCTACATCCTCTCTCCCCCTTGCCCTGACCTTGTTGAAGGGCCTCCCATGAACCTGTAATACCTAGACCTTATCCCACCAGAGGATTTGTCCCTCTGCATTGTGGTTGCCTCCCCAGTGGTCTCCCAACTAGGTTGTTCATCTCTTTGAGATGAGAAACCGGGTCTTTTCCATTATTGCATCCCCAGCATCATATACTATACCTGATGCATTATAGGGAGGCTCAATAAATGTTTGTTGAAGAACTGGATGGATGAATGACTGGCTGGCTGGGTGACTGGATGGGTGGGGGGATGAAAGCATAAAAGGCATGGACTTGATATTAAGACAAAAATTAGTTTGCATCTTGGGGTGGTTTAGGTATTTTCTGGGCTTGAGGGGATGGTAGAATGGGGCCCCCTAGGTAAGAACTTGGTTAGCAGGACCAGCAGTTAGGAAGGGCTGCAACAGGCTGAGCATTGCCAACACTGACTAGAGCTGTGTAGCACCCATTCATTTATTCATTCCTGCTCAAACATACTTGGAGCATGATAGTGTTCCAGACACTAGGGTTACAAAGATGGGGACAGCAAAATAGCCTTTACATATCAGTGGAGGGAGAGCTTTGTAAATAAGGAAGGGCGAAGGATGTATTCCCAAAGATGTTTGCTGCCTCCTTATTTATAATATCAGAAGAAATGGTTAAATATAATATGATGTATTAATCTGATGAAATATGCAGCAAATAAAAAGGAAAAAAGAAAATCTTCAGGTAGTATTTCAGTTAAGACTGATTTAGGCTATGAATGATAGAAAATTTGAAATTAGAGTGGCTATGACTGATATAAAAGCAGAAATTAGAGTAGCCTAAACAGAACTGTATTTCTTTTCATGTACACAAGGCCAGAGGTAAGCAGGCTGATAGGGTGGCTCAACAATCATCAACTTGGCTTCTTCTCTTGCTATTCCTCCATCCATAGAATGTGACTGCTCCTTCATGGCCTAAGAGCTGCTGCTGGAGCCCCAGCCATCACCTCTGCATTCCAGCATTAGGAAGAAGGAATGGATAAAGAAGTCTCTTTCTTTTATGGATACTTTCAAGAAGTTACACATGATGTTTCTGATTTCATCCGTATCAGTCAGAGTTCAGTAGAGAGACAAGTCATTATGCGTGTTATGGGATAAAGGATTTATTATGGAAAAATAGACTTTACACTGTATGGGAAGATCTGTAGAGAGTTGGAGGGTCAGAGAAAGTGTCACCAACTGGTCGTTTTGAAAAGCCAAGCACATCAAGCTACTGGAAGGGGGCTGAGAAGGAGGAGTTCATGACAAGCTCTATACAAAGCTGCTATCGCCTCTGGAGATCCTAAGCAAGCATCTGGGGGTGAGTCAGTGGCTGCTGTTGGTCAACAGGGCCAGAAGTTCAGAAGAGGAGCTGGACATACAGAAGAAGAGAGTGACTTACAGCTGGAAACTGTTGGACACCACAGCATCCATTTGTCACCATATTGGACAACACAATGACCGTTAGAGACTAATGACCCCTGCCTCCTAAATTTCATACAAAAAAGTTCCTTTTTTGGCCAACTACAACCTGGAACCATACACAAAATGTAATTCTGGGAAATCTAGCTCCAAGTCTAACCAAGGTGGTGCAGTATAAACCACCACAATCCATTCTTCAACACCTGGCATGCATAAAAGAAGTCTCTCTCTCTTAAACCACACTTAATTTTCAAGTAAAGACAGTAGTGCAATCATGTTTCCACATAACATGAGGCAGCTATCTCTCATACAGCTGGAAGATGCAAACCCTTTCCCCAAAAGAGTATACACAGAAGTTCATGTGTCATTTTTTGTTCATCACTGGATGATGTTCCAACCTCTCCTAGCTGAGAGGTTATACATCACCTTAAGCCCTTAACTAAAACACTGATAAAGTTAACTGCAATTAACACATCCTACGTTTAAAAGTAGGAGAATTAGAAAAGATTGTATACATATACACTGTATAGTGTTTATTATGAATATGTTTATATCAAAGCAAGGAACAAACATCAATACTGCAGCCCTTATTTCTACAGCTGGTCACATCATCCTAGCTGGTACTTATTACTTTCTCTTTCACTACCACAGTCCATATTTTCTTTTCCCTCAGCATGCAGTGCAGCTGGTTATAATCTTGCATGATGGGGTGTATCAAGCCTTCACTCCAGAGGGGTCTGGGTCATGAGCAATTCTGGTTGTACTGGATGTGTAGGTTTCCTTTAACATTTATCACAGGACACGCCTAAAAATGTCCTATATTCCAGACATACTCTTCCCTAACTCCACTTCTTCTTGATGGTCAGAATCAATCAATCACCCAGCCAGTAAGTAGTAAGACTTTTTTTGGGGGGGGGGGGCTTAGTTTGTTCTTTGGCATGAGTTGCCTAAAATGATCAGTAGAGCATGCCAGTTTCCAATTAAAAACCCACTGCTGTGTTTCCTGGTGGAAGCATTTCTCCTTTGGGATTTGCCTCTAAATCAGCAGATCCCAGTTTTGGAGAGGGGCAAAAAACAAACATTTTACTAATGGATCACCAGGGATAGTAGAGAGAAGAGCCACTCCCATCTCTGCCCCTTGATGCCTGGCTATCAGAGAAACATCACTATATACTGGTTGGTAATTTCGAGCATATATTGCACCCCAGTGGATATTACCCTGACCCTGGAAAGAGGAGCCACATAGCTGATGTCACAACTGAATCTTTTTTTTTTTAATCTAATCAAGATATAGCTGATGATTAAAAATTGTATATAGTTAGGTTATACTACTTGATGATTTATGTATACCTTGTAAAATATTTACCACAATCAAGCTTATTAAGGTATCTATCAACTCACACAGTTATACTTTTTCAGTGCATGATAAGAACACTTGGGATCTACCCTCTTAGC
Organism: Eumetopias jubatus; assembly: GCF_037043125.1. Classification (NCBI taxonomy): domain Eukaryota; kingdom Metazoa; phylum Chordata; class Mammalia; order Carnivora; family Otariidae; genus Eumetopias; species Eumetopias jubatus. The sequence continues at coordinate 11,342,786 of NW_028274821.1, read as the reverse complement.
ACTTTTCAATTATACGATGCAATATTGTTAACTATATAGCAACACTGTTGTACATTAGATCTCCAGAATTTATCTGACATAACTGAAACTCTGTACCCCTTAACCAATATCTTCCCATAACCTCTTTCCCCTGGTGTCTGGTAACCACCATTCTCTGTTTCTGAGTCTGACCTTTTTAGATTCCACATATAAGTGAGACCCGAAGTATTTGTCTTTCTGTGTCTGGCTTATTTCACTTAGCATAATGTCCTCCAGGTTCATCCAAGCTCTAAGTGGCAGAATTTCCTTCTTTTTCAAGGGTGAATAATATTCCATTATAGTTATATGTATATGTATATGTGTATATAACATTTTCTATATATATTACATTTTCTCCCTATATATCTATATATCAGATATACATAGGTATCATATGAGATACACAGTTTCTCCACATTTTTCTTCATCCATTAATACACAGTTGTTTTCATTTTTTAGCTATTATAAATAATGCTGAAATGAACATGGAAGGATAGATACCTCTTTAAGATACTGCTTTCATTTCCTTTGGATAAATATCCAGAAGGGGGTTTGCTGGATCATACGACCGTCTTATTTTTAATTTTTTAAAGGATTTTATTTATTTATTTGACAGAGAGAGACACAGCGAGAGAGGGAACACAAGCAGGGGGAGCGGGAGAGGGAGAAGCAGGCTTCCCGCTGAGCAGGGAGCCCGATGCGGGGCTCCATCCCAGGACCCTGGGATCATGACCTGAGCCGAAGGCAGATGCTTAATGCCTGAGCCACCCAGGCGCCCCTATTTTTAATTTTTTGAGCAAACTCAACATTATTTTCCATAAGAACTATACCAATTTACGTTCCCACCAGCAGTGCACAAGGGTTCCCTTTTCTCCACATCCCTGCCAACACTTGTTGTCTTTTGTCTTTTTGATAACAGACTCTGACAAACATGAGGTGATATCTCATTGTGGATTTGATTTACATTTCCCTGACAATTAGAGATGTTCAGTACCTCTTCACATACCAGTTGGTCATTTCATGATTTTCTTTTGAGAAATGTACACTCAGGTCCTTTGCCCATTTTTAATTGGATCCTTTTGTTGCTATTGAGTTGTGGTCCTCATATATTTTGGATATTAACCCCTTATCAAATATATATGGTTTGCAAACATTTTCTCCCATCCTGTGGTTGTCTTTTTATTCTGTTGATGGTTTCCTTTGCTGTGCAGAAGCTTTTTAGTTTGATGCTATCCCATTTGTCTATTTTTGTTTTAGTTGCCTGTACTTTTGGGGTTATGTTCAAAAAGTCGTTACCCAGACCAATATTGAGAAGCTTTTCTCTATTTTTCTTCTAGAAGTTTTATGGTTTCAGGTCTTACCTTTAAGTCTTTAATCCATTTTGGGTTGACTTTTGTATGCGGTATACGGGTCTAATTTCATTCTTCTGCATGTGAATATACAGTTTTCCTAACCTTGTTCATCGAAGAGACTACTCTTTATTGTGTGTTCTTGGCACTCTTGTCAAAGATCAGTTGACCATAGATGCATGGCTTTATTTCTGGGTGTTCTATTCTGTTCCATTGGTCTGTGTATTTGTACGTGTGTATGCGCGCGCGTGCGTGTGTTAATGCCACTTCCACATTGTTTTAATTGCTTTAGTTTTATAATATATTTTGAAATCCGGGAATATGATGCCTCTAGCTATGTTTTTTTTTTAATTTAAATTCGATTAGCCAACATATAGTACATCATTAATTTCAGATGTAGAGTTCAATAATTCATTAGTTGCATATAACACCCAATGCTCATCATATCACGTGCCCCCCTTAATGCCCATCATCTGATTACCCCAGCCCCCCACTCACCTCCCCTCCAGCAACCCTCAGTTTGTTTCCTATAGTTAAGAGTCTCTATGGTTTTTCTTCCTCTCTGTTTACTTCCCATTTAGTTTTCCCTCCCTTCCCCTATGATCCTCTGCGCTGTTTCTTACATTCCACATATGAGTGAAACCATATGATAATTATCTTTCTCTGGTTGACTTATTTCACTCAGCATAATACCCTCCAGTTCCACCCATGTCGATGTAAATGGTAAGTATTCATCCTTTCTGATGGCTAAGTAATAAATACCCTAGCTATGTCCTTGATGAAGATTGCTCTGCCTACTCAGGATCTTAGCTCCATATGAATTTTAGGACTGTTTTTTTCTGTTCCTATAAAGAATGCCTTTGGAATTTAAATAGGGATTACACTGAATCTGTAGATCATTTTGGGTAGTATGGACATTTTCACAATATGAATTATTCCAATCCATGAACATGGAATGTCTTTCTATTTATCTGTGTCTTCTTTAATTTCCTTCATCAATGTTTTATTTATTTTCAGTGTTTAATTTGTTCACCACTTTGGTTAAGTGTATTCCTACGTATTTTATTCTTTTTTTTTTTCTATTGTGAATGGGATTGTTTTCTTGATTTCGTTTTTTTTGGATAGTTCACTGTTTGTATATAGAAATGCAACTGACTTTTGAATGTTGATTTTGTATCCTACAACTTCATTGAATTTATTTATTAGTTCTTAGGCTTTTTGGTTGAGTCCTTAGGATTTTCTATGTATAGGATCATGTCATCTGCAAATAGAGATAATTTTACTTCTTTCTACACTTCTTTCTTTCTGATTTAGATGCCTTTTATCTCTTTTTTGTCTAATTGCTCTGACAAGGACTTCTAGTACTCTGTTGGAAAAAGCGACAAGAGTGGGTATCCTTGCTTTGCATCTTAGAGGGAAAGTTTTCAGTGTTCAGGCAGGCTGGCAATGCAGAATTGATATCTGTAGATCATCTTCTTCTCTTTAAGAAATGTGATCATATGGTATTTGGCTTAGAATTGGACTCCTTGGCTTTTCTTGGTTGAAGGGGTAACAAACTTTTCCTCCCATTTATCCCGTGAACTTTGCCTCAGATAGGTTCTCAAATGAATTGACCTTAAGTATGGGTACACTGTCTCTTCTTTTTAAAAATTTAAGAGACTATTTTTTAGAACACTTTTAGGTTCACAGCAAAATCAAACAGGAAGTACACATGTGCCCCTGCACATGCATAAGCTCCCCCATTACCATATCCTTCATCAAAGATACCTTTGTTACAATTGATGAACCTAAATTGACACATCATTGTCACCTAAAGTCCATAGTTTACATTAGAGTTTACTCTTGGTCTTGCACAGTCTATGGGGTTTAGATCAATATATAATGACCTGTATCTACCATTATAGAATCATACAGAAGAGTTTCACTGCTCTGAAAATCCTCTGTGCTCTCCCTATTCATTGCTCCCTCCTGCGAACCTCTGGCAACCACTAATCTTTTTACTATCCCCACAGTTTTGCCTTTTCCAGAATGTTATATAGTTTAAATCATATAACATATAGTCTTTCCAGATTGGCTTCTTTCACTAGTAATATGTGTTTAAATTTCCTCCATGTCTTTTCATGGCTTGAAACTACACTTTTAATTTTTTTTAATTTAATTTAATTTGATTATGTTATGTTAGTCACCATACAGTACATCATTAGTCTTTGATGTAGTGTTCCATGAGTCATTGTTTTCATATATTTCTTTTTAGTGCTGAATAACACTCCATTGTCTGGATGTACCACAGTTTATTTATAATCCGTTCACCTATTAAAGGACATCTTGGCTGCTTCAAAGTTTTGAAAATTATGAATACAGCTGCTATAAACATCCATGTGTAGGTTTCTGTGTAAAAATAAGTTTTCAACTCCTTTGGGTAAATACCAAGGTACATGATTCCTATATTATTCAGTAAAGCTATGTTTCATTTCCTAAGAAACCAGTAAATTATCTTCCAAAGTGGCTGTACCATTTTACATTCCCACCAGCAATGAATGAGAGTTCCTGTCACTCCATATCCCCCTGGCATTTGGTATTGTTAGTGTTCTGAATTTTGGCCATTCTAACAGGTGTGTAGTGGTCCCCCCAACACACACACACACACACACTTTTAAAATTAATATTGAAATACTGACTATTTTCCTTATTAGGGAGCTATACACAAAGTCTTCTATTTCACATTGGCTATTTTTCTATGAATGAAGGAACAATATTTTTGTAACATATTGCCCTCCCTTTGAAGGTTTTATGAAAAGAAAGTAAACATTACCAAAGAAAATTCAAGAAATTAAAAGAAAATTGAATTGTCCTTCCTCAGAGAAGAAATTTAAGTCATCCTTGAGAAAAATCTGAGTGGTGCTAATTGTCTGGAACCGTTTGTGTAAGATTGGATTTACCAGTTCCAATAATTGGTAGAACTCACCACTAAAATTATTTGGATTTGGTAATGGTTCTTTACCTTCTCTATCTACCTTCTTCCCCTTCTTCTTCATTTTGTTGGGGGGGTGGCGGAATGTTGGGTAGATTTTTAATATAGATGGAGTTTCTCTAATGGTTCTAAGTCCATTTGTGTTTCTATTTTTTTTCTGAATCAGTTATACAAAATTATATTTTCCTGGGAAATCCATTTTCTCTAAACTTTTAAATTTATTTGTTTAAAGTTCACATTTTTCCTTTATTATTTTAATATCTGTTTTATCTTAGTTTATATTCCCTGTTCCATCTTAATACATATATTTGTGTTCTATTTCTATCCTTTTTATTTTTTTTTTCAACTTTGCCCCAAATGTGTCTACTCTACTGAACTTACAATATCTGATTTGGTTGATCCTCTCTATTGTAATTAATAGAAGGAAATACTTACGGTTTACATGTGATTAGATTTCCCTAAGTAATCCTGACTTTCTCCCTCATTCCTCACTCCTTTGCACAGAGGTGAACTTGAATATCCATTGTTGGGACTCATTTCTTGATTGGGTGAATGTAAACCATCAACAATATTAAATACCAGGAATTGAATCTTTTTCTACTCTCCAAACCAGTGGAAGATAACAATCCTAGGTGACGGCATCTGGTTCTCTCTAGCATGTATTTCCAAGTTCTACAAATGGAGGCTGGGCAGAGGGTACTGATAGACCCATTTGGCTCTCACTCTAAGTCATACCCTCTAAGTAGTTAATCATTAATAAAGGAGATAATTTGATTGTCGTATCTGTGACGTTTTGTTGATCTCTCAATGGATTCAGTTAGAGAGAGAACACCAAAGTCATTTATTCAGCTCTCTCAAGCTCCAACAACATTACTGTTTTCAATTTCATTAATTTGTGTTCTTTTGTATTATGTGCTTCCCTCTTTCTTTGGATTACTTCATGTATAATAGTCAGGGAAATTAAAACTCTAGTCCTTCAAGTTTTAATTTAAACTCCAGTTAGTTAACATACAGTGTAATATTAGTTTCAGGTGTAGAATTTAGTGATTCATCATTTACATACAACACCGAGTGCTCGGTACAACCAGTACCCTCCTTAATACCCAACACCCATTTAAGCTACCCGCCCTCACCTCTCCTCCAGTAACCCTCAGTTTGCTCTCTATAGTTAAGAGTCATGAAGAAATGGAAAAACCTTCCATGCTCCTGGACTGGAAGAACAAATAGTGTTAAAATGTCTATACTATCCAAAGCAATCTACGCACATAAGGCAATCCCTATCAAAATACCACCAGCTTTTTTTTCACAGAGCTAGAACAATCTTAAAATTTGTATGGACCCACAAAAGACCCTGAATAGCCAAAGCGGTCTTGAAAAAGAAAAGCAAACCTGGAGGCATCACAATGCCAGAATTCAAGTTATATTACAAAGCTGTAGTGATCAAGACAGTATGGTACTGGCACAAAATAGACACATAGATCAAAGAAGAGAAGAGAAAACCCAGAAATGGTCCCAACAACTCTATGGTCAACTAATCTTTGGCAAAGCAGTAAAAAATATTCAATGGGAAAAAGACAGTCTCGTCAACAAATGGTGTTGGGAAAACTGGATAGCAACATGAAGAATCAAATTGGGCCACTTTCTTACACCATACACAAAAATAAATTAAAAATGGATGAAAGACCTAAACATGCAACAGAAACGACCAAAATCCTAGAGAAGAACACAGGCAGAAACCTCTTTGACCTCAGCTGTAGCAACTTCTTAACTAGATACATCTGCAGAGGCAATGGAAACAAAAGCAAACATGACCTATGGGGACTTCATCAAGATAAAAAGCTTCTGCGCAGTGAAGGAAGCAGTCAACAGAACCAAAAGGCAACTTTTAGAATGGGAGAAGATATTTACGAATGACCACTGTTTCATTTTAAATAATTCTGATTTCCAGTATACTTTCCTCTTTGACCATGAATAGAAATCTGTTCTTTAAAACATTTTTAAATTTTATTTATGAACAATAGCACATCATAAGGATGTGCTTTTTGGTAACTATAAAAAACACTTCAATTCATAAAAGAAAATGCTCTTTATAAAACAGAAATATTTAAGGACAAATCAAGAAAACAATCTTAACGTATGGCTGTTAATGTATCAACCCAAAATAATTTAAAGAGGCGATATCAGTATTTTTCTAACTCTGAATCCTCCCCTTTTGGTTCCATAATTTCTGCAATTTGCATTTACTTCCTTGAATACTTTTTGTTTGATTTTATTTAATTATTTAAAAAATTTTATTAGTTGCAGAGGTAGAATTTAGTGATTCATCAGTTGCATACAACACCCAGTGCTCATTACATCACATGTCCTCCTTAATGCCCATCACCCAGTTACCCCATCCCCCCCACACATCCCCTCTAGCAACCCTCAGTTTGTTCCCTAGAGTTCAGTGTCTCTGTGGTTTGCCTCCCTCTCAGTTTTCATCTTACTTTATTTTTCCTTCCCTTCCCCTATGTTCATTTGTTTTGTTACATTCCACGTATGAGTGAAATCATACGGTATTTGTCTTTTTCTGACTTATTTCGCTTAGCATAATACACTAGTTCCAACCACGTCACTGCAAATGGCAAGTCTTCATTCTTTTTGATGGCTGAGTAATAGTCCATTGTATACATATATATCGCATTGTGTGTGTGTATATATGTGTATATATACACACACACGTCCCACATCTTCTTTATCTGTTCATCTGTTGATGTCCACAAAAAAAATTTTTTTAACTAAGCTCTAGGCCCAGTGTGGGGCTTGAACTCATGACCCTGAGATCAAGAGTCACATGCTCTACCAATTGAGTCAGACAGGTACCCCTACTTGAATGTTTTTTTTTTTTAAAGATTTTATTTATTTATTTGACAGAGAGAGAGACAGATAGAGAGGGAACACAAGCAGGGCGAGTGGGAGAGGGAGAAGCAGGCTTCCCGCCGAGCAGGGAGCCCAGTGCAGGGCTCGATCCCAGGACGCTGGGATCATGACCTGAACCAAAGGCAGAGGCTTAACGACTGAGCCACCCAGGCGCCCCACTTGAATGCTTTTTAAATGGTATTTTCCCCATCTTGATAACCCAAATGTATTATTTTAAATCATTCTAGTTTCTTAAAGTTAGCATTTTATACGATGTTGAAAATAAAACAGATCTAAAGTGGACACCTTGCTACACATTGGAAAACATAATCTGTGTTCATTTTTCCCCTGGCAGAAGATTCATTTAGCTTCAGAGCCTTATTACCATGTCTTCATAGCTTTCCCGATCATGATTTGAAAGGATGTCAAGTTGAATGCCACTTCCTTACCATGGACTACCATTTTTTAAAAGCACCATTGTATCTGTTCTAAAGACAGATTTCTCCCCAGTAATCGTGTTCCTAAGCAGCTCTTCATCGCTGTTCCTGAACGTAAGAATAGCTACTTTCACTGGTCATTATATGTCCTTCTGCCTAATTAATACATGTCATTTCCACTACCTTCTCCTGGGTTTCCTTGGTGTCCTTGATGTCCTAACTAACACTACAACAAATTATGCTCAGCCATACTTTATTTTAAGGACTGTGCGTGTGTGTGTGTATTTTAACTTACCAAGAGAAATTAAGACACCTAAAGTTAATAATAATCCCCCGACCTCGATATCACTGAATAGCCTGTGTTTACATTTTTCTGATTGTATATGTTTTTTTTAACACTTTGAATAAGGAATCAAATAAGATCTATTCATGGCAATTGGTGCATAGGTCTCCTAAATTTCTTTTAATCTATAGATCCCTCCTCCTTTTTTATTTCTCTGGAAACTTTTTTGTTGAAGAACCTGGTTTATTTGTTCTGTACAAGGATGCACTTCTGCATCCCCAGTACAACAATGTATTTCAATTATTTTTGCTTTTGGTAGTGTACAGTTAAACAGTGATGTGTCCAAGGGTCCCGCTTTGAATTCTGCCCTTCTAGTCTGTCCTTCTGAGGCACCAACTACATGTGTTAGACTTTCTCATTCTTTCAATGCTATTCTTACCCCAGCTTCAATACTTTCAATCTCTTTCTCTGCGCTCCTTTTGGAGTAATTCCTCCTGACCCATATTCCAATTTGTTCATGTTTTCTCACCTGCATTCAACTTGTATTATTCCCTCAAGTTTTTTTTTTTAATTTTATTGACTACATTTAAATTTTTAGAAATTCTTTTTTGTCAATTTTTCAATTTTTTCATAGTTGTTCTTTTCATATATTTCTTCTTTCTTTTAAACTTTAATTATTAAAAAATTTAGAGGCACGAACAGAGATTCTGTTATCTGAAACTCTGGGAGTCTCCTCCTGTTGTGCGTCCCTCCGGAGACGGTGTACCTGTACATTCACCAGTTACTACAGAGATGTGACCCACCCAGAACCACTTTGATCTTTATTTTTCAGCTGAAGGCTTCCTAAGTCATGTGGGTCATACAAATTTGAAATTCTAACTCATGCCTAACCCTATGAGGACATTCCTGTGATTGTAAATTCTTAGGGGCAATTTTTTTCTCCTCCACCAGGACCTAGATTGAAACCACGAAGTTTCCTGGTTGTTGCCCTGTGCCGTTGGGCAAAGTTATAGTTCTTTAGGGGTTTTGGCTTTATGCAGAGATTTTATTTTCAATTCCCCACTTCGCAGGGACCCAAAGCCTTTAAAAAACAAGACCCTAAGTAATTGAAATCCTTCTTCCCCAAACTCCCATGTGTCAGTCTCTTTGCTTATCCCTCTGGTTGTCAATTTCCGGTTTATTTTTGGTCACTGATAATTTCCTTATTTTTATTAAATTATTATTGTTATTATTATTATCATTTGAGAGCACTATCCAGTTAAGAGACTGTTTTTATAGTTTATCAAAAATTTCTATGTGTTCTACATTAAAGGGGTTTTCTGGCCATGTAGTTTGGCATAATGTCAGACATAGAAATCCACTAATTCTGCTTTTTCGAAAAACCTCATCTGAATCCATATTATTGTATATATTTAAGTCCGCAAGCTAGTCAAAACACCTAGCCTTTGACTGGAAAAATACTGGTGTGTCATGTGGATCAGATATTCCGAGTGATGGTTGTTAACATCACTAAACATTATGATTCCTCTGGGAGAGAATAATTACAGGGATTCTCTAGTGAAAATGGTGGTTCTTAACTACATTTCACAATCAGATATGCACACTCAAAACATTTACATGATTAATGGCACATCAATACCCTACTTCAACAGGCACTGGTCCCAAATTGACTTCTTTATAACCACCCTCATTCCTAGTACAATGGTTCTCATGTTTTATTCCCAGAGAACACTAGTTCTCAGTGACCTGAACCAAAATGTTCTACCGCCAATATGAAATAACATATCCCCAATTTGCAGAAAACTCTTAGGTAATAAATTTTCTCAATTTTCTCAATTAAAAAAATTTCCCCACAGTGGATTTCTAATATGTATTTCCCAGAATTACTTTTTGGCTATTACTTAAAAATGGATGAATTAGTAGGAAACTTAGAGTAGCATAAAACCCATAAACTTAGTTTCTTAAGGATATCATAAAAGTGCTTATCAGTGAAGATGCAGAGACCCACACAGAGTTTATATAATAAAGTCTTCATTGCTGGAAGTAAATTTTTCTATGAACCTGAGTGTTTCCTTCTCTTTTAGGTCCTTTCCAGCTCTCAAATTCCATTAATCTGTTTTCGGCCCACCTGATAACTTTGCTAAAGTTATTCTATGAGGAAATTAGACCTATCAATATTTCATGGCATTTTACAAAGGGCAGTGTTATTTCTACGTGTCCTGACCCATGAGAAATGTAAGAAACAGTATCCAAGAACAAAGTTTTTCAGAATTTGTTGTCACCAACCGTATGATAATGCAATCACATAAAATCGGGAGAATTTTTATAGCTATAATATCTTAAATATACACCCATCATGTTTACAAGTTGTTCATCCATGTCACCTAGTTTCAAAGCATTCTCTCAATTAAAGAAACCCAGACTGGCTTCTAAAAAAGCCATTCAAAAAATAACCCAAGATATTTACTTGTCTTCTGAGAACACATTAGAATGCATAGCTCTCAAAATTCCTCTTTTATCTCGCACCCACTTTCGACACACACTGCAGCAACACCCACGCCTCTTCCCTCAGTGCTCCTCGGGCTCCTCTCTCACACCCTAACTCAAGTTCACTCGTTCCTTTCTTCCTCCATCCATCTTACCCACGTTGCAGCACAAAACTCTGGACCACCTGGCCAGCCGAGACCTACCTCCATGGGTGGAGGAGGCAAAGAAACGGAGCAGGTAGAAGCAGAATGCTTTTCATCGTACGATCTGGAACACGTACACACGTGACCATTTTCCTCTGACGCACATGCATGCACAGGGCTAAAAAGTACTATATACGTTTATCGTAAGCGCCACGTGAAGTTTTCTGTGTTACTTAAACTCTCTGGGTATCAGTTTCCTCACCCGATGAAAACTAGTACCTATTTCCTAATGTAGTCTAGGAGGTTAAATGAGGTTATACTTGCACAGCATTTAGGAATAATGCCTGGTACACAGTAAGCACTCAGAAAGCCTTAGTGGTTATTATTACCTGATGGCGGTAATAATCGTACATGTAGCAGATAGTAACTTCGTAAAGATACACTTAAACTGCTTAAAAGGGGTGATAAACAATCCACCTTAAGCAAGCCCTGAGGTAATCACATAACTAAACATTAGAATGGTAATGTTGGTGATGGGAGATGTAACAAAATTTTACACTTTCTTCTCTAAGTACTTTTTTTTTTTTTAAAGATTTTATTTGACAGAGAGAGACACAGTGAGAGAGGGAACACAAGCAGGGGGAGTGGGAGAGGGAGAAGCAGGCTTCCTGCTGAGCAGGGAGCCCGACGTGGGGCTCGATCCCAGGACCCTGGGATCATGACCCGAGCCGAAGGCAGACGCTTAACTACTGAGCCACCCAGGCGCCCCTATAAGTACTTTTGTATTCTAACTGTGATAAAGCCATGATATATTTTGCCTATCGGTGGAAACACTGGTATTGTTACCTTTCTACCTAGTTTCATAACAACCAGCTTGTCCCGAGTGTATATGGTGTATTGGCATTCTACTAAAACTATGTATTATCTAACTTAACTACTAACAACTGCATAAGATAAGGATCATTATTACCTTCATTTTCCAGGTGGGGAAATGGACTCTTCAGAGAGGTTCCTTAAGGGTACTGAAGATATTTTTCTTTCTTGGTGTGTCTATTGTCTATCCTGGTGTATCCCTTAGCCTGGAACTTAATAAAGATTTGTTGGATGGATGAAAGAAATAGTTAAACCTCACTAGGCTTAATTTGGGTCCTAGACCTTATACCCAACCCAGTTTTTCAAAATCAATTATAAAAGTAGACACAACCATCCTTCAGGAACAAACCAATCTGCCCAGACTGTGTTATGAGGAAAATGGAGGATGAAACTGTGAAACAAGGTGAGCATCCTGGTGGGAGAAACTGTCAGATGCATGGGTATTAGGATTGCCAAGGCGTTCAGACTGTGCTGGATGGCTAGGGTCACTGAGGAAACAGTGCCAATTTATGAGCCACCAGTAGAGTTAGAGCCAGAGATGCCATCCTGCTTACTTCTTGCTCTTTGTATTTCAAGGACCAGTACTGGTGGGCCTGGGATCATAGAGCTGCTGAAACGGAAGCTGAGGGACAGGCTGCCCATCAGCACACAGAGATACTGCAGTGCTCTCCTGAGACCCGCAGTCTTGGGAGAAGGGTAGGTTCAGGAGCCTGGGCAAACTGCCCACCCACCAGGGCTTTCCCAGTGCGGGATGATGGTGTCCCTTCCTTGTGACCCATAGGGTGATACACAATGGCCCAGTGGTTCTCAGGATTGTCACAACTCTACTGTTTTGTCCTCAGGGAGCTAGAAATTATACCTAAGTTGACATGCTCTGCAGGCTGCTATGATATGCACAGCAGCAAATCATTCACTGCTGGATTCCTTTATACAAATACATCCTCTTTCCTTGAGGAGCTGCTCCATCGGTGGTTCTCAAAGCATGCTGAACCAGCAGCATCGGCATCACCTGGGATCTGAGGGCAAAGGAAGTGAATTGGACAAAGAAAGCCATATTTGGATCGGGGGGAGTGATGTTAAGTGTTTATTGTCTAGCTGGTCTTTTTTCAGCTTGAATATATACATATATATATAGAATTTGAATATATATTGAATATATATATATATATATATTTTCAGTTTGAGAGAGATATATATACGGATGGTCACAGACCTGTTGAAAAATTCTCAAAATTGTAATTTATTGCTGAGGCTCCAGATTTAAATGAGAGGGAATGAGGTCACAAACTCGGGTGACCATTTAAACAGATTAGTAATAACAGATTTTATGTTGAAAGCCTTGTTTAGGAAAAGAGTTGCTACTCTCTAAGTATCTTACAGAGCTGTTGGAGAGACTGAAAATGAGGTAACTGGTATGAAGGTGTTTTGAAGCTATGAAACACTATGAAAATGTTAGTGCAAAGTAGGTGAAAATTTTGGCAAGAAACTGGTTAAGGCAAAAGAGAATCAGGGGTCTTGATAAAGATTATGAGCAATGGACTAGAGGTCTTCATTTCTTCACTTCGCAGTATTTATTAGGTGTCAAATACACACACACACACACACACACACACACACACACACACACACACACACACACACACCAAGAACTGTACCAGAAGCTGGGAATAAAATGTCAAACAAAAGCAGACATAGCCTTTGCTTTCATGAAGTTCAAATCTAATAAAGGAGACAGATATTTATCAATAATTACATAACTGAATGACTAATTCCTAACCCTAAGAATAGTATTCTGAAGCAAAAGAATATAGTTCTGTGACAGCACCTAACAAGGAACTTATTCTAGATTAGTGGAAGGAGGGAGGAAGTAAAGAGGAAAAGAGGGAGTTTTAGGGAGGACTCCCCTAAGAAAGTTCTTCTCCAACGGAGATCTGAAGGATGACTAGAGGTCAATTCGGTGGGAGGTTAAAGGGTCGGGAAGGAAAGTCCTACGGACAGAGAGAAGAGCAGAGAAAGGCCCTGGTCAGGAAAGCCCACATGATGTATATGAACAACTGAACTCAGGCCAGCGTGCACTGCGGAACATAAGGGCAAGAGTGGGGCAAAGGAAGCTGGTAACGTAGAACAGAGACGAGCCCATGGAGGGCCTGGTAAATCCTGTGGGTATCAACTGGAAACTGAGTACAACTGCTAGAGTCAGAAATCCAACAATAGTGAGTTTAAACCGCTGAGGATTTTGTTTGCTCACATAGAAGCCCAGAAGTAGACAGTCAAGTCTTACATGGTGGTTCTACGATGTCACCAGGACACAGGCTTCCTTCATCTTTCCGTCTTACCATTCCCAATTCTAGCATCCATCCTCAAGGTCTCAAGATGCTTGCTGGAATTCCAGTCATCATATCCACCTTTCAGGCAGAAAGAGTTAGAACTTCTCTTAAAGGGCTTTCCTAGCCATTCCATTTAACACCTTCTGCTTATATCTACAGGTTATTCCTCTCTGTATAAGAGGTTAGAAATGTCTTGGGTGTGTAAGAAGGAGATACAATGCCATGCCAACAATATCAGGTCTTTATAAAGAGGGGGAAATGGATATCATGGAAAAATAGTCTTTGCCATACCATATCAGGATTTTGGTTACTTTCTTGTGATCAATAGCAAGTCACTGACAAGTTTCCTCAAAGAACATGTCATGATTGGCTCTAGTGGCAAAAGGAACTGGGCTGGGCTAGCAGAACAAATGGGGAAGAAGTCCAGGAAAACAGAACATGATGGCAGTATAGGAATTGGGATTGTTTTGAGAGATATTTCTGAAATGGAAGAGATAGTAGGTTTTGGTGATAAATTAGCTATGGTGAGTGAGGGAGAGGGAGACAGAGAGGATGATACACACAGAATAGACTGTGGTACCATTCCTTGAGAGAGAGTGTACAAAGGAAGAGGAACAGATTTGCTGGGAAAGGAAGAGGAACAGATTTGCTGGGAAAGATCATGAACTTGGCCTTGGACATGTTGATGAAGAATGCCTTCCAAATGGAGATGTAATAGGTAGTTGGGCATGTAGGTCTGGGTGACAGAGAAGCAGTTTGAGCCGGAGATATAAGTTGGTTTTCACTGACATGGAGAGGATCATTGAAATCATTAACTGGTAATAATTTCCTGGAGATCCACAGTGAGAAGAGCATCTAGGACTGAGACTCGAGGAAATTCGACATTTAATGAAAGGGGGAGGAGAATGAGCCAGAAACAGAGACGAAATAGGAGCAGGCAGAGAAGTGGGAGGGAGAGCGAGACCCGATGTCCCAGAGCCAAGGAAGTCCAACAGGAGGGACCACATCCAGGGAGTCATCAATGAGATGAAGACCGAAAATGTCTTTTGGATTAACAACATGGAGAGCATCAGGGACCTTACGACCCTTGGAGGAATGTTTGGGCTGCAAACCAGATTATAATGTGCGGAGGAGTGAATTAGATATGAAAAAATGGCGGCAATGAATAGACAATTTATTAAAAGATGGACTCTGAAGGGAGAGAGAGAGAAGTGGAGTGGTAGCCGGAGTGGGGACGTGGCTCAGGGAGGTTATTTTCTAACATGGAGGTGCCGAGAGGGGGTCAGACACTCGATGGGAAGGACCTCGTTGAGACGAGAGAAGGGATCGTTGATATATTGAAGGTTTCTTCCGAAGGAAGGTGGGAGAGTGTGGGATCCAAAGCAGAGGTCATGGGGTGACCCCAAGGAGGCTGAAGGGCAAGTATGGTTAGAGCTAGAAGACAGACAGGGATGCGGGTGGGAAAGAAGGGTAGTACAGTTCAAGATGGACAACATCTTGTCCTGACAATTTCATCCTCCCTGAGGTAGATCACCTTGGGGAACCAGAAGTCACGAAAGCATTATGTTTATGGAAAGCGCAGATGGCGTTAAAGATGTCCTAAGATGTTCAGCACTTCTAGGTCGTCTTCTCTCTCAGACGTTTAGGTAGAGGAGACCTCAGTAAGTTAGGGCTGACGGAACCTTTATGAAATCATGTCATCCTTATTACATCCCTGTGAGGTGGATGCTACTGTAGTCTCACTTTTGGAGACCAGGAAACCGAGGTTGAAGGGGCTGAGCAGCTGGTCTGAGATTATGGAGTGCTCACAGGTACGGACAGGATTCCGGGCGTCATCTGCCTACCGCGGGGTCCTTACTGCCATGCTGGGCTACAAGCCTCCCCGCTTCAGCTGAGTCAGGGCCCGCAGGAGTGGGGGCGGGGGGGGCAGGCATCCTCCCGCTCCAGACGAACCCCCTGTTCGTGGCCGCAAGGTGATCACAACATCATCCCTCAGGGAAAGGCTTTCTCCTCTCAAAGTGTCACCGAGGGAATGGAAATGATTATGAAATGGAAGGGGGAGAAAAAAAATCAAGAGAGATGAAGCAAGAAATGCCACCCAAAAGGAGAACAAGTTTATTTAAAGTGAATCTGCACAAACAGAAGGACAAGTGTTGACACGAGCATAAAAATGCTCAGGCAAATATGCAGCACGTGGGACTTCCAAGCTGCTGCTCTGGGATCTCCAGGCTTTTGCCGTGTAGCCTGAGGTCAAGTATCTACGGGGGGGGGCGGGGGGGGGTTAAGACAATTTCTACTTCACCACAAAGCACTTCCCTTCCTTCTGCCCTCTGATCTCTCCCAGAGAGGGCTGGTTATTTCAAGGAAATGCCATATACAACCAAGGCCTACCCAACTCTGTGCACTGGACCCGGGCAGCTTCCCTGAGACAAAATGGCTGCTCAGATGTTTTTTTTCTAAGAGAAGAATCTTCAGTCATTATTAACTGACCTTGGCAAAATTCGGCCTGTGGCTACAGGTTATCAGGATGTGTGCATGAATTCATTTACTTCCTCTTCTTTAAGCTCCAGTGACTTTGGCCAGCAAAATGGAGGGTAGAATCACTGACATCTGTCCGCTTGGGGCTAGGCTCTGGGCTCTCCTGGGAAACACCAGGAACATTGTTTTGTTTTCTTTTGTTTTGTTCTAGAGAAAAAGGAAGCCTCGAGGGTGGGGAGTCTCCATCACCACTTCTGGCATGTCTGAGAAATGCTTTTTAGCCTTCCTTCTTCCCTCCTTCCTCCCCACCCAAAAAGAAAAACTTCCCCCAAACCTATAAATCCTGAAAAACAGTGAATGACATTTGTGTCGAAGTTCCTTTGGAGGCTGAATCAGGAAACTTCAGAAGGCTTGTAATTATTTTCGGTGTCCTTTTGTTGGGGGGGATGGACAGGGGCTTGACGCTGGGATTAGGCAAGCCTGGAAATGTAAGGCAATTAATAGTAAATGATAGTGACCGCCTTACCAAAAAGAAAAGAAAAGAAAAAAAAGCACTTTCTGGTACTCTCAAACGAAGGGCTATAGAACAGAAAATTCCTTCAACGTGGCTGATGCATAATCTTGTAAAGCAGATTATCTCTGCCTTAATGTGTGTTTTCAATTTGGATCATTGGGGGAAAACCTGGATCCAGGGAAGGCAATGCTTCTGACTTCTTGCCTTAGAACTTTATTTATTTTTATTTTTTTTAGCATTATAATATTTATTAATTCACTCCCTGTCTCTCCAGTGGAATGTAAGCTTTTTTTTTTTCCCCACGCAGAACGTGCCATCTTTAATACCCATCACCAGCCTAACCCATCCCCTCACCCCCCTTATTTATTTATTATGTTATGTTAGTCACAATACATCATTAGTATTTGATGTGGTGATCCACGATCCATTGTTTGCGTATAACACCCAGTGCTCCATGCAGTACGTGCCCTCCTTAATACCCATCACCGGGCTGACCCATCCCCCTCCCCCCTCCCCTCTAGAACCCTCAGTTTGTTTCCCCGGAGTCCATAGTCTCTCATGGTTCGTCTCTCCCTCCGACTCCCCCCCTTCATTTTTCCCTTCCTTCTCCTAATGTCCTCTGTGCTATTTCGTATGTTCCACAGATAAGTGAAACCGTATGATAACTGACTTTCTCTGCTTGACTTATTTCACTTAGCATCATCTCCTCCAGTCCCAGCCATGTGGATGTAAAAGTTGGGTATTCATCCTTTCTGATGGCTGAGTCATATTCCATTGTATATATGGACCACATCTTCTTCAGCCATTCATCTGCTGAAGGGCATCTCGGCTCTTTCCACAGTTTGGCTATTGCGGACATTGCTGCTATGAACATTGGGGTGCATATGGCCCTTCTTTTCACTACATCTGTGCCTTTGGGGTAAATACCCAGGAGTGCAATTTGCCTTAGAACTTTTTAGTGACTTTCAGTTCATTGATTTCACTAACCTTGACCCAGGGCCTTAAAAGCTTTTTCTAGGATATTGAACTTTAACAGAAAACAAGTGTATCAGGGGGTGAGGTTGGTAGAAGACAACCAGGAACTACATAGTGGTGGTAACTGTAAATATAATAATAATACTCATAATAGCCTATAATTCTCTCCCAGCTACTAGGCTTATAGGAATTACCTCATTTAAATATTTTCAATAACCTTATAAGGTGGGTACCATTACCTGTTCTTTCTGCTCAGGAAATGGTATTAGAGTTGGTGAAGAAATCTCTTATAATAAGAACTACCAATCCAGACCCTGGGTCCTGACTAGTGGGGCGTCCAGGAATTGTCATTCCCTGGGTACCGAGAGCCACATGGGGAAGGAAACCAGCTGAGTTTGGAGGGAGGAAAGATGGAAAGGCTCCTTTCACCGAACCAGAGCTGGACAGAAGTTTGGATCCTATCCTTCACCCCTCCGGCTTTCAAACAGGTAATTATGATCTACCCTGAAATGAGAACTGACCAGTTTAAGGCTTCTAGAATCCCGAAGACACCGTCTAGATGCAGGCTTCTGAGCAAAGTACTCTGGATAAGAAGTAGATAGGGTCTCCACCCCAGGATAGATTATGATTCTCTTTGGGAGATAGCCCTTATTCTCAATCAATTAGGGACCGCACAAATAGTTCATCATTTTTTTTGAGAACGTTCAGAACTATTTTACAGGCACACTTGGTTTGATCTTTCTTTCTGTGCCCCCCCTCCGCCCCCACCCTGCCCCGGGGATTTTGTACGTTGGCCACAGCAGGTGTGCAATACGTTTGGTGTCAGCGAAGCCTGTATTAGAGACTAGCAGGGGCAGCGTGGTGGAAGGAGCAGAGACTCTGAAATCAGGCCAGTCTGCATTCAAGTCCTGCCTCTGAACTTTCGGGTCCTGTAACGCTGGGCAGGCACCTGACCTCTCAACACCTGGGGCACCGCAACAGAGAATAAGATCAGAGCCCCCACCTCACGGAGTGAGGAACTGTGTGGACCAGCAAGTCTGGTCCTGAGTGCAGGGCACAGGGGGAGTGAGCAGGAAACGCTCTCCCTATAGCTGTTCTTGTGATTAGGGTGTCTACCTTCTCACCTTCCTCGCTTTCAGCCCATCTCTGTTGAGCTGGCAAAGCTTCCCCTGTGTATTTCGACACCCGCTTCTGCTGAATCTGTCCTCGTAGGCGGTTCTCTTTTATCTTCATTCAGGCGAGGAGCACGATCACATCCAAAACCATCGTTCAACCACGTACAACTGAGCACTATCACCTCCCCAGCTGCAAGGATGCATATTAATAGGATCCACCTGAGACCCTCTAGGCAGGTGTCCACCCCGCCCCCCCACCAAGTTCACCAAAAACACAGGTTAAATTTGGAACAGGAGCTTTTGAACCAGAACCCCCTTTTTGCTATTTGTGGTACCCTTATGCTAAGTGCAGTTGCTGGGGAGCTTCATTGTATGGTTGATGGGGCTTCCAACCAGAAGAAACCAAGTCAATACAAATTCAAGGACTCCCGGACCCCCCTCAGGGGAGCACATTCATGTGGACCAAACGCATTTCTGGGAGAGCTGATTTCCTCCCTCCTCTGTGCCAGGCTTGGACACCACTGCTCCCAGCCCAGATGCCTCGGAGACCAGATGATTCTAGCTCCGTACTATCAAATCTGCCTGCTTGCTTCCCTCAGAGCAGTCTTAGAAAAAGGAAATGTTGTCGATGTTAAAATGGGGCCTCTGGAAAAATAAAATAAGAGGGAAACAGAGGGAGGCAAACCATGAGACTCTTAACTCTAGGAAACAAACTAAGGGTTGCTGGAGAGAAGGGGGCTCGGGAGAGGGGGTAACTGGGTGATGGGCACTCTATTGCTTTATGTGTGTCTCCAATCTACCCATCCCTCCATTTCAGGAAGGAAAAAAAAAAAAACAATAATAAATGGCCATGACTTCCAGAGCCACCTCCCATCTGCGTCTTCCCAGACGCAGAAGCGAGCTCCCTTTTAATTCTTTAGCATTGTTTCCCTCTGTCTGCTCCACCGCACAGAAGTGGCATGGGCAAGAAGTGTCTATTCCTACTGCGAGCTATATAGTTAGCACAGAATGCCTTAAAAAGAATTTGACAGCAGCTTGAGCTCTACCTGGAATATGTCCAGGTAAGCCTCTTGAGTGTTTGCTGCTCTACCTTGGATGATCATTTTTCTCATTTCTGAACCGACCTATAGCCAACTTTGAACTCTTGGTGTAAGCCAAACTCTGCGCTGAGTTTGACTTGAAATTAACTAGATCCCCTGCTGCTCACCTCTCTCTGCCACAGTATCTCCCAGTTATGATATGTTGTGAGCTTTGTTCTCTTTAGAGATGAACGTTCTTTGAGGGTGGGGACCAAGCCTTCAAAATCTGTGCCAAGTTCATGGTTCAGTCTTCACTACCAGGCGGGTATTTCACAAAGGCTGAAATCAGTCCACTTCTCCACAAGAATTTATACAAATCACGTTTCTATTTAGAGCCTCACAGATTTTCAACTTAGTATCAAACCCTATGGGATAGACAAAGGAAGCACACAATCTATTTGAGGGAGGTTAGTTCAGATGAAACAGAAAAATCAATTAAATGTTAAACTAAAAATAAACATATCAGCATCCAGAGAGAGGGGAGATCAGGAAATAGTGAGGAGGGCATGGAATTTGAACTGGCCCTTGAAGAATGAGGTGATGTCAAGAGGTGGGGAAGGGGAGAGAGAGTGAATGTGTGTGAGAGAAGTCTTGCGTGGAAGAAAATGGGGAGTCCGCCCGTGCTGATATAATATGCACGTTGCAACTCCTCTCCATCATCAAGGCTGGGGATTCTAGAAGCCTTACAGAGTCTCTTCTCTTGATAAAAACAAATACTTCTGAACTCATCAAACAGCGTTTTCTCTAAAGACTGGGATAGGATTCAAAGGACCCATGTAGGGTGTGTTCTGGAATCAAGAAGACTGTTTCTTTGCAGTTCTCGTGTTCTCTCTGTCCATCCTCTTCAATTTCTGATTTTTCTCTGAACTCAGTTTGTGAAAACCGAAGGCACAAAAGCTTTATGAATGGACTACAGCAACCCAAGTTGGCATGCTGGCTCTGCTACCCGCCTGCTGTGTTCGGTCATTGAGGATGGTGATAACAACACCGCGTCTCCCATGATAGGTGATGTGCTGGGTGTTTTGCACTTATGAACTCCTTGAATATTCACAGGAAGATTCATTATCACCTCCCTTTTATCGATGGCAAAATGGACGTTCAGCGAGACTAAGTACCTGGCCCAAAGTCGCACTGCTGGTCGCTAGCGGAGCTGGAGCTCCAACCACCCGGGTCCATGGGACCTTCTCAGTTTACATTCTCAGACTACTAAGAACTACTTCCCAAGTCACAGATCTTCCTGGGGCCTCAGTTTCCTCATTTGTAAAGTATTCATGGCAACACCGATGGTGGAGAGTAGGGAGGAGTAACAGGGTAATGCGAGTGAACCATCCAGCTGATGCGTGGACGTCGTGTGTGTTCCTCGTTCCTGGTCTTCTCCCGGTCTCATCCCCTGAGACTCTTGTTTTCAGTGAAAGTGCCATCATTATTAGTTTTCACCATTCAAAAACAGTGCATGTTTACATTAGCTTGTCTCATAATGTGACTTTACACTTCTTCAAGGATTTCGTAAGCAGTCAGGAAGTAGGGGAGACTCTTACATAGTCTCCTATCTTTCTCAACCTCTGTGATACCCTGTACAGGAAAGGACATTACTTTGTCTTTTAGCTTCTCTCTTTCTCCTTCTCGTGTTCTCTTTTGCATAGCTTTATAGCTCTCACTGAAGGTGAAACTAGGAAAATACTTCCCCCAGAGGTGAGTCTAGAGGTGATGGAAGGTGTAACAAGGCCCTATTGTCCTTGGTGGGGGTGGGGAAGCCCACATGCCCTCAGTTCAGGCATTAAGTACTGTTCTACCAAATGCTTACACACTGGGCAGGTGTTTGAGCAGGTGGGGTGGCCCCGAGGCAGGTGCTGAACAGGGTACACAAAAGGTTGGTGAATATAATTACACTTTCATAAAAATGAATGTTGGACTTTCTCCCCTGCTGCATCTTAGCTACGGGGGCTAAAATAAATATTTTAATTAGTTTCAGCTTCCAAAAGCGTCTTAGCAGGCTAGACTTCCGAATCTGCCTCCCACAGGGAAAACACTTTCAAATCCCACCAGCTGGCAACAGATCCCTCCGAAACAAAAACCAAAAACCAAAAACCACATTTCTAACTAAACAAGTAACTGCTTCTTAGATAGACAGCTTCATTGTGCACTTGGCAGCTTGGAGTGACACAATCTTGAGCAAAAGCAGAAGCTCCGGATCTTTTGTCATTTGCCATGAGCTGCAGAATGTCAACACCAAAGCACCACAGAGGTCCTGTAACCCAGCACCCCTTCATTTGATGTTTTTAGAAAAAACAGGGGCATCCCAGAGAGTTTAGGGTATGTAAGCATAGAAAGAGTTCATAGTGGATTCAAGGTAAGGTTTTCTCTCTTTTTCTTTTTTCCCCCCTTTTCTAAAGTGTTCGCATGTGGCAATCCTCATGCATGGCCATCCCCACCTTATGAAGGAGGCGCCAATATTCGTCTTTCACACACAAGGGATCATGGCTGAGACCCGACTATGGGACTTGCTCAGTGCCTCAACTGGCAGTTGCTGCGTCCTGGAACCAAAATGTCTGAGCAGCTGACTTCTAATTACTGTGTCATGTCCCCAGGGCCATTTTAGAACAACTGAAGACAAAATGTAGCACAAACATGAAGTAGAAAATGCTCAGGGGAAAAAAAAATCCACAATCTTTTAATGTAATACCCCTATTTTATTTTCATACAGGCCACTATCTCTGGGGGGAAAAGGGGCTACATTTGGGCGTATAGTTCAGAATGATGGATGGATTGGAATGCACAGGGTAAAAAAAAAGGAAGAAGAGAGGTTAACTCCAAGCATTTCCCTCCACCCCCGCCCCCGAGAAACTTGGTAGATCATTTATGTTTTGATAGGTCAATTGGTAGAAACTGGAGAATCTTGGTAGGCCAACTATGTTTTTGGGAAATAACCCTCTGCATTGTAATGCCTCTTTGCTTTTTTCAGAGCTTTCAACCCTACCCTCCTGTTGATAAATGATCACAGTGAGTTTATCAAGGCTGGTTTTAGAAAAGACTAAGTTCATGGATTTCTGGGATAAAGAAAGAATTTTTATTTTATGTTGTTGCTTCAGGTAGCATTTGTTGTACAAATACTCCTCTTTCTCAAATCCCAATAGAGCTTAACTAAACTTTCAAAACAGATTGGGGTATGCTATTTTAATTATAAAAGGTATCCTCACAAAATTCTTTAAAGCAGTGGACTTTTCTTGGTATTCGTTTGTTTATTCGAACCTATTTTGAGCATTAGGCCAGACACTGGGCTGGGTGCTGTGTGTATGGTATTAAAGTGAGCAGTCCCTGGAATGAAATATACAAATATGGTTCCAAATTGTCATAGATGGAATGAGCGAGAATAACAGTGGGCAGAGGAAAGGGACTTGATTTTGGGTGGTCAGTGAAAGTGTCTCTGAGGAAAGAATATTTACACTGAGACTTGATTGATACATGGGGGACAAGCTAGGTAAAGGATGGGGAAACAGGAAGAAATGAGAGAGGGAATACATTCCTAGAACAGGGAACAGTGTCTGCAAAGCCTGGGAGGTGGGCAAACGTTTGGCTGATTTTTTTTAAAGATTTATTTATTTGAGAGCGAGCGCACATGAGCAGGGCGGAGGGGCAGAGGGAGAGGGAGAGAGAATCCCAAACAGACTCCCCGCTGAGTACAGAGCCAGCCCCAGGCCTCAATCCTACAACCCTGAGATCACAATCCAAACCGAAACCAAGAGTGAGATGTTTAAAGGACTGTGCTACCCAGGCACCCTCCTTTGGCAAGTTTGAGAAACAAACAGTATGAGTGGAATGTTGAGAGCCTGGGGGGAGCAGTCAAAGAGGAAGTGAGAGTAAGACCACACGTAAGTGACCTTTTCTTTACAGGTAGATAAACACTTCAGAGAGAATGAAGGAAGCAAGGAAAGCGATCATGTTGGGAGCCTCTGTTCACCAAAGAACTATCAGAGATGAAATTATTTTCTCCCTGAAATTATAAAATTAGTCAGTGAAGAACTGATTTGATTTCCACACATTTATTTTATCATCCAATGGGGTAAAAGGTGTGATTCTTGTTTCTGTGTAAGAACTCATTGGGTGACTTACTAGCAACTTTTTCTCAATTTTAGGGAATAATGTGTGGGTGAAAAGTTCCAATGCCGGTGAGCAGCAAACCGACTGTGGTTCCTAGACATGGTTTCCTTGGCCTGGGCAGTGTCTTACAAAATTTGAGTGAGACTCAGGGGGCAGAAGCCCCTTTTATAATGATGCACAGCTATACTGCATTTCCCGGCTTCCCCAGCATGGAGCAGGGACCACATGACGGAGTTCTGCCAATGGAATGGGTGCTTCTAGGCCTTGTCAATGAAAATCCTTCTCCCAGGCTCGCTCTCTATATCTGCAGCTGGATGCATGGAGAGAAAATATCATAGAAGATGCAGATCCTCATGCAGAAAAGAGCCCGTGTCCCTGAAGGGTATGACAGAGTCTCCACCATGACCTGCATTGGCTGTGGTTGGAGGGAAGATCAGACCCTCACTGAGTTCACCCCTGAGATACTGAGGCTGTGTGTGACAACTGTGTCTTTGTTTAGGTCCCTCCAAAATCAGGTTCTGAGATACGGAGTCATGGGCAAGTTGTTTATTTGAAGGTGACCCCTGGAAACAACATTAGGGGAGTGGGGACATGGGATGGGGCAGGAGTAGAAACCAATGAACGATAGATTGCCCACCAGTCTCTGCTGGGGGCAGCCGGGGCTCAGTCACACAGGGCAACTGTGGGGGGCAACACAGAAGACACCTCAGAGCTATCTCCACGGAGAGGTGAGGAGGCTGGGGTATTGGTGCACTCCCTCTGCCTCTGTCATTGGTGGAATGCTGCCACCAAGAGCGAGACTTCTTCAACATTCCGCAAATACCCAGCACAGCCGCCCAGTGTGCGCACGATGTTTTCAGTGAGAGTTAAAGCTGTGTTCAGGAGGCAGCCTGGGGTGTAGAGGCAAGTGCTGAGTAGACGTGAGGGGGGCACCAACAGTGTCTGCTGAAAACATTTAGCCCACACGGACTGATATAGGTGCCAACATTCAAAACTAGATGACAATGTTAAAATCCGAATTTCTGACTTCTTTAAAAAAAAAAAAAAGAAGAAGACAGTCATCACCACTGGGTCTGACTTTCTGTATGGCATTAACTGGCTGGAGTGGATTAGTGACTAATGCTTTAGATAAGGTAGTGTCTCTAATTTTCCATAGCCCCCACCGTGCCCTACTCTCTCTTACCACCAGCCTATTTCCCTTCTCTACATGACTTTCATGGTCCTTGCAGTAGGCATTTGAATCTATAACCTCTGGTGTTCTACTAGGACGGAGCTTTTGTTTCTTCTCTTTTCTTGTTTTTTCATTCCAATTGCATTCTCTTCCCTCCCTATTCTACTTTGAAAGCCGCTCAAAATATGTCTTGAAACCTTCCCTGATGACCCCCACCTATGACATTCTTCTATGGCCATTTGGAGCTGTAGCATCCAATACGGTAGTCATTGGCCACGTGTAGCTATTTCCATTTAAATTTTAGCTAATTAAAACTAACAAATCAACATTAATGAAAATTAAACATTTAGTCCCCTCCACTGCACTGGCCACATTTCAAGGGCTCAATAGTCATACGAGGTCAGTAGCTATTGTACTGGACACCACAGATAGAATACATTTCCATAATCACAGAAAGTTCTTTTGTACAGTACCGGTCGATAGACGGGGCTGCAATTCTTAGTCTTGGCTTTTCTTGTTGGTGCTCTTGTGTTTTCCCTAAGTGTTCACCCTTTAAGATGAAATCCACTTCAAAAATGAGAGAGTTTGCTCAGCATATCATGTAATCTTTCTCACCCTCGAGTACCTACATAGTTGCGGTAACATTGTGAATGTTTTTCGAGTTCCGGAGTGAGGTTAAGTACCAGGGTCCCCTGTGGTCTCATTCAGAGAGATACTGTCTCCTGTCCCCTCAGGCTTGTGTGGAAAACTGGGGAAGTTGCTTAGGGTGGAAAGATGGGATAGATCAGGTGTGATATCAACATCATACCCTTGTAGGATTGGAAAGAGGCTCATGAAGACCACTTATTGCTTTCTACTTGGAAAAAAAAGCAGGGATTCCATACTTTGATGATTTAATGTGGGTGGTTTTTTTCTTTTTTTTGTCTTTATTTAGAATCCCATAGTGACTGAGGCAGTGTAGCATCAAGTTAAAGCAATTTGACTCAGAAGTCTAACAAACTAGGGTTGAAATCTCAGCTCCTGATACTTGTTACCTGCGGGCCCTTGCACCATTGATTTGCCTTCCCTAAGCCTTGGGGAAATAACATATCCCTCGTGGAGCTTTCGTGAGGATTCGGTTAGTGAAATGCCATGGGCAATGTTATAAATGCTAGCTATTATTCTTATCAGCGCGAAACCAGAAGCCAAGGAAAAGGACTCAAAATAAGAATACACTTCCAGTTGCACACCATGTTGGAAAGGACCAAAGCAGATAATGCATTCAGGAAACTCCCTCCAAGAGAAAGATGGGTGGAGTTGCAGGAGATGCATTTGATAAACACTCATTGTTTTGGGGGGAATATTAAATATTTCCATTAGCGTCAAGACTCAGCTTATCAGACAAGCACCGCACTCTCCCCTTGTCCTACTCCTCCAAACAATACATCAAGTTGAAGCTACCATTTGGTGGAGAAGGAAAGGAAAGGGAAGGGGAAGGGGAAGGGGAAGGGAAGAAAGAAGGAAAAGAAAGGAAAAGAAAGAAAAAGAAGAAAGAAAGAAAGAAAGAAAGAAAGAAAGAAAGAAAGAAAGAAAGAAAGAAAGAAAGAAAGAAAAGAAAAAAGAAAAGAAAAGAAAGAAAGAAAGAAAGAAAAAGAAAGAAAGAAAAGAAAGAAAGAAAGAAAGAAAGAAAGAAAGAAAGAAAGAAAGAAAGAAAGAAAGAAAGAGTAAAAGTAAAAGTAAAAGATGATGTTGGAAATAGGATGATCAAGAAGAAAAGGACTGGAGAACTTTAATCACTCAGACTCATTTTCAGAAAATAAAGTCACTGTAGGAAATATCTCTTTTTCCGTACATGTCTCATCCTTCTGAAGAGAATGGAACACTTTGAGTAAAATTACCATCTTCTTTTTCCAAAGAGGTGGACGGTGGCTGGAAATGTTAATGTTCCCAAGCACCCCTGAGGCATGACCGTGTCCTTCTCTTGGGCATCGAGCTGTGAAAATGATTGTACTGTCCCATAATCTCACTGAACAAAGGCCTTTCCTGCTGACCAGGTCAAGCGAGGCCCATCTAAGAATGGTATTTTGGCCAATGGCCATAATGTCATGATGAAAAGGATTTGGGCAGAGGCTCAGAAGTCACATTTAGTAGATCTGCCTTCTTTACTAGGCCCAATTTATTGTTAAGGGAAGATGCTCAAAATCAGTTGCTAAGTGAAATAGGCAAATTACAAAGGAGGACAGAGTATGATCATATTCTGGTAGAAGAATGGAAAGTGTCAATTTGAGTTACTTGTTTACAGCCACCAAAATTCACTCCGGCTCACAAAAAAAAAAAAAAAAAAAAAATAACTTATTGGACAGATGTGGAAGTATCAGTTAGCTCTTGCTGCCTAACAAACCACCCCAAATGCAGTGGCTTAAAAAAAAATCATTTTATTCGGCTCAGAGGTAAGGCTGCTCTTCCCATATATCTCAGGTCAGCTAGTTGCCTAAGGCCCTGGGCTCTCCGCCAAATGTTTTCTCATCCTCCAGCAGCGTAGGCCCTTCTTGTCCTTATAAGAGAGTCAGGGTGTCGGGAGAGAGTGCGAAAGAGCACACAGGGCCTCGGGAAGCCTAAGCTCTGCAATGTCTAGATGCTAACAAGGTGGAGAGGCTGAAGGGGCACAAGGAAAAGCCTGTGTGAGAGCATGAGCGTGCTCTGGATATGCTTACAGAGACCACTGACAAATGCTCTTGACCTTGTCAATTGGAATTGGGGTAGCCAAAAAGACAAAAACTGAAACAAAACCAGAGCATTCAGGCCAAAGCAAGTCACAGGACATCCCAGATCCGAGGGGTGCGGGACTAGATTCCAACTCTCCAGAGGATTCCACCTCTGAAATGGGCATGAATATGAAGGCCACCAATTGGGACCATCAGTGCCATCAATTTACCGTAAAAGAATTGGAGGGAAAGCTGAAGATTAGTTCTCAGAAGGCCAAGACCCAGGGATGTGCCAGGTGTCCGGGTGATGGAAACTAATGGGTGATCTCCTCACTGTTCTCCTCTCAGGAGGAAGGAAGCCCGGCGTTTTCACTTAGTTGAAGATGGAAATATCACCTTCTTCACCGGCCTACTGAGGTTGTGACAGCAGAGGTCGTGACATCCAGGTTGGCAGTCCCACTAGGCATGATATTCTACTGATTGAGGGGCCAATCACAGAGCCAAATAGGGGTGTGGCTCCCTGAAGAAGGCAGAATGAAGGCTGGACCACCCACATCAACACGCTCTCTCTGTACACCGAAATGGTAACAGTAGTAGTATGTGTGTGTTGGGTTTCTGGAAGAGAGTTTTCTTTTTGTTTGCAAGTATTTCTGAAATTTCTCCAAGGAATGTGTATTAGTTACATAATACTGTTATTTTTTATTTTAATTTTTTTTAAGTTGAAGCTGTACAATGTGTTTATTTGATACCCTTGGGTATTGCAATGTGATGGCCACTGTTAGTGAACGTTCCCACCATGTTACATAATTACCATTTCTTTTCAGGTGGTGAGAACATTGAAGATCTAGTCTCTTAGCAACTTGCAAGTGTATTATACAGTACTGTTAACTACAATCACACTACTGTACATTAGATCCCTAGAACTTACTCATCTCCTAACTGGAACTTTGTACTCTTTGACGAACTTCTCCTCATTTTCTCCGCCCCAAAGACCATGGTAACCATGGCTCTACTCCCTATTTCTGTGAATTTAGCTTTCTTAGATCCCACATATGAATGAGACCATACGATATTTGTCTTTCTCTGACATATTTCACTTAGCATAACGCCTTCAAGATGTATCCATATTGTTGTAAATGGAAAGATTTCATTTTTTAGTCACATAATGTCTTAAAGTTATAGAAACACACGAACTTGTGGTGGGACAGGTGCAGCAGGAAGGTATTTGGACTTTAGGTAGTTTTGCCTCCATTCTCCTCCCCCTCTCCTTTCCTTTCTCCTTCTCTTCCCCGTTCCGCTCCTCCTCCCCCTTCTCCTTTTCCCCTTCTCCCTCCTCCTCCCACTATGCACATGCGTACACACAGGTAGGCACACACCCCTTCCATTTCATTCCAAAAGAAACGCTTTGAGTCTCTGTTCTCTCATCGGTAACTTGACAGGAGAGGAGACGGTCTTCAAAGTCATTTCCATTTGTGAATAATGAATACACCCACAATTCTAATTTATCAGATAAATTACTGTGTATCCCCTTTGGCACTTTTTCCTTGTTCCAATCAGGATACTGTATTTTAACTCTAAAGCCTCAAACTTCTCCTAAAAACACATTGAAGAGTCTTTTGCGGCTTCCCTTCTTTGGGCCCCGTCACCAGATGCTCATATGACAGTCAGCTGAAGACCACAGAGATCTAAAAGATGCTATTCCATCCCTGGGGAATTTCAAGACTCAGGTCTCACACAGGAGAAATCAGTCCCTGGGGGGAAATACATCCCCTCAGCCTCTGCAATGTCTAGACGCTAACAAGGTGGAGAGGCTGAAGGGGCACAAGGAAAAGCCTGTGTGAGAGCATGAGCATGCTCTGGATATGCTTACAGGGACCGCTGACAAATGCTCTTGACCTTGTCAGTTGGAATTAGGGTAGCCAAAAAAAAAAACCAAAAAAAAAAAAACAAAAAACAAAAACAAAAAACTGAAACAAAACCAGAGCATTCAGTTAAGTTTGAGTTTCAGATGAACGAGAAATGATGTGCCGGTCTAAGTCTGTCCCATATATTACAGATACTACCTATTTGGACAGCACAGACCCATCCTAAAAATGTGTTCATTTTTACCTGAAATTCAAAAACCCTTTGCTAAATCTGGCAACCCCAGGGAGCACAGATGTCTAACGTTATTTGTTCTCTACACCTGCCCCAGCCTCAGGCCCAGACAGAATATATGACCCGAACCAGACTTTGGCCAAAGAAAGACTTAAAACTTCTGACTGTTTGGAAGCATCTGAAAGAAATCAGGAGGGGAAACATTTTATGGGAGGATATTCCTCATTTCCTTGTGGTCATGACAGTCTGGAATAGGAATTAGAGTCTGGTTCTAAATTCAGAGCAAAAGGAATGGGGTTTTTTTTTCCTTGTTTTTATTTTCCTTCATAAAAGTACCATATATATGTATATATTTAAGAGAAGGAAACAAGCAAAATCTATAATCAGTTGCAGACAGTAGTACATGGGAGGCCAGGTAAGACGTCTCCTTAGTATCTAAAAAAAGACACACAGTCGAGTCTTCCACTCTAGGAGTTGAACTAATGAAATTGACTCATAATGTCGTTGAAACCTCCCAGAACCGCTATATGACCAGGAAAGTCTTCAGTATTAGCTCATGCACAAAAGGTAGGAAGGATAAGAAAGGGGTTAAATTAACCACAGAGCAGGGGAAAGCCAGCTTGAAGAGGAAGGCTCGGGCCGTGCCAGCTTGTACTGCTTGAGTGGGGGCGGGGGGCGTTCAGCTGAAGGGAGGGAAAGCAAGAGAATGGGGGGAGAGCTCAGACTTAGAGAAGACCTGGTTCAAGGATAATTTGTCTCTTGTTGATGACGTCCAGCGTAGTGAGAACTCTGACTCCCTGAAACATCCAACCTGCCTCGTGCACAAACGTTGATGGTACATCATAGGAGAGAATGGCAAAGAAGCGAGCTCCAGTTGCGTGCCCCAGAGAAACCCAAGGGGGCTTCATGTAAATGAAGGAATGTCAGTAACTAGGCGTAGCTGTTGTTTCTTCCTCTGACATTGTGTCTTTGAACATGATTGGGTGTAGCAACTATTTAACTCTTCATGTCCTCCCAGCACTAATGAGGATGGTCTATCTTAGCCTTCACTGACATGGCAGAAATGGCAGGCAGGTGTCCAGAGCACTAATCTATGAAAGGACAGTTTTCTCTGTGTTTGTCATGGGTAGGATGCTTCAGCTGATAAAACTCTATTCTTTGGTTATATTTCCTAAACAGAGCCCAGTTGGATTCTCAAATTTCCCAAGCAGATCCACTCAGACACTTCTTGTTTATATTCTTTCCTCTGACCATTCCAGTCTTAAGCCACGCAACTCAAGGTCAAGTTACTCTATTTATCATTTGCCAAATGCTTAGGTAGCACAGGTCATGCGCCAGGCACTGTTTTAAAATAATAACGAATCAAAACCACAACGAGATATCACCTCATACCTGCTAAAACGAACAACCCAGGAAAAGACAGGTGTTGGTGAGGATGCGGAGAAAGGGGAACCCTCCTCCACTGTTGGTGGGAATGCAAGCTGGTGCAGCCACTCTGGAAAACAGTATGGAGGTTCCTCAAAAAGTTAAAAACAGAACTACCCTAGGATCCCGCAATGCACTACTAGGTATTTACCCAAAGGACACAAAAGTACTGATTCAAAGTAATACGTGCACCCTGATGTTTATAGCAGCATTATTAACAATAGCTAAATTACAGAAAGAGACCAAATGTCCATCTACTGATGCATGGATAAAGAAGATGTGGTATATATACACAGCGGGATACTAGCCATAAAAAGGATGAAATCATGCCATTTGCAACGATGTGGATGGAGCTAGAGAGTATTATGCTCAGCGAAATAAGTCAGAGAGACACAAATACCATATGACATCACTCGTTTGTGGAATTCAAGAAGCAAAACAAATGAACATAGAGGGGGCAAAAAGAAGAGAGAGGCAAACCACAAAACAGACTCTTAAGTATAGAGAACTGATGATTACCAGAGGGGAGGTGGGGGAGGCATGCATGAAATAGGTGATGGGCAATAAGGAGGGTACTTGTCATGAGCACCAGCTGTTGATATTAGTGATGAATCACTAAATTCTACATCTGAAACTAATATTGCACTGTCTGTTAACTAGCTGGAATTTAAATAAAAACCCTAAAGACTCAAAAAAATATACAACTCATTTAAACCTCCTGTCAGCTGTATGAGGTAGGGATCACTGTCAACCTCACTTTACAGATGGTGAAGCTGAGGCACAGAGTAGTTAAGACACTTGCCCAAGCAAACGGCAGAGTCAGTACTCTGGACCACTTTGTTATGTGCTCTCATCTTTGGTATAGACTGACATCACATGCACCTCTTGGCTATGCCATACTTAATGCTCCTGAGTCCTGGGGGAAGACATTTTCCTGGGTGGGTGAGGTGGGGATGGAGTATCAAGGGAACGCTTATTGCTAAGTGGGCTGGGAAAGCTAACCAGTTGAAATCAGTTGTCTCATGGAATCTAGTTCTTGGCTCCCCAGAAAGAAGTTGGGGAGGAGGGGCGCCATTTCAGAGGTCGTTATGTAACCTCAGAGAGGAAGCTGTCTCATTTCCTGAAATTTGGCATCTATGGATCTGAAAGATTCGCAAATGCATTGGATGTTGCTGAAGCCAGGGAGAAATTCCATTCATCCATTCATTCATTCATTCATTCATTTATTTATTATTTTTTTAAATTTTATTATGTTATGTTAGTCACCATACGTCATTAGCTTTTGATGTGGTGATCCACGATCCATTGTTTGCGTATAACACCCAATGCTCCATGCAGTACGTGATTCCTTTTCTAATGTTAAGACTATTTCTCCATGTGAAGGAGGTATTATCATGATATGTGATAAGTGGGTGACCATATATCTCATCATCCAAATTGCACCACTTTTAAGAGTAAAGGGGACATTATTAAGCACTATGCCAGGACAAATTAGCGTTAAATCAGGACTCAACTGGGCAAGCAGAAGGTATGGTCACTCCAATGATAAATGAACACAGAACTTCAAGCTCTGACACAATGGATAAGACTGACCAGGATATCATGCAACACTTCTGCTGTTCTTGTCCTGAGTTTGCACTGATAAATTGGCCAGGTTTTCTAAGTGCTGTCGGAGCTTGTGGTGGTATTGATGATGAGGGCCCTGCAGACCTGCTTTTGTCCATCACTGATGCATCTCTTAATAGAGCACCCGAGACCCCACAAAGTTAGGCCAAGTTAGTGCACAAACACAGGGAACCACAGGCTTGCTAATTTTCAACAGGTGACCAGCTGCCATTTGACTTTTGAATGGATTTCTCTCTGAGCCCACTTGATATGCTTTAGCTCAGTGGAGGGTGACAGGAAGTCAAGGAGACTTGAAACCTTGTCAACTGATCGACAGCTGAAGGAAATGGGAACACAGAGCTTGGAGAAGAGAAACATGAGGGCCCCAAGGGGCGGCATCACATAGCTGACTTGCTGCCACGTGCAAGAGGGAACAGGCTTATTGTGAGTTACCCACAGGGTAGTACAAAATGCAAACTCCAGGCAATCAGATTTCAGCTCATTTAGGTGATTTCTCTTTTTCGTCGTTTTTAAAAAATTTTTGAGAAACATGCTTTAATGATAAAAATAGTACGTGCTCTTCGTTAAAACATATTTAAACAGTAACAAAACCTATACGGTGGAAAGTAAAAGCTTTCCTCTTTTCTCCTGTTCCCCTTCCCTTGCCCACACCCACTCCCTGGAATGCCCTGCGTATCCTCCCCCATTCCTACCTCTACACATGCAAACACGCCATCCGTACCGGTACACATGCATACTCTATGTGTACACAGAGTTTTGTTTTGCCTATTTTTCTTTTATTAAAAAATATACTCATAAAATGGGCATGTCTCAGGAGGCTATGAAGTAGCACCCTGATATGTAAATTTCTCTTTTTTCTGGATGACATTAACCAGAGATGCCTCGCGTAAGGATCTGAAATAGACAGTCAATAGGACTTTATTGACTGTAAGTCAATTTTAGTTAACCTGTTTTGACATTGTTTACATTAAAAATTTTTTACTAGGTGCCTTGAAAAATTGAAGTAGACATTTCGTTCCGATACCTTTTTCTCTTTAAATTTTTTATTGTTATGTTAATCACCATACATTACATCATTAGTTCTTGATGTAGTGTTCCATGATTCATTATTTGCGTATAACACCCAGTGCTCCACGCAGAACGTGCCCTCTTTAATACCCATCACCAGGCTAACCCATTCCCCCGCCCCCACCCCTCTAGAACCCTCAGTTTGTTATTCAGAGTCCATCGTCTCTCATGGTTCGTCTCCCCCTCCGATCTCCCCCCCTTCATTCTTCCCCTCCTGCTATCTTCTTCTTCTTTTTTTTTTTCTTAACATATATTGCATTATTTGTTTCAGAGGTATAGGTCTGTGATTCAACAGTCTTGCACACTTCACAGCGCTCACCCTAGCACATACCCTCCCCAGTGTCTATCACCCAGGCACCCCATCCCTCCCACCCCCCACCACTCCAGCAACCCTCAGTTTGTTTCCTGAGATTAAGAATTCCTCATATCAGTGAGGTCATAGGATACATGTCTTTCTCTGATTGACTTATTTCACTGAGCGCAACACCCTCCAGCTCCATCCACGTTGTTTCAAATGGCAAGATCTCATTCCTTTTGATGGATACCTCTTTTTTAAGAGAAATGACGTTCAGACGACTCAAGCTTTTTGAAAATGGAGGGGCTGTCTGGGGATCTGAGTCACCGGCTATGACCGGGATTGGCTGACCACTCGGGTTGGGATGGTGTAGAGGAGACTGAAGCTACAGATGGGCAGGAGAGAGATGGCCTGGGCGCCTTCCAAGATCCATTTCAGCGCTCTGATTCCCTGACTTCCTGCACAGCTCACCTGGGCAGTGAGAGAGATCCAGGAAGAGCCCCTGCTCTCCCCGCCGCCCCCCCGCCCCGCGCCCCCCAAGCAGGAACAGCCAGTACGAGTGCAACCTGCCTGGCTCTGGAGGCCGCCCACGGCCGCGTGGCTGGAGGACAAGGACACCTGCCCGGGGCAGCGCATGCTTTATTTAGCTGCTCTTTGGCCCTCGGGAGCTTTCAGTCGAGGTGTCTCCATTTAAAAGACAACGAATTCCTCTCTAAACACTGCAGGTTCTAAATTGACAGCAAATACTGTACATTCTTAAGAGCCTGGCAGCACAGGAAATTACTCCTTCACCTGTTTCATATTTTGATATTTCATCAAGATGGAATTTAGTGGCTATACAAGATAATATTACTGTATTTGACTTTAAAAAGAGCCACACTGGTTCAATTTCTGTGTTCAGAATCCCCACTACTTGTGTATGGGTTGGGTAGACTTCTTTTTTTTTAATCTTGAAAAAAAAAAATAAGCCACAGAAACACTGCCAAAAGAGTACTTGGAACATTATATTCTCTTAATTCACCAGTTATTAATATTTTACCATTATTGCTTTATGTTTCTATATACATATATACATATTAATATTATTATTTTTTATGTATTTAAGACAGAGAGCATGAGCACAAGGGGGAAGGGGCAGGGAGGGAGGGAGAAGCAGATCTCCAACCCAGGACCCTGAGATCAAGACCTGAGCTGAAGGCAGATGCTTAACCGACTGAGCCACCCAGGCGCCCCGCATATTAATACTATTGTCAGGAACCGCCATAGGCTGAATGTTTGTGCCCCACTCCCCAATTCATGTGTTGAAATTCAAACCTCCAGTGGGATGTTATGAGGAGGTGAGGCCTTCGGGAAGTATTAGGTGATGAAGACAGAGCGCTAATGATGAGGAGTACTGCCTTTACGAAAGAGACCCTACAGAGCTCCCCAGCCCATCCGCCACGTAAGGGTATGAGAAGAAGTCTGCTACCTGGAAGGGGCCTCACCCAACCATGTTGGCACAGTGATCAATGATCTTGAACTTCCACCATCCAGAACGAGGAGAAATCAATTTCTGCTGTTTATAAGTCACCCTGTCTGTGGTATTTTGTTACAGTTGCCTGCATGGACTGAGACAGGAAATGTTTGAGGTAAATTGCAGACATCCTGACCCTTTCCACATAAACATGTGGGCAAATGTCTCCTAAGAACAAGGGCACTGTATAATGATCAGAGTGAGGACATTCAACATTGATACGATACTATTACCGAATGTGATCATATTCAAATTCTGCCAGTCTCTCTGATATTTCCCTTTATAACATGTTTTCCCAATCAGGAATCACATATTTACACTTTGTTGTCATGTTTCTTTAGTCTCTTTTATTCCAGAAAAGTTCTTCAACCTTTGTCTTTTCATTGTACTGATATTCTTGAAGAGTATAGACCTATGGTTTTCCAGCATGTCCTTTGAATTTGGTTTGTGTGGTGTTTCCTTCGGACGAGTTCAAATTAGGCACATGCTGGGTCCTTCTCAGCACATCCCATTGTGAGGCACCCTTGTCAGTTTGTCCCACTGCTGATGACATTAACTTCGATCATGGGCTTAAATAGTATCCAGGTGGTTTCTCCACTTGAGAGAAATCCTTCCTTTTTATAATTAATACTCTGCGAATGGACATTGGTGGTGTTACCATGTTTCTTCACTCTAAACGTAACCCTTTTTTTTGTCACAATAAATCTATAGAGAGATACTTTTAGACTGTGCGGAGAGTTTGTTTATGAACAAACTGGTTTTAACTTCCATTGATGACCCTTGCCTGAGTTACAGTGTTTTATATTGATTATACTATAATTAATTATACTATAATTACAGTATTACAACGGTGGGTAGATGCTTTTGGAAAAAGGAATATTGTAATATTGAGGTTTCCTCCTTGCATTCCTTCTCCATTATTCCTTCCCTAAGACCAAAAGGGATACCCAGGGCAAATCATTTGGGCCAACAGGCCTAAAGGTTCCTGAGAGCACCTATTCCCCACCATTCCAAAGTTTGATCCATGTCTGGAGGATGAGGCAGCCAAGCATGGTGGAAAGAGCTTGGGTTAAAAGTCAGATGAGCAAGAGACCTGGCATTCCCCACCTGGAGATTCCACGGGTTCCTCTACCTGAGCGTGTCCTAAACTTAACTCCTCTGAGGGGGGTCACTCCCTCAAACCTGCGTCTCCCCCACAGTTCCAATTACACTGAACACTGCCACCATCTACCCTGTTGCCCAAGCCAAAGATCTGGGAAACATTCTCTACTCCTGACTCTTTTTCCTTTCCACATCTAATTAACAGCCAAGTCTTGCATGATGAGACCTTCCCAACAACTCCAGGAATTCATCCTCTTCTCTCCAGCCCTGTTGCACCACCTGGTCCAGACTATAATCGTCCCACACCCGCTCTTCTGCAATTTCCTCCTGACTGTCCTCTGATCTCCAAGATTTTGTGCGCTACAATCCACTCTTCTCACTTCAGCCAGAGTGGCCTTTCTGCAGTAGAAATGTGATCATGCCCCTTCCACCTTCCCAGTCATTAAACCTTTCGGCAGCTCCCCTTTGTAGTAAGGATCATTTGGTTAAAGTGGTATGTCTCAACTCCCTACGGTGGTATCCCCACAGCCCACTTTGCCAGGAATATTGGTCATCATGGCGCCACCTCTTACTTACTTACTTACTTATGTACTTACTGGCCTCACTTTTGGCCAGACGGATCAAGACAGGCGTAAGGTGACATATACATGGAAGGTGTTCTTGAAAAAAATAAAACTCATCAATGTGCATCCACAAGGCAATATTCCCTTAGAAAATCGTGGAAACAGATTTGACCTAGCCATTTCCAGAACCCTGGCTGTAGAAAACAGCCCCCAAACTGTGGATCCGCCTTCTTAGCTGAAGAGAAAAGTACTCACCAGGGGGTAGTCCCTTCAAGCTTGCTCATAGAAGGGCCACCAGAGGGCGCGCCATGACCCCGCAACAGGCTGGAGGAGCGAAGGGTTCCACATTTACCTTGAAAGAAAAGATATTGGAAACGTATCAGATATATTTATTTATGCTTTCTGAGTATCACATGCATCTCAAATCCCAGGGCAGCCACGTTCTTTTATTTTTATGCTGTATCCATGGTTTCAGGACAAACAGGCCTAAGAAAAACCTTTCCCATCACTGAATGAAAAAGGAAATATGAAAGCTCAGGTCTTTTTTTTTTTTTTTTTTTCCTCCAGGAAGTCAGACTACATTTTAAATAGTCTCCCCTGAGGCGAAAAGTCTTGATTCATTGAAGAAATTTCCAGAAGAACTTTCTAAATTTTCATATGGCACATTACTCATAAATATTTGAAAATTCTCAAGAATATTGAGGACCAGGCAAAATGATAATAAACTATGATAAATGGCTCTCACTGAGCATTTACAAAGGCTGCACCAAGAGTCTGATGTATTTTAAGTAAATATAGATATATTTAACTCTCATTATACGCTTTGAGGTTAAGTATTGTTGTTCCTATTTTTCAAATGAGAAAACCAAGCCTCCAAGCACTTTAGCAATTTGACACGACCGCAGAATTAGGATTTGAATTCAGGACTAGGAGATGTCAAAGTCCGTGTGTGCTCCGTGTCTTGGCAACCTCTCATCTTTCTCTCAGAAGCCCACTGGCTTTACTTCAGGACTTTCCCCCTTCTCTCCCTTTGTCTCAAGAGTACTTACAGCACTCAGTGGGACTCCACCAGCCATCCTCCATACTTTCCATTCCAACGGCCCTGTTGTTCTCTTGACTTTACCTTCTACTCCCCATCAAAAGGGGGCTATCCTATGTGTCACTCCTTCAGAACCAGTGTTTCCTGCTAGAGCACCTTTCGGTGCCTGGTAATCAGGCAGTCAACACAAATACTGATTGAACATCTCTGTGCGAGAACGGTATGATTCCTGCACACATGGGGTCCAGGAAATTCTTGTTGGATGGATGAATGGATGGATGGATGGATGAATGAATGAATGAATGAATATTAATACCCAGTGGTAATAGAGGAAGTTTCAGGTAGAGGACAAAACATGAGTCCTGGAATAAGAAATATTTGGATTCTTCCTCCGTCATTTGGGTGGTACTTAGTACAATTCACCAAATATTTCTAACTATGGTCATTTCAGGTTCTTGGTAAGTTCTATCCCCCACTGCTTAGTACTTCCAAATTCCTGAGAGGCATCAGTCTTTGGGATTTGGGAGTAAGAAATGAGAATTCCCAGGAATTCTGAAACCATAAATTATTCTGTATTTTTCATGACACTTAATAATTAATGTGTAACCATAATGACCATCAAGACATTTTTCTGTAATGGGATCATACTGCTGGAGGTTTTCACTAAAAAATAACAATAGGGCACCTGGGTGGCTCAGTCAGTTAAGCATCTGCCTTCGGCTCATAGGATCCCAGGGTCCTGGGATGGAGTCCTGAGTCGGGCTCCCTGCTCAGCAAGGAGCCTGTTTCTCCCTCCCCCTCTGCTGCTCCCCCTGCTTGTGCTCTCTCTCTCTCAAATAAATGAATATTTTTAAAAAATAATAAGTGCATGGTTTGTTATTATTATGAATCAATTTCTTATGGTGAGATTATATGTTTCAATAACACGTAAAAATAATCTTTTCCTTATGTAGACATTTGACAAGAGAACATATTAAAAGAAGGGAAAGGGACACAAGATAAATGTCAAATAAAAATTGTTATACAAATGGAATGTAGCTGCAACAAATATTTCTATAAGGTATTATTATTAAAATGAAAATTTAAAACATACAAGGCATTAACTCCTGACCAATTTCCTTTTTTGCCTTGACATTTGTTCAAATGTTAGGAGTGCATCCAAGAGCACTTTTGAGTTGAGCTTTAGAGTACCTATAGCTTCCTATAAGCTTATTTCTTTTTTTAATGACAAAAATTAAAAATACTTATTTTTCTTGTCTTCTTGCCCTGGCTTTGATTTTGCTGTTGAAATTGATACTGCTTTTACTAATTCAGATTTTTGTTCAGTTTCTAATTTCCCATCAGAGTATTCCACAATATTCACATCATCTGCTCTTTGCATTTCTTCCATTAAAGTGTTTACAAAGACCTGTAGCCTGGAGGGAACATTCAAACACTGGAAAACACCAGTGAACGTTACTGGGTTGTGTTCCAGTAACATAACAGTCAGATCTCCTACCAAAGTTAACAGCAGTAAATAGGAGCATGTGTTGAAATTGCCAATTTAAGGATATACTTTGTTTCCAAAACTGATTTCTTCCAACATAACTCATAGGACTTGTATGAGGTCTACTATGCATAACTTATGGAAATTTATTTTATTTGTAAGAATGACTCATGTAGCAGCCAGGGCCCTGAACACACATAACACAACAATACTACCCAGCAAGACTGACTCATTAGATGCTCTTGGTTTCCAGGGTGCCGCTTTCCTGGTTCCTGGAAAAGTCACCTTAACCTTTGATTCTGTGCATTAGTGTTTCTTGGTCTTGCTTTTAACTTGACACAAGTCAGTCCTCTGAACCAGTAACATTTCTATGTTGATTCTTCCATTTTTAATATTGCAGGAGGATCACAACTTTTTCCTGTTTTCCCAATCTTGGCTAAATATTACTGGGACTTGAGATTTGGGGAAAAAAAACAAAAACAAAAACAGAAAACAACCACATAAGCATTTCTGGGAAAATGCCAGGAAGGAATTCTCCCATGGAAATACTTCCACTGCCTTTGAAAGTAAGGGATAGCATGTGACAGGTTTTGGCCAATGAAACCTGTTACTTCCAGGCAGAAGCTGTGAGACCTTTATGAGATTTGTCATTTCCCTTCCTGCAGCTGCATTAATCATGGAAGCACATGCTTAGTTAGAGCCTCAGGAACCGAGGTCCATGAGTGACCGCGAGAAGCAGGGCCCACTGACAATCAGGTAGGACACAGGACAGAGACATGATAGGAGAAATTTCCATGAGATAACCTATGACAGGCCCCATGTTTTGGGTAATTCCCTCCCCTTCTCTGAGTCTCATTTACTTTATTAGAAAAGAGATAAAGTAATTTCTATTTCAGATTTGTTTGTTTATCTTTGGTGAGGACTAAACAAGGTGAGTGCATGTAAAGCTTCTAACAAAATGTCTAATATCTAGTGGATGCTCAACATAATCTTGCCCTGTAAAGGGATAAAGAGAACATCCCTAGAAATAGATCGTAGAAAAAAATTAGAAGTCACAGTGGCCTCAGCTATTCTAAATGTGAACATGGGAAGCCAGATGTCAAAGGAGCAATGCCTTGAAAATTCTAAAGGAAAAGCTTATGCCCAGCCAAACTATCAACTAAGTCTGAGGGTAGAATACAGCCATTTGCACAAAAAATTTTTACATCTCCTGCACCACTTCTCTGAAAGTACTCCACCAAAACGAGTAAGTTATTCATCCAGGAAAAAATACATAGGGTTAGGAAACAGGGGACCCCAACTCAAGACAGAAGGATTTCCTGTGAAGGGCAGCCCCGGCTTGATGTCTGGGCAGATGCTAGGGAGCTCCCAGCTGGCTGGGAGCAGGAAGATGGGGTTCCAGGGGAGACCCAGCCAGGAACAATAACTGGAAGGAAACCTGATGTATGTGGAAAATAGGGCTGGTGGGAAAGTATATTCCATTGGCAAGTTCAAGAATTAATGACAGTATCTGGATAACTAAGGAAATTTTAAAATATAAGGTTACTATTAACTCCAAGAACAAGAAAATTTTGAAAACAGAAAGGAAATAAAATCATAACATATTACTTGACTCAGTAGGAAAGATTATTTATATGGCTGTAATAATTTATTTGCTGATTCTTTATTTAATCAGAAATTTAAAAATAACTGCCAAATATAGGTGGGTCAGGGGTGAGGGGGGATTAGTGAAGTACTAA
This sequence comes from Eumetopias jubatus, assembly GCF_037043125.1. Classification (NCBI taxonomy): domain Eukaryota; kingdom Metazoa; phylum Chordata; class Mammalia; order Carnivora; family Otariidae; genus Eumetopias; species Eumetopias jubatus. The sequence goes on along the minus strand of NW_028274821.1, from coordinate 11,300,934 downwards.
ATCTTCACCTTGCAAATTAAGAAATCAGTAGATTATGCCTTAAGTTGGTAACTTAAGAAATTTTGGTGTTAGGGCACCTGGGTGGCTCAGTTGGTTTAGCATCCAACTCTTGATTTCTGCTTACATCATGGTCTCAGAGTCATGGGTTCAAGCCCCACATGGGGCTCTGTACTCAGCACGGAGTCTGCTTGAGATTCTCTCTCTCCCTCTGCCCTTCCCCCTGCTCGCGCATGTGCACTCTCTCTCTCTCTAAATAAATAAAATCTTAAAAAAGAGAGAGAGAGATTCGGCATTGGCTGATTATTTAAAAACATGGAGGCACAAGCCAGAGGTAGCAGTTGACAGATTAGGAGGTGGCTCTTTCTGAGGAGCTGCATTCAAAGATGGGGACCACTGTTTCCAGTTGTAAATTCAGTAGTGCTATTAGGCTTCTTAAAATATGGCCATGCATTACCCTGAAATAAAGATTAGTTACAATTGGGGGGGGGTAGGCAGGGGAGATGATATTTGCGAATGACATATCTAATAAAGGGATTATTTACCACTATCAACTAGTAAAGACTAGTAAATACACACCTAAATCCATAAATATTTACATGAAACCAGAAAGCTCTGTGACCTAGGATAAGCCCCTTTACCTCTGGGTCTCAGTTCCTCCACGTGTTTAAACTCACTAACTGTATGATCTCTGAAATCTCAAATGCACTATTAATCAAATGCAAACCTGGAAAACACCACTCCTTATTTTTACAAATGCACTCCTTTTCTTAGATAAAATACAGAAACACGTGAAAACATTTTAGGTTAAAAAAAGTCCGGGGAGTACAAAGGCTCTGAAACATTGGCCACATTTTGTCATGGAGCATTTTTTAACAGCCTGACGAGCTCTGTAGGGGCCCCACTTCCAGTTTATGCAATGTGGGTAAACAAACATGACCCTGAGAGTTCTCTTCACCTGCCCCACGTTCCCCCCTTCCCAATTCAAGGCAGTTACAATAGCTATTGAGCCCTAATTCAGTGTCCAGATAGGCAACCCAAACTACTTTCCCCACTGGAGAGATCCCCCAGTGTCTACTGTGGGACTAAGGGGTCTTAGGTGGAATGAATGAAACACTTTGATGGTCCAGAAATACTCACTGGCGGGCGCCTGGGTGGCTCAGTTGGTTGGGCGACTGCCTTCGGCTCAGGTCATGATCCTGGAGTCCCGGGACCGAGTCCCTCATCGGGCTCCCTGCTCGGCGGGGAGCCTGCTTCTCCCTCGGACCCTCTTCCCTCTCGTGCTCTCTGTCTCTCATTCTCTCTCTCTCAAATAAATAAATAAAATCTTAAAAAAAAAAAAAAAGAAATATTCACTGGCGAGAATTTATTATCCACCTCACCTCAAGCTCCTATGAGCTGTTCCCTGGGCTGGGCTAACCGCCCCCCGCCCCCCCCCCCCCCACACACACACCAGGAACAACAAAGAACTCAGTGTTTCCAAAGGAAAGAAATCAACGTTGCAGCTTCACCCAGACGGAGGACTCACTCCAGTGTCTGGTTCCGGTTGCTTTCTCTTTCTTCCTCTTCTGGTCCCATCCTTCCACGGCCCACCTAATCCTTCCAGGTGGAAGTGCCCTTAAACTGACATTCTCCCTTCAGCCCCTCGGGCACAATTTGTTTTTCCCCAGAGTGAGAGCTCACTTCCCCGGCGGAAGGTGGTCCAGCTGTAGGCAGGTGAAGTTAGCCGGATATAATTTTCCAAAAATCATTTATTTTTTGGCCAGAACGAGCCCCTGTGATCTGCCTCCATTAGAACCTCGATTCAGAAAAGCAACTCTGACAACTCCAGAGTCCTGGCCTCAGAGCACTTGATTAATGTCGATGCTCAGAGCCCACGATGAGGAGGAGGGAGAGGACTCCTTGTAGCCCGTGGAGGTGTGCGGTGGCACCTGCGACCCTTCCAGCATCATCACTTAGGCGGAGCTGGCGTTTGTCACGCCTTGCATGAGCTCGCTCATTTAATGCCTTAAGCAGCCTTATCCCCATTTTACAGGTTGGGGAAAAAAAAAAAAAAAGGCAGAGGGAGGTGAAGGAGCTTGCCCAAATGTGAACAACTAGGAGCTGGCGTCCGATAGGAACTGAGGTCTGGGTTAGTCTAGAGCTGGTGGGTTTGGTTTCCCCTGGGGCCACCTCGCTCCTCTCCCCCAGCATTGGGCTGGATGCGAAGGCCAGGCTTGGTTGGGTTTGAGAGAGGAGCTCGGAGGTTTGGTGACTACATGTAGATTGTCACAGAACGTCTTGGCTGTTGAACGCCTTTTCTCAGTATTGGCCAACTCTGGCCATTCTTGGTCTCCTTCATTCCTTTGAGTCCCAGGTATGGACCAAGAAGTGACCATACATGATGCTCAGGGTACACCTGGATACTGTTCCAGTCTGACGTGGCCACAAGTATGTGCTTCTGGGTCAAGTTACCACAAGTGTGCTCTGGGGATACAGTGACCTTGCTGCTTTTTGTCTTCTTCTTCATGCCTTCCGTTTCCTTTCTTCCAGTCCTATCTTCCGGCTTGTGGCGGGGCCAGGGGTCCCTGGGTGACCCTGTTTTCTAGTATGGTCTACAGTCACTCCTCTGCCCCCAGGCTCTGAGGACTGGCGTTTAGAATGTGGTCTGCGCTGCCCAGCACTCTGGTATGGGCAGAGAACCGACTGGTCCCAGTCTTGCCAGCAGCAGGGGCAGCCCCCTCGGGCACACCTGCTGGCATCTCCGTGGGGCCCCCGGGTGCTGGAGGCCCCAGCCTTGGAGGCTGCACCGTACAGATTCCAAGCTCAGCTCAATGCCCTGGGTTTGAGCTTATGTAACTGCTCTTACTATTTACTTTTCAAAAAGCCCTGGTGAGGGCTGTAAATATTTTAAGATAACATTTCTTGAGGTTTTCCCTGTGGTTCAAATGCATTACATATTCATTACAGAAAATTTAGGGGACAAAAGGCAACGCAGACATAAGAAAAACAAATACTCTCTGTAATCCCACCAAGTGGAGATAACATTTAAAAATGTATAGCATTTCATTCTTTCTTCCTGGGCCTATCTATCTACGTTCACTTTTATTTCTAAAAATGGAATTCTATCACATTCATTGTTTGTGTTAGCCTAGCTAATAGCCATTTCTCTCCTTTCTGCTTTACCAGCCAACCCTGATTTTGTCCAGATATAGGCCAGCCTTGCGCCGGAGGGAAGGCTGGGAACTTCTCCAGCCTGGGAGAGAGCCCTTCCAGATAATTCCCCTGGTCTTGTCAGTGATTGGCTGGGGAATAAGCGTGTGACATTATTTTGGCCAAAGAAACCTGAGGGAAGTCTGTCGGAAGCTTCTGGAAAACATTCTTTTGGTCTTAAAAACAGAAACCAAAAAAACTGACCTGCAAAAAGAGGCCTCTCCTCACGCTGGAGGTGTCGGAAACCAGGGCAGCCGTTTTGCAGGCTGGCGAGGGGAAGGAGCGAGCCTGGGAGGATCAGCCAGGAAAAGAAAGACTCGCAGAACCAGTACTGTTGCTCCTTGCCAGGCTTCGGAGTTCACCAACCTTGCAACCATCCCTAAATGGTGCATCTTGTCACATGGTAAGATAAACAGCTTTGTGGTTCATGATCTGTTGCTACTTGTGACCAAAAGCATCCTATCTGGCAGCCATTTTCTTATCATTAGGTAATTCTTCCACAGCATTCTTTGAGCCAGACCTACTCTATCCTGACTGGCATACCATATAATCTGTGCAACTGCTTCCCTCTGTTTGGACACTGAGTTCATTCATGTGTTCTGCTATTTATAACACTGTAGCAATGGCACGCCTGAGCCCACTTCCTATTTCCTTAGTTTAAATTCCGAGTCGAATGTTATCAACAGTTTTAAGCTTTTAACACATACTGTAAATTGCCCAGGAGTCATTATTAATGTGTTTTGTACTAATCTTAAAAATTCTTCATGGAAGGTCGAGTTCCTCTTTCTTCCCGGTGAGCTATCAGAAGAATCATTAGCAAAAAATATTATTCCTGCAAGTGCAAACTTATTTTCTAGAGTGAGTTCCATTTAAACAAAGTAAGTCTTCTAATGAACTTTAATACTTTATGTTCTTTAGCCATGTTCCATTGGGGTTAAATTATTAGGAACAAGGCTCAGGGCCAAGTAAGGTCATATGTTTGGGCTGATAACTCTCAGTTCTACCTATACTCTTGGAATCAACTGGGGAACTAAAAAAAAAAAAAAAGAAAAGAAAAGAAAAGAAATCCAATCTTTATGGAGGTATAACTGATGTACAATAAAGTGCACACAAGGAAAATGAACGATTTGGGTAAGTTTATATGTATAGACAGATCGATCGATCGATCTATATATATCTATATCTCTATATCTCCATGAGGCCATCACCAAAATCAAGATAATAAACGACTTACCACCCTCCAGTTGCAGGGCTCATGGTCCTTCGTTGCCTGATGTCCAACAACTTGAAAACTATTGTTTCATGTATTTTTTCTGTTTTTTTAGCTGTCTCAGGTGCAAAGAAAAAACCCACTCCCTGTTACTCCATCTTGGACAGAAGCAGATATTCCCCACTTGGGGAGCTTTTATAAAACAATCCCTGGGCTCCGTCCCAGAACAAACAAACTGTAATATTTTGGGGAAGGACTCGGATATCATAGTTATTTTTATTTTTTAATAAAGGCGTAATTGACATGCAATAAAATTCATCCCTTTCCGTTTATGATTTTGTGAATTTTGGCCAATGAATAATGAAACTGTCACCACGGTCATGATACAGAACAATTCCACCCTTCTTCCAAATTCGCCAATGCCCCACCCCTTTGTAGTCAACCCCCACCTCCACCTCTAAGAGCCCCTAGCTCCTGGCAACCACCAATCCTTCCCACTCTCCATAGTATAGGTACATGGACCAGAGTAGACGGCTTGAGCAAGGGAGATGGGCAGATGAAAGGTCTAGAGTTAACAACACACATTTGCTCCTTTGAAGAAACACAGGAGCAAGTACACTCGGCCAAAGCTGTAGTTTATCCGTTAGCCTGATGAGCAGCTATGGTCTTCACCTAGATTTCTTGGGCACAGAACATAAGGGGCCAGAAGGACCATCATTGTTGCAGTCAATTTAAGGTGTCAAGAATACTGATTCTATCATGGTTACTAGATGTCTCCTGGTCCTTCCATTTTTTCTTATGTTCAACATTTACCTGTTCGACATACTCTGTTGTGCCCCTCGGTGACCAAGCTATGTATCTATACATGCCATTCGTTTTTGTCTTCTAAAGCAGGATTGATTTCTCTCTAATAAAACACAAATCCACATTATGTTGTAGTCCATGCAAAAACTATCTTTCAGGTGTAGCCACAGGAAGGTGAGGGGAGGCATCACTCACAGGATTTGAGATGAAGGGATTAGATCAGTGAAGACAAAAGTGCATCGACATCATAACTGTGTGAAATCATAACAATAATTTAAAGTTACCTTGTTTGCGTGTCACAAGAGCCCTGTGAATGGGTTATTCTTAGTCCCATCTTCCAGATGAGGAAACATGCACAGAGAAAGTAAACAAGTTGGTCAAGGCAGTCAACCAGAGAGAGGCAGAACTGAGAGCAAAGCCCAGTACTTCTGGCTCCAGGTTCAACCCTCTTTCAACACATGGCAATCGGGATGAAATGGTGTCCACCTTCTCAAGTTCATTGAAAAGAGTAACAGCCTTAGGATGGCAAACAGTGTCAGGAGACAAGGTTGACCGGAAGTGAAAGGGAGGGAGTCTCACCCCTTCCCCAACACATGAGGTCAGCCTCGCAGAACACCACTGATGACACCAAAATGTTTTTCTTCTCTATTACACAACTATCCCCTCACCCTAGAAAACCCTCTTTATAAGCCAGAGGCAAGTGATGAGCTAAGAAGGGCAAACCTGGTTTTCAGCTACCTCCTTCGCTTAGGTGGCCCAGGGCTTCAATGTGGAATGTGGCGTCGCTGCCGGCTTTGGGTCCCAGCCCAAAGTGAGAACAGAGATTTCAAGGTAACAACTGCTTCAGACTTCTGGAGTTCTCAGTCATAGACCTGCATGGGGGATTGCATAGAAGCTTCCACTCACTTCAGAGTTCAGCCCTCCTTCAGTCTCTTCCCTTCTGTGTGCCTATAGCTTGAGCCAGTGCTTCTCAAAATGTGGTCCCTGGACCAGCAGTCTTAACATGACCTAGGAACTTTTAAGAATTGAGCTAAAATTCACATCACATCCAAGCGACCATCTTAAATTGTACAATTCATTCTCACTTAGTTACACGGTTGGGTGTTGTGCCACTATCCCCTCTAACTGGCTGTGAACCATTTTCATCAACTGAAAGGAAATCCTGTACCCATTAAGGAGTCACTCCTCATGACCCCTCCCCCCAGCCCCCGGCAACCACGAATCTGCTTTCTGTCTCTACGGATTTGCCTATTCTGGGTATTTCATGTAAATGGAATCATACCATAAGTGGCCGTTTGTGTCTGGCTTCTTTCACTTATCATAATGTTTTTGAGGTTCACCCAGGCTATAGCAAATATCAGGATTTCATTCTTGTCTGTTATTCTAGCAACTTTTTAGAAATATCGATTCCTTGCCTCATTCAGACCGAGTGAATCAGAAACTCTTGACTGTGGGGTCCAGCCATTTGTGATCTTTTGGTTAATCGGATGTATCCCAGAGTGTAAGAGCCACTGATTTAGGAGATGTCAGCCTGTGCTGTTTAACCCAGAAGATAATGGGTTCCTAAGTTCAGGATTGTGTTATTCTGCCAAAAATCCACAGTCAGTATAGACATTCTAAACACTAAATGTTTTTTGCCTTTTTCTTGAGATGCAGCACAGGGCTGTCAGAATCTGCCAGATTCATTTCTTGTCTTAGAAAACATACTGAAAAACTAGAGCATGTTCTTTCAAAATAATCCCAGACGATTTTTAATATCTCTATGTTAACTTCAACCTTTTCCATTCTGTTTCCATTCTATTTCTAGAATGTCTAGTTGCTTCTCAAACATCTCCAGATGTGCCTTACCCAAGCTGTGCGTCCTAGGTGGCTGAAAACAGGACTGTCCCAGGGGACTTCCTCCTTCTCTCCCCTGTTGCGCAGCACGGATTTGTCCCGCACACACGCATGCCTAGACTCAAGAGCCTGCCTGGAAGACTGCCAGCTGCAATGAACCTAAAGGAGTTTCTGTAATTTGACACCGAAATTCCATTTCTTCTCCGGGATTTCCTCCTCATGGTGGCTTGGGCAACCCACCTGGCCCTCTGCTAGTAATTGGTAGATTTAGGAAGAAGAGTAGTCCAGGACGGCATGGGCACCTGTAGTAGGCTGTGCAAGCAACCAGCAGTCAAATAATTTGGGTTCAAGGGCTGACTTGATTATGCTCTCGTTTATACAACAGATACAGTATTCCTTGAACACCACATAAACTATCTATTGGGTGAGAAGATAGTGAACAAGATAGACACTGCCCCCTCCATCACCAGTTTGGGGGGCTTAAAATCTAGTGGGAGGTCAAAATAAGCAAAGAGGTGATTTCAGCACGTGATGTCACATGGGGGAAGTTGCTATAAAATATGCTACAGTATATACTGGAGAGGCATCCAGGGGGCTGGAGGTGGGGATGACCAATGGCTCTGAGGAGAAAGCGATGGGTAAGTTTAGACATGAAGGATGAGTAGAATTAGTTAGCAAAACTGGGAGTTGGGTGGGGCAGGTGCGGTTTATTGGGGAGAGCATTCCAGAGAGGAAACGGCATGTGCAGAGGTTGGGGGGAGAGAAGAGGCATGTCTCGTGTTAGGAACTGAAAGGATCCCCAGCAACTACACCCCTAGGTATTTATCCAAAGCATACAAAAAAGCTGACTCGAAGGGCTATTTGTACCCCAGTGTTTATAGCAGCACTATCAACAATAGCCAAACTATGGAAAGAGCCCAAATGTCCATCGACTGATGAATGGATAAAGAAGATGTGGTGTATAGGTACAAAGGAATCTTACTTGGCAATTAAAAAGAATGAAATCTTGGGGTGCCTGGGTGGCTCAGTCAGTTAAGCCTTTGGCTCAGGTCATGATCCCAGGGGCCTAGGATCAAGTCATGCGTTGGGCTCCCTGTTCAAGCTGTAGGGCTAAGTTAAGGCCATCAGGTAAGCCATGTGATCTTGTCAGGAACACAACAGAAAGCCACTGGAGGGTTTTGAGTGGAGTTGTGACTTGATCCGCTCGGTGTTTTAGGGGTCACCTGGACTATGTAGGGAAGTGAGTTGGAGGGATTCAGAGAGGAGAACGGGAACCCACTTAAGGCTTTCTTGCACTGGGACCTCTCACACGCTACTAGTGAGGATGGGAATCAGACAGATGCCTTTGGAGACCAACGCCAATTCCATTTGGAATGTCTAGTAGAGTGAGTGGAAGATGTGTGTGCCCTGAGATCCAGAAATGCTGTTCACAAGAGGGTATGAACAAGATGCTCATAACTGTATTCTTTGAAATAAAGTGGATGCAATCTAAATTGCTCATCAATAGGAGAATGGGTAAGATGGATACACAGAATGTGCCATATTTATACAAGAGAATCTTATATAGCAGTTAAGATGAATGAACAGGGGCTACGTTTATCAGATTAAAAAATTTCAGAAGCATCATATTGAGCAAACCACCATGGTTAGCAGAAATACAGGTGCAACTGGACACCCTGTACATAAAGTTGATAAGATATGCCATTATTTTGTGCACCAGACAAAAAATGCTGAAAATTAAACTCTGAAAAATACTTTCTTGTCTCATAATTTGATACCCTCTAACTGAGTAGAGGTTTTTTTTTTTTTTTTTACCATATATTATTTTTGTGTATGCATTCAAAAAGAAAAATGTAAGTGGAATAAATCAGTTAAAGAATTCCTCATTTAATTTCCACATTTAAACTCTCTTCTCAGTGTTTTGACTCAAAGTTACTCATGTCTGTTTTCCCCATCCTGCATCCAGCCAGAGGACTGGTGATCTAACATTTCTGAGAACAACCCATAAAAAAACTACCCATCATTGGCACTGAGCTCTTAAACTATTTTTGCAACTAGGTATAGCTAACCTTTAGATTCCTGCTCTCGGAACATCGCTAAACATTTCTGATTTGCCACCTCCCCCACCCTCTACTTGCAACCGTTTTGTTCCTAAGGGTAAGCCAAGTGTCCTTCTGTCGTCCCTGCAATTTTCCGCAAGCATTTCCCTGACACCTTTGATGTTGGAGGATGGGCTGGCAGTCTGGCCCTGTCACAGCTGCCACCCAGCCGACAGCTGTTGTAAGACGTCATTAATTATAAAAGCATCCTGATTTCAGAGATATTAAAATGCGGGGGAAAAGTGTGCCTTAGAAACAATGAAAAATGGTAATACTATTTCTGAATAAAAGTGTATTTATAAAATGGGAGAAGTACGCACAGGAATGGTACACACCAAATTCAAGATGGCCGTTATTCCCGAGCATGGTTGTAGAGAAATGGGGGGTACCGGGCAGGGCTGTGAGGCACAGGGGGCTTCAGAGGAATGTCTGACATTCCAGTCTTCAAACTAGGTAGTAGTCCTATGCGTTGGTGTTTCTATTATTCTCTGCGCTTTTTGTGGGACAAATATTTCATAATAAGATGAGGCAACAGTTCTAATAGTGCAATTCTGTTAATAGCTGGTTGTGAGTCAGGGGAAGCTGTATAACTGCGGCTTTCTAGTCTATGCTATAAGGATAGCAATTCCTCTCCTTCCTGCCTCAGAAGAATTTTGCATTGCTGGGAATGTCAAAACAGCAAATGGTTGCGAATACCTTTGTTGGGCTGTAAAACACAACGGAGAAGGGTTATCGAGACTGTTACCTCACGAGTTCACCAAACCTCTTACTACGGATGTAGTGTGGCTGACGGTCAGCGTACTGGCCCCCAGTGGATCAGGCCTCCCTGTGTCTGCACCTCTTTGGCAATATGGCTCTGCCACTCCCCCCGTCAAAGGACGGAGGCTATTTCTCCACTCCTCGGATCTGGACTGGTCTTGTGACTTGCTCTGATCTACAGTATACGGTGAAAGTGACAACGGGAGTTGCAGAGCCTAGACTTTGTGACAGAGCTTTGACTGTAACACTCTTAGATTCCCGAGGCCCCCGGCCTGCTGTGCGGAAGCTCTGTCTGACCTACTAGAGGGTGCAAAGTCACGTGTTGAAGAACCAAGAAGCTTAGCCAACAGCCAGCACCAACTGGTAGGCATGAATGAGGCCATCTTGGACCTTCAAGCCCCACTGACCCTCCAGATGAATTCTGTAGACCAACAGAACTCCCTAGTCAAACCACAGAACCCTGAGAAATAATGAGTCATTATTTTTAGGCCACCATGTTTTAGGATAGTTCGTTTTGTGGCCAAGTATATCTGAAACAGGATGCCTTTGAAAGTGAGGCACACTGACCCACGTTTTGCAGATTGGTATAATCTATTTTGCTGACCACAAGACCCTGCTCTTGCCAATCTGTAACCTATGTCAAGCAGTAAGTAACTACTAACCCTCGACTCTGTGTACCTTACCGGCTGGGTGCTACAAAGATTAAGAAAAGGCACAGGAGACAGATAGCTCAACCAAAGCACCTAAAGTAATCCCGTCAAAAAGATGTCGACTATAGAAAGCTAAATTACAATAGACGAAATTGAAAAATACGCATTATCCAGAGAAAAATGAACATCTGTAAAGCTCTATGTGACAGGAACTAATTCATTTAATACTCACAACTACCCAATGAGCTAGGCATGACGGATTGTTCCCATTTTGCAGATGAAGAGATTGAGGAAGCTGCTGTCAAGTACATGGCTCAGAGTCATGGAGCCTGCAGGTGGCCAAGGCACCCCCGGGACCCAGCAGCCTGACTGTTAAGCCTGTGTGCTTACTCACACAGTGTGCCCGGGACTACACGAACACTAGTGAGAAACAGTGCTGTGACGTGGGTGCTCTGGGGGTGCGAATGGTCCAGAAGAACCCCCAGGGGAGGGACACCTTAGCTGGCCTTGAAGGATGGATAGGAGTTGGAATGGAATTAAGTTAGGGGGCTCCAGGCAGGGGTCATGGTCCAGAACACCTTGTCCTGCTGTCCTACATCAGCAGTGGTGTCAGGAGCCAAGAGCCATTTCTGGGTAAGCCTTGCCTATGATTCTAGAAGGAAAGGTATGCTCGGATATACTATTAAGGTTCTCACTCCTCCACCATCTTGGAATTGTTTTTAAGATTTTATTTATTTGACAGAGACACAGCGAGAGAGGGAACAGAGACAGTGGGACTGGTAGAAGGAGAAGCAGGCTTCCTGCGGAGCAGGGAGCCTGACGCAGGGCTCGATCCCAGGACCCCGGGATCATGACCCGAGCCGAAGGCAGACGCTTAATGACTGAGCCACCCAGGCGCCCCTCAACCATCTTGGAATTGTGATGGAACATGTTGAGTCTAACTTTTGTTTGTTGTGTCTGTCTTTGGTCAAAATAGGTCACTTTACCTTATAAATGCCCGTGGTATGAGTGCAGTGTGGTGGGGGTTGGTGGTGGCTTGCAGACATGGTTACGGTTCATGAGAAGGACCCTGGCATCCCGGGGAAAGCAGGGGACCACAAGCGTACCACCCGGCTTCACCATCCCCCCATCGCCCCAAACACGGGAGAGCTCCCAGCTCTGAGGGAAGAGGCACTTGAAAGGGGCATGGAAGCACCAAGATGATTTTGACAGATGAGACCAGAAGGAGAAGGAAGAGCAGGTCGTGGGGTACACTAGACAAAGGCCTGCCCTCCCCGCCCCCCACATCAGGGAAAAGGAGAAACTGGAAAGAGTGAAGTCTACGAAGAGAGCTTGGGAAGTACAGGAAGACAGGAAAGGCAAGGTGACTGGGGTGGTGTTGAGGAGCCAGAGTCTTGAGCAGGGATATTTCAGAGGCACAGGATCACATTCTGGAAGCAAGAGAGAGCAAGTATAACAGTACGAGAGAGCAGCCATTCCGCCTGGCCAGTTCTTAATTCAGTCTTGCGGATTTAGGATAAGGATGAGAAGTAGATGATTAAGAGGGATGACAATTATATTATGAGGATATCCTGTGTAAAAAGATCAGACAAACCCTGGAAATACAAACGATATAATGTATTCTGGTAAACTTTAAAAAAAGTGATACATATAATACATGGCCAGGCAGAAAAATGTGAACACAGACAAGCAAAAAGGAGGAAAAACATAAAGGAAATATCACTTCTAAATCAACCGTACAGCGATGATCAATACATCATCCAGACTTTTTCAATGTATGTATATAACGACATATTACATAAATGGACCCATACTGATTCAGATCCTACTTGAGAAAACCTAATATATTGTGACTATCTTTCCCTATCAATACATATACTCCTGGGCATCATTTAAAATGGCTGTTTATTATTCCATGTTGAAGAACATCTTGAACCTTCTCCAATCCCCCACTGCTATTTGTATAAAAACCTTAAGTGTATCCATTCAAGCGATGTGTTCTTAGCCACATGTACAAAGAGGGTACTTGAAAAATAAATCCCAGAGTAATCATTATTGTCATTATAAGTACAGAGCTCTTTTCAAAGCACACCCTAATGGAACATTCTGCAGTCTTCCCAAAAGAGTCTTTAGGTGGTGCTATTAGTCAGTACAGTTCCTTCAGAACACAGGTGACTCATCTGGGGAGCATGTGGGCGACTTCTGTCCATACTTGACCCCTCCTTTTGCCTCTACTCCGGGTTAACACAACTCCCTCGAAACAGAAATGAGAAGTATTGGGGCACCTGGGTGGCTCAGATGGTTAAGCGTCTGCCTTCGGCTCAGGTCATGATCCCAGGGTCCTGGGATCGAGCCCCACATCGGGCTCCCTGCAGGGAGCCTGCTTCTCCCTCTGCCTCTGCCTCTCTCTCTGACTCTCATGAATAAATAAATAAAACATTAAAAAAAAAAAAAAAGAAATGAAAAGTATCAGATATTTTGCAGTTGTTGGTGATCAACATGAGTTTCTGAACTGGGGCAAACTTTAATGGATTTAATATATCCTGCAAAATGTTATGAATGGACCAAGCAGAAGAAAGTGCCTTTTCTATCAGGTAAGCTATACCTGGGGCCTCCAGCAAAGTTACCTGCTGCTATCAGACTAGGCCTAGTGAGATGGAAATGATGTGTCCTGATGGTCTGCAGAGCACAGTTTTCTTTGGCACCAACCACGCACGATAAAGTATGTCACTTGGATGAAAGCATCTTTAAAATGATGGCTTTATAAACAGATTTGAATCCTCCAGAAAAATGAAGCATAGGGGCCTCCTTGCTTCCCTCTAGTGGTCATGTTGTGTCGAATCGTGTCATTCCCGGGAGCTGGTTGTGTGTGACCTGTCCTGGGAAACCCAGTGCTCTCTTGTGGAGGGCAGGAGGCAGAGACTGAGGCTGCGGGGAAGTATCTAGAAGACTGGCAAAGACACACGCGATCCGAAGGACTGATAAAAACTAAGTCAGGCGCGCCTGAGTTTGTGGGGTTTATCCCCCCCCCCCAGAGATCGCTTATGCGCATAATCGAATTATTTCATTCTTTTGGGATGATTGAATTGTAGATCTTTTTGATGTACCTTTTGTTATTGTTCTATTTATCCTGTTACTTAGGAACATTATTTTGAAACTAGCTGATTTTAAGAAACACAATGTTGCCCCGTTTTCAGACGTGGTCTGTGGATAGAGGGAATGCTCCACAGAGCTGATGGTGGTACCCCTGAGCCACTAACCCATTTGTGAGGTTCTGCAGACAGAAGACAGTGATTACAGATGTGGGCTCTGATCAGACAGACCCGGTCCCAGGGCTGGTTGTGCCACATGCCAACTGTATGGCAGACGGACACCAGGCTTAACCTTTCAAATCTTACTTTCCTCTCCTGTAAAATGAGGAGGATCACAGTTCCGACTTTGTAGAGTTATTTTGACAATTAAAGGAGAATATGAAAATTATATTAGCATAGCCCTGCGATCATACTAGTTAGCAAATGTTAACTATTACTATTTAACCAGGAATATACACCTTTTAAAAAAGTGCATTACACTCTTTGCTGCCTTCTTAAACAGAGTACAATGACCTACATTAACCATTTTCTCTGGGACTCTGATTTTTCCCTGTAAAAATCAGCTCCGTGCCCACAAATAAGAGCAATAAAGTGCCGGGCAGTGGCTGGGATCTGAGTACAGTTCTACTTTTTCTCCACGACAGAGCTGGTGGTTGTGCCTGCATCCTGCATCTTTCCTGAGTTCTTTCTATTCCCATTATACCTGTTGGCTCACTATTTCGCTGCCCATCCCTAACACCACGGCTCACGCATCTTCTTTCTCATCTGCTGTGTAATCAGAAATGAGGTAACATAGCTTGTTAAAATTCTGCTTTATGCCAGCAATTAAATGGTTTCCAAACACCTGAACTATTCCCCTCTTTGCAAAATATCTCTCTCAACACCTGCATGCCTTTTAGCACCTTGTAATCCGTACCCAGTGGGGAGGAAAGAGTTAGAAGAAAGTTACAGGACTTTTCTTGGGGTGGGCAGCTGATCACATGAGGTGGGAGCTTTGGAAGCAGCCCTGGTTTCATTTTTGCGTTTTTGGGAGGGTGCCTGGATCCTGCTCCCTGGATGTGAAACACTGCCCCCTGCTGGTGGGGAGGTCTGGAAGCTGCTCAGGGTGGTGGTTTCACAGGAAAAGGTTTCCCAAATGGTGAAAAAGGGAAGTACACAGATATTACCTAGAGCAGCACACCTGGAGGAGAATGGGAACCAGAGTCCAAGTGGGAGCAAAGACCACCGTGAGGAGAGGCAAGGTGGGTCTATAATCTAGGCTACAAATAACAAGGTGAGAAGCGTGGGTGTCATACTTGGAAAGGCTCTAAGACCAGCGATTCAAGATGAAGGTCGTGGATGCTAGCTAGAGCAGTCTTATTTACTCTAGTGTTTCTCAAACCACATCCCACAAGCCACCATTGTTCCATGAGTTGTCATCAGGCGATCCATAAAACTGGCTTCCTATATTCAAATCATTTTTTACAATGACACACCATAAGCACTGAAAAGCTTATTAGCTCATCCTGACCCCCACTCTTCCCTTTTCCACTAGAAATTAATCATAGTGCCTAGCGTGTGCGTGTGCACATGCGCGCGCACGCACACACACACACACACACACGTGTCTTAGATGGGGTTTTCTTAGAAGCAGACCTTGAAACAAAAATGTAAATGCCGGCGATTTATTAAGAACCAATTCCTGGGAGAAATTGCCAAGAGAGTATGGAGGCCAGAGGGAACAGAAAAAGAAGCCATGCCCAGAGAAAGTCCCAGTCTCCACTGGGTCCACTGGGGGATCACGGGAGCATCAACTGCTCCACAGAGTTTGTTTCTTCTTGAGGCAAGGAAGTTGGTATGTTCAATCTTCCCTCCCACAGCCCAGTAAGTCCCTGGGTAGCAGAGGTCAGAGAGGGGATGGTGGGTAATAAACTGCCAGGCGTTTCAGCGCTCTAGATGGGCAAGGTAATGTCAGCATGGTCAAAGCTGTCAAAATGGTCATGGTCAAAGCTCAGAGGAAGGGCAACACTGGGAACAACAGGCAGCAAAGCACACAAAGGCGGGGGGATGGCACACAGAGCCAAGGATGTGTGGGGATCAGAGAAGGGTATCAGTGGTGTCCCCTAGAGTTCTCATTAAATAGGTAGCAAATAAGTCAATCAGTGAACGAGTGAAGGCCCCCAAAAGTCCCTCTGTACAGACACACAGAGCATCATTTTTTAATTATATGTATTCACGTTTCAATTACCTAGTGTTCTGTGGATTAGATTTTGTAAAGAAATATCGCTCAGGGGAAGAGCTATTTAACTTTATCCAGGACAGTGGGGTTAGGGCAACAGACCTTCTCACGACTGAGACAGCAGGACAGAGTCCCGTGCCAGGGTCAGAAAGTACTGGAATAACCAGTGCATGGCAAGTGGGACGAGAAAAAGGTGTGACCAGTGACATCATGAACCTAGCATACAAACGGACAGGATGGGGTCTAAGATGACCCGGGGCCCATCGCTAATTAAGCAGATGACCAAAGAGAAAACAGGGCCATGGAAGTCCATACAAAGGGCAGCATGAAACGGTGATGTCAGTACACCATGGAGAGAGAAAGATCAATACAAATATCTGTGAGGAACAGGCACATCAGCAGCAGCAATAAAAATAATCTTTATGGCAATAATTTTATGAGATAGTTTTGACGGCAATAAATCTCTTGCATGATGAGGAAGAGAACAGATGGACATAGGAAAACCCCCAAACCCAAAATAATAGGGCGGCTCTGTCCTCGCTGCTCATGAACAGAGAGAGACATCATGACGTGCTCTCCCACAGGAAGAAATAAAGATTAAAACCGAAATGATTCCCCATTCATGATCTTTATTGTAGTTGAAATGTCTCAAGTTATTTAGTAGAAATTTAATGTTTGCCTATAGTGAGGTAGTTATGTTCAAATAAAGATGCTCTTCTTTCTTATGTCCCTGTTGAAGGAGCCCCAACACGGTGGTACGGTGGCAGGAATATGTGACTTGGAGGGAGGGGACATATGGCTCCTGTGTCATCTAGTCCAGAAGACCGGGCATATATTGCTATACCTACCATCCCCCAAATAAGTCCCTTGTTACTCAAGTCTTCTGTGTTTCAGAGCCTGAAAACAAACAAGAAAACAGACAATAGTACATCCTGATTCTCAGCTAAGTTCCCAATAGCTGAGGGTACAGGATAGGGGCTCTGGAAGCATGCGGTGCCACGGTGCCTGAAGGTCCAGCAGGAAACCCAGGCCATTTGCTTTCCACCATATTTGAACAGGAGGTGTCTGTGTCATGCGTTCTTTCAACGTGGACAGGTGCGTACCCATTTACAAGATTAAGACAAGAACTGAGCTCACTCTTGCAACACCCTTTAAAGGAAGCAGAGATAGAAGTGCTGACCACAAACTTGAGCTGGCTTTTGCAGTTTGAAAATGGACAGCCAATCCACGTTATTATTACTCCTGAGCTTTAACCACTAGTGGTAATGTGTTATTGCCAAGGGAATTTTGATATTTTGTGGCCCCACCTGTAAGTATAAAGAATAGAACTGAAAATGACCCGGGGCCCATCAACCACTCATTGCCTCCCACGCCGTCACTGCTCTTCACCCAGGAGGGCACCGCTCGAGCAGGGGCGGCGGGCTACACCACGGAACCCCTGCTCCCAGGAAAATGAAAGCAAGCATCTGTGGTGGAAACGAAGGGTTAAAAATGAATTAGTACCATTCTCTGTACTGAGAGTTTGTGATACAGGGTGTTAGTAGTTTTCCAGAAAGAGATTTTATACATGTTGAGAAATAAGGCAGTGGGTAGGAAAACCACCCGCGCTGGAGTCCACCCACACCTTCTGATTTTTTGCAAGGAAGCAATACCGCAGCGGGTAGGAAAACCAGCCGCGCTGGAGTCCACCCACACCTTCTGATTTTTTGCAAGGAAGCAAAGTCCCTGCACTGGACCTTGGGGACTATTTCTCATTGCCCACAAAGGCTGCTGGAGGAAGCCAGAAGCAATGACATTTTTGAAAGCCTTGCTCAGACCCAACTCGGTGTACCAACCAGGGTTCAATGGAGTGAGCTTCTCCCTTCCATCATCCCCCAGCACCCTGGCCCTATGAATGTCCTTAAAATTGATCCATTCTACGAGAACTCCTTCTCCTTGGTGGTAGCCTGTCATGTAGTTGGGGCTGGAGCCCAACTCTAGTCACAAAAATATGGCAATAAGATAGGAACTCAGGGGAAGTGGGAGTCAAAATTTGTAGGTAGATTGTCTGCAAGTTTCTGATTATCTTCTTGCCACCCTCCCCCTCCTCCACAACCTCCTCACCCCTACACACCCTCTTCACTCCCCACCCCACCACCATCATTCCCACTACTCTCCTTCAGTATGAGAGGGAAACAACTGGCTGTGTATATACTGGCCTCAGCAGACCAGAAGCTGTCTAACCAAATACCTACAAAAGTCATGCAGGTAACAAAAATCATAAAGCCCTGCTGAGCATCAGGCCTCCTGAAAAGGCATTCAAATTCAGGGCCTTTGGTTTATTTGCTTGCTTGCTTTCTGTTTTAACACTGTGTTGGCCAAACAAAATACATCTGCAGTCCAAATTCTGACCATGGGCCGCCAGTGTATACACTGGGATGCAGACCAGGCTTTCTTTCGTGCACAGCTTTTAAAGTACGTACGTAAGGTTGAGGTCCTAGAGGAGTGAGTCTCACCCTTAGTTGTACATTTGCATCACCCAAGGAGTTTCAAATATACCCATAAATGAGTTCGCAATGTTCCCCTGGACCGATTAATCCAGAACCTGAGAGTAGGGACTGGGCATCAGTATTTTTCAAAAGCTTCCCTAAAGAGTCTACTGTTCAGAGGGGTTGAGGACCACCAGGCCGCTCGCCGCTGCTCTCTGGAACCCGAAGAAATAGAGGCAGCCCGGAGAAACAAGCCTACAGGAAGGGCCCTCAAGTACACTTTGTGGGAGGCCCCATTTGGAGAAGATACTTCCAGGGGTGCTGCTGGTGGTAACCCATGTATTTCCTTCAGACTTCTCCAAACCTGGCTCATTTCCTGGGACCCGGCCGGTGCCAATCTCAGACACTGCTTTGAGAACTCCATCTAAACATGTCTTTGTAACCTTTTGCCTCATCGAACTACCCACCTTCCAACAGTTCTATCTACCACCAAACCCAAATGATAAGAATTAGACCTTGACCTCCAGCAAGGCAGGGCTCCAGCCCCCTCGTGACTCCGGGGGACGTGGTGGTTAAGTAGAGCAAACAAAGGATTAGAGCCAGAAGAAATGACATATAAGGAAAGAGGAGAAGGAGGAGAAGCCTGGCTAAGTGGCAGCTAAGGTCCTGGGCCAGCTACAACCCCCAATCAGACCTTAAAAGCCCAAACATGGTCATAATGAACTGGGTATTACTGTCAAATTATTAATGCCACTTTATCAAAATAGAATGTACTATCAGCTTAAGGCTTAAGTGAGTTACTTCTTCTTAAAATGGTATATCCAGGGTCCTCCCCCCCCCTTTTTTTTACTGGACTGTACAAGATGTAACTCAGAAATGAATCTGTAATAGAAAAAGTACTCTCTGCATCTTCCATAGCAAAAAGTACTCTCTGCATCTTAAAATCTGAATGTCAGCCTGGGACGGAGAATAACTCAGCTTCCATTTTTGAGATGTGATGAAACTGGGGCCCAGGAAGGTGAAATTACTTGTTCAAGGTCATACGACTACCTTGGGGCAAAGCTAGAGGTGGTGTCAGGGTCCATAATCAACATGCACAGCTTCTCAATCAGGGCATTCATCTTTGCTAGGTCTGGATACAGCCTGAGAAGCCTGCACAGTGGAGCTTTCTGGAAAGCCTGCTAGTCTACAGGTCAGAGTTGGTACCTGAAACCTCTTTTCATCTCTGCTCTAGGGTATAAACTGACAGACAAGGTAACCCTAAAAGATACATTTCACTATACCCCGTATTTGCACATGCAGAGTCCATGAGAACGTTCCTACCACTGCTATCTTAGACTGTGTGGGTGATTCAGAGTGCCCTCTTGGGGGAGGGAGTTGGGACGCTAAATGGAAGAAAATGGCAAATTTCAATCCTCCAAAATTTCAAATGTAGCCAGATAACCACATAATTGACTTGAGCTTAAAAAAAAAAAAAAAAAGATCCACAATTGAATACTCGATCCACCAACTGCTGTAATGAAAGGATAAAAGCCATTCTCATCCCAGCTCATCATTAACAATCAAGATTAAAAAAAAAAAAAAGGAGAAGGCATTTTAATTCTGTCTTCCTATCTCTGGTCACTCAACCCCAATCCCTGACCCGTTTATTACCTGACTAGGGGTTTGGCCCTCCACCAAACACTTCCGTCTCTCTCTCAAGCTTGGACGTTACATCGACCTCCAGGTTCCGCGGTGGTCCTCCCCTTCCTTCTCCCATAGATTCTCTCTGGCCCACATCAGATAGAAAACTGAGGGTCTCCAGATAGGAGCTCAGTCCCCAGGAGAATATTCTCTGTTCCTTCCTCCTCTTCCCAGTCTTTGCCTGGCTCATCTGAGCAACACCACTGCCCTCACCGGTCTGTCCCCCCTCGCTTGGGTCCATGCCTCATTTTCTCGGAATCGTCTTTGTTCCCCTCAAATACGTTTCTCCATCGCGTATTTTAGAAATTATTTATTTATCCATCTGTCTCACCCAGCCAAATATGCACTTCCTGAGGACAGATACTATGTTTCTCTCATTTTGTACTCTCCGGCATCCAGTAAGTGTTGTGCTCCATGAGTCACTACACAGATGCATGAAAGAAGGAAATAAAGGCAAAAATGAAAAAAGCAGCGTGACTATCTTTGTTTATGTGAATGGGTCTTTCCCTAAGGGAACCAGACATTTTGTCCAACTGTGTGTACAAAAGCACAATTAGACAAGAAACATTTCAAAACACAATTTTCCAAGGGTTTCTTCTGGCCGCTTATGCCAAAAACAAGAACCCAAAGAACCTAAAGTTAACATTGATTTTAGATAGCATTTGACTGTTGGAGGTAGAATTAACAGAGACTTGGCCCTAATAAGAATCATGGTAAAACAAAGTCCGAAATGCCCCCAAATATCTCCCCCACTGCTTTGTTACAGAACCCGAAACCTGTTGGCAATAGCCGCCATTATTCTTCAAATTTCGGAAAACAGTGATAATTCAGCAATCATACATTAAATACCTATGAGTCATTAGATTTGGACATTTTACCCAAGATATTTCTCACTCACAGACACAGAGCACTGACTGGTTCATTCAATAGCGTGGGCTTGTTTACTTGATTAAACAAAAGGAAATCCCATCTCTTGGCAAAGATCAGGGGTCTAGGGGACATGGGCAGGTAAGTTTTACTGACCAGTATTGTTCGGTTAGAAACATTTACTTTGACACTGTCTTTTTTGGGTGACACCTTCTATTGGCAGAGATTTGCACAAGAATTTCACTTTCTTTAAGTGAATGGTACATTTTCATAAAGGAACAAGTCAGGCTTGCCATGCACTGCTTAGGGAGTAAATATCCCGAACCATGAGGATTGGTGCTTCTGCATGGCTGTTAGGACTCTGGGGAAGGTGATGCCATCCTCACATTCCTCGAGGAGCATCTCTTATAGGATACAAAATAAATATTTGCAAACCTCAATGAGATACCACCTCACACCAGTCAGAATGGCTAAAATTAACAAGTCAGGGAACGACAGATGTTGGCGGGGATGTGGAGAAAGGGGAACCCTCCTCCACTGTTGGTGGGAATGCGAGCTGGTGCAGCCCCTCTGGAAAACAGTATGGAGGTTCCTCAAACAGTTGAAATTAGAGCTACCCTACGATCCAGCAATTGCACTACTGGGTATTTACCCCAAAGATACAAAGGTAGGGATCCAAAGGGATACGTGCACCCCGATGTTTATAGCAGCAATGTCCACAATAGCCAAACGGTGGAAAGAGCCAAGATGTCCATCGACAGATGAATGGATAAAGAAGATGTGGTGTATATACACAATGGAATATTATGCAGCCATCAAAAGGAATGAGATCTTGCCATTTGCAACGACGTGGATGGAACTGGAGGGTATTATGCTGAGTGAAATAAGTCAATCAGAGAAAGACATGTATCATATGACCTCACTGATATGAGGAATTCTTAATCTCAGGAAACAAACTGAGGGTTGCTGGAGTGGTGGGGGGTGGGAGGGATGGGGTGGCTGGGTGACAGACATTGGGGAGGGTATGTGCTATGGTGAGCGCTGTGAATTGTGCAAGACTGTTGAATCACAGACCTGTACCTCTGAAATAAATAATGCAATATATGTTAAGAAAAAAAAAAAGAAGAAGATAGCAGGAGGGGAAGAACGAAAGGGGGTAAATTGGAGGGGGAGATGAACCATGAGAGACGATGGACTCTGAAAAACAAACTGAGGGTTCTAGAGGGGAGGGGGGTGGGGGGATGGGTTAGCCTGGTGATGGGTATTAAAGAGGGCACGTTCTGCGTGGAGCCCTGGGTGTTATGCACAAACAATGAATCATGGAACACTACATCAAAAACTAATGATGTAATGTATGGTGATTAACATAACAATAACAAAATAAAAAATATTTGCAACTTATTAAATAACTACTTGAATTTTAAAAAAGCTTAATACAGAGTGTACATTTCTCTCATTCTCCCTAGAAGGCTGTGTACAGCTCTGTAACTTCTATCTTTCCCACTGTGGGATCTTTAACTTCTAAAACTCCAGAAGAGCCTTATGAAAAATCCCTTCCCTTTGGATTCTATACCAGAACATTTATCCTGAAGTGAGTTACCTATTTCTTCCGTGTCAAATTTTTCACTCTCTAAAATGGTTGTGGAGTCTGGCTCTGCTTTCTAATCAGTAAGTAACATGTGTACCCAAAAATATATATCCACAGACGAAGTCACATATGATAACTGGTGGAAGTCTTATTCTGTTAATAAATTATAAATAGAGACTCAAACCTCTTTGGTCTAAAACCCAAGCAGTTTAAATGATAGATTTGGCACTTTAAGCCCATGTAATAATAAGAAATTACTTACCTGCTCTGAAATTCACTCTTCCCTCTATAAAATGGAAATAAAACCAAAATATCTTGCACAGTTGTTGTAAAGATAACATTAGATGATCCACAGAAATACACTTGGCACACTTTCTGGTACATTGAGTTTTTAAAATGTTAGTTTCCTTTTCAAGTGCTATTTATTATATTATTTCTTAAATTTATATTTACAGCTCTTGGGACATAATGTGAATAAGTATCCTGAGACATACAACTTACCAAGACTGAATCAGGAAGACATAGGAAATCTGAACAGAACAATTACTAGTGCAGAGATTGAATCAGTCATCAAAAATCTACCACCAAAGAAAAGCTCTGGATGAAATGGTTTCACATGTAAATTTAGTAAGACATTTAAAGAAGAATTAATGTCAATACTTATCATATTCTCCCCCCAAAAATAGAAGAGGAGGGAACACTTTCAAATTCATTTTATGAGGCTAGCACTACCCTGATACCAAAGCCAGGAAAGGTCACTCCAAGAAAAGACAACTGTAGGCCAATATCTCTGATGATGTAGATACAAAAATTCTCAATAAAAAACTAGCAAATCAAATATAGCCACACAATACAAGGATCATTTACTGTGATATAGTGGGATTTATCCGTGGGATGTAAGGATGGTTCAACATACACAAATGTATCTGCTACATCACATTCATAGAATAAAAGAAAATAATTATATAATCATCTCAATAGATGCAGAAAATGAATTTGACAAAATTTAACATCTGTCCATGATAAAAACTCTCAACAAATTAGGTACAGAAGGGATGTAGCTCAAAATAATAAAGGCCATATATGACAAGCTCATAGCTAACATCATTCTCTATGGTGAAAGGTTGAAAGCTTTTCCTCTAAGATCAAAAACAAGACACAGGTGCCTACTTTCACACTCCTATTTAACATAGGACTAAAAGTTTCAGCTAGAGCAACAGGCTAGAAATAAAAGGCATTCAGGACTTAAAAAGAAGTAAAATGGTCTCTATTAAGAGATGACATGAATATATATATATACACACACATCCACATACCTAAGGACTCTACCAAAAAACTGTTAGACCTAATCAACAAAGTCAGCAAAGTTGCAGAATATAAAATATACAAAAATCAGTATCATCTCTACACAATAACAATGAATTATCTGAAAAATAAAGAAAATTATATCATTTACAATAGCATCAAAAACAGTTAAATACTTAGGAATAGATTTAATCAAGGAGGTGAAAGATCTCTACACCTGAAAACTACAAGATAGCAATGAAAGAAATCTAAGAAGACATAAGTAAACGAAAAGATATCTCATATTAATGTATTGGAAGAGTAGTTAAAATGACTACATTACCCAAAGCTATCTATAGCTTCAATGCAATCCCTATCAAGATTTTAGTTCCATTTATTACAGAAGTTAAAAAAGATTCTAAAATTTATATTGAATTACAGAAGACCCCAAATAGCTAAAGCAATCCTGAGAAAAAAGAACAAAGCAGGAAGCATCACACTTGCTGACTTCAAGCTATGTTACACAGCTACAGTAATCAAAACAATATGTGGTACTGGCATAAAAATGGAGACTAACAGAAGAGAATCAAGAGCCCAGAAATAAATCCATGCATAGACATTCAACTAATATTTGACAAGGGAGCCAAGGATACTCAATGAGGAAAAGACAGTCTCTTATAATAAATGGTGCTGGGAAAATGGGATATTCACATGCTAAAGAATGGAACTACGCCCCTATCTCACACCACTCACAAAAATTAACTTGAAATGGATTAAAGGTTTAAGTGCAAGACAAGACTGGAAACCACAAAACTCCTAAATAGAACAAAGGAAGGAAGTTCCTTGATACGGTCTTGGCAATGACTTTTTTGGATATAACTCGTAAGACACACCAACAAAATAAAAAATAAACAAGTGGGACCAGATCAAATTAACAGCTTCTGCACAGCAAAAGGAATGATCAACAAAGTGGAAAGCAACCTATGGAATGGGAAAAAATATGTGCTAACCATATATCCAATCAGGGGTTAACATACAAAATATACAAAGAACTCCTAGAACTCAGCAACAAAAACCCCCCAAATAATCCAATCTAAAAAATGGGCAAAGGACCTGAATAGACATTTTTCCCAAGAAGATATATGAATGGCCAAACAGGTACATGAAAAGGTGCTCTGCATCAGTAATCATTAGAGAAATGCAAATCAAAGTCACAATGAGGTATCATCTAACACCTGTTAGAATGACCACCATCAAAAAGCCAAGAGATAACAATTAGTGGTGAGGACGTGGAGACAAGGGAACCCTTGGACACTGTCGGTGGGAATGTAAACCTATACAGCCACTTGGAAAACAGTACGGAGGTTCTTCAAAAAAATTAAAACTATTACATGGTCCGACAATCCCACTTCTGGGAATATATCCAAAGGAAATGAAAACACTATGTCCAAGAGATTTCTGCACCCCCATGCTCATACAATAACCACATCAGGGAAACCACCTAAGTGTCCATCAACCATAAATGGATAAAGAAGTTGTGGTATATATACAAAAAGGAATATTATTCAGCCATAAAAAAGAATTCCTGCTGCTTGCAAAAACATGAATGACCTTGAGGGCATATGGTACGTGAAATAAGTCAGAGAAAGACAAATACTGTCTGATCACACTTATATGTTGAATCTTAAGGAAAAAAAGGAAGAAACCAAATTCATAGAAAAGCAGCTCAAACTTGTGGTTCCTGGAGGCAGACGGTGGGGGAGGGGAATCGGAGGAAGTTGGTCAAAAAGCACCAACTTCCAGTTATAAGATAAGTAAATCCTAAGGATGTAATGCACAACATGATGACTTACAGCTCAGACTTCAATTGAGTATATTTGAAAGTTGTTGAAAGAGTAGATCCTAAGAGTTCTTATCACAAGAAAACATTTTTTTTCTTTATATCTATATGAGATGATAGATGTTAGCAAAACTTATTGTAAGCACCACGTCACAATACAGGTAAGTCATTATACTGTCCACCTTAGATTTATGCAGTGTTATATGTCAACTATATCTCAATAAAACCAGGAAAAAAGGTATCATAGAAGCTGAATGGTCAAGAGTATTTTCTAGGTCACCTACTCCAACCTCCTTATTTTGCAAAAGAGAACAGTGAGTTTTAGTACTGATCCAAGGTTACAAACTAATTAGTAGCCAAGCACAAACTCAAATTCAGGTTTCTGGATCCCAAGTTCAGAGCTCTTGGGATTAGACTGCCATAGAAGCTATATTGATAAATTCTCATGGATCATTTATCAGAAATGGGATATTTCTGGGATATTATCATAAAATATGTGTGACAGGACTTCATATGCTGGATTTGGGACCTGAAGTTAGGGAGAAAGGAGTTGCCAAATATCAAAGTCAATTCTAAGGGGAGAGAGCTGTGTGTGTGGGGGGGGTTAGTACGAGGAGGGGGTTGCAAGACTTTAACTATAACCGATGGCTAGGATTGTTGGAGGAGGAGACATAGCACCAAAATTATAAGGGGATTTTTGAGAATGGTCAGTTTCCAAAAAGATTACCTTGCCTGTGGGGGAGGAATAAAAATGTCAAAATATATTAGGTTGTGTCCTTTGTTCATTTGTTCTCTCATCTTTGCTGAGATGTGGTGAGATAGAGCTCTTTGAAGTTTTAGAATAAACATACACAAACACCATCCAAATTCCATAGCTTGTAAATCCCAGGAAATGAATATTAAACCTCCTTCTCCCTCCCTACACACAAATTCTAAATACAGGTCAGATTTCATTTTAAAACACTCTGAGAAACTGCCCCCAATTCTGCCTTCTCGCTTCTTCTTCTTTATGGACTTCTGTTTGAAATAAATGGATCATCTAGGCTTTATATGTTCAGCTATTTATTACGACTTAATGTCATATTAACTGAGAAGAAACCTCCCTAAAAGGACTATTTCACAGAGATATACTCAGACTTTAATAGCCCAAAGATATGTTTTCCAGGGTTCCTTCTATGGAAGTTTATCCCTTGCTCTATATACACAGTCATGGTCTTATGATGGCTGGTAACTGACCCTGAGTACAGAAATAAATGTTGGTAACCATGTTAACCTATTGTAAGACCAAGGCTCCACTTGCAAATACACACACACACACACACACACACACACACACACACACACACAATTTGAAGCTGGGGATATTCACTCTGCAGGTTGTAAACCCTGAATCACTTATTTACAGGGAGAAATGTGAATTTTACATGGTTGATGATTTCATGTCACTTCAAAGTTTGTCAGCCTTATTAAACTGCGTTCTAGAAAGGGGAGATTCAACTCAAACTCCTATCCTCAAAAATTATAATAAACCACTTGGGTGAGCATCATTTATATAATCATTAAGCCTCTCTATAATGATTATATTTGTATTTCTGTAAGATCTCTTTTGTATGAGTATGAGCAGGAAAGTTAGAAGAGTTTCAGAGGGATTAAGTACACAGAAATGAATCCATTCCAGGCAATAATTTGGAAAGTCCTATTTGAATCTTTATGAGAACAGTAAGTCCTAGAACTTCTATTAGCCGATAGAGTCCCTTCATATGAATCAATTCAAGGGGCTGGAGAAACACTCAACAATGTTTTGTTTTGTTTTTTTTATGCCGTGGTCAACCCTAGAAAAACTAAGCTACACCTCCCAACTTTTCCCAACTTCTCTCCTTTTATGAGAAAAAGGGCAAGTGCTTGGAACAATTCCCCACCAAATGTTCTTCCACAGGACAGTGGTTCTCAAACTTGGGTGAACTTCAGAATCCCCTGGAGGGCCATTAAACTTACCACCCCAGGATTTCTGGTTTAGCAATGCTGGGGTAAGGTCCAGAAATTTGCATTTCTAACTAGTACTCAGGTGATTTTGGTTCCCAGGGACCACACCTGAAGAACAACTAGAATGTATACATGTATAATTATATATGGTATATATGTGATGCAGAGAGAGAGAGAGAGAGAGAGAGAGAGAGAGAGAGAGAGAGAGCGAGCACAAACCAGAGAAGCACATGTGGAAATGTGAATCATTGCTGAATCTGCTAACAGGTGCTTGGGAATTCTTCACTCTTAATGCAACTTTCCTCAAAGTTTGAAATTGCTTCAAACTAAAAATAAAAAAAAAAAACCTATACCATGAAACTAAAACTATTTGATATCTGGAAAAAGAAATCCATAATGAATAAAGTTTCCTTGGGAACTTGTCTTGGGTTTGAGCCACACCCACTAATTAATAGGCAACTTACTTCCTTCTTGACTCATAATTATCAACAAATTATCAACAACTATCAATACAAGACTCACAGAGTCTGAGGACACATATGGATTTCTGAAGCAAATGTTTGCATAAGCAATTAGAACTTGGGCTTTGGAGCCTGACAGTCCTGGTGCGATTCCTGAATCAGCCATTTACCAGCTCCGTGAGGCTGGGAGTCACCATCCACACCATACAGAGTGACTGATGTCCCATGTAGCTGTGCAACACTGGGGCACTGATTCAACCATTGTGAACCTTAATTTCCATACCTGAAGAACGGGGGAATAATAATACCCAGAGAGATCATGGAGATTAAATGGCAGTGCTGGTAAGGAGCTTAGCACAGTTGCTGGGTCCACAGTAAGTGCTCAAGAAATGGCAGCCTTGCTGCAGAAGAAAGAAGAAAGAAGAAGAAGAAGATAATGATGGAGGATACTGGAAACCATAGATTCTCCTGAAGGAGAAATCATCTCCATGGTCTCTTCCAGTACCAATGCTATCATCTGGAGCCTGTTCCATTTAACAAAGACAACATAGGCTTTTCTCCTTTATTATTATTTTTTTCTCCTGGGAGGCCTGACAAATTTAGCTATTTAACTTCTGTCAAAGAGAGATTTTAGAATTTTCCCACTCTAACAATAAAAAGTGTTTTCTTTGAAGTGGAGTACCATTTCTTGGAGATGTCAATACCTAGAACCTTGCTGATAGGCTTCTGCAGGCTTTATTTCTCCCAGGACATAGTGCACTGGGAATTTTCAGGAAATAAACACTATTTAACTACCTGAAGAGCAAGGAGGACGTTGTTGGAAAAATATGTACTAGGCAGCCAATGCGATTGGCCAGATGAAAATAAAATCAGAGAAGCAAGAAGTTAGTCAACAAGAGAATGAATTTCAGGATGGGGATTGAGAAAAGATTTCAGAACTCTATCTTTGAGTGGCAGATGTGTATTAACATTCTATTTCCAGCCAAAAAGACCAACGAGAGAGGATTAGACTGGGGACTCCAAGAACTGTTCTACTCTTGGCTAAACCTGAGTATCTCTGAGGCCTTAGCAAATCACGTACCCTTCTGGCTTTCTATGACATCAAGTCTAAAATGAAAAAGCTGGACTATACCAGGAGTTTCTCAGACTATTTGTTAAAATCAATTTCATGAGAATCCTCCGGTGAAAACCAAATACATATAGAGGTGTTCTGGGAAAGTTGGGTAGATGAGTCTAGGGATGACTGCACTCACCTTTTTCCTCTGGCAGCTCCAGAGGGAAATCAGAGGGAATTCAGGGTTCCTTGGAGCACAGACTGAAAACCATCAAATTGAATGAAATATCTTCCAACTCACACACTTCACCCTCTAGCTTTGATCTATTTCCTCAGAGGAGTGACCATATTTGACAAGTTATGTGAAGTTTTATTCCTCAAAGTCCTTCAGAGGCTCCTTTATCTCCTGACAGCCCTGCATTATTAGCTAGCTTTGTTCATGGGCAAATTTTACTAGCTATTAGGTCAAGGCTTTTGAGGGAGATGAGGTCAAGGCCAAGATTTAAAATTCGCAAAACCTTGCCTCCAGTACAGAGACTGAAGTAATTTGTACATCTGTGCCAACCCTTAGTGTTGTAATCTGTGCTGATTTTCTTTGATTCATAGTTTTTCCTACCCTTCCAAATAACTGGGTTTCTAGAGCTAGTAGCCATGTAGGGTGAAACAGCCGTGAAAAATTTCATACAACTTATTAGCTGCAGAGAGAAGTTGCCGGAATGCCTAGAGGGGAAGCAGATGGTTTAAAAATACATACTTTCCTGGTGAATTTGGGGCTCCTTCCTATGAGAAGTTATAGATTATTTTTGTTGCTATACATTTAGTCAGACAGATGGCACAAGGCAGAGAACAAGGATTCTAGAGAGTTTCCATGGCAATAGCTGAAGAGTCTTGGCCTATTTGTAATGACGCGTAGAACAGTATGGAGGCTGGAGGTGAAACCAAAGGGACTCGGTCTGCAACACCCACTGATTGTACGCGATTTAAATGCCATTGGTCGAGATCCCTTTGTCTAAAAAGCAATCTCCTGGTTATTGGGCAGGGGAGAGGGAAGTCAGAGACAACAAATTATTGGCTTTCCTTCCAGAAGTTTATAGTACTGAGAGAGTACGTATGGATAATATAAGAGCACTAATGAAACCAGTGAATGTGTCATTACTATAGGGTTTCCTTTAAACAAGAGTTGTCCACTTAAGCAGTCGCAAGAATACAACCCAAGAATGAACCCTGGGTTCATCATCAGCTTTTTTATTTGTACATCATGTAAGAGGCATCCTAGCCCTGTGGCTAAGAATACCGGTTCAGAGCCACAAAGCCTGGGTTCAAGTCCAAGCACTGCCATCTCTTAGTTGGTTGATTTTGCCTAAGTTAGTGAAGTGTGCCGTTACTCAGTTTCCTCATCTGCAAAAATGGAAATAACAATGGTATTTAGCCGAGATGCCCTCAACAGACAAATGGATAAAGAAGATGTGGTCCATATATACAACGGCATAGTACTCAGCCACCAGAAAGGATGAATACCCAACTTTTACATCAACATGGATGGGACTGGAGGAGATGATGCTAAGTGAAATAAGTCAAGCAGAGAAAGTCAATTATCAGATGGTTTCACTTATTTGTGGAACATAAGGAATAGAATGGAGAACATAAGGAGAAGGAAGGGAAAAATGAAGGGGGGTTGAATCGGGGGAGGAGACGAACCGTGACAGACGATGGACTCCGAGAAACAAACTGAGGGTTCTAGAGGGGAGGGGGGTGGGGGGATGGGTTAGCCCGGTGATGGGTATTAAGGAAGGCGTGTATTACATGGAGCACTGGGTGTTATACGAAAACAATGAATCAGGGAACACCACATCAAAAACTAATGAGGTACTGTATGGTGACTAACATAATAAACAAAAACAAAAACAATGATGTTTAGCTCCCAGAGGGGGTAAGAGGACACTATGAGTTAATGCATAAAAAGGGCTTGAGACAGGTAGGTGTTAAATATTATCAAGAGGTATGAGCCCTTAATGCAACTCTGTACACTAATTTTTTTTTTTTAAGATGTATTTCTTTATTTGAGAGACAGAGGGACAGGGAGAGAATCCTCAAGCAGACTCCCTGCCGATTGCCAGAGCCCAATGTGGGGCTCGATCCCGGGACCCTGAGATCATGACCTGAGCGGAAACCAAGAGTTAGATGCTTAAGCCACCCACGTGCCCCTGTACACTAATTTTCAAAAGGTAAAACTTATCTGACCTGAAGTAGGACAAGAGTAGACTGGTTAAGACCCAATTATCTGGTTCTATAACCTCTGGCAAGCAATTTCATCTCCGAGGCTCAATGTTCTCATCTGCAGAACAGAGAATGCTGTATCCACCCGCTGTGGTCCCTTCCTGGGGGTGAGATGGACCCCTCACCCAAAATGTGGTTTGGATGTTGAGACTGATGATGCCACACGGATTCCATGAGGCTCTTATAAGTCACAGAATTTCTGAGGCATTCTGGGGAGCGTTAGGTGGGTAGCCAAGCAGGTACAGGAATGGTTTAGGGGAGCAGGGAAAGGACACCGGGTTTGGAGTCTAAGGGGAGAATTTCCCCTTGCAAATGGAGTTTACATGATTTCAACTTCCAACCAGTGCAAAAGGAGGGAACACCCGAGCTTTCTTTTCAAGCCTGTCAAGATGTGGGGCAGAAGGGTGGGGCTTGAAGGCTGTCAGCAGCTAAGCATCATAAGTGGGCTCACTTTATTATACAGCTCAGAGGATTATCGTGAAGATTACATGAAATTATACACATACAGACTTTGGTTCAGTGGCCAGTGAACAGTAAATAATCAATGTTACCTTTTGAAATAAACATCATTCCTTAAAAAAAAAAAATCACTCGATTTAAAAACTCACCAAAAAATGCAAGAAACGACGTCTGCTTTTTCCTTGTTCTATTTGTTTATTCTAGATGCAATTTTTTTAAAACTTCAATGTAATCTCTACATGTGAAGAAACAGTTGCCAGCAGTCCTCCAGCAATGGAAAGGCTGTGATCTCAGAATTCTATTTTAAATTGATTGTTGCTTGGAACACTTTTTCCCATAGAAGCAATGTTATAAATAGAATGAAGTTCCCTGAGGAATGCTCCAATTCTTCCTCAACTGTAGTATAGCTGAAACAGTCCTTGATAGAGCAGGGAATTCTGACTCCTACAACACCTGGACCTCTCTGACCCCAACTTCTGGTTCAAGGTGACTCCAAGTGAGACTGGACTCCAAGATTTTGGGACTCCTGGGTGGGAAAGAGCTCACTGAATAGGAGCTGAGTGGGGCATGGTGTGGCTGATGGGAGCCCATCCACAATTGTGACTGTACTTCTCATGACAACCTCCAAATCAGACCCTAAGGGGATTGCCTTGTCAGGCTTTAGAGCTGTCCCACATCCCTGCGGTTGGAATGGGGCTCATAGTTTTGAATGGAAAGGATGCTTCAACTCCCAGCCACTGGAGGGAGGGGTCAATCCAGATGCAAGACCCGAGTACTCCAGGCAGACCTTTGCCTAAGGTGAGCGGAAAATCCGGTCTTATTTTCTGGATCAACTCTGAATGCTTGAGATGTACTTGTCCAGGATCTGTCTTCCCGCTGGATGATTAACTGTCCTGTGTCCTATTTGCTTCTGTGGCTCCAGCACCCAGGACAGTGCAGATATTTCAGAATCCTCTGCCAGCTTTATGACTAAATAAATGAAGTTAGTTTAGCAAAGCAAACTCTAGGTGTAGAAGGTATGAACAACAGTAAGAGCCCCTGGCTAAAGTTGAAAATTTCTGAAAGACTTGGTATTTAGGAGAACTGTTGGGGTATGGGCACTTTTGGGTGGAATATCTCTTTGTATGTATACATCTAACTTCTTTATGGAAACTGTTACACAAGAATGTGTATGTCTGTTTAACTGCAAGGTTTTTTGTTTGTTTTAGTAATCACCATCTGGCTGGAATTTTCAACCAAATTCATATCAATTGAGCAGTACTATTTTTTAAAAAGTCATTTTTGAGAGAATCTATAGCACATTTCACTGTTAATGTTCTCCTGACACCACACCACGAAATAAAAACATTTGATGTTCCTTCTTTTAAAGCTATTTTTTACAACTAATTTTTCATATAAACACGGCACTGAAATCTATTATTCCTTTAAATGCAGCCATGTTGTTCAGCCTTCCGGTAACCAGCGCTCAGTGGGGAGGTGACTCGCCTACACATTAGTAGTCACGTTGAAATGCAATATCCCAGACCTTTAGTTCTGACTCTACTCACTCCCAAGGCTTGTGCCCCCCAAAGCCAAGGTCTAAAGAATGACCCTGGGAAAAGTGAGATCTGGTGTAAGAATAGAAGCACACAAACTATTTCCTCATCCTCAGGCGGTGAAGTCTGAGAGAGCTGACACTTCCTGGCAGACGGTAAGCAATCATTAACTATTTTTAATTTTATTGTTTTTTTGTAGGTTTCATGCCCAGCATGGAACCCAACGCAGGGCTTGAACTTATAATCCTAAAATCAAGACCGGAGCAGAGAGCCGGATCCTCAACCAACTGAGCCACCCAGGTGCCCCAACTGGTATTATTAAATCATTAAGTAGCTATTATTAATATTCCCTCTGGAGCCATATTACAGGGATTTTTGTCTGTTTGCTGCAAAATCACAAGTGTATCTTGGAGTAGTACCTGGCACATAACTGGGACTTAGTACTCTTGACTCGTAGTTCATATAGCTCATATATAATTTATGGACTCCCCGACTGTTCTTACCTCATTTTCTTCCCTTGATCCCGTGTAAGTTCAGTTCTGCCCAACTCCTGATGGCCAAACTTTCACACTTACCCAGATTTCCTCGGATTGACCAAGATACTGTACAGGGAGGGTCAGCTTCTGGCTCTTTCCTGCCCTTTCACCTTTCTAATACACTCTACCACCAGCCTCACTGATACTTTCAAATATTTATCACCTATGAGGTAGGCAGTATTCTAGGCCTGGAGACACAAGGGTGAGGAAGAAAGGCAGGCTCCCTTTCCTTTGTGGGACTAGGCTAAACTCACCACGGTATCTTTTCTCTTATTTTATTGAGACCCAGAGTTGAGAAGAGACAGAAAGAGCTTCATCCAATGAAGGGGTTGCAGAGTCATGAAGGGTTAAAACCATGGGTAAACTGCGTAGACGCTCAGCCCTGACCTCTTTGCAACACCCTTGTCAAAGCAAGGGGACCCCCCCCACCCCCCGCCTCATCCCCATCACTAACACATAGACACACTCTGCTTGCCTTCCAGCGTGTCCTCCCTTTCACATCCCAGGGCCTAGTTGTGAGCTGTCTAGGGGAGCATCATGACCACCATTTTCCACGGAAATCCTCTTCTGTGTCAGATCCTTCATCTTGAGCTGCTAAAATAACAATCACAACGTTCTTATTCTTTATTCTGAGTCAAGCCCTGGGCTCTAGAACACCGTGGTTGCCCTAGAGAATGGAGTCAGGATGGCAAAGTTGTCCTCCTTTAGTCTAGAAGAGGATTGTACTTATTTTCTTCGGCGTACAAAGGGAAGAAGGAAACAGGAGCTAATGCTCATTCTGTGTTTACTTATGTGTCTATGGTCAGCATATGGCAGAAGTGTTTTTAGACAGATGTAATGTGTAAAATGCAAACCGACCTTACAGTATGCATCAGAATCACCTGAAAAGCTTGTTAAAACACAAGCTGGACCTTATGTGGGACCTCGCTGGCACCTCTCCCCTGAGTTCCAGAATCATTAGTTCTGGGGTGGGCCCTGACGGTCTGTCTTCCTGGAGAATGCTGACTATGCTGGTCAGGAGACCATGCTGTCCTCCATAATTCTACTGTTGCCAATTATTCCCTAAGAGCAATACTAAGCTGTCTCTGTATATACTTGTCTTTTTGGTATGCTTGTAACCTTAAGTATCATGGAGCATGCTCCTTTACTTTCTATGCTGAAGACCTAATAGTTGCTTTGACTCCCAAATGTTCACACTTGAGAGCCCAGGTAAAGCTTCATTTCAGTCTCCTGCGACCAAACACCCCACACCAGCCATTAACCTCCAAAATTACATGGCGGCTTGTTGAAAGTTAATTCCTCCTGAAACTCCATGATAACACCAAAATCGGTCCCATGAGCTCTTTTAAAAGGTTCACCTCTACACATAGATTCCACTTTGTATTGCCAGACGTTTGGGTGTTTCAGAAGACACCAAAGCTTTACCACATCATAATTATGCCCCACGAGAGTAAGATACGTCCTCTACAAGTCCCTGGACTTTTCGTAATAAGCTTTGTACTTGGTAAAGGCTCCAACATCTGACTGCCACTCTCTGTGTCCTGTGGGTGTGTGGGGGAGGAGACAGCAGGGTTTGCATGATAAAAATAAAGTACTTCAAAGGCTGTAAGCTCCTTATAGTAATAAACACAATTTGAATATTAAAGAAGCGAAATTGCATACTAATCACCATAGACCACAGTAAAATTTCCCCCAAACTCTGCGATTTTACAAAACAGTGGGAAACTAGGCACAGCTTTTACCAATAAATGTGTATTTCAAAGTTAGATGCCCCTGGTTGTCATGACTTGCCCAGCGCACCTTTCCTCCAGAGACCCACAGGAAGCAAACGGCAATCTGCTCTAAATGTCATGCAGATGCATCACAAAGACACCGTCTAGATGTTCAGAAAGGTTATGTAAGGTCATGCCCTCATGTTATTTGTTATAACCAAGTACCACCTCATTATTAGGTATTTCTATTTTTAACTTGA
Organism: Eumetopias jubatus; assembly: GCF_037043125.1. Classification (NCBI taxonomy): domain Eukaryota; kingdom Metazoa; phylum Chordata; class Mammalia; order Carnivora; family Otariidae; genus Eumetopias; species Eumetopias jubatus. Next base: position 11,265,070 of record NW_028274821.1, on the reverse strand, counting down.
TGCAAGTTTTTGTTGTTTTTGTTTTAAGTGGCCTCCAAGTCCAGTGTGGAGCCCAACGTGGGGCTTGAACTCAAGACTCTGAGATCAAGATCAGAGTCAGACACTTAACCGACGGAGCTACCCAAGCGCCCCGATGCAGTTTTTTAACTTGAGTTTATTTCGAAAGGAAACCATGTCTCTAACTGTAAATGGGAAATCAGCATAACTTGCCATAAGTAGGAGGTAACTCTGAAGATGTATACAACACATGCAAAACAATGTCATTAACTTCTAGCTTGATTCTCTTGCCTGCCAAAGTCAAAGATTTGCTCTGTTTGTTAAGAGGAAGTGGGGAGGGAAGAGAAGGTGTTACAAAGGTGTTAAAAAATACGTCAAAACCAAAATATAAAGACAAAACAAAGAAGAAAAAATAAAACTTAAAATAAGCACTAATACCACAGTGAGACCTTCTCCTCAACATAATCCTGATGAATGAAAGACGTTTAAACGTAATTTTCTTTTTTTTTCTTTTTTAAATAATTTTTATTGTTATGTTCATCACCATACATTACATCATTGGTTTTTGATGTAGTGTTCCATGATTCATTGTTTGTGCATAACACCCGGTGCTCCACGCAGAATGTGCCCTCTTCAATACCCATCACCAGGCTAACCCATCCCCCCACCCCCCTCCCCTCTAGAACCCTCAGTTTGTTTTTCAGAGTCCATTGTCTCTCATGGTTCGTCTCCCCCTCCGACTTACTCCCCTTCATTCTTCCCCTCCTATCTTTTTTTTCTTAACATATATTGCATTATTTGTTTCAGAAGTACAGATTAAACGTAATTTTCTTATTAAACGTACTTTTCTTATGATGCACTCTGGATTCCAAAACCCATTTTGTCCCTTCCTTGCCCTGGGTCATCCAAGCGCCCTGAGCCTCAGTTTTGTAGCTCAAAATGAGAAAAGCCTCGGAGATTTAGACATAACATACAGGAAGCCCAGCACACAGTAGGTACTCAAATCATTATGGTCAACGGTCGCTTCTTGGGAGCAGAGAAAAGTCATGTCTTAACATACCTTAGTTCTGTGCTGGATGTAGGCACACACAGAGGCTCTCTCTCGTGTTCTTGCTTCAGCCGAGGCGGGGCAGGCTGGGGGGTGAGGTGACAAATCACATTCAGCCACGACAGGTGATGGCTGGAGGGCTGAGGACATGAGGAATCTGCTCATCCGCTGGGGGGTCCTAAGTCGGGGGTAAGGAGAGAAGGAAACTTCAAATCGGAATATCTGAAAACTGTAGGAAAGTAAGAGAGATCACAGGATCCATTCCCCACATCAGGTCTCAGGTCAGGACTCCGAGCCTCAGGGTTGCAGGAACCTGCCCAAGGCCCATAAGCAGTGACAGGCAGCCAGACCCAGGCCCCTCCGGCCACGCTGTGCTCTTCTCACCCGGTGCCCTCAGTCTCCTCCTGAACCAGCCACACCAGGCCCCTCAAAGTTGCAAGACAACTCAAGCCCTATAACCCTTAGTTCCCCAAGCTGGGCTCCAGGATCTTAACTTCCAAAGCAAGTATTGGCTTCAGTGTGATCCACTAATTTGCGGTAACAGTTGTAACCTTTCTTAAAGGCCAGAAAAATGTGACCTTTTTTTGCCAAACCCTGATTACATCCATTCTCCCCCACAAAAAATCCATACCAAAGAGAATAGATCCACTTAGGGCTTTGCTCTGTCTCAAGAGAATCAAAATTCCCTTGATTCCCTAAAGACAGAACTTTCTGGGCTGCCTGGGGTGGAAAAAGGCCCGGCCTTCTCAGGCCCCTCCTCGTAGGTAAATGAGGATGAGGGGAACGAAACAGGAGCCTGGAGCAACAGGTTAAAAACCCAGGGCGGAGTGGTGCATATAAGTTCCAGAAAAAAAAAAAAAAAATCAGGAATGGGAAGGCATCACACCTCTCTCATCGAGAGGGGCCGGGTGAGGGTGCCGGTGGCCCGGGCAGGGAGACAGAGGAGAAATTTAGTCCCAGGACAAAAATTAGCAGGAGGCGGTACTGGAGACAATAAAAGTTTTCAACATTAAATCTCATGCTCATGCTCATTTTGGGATCCCTTCTCAAAAAAGGGTCTGGATCTTTGTGATGGGGGGTGGGGTGGGGTGGGCGTGGAGAGTAGTATTTTCATACAAGGGTAGCAGGCAAAGGTCCACCAGGACCTGGCTGGGAAGGTAAAGGAACAAGACACTGGCTAGTGGGGATCGGGCTCACTGAGGGCACCTGGCCCTTTTCAAAAAGGTGGTTGAGGTGCATCTCCTTGGTGGGTACTGTGCCCGACCATGGACAGCAAATTGCCAGATGTGCCTGTTAGTAAGATCTTATCTACCCTTCTGCTTTCTGCAGAGTGGGGCTGGGCGGGTGGTCTTTGTCCGCGGCCTTCCTGTCAGGTTCTGCCAGTAGGGGGCACCAGAGGGCGCCGGGGAGGGCAGGAGGTGGGCGCAAGGGTCTCGAGGCCTCCAACGGGCTTGTTGGAACCACCGGCCTTGCTGCAACTGCCGCCTTCACCCCAGCAGCTACAGCTGGTTGTGGACCCCGGCTCTCCTCCGCGCTCCAGACTCAGCCTGGCTGCACCTGCAAAAGTACCCACGGCTGCTGGGGCTTGCTTTCTCAGGGGACCCCTGTTCCACAGACCCCCTTCTTCCAGCCTCCGGATTTTGATAACCCCCCATTGGGTCCCTCCTTCCTCCAGCTCCAGGAGTGGGGGCTCCTTCCTGCAGTTACTACCTACACATCCCTTTTTCTCCTGTCAGCCTCACCAACTGTCTCATGAATCCCCCTTATTAAATCCCAACTTTGAGTCCCCCCAACTTTTTGTGGGGAAAAATCAGGACGTGTGTCTGAAGACCAGATGGAGCCTTGTAGCAGACACAGGGGTAGCCCCTGAGGCGGAGCTGGGGCACCCCCCTGCAGCTGCTGGGAAAGCCACCTATGGGCAGCTCCCTGCGGCTCCCAGCCCCCAGGAGCCCCCTCCACTAAAGCAATCTACCTGATGTGGGAATAATCCCCTTCCCGAAGCCTGGCCCCTGGCCTCCGTGTGGGACTCCTCTGGAGGGCCGGCCAGCTCCAGAGCTCCCTGCAGGCTTGGCTGAGACCTCTGGGTGGCAGCCCCCTTGTGGGTCAGCTTCTCCCCTGCCTGAGGACACCTTCTGCGCTTCCTTCCAGGGTACTCCTTAGAAGCCTGCTCTGTGCAGCTTTTCCATCTGCGTGTCTGTTCCCAGGGGCCCCGACGTAAATAAGCCAAGGCTGCTCTGGTTTGATATATAGAGCACGGCCCTCATTCAGGAAGCATGTGAAGACAGAGAAACACTTTATTTCACCAAAAAGCATTTGACTAGAACAAGAGAGGAGAGGAATAAGGGCCAAGCAAAGAGAGGGTGAGTAAGTGGGAGAGTACGTGAAATATTAAGTGGAAATAAAGTAAATAGTACCCAGAAGCAAAGTGGTTTTAAGAGCAAAAGGACTTCCAGGGCGCCTGGGCGGCTCAGTCAGTTAAGCGTCTACCTTCAACTCAAGTCATGATCCCAGGGTCCTGGGATCGAGCCCCGCATCGGGCTCCCTGCTCCATGAGTAGCCTGCTTCTCCCTCTCTCTCTGCTCCTCCTGCATGCTCTCTCTCAAATAAGTAAAATCTTAAAAAAAAAAAAAAATCACATTATGAAGCCCCTAATGGAATACTTGATGCAGGCACGAATCATCAGTGGATACTAAAACCACTGGGTGTAGAGATTACTTTAAAAAATAAAAAAAATTTTTTTTTTTTTTTAATTGAAGGGTTGCCTGGATGGCTCAGTGGGTTGAGCATCTGCCTTCAGCTCAGGTCATGATCTCAGGGTCCTGGGATTGAGTCCCACATAGGGCTCCTTGTTCAGGGGGAGCCTGCTTCTCCCTCTGCCTGCCGCCCCGCCCCCACTTGTGTGCGCTCTGACAAAATCTTTAAAAAAAAAAAAAAAAAGAGCAAGAGGACTTCCCTGGAGTTACCCTCACCCCTCCCACCCCCTCCAAGAACCACGGCAGGGATCATTCCCCGAAGCTGAGAGGACACAGCAGCCCACTCAGGCTTTTCTGTCTCCCCAAAGCTTACATGGACAGAGCAAGGGAAACACAGCTGGGGACTTGATTTGACTACAACTTGAACTTGCTCCACGAGCAGAGGCCTCCCCAGAGCCTCATGCAGGACCGAGGGCTGGTTCTGCATGGACCTCTGACCAGCTGCGCGGAACAGTAGCACGGTGACCTGTGCTTCCCCCTGTGAAGCCCGGCTGGGGCCTCAAGGGTTGGAGATGCTGACTGAGTCTCAGCTCATGGTGTGGGGAGTGAAGGGACGCCAGACTTCACCCCTTCCTGACACCCTCACAGCCTCATTAGGAAAGAGAACTGGCCGTGCACCTCCTCACCGGCACGGGCTGGAGTCCATAGTCTGGCTACTGCGCTGGTTGGAGCACAAGAGAAGATGGGCCCTGCGGGAGGTCCGGCCTTGGTCGTGTCTGCAGGATGCAGTACGGGAACCGCCATGGCCTGTCCCAAGGCTTTGGGGCACATGCAATTGCTTTTTTTTTTTTTTTAATTAAAGTATAACATGTCCCTTTCTTTTCCTGCTACCTCCTTCTGCAGCTCGACCACGTTTGTCTGGTCAGCAGGCCAGTCAGCACAAGTCCGAATCACGTCAAAGGGGAGATGCGGGGAGGCAGGGGTCAACCACGCTGTAATATTTAACTAGATTACTTAAGAGCAACTGGAGAAAACTCATTTTAATTCTCAACTTCAAAGAAAGGCCAAGGTGATTAGGGTAGCATCCCCTGGGGACACTCTGAGGTACCCTGGGTTGGAGGCCATAACGAATAAAGTAAGCAGAGCCTCGCTATCAGAAATCAGGGGCCTGACTTGTTAGCAGGCCTGGCACTGACGGGGGAGCAGAAGGGACAGAAAAGGGACAAGTGGCAGTGTAAACGAGAGAGAATCACAGTATTTCAGGCGTCACAAAGTCACATCTCGGAACGTGAGTTCTGAATAATACACAGATAGGTCAACTTGAGGGTGAACCACTGTAGCAATCTGATTAGCCAGGGTCTTACTGTCAGATAGGTGGCAAAAATCAGACTCTCTATGAATATGTGTGCTTCTGTGAGACACAGGACCTTGGACTGGGGCTGCCAGCCCTTATTTGGAATATTAAACAGTTCCAAACCTTCCAGAGTATTTCAGCTGGCAATATCCCACTTGCGGGGAATCGGTTGTTCTTAAAAAAAAAAAAAAAAAAAAATTGGACCATCACAAGCGGTCCTCGTAATTAATCAAAGAAATGTCTTCTCGAACACCTCTTTTATCTAATTTCTATTTAAAAAACAAACTATTGCCATATACCAGCTACTGGGTTTGGTGCTGTGGTTCCAGGGCAAAGAGAAAAAGCAGATGTGGGCCTTGCCTTGATGAAGCTTATAGTCTTAGGCGGAGAAAGACCTTAGAACCTGAGAACAGGTAAACAATTCCAGTTATGCTGCTCTTTACGCTGGAAGAACCTTATTCTTATCCAGAAGCCAAAGAAGGACTAAGGAATTAACAGCCTTCTGAGACTTCAACAAATCAGGGAGGTTTGATGCATTAAGAGATGATGGAAGAGAGTTCCTGAAAGGAAAAGCATTTCCGGGGGCCCAGATACGATGCAATACTGTACGTAGGAAAGGTTGAGGGCAGCCCCGGATGGGAAGCCGGAGGACCACGCAGGGGAGATGGCTCAGGAAGCAGTTACGGAGTTCCTGACCTGCCAGATTACTGATTGGTAGCTTCACCCTTCAATTTAACAGAGAAGTGACATGGTTAATAGGTCCCTCTGGCTCCAGCATGAAAACAGATTGGAAAGTGGAAAGGGCTGAGAGGAGCTACGGAAAGGTTGAGTTAGGTAGGGAGAGGACAGTGTTTTGGATCAAAACCCTAGCACTAATGGGAAAGCAGGAACCATACTTGAAAGATACCTTTTGAAAGAGACATAGGAGTGAAATAAACAAAATTTGGAGACAGAATATGTTGGGTGTGAAGGGCCAAGAATGACTCCCAAGGTTCAGTTTGCCTGGGTGGCAGGGTGGATGGTAGTGCCCTTTCCTGATGCAAGAAGCAAGGACGGGGGAGGAGGTTTGGAGTGGATGGTGGGTGACCATAGAGACTGTGGACTGCTGAGCTTTCTGAGTGCACATGTGGAGTAGGCGGGGGAAGGTAAAGGTTTAGAACCGGTAAAGATATGCAAATAGAAACAGAGGTAGAGAAATTTGAGAATCATAGCAATATATCAGAGCACAAGGACCTGTGGCTCTCAAACTTTCTGATGAAGACCTAGATTAAGAGATACATTTTCTATCACACAAACAAAAATTACCCTAATTCTTACCTCTGCCACGTGTGATGTTCCGTGATACTCTGTTCTTTCTCCCAGTGCAGGTCAGAGCCTTCTGGGTTGATTTAATGACCTGACAGTGAGTTGCTACCCTACAGTTTGAAAATTCTCATTAGGAGAATGCCTGATGAGAAGACAAGACGATCCAAAATAGAGCCTGGCTAGATTCTACTGTTCAAGGCCCAACTAGAGTAGGTGGTGCCTAGAAAAAAGAGAGGATCCAACAGAGAGGTAGGTGGAAAGGGCCAGGGAAATCCCCCGTTACACTTACAAGAGGAATACAGCAGCTCCCAGAATCCCATCCTCAGCAGGTACCCCCCAGAGCTGGGAAGGGACAAATTTCCACCTTAGGTTGCTTTACCAGAGCAAGAAACATTTCCTCCTCTTCTCCCCCACGCCCAGGCTTCCCTTTTATCTCGTTGACCAGGATGGTTCACATGACTCGCCTCAAGCCAATCACTGGCTTAGGGGGTAAAATTACCATGATGGGCTGAGGCTGATTAACAAATTCATGCTCATCCCGTGAGGCTGCAGAGGGATTACTCTCCCTGAACACAGCGTGGGTAAACACCTGATCTTTAGGGCTCTACCAAGGAAGAAGCTAGGTGAAGCAGTTACCCAGACTGCTTGCTAGTTCAAGTGTGGTTCAGGGAGGGACCAGCAACACTGGCATCACCTGGGAGCTTTTAGAGCTTCGGAATTGCAAGCCCCACCCCAGACCCGCTGAATCGGAATCTCCACGTTCTCGAGATTCTCAGGTGACTCGCATGGACCGGCAGTTTGAGAAGTACCGGCTGAGACAGCAGTAGGACTCACAGTATCTACCAGATTGCATCCTGTTGTCTTGCTCTCTGTCCATTCCTTCTACCACTTATTCTTAGGTCACGAATCCCAGACACATGCTTTGCAAGGTTTTGCTTAATTGACCCAACAGATCCTCTTTTTAATTTTCTGCATAAGGAAGCAGAGCAGTGTTTTAGGATAAACACAGCGAGCTCCCAGCTCTGACCTACTCAAGCCATCAATATTATTCCTTCAGATCACCCTGTTCTGTTCCCATAAGGTATAAAATCCTAGCCCAGGGCTGACAACGTCCCTCGGCTGCTGGAAAGTTCTATATTCTTGAACAGCCCTAGGCAGGATTGGTGGGTTCTGTTTGTTTTTTAAATTTTGTTTGTTTCCTACTATAGTTCCTTTTAAAACTGACTCTATAGGATTGTAGACTCGAGATGAGAACTCCTACCTACAAGCAGTGTGGGTAACCCTCTCCCCGAGGTCCTAGCAGATCTGAAGGGTCGGGGCAAGCTCCATTTAGTAACTTTGTCCAGAATTGGAGGCTCTGAGATCCTGAGACACACAGAGGGTCTAGAAAAAATTGCAGAGAAAAGACAAATTTAGTTAAAGAATTGGAGCACTGAACCTAAAAGAAAATGTTAAAAGAATTGACGTACCTTAGGTGAAGAAAGGAAGACAGAGAAGGCATTAAGCATATAGAATTGGATGACACTTCACTGAGGCTTCAAACGAGCAGCTCTCTTCAGGCATTTTCATTCTTTGTTTAAAAAAAAAAAATAGGTGTTGGGGCACCTGTGTGGCTCCTTAGGTTGAGCTTCCAACTCTTGATCTCAGCTCAGGTCTTGATCTCAGGGTTGTGAGTTCAAGCCCCACGATGGGCTCCACGCTGGGTGTGGAGCCTACTTAAAAAAAAAAAATTGGTGGGATACTCAGAATTTGACTGTCAAAGGATTAATGCATAAGGCCTTTCTCAAATTGCTTCCTCCTCATTCATTCCTCCAACTTTACTGATCACCTGTTACATACCAGGCGCTCTGCTCTGACAGTGTTATTATTTTACTCTAAGTGGCATGAGAACATACCCTTCTAAGAATGGTGAATATGTCAAGATGGCAATTCATTTGAGACAACACCGATTCATCTGAGAGTCTCTGAGATAGTTCTGATTAAATATAGCAACCTCAGTATAAAGGCACAGTTTCCTTATGTGGCGCAGACGCTTCCCCGATCTGCCTCCAAGTGGCTTTTTCTGTCCTTGATTTCACTGCTCATCTCCCCCACCTGCCTCTCCTTTCCCACCACTATACCCATCTTTGCATGAACGTGCCAACCCCTTTCACGCAGTTCCCTTAGTTGGAATAGCTTTCTCTCTAAAATATCCTTCGGTGCTTTGAAACCCTTCAAGCTTTTAAAGCTCATCTGTATTCTTCCCTGCAAAGGCTTCTTGCCACTTAAAATTAACAATGGAATTAAATCAATTAAAAACGAACTCTTTCCTCTATATTCCTCTCACACGATGCTTCTACTAGGTTGGCACTTACTCTTCTTTGCATTAAGGTAGCTTTTTTTTCCCCCTGCCTCAACAGTAAGCTTTCTAAGAGCAAAGACCATGTCTTATTGTGTTCCCCTCAGCACCTAGCTGCAAACCTGTTGATACAGTTAGTGCTGCTCACCAACTATTTCTGACTAGTAGAGTCTTCTGGGTGGGCCTAGTAGGTTTGCCCTTCTTGGACCCCTATGGTTGGTTAGAGACACGTAGTTCATTGTCACCACTGAGTTGTATGTAAAGCAGTGTGTGACCCCTTGGGCCAAAATTCTAATCACCAATGCAAGACCCTTCAGCATTGTCTTTTCTCTTGGCCGCTGTGACTGTGAGTGTTTTGGAGAATAGCTCCTCCCTCTGCTGGGATAATGTCAACTTAGAGCAGAGCCCCAGCTGACCCATGATGGACATGTTAAGTGAACAAGAAATAAATTTTTGTTATTTAAACTCACTGACATCTATGGCTGTTTGCTATGAAGCAAAGTCTAGCCCATGCTGAGTGATACACTTAAAAATGGTAGGTGACCAATAAATACCGCAAGTCTATAATTAGAAGAAACAGCAGTTCATAATTTTATCAGTTGTAACCTAACCAAGTAAAATTGCCAGCCTTAAAGTCAGTTGTCAAGAGAGGCATCGGAAGGTAAGATGAAGAGTGTAGGATATAGAGCCGGCTAGCTGTCGGTTTGCCGACTGGCTCTAAATGACCTTGGCCGCTGGTCCTCCGCAGAATCAGCCTCCTCCAGTCCCAGTGGGAGCTTATATTTATCTTGCAAGGTTGTTGTGAGAATTAAAGATAATAAACGAATGGTACCTGGCACATGGTGGAACTCAATACATTACAATTACAATTGTTTTAGGTATGTTTTTCACATCCAGCCACGTGAAAAGTGGGAAATGTGAGAAACCATACGTATTTCAATTTAAACCAAGTTATTCCCTTCCTACGGACCAGTGGCAAGATGTCCCTCCATCCTCCTGTCGCTCATCCTTCAAGAAATAAACAAATTTGGGTCCTTATTGATTTTTTTTGAAAAGTGTGGGAGGCTACTCTTTGTGTTGAGATAGTAATTTAAGACTAAATCTCAGTTTCTCATTGAAAAATAGGACTGTTTTTAATGAATTATTCATTTTTCTAGTCTCTGTACTAGACACTGGTGACTCATGTTAAATAAATAGATATATTGAAAAAAAAAAGAAAAAGAAAATAATAAGACCCTGGATTTGTTTTTCAGTTTTTGTGGATAGAAAAGGGGACTCATCTGCTTGTGACAATCTCAGTTATATTTATAAAATTTGAAAAATTATCCTGGGTCAATGATAAACCTTTTCTGTGAACACAGTGTTGCCTTTTGCCTTTTTGTCTTGATTTCCAACACTCGCTCAAGTGTACTGAACTCTTCATCCCAATACACTTAAATAAAGGTTTCTAATACTCTGCATGTCACAATCCCCTGAGAACTTACAGTTACCGTCATGGCATTTTCACAACTTGATTACACTCCTGGCTGCGAACAGACATAACTTCAGTCCCTCAGTGTAAACAGAGAATGACTCATCCTTCTGGGACAGTAAATAGCAACTTGGAGAGATGCACATCATCTTTAGACTTGTTACACCTGTAATGTAGAAACACATCCCCTCCGAAATACTTTATACATATTTTGATATGTTCTGAAAGAAACACGGTATTCCAAAGATAGGTTCCTATTTCTAGGGCTTTGATAAGAGGAAGGAAAAGCTGAACATCCATATTTCCCACTAGGATCCACTTCTGCACTAGCACCAAAAAGTATGAGAGGGGGAAATCAAGTCAGAAGACAAGAATGCCTCTATTAGTCTTCTCTGCTTCCAAACTAACCTTCTTTCCTGTGTCCTTCATCTCCTATCCCAAGTCTCTGCCTTGGTTTTGACCTATTCAGTTGAAAGAAAAAAAAAATCAGATTGAGTTAGGAGCACTTATAGAGCTACTACATGGTAGATATTTCAGTTAGTCTTTAGGATGACATTTTTCTCTGTCCTTAATGACCTTATTATTCAGTGCTGAAGAAATAAAGAAAATTAGTAATTATAGGCCAGCCTGATGAACTATGAAGGCTCATTCAAAACATGCAATCATGACGGGGTGACTGGGTGGCTCAGTTGGTTAAACACCCACTGCTTGATTTTGGCTCAGGTCATGATCTCAGGGTTGTGGGATCGAGCCCTGCATCAGGCTCCACACTCAGCGCAGAGTGTGCTTGAGATTCTCTCTCTCTTTCTTTCTCTGCCCCTCTCCCCACTCACACACACACGTGCTCTCTCTAAATAGTCTTTAAAAAACAAAACAAAAATGTGCAATCATGAAAAATAATGTTTCCAAGAACATATGTTGTTCTAGTGAAAATAGTAAAATACAAAATTACATAGATAGTCTGATCCTAATTTTGTAAATAATATCCACTCATGTCCTTATACACTCAGAAAAAACTTGGGATCAGATTGGCAGACTGAGCACACCTGTCTACTTTTCCTCCCTCCCTGAATTCCACTGGAATGCCAAACAAGAAAACTTACAATAGAAGACCAGAAAATTTGACAATTTCTTGGAAAACACAACAGAGAGAATTGGATGGACAAAGCAATAAAAGCTTTAAAAAAAGTCATAAAAAGGATACTGCAAAGGTAAGAGCTATTTGTACACTAACTAGAGGAACTTCAAGCTCAGTGTTAACTGGTACAGTGTAGGGAGGGACCCTGTCAATCATTATCTGGTCAATAAATTAAAAGATTGCATTACGAACTCCTGGGCCTGTCATGATCTGCCCATGTCCCTCATATGCTGAACGTCTGGAAACAGTGGTGTTTGCTTCCATGTTAAAGCCTCATTCCTGCTTTAGACATTGAACCTGGGCCTGTCCTATCAGAAAGGCTGACTCTGGACAGAGAAGTAGAGCAGAACTTGATAACCCTACACATACGACAAAAGGAATCAGGGTGTGAAGAGCTGACAAGAAAAAGACAGCATGAGATGCTTCTGAAATGAGAGGTTCCCAGATCTCACATGCTGGGCAGAGAAACCTCCCAAACCAAGATCATCTACCTGCACACCTGCAAGATTCTACTCAACACACCCTTAAAGTTGGCTCCTATCATGAGAACTTTCATTCGCTGGGATGATTACTGCAGCCCTAAAACAGAGAAGCAGCCGCGTGAAAGAAACACTCAGACTTCTAGATTATGAAAAATATAATCACCATTCCTTAAAGATTGAGCTGAATAACCAAATGGGCACAGATGAATATTAAACTAATGAGCTGGAACATTTGGCTAAGGGGCTCTTCCAGAAGGCAGTGCAGAGATAAAGAAATTTCCAAAAGCTCCCACATCCATCTAAAGAGTTGATAAAGGAGGGAACAAAGGGAATAGATAGAAGGACAGGCCAAAAAAAATCAGAGCTGACTGTTGTTTAGTGCTGAAGAGATATAATGAACTTGTGGATTTTTGTGTATTTTATTTGTTGCCATTTATTTCAGTTTCTGAAATTTTGGTGCTCAGATCGTCTCATCTTGGGCTGGTGCAGTGTTCCTCAACCGAGGGCCATTTTGATCCCTAGGAGACATTTAGCAATGCCTGTAGACATTATTGATTTCCATGACTAGGTATCTAGTGGGTAGACAGAGGCCAGGGTTGCTATTAAACACTGCACATGCACAGGAGGAGTCCTACTGCACAGGATTATTTGGCTCGAAATGTGAATAGTGCAGAGGATCAGAAACCCTGAGCTCGCAGAGACCCCTTCAAGGTGGCTCCTACGCCTCTTAGGCATAACTTCTGGAGTGTTCGTTTACTTCCTTGCTTTCCCGTTCAACATTACATCTCCTGGGTCTTCTGCCCGAGCCCTAGAACCAGTAACTTCTACAAAGATGTTTGGGGTTTTTGGTGGGATAGTAGATAGAGACAATAATCTGAGGATGTTCATTGCTGCTGGGTTGTCATTGTTTTCAAGAGAAGTTCAATATTAAAGAGACTTTCATGAGGTGGGACCCAGAACCCATATCATATTTACAAGTCATTGACCATCATGCCAAGTGGTATAAAAGCAGGTCATCCAATTCTGCCCTGCCTTATTAAGCTTCTGCTCTGATCCAAAGTGGCTATGGTCTCTTTTCAGTTTTCCACAGATCTGCAAGGAAATTAAATCTTTTCTGGCTGATCTGTGGATTAAGTTGGAAGCTGAACTCTTTCTAGAATGGAGTTTGTTTTCTTGCTTGGTCTTTGGACATGACTCAATTTCCTCACTGAAACTTCACTTGCAGAAACAGGTGGCCAGCTCATGAGCCATGGTTTGTCAATTTGATTGTTTAAAAACATTGTTCAAAAATATGATTTATCTTGATTACTAAGTGTTTTGGCACCCCATAAATTTTGTACTTTAAGTGAGTACCTCACAGCCCTCACCAGTCCTGGCCTTGCTTGGTGTTCTCTTTCCTAGAGACTCACTAGGTTCATTTCACAGTGAGTATGATCCTCATGTGCTGGTCTAATATCACTTTACCGCATGGTGCCACACATTTTCTGAGAAGTTGTTTATTCTCTGCCAACCTAAAAATGTCTTCATGTAAATCTTCCTGAGTGAGTGAGGAGAAAAAGAGAGGTGGGGGGAAAGGTTCAAAAGCAAAGAAAACAAGAAGGAAGTGACCAGTGCTCAGTGAACCCACACGTGTGAAAGGCTAATCCAGAAATCACTCAGTAATCACCACCATGAAAGTAGACCAGGGTGACATGGTTGGTTACACACATGCTCACCTTCCCCACCTCCCACAAGGCCTCACTTCCTAAACCAAAGTGACCTTCTGGAATCTGGCCTCTCTCCCTCAGCTCTTGACCCCTCCTATGCAACAGCTTCTACACACCATTAGCTTCCTTCCAAAGTCCCCACTGGCTTCTCATCCAAAGCAATACGATTTTTCTGTTTTCAAGAGAAGGGCACTGGCCCATGTGTCCAGTGAACAAAGGCTGGAGTGCAGTTAGAACCTCCAAGGCATTTACGCATTACACAGGGCAGTCTGAAAGGAGGAGGAGGTTTCAGGCAAAACAGTGCTTGGAACTCGGCTGCACTCAATGTTCAGGAGCGCTCATGGGTCAGTCACGCTCAGAGGAACAGTGTTGAAAGAATGATTATGTTTTAAGACAGTTTGGCTGTCAACCAAATAACATATTACTGCCTATTGCCAAGTCAGGCACTTTTGCTGATGGGTGAATTTTTAAGAATTATAATAAGGAATAAATAAACTGGTTTAAAAGCAAGACATTTCCTAGATGGATCTCTGAACCATCTGAGCCACCCAGGCGCCCCTAGATGGATCTCTTGATGGGGCATTGGGGCAGGAGGACGATGGCTTGACTTCCATTGGGTCCCAGAATATTTCTCTATCGAAGGTGGGCCTCTGTCCGTACTTTTCCGGGACATTCTTTTTCCTCTCAGTCCTGAGCTGTCTGTATGAACGTAGGTGGCTCAGAAACCTCTTTCTCAGTTTCTCCACCTTTTAAATGAAGTCACTGTTATTGGCCCCTCATTCTCACACTCAGCCCTGGGAGTGGTGAGGTGGACAGGAACAGGAACATTGGCCTGAGGGTCGAGGCGGACCTAGAAGGTAAGGCAGAACATAAGGAAGCCCAGCCAAAGGCTCAAAGGTCTCCTGAAACGGACTCTTTAAGGTGATGTTTTGGTGTGGGACTGGCTCTTTACTGAATTCTTTTCATTTCTCCCCAACCCTGAGGATGTGGCCTGCTCTTCTCTTCTGTCATTACAACTGGCCTTCTGCTTGGGGTTCTGCCCCTTCCAGACTGATGAAGACCAGGGTACTTTCCCTCAATGTTTGTGCTATTTTTTGAGGCATTAAAGGGGAATCATGCTCAGAGAGCAGTAATGATGTGCTTCAGGACTGAGGCAGAGTCAGAGTAAAAATATATATAATTATTTAATAATTTATATATTTAATAATAACACAAACAGGCAAACATAACTTCAACATTAATCTTCCACAAGGATGTCTCAACCGTCATGAAGGAGACACGTGGTTTCCAGCCATATTTCATATTTCCATATTGATTTTTTTCCCTTTCTCATCTACTTTCTTCGTAAACTACAGATCCTCCTGCACTTTCTCTTTGATGCCCCACCTCACCCCAGATAAACTCCTTAACTATTCTGAGCCCAGGATCTTGCTCTGTATTTTATATAAAGTAACTAAGTCTTTTCATCCTCCTGCTAGCTCCTGGATCTTGCTCTTTCCTACCCAATTTCTCACCAAAACAAACAAAAAACCACCACCAATTTAAAAAAAAAATGCACTGCTCTGGAATGACAGGTAATGACCTCCATAAAGGGTATTGGAGGGGGAGCACCCATCTGACAAACTGTAGGGCACTGGTTACCCTTCGCTGGCACCGGAGGAGGGAAAGTACAGAGATACTTGCTTGCTCAAGTACTTGTGTGCTCACAAGAACTAGGCTCGACCTATCATAACGCCCAGTCTGGTTCATCTTTCGGTTTTGGTTTAAAACAAAGAAGCCCAACCCTATGGGTGGGCAGTCCTCATCAAGAGTGCTACCCTCCTTACTCTCCTCCTCCACTTACCTGCTCTTGGGACCCAACTCCTAGTGCAGACCTCTCAGTTGGAAATCCTGGGTCTTTCTCAGCTATTTGGAATTACAGCATTAATGACAATAACAGTAATGGTGAGCATGACTATAGCTGACCTTCACTGGATGAGTTCTATATGCCAGATACTACGCAAACGCTTAACCCCAACTGTCCCCTTTGGTTTCCAAGTCCCAAGGAGCTGTTTGGGTTATCTATTGCTGCCTAACAAACTGCCACAGAACATAGCAACTTAAAACAACGCACACCCATCATCTCACAATTTCTGTGGGACAGGAATCTGGGCATGACATAGCTGGGTCCTTGACTTCGAGGTCTCTCAAGCAAGCTATCGCTTCGGGTATAGTCATCTCAAGGCTCAACTGGGCAAGGATTTGATTTCAAGTTCCCATGATCATTGGCAGGAAGCAGTTCCTCACTGGCTGATGGGCTAAGGTCCTCAGTTCTTCACTGACTGTTGGCCACAAGCTGCCCTTAGTTCCTTGTCATATGGGCCTCTCTAATATGACAGCTTCCTTCTTCAAAGGGTATGAGCCATGAGGACAATAGGAAGAGTCTGCTAGTGAGACAAAGCTACAATCTTTTGCAACCTAATCGCAGAAGTGACATTTCACCATATTCTATTGGTTAGGATCAAGTAACTATATCTAGCCTACTCTCAATATGTCCAGCCTGCATTCCAGGGGACACGGATACCAGAAGGCAGCGATCATCAGGGGCCATCTTAGAAATCTGAAAATCTCAAGACCAATTGGAAAAGGAGGGAGAAAGGGTTGTTTTCAGATTGCAAGGATAATATCAAGACAAGATGAAAGTGGATCAGGGTAAGTATTGAAGCTAATAAAGGTAGAGGTTAGAAGGCGAAATAGGGAAGTGCCTTATATCATTTTTGATCTAGTGTCTTTCTCTCTCTCTTAGCCCATAACATGAAGATAGAGCTAACAAGATGGTGGGGATAAGGCCAAAGGGGGTACCTGGCACCACCAGGGCACCGCACAAAGAATTCCTTTTTCCGTCGGGAAAGTAAACGGAATAATAGCAATGGAGTAGTGGGGTAGAGGAGTGGCAAAGAGGGACTGAAGATAATCTCTCTGCACAAAAGTGACCCAGAGTCCCTGTGGGCAGGAGAATTTCGGCAGGGACATGCCAAAACATCACATAAAAAAAGGGAAGGAATCAGGGCATGAACCCGATCTGGAATAGGGTGTCTATAACCAAAGACAGTCAAGATGAAGGAAACAAATTCCAGACAGGAAACAGAAGGTGGTTCTGTAAAGACTTTTCTGGGGCAATGCTGCAGAGAAGCAGATGGTGCAGGGAAGAGGGCAGGGAGCATTTTTCTAGCGGCAGCTACCAAAACAAATTTCACTTCAGATGTGTTTTCTGAGGGGGAGAGATTTGTAGGACTTGTCAGAGCTTTTAATATGCTAGTGTGCCTCATGCAACTCCAAGGTGTGTGTGAGGGAGGGTGGGGATTGACTAGGTGGTGTTTCTCACATATGTGTTGATTTGTTTTGCTTGGAGGTGGAAACATGCTACACATTTTAGGGAACGCTCTTTCATTAAATACCCATGCTTTTCGTGAGAGCAGGAAAGGTAAGCCAAGAATGGTTGCCAGCAGTTGAGCAATAGGCAAAAATTTTTATCGAACACCTATGTGTTAACCAGAAATGACGCTAGGATCTCAACATCTGGGCCCAACAACGGAAAAGATACAAAACCAGGATCCAGAGAAGTCACCAGATCATCACTTTTTTTTTTTTTTTAAGATTTTTATTTATTTAAGAGAGAGAGAGTGAGCACGAGCGAGCACGAGCTGGGGGAAGGGGCAGAGGGAGAAACAGAGTCCCTCCTGAAAACAGAGCCCAACACAGGGTTCCATCCCAGGACCCTGGGATCATGACCTGAGCCCAAGGCAGACGCTTCACCGACTGAGCCACCCAGGTGCCCCCAGATCATTCGTTGTCTTTTGCAAACATCCCAGAAATCCCCACCCCAAATTCCCGAAACTCTCTTACAGTCCTTCTCTACAGAATTCTCTTTCCTCCTCCTGTGGATGCTCATTTCCTTATCAACAGAGAAGGAATCAGAGAGTTCACCCCATGAGCTTTTCTCTCGGAACTTTTTCAGTAACATTGGGTGAAGGCAATAGAGTTCCACTAAGAGAAGCAAGATGAACTTGTTAGGAGCTTTAAAAATGTCTTTCGTACAGAGAAAGAAGAAATCAGGAAAGGATCCCTTGCCAAACCACAAAGAAGATAGCTAGTTCATAAAGAAACACTAATTTCTCTAGCATTAGTGGGGAATTACCCACCATGGGGATTAAGAGATGAGTGCCCTTTTAATCAAAGGATGAGAGACCCTCCCTCAAATAACTGGGGTTGGCTAAGGGTCTCACCCAGCTCAGAAGAGCAAGCCCGCAATGAGAAGCCATTCCTTCCTGCATTACACAATGCTGTGTTTTTAGGTTAATCCTCCAAGGATATTACGGTAACTTCCAATGGTTAATGAATAGCTTCTAAGTGCCTGCTTCACTTAATTGTCCAAAGGCCAGTTGGTCCCAGAGCATATAAAGCGTCGAGCTGGCTAATGACAGCATTCTCTCTGAGCGAGGAAGCAGGGGAGTGGAAGAGTTCCAAAGGAGCAGGGATGCAGAACAGAACTAGTCTCGTTCTCTGTGCCCTTGCTCTCCTGATGGGCTTCCTGATGATCTGCCTGGGGGCCTTCTTCATTTCCTCAGGATCGATATTCAACTGTCGAGGGAAACTGATCCTGGCCTATATGCTTCTGCCACTGGGGTTTGTGATCCTTCTGAGCGGAATTTTCTGGAGCACCTACCGCCAGGCAAGGGAAAGCAAAGGGGTGTTCACCCATGTGCTCAGAAGACACCTTTCTCATGGGGCACTTCCCCTGGCCACAGTTGACAGGTATGTACGGGGAAGCCAGAGGATCAGGAAGGCTGCAATGGGGCCAGATTCTGGAAAAGCAGAATGAACTTAATCCCACTGTGGAGAAATACCCATGTCCTGCAGGGCTGTATGTCTCGAACTGAAGTTTTCCTGTTGGGATATTACTCTGGGCTTAGTCCTTAGGAAGAATGGTGTTGCCTCTGGGGAAAACCATGAAGTAGAGGGTATTTAGATCTGAAAAACCACTTCTCCCCCCCACTGAAAACCTACCTAAGCCAATAGAAGAGGCCCAACTCTTAGGTTCTTTTTTTGTATCATGGAAGCTGTCTTTAGAGGCAGATTGTGGTGAGTTATTGCCCATAATCCGGCTACCAGGTTATAAGGAAAGGAAGTTCCAGACCAAATTCTGCCATACAAATGGCATTGTATGAACAAACAGGCATTGAATGAGTCCTGCAACCTCTTCATGAACTCAGTGAGGTCCCAGCTTACCGTCTTTCTAGGTGTTCTGATCACACCTTGCATGACAGATTTATTCAAGGCAAGGCAGTTAACATTCCAGTGGTAATTCGGTTAACCTTACCACCTCATACCCATTATGATGGCTCTTACTTATAAAAACACACAGAAAACAACAAGTGTCAGCAAGAATATACAAAAATCTGAAACCTAGGGGAGACCAGGTGGCTCAGTTGGTTAAGCATCTGCCTTTGGTCATGATCTTGGGGTCATGGGATCGAGCTCTGCATCGGGCTCCCTGCTCAGCTGGGAGTCTGCTTCTCCCTCTGCCATCCTCCCCCCCCTCCCCCACCGCTTGTGCTCTCTCTGGCTCTCTCTCTGTCTGAAATAAATAAATAAAATCTTAAAAAAAAAGTCCAAAACCTTGTGCACTGCTGGTGGGAATGTAAAATGCAGTAATCATTTTATGGGAAATGGCATGGAGGTTAAATACAGAATAATTACTATTCGATCCAGCAATTCTACTTCTGGGTATGCAGACAAAAGAATTAAAAGTGGGAACTTGAACAGATAGTCGTACACCAGTGTTCATAGCAGTATTCTTCATGATAGCCAAAAGATGGAGACAACCCGAATGTCCGCCAGTGGACGGATGGATAAACAAAGCGTGGTCTATCCGTACAATGGAATATTATCCGGCCACAAAAAGAAGGACGTTCTGACACGTGCTAGAGCATGGATGAACCCTGAAGACATTATACTAAGTAAAAGAAGCCATTCACAAAAAGACAAATACTGTACGATTCCACTTACATGAGATATCCAGAGCAGTGAAATTAATTCATAGCCAGAAAGTGAACAGTGGTTATCGGGGTCAGCAGGGAGGAGGGAACGGGGACTCATTGTTTACTGAGTACAGAGTTTCAGTTTGGGATGATGGAAAAGTTCTGGAGAGGGATAAGGTACCGAATGCCACTGATCTGTACACTGATCTATACACAGTGGTAAATCTAATGTTACATATATTTCACTACAATAAAACAAAATTCAGTTCACGTTATGGTCAGTATCAGACGACCAAACGCTCCTAATTCTTGGCTGAACACAGGACCATTTAGGGATAAAACTTCAGGCATCATCCTCAAGACACAGGCTGTAAGACTCCATAAATTCTTCTGCCCTCTACATCTAAAATATCTTAGGTACTCCACGTATCTTGAATATAAAAAATTTTACCCATGAAGGTTGATTTTTGACATTATTATGCTAATTAATAAGATGCTAATTACAATAACCAAACCCCATTTCCAATGTTTATTATACTAGCTGGCAAGGTCTCTGGGTTTGATAAAAGATTAAGATAACTAAAGTGATCACGGATGGTGCTTCTTGAGTGATGATTTGTTTTTTCTTGTATAAATGTTAGATGGTTGCCTCCAGAGTGTGAATTCCTGATAAGAGTAACTGATTGCAGGGACGCCTGGGTGGTTCAGTCGGTTAAGCATCTGCCTTTGGCTCAGGTCATGATCCCAGGGTCCTGGGATTGACCCCTCTGTCAGGCTCCTTGCTCAGTGGGGAAGTCTGCTTCTTCCTTTCCCTCTGCCTGCCGCTCCCCCTGCTTGTGCTCTCTGTCAAATAAATAAATAAAATCTTTTCAAAAAGAAAAGTAACTCATTGCCTACAGGAGGCAGCTTAAATTTACTAACATCACACCACGCCGTGCTATTTCAAAGGGATCTGTGATATGGCTATCGTGACACCCCATTGAACTGTCTCTTCCTATTGCATCTAAGAGATGCCCAACCTACCCAGAATGGCCAGGAAGTCAGTCAAGAAAAAGTTGCATTTCTCAGAAGCATATGCATTCAAAATGGGGACCCATATTGAGGTGTCAGAGCAAACAAGTGTGCAGTGGTGGACCTCAGAGCCCTGGGAATGTGAACCGGTCGGGGGGCAGATGGGACTGGAAGAGCCGGATGGGATTTGGGGGCAGGTGGCCGTCATCCTGGAGCCTTTCAAATCACTCCAGGGAAACAGCTCACCTTTCTGTCTTCAGTGTCTTTACAAGTGTGCCCTGTGACACTGCCTTGGCTATTCTGAGTGAAGGCTGAGATTTATGCCGTACAGTAGACCACTCCTTCAGCTATCTGGCTTTGCGCCTGGTAATATTTGGAATGGAGCTGTGGCTACAAGTGGCGGGCTCTGTTCTGTTGTG
Organism: Eumetopias jubatus; assembly: GCF_037043125.1. Lineage (NCBI taxonomy): Eukaryota > Metazoa > Chordata > Mammalia > Carnivora > Otariidae > Eumetopias > Eumetopias jubatus. Next base: position 11,244,088 of record NW_028274821.1, on the reverse strand, counting down.
GTTACACACCATAAACACTCCCCGTGGGCACAGAGGGATTCGCTCTATAAATACACAACTCAATCAAGCTCGCCTTCACTCTTCCTCACCTCATACCACCCCCGGTCCCATTCATGGTAGAGAAGCCAGAAGGATTTAGTAATTAGCAACATTGGGCAAGATGACCAATGAATACATCACCTTTGGCATGAATGGCTCCTTTTGCCACTGACCTTTTGGCATGGAAAGGGCTGCCAGTGAGATCTACATGAAGTTGTCAATTGAAATGGTTTGAGAAATGAGCATGTTTTTTTTGGAAACTAGTCACTGAGACTTGAAAGAGTGAGAAGAAAGAAAGAAGCATCAGATACAGTTGAGGAGACAGAGCTGGGTTTTTAAAAAGTTTTATTAGAGCGCCTGGGTGGCTCAGTTGGTTAAGCGACTGCCTTCAGTTCAGGTCATGATCCTGGAGTCCCAGGATCGAGTCCCACATCAGGCTCTCCGCTCAGCGGGGAATCTGCTTCTCCCTCTGACCTTCCCCCCTCTCGTGCTCTCTATCTCATTCTCTCTCTCAAATAAATAAATAAAATCTTAAAAAAAATAAATAAATAAAAAGTTTTATTAGACTGTAGTTGACACACAATGTTACATTGGGTTCAGGTGTTTAACAGCGATTTGACAAGTTTATACATTGGTTTTCACTCATTATTTTGTTGGCTAGGAGGATTTGCAACAGTGAGCATGAATGAGGTGTATGTGAATGGGGACAAGGTCATGGATGGACTAACTCGGTGTAGGGAAGTTGAACAGCCGAGGCCCCCCCACATCCCTCACCCTGGTGATGATCTCACACTAAAAGTCCCTGGTTCCCATGAGGGAGAGAGAGGAAATAGCTTGGAATAACCCACTGGGAAAAACAGGACTATAGAGGCACACATCCGATGGCTGATAAGGAGGGTTTTGCTGGAAGAGCGGCACATTTTTTTAAACTGGTGATGCCAGGGAAGAAGTACATCTGTTTCAAAATCAATGTTTCTTAACAGTTTCACTTCACACAGTGTGATTTGAGAGAGGCAGGCATATGCCTCTTTGGCATTAACCACTTAAATAACACATGTATGTTTGTGGCATTTTGATCCCCAGGCCAGATTTCTACCCTCCTGCGTATGAAGAGAGTCTTGATGCTGAGAAGCAACCTTGTCCTGCAGAGGGAGACGCCTTGGATGTACCTCCACCTCTGTACACAGAGATGGGCCTTGAATTTGAGGATGCAACGGATGCCCACCCTGAGGCCCCACCTTCCTATGACGAGTCTGTGGCAGGTGGGGTGCTGGCAGCCACACCATTGCAAGATGCTGAGGGGCAGAGCCGGGGATGCTGAAGCAGGGGACACGCCCTCGTGCTCAGGATGCACCTTCATGGGCTACAGCTGCTGATAATAAACGTGGCCACTGGACTATGGCAGGGAAAGTGTCTTCTGGGACCCCCAGGAGTGCCTGCCGAGGAGATGCTGGGGATGACTGCCGTGCAGTTCCACCGATGTGCTTGGCCTGAAAGGGCTCCAGAAGGGTGTGGTCGGCAGCCGGCAACATTTCAAAGGATTCGCACTAATCCCAGCCCAGGTGGGCTTTGGGACTGCTTTTAGAGCTCTGCTCCAAGAGGCTTTTGGCTCTCACTCTCAGCCCGCAGGGGGAAGGAATAGGTGCTGCTCGTGGGGCAGCCAGCCACCTTCAGGCACTGCATCACCCAACAATCGCAAAAGGAAAGCAGGCTGGAAACAAAGGGTCATTGTGGTTTAATCTGCGGCTTTGGTTGGCTGGTGTCACAGTTCTCTCCATTCACCGTATTACCAGAGTGGCACCGTAATTCGCATTGTGGGAGGTGTGCTCTTGGAAGCCATGAATGTTACTTCATACTACTTAATTTTAATTATGTGTATTTTACTTCTACGTGGAAAACAACTACAATATTTCCTTTCAAAATGGCTCGAACACAAAATTTTCAATGAATATCTTAAAAACAGGATGGTTGTACAGCAGAGATGACAAGGTTTCTTGGAGACTCGAGTGGGACAGACATAACACTTAAAATTCATAAGACAGAATACAGAGGGGAAAACTGTACTAGTCATAAGTTGTATTAACATAGATTTTGACGTAAATATTCAAAGGCATTAAAATATCCGTGTGTATTTCAACAAATCCCCCCCACCCCCCGCAAATCTCTAGAATCTGAAAGAAAAGAGACTATATTGTAGTACTTTGATCCTTAACCGAAAATTCTTGGGGGTCTCAAGATACAGACCCATATGCATTTTTAGACTTGGGACATTTATTTTAAAAACCACGGATTCGTCCTCAGCTGTATTATATTTTATTACATGTTTTAACACACGAGGACATGTTGGGTGGCAGGGCAGTGGGAAGAGAGGCAGCCTGATGTTTTAGAGCTTGGACAAGAATCTTCTTCTGTCTGGGCCTCAGTTTCTTCCTCAATCAAGTGAGGAATTTATGCTACGATCGTTATCTAACAATTAGGGAATGTCTTTTATATGACAGGTTCTGTGCTGTGAACTTTTTTGTGCTTTTTGTTTAGCCCTCATTATACCCTTCAGAAGTAAGTGCAATGGTTAGTCCCATTTTACAGATGCATAAACTGAGACTTTGAAGGCATTGAGAAACTTTGCCAATAGCGTACAGTTGTTTCCAGTAGAGGGGCGTGAGTGTATTTACTTCAAACATTTGTGCTAGGTTAGCCCTGTCTTAGCTCCCTTCTCCCACGGAGCAGTCTGGACTTCTCTCCAGATTCAGAAAGTGGGCCCCATCAGGAAGTGGAGCCCCAGGATTGGTACAATACCTTACAACCCTTGGGGAAGCCAGAGAGCTTGCTCTAGCATTCTCTTTTATATTTTTTAACTTAAAAAAGACTTAAAATTTTTTCATTGTAGTTGACATATAATAGGGTTCTCTTTTAACATGTAAATACGCCCTCCATGTTTTCTGCCTAGGAGCTTGGCCCCTACCTCTTTGTGCAGTTTCCTTCTCTCTGATCATTCCATCGATGATGAATAGTGGCTCCTACTGGTGACAGGCAGCCCTCAGTGAATGGGCACTGAATGTGCCCATTTGAATAGTGGTGGTGAGGATGAAGAGCTTTCAAGGGCTGTCAAGATGGATTGGGGCCTCCATGGCCTCCTCTTCCCATTTTTGCCAAGTGCACAGATGAAGCATGTCCTGACAAATACGCAGGAAGCCACATGAAAGGAAATCCTGGGTCTTTTACATGAAACATGCATTTGGGCATCTGGGATTTGAATCCTTGACCTCAAGGGCATAACTGGATATGAAGGTCACTCATGGCTGTCCAATGGGAAGGTGACCATTTCTTAGCAATGCAATTTATTGCATTGCAATTTATTAGACATCGCATTTCTTAGCAATGCAATTTATCTCTTTCTATCCCTCTACTGAGACTGTTACCCTGAAATTTTCTCTGGGGTCTGAACACATCCATGGGCCTTAACCAACTCTGTCACTAGGCTTTCATCCAGAGTTTGCATTTGTCATAAATGGATTTTTCCAACTTCTGGTAGTCATATGAAACATGTTATTTTTGGTTTACATAAGAAAATTGTTTTGATCTCTTTACTGCAGTAAATTTTGTACTTAAACTTCCCTCTCTTTCATCTCTGTTTTGTATCAGAAAAAAGAAATCAATAGGGGAACGTAGTCAAAGATTGATTCTCCATGCAGAACTAACAAACCATCCAGATGAGTTCATCTTTTTGAAAACCCAAACATTACTGAACATCAACTATTGATTTCAGAAGATAAGCCAGGTGCTTTCTGAAAAGAAGTACTACTAATAGACATTTATTGCTTTTTTGAAAATAGATGTACTCTGAAGCCACCATCAAGGACATGGGTGTTACTCCAAACAAATCCTACCTTTGAGAGGCCCAGCAATTAAAACCCGCTGGGCAAGGCAGAACAAAAGCGTTCTGTTGTGCTTAATAAGAATTCACTGGCCACTCCTATGGTACTTACTCAAGGAGGCAGACATTGTATCCAGTCTCCCTCTTTAAGTTTATGGTACATACAGTTAGAGGTGATGGATGGAGAACCACAATTCCCTGAATGGCAAGGAGGGCACGGAGACTGTGAGAGAACGAAGAGGCAAATACTCACTACAGTCTTTGCTCATTCCCTTCTCTCACACGGGAATGGTAGGCTCACCTGTCAACGACGATGGGAAATTCTCGGAGGTGATGGCTCCTCCACTATTTTCATCTTACAACCTTCCTCTGAGTGGTGGCTCTAAGTACTCCCGCCATCCCCCAGAAGGTGAGCATGACAAGGTCAGTTACAGAATACATTATGCTGCATCTTTTGCGTATCTGAGATGTAGCGTGTGTATTTTTGACCTCTCCACTCCAAAACGCGCAAGTACTTTTACTGGCAATTCTACCCATTCCTCAAGATTCTACTTAAACACAGAGTCTTCGGTGAGGTATCTCCCCAGCTTGCCCATATTGCAGGGCACCTACTAGGTGCTAAAAGTCACGAAAAAAATGATAAAGACATGGATTTATAATGCATACCTTCATCATATTCTATAATTTTCCATGACAGGTTAGGCTGATTCACATACCAAGTGGGCCGTGAACTGCATGAGCCATTTCCACCGATAAGGGCTCCAGCTGGTGGGAGTGGGACAGGCATCCACTAAGCTCTGCTGCCTCTGATCATCTCTTGCTGTCTGTAACTGTTGAAGGGCTAAACACTGGTTTACTGGCAGTTACATCATTTCGAAAGGTGCACGATTTCTCAGGCCCTTCTCCACTCCGGGAGGGAAACCTCATCAAGGCAGGTGTCTGGGATGTCAGTGTCCACGTGTTTCAAGACTACCCGATGCATGATCAAGCAATAAAATGGAGTCACCTGTTGGGCACTCCCCTCTCCCGCAGGTGCTTTTCAAATTCCCCACACCTGCCATGGCTGATGGCTATCACTGCCAAAGTAAATCCCATGCCTTACACGGACCCACAGCTGGCCAATCAGAAGTCAGCACACCATTTTCCCCGGGGATGTCTATATTACCTGCAGAGAACACTGGATCGGCACAGCCAAGCGTCAGCCCACTGTGCCGCCGTGGGACTGGTCATCGATCTGAGGCTTCCCGTGTAGAAAGCCTTCAGGAAGGGGCGCCTGGGTGGCTCAGTCGTCGTTAAGCCTCTGCCTTTGGCTCAGGTCATGATCCCTGGGTCCTGGGATCGAGCCCCGCATCGGGCCCCCTGCTCCGCGGGAAGCCTGCTACTCCCTCTCCCACTCCCCCTGCTTGTGTTCCCTCTCTCGCTGTGTCTCTCTCTGTCAAATAAATAAAATCTTAAAAAAAAAAAAAAAAGGCTTCAGGTCATGTCCAAGCCTGGTCAGCCCGAGGTGCCATAAAAAACTATTTGTTCTGTGAATCCTGTGGATTCACAGAGGCTGCACCTTGGATCAGGAATACTGGATAAACATCTCATTTTTTTTAAATTTTAAAAAATTTTTTGTTATGTTAATCACCATACATCATTAGTTCTTGATGTAGTGTTCCACGATTCATTGTTTGTGCATAACACCCAGTGCTCCACGCAGAGCGTGCCCTCTTTAATACCCATCACCGGGCTAACCCATCCCCCCACCCTCCTCCCCTCTGGAACCCTCCGTTTTAAACATCTCATGTTAATGATGGCTGCCTGCCATGTTCAAGGTCAGCTAATGAACCCAAGAATCATGAATGAGGCAAAACAATTTTTTGTTCTAAGGGACTGGTGGACCCCCGGTAGGATATTTAGAATCCATGGTCCCGTCCCCTGAAATGCCTCCGTGGCACATATACACACATTTCCAAACACTGCTCTGGTTGGGAACCGCTGCATTGTAGACACTGTTGCTCGTCATTGTCCTGGGGGCACACGGTGTCGCGAGTGAATCCCTCGATATTAGCCCATCACAAGAGCGGCCCGGCAGTTGCCACACTCCATCCACCCTCTCCTCTAGGACTGTCTTCTGTGGTCCCCACAAAAGTCTCGGACCTCTCCAGTCATTTACTCTTAAGAAAGGCTGGTGGCTGGAGCTTCATCTTTAAGACATAAAGACCATTACGTGCAGAAGAGTGACTTCCTGCCTTCCACCTCTCCCAAGGAGAAGACAAGAGGACTAGCAGGCATAGCTCAGCCAGAGAAGCTCGGATTTTACGTAAAGCAGAAATAATACCTTGGCAATGTGAATCTGAGCAGGTTCCCGAGAGAAAGGCTGTGTCCCAGAGCCACCACAGGATCTCCCCTTGGCAACCTAGCTAAGAAAAAGCTCTGTAAAAATCGGTGGTCATGCAGCTGCTTCTTTCCGTAGCTGGGCCCAAACGTGTGCTCCACCTGCTATTTCTACCTCTGTGCCTCCTGCACTCGCGCTCATCCGCGCCATTCTCTCCCGAGACCCAGCGCAAGCCTCCCCTCCAGCCATCCTACCTCGCAACTCTGTCTTTGCTCTGGCTACGTGGACGCCTCGTGAAATCACATACGTAATTACAAGTCTCAGGAAACTCCACTCTTCGGGAAACCCCTCAAGTGCTTAGTGTCCTGCCATCTCAGAGCTAATCCCTCTGCGTGTTCCCATAGCACATTGCTGGCGCCTCTACTAGAACATTCATGTCCTCCCGCTTCTTCGTGTACATATGTCCTAGCCTCCTGTGTCCACATTCCAAACTCCTGGGAGCAGGAATCCTGTTTTGTGTATCTCCTCGCTGCATCACAAACAGGACTCTGCAGAGAGTAGTCGTTCAACCAGTGTTTGTTGAATGAATGAATGAATGAATACTTGGGCGGCTGGGCACACAGGCTGGAAATAAAAAAAATAGATTTTTAAAATGTGGATTACCTTACATTTGAACTTTGAAACTGGAGATGATTCAAAGTTCAGCAACTTGAGAAAAAAACACCTATTTTCTGACCTGGAGCTAAGCTTTAGAACGCATCCAACTGCACGGACCCACACAGAGCCGAGTAGTAAACGGACGGCCACCACGGACCCCACGTAAAGCTTTAAGGCAAATGACATGCATGGTTGATAAATTCCATGACTTTAGAATCTCTGCTCGAAGCCACCCTCTGTGATTATGAAACGAAGATACTTACGATGAAAGACCAGTTGCCAATTTTGTCTCTGCTGGCTCCCAAAGGCAGTTTTGAGCCATCTGCCTTTTCTGGTCCCACTTACGTAATAAATTCCCAGGTCCTAACAACGAAAGCCAGCCCTTGCCAGTGTTCTGAAAGACAGACTTATCAAAATGTGACCACCCATGGCAAGACAGACACGCAAAAATCCACAATCCATGTGTCAGGTTGAAATCAGGAATTTCTTTTTTATTGGCTACTACATGTCGGAGCAAGTTTCTGACAGAAGCAGAGATAGAAAGTGGCCACAAATCCCTTCCCAGGAACGTCTCCCTGCTTGCGCTCATCTTGACTACAGCAAAACCCCCTTGCTTCACGGCCAAAGAGCACCACGTCATCGGTGCTAATGACAGGGTGAGTGAGAGGGTCGTTCCCAAGGAAGCAAAACACACGCAAACAGGTCCCACGCACCGAGTGTCCCAGCTGGGTGCAGACAGAGGCTGCTAGAGCTGCAGTATCCTTCTCCTGGGCACAGCGAGCCGGCTGTGACCTTCTGGTTTCCGGCAGGGGTGCCGCCCTCCCCCACCCCTATCTCATCAGGTCCTTAAAGACCACCAATAAGGTCTTCTTCCAGCAAGCACTCTGTTCTCTACTTTGCTAGCATTTCATGGTCTCCTTCTAGAGCCACTGTAAGATCTGAACTGGGTCTCAATGACTGCTTTAAAACAGGCCCTTACTGGGAGATAAGGGAGTGGAGAGAAAGAGACATAGCAGACATGGTGGTATTTTGTCTTCCCAGGAGGAATGAATATAAACCCCTATATCACGCTACGGGATGTCGTCAAGGGAGGGCCGGTGAAATGTTAAGCATTCATCTGCAGCGTCCTGCCAAGAAATGGCTTTCTACCTGCACAATGAATGGCTGAATTTGAAGGAATGCAGCCGGCTTAAGAGCTAGAATAGTATTATTTACAAAACAAGAGAGGTAAGCACCCTTGGATGTGTTTCGTTGAAAGTGTGCCGTGGTGATCTGGAGAATGCTTCCGAAAATGTCAGAGAAGGTGGCACGGGGACTCGGCAGGGGATGGGAGGGAGGGAGTGGGCCATCCGGTGGCCAGAGGCCATGAGGAGTCCCACACCGTTCCCCCTGGGAGACTTGACCCCGGATGGAAAGCTAAGGCCTCCACCACGCCAAGGAGAGTCTTCCTAGGTCTGCCCAGCGGCACCCGTGGCATGCGGGGAGCCTAATTCTGGCAGTGCGCTCTGTGCGTGAGTTCAGAACCTTTCCTCACCTAACACCATGATGGACACCTTCCCGGCCCACTTACTCTTTCTCAAAAGGTGAGGGTCCTTTGTGTGATAAAATATAGATACCAAATGATAGTGCAGCTTTAACAGACAACTGAAGACACTGTTGCATTTGGAAGAACGGACCCAAACCCAAACAAAACAGATTTTTTTCTCTTCCCACCACCCCTCCCCCACCCGCCAGCAAATTATCGTGTGTGTGTGTGTGTGTGTGTGTGAGTTTCAAAGTCATAAAAGGCACAAACAGGTAGCAAGAAGGTGTGGGTGAAGTGTCTCCCGCCAAGCGCTCTCTTTTGGCCCTGGTGACTGATCTTTCCTCCATTCAGGTGATGACTGTGGGGCCCCTCCGGCCGGTTCTCTCATGAATCTGGGATATTTTCAGCGCGATGGCTATAAGAGGACTCAGCACGGCCTGGAAAAGGAGGGGAAAAGTCTGTGAACAACTCATGTCAGTCACAGGAGGGCCACTGTGATTGGTTTCTGTCACAGCATCTGGATTCAACTCCAATTTGCCGCTTAAAGACAGAGTTCCCACTGGCTGGAAACCTGTTCCCTAAACCCTGGTTCCTCATCCATAAGAGGAGAGTAGAGTGGGTAGGGCGCGGTGAGGGGGGGCTCCAGGGGAGGAGATGGTCTCCAGAGTTTTGTCCAGCTCCCCCAAAACACCGATCTCAGACAGGAACCCACCAACTCAACTCCTAGAGCACCGGGGCATTTCAGAGCTTTGTGAATTAAGGAAGTTCAGAAAACCCCCCAGTCTTCCTCTCCTACTCTCTCCCTACAGCATGTACACCCTGCCCAGACACGTACACGCATGAGAACTTGAGGGAACACACTCATTCTCCAGCCTAAGACCAGAGGCCTGCAGAACCTACTATCTTGATGTTTCATAGAAGACAGACCAATCCATGGGCTAGTGCTGCAGAAATATCTACTCCTTTCTTCCCATCAAATAACACGGTGGCTCATGAGGTACCTCCGTGTCCCTCAGAAGGAGGGGGGTTTAGAAGCCTAAGGAGTAGATTCTCAGAAAGGCAAAGGACATGGAGAGGAGAATCATTTCTTGCCCTCTAGCTGCTAATCATTTCACAGGAGTGAGGCACTGTTTTCCAAAGTGTGGAAAACATACTCATACACACAGACGATACGGGAGATTGTTTTAGATGGTGCGTGGACATGACATTACCTACAAAACAGTGAGAAAGTCACCCCGTTTTCCATTCTTCTTCCATCCAAGAGGATGGAAGAATTCCATCGAATTCATCGACGGAATTCGATGGAATTCTTCGAATTCTCCTCGAATTTCATCGAGGAGAAACTCTGTTGGCTGCCAATCTTTAATACATGAACCCAAACAGAGCATGCCTCAGGCAAGGGTAACCTAGATGGAAGGTAATATCACCGTATATCTTAGTGAATTCACTTTTGTGAATTCAATTTTATTTATAAAGGGATACTGGTTTTTTTTTTTTTCACATAGATGCGAACTTTCTATAATAAACAAACAGATTCAAGTGAAAACAATGTAAGTCCATTGAAAGGACAAATCCTAATACAGGGATACTCATGGAAGAGAAGTTTAGGAAATACTAGCAGAAGGGAAGAAACCAAGATACCACGTTGAGAAAAATAAAACCTGTCATTTTTGAGAAGGGAGAGGGGGATTCTGCTACTTGCAACCCTCCCCTAAGCCTAACAGGTACAGGGGATGAAGGGAATGCATGCATTCTAAGCAGACAACAAGAGCACAAGCAGAGGCCCAGGGTCTGAGGACCAAGCACAGGGCCGTGTGTCCTGAATGGAGTGTATACACATGGCAGTCCTGAGTAACAAGTGAGCAAGCCTTGTTTGGAGGGATGAAAACGCCAGGGCAAGGCATGAGGATTCAATTCGTTAGGCAAGGGGACATGCTGGAGTTGTCTGAGTTAAGGGGTGACATTATCAGAGCTGTGCTCTGGAAAGATTGTTCTAGAGGTAAGTCCAGGAGTTTAACACACTTATGGCTAAATGGGTGAAATCATCGTACTCTGTGAAGATAACCAGACAGAGAAGCTCAAATATAATCTTGGAAGCTAGAAGGGAGATGAGAATCTTGAGCCATTTCATCACAAGTGCACAAGCCAACTGCACTTCCCTCTCCTTCCGTATCCATGAACATGGCATACAGAAACAGAAGGTTTTATGTTCTTTTAATAACACTCCTGGTGCCCAGAAAAATTTCCTACTGGCACATTCTGCGAGGTCATATTCCACGTGATGCCCATATAGGGGCATCTGGATCCTTGAGGAGCCAAGCATCCATTTTGTACGGAAATCAGATTATTAGCTTTCGTTGCCTTTCCTGTCTTCTCTTCCCTCTCCTCACACCCCCAGGTTTTTTGGGCTACATAACTCTTCATTAACACTTATAAAGGAGGTTAAATAAGGACAGAGAACAAGAATGAAGTGAAAACTCAATCACTTTAACTGAGGTCCTGGAGGGCAAATAAAGATAAACTTTATCCCATCTATTTAAGAAAATGCAGTGAAATTGAATTTAAACTTAAGAACTGAAAAATTAAGACATGTTTTGTTTCACGTCATTGTGAATTTCAAGATCAAAGACTTTCAACTCTACATCTTTAAGTGACGGTGGCTATTGGCAAGAGGGAAGGGAAGCACAGTTTTAACCAGTACCGTAAACCCTGCCCGAGTTCTCGTAATGGATTTCCACCGAACTCGGAAGATACAGCTCTGCTTTCCATTTCTTCTGTGAAACATCCTGATTGATGTCCATAGCACAGGAGCTGTCTGTGAACCAGTCTGTCTCTTTCTGATATGCTTACCTACTGCCTCCAGCAGCTGAGTTATGTGCTTATCAGGAGTCAGCTAAATTTGTTCCTCACTACGTAACACACGAGCTCTTCTGAATAGGCACTTAGACTACATGTAAACCAGTGAGATATGAGTATACACAGGAAGGGTTCTTTCTATGAAAATTAAGTGGAATGTTCTGGAAAGAATTAGGTAATGGCACTTAGCTACTCCTGTGAAATTAGTATGAGTGAGATACAGTGAAGTATTGGAGAGGAATAAAAAAAAAATGTCTAGAAAATTCTTTCCTCAGATTGCTTCCCAAGTGTCTTTAAGTTCCCGCTCAGTATAAAGAAATTAAAGGTGAACATTACTGATGAAATATGAATGGGAATCTATTCAAGAGAGATAATGACAACACAAAACAGTGTCAGGATTTTTGCGGTCCTGTTTTTCTTTAGAAATCACAGCTTTGATACATGGGAATCCCAGACTCTCCTCTCCTATCATCCACCATCCATCATGGAAAGGAGCAAGGGGAGATGAATTATCCTGAGACAACTGGAAAGGCCCTCAGAATCGGGAGTGAGACGAGGAGTTAACAACGAGAAGCCTGTGGCTGTGAGATATCTGAGGTAGAACTGGAAGCACAGAGCTCGAGAAGCAGAGAGGAACACGGGATGATCTAGTTTTGAGATTCTCTTGTCACAGACGAGGAAACCGAAGCACAGACAGGAGCCCTGAGGGGCCCCGGGGCCCATGTCCGTTTGGTGGCTGAGCTAAGAACACAGTAACACCTCCTCTACTGCTCTTCCCATCCCACAATGCAGAATACAAGGAATGAGAGGGAAAACAGAGTGGATAAAAGGAGTGAAGGGGAGAGATGAGGGGACAGTGGGACCGTCACCTACTGCACCAGCCAAGTCCCACCTCAGATGAGGGGTCAGACAGGACTGACCAGCCATCTGCACCGACCGAGAACAGGAGAGCAGTGCTGGTTAGATGAATGTATCCGACATTCCAAGACCATTCTTTGTGAATAAAGAGAATAAACTAATGGAGACTTTAATGAATTAGGAACGTAGCATCTTCTTTCTAGGAAGTGCCTGACACAGCTTTTCTATGCTCAAGAGTAAGGAACAGTGAGTGCCCCTCTTGTGGCAAACTGAGTTGGCAGCGTATCCATCCAACAGCGCTCTCACTCGGGCTCCAACGTCCTTCCTCCATCTCGGAGAGTCGGGAGGGTATCTGTTGCCATCTCCAGGTAATAAGCCTACCAGACTAAAGAGGGATTAGGAGCCTGTCTTGACTTAAAATTTGGATGCTTTGTTTATTACAGGTTTTAACTGCACCGATTTTGATTTTTAAAAATATTGCATTGCAATACTTCATTTGATTGCTGAGGTGTTTTGGTGCCTCTTTAAATTTTGCATCTAGCTAACCTCACCCTAGGTCCGGTCCTGTATTAGGTTTTAACCTATTCGTGTTCCCTGGAAGCACAGAGAGGGTTTTTCCTTTCCCTCTTTCTCCCATCTCCTCTTACTTTATGTTGCTGTGGTGGTGGTTCTGATCCATGTGCATGCAAATTAGGGCCATAAAAACAAACCCTAACCAAACGAACTTCCCCTGACCAGCAATGGACAGGAGAGGTGTAAATGATCTGAATGTCACAAGACTCAAAGCAAATAGTTAACTGATTTTTTGGAGAAAAACAAAACCTAACTGGAAACACCATCATTTATTAAGCCAGATTTGTCAGAATTTGTGGAGGAAACCCAGCGCCGGGCTGGCCTTGAGGAGGAGGGAGCATTCGGATGGTCAGGAATTGTGGGTGCAGGGAGGAGGTCGCGGGATAATAGTACTTATCCTAGGTCCTTATTCGGGGCAGATAATACCACCCAAGAGAAGGCAGATCACTCACCAGCAGAAGACACAGACCTAGTGCCAAGAAAATAGGAATTTATAACAAATGCCACTTTCTCCTCATTCTTAGGGGTAGCTTGCATCAACACCCCCACTGAGCGGCCTGACCTCCTCTCATGATTTTATTCCAACATTTGGTTTTAGTCTATATGCTGTTTGCTTAGTTTCAGGCAGTGGTTCTCGAACTTCAGCATGCATCAGAATCACCGGGACGGTCTGTCAAAGCGCAGACTGCTGATCCCCTCCCTGAGCCCCTGATCCAGGAGGTCCGAGGTAGGGCCCAAGAATGTGCGTTTCTAACAAGGTGCAGGTGATGCTGATGTTGGGGATCCAGGGACCACACTTTGCAAACCACTACTCTAAGGCGTGCTGATTCCTCTACCTGTCTAAGTTCTTTGCTCCAGCCCAAGGCTCAGTTTTCTTGCTTGCATCACACAATTCCATCCCCTGGCCACAGCTGACTGGACCAGGAGTGGGTCCCTGACCTTTAGGCAGCCATCAGAGGCCTGCCAGATGGCCAGGGACAAAACTTAAACGAGCTGATTGGATTCTTTCCCTCAGGGGTTAAACTGATAGGTAATGAAAGAATGAGCCAGTTAGCAGTGGGAGCTAAATTAACCACGAGGTTATAATTGATTAACCATGAGGGTATAAGGCGCCATGGTAATCCAGGGGTTGTACGAAAACAGGGACTCTGAGAAAGATGACAAAAAGTTACAAGAAAGCAGAAAGAAACCAGAGAGCAGAGGGAAATAATGAAGAGTTGGTGGAGAGAAAAGAATGGTGTGAATCCCAATAATCTCTCAAGTAAAGGTCCATTCACTCCTGCCTAGGGGGCTGAGTCTATAACTCTGCTCGAGGTCTGGTCTCTAGGACCTTGGATTTCTTGAGCTAACCTTGGTCTCTGTGTGCCCTAAAACAAATCAAAATTTTAAAATGAATGAAGACAAAATTACATTAATCCAATAAATTCACCCAAATTATGTTTTTCTTGGATCATTTTGAGGTACCAACATGGCTCAGCTTTTTACCACCAGTGAGAAAAAGCTTCCTTCCTTATAAAAACAAAACTTCTTGCGAACCCAAATTAATTTCCTCATCAACTCAGCTCAGGGCCGCACCAGCATACCCCACTAATGTCTCCAACAGCTGGGCCGGAAGTGCTCTTTGGTGAGTCTCTCTCTCCTCACATTCAAACCCATCGATCATATTTCCACCGCGGCTCCCCATCCACCCACTGCTCTTCGTCCCATTGCTCCCTCCTTAACACAGTCGCCCGCATCCCCTACCTGTTCTTAGCCTCACTACACTGAGCTTTTCGGACCAGACTCACTCATGACGCCCTCACGTAAAAGTACCAGATGATCCCTCCCAAGTCCCGGATGATCCCTCCCAAGTCCCGGAAGATCCCTCCCAAGTCCCGGAAGATCCCTCCCAAGTCCCGGATGATCCCTCCCAAGTCCCGGATGATCCCTCCCAAGTCCCGGAAGATCCCTCCCAAGTCCCGGAAGATCGCTCGAAGGCTACTCTCAGTCCCTCTTGGCGTGGCTGTCAGGCTCTTGATGGCTGGGTCTCACTCCCTCCGGTGGGCAGAATAATAGCCCCCAATATGTCAGGTCCAAGTCCCTAGAGTCTGTAAATGTGATCTTCTTTGGGGGAGGGGGGAAGGTTCTTTGCAGATGTGATAAAGTCAAACACCTCGAGATGAGATTTTCCGGGATTATCCAGCTGGGCCCTAAATGCAATCATGGCTGCCCTCATGAGAGAGAGTCAGAGGGAGATCGCACACACACACGCACAGAGGAGCTGGTGGACATGGAGCCAGAGGTGCGAGTGACGCAGCCACACGTCCGACAGCGTCAGCAGCTGCCGGAAGGTGGAAGAAGCAAGAAGCGTTCTCTCCCAGAGCCTCCAGAGGGATTGCCAGCCTGCAGACCCCACGATTTCAGAATGGTACCCCCTGAGCCAGGAGAGATCCATTTCTATTGTTTGAAGCCCCCCAATCTGGGGGGAGGGGGACGGTGACAGCAGCCACAGGAAATGACGCTGCCCTTCCTTGCCACGAGCCCTCCTCAGTCTGCTGCCTGCCCCCTTGTCTCACGCCGCTGCACCCCTGAAACTGTGACACGCCCCCTCCCAGCCTGAGGCAGCCCACCCGCCTCTCGTCTCCACTTCCACATGGTCGTTCTGTCAGTTTAGAACCTGGTTGCAATCTCACCCAGCCCTCGAGGCCTCCTTCCTGAGATCTTCCGACAACCCCACCCCACCCAGCTAGGCTCCCTCCATTCTCCCGACGTTCCCTTGCTTCTCTGCTGATTGCTTTTTATCTTCACTTAGAGGAATTTGTAGAGTTGTTCCCCGCCCCCCCCCATTCCTCTGCACACTTCCCACTAAACTCTAAGTGGCTAGAAGGCAGAGTTTTCTTACGTATGTCGGTTTCCCCTACAATATGTGTCTTGCCCATAAGAGTTGCTAAAGGAAATGGCGGGTTTGGGAAATTAGGTAATCAGGTGAGTTGCCCAGTGTTTAAGGCGGTGGGTGATTACCGAGAAACTACCCTGTGTTTGTACCCCCTTCATCAGGAAGATCCAGCAGGAAGAGATGAAACTGTCCATCAATTCCCCCACCTACCTGTTCCTCAACCCAAGGGAGAGGCCAGGTTTGTGTCTCTTAGGCCAGGAACCCCTCTCCACTTGGGAAGGGTTACTAGGTTCTTGGGGCATTCGAATTAACACTAAGTATTAACGTGGATCAAGGGCTGGGGTGAAGGCTTCATCATCCAGAGCTGAGAGCAAAGGAAAGTTGTCAAACCCAGGAATACAGGAAAGGAAAAAGACTCGGTGTTTGGGAAATGGTGGGCACCTGAGCCCCCTTGGATCAGCAATGCCGAGGAGGGAGGGGGGCCTGTGGGCAGTGGCAAGGACCACGGGGTTAAAGAGCCCATGCCCCTGCTCAGAGCAATGCCCCACACAGATGGCGGGGACAACACACAGACGTGGTGTCACAGAGCAGCAGAGGAAACCCGCATTCTCCCCAGGGTGGCAAGCACCCTCTCCAGGCCTCTGTCCCTTCTGCACGGTCTTTGATGTTGCGGAAAAGGGACGAAGCCCCAGATGGCCACTACGGAGCTTCCTGACAACTCAGGCTGGGGTGACCAAGTTAGAGACCGTCTGATCTGTACACCAGAGCAGTGTGACATTTCTTGTATCCCAGGAGTTGTGGAGTAATTAGTACCTGTTAGGATTATAAACTTGGAGTCATCCTCTGACTTTGTTTCCAATATATCTGAGCACTGGAGACAGCTTCTGATGATAGTGCCTTTTAAATCCTGAACACTCACACAGTGTGACAGAGAGAGTCGAGGACAGGGATCTGTGATCCCCAAGCCCACTTTAGAAGGGCTCCTGCCCATAGGGGTAAGTGGGGGTGGAAACCCATCCCAAGCCCATCTCAGAAGATGGCGAGGGGCGGCATCTTCCCGGAGGAAGGGGCGCCTTTGTCTTCCCACTAAGATGCCATCCACCAGCCTCATCATCCTGGACACTTTTTACAGTTTGCACAAGGGTGCCCTAGAGGCTAGATGCCACCCTGGCTACAATAACCCCGATTTTAGATAAGAAGAATGACTGGCTATTTTAAACCCATTTGGGAAACATCTAGAACAGGAATTATTACTGAAAACAAAATGAAATGTTTTTCCGGATAAAAATTAAGGGTGATGGGCATTAAGGAGGGCATTGAAGTGATGAGCCCCGGGTGTTGTATGCAACTGATGAATCACGGACCTCTACCCCAGAAACAAATGATACACTATATGTTAAATTGAATTTAAACAAATAAAAATAAATTTAAAAAAAATAAATAAAAATTAAGTGGAAATGCTAAACACTGCAACATTCTGCTCTTTATTACAATCCATACAACCATGGCCCTGACTTTAATTCCTTTTTCATGCAACACGTCTACCTGTCTTGGTCTACAATAGAACTAAAATTAGCCAAAATGGACACTGTGAAAAATGACCACGTAAGTCTGAATTTTGAGCCCAACACTGAAGGAACCATCGATCTTGTCACTATCAGAAGCCTGGCGTCCACAAAAGCTCTCCTCTGAGGGGCAGAGAGTCATCCCAAGACATCAGCTGACGAAACACTCCCAAAGAAGTTCAATCAAAGTGGAAACTACACAAGCCCTTTGGATTGGCAGTGACAAGTCTACTAGAAACCACACTGACCAGGCAGACCTGGCCCCCTTCCCCACCACCCTCCCCACTCTTGCGACTGCGGTAAGAGGTGAAATGCAGCCCCTAGACTGCAAATCCAAAATACAACAGAAGAGTCACGAAGCTGATTTTCCTATCTGTTCAAATGTGAGCTCCATTTGGCTCCAGACTCAGAGGTATCTGCAGAGATGGTGGGAGGGGCAGAGCCAAACCACTGGCACCGATGACAGGCATCAGGCAGAGTCTCAGCACCCCGCCTTCATCCTGTGCTGCAAACACAGACCGACATGCAAGATGTGACAGCTTACGTTTCAGAGAACTGCCCCCTGGCCACTCTTTCTCTCCCTCTCTTTTCTCTCCTCTCCCTTTCGAGCCTCCTTTCTGCCATCAAAGACATTGTGACAGGCTGGGAAACGATTAGTTGGTTCAGATCGCTACAATTTCTGCCCACCCTCCTCAGACACCCATACTGTGTCTTCCACGTTTCTCTTCGTTCAGCACCTTCACAACAGACTTCAAGGGTTTCCTTGATGTGGAACACACTTGCCAATTCAGAGGGAAAGTACGGTTGCCCACCCCGCCACCGCCACTCCGGAATTGTTAGCAGAAATACAACCGCATGATGGAAAGCAGGGGCTAAAAACAAAACAAAACAAAGGACCACTGTCCAGTTGGTGTTGCTCAAAGGACTCTCCTTGAAAGCATTTACCTCTTCTTTGTCCCTCTGTTCCAACCACTTCCAAAAGCCATAGTCCAGGTCATAAGTTACTTCTTAAAAACACGGTTCCTAGGGCTGGAACAATAATGAGGTTCAGCCTGGCTTTCTGCATTTGGATGCCAGGAAGCCTTGCGCCTGAGAAATGGGTTAAAAGCTTCAAAAGAAATTCCCCAAAGGTTGGTCAGAAGACTGTTACCTAAGGACAAGGGGAGAAGCATCATGGATGCTACTCTGGGCTCCCATCATGGTGATGCCCTCTTGGTGCATCTGGGGACCAGTCAGGGAGTGTAGAGCCCTGACAAGCTCCCAAAGTGATTCTGATGCATACCCAGGTCTGAAGACCACACTTAAAAAGGGTCACGCTACTTATTCTAGAAGGAGCGGTCCAGAAGAGTGATTACAAGTACGGGCTCTGAAGCCCAGTGCCGGGCCCTACTCCTTGCGTGCTGTGCGAGCTTGTAAGGCACCTACCCTCCATGAGCCTTCGTGCTGTGTGCACAAAAAAGGGGACCCTGACCCATAGGGCAGCTGTGAAGATGAAATGAGCTAATGAACAGGAAACACTCAGAACAGGCATGGCACACAGTGGGGGCAGGAGTGGGTAAGTATTGCTGTCAACCTCCAAACCAGGAACTGAATGGAGCTAACCCCGGAGCACCGGCCATGCCACTCACAAGGCTATGCTGGGGTATACAAGGTGGCAGTCCATGGCCACCCAATCTCCTCTGCCATCTCTTATTTTTGCTAGCCCAAAATGTGTGTGTGTGTGTGTGTGTGTAAATATATACATATATTTTAATATGAACTGAACACCTTTAGATGGCACGCCAGTTCTAACCAACAATTCCCTCTGTTTTATGCCTGGCTGTCCTATGCACACTGGTGAGTTATTTGCCTGCCATTTGAATTTCTGACTCCAGGGTTCACCATGGCGTGCATGCCCTGTCACAGGAAGCTGGGTGCTCTAAGTCATGTGATGGGTGGGAGGTGTGTGGGTGTGAGGGTGACACACATCCACAGTGCTGCTTCTGAGCATGCCTTTTGCTCCTGAGTGTGTCTTCACACGGAGAAGAGATCTATGGGTATATTACCAGAAAGGTCCCAACGGGGCTTCAAGATGTGCTCAAGCCATATCTTATACCCTCTTCACCCTGGAAGGGCATCTGGGCTTTATGGCTACACAACCCAGGGCCCCATATGGAACCTATACCAAGACAATGGGGGGTATCCCTAAAGACCAGTGATTCCTAGATACAGGCAGTCATGGGTTTTTCCTCAAGGGGCACTTCAGGATCATGAAACCCCAGCCATCTGGGAGCCCCCCCCCCCCGACCTCCCCACATCTCCCCAGATGTGTGGTGTTCACTGGACTTTTACATTTGGTTTGTGTAAGAGAATCTGAACACATTCACATACTGGTTCACATTCATCCAAACTAGCTCACATTTTTTTTTTTAAAGATTTTATTTATTTATTTGACAGAGAGAGATAGAGAATGAGCAGGGGGAGCGGCAGGCAGAGGGAGAGGGAGAAGCTCCCCACCGAGCAGGGAACCCAACATGGGGCCCGATCCCAGGACCCCGGGATCATGACCTGAGCCAAAGGCAGACACTTAACCGGCTGAGCCACCCAGGCACCCCCAAACTAGTTCACATTTGTATGCTTCAAAAAGATTAGTTAACAGATATTTGGTTCCAAAGCCCTCATAGATCTAGGCTCAGAAAAACTGTTCACAATAACAACTGTAAGCTCCATTTCTTTAATGGCATTAGTCAGTCACTTTGGTACCCATTAGAGCACACACTGGTACCTGGCGTTCCTCTCCTCCCTGACACAGGTTGAATTTCCAGGTCCTTCTACGGCCTTCTTTTAACAATTTCCAGCCACTGGGTTAAAGGTGGAGGAGATGTACTCAGAAAACTATAAAATCCTCATGAAAGAAATTGAGGAAGACACAAAGAAATGGAAAAACATTCCATGCTCCTGGATCAGAAGAACAAATATTGTGAAGATGTCAATGCTACTAGAGCAATCTACACATTCAATGCAATCCCCATCAAAATACCATCCATTTTTTTCAAAGAAATGGAACAAATAATCCTAAAATGTGTATGGAACCAGAAAAGACCCCGAATAGCCAGAGGAACGTTGAAAAAGAAAAGTAAAGCTGGCGGCATCGCAATTCTGGACTTCCAGCTCTATTACAAAGCTGTCATCATCAAGACAGTATGGTAGTGGCACAAAAACAGACACATAGATCAATGGAACAGAATCGAGAGCCCAGAAATAGACCCTCAACTCTATGGTCAACTCATCTTTGACAAAGCAAGAAAGAATGTCCAATGGAAAAAAGACAGTCTCTTCAACAAATGGTGTTGGGAAAATTGGACAGCCACATGCAGAAGAATGAAACTGGACCATTTCCTTACACCACACGCAAAAAATAGACTCAAAATGTTTGAAAGACCTAAACGTGAGACAGGAGTCCATCCAAATCCTAAAGGAGAACACAGGCAGCAACCTCTTCGACCTCAGCCACAGCAACTTCTTCCTAGAAACATCGCCAAAGGCAAGGGAAGCAAGGGCAGAAATGAACTATTGGGACCTCATCAAGATAAAAAGCTTTTGCACAGCAAAAGAAACAGTCCACAAAACCAAAAGACAACCGACAGGAAGGGAGAAGATATTTGCAAATGATATATCAGATAAAGGGCTAGTATCCAAAATCTATAAAGAACTTCTTAAACTCAACACTCAAAGAACAAATGATCCAATCAAGAAATGGGCAGAAGACATGAACAGACATTTTTCCAAAGAAGACATCCAAATGGCCAACAGACACATGAAAAAGTGCTCAACATCACTCGGCATCAGGGAAATCCAAATCAGAACCTCAGTGAGATATCACCTCACACCAGTCAGAATGGCTAAAATGAACAAGTCAGGAAACGACAGATGCTGGTGGGGATGCGGAGAAAGGGGAACCCTCCTACGCTGTCGGTGGGAATGCAGGCTGGTGCAGCCACTCTGGAAAACGGTATGGAGGTTCCTCAAACAGTTGAAAATAGAGCTACCATCCGATCCAGCAATTGCACTGCTGGGTATTTACCCCAAAGATACAAATGTAGGGATCCGAAGGGGTACGTGCACCCCAATGTTTATAGCAGCAATGACCACAATAGCCAAACGGTGGAAAGAGCCAAGATGTCCATCGACAGATGAATGGATAAAGAAGAAGTGGTATATATACACAATGGAATATTATGCAGCCATCAAAAGGAATGAGATCTTGCCATTTGCAATGACGTGGATGGAACTGGAGGGTGTTATGCTGAGCGAAATAAGTCCATCAGAGAAAGACATGTATCATATGACCTCACTGATAGAAGGAATTCTTTATCTCAGGAAACAAACTGAGGGTTGCTGGAGTGGTGGGGGGTGGGAGGGATGGGGTGGCTGGGTGATAGACATGGGGGAGGGTATGTGCTATGGTGAGCGCTGTGAATTGTGCAAGACTGTTGAATCACAGATCTGTACCTCTGAAACAAATAATGCAATATATGTGAAGAAGAAAAAAAAGAAGATAGCAGGAGGGGAAGAATGAAGGGGGGGAAATCGGAGGGGGAGACGAACCATGAGAGATGATGGACTCTGGAAAACAAACGGAGGGTTCTAGAGGGGAGGGGGGTGGGAGGATGGGTTAGCCTGGTGATGGGTATTAAAGAGGGCACGTTCTGCATGGAGCAGTGGGTATTATACGCAAACAGTGAATCATGGAACACTACATCAAAAACTAATGATGTGATGTATGGTGATTAACACAACAATAAAAAATTTAAAGAGAAAAACAAGAAGAAGATAGCAGGAGGGGAAGAATGAAGGGGGGGGTAAATCGGAGGGGGAGACGAACCATGAGAGACTATGGACTCTGAGAAGCAAACAGAGGGTTCTAGAGGGGAGGGGCATGGGAGGATGGGTTAGCCTGGTGATGGGTATTAAATAGGGCACGTTCTGCATGGAGTAGTGGGTATTATACGCAAACAGTGAATCATGGAACACTACATCAAAAACTAATGATGTGATGTATGGTGATTAACATAATAATAATAAAAAACTAGTGGAGGAGATGTGGTCGTTTTCAGTCAAAGCTCTTCTGATTACAATAACCAGCAAAGTTCCAGATGCCCGGACCCTAGACGACAAGCAACATGGAGGAGAGCACCACCCAAGGTGTGGTGAATATATAATGTGAGTAAGAAATAAACCTTAGTTTTCACTGGTGGTTTTAAGACACTGAGATTTTGGAATTGTTGGTTACCATGACATTATCCAGCCCATTCTGGTGGGAATAAAAACACTATTCCCTAAAATGAAAGCATTTCAAAAACAATTTCCAGGGGTGCCTGGGTGGCTCAGTCTTTAAGCATCTGCCTTTGGCTCAGGTCATGATCCCCAGGGTCCTGGGATCGAGCCCCACATCGGGCTCCCTGCTCCGCGGGAAGCCTGCTTCTCCCTCTCCCACTCCCCCTGCTTGTGTTCCTTCTCTCGCTATTGTCTGTCAAATAAATAAAATCTTAAAAAAACAAACAAAAAAACTAAAACAATTTCCAAATCAGAAGGTAGGAAAAAAAAGAATATGCCTTGGAAACTCTATGCTGCTGAGCCATCTTTTGCTTTTCGGTGTGGGGCCAGCTTTTTTATTATATCTGATATTCTGAAGCCAGTTAGAAGGATAAGATTCCGAGGTAGCAATTTTAAAACATGGCTTCAAATCCTGTGAAATTCTTCCCATTAAGAGGTGGGAAGAATTTCCCTCTTGTCCCTCTTCCCTTGAAACCTGGCAGGCCTGCTCAACCAATAGAGTTGCAGACGTGCTGGTATGTGACTTCTGAGCCTGGGTCACAGAAGGTTCTGCAGCTTCCCCATATTGCCCTGAGCAATGCTATGTGTAAGAAGTCTGACTCTCCCATGGCCAAAAAGTGAAGAGGCCTCCAGAAGATTCCAGGTCCCAGCCATTTGAGTCCCTCTCAAACCTTCCAGTCTTCCCATGGAAGACCCCAGACATCATGGAGCAGGGGTAAGCCACCCCGCTCCATCACGTCCAAATTCCTGACCCATAGGGACCATGTGCATGCGGAGATGGTTGTAGTGTGCTGCTAAGTTTGGAGGTGATTTGTTAAGCAATAACAGCCGGCCAGAGTAAAAGGCAAGCAGTCTCAATAGTGCTTTGGGCTGATCCATTGCTTGACTATTCATTAGGTGGGGAAAGGCAGCTCAGGCGTAAGTGAAATGGGAGAGCACATAGTTGGTGTGTTGAATGCATGAATCAGTCAGGCTTGCGTTTAATTCCAGCTCTGACACCTTACTAGACAAGGTTCTTCATCTCTCTGTGCCTCATCTTGAAGTTGGGAGGCTAATAATAATTCCTGATTCACACGGTTGTCATAAACATGAAATGAGATACAACATGGCCCTCGGCAGCATCCCCAGCCCTGCATTCAGGGCTCTGTCACCGAAGGCGGCCACGAGGCTTTGCTTGCTAAATACACAGCTTCCAATTACGAACATCAAATTCAGGCCTGCTCTTGCCTCAGCAATCTTGGAAGCCAGAAAATGTTATGTTTCCCGGCTGGGTTTAGGTCAAAGGCAACAGAGTTGGCTCCACAGCCAGACGGAGAATTGATTCACTGGCTTTGCCAAAATCTTGGGAAGAAGAAATGCTTCCTTTTGCCTTCATCCATAGTTTGTGCCTTGGGTTCTAAAGTTTTGATTCTTCTTTAGCAATTTTTTTTAAGTAGTCTCCCTACCCCGCCTGGAGCCCCACATGGGGCCTGAACTTGACCCTGAGATCAAGACCTGCGCTGAGATCGAGTCAGATGCTTAATAACCGAGCCACCCAGGTGCCCCGAACAATCTTTAATAGCTGAGCCTGAGTACCCACTATGTGTGGACCACTACTCTAATTCATGTTTTGAGTTAATCTTCTTAAAGGCCTATGAGGTAAGTGGTATGATCCCCCTTTTACAGATGAGGAAACGGAGGCTCAGGGATGTTACATAACTTGCTCAAAGTCACACAGCAGACAAGGGGCAGAGCTAAGCTCCAAACCCAGTCAGTGCCTTGATTTTAATTGCAAAGGTGTGGGGTATCTCAGTACCCTAGACTGAGCTTCTCACTTTTTTTTTTTTTTAAGATTTTATTTATTTATTTGACAGAGAGAGACACGGCGAGAGAGGAAACACAAGCAGGGGGAGTGGGAGAGGGAGAAGCAGGCTTCCCGCGGAGCAGGGAGCCTGATGCGGGGCTTGATCCCAGGACCCTGGGATCATGACCTGAGCCGAAGGCAGGCGCTTAATGACTGAGCCGCCCAGGTGCCCCTGACCTTCTCACTTTCAAAAAAGTTTAAACACAATTTGTCTTCATGCCTTAAAAGTTTCTCTGTTCCAGGTGCACTATTTGAAAACTGCCTTTTTGGGGCACCTGGGTGGCTCAGTTGGTTAAGCAACTTTGCCTTTGGCTCAGGTCATGATCCCAGGGTTCTGGGATCGAGCCCCGCATCAGGATCCCTGCTCAGTGGGTTTCCTGCTTCTCCCCTCTCCCCGCCGCCCCCCCCCCCGGCACCAGCCCCCACCGGCTTGTGTGCTCTCTTCCCCAAATAAATAAAATACTTAAAAAAAAAAAAAAAGAAAATTGCCTTTTTAAGAACTATGGAACATAGCCATCACCAGGAAGCACATAAAAGTTACACACACAAATTATATGTAGAGTTGATGCTTGTAGTTCTGGAGGCCCAGCCTATCTGAACTCTAAATGAATTCGTCAAATTCAGCACGCGTAGCATACCTCCAAGATTGTTCTGCAGTTAAAGGACTCTCTCTGGATTCCTAGCGGCAAAACTTTTATCGTGAATAGATGATATAAAAATGCATGTTGCCAAATGCTTTTCCCTATCCATTCTGTTACTACTTTCTCTTCTTAATTGCCTTTGTGGTAGTACTCTGGATTACTTCATTCCCCAGCATATAGTTAATTTTTAGATGCGTTCCTGTGGCATGCAAAGAATTTATATGTTGGTGCTTTTTGGTGTACTATCTACATATGCCCATTGAGTCAGGCATGTTAATACTGTTGTCCAAATATTCTATAGTTTAATTTTTGTATCTACTTGTTCCAGTAATTGCTAAGAGGGGTGTTAAAATATTCCAGGGTGATTGAAGATTTCTCTATTTTTTCTTAGGGTTTTGTCAATTTTTTGCTTTGCAGTTTTAAGATTGTTAGGTCTAACTGGGGGCATTAAACCTTTGATCATTATAAAGAGTTCCTCTTAATCTTTAGCAATACTTTCAACCTTTATCTGAAACAAAGCTAGATTTTTGGTTATTATGTGTATATACCTTTTATTAAAGCATGGGGACAGAACCCGTGGGCAGAAAGAGCTGTTTATTTGCATGTATCTTTGAACTTTCAAATTTTCTATTTTTTTTTTTTAAGATGTGTCTCTTGTAATGCGCTTTTGTCTTTTTAAAAAATCTAGACTCTGTCTTTTCCCTAGGGCATTTATTTCACCTGCATTTAAAGGAAGCATGAATATATTTGTGTTTAATCTTACCCATCTTACATGCTTTTTGACCCACCTGTTTTTCTTTCTTCTCTTGGCCTTTTTTTTTTTTTTTTAAGTTGTGTTCTCTGTGTTTTCCTTTCTTAGGTTGGAAGCTAAACCCTCTTCTTGTATATTTTTTGTGATGGTTACCTAGAAATTGCAAGACGAATCCCTGACTTTTTAAGGTCAAATAATGATCTATGCCTTTACTTTCCTCCCAGCTCCGTAAGCATCTTAGCACACCTGAACCAGGATTCCTCTCGTGATGCTTACGGCTATTTGTGGCTGTGTATTCCACTTCTCAGTACTAGAACATGCTAAATATTTTCAGCACTGGAAGGCATTTTTATTCATGTTTTATACAGCCAGTGTTTATACAAATCGACCCTTCTTTTCAGCCTTTGTTTGCTTTTCATTCCTCCCAACTGAAGGATGTCCTTGAGAACTTGTTTTTTGTGTGGGTCTGAGAGCAGCCTCTTTGCTCAGTTTTTGTTGCCTAAGTGTCTTTATTTTGCTCTCAGTTTAGAAAGATCATTTCTCGACTGTCAGTTCTTTTCGTCTTCTGATTTTCAATATTGCTGTTGAAAAATTAGTTGTCAGACAACGGTACCTTTGACTTTTATTTATTTTTTGGCTGTCTTTGATTTTCTGCAGTTTTAGTCTGATGTGTCTAGATGTGGATTTACATTTATTTATCCTGCTTGGGCTTCTAGAACCAGTGGGTTGATTTCTTTTGGTTCTGGAAATCTTCAGCTATAATATCTTCCAGTTTCACCAATATGCCAGTCCCTCCTCTCCTTTTGAGACTCCAGTTAAACTCTGTTACACCTCACTGCATCCTTCATGTGGCTTACCCTCTATTCTGTATTTTCTATTGATTCTGGTGCACATCGCTTTGTCTCTTCAAGTGCCTTGTCATCTTTCATAGTGGTCTGGCCATTTTGTTTGAAAAATTGCTTACAGAAATAACTTGAGACTTAGAATAGCTTCCTCCATCTTCAGAGGGAGCTTGTTGTTCAGAGTTGTGGATTTAGAGCGCTCTGGACTGCAGTCTGTACTAGATACTTTTGGGATGATTCCCTTTGAGTTTACAATGGAGAACAGGGGTCAGCGTGCCAGGATCTCTGCCTTGGGTGAGTTCTTAACTCTAACCATTTTTCCTTCAGCCACATCAATCTGCCACACGAGTGTGCCTCTTAGCTGCCCCCCCCATTAGTCCTTTGTGTGGCAGGGACAGATGGTAATAGACCAGGTTTCCACGTGGACCTGAGGCCTGTCACCCACACCTTATGTAATTAGCCAATAGCAGCTTCTCCTAGCACCTCTCCTTGACAGGCAAATACCTTAGCATAGAAAATGCTCTGGCTCATTTCCCTAAGCTCCAACCTTTTCCCTATTTGACTTACCAACTTATTATGTCATTGGTCACTGATGCTTTTCCCAAAATGCTTGTATGTATTTCTTTCAGCCTCTTTTTTTTTCCCCCCCAGAGGGAGCGCTGGATTGAATCACCTAGCCAACAATTACTAGGAGTCCTTCACACAGGGCTTTGCTTTTTTTGTATTCATTTTCCTGCCAGTATTTAAAAATCAAATTTTGATGTGAGGTGGTATCTCAGTATGGTTTTGATTTGTATTTCCCTGATGCCAAGTGATGTGGAGCATTTTTTCATGTGTCTGTTGGCCGTTTGTTATGTCTTCTTTGGAGAAACGTTTGTTCATGTCTTCTGCCCATTTCTTGACTGGATTATTTGTTCTCTGGGTGTTGAGTTTGAGAAGTTCTTTATAGATCTTGGATACCAGCCCTTTATCTGATATGTCATTTGCAAATATCTTCTCCCATTCTGTAGGTTGCCTTTTAGTTTTGTTGACTGTTTCCTTTGTTGTGAAGAAGCTTTTTATCTTTTTTGGGGGCGGTACTAGCAGTATTTTATAATTTTTTTTATTATGTTCAATTAGTCAACATATAGTACATCATTAGTTTTTGATGTAGTGTTCAACAATTCATTAGTTGCATATAACACCCAGTGCTCATCACATCGCATGCCCGCCTTAATACCCATCACCTAGTTACCCCTTCCCCCCCTACTTCAAGAATAATACCCCTTCCCCCTCTCCCTTCTGTAACCTTCTGTTTGTTTCCTGGAGTCCAGAGTCTCTCATGGTTTGTCTCCCTCTCTGATTTCTTCCCATTCAGTTTTCTCCCCCTTCCCCTATGGTCCTCTGCACTATTCCTTATATTCCACATATGAGTGAAACCAGTCAGAATGGCTAAAATGAACAAGTCAGGAAACGGCAAATGGTGGCGGGGATGCGGAGAAAGGGGAACCCTCCTCACTGTTGGTGGGAATGCAAGCTGGTGCAGCCACTCTGGAAAACAGTGTGGAGGTTCCTCAAACAGTTGAAAATAGAGCTACCGTATGACCCAGCAATTGCATTACTAGGTATTTACCCCAAAGATACAAATGTAGTGATCCAAAAGGGCACCTGCACCCCAATGTTTATAGGAGCAATGTCCACAATAGCCAAACTGGAAAGAGCCAAGATGTCCATCAACAGATAAATGGATAAAGAAGATGTGATATATACATATCCACATACACACACACATACATACATACAATGGAATATTACTCAGCCAACAAAAAGAATGAAATCTTGCCATTTGGACTGACATGGATGGAACTGGAGGGTATTATGCTAAGCAAAGTAAGTCAATCAGAGAAAGACAATCATCATATGTGGAATTTAAGAAACAAAACAGAGGAGCATAAAGAGAGGGAGCGAAAAATAAAACAAGACGAAATCAGAGGGACAAACCATGAGACTCTTAACCATAGGGAACAAACTGAGGGTTGCTGGAGGGGAGGAGACGGGGGGATGCGGTAAGTGGGTGATGGGCATTAAAGACAGCACGTGATGTAATGAGCACTGTGTGTTACGTAAGACTGATGAATCACTGAACTCTACTTCTGAAACTAATAATACACCATATGCCAATTAATTGACTTTAAATAAAATAAAGTAAAATAAATCAAATTTGGGGGCACCTGGGTGGCTCAGTAGGTTAAGCATCTGCTTTTAGCTCAAGTTGTGATCCTGGGGTCCTGGGATTGCGCCTTGCGTCCGGCTCCTTGCAGGGGGCCCGCTTCTCCCTCTCCCTCTGCCTGCTCTTCCCACCCCACCCCCCTGCTTGTGCTCTCTCTGCGTCTAATAAATAAATAAAATCTTTAAAAAAAAATCAAATTTCATGTGAAAACCCAGATTTCTAAAAATCCAGAAAATCTGGCCACCCTGGACTCCTATATTAATAAGGCAATACCTGGAGAGAGCAGTGTCCCCACAGAGTTCCTACTGTGCTCTGTTGCCTTAAAACTAGCCCGAATCGAAGATGTGCCGCTTGTCTTGGCGGCATCTGAATCTGCTACCACGGAACAATCAATCACGGAGCAGAAGCAGTGAAATTATTTTGATATTAATGAGTATACATCTTACCTGCACAGTCACATATCCAGGAATCTAGGACATCCTAATTACAATTTTCTTTTTTTCTGAAATAGAGGTTCTCATGGTGAGGAGCTTGAAGATGGCGAGGGAAGGTTGGCAGATTTGTGCAAGAAGTCCAGGAGACTTCTGGGGACCGAAGGGACGGAGATCCCCTCCCTCACACCACCCCCCAAGACTAGGTTATTCAAATTCTCAGCATGGACTGCGCTGACCAGGATGAAGATGCAGGACTAGAATCCAGGAATGGTCTCCTCTCAAGCCAGCCCCCTGGGGGCTATACCAGAGCCTGGCAGGGCAGCCACGTGAAGGAAGCCACAGAACAGAGCCACTGAGACCCCAGGCCCACCTGGGCAGGAAGAACTCCTGGCTGAGGGAGCCCGCAGAGGATGGGTTCTTGTCCTCTCCCTGCTGAGGCGCTGCTGAGGCCCAGGAAGCTAGATGGTGGAAGCCCAGCCCCACCCCTACCTCCAGGCCCACCCATGCCCCCCAAGGGCCCAACCTGGGGTGGTGATATGGCTTCTCCTGGGAAAAGTGAAAGTCTCTGCATTTCCCCCAGCTGCCATGGCACAGCCCACTGGATAGAACTGGTTTCAGTCAGCGTTGTGGTGTTCCCTAGCTTCTAGAAGGTACAGGTACAGCCTTCTAAGAGAGGACTAGCCCTTTGGAAAGGACTTGAGGACATATACGGGGTAGGGCGTCTGAAAGAGAGACTAGACTTCCCGCTACTCCAGAACTGTGAGACTCAAGGACTGCACCTGAGAACTCTCAGAGGATGCGCTGGGGGTGGGGGTGGGGTGGCGCACATCGACGGTGTGCCAGACCAGGGATGGGCACCCTGGTTCCTCTGCTTTCTTTTACACAGGTGGGTGTGCAGCCCCAAAGTTCTGGACAGTTAAGACCATGGTCTTTGGGCGATGGACTCTGAAAAACAAACTGAGGGTTCTAGAGGGGAGGGGGGTGGGGGGATGGGTTGGCCTGGGGATGGGCATTAAAGAGGGCACGTTCTGCGTAGAGCACTGGGTGTTACGCACAAACAATGAATCATGGAACACTACATCAAAAACTAATGATGTACTGTATGGTGATTAACATAACAATAAAAAATTAAAAAAAAAGAAGAAAGAAAAAAAAAGACCATGGTCTTTGGGGTCAGAGTCTAGGTTCAAATACCAGCCACAGTACTTAGAAATAGGTTATTCAAATTGTCAGGGATACAGTTCTCTCGTTTGTAAGACGTGGATGGATGAGTACCTATCACATTGGATTGGGATGAGAATAAGACATCACAGACACAAAATGTGTAGCTTTCTACCTAGCCGGTGTACAGGATACATGGGATACATGTAATGAACACTATTATTATTATTCTTGAAGCAGGAAGCCTGGCTTGCTAGAAGAGCAAGGTGGGTGGACCAGCACCCAGTCCCAACAGGTTGACCTTTGGAAGACAGACAATATTCCCTTTGGGCTTCTACTTCCTTGCCCATAAAATGAAATTCATATTATCTTTCCTGATGGAAGATCAGATTAAAAAAAAAAAGGATTAAGAACAGCAGAAGCATCCTAGCTCTTTGAACGAAAGGCACCCCAAGTCACTCCCGTCAGAAGTAACAGCTCTCTGCATCAGGGAGACAGGCCCAGCCCCAGGAAACCTCGCCTTCCCCGGTGTTTGCACCACAGCCCCATCTCTCCAGCCGGAGGGAACGCAATCAGGTTGCAGTTGGACAACATAATGCTGAAAGCAGAAGGAACAGACGTCACTGTGCTTGGAACACATCCCTTAAGGGTGTATCAGTTTCCGAAGCTGCTAGTTAGCAAGGACTGTTACACGAAGCGTGAACGGCAGGAGCAAAGTGGAAAGAACATTTCTATGGGGCTGCCTGAGTTGCAGGATGGAGGCAGGACAGCAGAAAAGTCATTCACACCAGGCACTAAAAAGAGAGAAATGACCCTCTACTTGAAGAGAGATTCTTCTTCGTGATATAAAGACTTATCAGTGGAATTTATGGACAGTTCATATACATGTTATGAGTGCAGTGACTGAGCATTTCTTCCACTTTTGACACAAGAACATGTTCTTTTGGACTTTGCCTGTAAGACTTAGCTGCCATATAACCCTCCACTATTTTAAGTACATTACTGACCTTTACCTAGTAATTGAAATAGTGCTAGACTGTCTACCCACACTTTTTAGCATGTCTCCCTATCTCAGTAAAATCAAATTAGAACTTTACTTACTTCATCCCTGGGTTATTTTGAATCGCTCAGTTTCCCTGGTATAACCGTGCAAAGAAACCACAGTCTAACACTGCGGAGTTGATACCAAGGCAGGGTTTCTATGGAGATGCAACGTGAAACTGATTTTCTTGTTTCGCCTTTTGTCAATTATCTGAGAAGCAGAAACAGGTCTTCAAAGGGCTTGGGATATTTGTCTGAGTTAGATTCTATACTTTTTGTAACTTTCTAGAAGGAGGAGGGAAGAGCAGGGGCCAGTCACCCTGCTTCCTAGTGGTTTGGCATTCGAGGGATTTTTCTGCTCTAGCAGAGGTGGAAGTAAGGATCATGAAGGTCATCATAGCAGGACTTCTAAAACTTGACTGTGCACATGGATTACCTGGGAAGCTTGGTAAAATGCAGAATCAGATTCAGCAGGTCTGGCAAGGGTGGGAGAGGTGCAGAGAGTCTGCATTTTAAGAAGCAACCAGGTAATGGTGATGCTGATGCTGCCGGTCCTTCGGGTAGCAAGAGTTTAAAATGCTGATAGAAACATTCTAAATTACAGCTGCTTTTAAGCTTTTTATCAAACCTTATTCATTAAAAGGATGATGATTGCAAATTCTGAGCAATATCGGAATGAAACATATCATGTGACTGTAAGTCTAGGTCAGGGGCTTGATTCACCAATATCAAAATGCCCACATGGCTAAACAAAGTATAAAAAAATGCACAGCTCGGGGGGAGGGGCGCCTGGGTAGCTCAGTCAGTTAAGCATATGCCTTCGGCTCAGGTCGTGATCCCGGGGTCCTGGGATCAAGCCCCGCATCAGGCTCCCTGCTAAGCAGGGAGCCTGCTTCTCTCTCTCTCTCTCCCTCTGCCTTTCCCCCAACTCTCTCTCGCTCTCGCTCGCTCTCGCTCACTCAAATAAATAAAATAAAATTTTTATTTAAAAAAATAAAATGTGCAGCTGGAAAACCTTAGTAAATCATCCAAGCATCTTAGGGTTTGTCGTACACCACACTGGACGTCCTAAATGTAATTTCTGAGGATGTAACTACCAGCAAACAAAGGACAAAAAGTAACAATAGACTTGTTGCTTCCTACGGGGGACTCGGGGCTTCTTTAGTGAATGGGTTTGAGGATCAAGGATAAAGCATCTGAAGTGCAAGAGCGCCTCCTACCAACTCCTGGAAGCCCCATTCAGCTCCACAGTACAATGTCAAGGTTCCGGTAGCTTCCCGCACCTGCAGAAATGCTTCTCAGACATTCCAAGTATTCTCCAGAGCTCTCCCTCATGCTTTTCTTTTTTCATCCCACTTAGCCACAAATTCTTCCTTAATATTTTTCCTTTTTCTTCCAAAATATAGTGCTGCTCATCTGAAAATTATCTGCAAGCAACTGCTTTAAATAGGAAGAAGAAACTTTCTTCGAAAAATATAAATAAAAAACCTACAAAAGGAATTGAATTTCATGAATACAAACTTGCTCTAAGACACTTTCCTCTCATGTTTCATTGCAACCAAAAGCCAGGGAGTTCAATCTCTGAACGTCAAGTTTGGGGATTTCCAGAGATATTTGATACTTTTTCTGAAAACTTGATAATTTTTATCCATATATAAACACACACACACAGGACTACAAATGTCATTTTACCTTTTATGAAATGTATTGTTTGGCCAAACTCACTTTGATGTACGCTTCGGTGAAAGAAATCAGAAATCATGCATCATGTTTAAAAATCTATAAGACCAGGTTCAGCATACTATAGTCCTTGTCCAGCTCACCACCTGGATTTTATACAGCCTATGGGCAAGAATGGTTTTTACATTTTTAAATGGTTGAAAAAAAATCAGAATATTTTGTGACACATGAAATTTATATGCCATTAAAATTCGATATCTATAAATAAATTTACTAAATGATTTATGCAGTGTCTATGGCTGCTTTTCTGCTTCGATGGCAGTTGAGAAGTCACAACACAGACCATAGGACTAATGTGATGGGTTGAGTTGGGTCCCCCTCCCGAAATTCCTATGTTGGAGTTCTGACCCCCAATCCCTGAGAAAGTGACCTTCTTTGGAGATAGGGTCTCTACAGAGACAATCAGGTTAAAATGAGGTCATTGGGGTGGGTCCTAATCCAATATGACTGGTGTCCTTCTAAGAAGGAAAAATCTGGACACACACATACATAGAGGGAAGATGATGTGAAGAGACAGAGAGAGAAGAAGGCCATCCACAAACCAAGAAAGGTCAAGCACAGATCTTTCCCTCGAAGCCCTTAGAAGGAATCAGCCCTGTTAATGCCTTGCTCTTGGACTTCTAGCCTCCAGACCTGGGAGACAGTCAATTTCTACCGCTTCAGCCACCCAGTCTGTGATACTTTGTAATGTCAGCCCTAGCAAACTAATACAGCCAGCAAAATTTCAAAGTATTTACTATCTGGCCCTTTATAGGAAAAGCTTGTTTATACCTCTTCCATGGGACTCGTTTTTTGCATTGAATACTTTGAAGCCGGCAAGCACCTCATAACCAGCAACAGAGATTCCAGAATCTTCTCTCCAATGAGCCTACACGTTTGCCTCACACCTGCTCTTCTCTTTAAATCATTTCTCTCTATACTATATGTTGGCTAATTGAACATAATAAAAAAAATCATTTCTCTCTGGCAAATGAGCTGGGAATAACCAACCAATTGTACACCATCTTGGATAAAATAGGATTATTGAACAACCCCAACTCAGTACTTCTTGCTTCAAGCCAGGAGGGCAGCAAATTTGTTCCATAAGCCCCGTCAGTGTAGGGATTCTAAAGGATGGGAGGAGTGAGAGGGGGGAACAGAAAGACAGGTAGAGAATCTCAACTTCATTTTTGAACCTTTCTAGACAGTACAGCATATCTAACACACCACATCACAAGGGCCCGGGCACCCTCCTGTAAGACCAAGATCTTTAGAAGCTGCCATTTCTCTTAAGACATCATCTCCCACAGATCCAGGTGGCCTTCAGAGAATTTAATGGGAAAAGACAGGACAAGTTAATTCCATTATAAAACAGGTTACTAATTAGTCTGAGACTCTTTGATCCTCACGTGATCAGAAAACTAGTCAACACTGCTAGTAATAAAAATAATGGCAAGAACAATGATAATAGTAACTAACATTTACTAATAAGCATTTTGTATGTGCCAGGCATTGTCCAAAACACTTTGTATGAATGATCTCATTTAATAATCACAACAATCCTATAAAATAAAAAGTATTTTGATCCCCCTATCACTGAAAAGTAACTGAAACTTACAGAAGTTAAGTTACCCAAGATCACAATACTGGAAAATGGCACATGTAGGGCTCAAGACCAAGGATGCATGATTCCAAAGCCCAACCTTTGAACAATGGGCCATTGGGCCAAAATCTTGGTACCCCCAAGCAATTTTATCCACTTGAAAAAGTGTGTTTTTCTCTTTTCCTCTCCATATTATGCAAGTCTTTTACTGTGATGCTTTGACATCTTGGGGCCTTGCTGATACTGCAAGGGACTGCCCCTTCCAGGGTTAGCTAATTGCTAGAGATAGCAAATGGGTGCCCTCGTTACACACCTTTCATATGCAGACCAAGTGATCCAAAGTCCTATCTCCAATCATCTCCCGACAGGGCTCTCACATTCTGGGCCACTCTCTACCAGCCCTCATCACCCATGGGCCAGGTATCAGACAACCAGGGACACCCACCTTCCCCAGAGCCTGCTGAAAATCTTCAAACTAGCCAATCCTAAGCCTCCTTACACTGCCTGGTCTCTTCCTTTCTATGGAAACCACAATGAAAGCTCTTAGCCCACATTTCCCCCTACTCCTTCTGCCTCATAACTGACCACGGTGTTTCCCCCTGTGGCCCTGCATGGAGTGCTGTGCCGCTCCTCTTGAGAAGGGTGACTAACGAGCTATCCTTTCAATGGCAATTGTCATCTGATCTGTTGGCCTCACCATACCTGAATAATAATAAAACCCGTATACTAAAACACTCTCATAGCCTCATTACCTCCCACACCCCTATCATTAAGTCTAGAATACACAGGCCCCAACCTACAAACAGTACCTCACATGATGATTTCTATGAACCAAAATGCTTAGAAATAAAACCCAAAGCAAAAACAAACAAACAAAAACCCATAAAGCAAGAATTTCATAAAACCCTTCATTGTTTTCTCTCATGCTTAAGACCTAAGCATTCTGGTATGGAAATGCTGCCCTTCTGGAGTTGGTCATATGGCCTACCTTTCCTGGGAGGCAAAAACAAAGGAAGGGGGAACTCCCTCACGTGCATCTTCAAAGGGCTTTCTCTTTTGGGGATTAGGATGTCAACTTAAAATCATCTAAGAGCAGACAGGAGAGCTAAAACAGGCACACTCCTCCCCTCAACCACCCACATCATCCATCATATGTTCCCCAAGAAAAATGCGTGACCACGGCGGTGAGCCCAGGCAATGCCTCCTCCTGATGCTGCTTGAGTGCATGGTCTAGTCCAGAGCCTTCTCCTGAAGGTTACGGGCAATCTCCACCTTCACCACCACCAGTATTCATTTACCAAGATACACTTTTATTTATGAGCAAAGCAAATGATTTACTATCCACCAAAGAAGGGCACCTCTTCAAAGAAAGCCTGAATCACCACCAGCCGATGAACTTTGGGTAGCTTTTTGCTGAAGGGCACAGAAACTTGGTTGTGCTATGTATCTAGGCTGGAACAAAGAGGATGCTGGGAAAGCCAGATTGTGCTAGCCACAGTTGTCAAACCCATTCATCTGGTGAGAGGAGTTATGGCCAGTGACCCTGTGTACTTGTGTGACCAAGGCAAATTCATTCATGCTCCCTTTTCAGGCTGAGTAAACAAGATCCTGCAAGACTCTGTGATTTGTGGACATAAACAGTGCCAGGTTAACCAGTAGTTGGTTAGGCATGTGCTTTGGACACAGCAAAGCAGAGACACCAAAATAAACAGCATCATAAGGCCAAAAAAAAAAAAAAAAAAAAAAAAAACCCAAATTTTGTTAATTTCCTTACATTTACTTTCAAAGTTAATTTTATTTTTGAATCACGTATGGGGAGATATTATTGTTCTATTTTTGAATTATGTATGGGGAATTATGTATAGGGAAATAGGGAGGGGGAAATATTTTTTTTTCCAGAGCTTTGGATCTCTAAACCTTCATTTAAAATTGACTCAAAGCCAGGATTAAGGCACGACTTTCAGTTCTTCTGCTTCTTAAGGCCACCAGGTTCTTGGGATAAATTGACAATGTCAGATAGCCTTCAAAGATTTGGAATAAGGGTCTCTTTTGTGCTTCCTCCCAAAAAGGGGGATTTGAGCTAGACTCTGTCTGTGGGCTCAACATGAGTGGTTTACAGCAGCAGTCAGCTTTCATCAGGGCACACACTTTCCCACACATGCTAGAACACCCACTCAGGACCGTGAAGGGAGTTCTGATCCCAGCAGAGGCAGGGAAAGGCCCATTGTCATCAAAGCCCTAATCATCCCTGTACCGTGACAGACACTAGCCCCTGCGAAACACCTGCCAAACTCCCAGTCCAAGGGAGTTTTTCACACACCAGCAGATGATCACCCCCAGTTCTCAGTTCCAAGGAAAACAACCCATAGTAATAGCAGAGCATGAGTCCAGATTGCAATGTCTAAGGGAGAAAAAGAAGGACTGTTTCGCCCACACATTTTAGGAGGCTATTCACCTAAGTGAGTAGAAATAAAGAAAACCCATACATCTTGGCTTCTTTCTCAAGTTTCATTCAGTTCCAAGGGACGCTGATTTGTCAACACACAGCTGTACTAAATTCCTTTCTATGCCACTAGAGGGAAATCTAACCCACCTGACCAGAACTTTTTTCTTCTTTCCTTTTTTTTAAATAATTATCACAAAACCCCAATTTTAAGGTTCTAGAAAATGTTGAGACATTGCCTTGTGCGATCCTTTCCACGCCTGCCTATATTTAAAAATTATTTGAATCTCTGCGGTCCTAGAGACTTGTAGAAAAGCACAGACCAGCCATCTTCACTGGGCAGGTGCCCTCACAGTTGAGAAATTGTTCTAACAGTCAGTCTGAATCCCTTCCAGTTCAGCTTGAGTTTATTTCACCAAATTACATATTCCTTAGTTATGGAGAACAGCTGGTCATCTTTCTCTGCATCATATTATTCTTTAAATTCCTGAGGACCTCCAGGTCATGCCTCTCTTACAAGCAAAATAAGCCAGCTCTTTAACTTGGCCAGAGAGTGTATATCCCAACCCTTTAACCACGTGTTTCTTTTCTAAACTCTCTCTACATCACTGCACCCTCCTCCGTATTTTCAAATTACAGCAAGCACAGACTAAACTCTGAGGCGAAACAGAAAATGAAATATTTCATCTTTTTCTTCATGTACGGCTACGAATAAATCTCTGTGCAGATTTTCTTTTTAAATAACATGTTTTTGATATATATGATGAATCCAAAATCATGTGTGTGCATCTAAACATGTGTGTATATATGTACATACATTTACAAACATACACACACACGTACATACATAAGCATCCATGCATATACATATACACACATGTATACATTTTCATCTCGTCATGAAATTGAATACCTGAGTATCCATTTATATGTCATTTCTGAACTCCATTGTTTCTAGCTCTTCAGCATCACGCATATTATTTCAGTTTCTAATTTTATTCTCCTAGTTTTTAACCACTCACTTTAGACCCCTGTTGAGTATAAGTCCTAACATGTATGTAGAACATTATTTTTTAAGTAATTTTTTAAAACCTATTCATTGTCAATTCAAATTAAGGGAGAGAAACCTGGTTGTTTTCAAAGCACTCACATGTATCCACATCCATAAGTGTGGTCTAAAAACAACAACAACAACAACAACATATATTTTGTCTTTCTCTCTGGTTCCAGGCACAGAGCTCCCCAAATCCTTTGAGCTTCCTAAGTGATAGGAGTGGATTTGTTAATTTGCCCCTTTCAAACACACCTGAGTTTATGCTGAGGGGATGACTCTTGTGGACCCCAAGATGGCTTCAAAATGAGGGCTGTAGCCTGAGGAACCAACCAGGGGACTAGAGGGCTGGAAATCCCCGCCTCCCAGGAAGGGAGAAGGGCTGGAGGTTGAGTTCCATCACCAGTGCCCAGTGATTTAATCAATCATATCTATGTAATGAAACCTCTATAGAAAACTCCTTAACAGGGTTCAGAGAGCTTCTGAGTTGGTGAAGACCTCCAGGTGCTGGAA
This sequence comes from Eumetopias jubatus, assembly GCF_037043125.1. Classification (NCBI taxonomy): domain Eukaryota; kingdom Metazoa; phylum Chordata; class Mammalia; order Carnivora; family Otariidae; genus Eumetopias; species Eumetopias jubatus. The sequence goes on along the minus strand of NW_028274821.1, from coordinate 11,205,379 downwards.
GGGTGGCCTGCCAGGAGAAGCCATGGGAGCTCGGAGCACCCTTCCCTCCATACTTTGCTCTATGATTCTCTTCCGTTTGGCCATTCTTAAGTTGTGTCTTTTATAATAAGCCACCAATAGTAAATAAAGTGCTTTCCCGGGTTCTGTGAGTCATTCTAGCAAATTACCAAACCTGAGGAGAAGATCACAGGAACCCCTGAATTTGTATTCTAATGGGCAGAAATGTGGGGAAACTGGGCACGCCATTTTCCACTGGTATCTTAAGTGGGGGCAGTCTTGTGGGATTGAGCCCTTAATCTGTGGGGCCTGGGCTAACTCCAGGTAGTTAGTGTCAGAAGTGAATTTAATTGTTGGGTACCCAGTGGTGTCTAAGAATGAGGGAATTGGTTGGTGTGGGAAAAAAATAAAATATATATGTATCTCAATAAGAAAACACTGAACTAAGGCTCCAGGCGCAGCCTTGGGTTCATGCACAGGTAAGAGGAAATTCTCCCTCCCTTGGACCTCAAGGATTAGCAGGTTTTATTAAGACCTAGTTTGACTCTCCAATCCAGAAATTACCTGCTCCCTGAGTATTAATGGCTCCCTGCATCAGTTTACTCACCCGCCAAAGCAGGATGATAATTCCACTCTGGGGGGGCCCCGCTGGAACGATTAATACAATAATGGATGGACCTAAAGTATCGAGAATGGTGCCTGGCACATTGTAGGGAACCTTAAAAATGACAACTGATTTTATTCAAACTTTCAAGCATAGGAGAAAACCGAGGACAGCACCAAGGTTCATACTGAGTACAGAATATTTCAGTCTCTCATGTGATATCATCAGTCTGAGATATTCCAAAGTAATCAGCACCGAATATTTCATTGGTTTGGCAAAATTCTGTTGGGCATGTACCATCTGCCAGGTAGTATTGTATGCACTGGGGATACAGTGAAGAATACTGACAAAGTCCTAGCCGCCTGGTGTTTACATTCCCCTGGGAGAGACACAATAAAACAAGTAAATATGTATGTGAGATGGGGGTAAGTGCTATGGAGGAAAAGTAAAGCAGGGCGACAAAGATCAGCGGTACTTGAGTGTCAGTGATTTTACGTAGGGTGGCCAGGCGAGGCCTCATTGAGAAGGGGGAGGGCTAGCCGTGAAGTTATTGGCGGGAAAGGCATTCCAGGCAGGGGAGACAGCCGTTGTAAGTGTCCTGAGGCAGAGTATTCTTGGCACATGCACAGAACAACAGCTGGAGCGCAGAAATAGGACAAGACATAGGAGATGCAGTCAGAGGGAGAAGGGGACCATTTCCAGGAGGGGGCCTGATACCACGGTAAGGGTTCTGGCTCTTCTGTGAGTGAGATGGGGTGCCACTAAAGGATTTTAGCGGCGCAATGAGGGGATCTAACTTTTTTTTTTTTTTTAAATCATTCTGGTTGCTGTGCTAAGACTAAGGTATGGGTGGAGAGTGGGCAAGGGTGGAAGGAGGGAGACCAGGTAGAAGACCAATGCAATAATCTAGAGGCCAGAATACTAGGTTGGCCCTGGATAGAAATGGTAGAGGTGGCAAGGTGGGGCCAGACTCTGGTTGTGCTTTGAGGGTCACGTTGGTAGGGTCTGCTGTTGGAGATGGGATATGATATAAAGGTAAAAAAAAAGAGTCAAGGAGGATTCCTAGGTTTTTGGCTGAACCTGCCACTTCCTGAGTTGAAGACGCTGAAAGAAGCAGGGGTCTTCTGGAGGGAGGAGGAACAGGGGGAGGCTGACAGGAGGTCACTTTTGCCTAAGTCAAGTTGGGTGGGATACCGGAGAGAGAAATCCAGAGGATGGTGGCCCATGCACATAAGGGCACCAAAAACAGGTGCTGCATTGCTTACAAAGTTAAAGAATTCAATGACTTGTCTTTAAGGCTTAGCAGTTCATCTAACTCTTTGCTATTTAAAGTGTGGCTGCTGGACCAGCAACACAATATTGCCTGGGAGTTTGTGAGAAATGCAGACTCTCTGGCCTTCATCAGACCGAGTCAGAATCTGCATTTTTAGCAAGATCCCCAGGTGATTTAAATAAACGCTAAAGTTTGGGAGCACTCACCTAATTTGAACCATCTGGGAAACTGTTCAAAAATGCAGTCCCCACCCTAGAACAATTAAGGTAGAATCTCTGGGAGCGAGACCCAGGCCCAGATACCTTTACCAAAGCCCCCAAATGGTCCTGGTGTGTAGCCTGGGTTGGAACCACGGATCCAACTCCTCGTTCCTGGCACGTTCCCTCTGTAACTGCTAGGCTTATGCTGCTAGTGCCCTCAGAAGCCCATCTCTGAAGAGATGGTCAGATTTAGGGTAGCATGAAGGTATGTAACTAGAGTAACCCAAGTTCTGCTTTATTGGGGGGCAGTCTCAACATAATTGTTATTAGTGCCCCCTTTCACTCTCAGATGTATCCTGGTTTAGGTGAAAAATTATATTCTCCCAATGTAACACAAAATGGCTCTGTACTTAATATTTCTAGATTATAAAGTCATAATAAGAACACGTAGAGCAAAATGGCCGCCAGCTCTTGGTTGGACAGATGAATTCCCTATATGACTCCTGGTGCTTAGATAATTGGTCCTTAAAGTAGTCTATATACAGACTATCAGAAATACATAAATTCCCTCAACTGTAAGGAGGGTCGGGGAAAACTGGTCTCCTTCCAAAACTTGGGGTGGGAGAGGGTGCGGTTTTACTCTGCAATTAAAGTAGCAAAGCCAACTGTTGATTAGCCACAAGCTCATTATCAGGATGTGATTATCCAGCCCTTAACACAACTTCTTCCTTTTCCTTTTGGATCTTTTATTGTTCAGGAGCTACTCCACCCTCAGGTTCAAAGGGAAAAGGAGAGAAGGTAAATAAAAAGTTAATTGAGCAGTCCTGCTAATAAGCTTGGTGGGAAACAAAGTGAAAAAACAATGGGACTGTTTCTGGTCACCTGTGAACTTAAATCCTTTTGGCTCATCCCTTTTTCCAAAATTATTACCAGCTGGTTTGAGGGCTTGTTGAAGGTCTACTGAGTGCCAGTAAATTTAAAGTAATCTTGTATTTTCAAAACTATGTGATCTTCCAAAAACGGGTCTTGAAGGCTTTCCTTCCTGATTAACCAAGAACACAGAGCAAGGGCAAGGCAAGCACCTTCTCCTCTCTCCAGAGCCCCTCATCTTCTTCCTCCCCTCACCACCCATTCCTAGAGGTAGATGGACAGAATTCTTTAAAAATATTTTTTGATGTAATTAAATTATTTTACATCATTTAAAACAAATACCATAATAACTGTTGTAAAAATGGACCCAAATAAATCTATAGGCAGGAGCAGGGACTTTTCCGCACAGAGACTATACCACAGATTTTCCTAGCTGCATCCCCAGGATGGTTACAAACACTTTTATGAGGCAACCACAGTATTAATATTTAAAACATGTTCTGTTCCCATGTGTTTAAAATGTCTGGACCAAAGTGTCCACTGATTGATAAATGGATAAAGAAGTTGTGGTATACACACACACACACACACACACACACACACACACACACACACACAGAGACACAGAGGAATATTACTCAGCCATAAAAAAGAATGAAATCTTGCCATTTGCAATGACATATATGGAGCTAGAGAGTATCATGCTAAATGAAATAAGTCAGTCAAAGAGAGACAAATACTACATGATTTCATTTATATGTAGAATTTAAGAAGCAAAACAAAGCAGCAAAGGGACAAAAAAAAAGGAAAGAAAGGAGCAAATCAAGAAACAGACTCTTAACTATAAAGAACAAACTGGTGGTTACCAGAGGGCAGGTGGGTGGGGGGATGGGGGAAATAGGTGATGGGGATGAAGGAGGGCACTTGTGATGAGCCCCAGGTGATGCATGGATTTGTTAAATCACTATATTGTATACAGTGTATTGAAACTAATATAACACTGCATGTTAACTGGAACTTAAATAAAAACTTTAAAAAAGATGTATGGACAAGAAACTCTTCATGCAAAGTACAATAGCCAGATGCTGAGAAGCCAGTTGAAGAGAACTCTCTAGTCCTTATGCTATTGACTGGAATGTAGGTGGGTATTGAGTTAAGGCAGGTAAAACACGAATACCGGTTGAATTAGACAAGTTTATCAGTGGATTCTCTACACATTCAAGAGGTACTTTACTGGGTGTCTGGGCGGGGGATGGGTATTTGTTCTGTTTTCTGGGCTGCAAATTGGAACAAGCTAGAAAGGAGGAAGAGGTCTCTGCAGTTGAGGAAGCAACACAGCTGGTCTTTCCCCATCAGGCCACAGATCAGTAATAACCTCCCAGTAGCATGTTGTATCTTTGATAGAGATCAAAGGCTTAACAGTTGACCAAAGGCTTTTCCTTCCAGAGCTCTTCAAAGGCAGAAGCTGGGGTCCTGGGAGGCAATGCTGTAGGGAGGCCCCGAACAGTCAAACTTAAGTGCCTAGGTGAGATTCAGCAGTGTTGAGACAGGTGAGTCTACTGAGAGTCTTCTTCCTCTTCCTTAGGGGTGTAGATGTCTTTTCAAACCTTATTCTAAATTATACCTTGACTTACATGTATTATGCAATAGGGCTTCAGTTGGTGAGTCAATGATATAAGGGATTTTAATAAGGAATTCTAGCTTAATGTAAAATTTTGAGCTGGATCCTGAGCTAAACACAGTGAGGCCCACCTAGCCAGGTTGGGCAAGACCCTCGCTCATAGTTAAAAAGGGAAGGCAGATTATTGATCAGAAGAACATGATCAACAAAAGGATTCCTCAACCATTCAAAATGGCAAACTCTTTGAACCAACAGGATGGAAGATAAACAGTACTGGCCACTGAAACAAGCATTACTTATGTTTTCTGTACCCACAGACTGAAGCAATACTTCACACACAACCTTCTAGCAGCAGGCCTATGGAGGTTTTCAGCTTCAAAGGAAGCTCTGAAAAAAAAAAAGTGGCACCACTTGGCTGTTATGGAACACTTCAGAGAGAGACTCGCTTGTGCACAGGATTGTTTTCACACATGTCTAAAGGCCCAGATGTCACACTCCTGCAGTCAGTGTGGAAGGTAAATACAAATAAGCAAGTATCATTACTACTTATCATAACTACTTACCCTGTGCAAATAGGGAAAAGAATGTTGAGAAAAAATAGCCTCGAGTCAGAGTGAGTCAGAGTTGGTAAAGCCAGGAATATCATTCCTCACCCTGTATGTAGCTCTGGAGTTTTAGGACCTTGCTTTAATCTCCTATCCCAACATGAAAAGTAGAAAGGTTTCATATGGAAAGAGAGGGTAAGCCTCCAATTCTTGCATGATTTGGTACTATCTTGGGTGAAATGTACTCACTGACAAATTATGTTGGCAGGGCGTGGCCCATCCTTGCATGGAAAGCCTGTGATCCTGACCGGAAAGGGCCAAGGACCTTATATTAGCTTCATGTTCTTAGCTCCCAGCCTCCCAGACCTCTACTTCCCCATCTGAGATGATGTGACCCCAAACAGATCTTCTGGTTCCATCATCAGCTATAAGGATCCATGGCACCATATTTATCAAGTTCTTTGAGACTCTCCAAAGAAAGATACCATTTTAAGAAAAACACTAAACCACTAAGAAAGAAAGAAAACCCTTTCTGGGTCTCATTCTAGGGCATAACTTTGGCAAATTATCACTGGAAATTTGGAGTAACTCTAAAATGAGAGGCAGTAAGTTTTTCTTTGCTTCTCTACTTCTCCACAAAGGCAGCTCTGCAGATGGAGCCACTAGTTCATCTCAAGGAATCACCTCATCAAGAACTCTGCTTCAAAACCCAGGATGAAGTAAAGACCAAGGTGGGCAAGGGACAGCCCGCAGTGTAGCTGAAAGTATCCGACATTATGGTGGGTCCTTTCTGCTATTAATTAATGTTGCCTGCAGCTTTAATGAATGTAAGAGTGAGGATGCCTACGGTTAAGCTATTTGTAATTTTTTCTGAGTTCTTAATTAGCCCTATTGTTGACAACATGAAGGGGCTTTGCCAAACACAGGGTGGCCCGGCCTTGGCTGATCTAGCTTAGCCTCCCTTAACTTTAAATGCAGACCAGCCCTCGCCCCTCTTCTTAAGAGAGACTGGGCTCTGCAGCAATCTCAGACAGGGGGGCCTGCGTAGCATCTACACTTGCACCTCAAGGTCACGGTCCAACCCAGAGTTTGCCAAACACCTGGAGATTCATTATTTACATGCGCAGAGTCAAGGCTCTGAGGAGTTGGACCAGCTTGACTCTAACTAAACATTTCTCTATCTATACAAGGTGCTTTTTCTTGAGGTCGCCCCAATTCAACAAACTGTAGAACAATCAAGAAAGGCAATTCACTTGGGAAATGCTGGTCTAAACTCATCATAGAGGCTAGAGCCCAAATTTTCTGTTCCAAACACTGTCATGAGTGAGTGAAATTTTGTCTGCAGTTACCGTAAACTCGTCCTTCAGCTGCATCTATCAATATGGAACTGTGATTCCAGAAAGTAAAATCACCCCCACTAAAGGCCCACAAGGGCTCCCTAAATTTTCCAGGAACGATGAGACACACAGTGCTGAGGGTACCTGGGGCTCCTGGTCATGACCACTGGGGTCCCTCTCGTAGCTCTCAGCATACAGTCTGACGGTGGCCCGCACACCGCTGGAGGAACTGAGCCGGAAGATGAGCCGTGATGCATCTGAGAAAATGATCCTCAGGCCCTGAGACCAAGAACACCCAGAATGGATCAGAATGGATCAGTGAATAAAGGGATACACAGGTAGTAACAATTAATACCCACGTGTGGTTAATGTTGGGGGAGACTTCAGGGCAAAACTATGAACAGATGCTCAAGTTCCTTTGGTCAGGAGATGTGGGAGCCAGAGAGAGGTGGAGGGACAAGGAGGGGATGATACTTAATAAATGTCCCTGGGTCCAAAGTTTGTCCCTTAGAAACCTGCCGGATGCCGTGGGAGTAGGCAATTTCTCTATTACAGTAAAGCAAACTGCCTGTGTTAAGCTTACCCCCACGTGATACTAGGCTCTGCTTTAAGTTCATCTCTCTTGATTCTTTCCTTGTGCCCACATTCCCTTGTAGCAACCAAAGCCTACAATGACATGCTCAGGTCTGGAGCCTCAGCTGGGCTCTGGGCTTCCTGCGTACAACCCCATCCCCTTAGCTCTGTCCTTCCTTCTTACTCTCCCGCCTGGCCGCCAGGGTGGTGGGGGGCAGAGCTGCACAAGTATTAATGGGTTTTTGGCTCAGAAGGCCTCCGTTCTCTGTGCATCTGTTTTCATTAGTGGCAGGGATATTTGAAAAATAGGACCGTAAGATTATATTGTAACGCTTGTTGAAGGAAATTTGTTTTCTTAAGACAACTGATAAAGCCCTTGGTATAAATAAGCATATTGGCAAGGGCCAGAGGAAAGAAGTAGAGGAAACAAAATAATTAGTCTGGTCACTTATTATTTCTGAAAAAGGAGAAGTCCCAGGCAACTTTGACATCAGACATTTTCCCTAAGAAATTTGCCCTTAGAACTCGTCTGGCCTTAAATCATGGTTGTTAAGAATAAGCCATGATTAAAAATATACCTGCCATATAAATCTGACTGCCAATCCCTTACCTCACCCCCATATCTGCTGGGGTGGGGTGGGGGCCACTATATTCCATCTGAATGGTTTTCTGCTTTTTAAGTTTTGTAGGCATATTTTGTTCCAACCCCAAAACAACAGCCTTAGTCTCTTTTGGAGCGATTCAATGTCGGCCACGATTTGTGTAACAAAACTCATCTCTCTCTGATACTAGTTTTGCAAATATGATGATACTAACCAGGATTCATTCGCTGGGCAAATATTTTAGAATAGCCCCTGGGGATCAAGTCCTGGGCTAAGCCCTGAGGATATGAAGAGAAAGACACAGTCCTTGCTCTCCCTAAGCCTGGACTAGTCACTGCAACCATATTACAAGGAGCAGCAACCGTTTTCCTAATAAGAACCTTCTGCTGCTGGAGGAGTGAATACTTAGGACATTCCGAAGGGAGTGTATGCCCCAATTCCCTACTACCCAGTAAGTATCCTAGACCAAATTATGTTCAGACAACGAGGCTCCAAAGGTTTCATAACTGCATCCACGGTCATGTTTTTACAAACTCTTCTAAAGCTGGTTATTTCTTTATAAGTTGCATTCCCCTAGTCACCATATATGGGACATATGAGTAGGTAATTGGTCACTCACGACTATGGGTTATGCAAAAGTTGGTTAAAGCAATATTTAAGGCCGAAGCCCTAAGCCACCTATTCTTGTAGATTCCAAAGCACTTGAGGCCACCCCTTCCAATGACCACCCAAACTCAACCCTTTCCTATAGCTTCCATTACACCATGAATGTGATTAACCAATAATTAATAGCCCCAGATTCGTATGCAGCCAGTGGGAGGCATTCAGGAACTCAGGCCATAACAAACCGTCAACATGTATTATCAACTCACAACTAAGCTTTTTTACAGTGAAATTATGTTATTTTTTTTTCCCCTTGTGGGTCACCATATTTTTGGCTGTACTTCTAGAAAGCTGGTTAGAATCTACATCTGGTAGCCTGGAGTAAATTTTGCGCTTGAAAAGATGATAAAGGCATGCATGAGATACTGCTGATGGTCCAACCTCTCTCTTTTCTAAGGAACCAGCCAGGACATCTTACCAGAGAACCCCTGTTGCTTTGTGAGACCTCCAAGTGAGAAATACCACAGTTCTCCTCCACATGACAGGACAAAAGTTCTAGACCCAGCCCAGTTCTGTGCTGCATTAACCCTAGTTCCCTGTCCATTGAGTGTCACTATGGTGTGCAAAGATGTACTGGCTTGCTTTGGTGTCTGCATGTTCTTTCAATGAACTTAATGAATGTGCACCCTGAACACGAGCCATTTTTGCTCCAGCATGCATCATCACCTACTTTCAATTAAGTTACAAGGCCAGAGTCACCACGGAGCAAGACTTGCCAAGTTTCTAAACGTTCTGTAATTCCAACAAAAGCATACCAATCATACATTTTGCTTTTTTAAATATTCAGATTAACCCAGGGGTTGGCAATATAGTTTGTCAGCCAAATTTGACCTGCCAGCTATTTGTATAAATCAGGTTTCATGGGAACACAGCCAGCCCTGTTGCCTTATGTATTCTCTAGGGCTGCTTTTGTGTTATAACTGCAGAGTTGAATCTATATGACAGACACTATCTGGCCCACAGCAGCTAAAATATTTACTATCTTTTACAGAAAATGTTTGCTATCCCCTGGTATAAACCCTTACATTATCCACAACATGGAATACTTAGTCTTCAGCTCTACCCCAGAAAAATATTTTATCTATGTGCCTTATCAAAATCCCAAGAAAGAAAAATTATGAAGGGTGTCGAATCCATGCACTTCCCCAGGTATTCTAGCCATAGATTTATATGGACGTATATGTGACCTGAATCAACTTACTTCTGACTGACTACTCATGACAAAAATGGGTTTATTAAATCGCATTTTTGTTTCATGTCCTCCCTTTCCTTGCAGGGTCTACAGGGTACTGCCTTATAAAACCCACTTTTGCAGTCACTCTAGGAATATTCTTGGAGACTGTATAAAATTCCACATGAGACATTTCCTTAAGAGCCAAGTGTTAGAAAGCCTCTCCTTCCCTGAGGAACTGGTATTTTTTTGTCTCTCTAACAATAATAACTAACCATAGTTCCCTTTTCAATATGGCTGCCAGAACACTTAATGCCAAATTTGAGGTTCAGCCCAAGCGGATCCTTATGACTTGCATAACTATGAATTTTTCTTCTGTTCTTGACTCTCTACTCTTATTTATGTTTTTCCCCAGTTTTGATTTCTGTTTCTTATTTATATCCTAACAACTTCATTATGCATGTTTTTGCTGTCACAAATCCTCCTAAAGAAACAAGGCCCAGCTAAAGATGAATAAAACAAGTTCCCATCTCAGCCTTAACCCTAAAGTGTTGGAATTGCTGAAATGGGTCTTTGTGTCCTTCATAAGGCTTATAAGCTCTGGTAGGGCAAAGCCTTATGTCCCTTGTTCACCATTTATTCCCACAGCTGGCACACAGTAGGCCCTTTGCAAACACTTCAGTGAATGTCACTGCATGTTTGACACCTGGAGTGAGCACCACAGGAGTGCCTCTTTCCACGTTTAAGGAGGGCTCACAGGACAAATGAAAACACTTAGGTTCTCCATCAGTGAACTGGGGTAAACATATTTACCTTGAAGGGTAGTCGTGAGTGATGCTGTATCTACTCATCCTCCATTTTTAAGGCAAGCGTCCGTTTCGGCTAAAAACAATGGAGCTGAACCATGATAGGTTCCTGTCCCCACTTGTGTGATGTTAGACAAATCATAAGCCCACGGGTTGCAAAATTTGCTGCACACTGGAATCGGCTGGGTTCTTTCAAAAATATTGCTATCTGGCTCTTACCCCAGACAGTGTAATTTAATTTGAATAGGTTATGACTTGGGCACCGGGATTGCCAAAGCTCTCCAGGTGATCCTACAGTGTAGCCAGATGAGGACAGCCCAGTAGTAGCCACTTTTGTCTGGGTCACCTGCCTCACGGATCAAGTGCCTGACTATAGTACACGTCAGTCTTAAGGAAGATCCCTTTAAGATCTCAGGTTTCACCCGTATACTCCCATTGGATTGGAATCTCAGGAGGACCGCAACATGGTGAGGAAGTGCTAATAAAACACCTTGCGGCTGTGTCCTGAAAGCCTCCTCCTAATGCCTTGCCAACAGCAGAACCATTACAAGAATCTCCTTTGAGCCAGCTGACACTAAGAACTTTTAGCACAATCTCTTCGGGGATTCCTAAAGCAACAGTGAAGGAATCCATGCCACCTCTGTAGTTATAGCAACAACAGAGGCCAGAACGTCCAGGATAACATAACAGCCACAAGCTCAAAGAAGGGGAAGAGATGCTGTCTTCCATGCTAAGATCATGTTAATTATGGAGCGGGGTATCAAAGGGGCACTGTCAGTGCCAGCCTAGCATTTTCTTCCCATTGAGCGCCTGCAGTTGTATGCCTCAGCGACAAGAGGCGGGTTTTGCCCACCCTAGCCTTGTCCCAGCACTGTTAAAGGGCCATGCTTTCTTGCAGGTTTCTCCACCCCCAAATCCTCCGATGTGCTTCCATGTATCACTAGAGCTTTTGCTTTTCTCCCCACATTTGCCCCTCTCTGATTTGCTGCCCGTGGAGAGTCAGTTTGGAAATGATAAAAGGGTGGAATTCTGTCTCAGCTTATCAGCTGGTGGTCTTGAGCAAGTCACTTTAAGCTCTGTAAGCCTTAGTTTCCTAAAAAGGGATGAAAAACAATACAGCCTGGCTCCCTGGGTTGTTGTGAGCATCAGATCAGAGAATATATGTGAAGAGTGCTTTGAAAATTATAAATCAGTCTATAAATACCATTCTTATGTTAAGCTTTTAATGAAAATGGTACTATGCTCTTAGTCATCCAGCCTTCCAGATTTTGCAGAAGATTGCCAAATAAAGCTTGAATGGTGATGGTTTATGGCACATTTATTTTTAAATTAGGCAGAATTAAGATTAATTTTATTTTAAGGACTATGCCATGTTCTCTGAAATCACTACTAAACTCATGGATCTGTTACCATTTATCTTCTCCATCCCTCCCACTGAACTGGCTTCTTGGACCATAAAATGTCCGTTCTAAGTTGATCTATTTAGACATTAGGGTCCTGAAGGAAGGACCTCAGAGTCATCCAGGCTACTTCCTCCCTTCACTGGAAAGAAAGGGGAAGTTAAAAACTGGTCAAGAGAGGAGCCAGAACTTTAGGTCTTCTGACCCCAGGCTTATACTTTTAGGTTGAACCATATGACACTGCTGAGAGTCACACATTGCTTCTCGTGACATATTTGAACAATATCTCATATGTTTTCTATGGTCCCCCAAACAAGCACAGAGCCTTACGTAGAGCAGGTATCTGATAAATGTTGGATAAATAAGTGTTGGGTTTGTTTTTTTTTTTTTTTTAAACGCTTGTGTTTTTAAATCAATGCAGGGAAATCTGCAAGTTGCTAAATACACACAGAGCTGCCAGATGTTTGTTTGGAGACCATAGGACATGTTGCAGCCAGGCGGGGAAGGAGGAACTGTACATTACCAACAGTTATTTGGCAGCATCCGACCCAGTCAAATACGGACGTAGGATGAGTTCCAGGGGAACACAGCACATGGCCCTGAAAGCTAGTACAATGTCACATATACAGTCAGTTGGCCACACCAGGCACGTGAACCTGGAGACAAGACAGGCATGGAAGAGAGAGACTCTTAAACTTAACTCACATGTTATCTCCCTTGGGAGATCCCAAAGATTTATCTGGAAAGTTTCAAGGTGAAAATACTGCTGTGTAACATCTGAACCATATTTTGTAGAAGAAAGCATGCAGCCTCTAAAGCAGAAGATTTGGACTGGACAGAGCACTCTCTCCATGAAAAAAATGAACTAGAATTACCCATTTTTCTTTGTTGAAGTCATAGAGTTAGCTGCAAGCATGAGTTCAAAAGGGGTTGAGCAGGGCAGCAGCTAGTCCATACTGTGCCCTCATAGAGATGACAAACAGGAAAACAAATTAGAGAAAAGTATCTTTCCTCTGGGCTGGCCTGGACTTCAGCTGCTCCTCCCCCATGAGGCCAGGAGCCTTTGTGCAGTGCACTGACTGCACAGCCATTCCCAAGTGCCCTCCTTGCGGGGAGCAAATTCTCATCTAGTCTTGTTCACCACCAACCCAGCTCTCTTGGAGACCAATAATTGCAAATAATTATTTGGGGGAAATCAAGGCCCAATGACTTCCTAAGTGCTCTTTTAAAACACCCGCCCAGCAAAAACCACATTAGGTGATGTGAGTACTGCGTGGAGAGAGAAGACTTAAAAATTATCCAGATTCCAACTATCAAATTTGGAACAATGGAGCTAGGTCGCACAGGTTCCATTTCCCTTTGTCTTTGGCCAAAATGGCTGCTGATCCCTGTTCACTCAACACCAGGCCCAGTTCTGGGATATTTTGGAATCAGACATACTTCACCCAGACAAAAGGGGTAGCTTCCTCCCTCAGTTCCTGTGATAGTCCATGGATTTTTCCTTTAATATTTACGTTTCCTGGTGACGGTCACCTCCTGACTACGCACAGAATTAGTAGTTTGGTAGGAAGTAACTATGATGTCATTTATTCCAGAATGCTCAGATTCTTATCACACATTTTAGCGGGATTCAACTACCAGCATTTTGGAAGATAGTCCCAAAGCAATCAACTTATGGCAGGGGAAGGTGCTTCATCATAACAAAACTCCAATGAACCAGAAGCAAAGGAGTAAGAACTTCCTAACTAATCAGAAACACTGTCTCCCTCTCCTTATTTCCTAATCAGCCAATATGTCCTTAAGAAGCAATGAATATGTGTTTGGTCTCTGGAAGAGAAATAGACAAAAATCACAGGAAAAGTAACTATTGTTAAAAAAAATTTTAATACACGGTTTTCTTTTTTAAAAAGATGTATTTATTTATTTAAGAGAGAAAGAGAATCCACACAGACTCCCCACTGAGTGCAGAGCCTGACACGGGGCTCGATCCCAGGACCCTGAGATCGTGACCTGAACCGAAATTAAGAGTCGGATGCTTAACTGACTGAGCCGCCCAGGTGCCCCTAATACATGGTTTTCAAGGTGTCCTACCAAAAGGCCCAGTTGTATTTACTTAGCACAACTGCAATGCTGTAGAATGAACACCGAAGTAGAGAATTCTAAGTATTGTAACATCCCAGTGAGAACACTATTGCCTATAGGAAATCCCAGTTCTTTATCTGGAAAGCCAAACAATGGTTTAGCTACATTAGATTGAAGAAAGCCTTTAGTCTGACAAGATGGTTTACCCTGGGCCAGTTCCCACTCATTCTTCAGGGCACAGCTTAATTATCACCTCCTCGGAGCCCTACTTGAGGCGAGCTCCCCCCGCTATGCCCTCCCAGATAAGTTCTTTCTCTGTAATACTGTTCAATAAACCCTATAGTGATTACAAGTTTAACGTCAGTTTGTCTTCCCTGCGAGACTGTTCTGTATGCCGGTGTATCCTCAGTGCCCAGCAAGCTGACTGGCGTATAGTAGGTGTTTGGTTAATATTCAGTGAACGGATGAAGGCATGAATGAATCACACTTCCACTATATTCACTGTATTGTACTAAATACAATACTAAAGGAATATATATTTATCACGAGGATATTTTTTTTCAACATCACAACTTGCAACACAGAAAGGATTTCTTCACCCAGATTTTATCACAGTATACATGTAATGACAACACCTCACTACCTAAACATTTCTGTCGCTCAACAGAGGAGGACTATTTGTAGGTACTAACTTTCAGAGTCAACTAAACTCCATAGGTGGGATAATCAGCATGACTGAGATGATTTTTTTAATTCCACTTTGAGATGCACAAGCCACACTCCAGCAAGTGGCATAGTACAGAGATAAGGTGTTCACAACAGTCTCTCCCTTGGTTCATTGGTTAGAATGTGAAGAAAGCTGAAGGTTGACCAGCTAACTCTAAATAGAGAACTCAGTCCTTGGCCCCTAGATTCTCCAGCTAACACCAATCAGTTGTCTTCATATGATGCCCCCAGAAACGAGGTCATGATAAATTTCTCTCTCTCTGCGTACCAAGGGTAGTAGCACTGCGGTATATATTAAAGCACCAAAGGCCAGGCTAAAATGTGATTTCAAGATTGCCAATTTACTTGCTTCATTGTTTCTAAATATTGAACTTAAAAAACGCAGACACCTTCTTGCATATTAAAATAACAACTCTAAAAGCGAATTGACTTTGCAATCAGTCTTCAAAGCGTGCTTTTTCTCTGAACTAATTTCAAATGGTTCTTTTTTCCAGGTTGAGGACAACATCAAAATGTTTCCACACAGGCTGCATAATTTGAAGAGGTATTAATAAGCTGAGAGTTAGCCTGACATAATCCATTTGGATTTGGTTTTCCACATCAGCTAACTGGTATGCTTTTATTTACATCAGGTTTTTTAATATCAGCTGAACTGTTACTGGCAAATGACTTCAGCACTGGTGGAAGTTCATGATTTTTTATCTTGTTAAGCAGCAATACAGGCATGGGACAAGTCATGAGGAGAGACTCAGTTCCTTAAATTTTGCTCCTGGTATCAGGGTTTCTCTCTTCAAAGGTAATTCTCAAAATACAGGTCATGGTTCCGGATCGATGCCCACCCTAGTAGCCATATGCCATCACTTGATGCTGGCACCATCTGTCATATTGTCCATTTTTCACACCACCAGGATTGGAGGATTCCTTCTGTCAAGAGCTGGAAGAGTCTCATAACCATGAAGCACTGAGTGGGGACTCCGGGAGATTTCAGCTACAAGGAGGAGATGGGGAGGATAATGATAAGAGGTAATCTGGTGCTGATGATATTCCTCGGGTTGTTGATGGTTAAGGAAGAGAGAGAGTGCCTGGCACTATGGGAAATCTTGATGTTTGTACAAGGAACTCATCCTTGAGGAAAGAGTGGGCCACCTGCCAAGCCTTAAGGAGCCACCCACCTGTCCCTCATCTTTCCCATCTCTTTACGAGGCATAAGGTGGGAATCTCTTGAATTTGTTGGCAACTGGGTCAAACTGCTCCCTGCTCTCGTAGGAGCTACTGGTTTATTTTTCCCACTCCTATTTGAAGAAGCCATCATCATTCATTCATGTGACTAGATTTTACCTGAAAATAAACAGTGACATACCCTTACGGGACAAGAAAGGATGAACTGCAGATGTTGAACCATACCTCATTAAATTGCTATTTCTAAATCAGAGTTCCTCGTAAGTCCCGCTCAATGGAGGACACACATCAGCTTTCCTCTTGGCACTCAACATCATAGAAACATCAGCCACTTGGAGGCAGCCATGGTAAATTCCATGAGACCTGGAGAGGCCACGGGAAGCCAGTGGGGTCCCTGGGAATTCAAGTCAGGGGTTTAATCCTTCAGGGGTTTCCTTCTTGCTCCTTAAATGACCCCCACAGGGTCTCACAGGCAGAACAGACTTTGCTGAACATTTCCACAGCAGTGAAGTAGATAGGGGGCAGGACTTACCACTAGAACAGGATTTTAATTTCATTTTGGATGGAGGAGCATTTCTTTATTTCTAGAGATATATGTGAAACCACTTTTTTCCCCACAGTCCCTTCCCTGACTCTAACCCCAAATCAAGGACAAAAAGGAGACTGAGCTGCCTTAAAAAACCTTTTTCTTTCTGGACCAAGTGGGATGGAGGAGATGAGGGAGGAGCAGACTTAGGGAAGGCAGAGAAATGTGACTTTGAATCAATTCATAGATGACTCAGAAACTGAGGAGGCCTCCCCATGTCTTCACATGACACCCTGCAAAGTTGTATTCTGTTCAGTGTTGTGTTCCCTGCTTTTCTCATCATATGTGGCTCATTAAATATCAAAATCCTTCTTTCCCAACGATGCTCTTTTAACATAACTTCTTTTAGTTAACCATTTATTAGTGGTTATTATGTATCAGGACTTCATATGTATTATCAGATTCTCCCAAGGGCTATATGCCGTAGCCACAAAGATTATTTCTATTTTCACAGATAAGGAAAGGCACAGGGACGTTGAGTAACTTCCTAAGATCACCCAGCAAGGAGATGGCAGAGCTGATTCAAACCCAAGACTTGCTGATCTCAAGGCTGTACACTTGAACGCCACTCACACCCTTTCCTCAAACTGAGACACAGTCAAGTTGAGGACTCTGGCAAGGCGGAAGCAACTGATATTTCTTGAACATCAAACGGATACCAGCCACTGTGCCTGGGGCTTTAGAGGACTTTCTCTATAACCCACCTTCTCTATAACCCTATATGATAATTATTACCCAAATGCCACCTGCCCGCCCCAACAAGTTGAGAAAAGAGGAATTAAGTAATATGCCCAAAGTCACCGATCAAGGCAGTGACAAAGCCAGCCTTCAAATCTATGTCTGCTTGACTCCGACATAATACAACACTGGAGAAGCCACAGCAATCCGCTTCCCACAGCGAACAGAGATGCTGCATTATAATGTTTCCTTTGGGTTTTGCTAGGCAAGGCATACTTTGTTTGTCCTTATAGGTCAAGTCTCTTCCAACTTAATTTTAAAATAATACATAATTTAGTATATTATTTTAAATTGCAGTATTCTCTAACCAAAAAGACAGATAATAACAAAGGTTGGCAAAAGTGTGCAGAAACTGGAGCCCTCATTTACTGCTGGGGGGATGGAAAGCAGTACAATTGCTTTTGAAGACCATACGGCTGTTTCTTGGAAGGTTAGACCTAGAGTCACCATTTGACCTAGCAATTCCACTCCTAGCTACACAGCCACAATAACAGAAACTCTATGTTTGCACAAAAGCTTTATGTGAATAGTCACAGCAGCACTATTCATAATAGTCAAAGAGTGGAAACAGCTCGGGGCACCTGGGTGGCTCAGCCGGTTAAGTGGCCAACTCTTGGCTTCGGCTCAGGTCATGATCTCAGGGTCCTGGGATGGAGCCCCGTGTAGGGTTCCATGCTCAGTGGGGAGCCTGCTTCTCTCCCTCTCCCTCTCTCTCTACCCCCCCACTCGTGGACTCTCTTTCTCTAAGATAAATAAATACATCTTAAAAAAAAATGTCCATCAGCTGAAGAATGGGCAAACAAAGTGTGGTCTATCCACACAATGGGACATTATTTGCCAATAAGAAAGAATGAAATACGGATATGTGAACCCTAGAAACACTCTGCTTAGTGAAAGAAGCCAGTCACAAAAGACAACATAGTGTGTGGTTCCATTTATGTGAAATATCCAGAATAGGCAAATCCAGAGAGACAGAAGGTAGGTCAGGGATTGCCAGGGTTGGAAATGGAGATTATAGCTCACAAGTACAAGTTGCTTTTGGGGGTGACAAAAATGTTCTTCAACTGACTGTGGTAATGATGGTACAACTGTATAAATATACTACAAACCACTGAATTGTACACCTGACATGGGTAAACTGGATGGTGTGAGAATGATATCTCAATAAAGCTGTTATACATTTATATTTAAAAAAAACTGCTCCAGGGGCGCCTGGGTGGCTCAGTCAGATGTCCAACTCATGATTTCAGCTCAGGTCATGATTTCAGGGTCATGAGATTGAGCCCCACGTTGGGCTCAGTGCTGGGCTTAAGATTCTCTCTCCCCCTCTGCCCCTCGGGCCCCCTTCTCCCTCTCTAAAACAAACAAACAAAAAATCCCACAATGCCCCATGACAAAAACCAATTACTGTGCATTTAGTAGGCTCTCCTGAAATATCTATTGAATGAATGCGCCAAAGTGCTTTATGGCTATTTAAAAATAATACATGTTCATTTAAATTCAAATATGTCTTTTAGGAGTAGATAGATGGTGCTTGCTTTACAACAATGTCACATGAAGTGTGCCCAGACTCAACCATCCCTGGAACCAAGTACTGATGACTTCTGACTTCTCAGGGGGCACTGAGATGTGGGCTTCGGTGGTGGAAGTTTATCAACAGCCCCACAATGCGGGAACTCTCCCTCTGTGCCAACAGGACCAACTGCAAGAACCATACATGACTCACTGACGATGAGGATGCCGTTGAGTGTTAACTGCCTCCCCAAACCCTCAGTGAGCCAAACCCAGAGCAGCGGGGAAGCTCCAGGGTGGCTCAGGACCACCAGCTAATAAACTGTCACTTGGGTCTTAGAATCTGGGAAAATGAACAACAATCTTCCTTTGTTGCTAAAGAAACTCCCGAGAGCAGCTCCTGATAGCATTTACTATTTATGGCCACATTTGAGCTAATATGAAAGAGTATGGAAAGAAAAAATAGTAAGTTCCAGGGTAAAAATGGAAACCAATATTGAGGGTTGCAGGGGAGGGGACATGGAATAAATAGATGTCTGAACTTGAGATCTAGCTGTGGAGTTAGCCTGATGTGAACTGTTAAAAGAGCCAAGAAAAAAGGATATGAATGGTGAGTGCATTGGGGAAGAAACAAGGTAGAGTATGAGTGGATTTAACAACAAAACAAATTAGCTCAACAGACAAGCTTCTCAGGAGCAGATAGAGTCCAGAACCCAGCACTGACTAGATAATCTTCTCAAGGAATGGTTTTCAAGCCTTCCTCACCGGGGAAAAAAACCTCCCAAGAATAATTTAGAAAGCACAGATTTTATGAGCCTTGGATTTACGAAATGTTTGTTCTGATGTTCCTTTACAAAATGGAAGTAGGAATATGGTACAGAGTTGAAAAAGATTCATCTGAGGCATAGAGGCTCTGAGATGCCACGTGCTGAGCTCCTGACTTCACATCTCCGAAATTCACTAGTGTTATTTTGGAAAGGATTCAATCTCATCTACAAAAAAGCATCCTCGTGGGAAACAAAACACAACTACAAAAAACGTAGTGTGTACTCCGTGTATGAAGGATCGCTGGGAGCTTTTGTGTCTTTTATTTCATTGCCTTTCTAACACAGCTCTGTGAGATAGACATGCTACAAATGAGGAAGGAACTGTGGCTCAAGGAAATGAGGCATCTTTCCTGAAGTCAAATAACTGGTAAGTGGGGCAGGGAGAGGATGTGCTTCTGAATCTTCAAACTTCTTTTTTTTCTAACTTTTTTAAAAAACATTATTTATTTATTATTTGAGAGAGAGAGAGAGAGAGAGAGAGAGCACAAGCAGGGGGGACGGCAGGCAGAGGGAGAAGCAGACTCCCTGCTGAGCAAGGAGCCCGATGTGGGGCTCAATCCCAGGACCCTGGGACCATGACCTGAGCCAAAGGCAGATGCTTAACCAACTGAGCCACCCAGACGCCCCCTGGCTCTTCACACTTCTTAACCACGCTTATCTCCACTACCCTACACCTTCCCGAAGTAAAGCAGTCATCAATTTGTCCATCCATGGAAGGCCTTCTAGAATGAAAGACTAATGACATTCTGACTGAGATGAAAGACCACCATGAAACTCAGCAGACCAGAGGGAGAATACCAAGGAAGTAATAGGAGGGCTCCAGGCTTTAGAACATCTACAAGTCGGGGACCCCAAAGAAAGACTATGTGTGAAATATTAGTCAAAATAAAAAGATCAGTAACTACCATTACATCTAGTCCCCCGAATCCTACAGCTTCTGATGTATTTTGTTGTCTGTTCTTGAAGAGTGTACCAGAAGATGAGAATCTGGGGATTTTAGAATAGAACTTTTCTTAACATTACTCAGTGTCTTATTTGAACTGTAAATGTTGAAATGTGCTCCTAGAGTGGTTAGTTTTTGCCACAGCCAATAAACACACAAAATTGAGAAGAAAAAATATTTGTAATAGCTTTCGACTTTTCTTACACAATTCGCACAGATGAGACCATGACAGAAGTTGTTGATTTTGTCACTGACATTTTGTAATCATTCTCCACCATAAATCTTCCTTTTGGGTTTGGTGGGACAAGTTTTCCCACTGTTTCTTCCCCTACAAACCCATCTGGGTACGCTCCTATCATTCTCAATGACATACGGTCATAAAAGGGGAAACACACCTGCACTTGACAGGGGTGCCAAGGAAAAGCAATATCTTGCCCTGGAAACCTTTTCTGAATCCGCAATGAGCCCTCAGGCTGCAGACATTTCAGAAGGAAATATTGGGTGTCTATCTATGTGCCGTTATTAGCCTGTCAGTTACAAGCAGAAAGAATACTGGACAGACAGGGCGCTATGTTCAAATGCACCCTCTGCCGTGAATTAACTAGGTAAGTAACCTTCACCAAGGGCTTTCTTCTCTCCTGGCTGCAGGCTCTCGTATGTCTAATGAAGCGCTCAGCGTAGAGCAGCCCTACAGAACTCTCCAGCCGTCGGACACTTTGGCCCCTGGCTTTGCCCCTTCTGGTGATTTCCTAGCAAGTACCTGTTTCTTGGTCACCGTGCCATCCACGGGGTCCACATATTCAAAGCAGTCTGTTTTTGCCACACTGTAGACATGGTTTCCCACGGCGAACTGCTGGCCGATGAAGGACTTGTCCGTGACCAGGGCCTCCAGGTCCCTCATGATGTAATATGTTGTCTTGGGCTCTAGCCCCTCATAGTCAAACCTGGCGAGGGAAGGCAGGACACAGGGTGAAGACAAACCTAATCAGAGAGCCAGCAATGGGGTGGACGTCTCAAGGTCACCTAATCACTGGTTTTGTTTTCCTGGAAGAATGGCACAGAAAAGCACCCCAACTGGTCCCCACGCTCTTCTACCTGGCCCATATAACCCAGGCCCTATACAGGAGCCCAAGTGATGTTGTAAAAATCACATCAAGTCATGTCCTTTCTTTTAAATCCCTCCCCAAGTGCCCATCACGTTGAGAACAAGACTCTAGCCACAGGCCATAAGGCTCTGTGGGATCCGGCCCCATCTACCCCCTTGACTTTGTCCCACTCTCGCCCTTGTTCCCTGTGCTCCAGCCACAGGGGCTTCCTTTCCAGTCCCCAGAGACACTTTGCCCTGTCCTGCCTTTGGGCCTTTGCCATTGCCGTCTGTTCCCTCAACCTGATATATTCTTCCCCCGACCATTCGAATACCTGACACATTCGCCTCCGTCACTTTTCCAACTTAGTGTCACCTCCAGAAAGTGACCTTCTCCGACCATCCATTCAAGATACTTCCCTCTATCTCTCCCTCTCTCACATCACTGTTGATATTTTCTTGTAGTCGTCATCCCGATCTGCATCGACTTGGTGTATTTGTTTCCTTATTTCTTATCTGCTTTTGCCCACACGAACCACAAGCTCCAGGAGGGCAGAGACCTTATCTGTTTTGTTCTCTGCTGCTTCTAGTAAGTGTTTACCAAGCAGTGGGATGAAAGATGGGAGGAAGGGAAGGGAGGGAGGAAGGAAGGAGAGAGAGGAATCAAGGGAGGTGAAGAGAGGAGGAGGAAGGGACCTCAACGTACCATAAAACTCTCTTGGAAACTTGGAAGAAATACCACAATTGTTCCATTAAAAAAAAGTCCTCCTAGCCAAGAACATCAAATGTAACAATGGGGCTGGGAGGTGATTAGGAAAAAAAAGACTAAAAATAACACCCATCTCATTTGTTGTGGCAGGGTTTAAATACCATAATGCATATCAAGTAGTCGGCCCAATGCCAGACACCATTGCTTAAAACTATTAATTGAGTTTATTCTTAGTCACTACCATAAGGAAACTGTAGAGTCTTTCCCAGTGTCAGGTAGTCTTGACCAAAACTGAATGGCACACCCAGGGGGGTCTGTTTAAGAAGGAAGCCCTCGAGGGGCAGCTGTGCCCAAATGGCTCCGGTGGGATCTCACACTGTGCTCTGTGTGACACGGGGACCAGATGTGAGCTCCCAGCCAGCTGAAAGAAGGAAGACTTGAATCACTGTTACTTTTTCTTCACCCAAGATCTTTTAAGACTTTGAGTAAACATCAGGGTATTAGCCAAAATGGAAAACATGGAACGATGCCATTTCTAGCAGTGGGTCCCCTTGTCCCTGTATCTCTGTCTTGTAATCTCTCCCTCCTACATGGATGTGCCCTCCCCAGCTTCAGAAACAAAACAACTGGGAACTCTCTCAGAACATTCTCAGCAGTGCATGTGTTCTGAGCCTAAATTCTCTTTAAAGATAGTATTCTGGGGGAAGATCAAGACCCAACCAAGCAGAGAGGGGCAGGAGGATGGGATAGAGGGTTTATTAGGGGACAGAGGGGCACTGAAAGAGATTCAGAGGTTGAGAAAATCCACTAAGGGGACAGTTCACATTCGGTCTATGGCTGAGGTGGTCAGACCAGCCTGCCCAAATGCTCATCTTCATACACAAGCAGACTCTGCAACGGCCCCCCCTTCGCTACCACAAACTACCCCCTCTGACCACCACAACACACTTTCAAGGGAGGAAATCTTGCAATGGAGAGTACCTTCTAGGGTCCACTCACACAAGGAAAATCATCTGGGTTCCCAGACACAACTTCAGGCTCAGAAATAATTCAAAAAAAAACAAAAAACAAAAAAACAAAAAAACTGTGTGATTATCTCCTCCCCACCAAAAAGAACAGCCTAGAAGTCATTTTATTCCACAAGGATCTCTCAACCTACATCTGCTGGAGGCTGAAAAAAAAAAAAAGTGTTTACCCTTCATTCTACTTATACCCTCGTCCCTTTTTCTTTATCTCTGGGATCTCTTTGGACAGAAATCTGAAACATAAGTCAATGTTCTAAAGAATTTACATCTCCATTGCATTATATTCTCTAATATGGTATTTGTTATGAAAAAAGTAATTATCATGTAAGCTCTTGGCCACACAAAAAAAATGAACTATATTATAAATACATTTATCATAACATCACATCTTCAAAACACTGGCAGAAAGCTAGATAATCACTGCACAAATTATGAGGAACACATCCCTAACTCAAAGTGATCTCACTAAGCCAGAGGTTGGCAATCATATTTTATCAGGTTGGACTTTTTTGGAACAGCTTCGTGAACAAAAGTTTTGTTGTGCCAGTTATTTCCCTGGTATGCCAAAAAGGCCCACAAGAATCAGGGTATTTTGGCACTAGTTAGAAATACTAGTAAGGAGGGGCGCCTGGGTGGCTCAGTCGTTAAGCGTCTGCCTTCGGCTCAGGTCATGATCCCAGGGTCCTGGGATCCAGCCCCGTATCGGGCTCCCTGCTGAGCCGGGAGCCTGCTTCTCCCTCTTCCTCTGCTGCTCCCCCTACTTGTGCTCTCTCTCTCTGTCAAATAAATAAATAAAATCTTTAAAAAAAATAAATACTAGTAAGTAAAACAAATGCCCACTTGCCTTGAGAATATTTTATGATACAAGGAATCATTTGAGGGGCGCCTGGGTGGCTCAGTCTGTTAAGCATCTGCCTTCAGCTCAGGTCATGATCCCAGGGTCCTAGGATCAAGCCCTGCATCCGGCTCCCTGCTCAGTGGGGAGCTTGCTTCTCCCTCTCCCACTCCCCCTGCTTATGTTCCCTCTCTCGCTGTCTCTCTCTGTCTGTCAAATAAATAAATAAAATCTTTTAAAAAGAAAAAAAAACCACAAGGAAATCACTTGAGGTGGGGTTTTCAGGCAATTAACAACCTCTGCCTTCTTGACTAAACTGGAGAAAAGACTATTAGGGCACTGTCAACATTTCCCAGAGCACTGCAATCTTTTTGACAGTAATGAATCCTATCACGGGCTTTCTTATTCTCTGATATTTATCTAAGTAAATGATTTCTTAAGAGAAGAAACAATCACCTTATAAGGGAAGTCTAAGGCTTTCTTTCTGTTCCTTAAACTCTTAAAACATAACTAAACACTCAAAGTAGTTAACTATTCATAAACAAAGCAAAGGAGCCACAATTTCTGTTTTCCAAACAGAGAGAGTCTCTGAGGATACCCAAGGATTCCCTTGCCCCATCCCCAGGTTCTCCACAGTTAACATCCTTGCCTATCACTGCTCCCCCAAGACCATGGCTTGGTACCAGGAACACAAACCTATCATACCTAGGTACACATATCTAGCAGGCAACCAGGCAGCCAGAAGACTCTGCCCCCTCACTTATTTCAAAAACAGGAAAGTAATATAGACCCGCCCCCCCCAACCCTGAGCTCTTAGCCAGACCTTTGCCCTCCCTCCCTCCCAGGGTAACAGTTCCCTCTTCTGTATCTCCTTTCACAGGGACAACACTTTAGCAAAAGGTGGGGCTCCTGAACCCTATGGCCCCTTCAGAGGGTACCTTAGACATTGTTGGACCGTTAGCGGGCAAGTAAGACAGAGGGAAGGAGAGGATTACGAAAGCAGTCCGACCTGTCACAGCTTTGCCTCTGCCTCCCTCCCTTGATAATTATGGGTGGAGAACTAACAAGGAGAGCCCCCGATTGGACGATAAAACTGTCATGGGCACCAAAGGACTTTCAAGGTTCCGCAGTTCAGAGTCCCCCTTGGAATGGCTGCCCACCTCATAGGCATGGATGAAAAGATCACAGAGGAATGTCACTAGGGGAGGGGAAATTTATGCCTTCCAGTCTGGATGTCCTTGACAGGACCCCCAAACACCTATCAGGGGCTCCAGCCCCTGTGTTCCTCAGACCGTCCTGAAACTTGCCTCCTTCTTAAGGTTCTAGCCCACCACTTTTCTTTAAGAGCAGTTCCCCAGGGTCCCTACCCTTCTCACCTGCAATAATAGTGGCGGCCAAATTTGGCCCAGTGATCTCGGACGATTTCCTCCACACTCTGCTTCCGGGCAGCCAATATGGAAAGCCAGACCAAGACAGCCCAGAGGCCATCTTTTTCCCGGAGGTGATCGGAGCCTAAGGAAGAAAGAAGTATGCTGCTGAGGAATTGTTCCTGGGGGAAAAGTAAAAGCTAAATGAACTATGAAGACCAGTTAGCAATTGAATGTTGAAATGGTTGGATATATTTATCCATCGTGATTAAATACATGTCCCATCATATACTTGCATTTCCAAAAAATATCCAACTGAAATTCAAATAACATAAAATACCATCAAAAAAAATAAAATACAATCCTGGAAGTTCTGGAAAGTACCAAAGAGCCAAGTTGACATCACATTTGCCCAACACCATCATTCATTCATTCATTCATTCATTCAGTAATTTGGTGATCCATACAATAGACCAAGCACTGGTCTAGGTGCTAGGGATACAGCAGGGAACAAGACAGCTCTTTATTCATAAAGCTTGAATTCAAGTAGGTAGAGACAGGCAACGGAAAAGTAGATGAGAGAACAAGAAGCATTAAATAAGGACAAGGGCTATGCAAAAAAGTCACGGAGTATGACAGCAGCAAAAACTCTATTACCTAGAGTGTAGTGTAGTTTATCTACAGGAGGGTTAGTGGTGGCTTTCCCAAAAGATATGCTCACCCAGATCCTGTGAATGTGACCCTATTTGGGGAAACAGTCTTGCAGATAGAATTAAGGACCTTGAGATGAGATTATCCTGGGTTATCTAGGTGGACCTTAAATCCAAAGACAAGTGTTTTCCGAAGGAGAAGAGAAGACACAGAGAGGAGAAATACAAAGGAGCAGGTTATGTAAGGAACTTCTCAAACTCAACACCCAAAAAACAAATAATCAAGTCAAAAAATGGGCAGAAGACATGAACAGACACTTCTCCAAAGAAGACATACATATGGCTAATAGACACATGAAAAAATGTTCAACATCATTAGCCATCAGGGGAATTCAAATCAAAACCACACTGAGATACCACCTTACACCAGTTAGAATGGCAAAAATTGACAAGGCAAGAAACAACAAATGTTGGAGAGGTTGTGGAGAAAGGGGAACCCTCTTACACTGTTGGTGGGAATGCAAGTTGGTGCAGCCGCTTTGGAAAACAGTGTCGAGGTTCCTCAAAAAGTTAAAAATATAGCTACCCTATGACCCAGCAATTGCACTACTGGGTATTTACCCCGAAGATACAGATGTAGTGAAAAGAAGG
The DNA here is from genome assembly GCF_037043125.1 of Eumetopias jubatus. Lineage (NCBI taxonomy): Eukaryota > Metazoa > Chordata > Mammalia > Carnivora > Otariidae > Eumetopias > Eumetopias jubatus. The sequence goes on along the minus strand of NW_028274821.1, from coordinate 11,178,803 downwards.
GCCACATGCACCCCAATGTTCATAGCAGCAATGTCCACAATAGCCAAACTGTGGAAAGAGCCGAGATGCCCTTCGACAGATGAATGGCTGAAGAAGATGTGGTCCATATGTACAATGGAATATTACTCAGCCATCAGAAAGGATGAATACTCACCATGTGCATCGACATGGATGGGACTGGAGGAGATGATGCTAAGTGAAGTAAGTCAAACAGAGAAAGACAATTACCATGTGGTTTCACTTATCTGTGGAACATCAGGAACAGCATGGAGGACATTAGGAGAAGGAAGGGAAACATGAAGGGGGGGAGTCGGAGGGAGAGACGAACCATGAGAGACTATGACTCTGGGAATCAAACTGAGGGTTTTGGGGGGAGGGGGGTGGGGGGATGGGTGAGCCCAGTGATGGGTATTAAGGAGGGTACATATTGCATGGAGCACTGGGTGATATACGCAAACAATGAATCATGGAACACATCAGAAACTAATGATGTGCTGTATGGTGACTAACATAACATAATAAAAAAATTTATAAAAAAAAAAAAAGACAGAGACAGAGATTGGAATTATGCTGCCTCCAGCGAGGGAACATACGGAGCCACCTGAAGTTGAAAGAGGCAAGGAAATGTTCTCCCCTAGAGCCTTCAGAGGAAGGATGACCCTGCCAACACCTTGATTTTGGACTTCTGGCCTCCAGGGCTATGAGAGAATAAATTTCTGTTGTTTTAAGCCACTCAGTTTATGGTAATTTGTTATGGCAGCCTCAGGAAATGAATACAGGTCTTCAGATGATGACATCTGAGCTGATACATGAGAAGGAGTCGGCCACGCTGAGATGTGGGGACAAAGCTTTCCAAGCCAAGGGACAGCAACCACAAGGTCCCCGATGCAGGAATAACCTGGGAAACTGGGAAGCCTAATCCTACAGCTACGCCATAGAAGGAGAAGCAGTTCATATCGTGGCATTCACACGAATGATGAATGCCAGCTGAACAGGTAGGTTTCTGAGCAAAAAAGAACCAGAAGGAAGTGCAGAGGCCCACTTAAGCACCTGTCTATTGGCCAACTCTAAGCTCTCTCCAAAATGAATAGAGCCCTGAATACAAGGCACATGTAGCAGCGTAAGGAACATGGTGTAATGGGAAAAGCATGGGAAGGCTTTGGAATGAGGGTTTGAAACCAAACTCTTGCTAATTCCCATGTGTGTGAGAAGTTGTTGCAAAGTTATTAACCTTTCTGGGCCTCGACTTCTCATCTGTAAAATGAGGATACTGTCACCAATCTTGTGGAGTTGTCCTACCAATTTAATCAAGTCCAGAGGACAGGCTCTTGAGTCAGTTTGCTCATGTTCAAGTGCTGGCTCTTTGTGTGACTGGCTGTTCTCATCTACAGCATAGGGACAATGATGACTCCCACCCCACAGAGTTACTGTCAGGGTGAAGTGATTACACATGCCTAGGTATTTAGAGCACTGACTGGGATGTCACAAGTGACTGTTGTTGCTGTTCATCTTATCATTGGTAATTCACACAATGCACCAACATGGTGCTAATTCCTTAAGACACACTTTAAGGCAGATTGTTCTCAGTTATTCATATAATGTTATCCTCTGACACTAGCAATAACCCTATCGTAAGAATGGGGACTGGGACCAGGGGCTGGACCATCGCTTCTTGCAATAGAGCAATGAGAATGGACAAGAACACTCTTCAGTTTCAGGGCTACGAAACATACATAGAAAATCAAAAAGGGAGACCCGATATCACCAAGCTATTTAAACCTTGGAAATGGGATGAATAATACTTTAGTTAAGTTAAACATTTTTGACAACTTTTCAATGAAGCTATGAGCCATTTGCTCTTGTTACATTTATGGTGTTAAATGTTACAAGCTTTTCCTCAAAAAGGAAACATACATCCTTGAGAGAGCACTGAAGATATTTAAAAGCAAAAACAATCAGTTTTTGGTCTTCCTCTATGCTGATGATCTGCTGATGACACTTTTAGACATCTGGTTGCCGCTGCCTCTAGGTTGAATGGACCCCAGGCATTAATCATCACACCAGGGGGTGACGCTCATCTTATCCAGAGAACTCTTCACACTGCTACAAAAATGGAAGAAGTTTGGAAGATGCTGGGCTGGCTCCATGGCTAAATGCCAAAAAAACAAGTCTAGGAAACCCTGCCCGATGGGATAATGTCCTTTTATAGCTGAAAAATCACTTTTATTTACTGGCTAGAGAAAAATACTCTTTTGTTTTAAAACATGGGCTTCGCATACCTTTGCATTTCCAGCTGGATTACATTACCTGGAGACAGAACCATTAGATGCTATTAACTCTGTGAAATAAGATGTCATAATTTAGTGGTAGAAGAGACATAGTTCTTTTAGCAGGACTTAAAAAAAACACATCTCGCCCCTTTGTCACCAACTTCACAGTAGATTGTGAGTTGGCTTTGGATATACTTGCCTACAAGTTAAACATCTGCCAAAATTCATAAGGGCCCATAATGATCTAGTAAAATTGCGCTCTTTACAGCTTTCTGAGGTGGGGACAGAGACACTGATGATGCTGCATTTACACACGTTTCCCTGGATGCTCATAGTATGCTTTGGAGAGGGTTTGGGGGATACAACCTTCTTTTTAATAATTCTTTAAAGCAAATGAACTATAATGCCATATCAGTGATAGGTAAATTAAACAAGAAATGCAGAAAACACAAAGGTATAAAATGGTTTTCTGAAACCCCACCATAAACAGTAAAAACAGAGGGGAAAGCTGTTCACATTATATATTACATGGCTAATACACTTCATATTTATAAATATTTTGAGTCAATGAGAAAGAAACACCCTGACAGAAAACTGTGCGGAAGGGCACAAATGAGCAATTTTTCAAGAGAAACATATTAACAGTTAAAAACATTGGAACAAATGTTCAGTCTCACTGTGGTCAAATCTGTAAAATGGGATAATATTTGGAGACTACCAAATTAGCAAAGGTCAGTTAGGGGAAGAAGAATACCAGTACCAGTAAGTATTAGTATAAATGTGTGCAGTTTGATAGCATAATTTGGCAAAAATAATCAATAGTCTTAAAGTATCACCCAGCTTTGGACCCAGCTATTCTATTTTTTTTTTAACCTTTAGCCATAACAACATTTACTAAAATAGCTAAGAGAAGAGAGGAAAATTGGAAAAATAGATGCTAATCGTTAAACATCAGGATAATTGTGGAAAATCCATCCAAAAGCTTGTTTAGATGTTTTCATAAATGGAACAAATCAGTTTACCAAGGAAGTATATTCAGTATACTTTTATAGCAAAAGATATGTAGATATGTCTATATATGTGTGCACAGGTAAACAACAGGAGGACCACCTAACCACTAACAATAGTTAACTCTGAAACGGTAGAATCACAGGTGTTTTCTTCTTCTTCTGCCCTATTTCCAGAAGAAACATGTGTTTTTTTTTTCATTATAAGACATTTTCGGTGGTGGGTAGAAATTCACATTTGAAGCCATTCATTTCCATTTACCAAAGAGCTAGGGATATTACAGGGATCGCTACCACTTATGAACAGGTGATAAACTTTGAACCTATCAATCATCCCATTTCTCATTTCTTCCTCTGAGTAACAGCTTTTTAAAGCATAGAGACAGAATATGCTCCCCCAACCCCCGCCATGGGTCTCACAAATCTTGAGATTAGAATCAGGAATGTCCTGTAAGGTTTTAGTAACTCACAGAAGTTGAGGATGGGGAAGGAAGTGTGCAGCTGAGCTGTCAACATCGGCCTTGGGGGCGGCTAGGGAAGCTCATCGTGTAGCCTACCTTTAGCTTCACAGCAAAATGGAATGAAAAGTACGGGGAGTCCCCTATACTCCCTGTCCTCACACAAATACAACTTCCCCCACTATCAACAGTCCCCAGCAGAGTGGGACATTCGTTATAACTGTTGAACCTACACTGAAACATGATTATCACCCAAAGTTCATAGTTTATGCTAGGGTTCACTCTTGTGTACAGTCAATGATTTGGACAAACATGGCAAACTACTAATATTTTTGCCATCTTCATAGTTATGCCTTTTCCAGATCACCATATAGTTGGACTCACACAGTATGGAATCTTTGCAGTCTGGCTTCTTTCACTTAGTAATATGCATTTAAGGTTCCTCCATGAATTTTCATGGCTTGAGAGCTCATTTCTTTTTAGCATTGAATAATACCAGTACAATTTTTGAAGCTTGCTTCCGCTGGTATCCCGGCCACCTGGTTGGGGACCTTGCCAGGAGCTTTTAGCCATATTCTCAAAGCCCAAAAGTACCCTTCACCTTGTCTTCCTCCATCCAGGCCAGCCCAGCCTAAAGCCTAGAGAAGCTGCCATTCCCACCCGGATACCAGAAAGAGGGCACTCAGCTCTTTCCCACCAGGACTCCAGCAAAAATAGGTACAAAAAAGAGGGTCAATTTTTTTTCTCATCAGAAATATCCCTAACTTCCCCTCCACCCAAATTCAACTTTGATTTTTCTCAAGTTTTAAAACCATATGACTTTCAGCTAGGAAGTACACCAGGAAGTACAGTGGCCTCATGAAAGGGGGAAATAAAGAGCGTACTCAGTCTCAAAGGGATTTTCTTCGAATGGAAATCCCAGCATGGGCAAATCAACTCAATAAAACATGACACAAGTTCCTAACAGATCAAGTCATCTCAGCTGAGACTCAGATCAGGAACATCTGAACTTGTCAATTAGGAAACTAGACATTATTGCGCACCTTTTGCAGGCCCCAAGCTGGAACAGGGGTTATGATTCTCAATCCAGGCTGCGCATAGAATTGCCTAAAGAACTTATTAAAAATACCAAATACCAATGCACAGGCCTCATTCCTGACCACTAAAATGATCATTTTTTGGCAATGGGGCCCGGGCATCAGTAATTTTTTTTTTTTTTTGAAGTTCCTCAAGTGATTCTCATGGGCAGCTCGGGTTAAGGACCACTGCTTTTGGAGAAGAATAATCAAAATAGGTCCATGTTAGGGGCCGATTGCTTAGGGGTAGCAACTTAGGCCTCTTCCTCTTTTTGTCCAAATTTGGTGCTAAATGAAAGTGGCCTCTGGTCTCTAGTTCGGTGGATGCCACAGGTCCTGCTCGGGTGGGTGGCTCTTGCTGGAACCAGCATCAGGATTATGGTCTCTCCCTGCTCCCCCCCCCCGCCTTTTTTTTAAGATTTTATTTATTTATTTGACAGAGAGAGACACAGCGAGAGAGGGAACACAAGCAGGGGGAGCGGGAGAGGGAGAAGCAGGCTTCCCACGGAGCAGGGAGCCCGATGCGGGACTCGATCCCAGGACCCTGGGACCATGACCTGAGCCGAAGGCAGACGCTTAATGACTGAGCCACCCAGGCGCCTCCTCCCTGTCCTTTTTGTCTGGAAAACTTGCGAGGGTTTTGCCAACTTTGGGGTAACCAACTCGTCCCAGTTTTCCTGTGACCTTCCCAATTATAGCAGCAAATGTCCCACCCCCCAGAAAACCTCTCAGTCCCCGGCATGCCAGGATGGGTGGTCATCTAAAAAGAAGGGCCACTCACTCCAATCAGTCCCTGGTGATTTTTAGGATTCGTGCATGTTCAGCACATACGGTAGCATCACCGCTCCCGGAACCAGAAGTGACAGGAGGTATATGCACTTGCTCTTGGAGGAGGATTACAAAGTGAGATAAATTCCATTCTTAGAGGCATGATAGCAAGGCACCAGACACTAGACTCAGTATCTCACACATCCATTGTATTCCATTATCCAATTTACACAACAGCATAGCTCCTTTTTACAAAGAAGAGACTGTGGTTAGACCATTTGTATGAGGTCACACAGCAACGAAGTGGTGAAAACAAGATTCAAACCTGGGCAGTTTGGCTCTGACACAGACGGACTTCGTTACTACCAGCAAGCCCAGGAACCACAGTGGTCCTCGGGGGCTGCAGGATGACAGAGAAAATGCCCCAGGTGACTGGAGCCAAGGCAACCCTCCTGAAGATGTGGGTCACAAATGCGCGCTTCTTCCTTTGCACACAAGATGGTCAGGAAAAGTTGCTGATTTCCCTTTTCTTCTTTTCTCAGATCAATTCATCCTTCCATTTACAAATGCAGTTTCCCCTAGTTGGTGGGGAAATTCTCCCCGTCCTCTTTTCATCCACTCAAGACAAGGATTTGTCTTTTTTATAATAGCAGAGTTAGAGGAAAATTGGGAGACACCCATTGCAGGTGATTCTGAGATTTGAAAACATGCTATAGAATTGTGACAGGTTGGTTTTGGAGTTTTGTTTTTTCATGTCTCAAATCGCTTATGTTCAGCTTTTTAAATCTTGCCAAAAAGCAAGGCTCATGGAAAAATCGCCACTTTTCCATGCTTAAATATAAATGCTTTTTCAAAAACAAATGCCCTAAAATTTTCATCAACTGGAGAACAAATTTATTCTGTATATAAGCAGGTCAGGATATAAATGTCCTGTGTATAAGAAAGGTAGGAAGGCAGTAACTGACCAAAGTAGCTCATCTGGGGCTGTGGTCAACATGAATCCCAATGAATAACACTACGTGGCAATGAATTTTATGATGATAATGATTATGATGATGATGACGATGACCATGATGACAGTGTTTGACACAAATATCCTGCAGGGCATTTAGCTAATATCCTGACCATGGCAACACCCAATAAGCTCCATGAGGGAAAGGACTGTGTCTGAAATTACTCATCACTCTCTCCGGGCCCTGGCTCATAGAAGGTGTGCAGTAAATATTCGTTGAGTGAATAAATCAATGACTGAGTGAAACTTTAGTATGTAGCTTGATCTAATTCACTGGATTCACTCCTCACTAAAAGTAGCTAGATAGCGAGAAGCCACCTGGAATGTTACATTGAAAAAAATGTTACAGATCATCCCACTGAATATTCATCTTATAAATGAGGAAACTGAGGCCCAGAGAAGTGAAGCAATCTACGTAAGGTGGTCCAACCACATAGAGGGGGAGTCAAGATTGGAGCCAGATCTGTCAACTCCCGGTCTGGTGTTGTTCATATGACACCCATTCTCCCAAGTCCCCTGGCATACACTCCATCCCCATCTAAAAGCATAACCACAGGGGAGGAAATGATCCCTCTTCCTGCCCTGAACCGGGGGCAGTAGGGTACTGGGGAGCCAGTGAGACTGGGTTTGAATCCTGACTCTGCCAGTGTTACCTAGACCACTGGCTTGACCTTCTTCCCTAAGCCTCAATGATTTTCCCCTTATCTGGAAAATGAGGGGCTCTTATGGTCCCTAATTCACTTCATTGTTGAGAAGTGTCTGTGAAATAATGTATAGGAGGCCCTAAGCATGGTATCTATCACTGAGGAGGTACTCAATACATCAGACGTATTAGCATGATTTCATTAACACGTGCCCCAAGGCAGTCAAGCCATCCACCCTGGAGGAGGTGAGAGCATTAAAAATACGGTGGCCAGCCAGCTGACACAACTCTCTCTTGTGAGCACACCAGCATAGGAAGATAAGGGACAGTAGGACCTCCTAACTCATATGTCCCGTCCTGTTTCTTTGTCACCAGCACTGATGAAAACAACACGACTCCCTGAGAACTGCCCCTTGACAGGTCATAAGCTGAACTGGAAGTCATTCCGGTGGGTTTATGGTCTGCACTACAAGGCTGAGGACCTGTCACTCCATAGTCATCACACTTTGTTCTCATGGGGTCATCTAGCAACGAGTAGAGAGCAGGTGGGGAAGCCTCCAAGCACCATTTTAGGAACTGCATCTTAAACACCAAGGGATGGGCCCCCTTGTTAGAAGTCCCTTAGTAGACACTGTGGACAGAGAAACCCTTAGCTACGGACCGCGATTTCCCAGGATTCTCGGTCCCAGAGTGCCCTGGTAAGTGTGGACACAGCCTCTGAAGCCCACTCCTTTGTTTCTGCTCCACACGCAGGCGCCACATTCACCCTCCCTCGCCACTTTTCAACAGCCTGGGGGATGAATTGAAGGGTCAATGTGACTGGAACCGGGGAGACCCCAAGAACAGGATTTTATGTGATGGAGACATTCTTCCCTCTCCAGGTGGAGCTCTGTGTCCCAGCACAGGAGTAGAGAGTTTGTGCAGGGTCCAGAGGGAGTTTTGGTTTTCAGTCTTTACGAGGAGGCCGTTGGGGATGTCAATCATGGCGCCTCGGCACTCTGGCCTAGCTTAGATTGAATTGCACATGTGTGCACGGTCTGTCCCAACTAGCCCAGCAGAGAAACCGCTCTCCCAGCACTGATGGTCCTGTCACCACAGCCTTCTCACGTCACATCTGCTACCCAGACAGATTTACACAAATTGGCCCTGAACAGGAGAAGGAAACATGGTAGAACCTCAATAATCTGAAATTCACATGTCCACGGGCCCCTTTCTCTGCCCTAGAGACTGAACTGACGTGGAAACAGCCAAATGTAGAGTTTGTGATCATCTAAATAGGGAATGGACTAAAGTGTTCCTTTATTTTACCTTTTTAAAAATGTAAACTATTAAGTAAAATCACTGTATAAATAAGGGACGGTTAAATCTATGCAAGATTTGATCAACAGCAATACTATGAACCCAGTCTTGAGTTAGGATGTACCTAGGTCATGTGTGAAGCATAAACAAAGGAGAAAGCATGGCCTTGAAAATGTTATAAATTATATAACTATTAGGGGAAATAAAATGTCCTTTCATAAAGCAACTAGAGAATAAGTCAATAATATTAACCATAAGACTATACGGCAGAGAATGTCTGTGTGGATGGCTGTAAGAACTTAGTACGTAACAAAAGATCACTGAAGCTAGAACCTGACCCGCCACTGAACATGTGGCTCTTTACAGGTAATTGTCAGCAACCACACACACAAGAAATAAACAGGTAAATAAGATAAATTGCAAATAGTTAACAGTACTTAACATTTAAAATCTATTCTTTAACACAGGTGTTGATAAGGAGTCTTCCCAGAAGCACTTTGTTAGCTATTAATTTGTGCTGATAATTACATGATGACTGAAAATATCAAAATCTTAGTCTTAAATTTTCTATAACTCTGATTTTACTATAATTCATAATATCCCTCCCCTCTCCCTACCAGCTGCTCTATATTTGTATGGTTTTGTCTTTCTAAACCCTCCCAAATCTTGGGACAGAAGTGCCCAGATCTCCAGAAATACATCCACTCAAAACTGCCAAAAATATAACTACATTAATAAGGCAAAGAAGAAATACCAAAATGGAAATTCTTTGTTTCTTCCTTATTTCTTTCCTTCTATCTGTCCACTTTCCACCCATCGTTCGAGCCTTCCTTCCGTTCTTTCCTCTTTCTACCTTAACTTCCGTCCATTCCACCATCGCTTTCTATCCTCCCATCACTCCTGCAAACACTCAAGACCTGCCATATACCAAAGAAACAGAGCTGAACAAAAGAGTCATGGCCCCTGTTCTCAGGACATTTAGGATTTCTGCACAGCAAGGATCTAGAGTAGATCCTAGATCAAGAGGGATCTAACCAATCTCAAAAATTTGAAATTACTTGTGACACGGAATGCAAACATGGGCTAGGTTTCTCCCTTTTGTGCTAGAAACTGGGAAGATGTAAAAATAGCCTACTTCAAGAGCACCAGGCTGTACTCCAAAGTTCACAGTGGAAAAAGTTGGTGTGACAATGATGGACAAGTCATGTTGATGCCAGGAGACCTGGATTCAATTCCAAATCTTCAGAGAGAGAGGGAAGCATACAGAAGGTTTAGCAATGCCGTGGCACATACTAAGTCTCACTCAAAGTGATTATTATTATTATTATTGTGAAAAACTCAACAGAGAGCACTTTCTTGGAAACAATACACATTGTCATATTGCTTGATTTTATTCAACACATTTGTATGGCTATTGACATTAGCTTTTTAAGAATATGTGATCAACGTAATAGTAATACTCAAAGTGATGTTCAAGTTTAGAGCTCATGCAGGCTTTCCCAAACACAACAATTCTTCAGTGTCACTTGTAAAGGAAGAAGCTTTAGGCTGTGACAATTCATACATTCCCAAAATGGTATGACTTCTTAGAAAACTGCTGTCAATGATGGAAACCAGAAGAACATCAACCGATGCCAAAACAAAAAACAAAACAAAACTTCAAAATTTTTGGTTTTATAGATCTTAGGTTTGGTTGTTTCATGTATCCCCTTTTGTGTATGGGAACAAGTCCAGATTCCTTCAAATTTGGAACTTTAGAAAAGTAGCCAGAATGCCACTTAGACGAACAGTTTTCTTCTCTTTACATCTGAGAATTTATAAAACGTTCTTCTTTCTCTCTGTAAAGGAGTTTTCCAAGGCTCTTCCCAGCAGGTGGGTGAATACCTGGTCCCAGCACAAAAGGTGATCTGGCTTAAGGGACTTTGGCTCTCTGACAGAGCCAGAAATACAGGTTTCCTATTGTCCAGGACCTGGACCTTTCCATAGGAGAGAAGCCTGAACTCTGATCCTATCACCGGCTTGTTACCTTGGAATGTTCTAGGAGTTCAAGGAGCTGGCAAGGGAAACCTCCACTCACGATCTATCTTGCTCGTCTTGGAAAAAAAAGCTTGACATTCTTGAGCCTGAGTCAGATCCATATTTTCAAGCTTTCTTGGCACCAAACGATGCATTCCTAGTTGGTACACAGCTCCATGCCCCAGGGACAAAGGAAAAGGCCTCCGCTCGAGAAAGCTTGGGTACGTTTTCAGAGCACCTCCCCAGCTGTAGATCTAAAACCTTTCCGTCTGTCCACTTTCTCCTCCCTTAGATCACTTGCTTCTGAAAACTGTATCTCAAGGTAGATAGGGGGTTCCTATGATCAGCTGACTTTTACAGACTGGAACTGAGGGTCAGAGAGGCCACGAGGCTTGTTGTAACTGGCAGGTAAGAGTCCTTCTTGGCAGGTACTCATCAGCCTCACATTTTTGGGCCTCTAGACTTCCTGGACCATACCCCATGGCACCTCAAGGATACTCTTTCTACCAAACTGGATGAAAAAAAAAATACTGGTTTTCACTAGAGCAATATTTCTTACTCCTGACTGCACATCAAAATCACATAAGGGGGGCCCTGGGTGGCACAGGCGGTTGAGCGTCTGATTCTTGGTTTCGGCTTGGGTCACCATCTCAGGGTCATGAGACTAAGCCCCACACTGGGCTCCAAGCTCAGTGAGGCATCTCCTGAAGCTTCTCTCTCCCTCTCCCTCTGCCCCTTCCCACACTTGCTTGCACACACACATACTTCTCTCTAATAAATAAATAAATCTTTTTTAAAAAATCATACAAGGGGGTGCCTGGGTGGCTCAGTCATTAGGCATCTGCCTTCAGCTCAGGTCATGATCCCAGGGTCCTGGGATCGAGCCCCGCATCGGGCTCCCTGCTCGGCGGGAAGCCTGCTTCTCCCTCTCCCACTCCCCCTGCTTGTGTTCCCTCTCTCGCTGTGTCTCTCTCTGTCAAGTAAATAAATAAAATCTTTTCCAAAAAATCATATAAGGACACTTATTTAAAATGCAGATCCTCAGGCTCCACCCTTCTAGAGACTCCAAGTAAGAGTAGGATAGAATATATGTATTTTTAGCAAGTTTCCCGGGCAATTCTGACATCCCAGCTCAGGGCTACTCAGAAACTGGCATTAATAAAACCTGTAAGAGCAGAATGAAACTACTTTCCCCTTATAAGGCAGAGTGGTCCCACTCCTCAGGCCTTTTAACAGGCCCTTACTGTTGGGTGCCTGCAAGATGCAATTAGTCATCGCTTTCATCAGAAAGACTGGTCAGCATGGTGGAAAACAGCACACAGTGTAGGGCAGGAGACCAGGCTTTTAGTTTAACTGTAAAGTCATTCAAGTGGGGGCCTTTTCCAAGCCCTGGGGCTCTGGGTGAGTCACTCAACTCCTTCTCGGGCTCAGGAGCTTCTTCTGTCAAATCAGGCTCCTGAGGCAAATGTCACCCGAACCTGACAAAGGGTCCTTGCGCTCCTTAAAAGGAACATGATAAACAAGTATAATGGTGAGAGACTTTTAAAGTTCCCTCCTAGGCCAGCCTACAAATTGCAATCAGCATCACTGAGAGCAAGGTTTGCTGAAAGGTGTCTGTTAGCAGACCTCCCTCCAGTGCAGACCATGGTTCCCTAGTTCCCGTTGAATCACGTACCCGTGTCTAAGCCAGGCCCATGGAATTGTCCCCTCCTCACTTGTATTTCTGGCACCGCTTCTTGATAACCCCTCCTCTGCCCTACCCTAGATGTCAGAGGTTAGTGAACTTCGGCCCACATGCCAAATTCGGACTTCGGTCTATTTTTGTAAATAAGTTTTTACTGAAACAGCCATTCTCATTCACCGATGTATTATCCATGGCTGCATTTGTGCAACAGTGGCAGAGCTGAATGTGAGAGAGACAATACGTATCCTCTTGGTCTGCAAAACCCAAAGTATTTACTATCCAACCCTTTACAGAAAAAGTGTGCTGACTTCTGCGACAGCCAGTCTTTTTCAGACATTTTTGGCCATGACCCACAATAAGCACAATTTACAATGAGACCTAGTATACACAAAGATATTTATGTGTGTATTTATATAGACATATTTCTCAGACTAATATTTACCTTTACTAAATGCAATGCATTCTAAGAGGTTTCTAGTCTATTCATTTTTTTTTTTTTTTTACAAAAGCTGTCATGACATTTTATTAATTTCCTGACCAAATGAGTCTTGATTCATATTTGGAAAACACTGCTTTAGACAAACTGAACAACGGGCTACTTGCAACACATGTCCCCTGCTCTCCAGCCTCTATTTCTTTCTTGGCATTGCTCCCTCCATCTGGCAAGGCCTGGTCCTTTCATCTCTATGTATACAAATCCTTCCCATTCTTTAACAACCAGCCCAGCTTCCATCCCTCTCCTGAAATCTGCTTTGAACCTCCAGTCCCAAAGCATTTTCTCATCTCCCACAGCATTTTTTCTCTTCCTCTCTTATAGAAATTTAAGGTTTCTGCATTGCAGAACAGTCATCTATTTTTAATCTGTGCATCTTTCTAATGATGTACTCAAAGATCTTGAGTTTCTTAAGGGTATGGTCATAAGCCTTTTGTATTCTAAATACCATGCAATACAGTGCCTTGTACTGTGTAAGTACAGAATAAATGTTTATTAAATTGAAGTAAGCAAATATTTGTTACTAAGGGTATAATATGGTTTATGCATGTAATATTTTATCCTGCAAAGTTAAAGCTTGTCAATATATGATTTGTTGTAAGTGCTCAATAAATGCTGACAAGACAAAGGGAGGGATAACCTGGGCTTGCCAGTATCGATTCCAGTTACTAGATTTGTGTTGTTAGAGAAGGCATCACAGCTTGGACTGACCTAAGCACAACTACCAGCCACACATTTTGAGTCTAAACAGTAGCACTTGAGAGAGCTTGATATGGTCTCTCCTTTCCCAAGGAAACAAAAACGTACACCATCACTCCCAGACCATTAACAGTAATGCCACTAGCGTAGATAAGAGGAGAAAATTCCCCAGAATAAAATTTCTTCAGGAATCCCAGCATATCCTGAAATGCTGTCATTATAATCAGGTCAAGTGGTTTTACTGCAATCTGTTTAACCATGACCAAATAGGACTTATTCTCAGGAATTCAAGGATGGTTTGGTATCAGCCAATCCATCATGGTATTTCATTACATTCATAATAAAAGAGAAAAAAGTATTCATATATCACTAGATTCTGAAAGGACACCTGATAAATCCAGCAGCTGTTTCTACAAGGTTCTAAGTAAAATGAAAATAGGAAAAAAATATCTACATAGACCTGATAGAGATTTTACCAACATTAAGAAGCAATCACCGGGGTGCCTGGGTGGCTCAGTCAGTTGATAATCTGACTCTTGATTTCCGCTCGGGTCATGATCTCAGGGTCATAGGGCTCTGCACTCAGCACAGAGTCTGCTTGAGATTCTCTCTCTCCCTTTTCCTTTGCCCCTCCCCCCAAAATAAATAAATAAAATCTTTTAAAAAAATTTAAAAAGCAATCACCAAAACAGATGGTAAAATGTTAAATCCATTTCCATTAAAATCATGAATTATCACAATTATTATTTAATATAATTCTGAAGACTGTACCTAATGCAGTAAGAATATGACATAAAGGGTAAAAATAATAGAAAAGGAAACATACAAAGTCTTTTAGTCACAGATTATATGACTGTATACCTTTTAAAAATCACAAGAGATTATAGAGTTTTCAGAAAAGAAAATATAATTAATACTAGAATGTCCTAAGGTGGTTGCAAAAGAGAGAAAAGAACTCTATATAAGCACCAAAGAAATTAGAAAAATAAGGATATCAACATTAAAATCAAAGCTGTTAAAAGCTTTGAACCAGTTTCTTCAATTAATAAATTAGAAAGAGAACATGTGAAAGGGAGATATGCAGATTAAAAGATACTTAAGAGGTATCAACCAGAGGGGGCGGAGCAAGATGGCCGAGGAGTAGGAGACCTGGGTTTCCTCTGGTCTCAGGAATTCAGCTGAATAGGGATCAAACCATTCTGAACACCTACGAACTCAACAGGAGATCGAAGAAAAGAATAGCAGCAACTCTGAACAGAAAAGCGAGCACTTTCTGGAAGGTAGGACCTGCGGAGAAGTGAATCCGAGGCGATATTCGGGAGGATAGACGGCGGGGGAGGGGCCTCCGTGGGCCGCTTCTGGCAAGTGCTAGAGCCGCGGAGCACAAAATCGGACCTTTTAGAAGTCGGCTCTGCTGAGGGACATCGCTCCAGTGGCTAAGCGGGAGGTGGAAACCTCGCGGGACAGTGTGGTCTCAGGACCCTCGGGGTCACAGAACGACCGGGGGTGCCTGAGTGCGGCAGAGCTCCCAGGGATCGGAGCGGGGAAGCCGGCTGCAGAGACGGAGCCGAGGCGCGGGCTCTCAGCTCGGGGTTGCCATAAACTGTGATCTGCGGCCCAGTCGGGACACGGCTCCTCCAGCAGGGACCCAACAAGCAGCAGAGCCGGGGAGACTCCCCTTCCTCCCCCGGGAGGAGCGGCGCAGGAGCGCACCGCAGGGATCTGCTGGGTTTGGAGACTACACACGGGGTCAGGTGCCAGAGATAGAAACGCTCGATCACAGGCCAGATGAGCACGGAGTGCTGCCTGAGACCAGGGAGACGGAGTGACTTCTTTTCTCTGGGGGTGCACTGAGGAGCAGGGCCCCAAGTTCTCAGCTCCTCCGGGCAGAGATTGGGAGGCCACCATTTTCACCCTGGTCCTCCAAAGCTGTACCGAGAGCTTGGAGGGAACAAAAGCATCGGAGAGCAAACCCGAGCAGCTTGATTAGCCGGGACCGACAAGGGCAGGGCAATTCCGCTTCCGGCAAAGACATTTGTAAACCACGGCAACAGGCCCCTCCCCCAGAAGATGAACACGAACAGCCAGCAAGCCAAGACCAAGTTTACCCATCAAGGAGAACGGGAGAACTCCAGCGCTAGGGGAATACTGCACATAGAATTCATGACTTTTTTACCATGATTCATTAGTTTTTCAAAGTTGATTTTTTTAACTGTTTTTTTCTTTGATTTTTTCTTTTTCCCTTTTTCAACCAACATTTTATCAATCCCTTTAAAAAAAATTTTTTTTTATTTTTCATTTTTTAGAGTCATATTTTATCCCTTCATAGTAGTTACCCTTATTTTTGGCATATATATAAGTTGTTCTCTCTTTAAAATTTTGAGATACAGTTTCTTCTAAAAGATCAAAATATACCCAAATCACTAGTGTTTGGCTTTGTTCTAGTCTCCTGCCTGATCACATTCTCTTCCTTTTCTTTTTTCCTTTTCTTCTTTGTTTTTTAATCTTCTTTCTTTTCTCAAACAACTTCTTATCAATTCCTTTTATAAAATCTTTTACAATTTTCATCTTTACACTCATCTTCCATCCCTTTAGTGTATCAACCCTTATTTTGTACATATATAAGTCTTTCTTCCTTTAAAATTTTAGGAGGCGCTTTCTTCTAACAGACCAAAATACGCCCAAAATCTAGTGTGTGGCGCTGATCTATACACTAGTCTGATCATATTTGATCATATTCTTTTTGTTTTGTTTTGTTCTGTTTTTGTTTGTTTTTATCTTTTTCTTTTTCTTTTTTCTTTTTTTCTCTTTCTTTCCCTTTCTTTTCCCCTGGTTTCAGGTCTTTTCTGATTTGTATAGAGTACATTTGCTGGGGACATTGTTAACCTGTTAGCATTTTGTTCTCTCATTCATCTCTTCTCCTCTGGACAAAATGACAAGACGAAAAATATCACCTCAGCAAAAAGAACAAGAGGTAGTACCGTCTGCCAGGGACCTACTCAATATGGACCTTAGTACGATGTCGGACCTAGAGTTCAGAATCATGACTTTAAAGATACTAGTTGGGCTTGAAAGAAGCGTGGAAGTTATTAGAGACACCCTTCCTGGAGAAATAAAAGAACTAAAATCTAACCAAGTCGAAATCAAAAAGGCTATTAATGAGGTGCAATCAAAAATGGGGGCACTAACTGCTAGGATAAATGAGGCAGAAGAGAGAATCAGCGATATAGAAGACCAAATGATGGAAAATAAAGAGGCTGAGAAAAAGAGAGAGAAACAACTACGGGATCACGAGGGCAGAATTCGAGAGATAAGCGATACGATAAGACGAAACAACATTAGAATAATTGGGATCCCAGAAGAAGAAGAAAGAGAGAGAGGGGCAGAAGGTATATTGGAACAAATTATAGCAGAGAACTTCCCTAATGTGGGGAAGGAAACAGGCATCAAAATCCAGGAGGCACAGAGAACCCCTCTCAAAATCAATAAAAATAGGTCAACACCCTGACATCTAACAGTAAAACTTACGAATCTCATGAGACAAAGAGAAAATCCTGAAAGCAGCTCGGGAGAAGAGATATGTAACCTACAATGGTAGAAACATTAGATTGGCAAAGACCTATCCACAGAGACCTGGCAGGCCAGAAAGGACTGGCATGATATCTTCAGAGCACTAAAGGAGAAAAATATGCAGCCAAGAATACTATATCCACCTAGGCTGTCATTGAAAATAGAAGGAGAGATAAAAAGCTTCCAGGACAAACAAAAACTAAAGGAATTTGCAAACACAAAACGAGCCCTCCAAGAAATATTGAAAGGGGTCCTCTAAGCAAACAGAGAGCCTAAAAGCAGCACAGATCAGAAAGGAACACAGACAATAAACAGTCACAGTCACCTTACAAGCAAAACAATGGCACTAAATTCATATCTTTCAATAGTTACCCTGAATGTAAATGGGCTAAATGCCCCAATCAAAAGACACAGGCTATCAGATTGGATTAAAAAACAAGACCCATCGATATGCTGTCTGCAAGAGACTCATTTTAGACCCAAAGACACCCCCAGATTGAAAGGGAGGGGGTGGAAAACGATTTACCATGCTAATGGACACCAAAAGAAAGCTGGGGTGGCAATTCTTATATCAGACAAATTAGATTTGAAAACAAAGACTGTAACAAGAGATGAAGAAGGACACTATATCCTACTTAAAGGGTCTATCCAACAAGAAGATCTAACAATTGTAAATATCTATGCCCCTAACATGGGGGCAGCCAATTATATAAGGCAATTAATAACAAAAGCAAAGAAAAACATTGACAACAATACAATAATAGTGGGGGACTTTAATACCCCCCTGACTGAAATGGACAGATCATCTAAGCAAAAGATCAACAAGGAAATAAAGACTTTAAATGACACACTAGACCAGATGGACTACACAGACATATTCAGAACATTCCATCCCAAAGCAACGGAATACACATTCTTCTCTAGTGCCCATGGAACATTCTCCAGAATTGATCACATCCTAGGTCACAAATCAGGTCTCAACCGGTACCAAAAGATTGGGATCATTCCCT
Organism: Eumetopias jubatus; assembly: GCF_037043125.1. Classification (NCBI taxonomy): domain Eukaryota; kingdom Metazoa; phylum Chordata; class Mammalia; order Carnivora; family Otariidae; genus Eumetopias; species Eumetopias jubatus. The sequence goes on along the minus strand of NW_028274821.1, from coordinate 11,160,798 downwards.
GCATATTTTCAGACCACAGTGCTTTGAAACTAGAACTCAGTCACAAGAGGAAACTCGGAAAGAACTCAAATACATGGAGGCTAAAGAGCATCCTACTAAAGAACGAATGGGTCAACCAGGAAATTAAAGAAGAATTAAAAAAATTTATGGAAACCAATGAAAATGAAAACACAACTGTTCAAAATCTTTGGGATACAGCAAAGGCAGTCCTGAGAGGAAAGTATATAGCAATACAAGCCTTCCTGAGGAAACAAGAAAGGTCTCAAATACACAACCTAACCCTACACCTAAAGGAGCTAGAGAAAAAACAGCAAATAAAGCCTAAACCCAGCAGGAGAAGAGAAATAATAAAGATCAGAGCAGAAATCAATGAAATAGAAACTAAAAGAACATTAGAACAGATCAACGAAACCAGGAACTGGTTCTTTGAAAGAATTAACAAGACTGATAAACCCCTGGCCAGACTGATCAAAAAAAAAAAAAAAGAGAAATGACCCAAATCCACAAAATCATGAATGAAAGAGGAGAGATCACAACCAACACCAAAGAAATACAAACAATTATAAGAACATATTATGAGCAACTCTATGCCAGCAAATTAGATAACCTGGAAGAAATGGGTGCATTCCTAGAGATGTATCAACTACCGAATTTGAACCAGGAAGAAATAGAAAACCTGAACAGACCCATAACCACTAAGGAAATTGAAGCAGTCATCAAAAATCTCCCAACAAACAAAAGCCCAGGGCCAGATGGCTTCCCAGGGGAATTCTACCAAACATTTAAAGAAGAATTAATACCTATTCTCCTGAAACTGTTCCAAAAACTAGAAATGGAAGGAAAACTTCCAAACTCGTTTTATGAGGCCACCATTACCTTGATCCCAAAACCAGACAAAGACCCCATCAGAAAGGAGAACAACAGACCAATATCCTTGATGAACATGGATGCAAAAATTCTCACCAAAATACTAGCCAATAGGATCCAACAGTACATTAAAAGGATTATTCACCATGACCAAGTGGGATTTATTCCTGGGCTGCAAGGTTGGTTCAACATCTGCAAATGAATCAACGTGATGCAACACATTAACAAAAGAAAGAACAAAAATCATCCGATCCTCTCAATAGATGCAGAAAAAGCATTTGACAAAGTACAGCATCCTTCCTTGATCAAAACTCTTCAGAGTATAGGGATAGAGGGTACATACTTCAATATCAAAAAAGCCATCTATGAAAAACCTGCAGCGAATATCATTCTCAATAGGGAAAAGCTGAGAGCTTTTCCCCTAAGGTCAGGAATGCGGCAGAGATGTCCACTATCACCACTGCTATTCAACACAGTATTAGAAGTCCTAGCCACAGCAATCAGACAACAAAAAGAAATCAAAGGCATCCAAATCGGCAAAGAGGAAGTCAAACTCTCACTCTTTGCAGATGATATGATACTCTATGTGGAAAACCCAAAAGACTCCACCCCAAAACTGCTAGAACTCATACAGGAATTCAGTAAAGTAGCAGGATATAAAATCAACGCACAGAAATCAGTGGCATTCCTATACACCAACAACAAGACAGAAGAGAGACAAATCAAGGAGTCGATCCCATTTACAATTGCACCCAAAACCGTAAGATACCTAGGAATAAATTTAACCAAAGAGGCAAAGGATCTGTACTCAGAAAACTATAAAATACTCATGAAAGAAATAGAAGAAGACACAAAGAAATGGAAAAACGTTCCCTGCTCATGGATTGGAAGAGCAAACATTGTGAAGATGTCAATGCTACCTAGAGCAATCTACACATTCAATGCAATCCCCATCAAAATATCATCCACTTTTTTCAAAGAAATGGAACAAATAATCCTAAAATTTGTATGGAACCAGAAGAGACCCGGAATAGCCAGAGGAATATTGAAAAAGAAAAGCAAAGCTGGCGGCATCACAATTCCGGACTTCCAGCTCTATTACAAAGCTGTCATCATCAAGGCAGTATGGTACTGGCACAAAAACAGACACGTAGATCAATGGAACAGAATCAAGAGCCCAGAAATGGACCCTCAACTCTATGGTCAACTCATCTTTGACAAAGCAGGAAAGAATGTCCAATGGAAAAAAGACAGTCTCTTCAACAAATGGTATTGGGAAAATTGGACAGCCACCTGCAGAAGAATGAAACTGGACCATTTCCTTACACCACACACAAAAATAGACTCCAAAAGGTTGAAAGACGTAAACGTGAGACAGGCATCCATCAAAATCCTAAAGGAGAACACAGGTAGCAATCTCTTCGACCTCAGCCGCAGCAACTTCTTCCTAGAAACATCGCCAAAGGCAAGGGAAGCAAGGGCAAAAATGAACTATTGGGATTTCATCAAGATAAAAAGCTTTTGCACAGCAAAAGAAACAGTCCACAAAACCAAAAGACAACCGACAGAATGGGAGAAAATATTTGCTAATGACATATCAGATAAAGGGCTAGTATCCAAAATCTATAAAAGAATTTATCAAACTCAAAACCCAAAGAACAAATAATCCAATCAAGAAATGGGCAGAAGACATGAACAGACATTTTTCCAAAGAAGACATTCAAATGGCCAACAGGCACATGAAAAGGTGCTCAACATCGCTTGGCATCAGGGAAATCCAAATCAAAACCTCAATGAGATACCACCTCACACCAGTCAGAATAGCTAAAATTAACAAGTTAGGAAACGACAGATGCTGGCGGGGATGTGGAGAAAGGGGAACCCTCCTACACTGTTGGTGGGAATGCAAGCTGGTGCAACCACTCTGGAAAACAGTGTGGGGGGTTCCTCAAACAGTTGAAAATAGAGCTACCCTACAATCCAGCAATTGCACTACTGGGTATTCACCCCAAAGATACAAATGTAGGGATCCGAAGGGGTACGTGCACCCCAATGTTTATAGCAGCAATGTCCACAACAGCCAAACTGTGGAAAGAGCCAAGATGTCCATCGACAGATGAATGGATAAAGGAGATGTGGTATATATACACAATGGAATATTATGCAGCCATCAAAAGGAATGAGATATTGCCATTTGCAACGATGTGGATGGAACTGGAGGGTGTTATGCTGAGCGAAATAAGTCCATCAGAGAAAGACATGTATCATATGACCTCACTGATATGAGGAATTCTTAATCTCAGGAATCAAACTGAGGGTTGCTGGAGTGGTGGGGGGTGGCAGGGATGGGGTGGCTGGGTGATAGACATTGGGGAGGGTATGTGCTATGGTGAGCGCTGTGAATTGTGCAAGACTGATGAATCACAGATCTGTACCTCTGAACCAAATAATGCAATATATGTTAAAAAAAAAAAGAAGAAGAAGATAGCAGGAGGGGAAGAATGAAGGGGAGTAAGTCGGAGGGGGAGACGAACCATGAGAAACGATGGACTCTGAAAAACAAAGTGAGGGTTCTAGAGGGGAGGGGGGTGGGGGGATGGGTTAGCCTGGTGATGGGTATTAAGGAGGGCACATTCTGCGTGGAGCACTGGGTGTTATGCACAAACAATGAATCATGGAACACTACATCAAAAACTAACGATGTAATGTATGGTGATTAACATAATAATAAAAAAGAAAAAAAATTAACAAAAAAACAAAGGGGTATCAACCAGTTATAAAGTAAGATCTGTTGTATCCCAATCGGAAAAAAAAACTATTAAGGAAGGGTGAGAATAGGAGAAATTATTAAGAAATTACTTTTGGAGCTCCACTTCTGCATTCCGTTTAGGATGTGGATATCTATAAGAGAATGTCACTCCTGCCCCACTAATAAGAAAAGGCCAGGAACCTACAAAATCATAACTTTTCTTGAACTCATTAGAAATATGAGGTCATAAGGCAATAAAGTAAGCGACTCCCAAAAGGTGACAAGCCCCTTCAAGAAGAAACAGGACACAAAACCATCTCTCCTTTGGCAGATCACAGAAAAAAGAGAATGCTTCTATAAAAGTGAAAAATAAGAAGTCACTTAAGAGTTTCAAAAATGCTTAAAGGCCAAGAAGAGCCTATCATGTTGGTTTAAAATTGCTAGGAGTCCCAGATACAAGGGACACATTTCCAAGTTATTTCCCACAAACCTTCACTGGGTGCTCACAAAAAAGACGGGAGACAGAGAAGCAGACCTAATAATGTTGGCATGCGGCTGAGACATAAGCCTGAAGCCCTTCCAGGTCTCCAAACCTTTTTTTAATAGGAAACAAAAGGCTTAAACTTTTGGATATATGAGTTGCAAACTTTCTCATCCCAAGAACCCATGCAAAAATCCACTGTTACTGGAATAGGGATTGAACTGAAAACCCTCTTGGGAGGAAGGGTAGGGAAACTTTTTGGACCCAGCATCTTACTCCAATACTAAGCAGAGATCTGCTGCCACTAGAGAAGGGTCAAGCACCTGACAACAGAGGTCTATCTTGTATCACAGACATGCGGGCACTGTTGAAAGCTGCAAATGAAACAGAAACACTGAAAAATGTCCTCCAGCACCCCATCTTTCCTTTTGGCACACAGTAAAAATATCCCACTTCTGGAAGAATTTGAACCCTATGCAACACTAAAAATTAAAATAGAAACAATAAAATCCAAACCCAGCTCAACTCCTGATTAGATTAATTTAACCTTGCATAGTAATGGCCTGAAAAAAGAAGAGGTATGCCCATTTCTGTGTATAAATATTTTTTACTTGAAAAAAAATAAAAAACAAATATTGTTTACCTGAGTCTCTATTGTTCTTATATACATTCTGTCCAGTATTCAGTGATAAATTATGAGATACACAAAAAGCAAGAAAGACTAAACCATTGCTTTATTTCTCGATAAAGAGACACCGGGTTCAGAGAGAAATCAGATATTAGAAATAACAAACAGGGAGTTTGGAATAACTATGTTTGATATGTAAAATGATCTAATGGAAAAGGTAAGCAACATATTAAACAGATGGGGAATTTTCTCACCAAGATGAAAATTATAGAGTCAGAGAGAAATGCTGGAAATAAAAAACAATATCAGGGATGAAGAATTCCTTCACTAGGCTCATCAGAAGACTGGACACAGCTAAGGAAAGAATCAATGACTAAAAGATAATGACAATAGAAACTACCTAAACTGAAACACAAAAGAAAAAAAAAAAAAGCAAAACCAAACAGTATGTGTAAAGAGCTCTGAGACAACATATGGTCACAAATCATCTAACACATGTGTAATCAGAATCTCAGAAGAAGAGAGAAAGAATTGGGAAGGAGAAATATTTAAAAAGATAATGACGGAGAATTTTTTTTTTAAAGATTTTATTTATTTATTTGAGAGAGAGAGAGAATGAGAGATAGAGAGCATGAGAGGGAAGAGGGTCAGAGGGAGAAGCAGACTCCCCGCCGAGCGGGGAGCCCGATGCGGGACTCGATCCCGGGACTCCAGGATCATGACCTGAGCCGAAGGCAGTCGCTTAACCAACTGAGCCACCCAGGTGCCCCATGACGGAGAATTTTCTAAAATTAATGAAAGACAATAAGCAATAGATCCAAGAATCCCTCAAACCCCAAGCAAGGTTAAAAAAAATACCTAGATATATTATAGTTAAACTATTGAAAACAAAACATAAAAAGAAAATATTGAGGGCAGCCAGAGGTAGGGGTTGGGAAGAGTTTAAACATAGAGCAACAGAGACAAGAACTGAAGCACCCTTCTTGGAAAGTATGCAAGCCAGAAGACAATGAAGTAACATCTTCAAAATACTGAAAAAAAAGAAATGAATTTTTAACATCTTAGATGTGATAGTAGTACTGTGGCATTACATATTTTTTCTCAACAGCCTTTATACTTAAAGATTCACACTAGGGATTGTTTCACACTAACCGGAGAGGAGAGCTCACCTCGTAGATGAAGGTAGAGATAAAGCAAGATTGACCATGAGTTGACGATGATTGAAACTAGGCGATAAGCAGGTGGGAATTCAATGATATTCTCTCTACTCTCATACAATTTTTTGAATTGCCATAATAGAAAATTTTGTAAAGAAATGGAAATTTTAAAATATTTTTTATTTGAGTACAGTTGACACACAATGCTACATTAGTTTCAGGTATACACATAGTGATTCAACTTCTCTATACGTTATGCTATGCTCACCACAAGGGTAGACAGAATCTATCACCATACAACACCATCACAATACTACTGACTATATTTCCTACGCTGTGCCTTTCATTTCCATGACTTATTCATTCTATAACTGGAAGCCTGAATCCTCCACTCCCCTTCACTTACTTTGCCCATCCCTCTACATCCCCTTCCCCTCTGGCAACCACCAGTTTTTTCTTTGTATTTAAGAGTCTAGTTTTTTTGTCTCTTTTTTTCTTTATTCATTTGTTTTGATTCTTAAATTCCACATCTGAGTGAAATTATACAGTACTCTGGGTCCATCCATGTTGCAAGATGGCAAGATCTCATTCTTTTTATGGCTTAGTAATATTCCACTGTGTGTGTATATATATATATATTCCACATTTTCTTTACCCATTCATCTATGGATAGACACTGGGTGATTTTGCTTTTTGTTTTTTTATTCATTTGTTTTGTTTTTTAGATTCCACACTTGATCTTAGCCAAAAGGCCAAGAAACGATTGTGTTTTACATTCCACATATGAATGAAATCATATAGTATTTATGTTTCTCAGACTGACATTTCACTTGGCATAATGCTCTCTCAGTCTATCCATGCTGTTGCAAATGGAACAATCTCATCCTTTTTATGGCTAATATTCCATCACACACACACACACACACACACACACACACACACACGCATCTTCCTCATCCATTCATCTGTCAATGGACACTTAGGTTGCTTCCATATCTTGGCTATTGTAAATAATGCTGCAATGAACATAGAGGTGCACATATATATCTTTTCAAATTAGTGTTTTCATCTTCTTAGGGTAAATACCCACCATATACAAAAGTAAACTCCAAATGGGTTAAAGACCTAAGTGTGAGACCTGAAACCATAAAAATCCTAGAAGAGAAAACAGGCAGTAATTTCTCTGACACCGGTCACAGCAACATTTTTCTAGATATGTCTCCTAATGCAAGGGAAACAAAAGCAAAAATAAGCTATTGAGACTACATCAAAATAAAAAGCTTTTGCACAGGAAAGGCAACCATCAACAAAACGAGAAAGGCAGCCTACTGAATGGGAGAAGATATTTGCAAATAATGTATCTGATAAGGGGTTAATATCCAAAACATGTAAAGAACTTAGGCAACTCAAGACCAAAAAACCCTAAACAATCTGATTTAAAAATGGGCAGAGGACCTGAATAGACATTTTCCCAAAGAAGACATACAGATGGCCAACAGACACATGAAAGGATACTCACATCACTATCATCAGGGAAAGGCAAATTAAAACCACAATGAGATGTCACCTTACACCTGTCAGAATGGCTAAAATCAAGAACACAAGAAACAACAGGTGTTGGCGAGGATGTGGAGAAAGGGGGAACCCTCAACGCACTGCTACTGGGAATGCAAACTGGTGCAGCCACTTTGGACAACAGTGTGGAGGTTCATCGGAAAATTAAAAATAGAATTACCATATGATCCCAAAATTGATTTAAAAAAAAAAAGAGAGAAAAACATGGCCAGAAGATATGAGTGTATCATTGCACATATCCCATCAGGTTTCTCTGATTTTTTTTCCTCTAATTATCTCTCCCCATACATAGCCTTTGGTTCACAGTGGGGTCACAGGTCTCCAAACTGGGGTCACACAGGGCTGCAGCCACAGCCGCCCTCTCCAGTGATGTCACCCCAGCAAAACCTACCAGTGCCAAAGCTCTCTTCTCCACACAGAGAGCACCGTCCCGAGTCCATCAGATTGGAGAAGAATCTCCATCCCGCTGGGGTCTCATATACAGGGACCTTCATTGATTTGGCCACTCTGAAAAATGAAATTCAAGGCAACAGTCAATTCATATATCTCTTCTCCTTTCTTTTCTCAGCACAGAAGTAAGTCTTTAGAATTTATTAATTCTATAACTAGATTTCAGAACATTCTGGACAGTGTTGACATTTTTCAGGATGTTAAAAGCCATAAGGTAGAAAATGATAAATAATCTATTCCAGTGGTTCTCAGTTTTGCTTTCCCCATAATATAGAAAATATTGAATTAATGTAGAGGATATTCTCACATTTGTGTTTCCCTTCTATAAATGTTCCTTTATCTTCACGGTAAGATCCCACTTGGGGATCTCAGAATCTAAATTAAGAGGGAGTTTGGGTCTAAGCACATTGGAATATTGTTTGACAATATCTACTAAAGATGAATATACACATATCCTATGACCCAGCAATTCAACTCCCAGAAATTACTAATGACATGTAGTGGACACTGTGGTGTACAGCTCTGCTTCACTGCCCCCCCCACACACACACACAAGGACTTTTAGGATTGGAAAACTCATTCTACCAGCTCCTAGAAATGTTGATGGCTAACAGCTCACAGACATGGCCTCCACTCTCTGCCAAAGAGAGATGTCACTCTCAAAATCATGCTTCCTTTCCTGGGTCAATCCACATCCAATGGCTGGTAAATGGGGATATAGGTATAAAGGTCTAGCCTCCTTGCACCTGTTTGGCACAACTCTGTGGGACCATTTCAGCTCTAGAGCTCCCCATAAGTTGACTGAGGCCTTTGCCAAGACTGCACTGCAGTCCAGCTTCTCTCTTGGGGTCCTAGTCCCCTTCCGCGCTCCCCCATAGGTACTGATCTTAAAGACAACTTTGGTCTTGACGGCAGAAAGGAATAAACTTCTTGCAAGCAAATCTCTCTCAGGGCTACTACCTGGGGAACCCAGTGTGTGACATTACTCAACAGAATATATACACAAGATTTTACAAAAATGATCACAGAATCACAGTTCGTAAGAACCGAACAAACCAAATGTCCATTGAGTAGGATGGACAGATGATTTGTGATATATAATGCACTACCATAAATTTCATGGAACAAACTTGCTACATGCAACAACTTGGATGAATCTCACAAACATTATGTTAAGTAAAAGAAACTGGGAACAAGAAAATATACACTGTATTGTTCCACATAGATAAACTTCAAGAACAGCTAAAACTAATTGGTGCTGTCACAATTCAGGCTCAGGGGATCAGAGAGGTCAAGTGATTTGTTTAAGGTTTCACAGAGGTGAGAGGCAAAGCTAGAATTTGGACCCAAGTCTGCTTAATTTCTGCTCATGTTCCATTCCACCATATTATGTTGTCTTCCCACATGTTCTAAGAGATATGTAGAACTCAGATTATGTTGGGGAATGATCTGCTACTGTACCATTGACCTAAAGAGTTTCAGCTTTCCCACATGCAAGCAACCAAAAAGCAAAAACATCAAATGTCTGCCACCAGCAAGATTTAGTTTTTCAAAGGCTGTAAGTGCAGGAGGTAGCCAGAGAAAGGAACCAGTGAGGGTATCTTGGTGAAGAAGAGGAAGAAAGGTGCACAGAGGACAAAAGACACAATGTAATAATGATTTCTTTAGGTTTGTTTTGTGGCCAGCTAAAGAAAAAAAATATCTAGAAACTCTTGCTACAGGAAAGTGAACACCTTCCCTTCCATAATATCTAAATATAACTGGATGTGTTCAGGATCTTGAAAAATTGTGTGCTAAATCTCTTTCGAGTTTGCTTTGAAACGAAGCACTTTTTAGATGTTCGGGTATTACATCAAAGGTTCTGTTGTTGTTGTTGTTTTAATGGGCTAAGAAAGATATACAATCATACTTCTAGCCTGGTAGGAACAATGAAGTAAATCCTCCCCGAATTGTAGATCAAAGGTAAATTTTCATAGCCATTAATGTCATAGTCAGAAGCTGAAGGAAGGAGGAATAATTCACACAAAAGCTTCCCAGAGTCAGCACATAGAAAGCCTAGGTCAAAATTAATGTAGCAAATATGAAAGCATATGATTACCAAATAGAATGTGCAACATGGAGTAGATGTAAGGGTGAGAAAAAGGGTAGAAAGTCTGGGGACATATATTTTCTAGCTAAAGCGTTCTTGTAGGTTCAAAGCCAAGTTGGCAGATCTGAAGGGAGGAGAAAGGATTTCCCTTGCTCCCACCCTTCCCAATTAATCACTGTCAGGAGGTCACCAGGCTGAGGGCTGAGGCTGGATTTTAAAGGACCGGATACTTCTATAACTAAGCCACGGTTGTAGCTACACAAGCTAGGATAACAATGTGGGTAATTAAATTCTGGGATCCTGAGCATGAGCTGATTGTGCCCTAGAGTCAGAAAGGAATTCCCCTCCCGCCCTCCCTCTACTGAACCTGGGATCCATCCCCAACACTGCATTCAGCAGATATCATGCTCTAGGCTGGTTTTTGGCAGGAGACCCCTGGAGATTTTCTGAAAACTTAAAATGAAGCTGCTCATGCTGAGGGTCATCACCCTTCTTGACTGCTGCCACCATGTGTTGGAGACAAACATAAGAACTCACTTCCTAGGAAAGACCAGAGTATGAAGAAAAAGAAAGAAAATCAGTCTCGACCACAATTTTCCTGCAAGCGGGAGTTGAGTTCTGGTAATTAAAAAAAATAAAAACAGGGGCACCTCGGTGGTGCAGTCAGGTAAGTCTTTGACTCTTGGTTCCAGCTCAGGTCGTGATCTCAGGGTCCTGAGATTGAGCCCTGTGTCGGGCTCCACACCCAGCATGGAGTCTGCTTAAGATTCTCTCTCCCTTTCTCTCTGCCCCCTCCCTCCTCGTGCTCTCTCTCTGTCTCAAATAAGTAAACCTTTAAACAAACAAACAAACAAAAAGAACCATGGTGGATGCAAACTGCTCAGTGTGATTTTTAAACTTCTAAAAATGTGGCTCTGGGTTGGAAACAGCCTCAACTTATCTTTCCAACAGTTTCTCTCATGAAAGTCACTACAAACTCCTAATAACTGGACAATCTCTTATTTTTCAAATTTGCTCTTTCATTTTTGCTATTGTTGGCTACTCCTTAGTCCTTCTTCATGCTTTCCATTTTACCTGGATTAATCCTTTCCAATCTCTGTCAATATCCTTCATGTTGCTTCAAGACCTATCTTAAATGCCCTGCCACTGTGAAGACTGTGGCAAAGGCTGCTAGGTGACCAACAAACCCATCTCTTCTCCTGGACACACAGCTGGACTATACTTCCCAACCTCCCTCCCAGTTAGCTGTGGCCACAGGGTGGAGTTCCAGCCAATGGAACTTGAGTGGAAATGACATACACCCTTTGCAGATCTGGCTATTAAACTTTCCCATCCTCCATATTCTTTCTCCTTCTGCCAGCTTACAGTGGACAAGCCGAGCAAACCCAGGAGCTATACATTGAAGATGGCAGACCCACAGTATGGAAGGATCCACGTCTCTAAATTACCATTTGGAGCAGAATCAACCACCAATCAGAAACACCTGTTTTTAACTTTTGATGACTGAGAATATTGTCTTATAGAAGCAGCTCCATTATCTTAGTCAATATAACCCTTCCTTATCATTACAATCAATCCAAAGTAAGCCTTCCTGCTACATTTCCTCTCACTTGGTATAGGTCTTTATGTTTACGTTGTCATTGCTGATGTTGTCACATCCTTAACACTTTTCTTCCACACACAGATACACACTACTGTCACCACCAGCATTAGAAATTCTTTGAGGCAGGAACTACATCTTATATACATTTATAGCTCTTCAATGTTTAGGATAATATAGCACGTTGTCAGATTTGCCCTTAATAAATTCTGTATCATTTCAGTTGACTAATATCTATTATTTAAGGGGTGTTATTGGATAGCAGGGGGCAAAGTATCTCTAATTTTGTGGTCTTTTTCTCTTGTAGTTTCCTAAAAATATAACTAAGTCATCTCTGCATGTTTTATTTACTTATTGACTTTAAAAGATTATTTATTCACTTATTTGAGAGAGTGTGAACGGGGAGAGGGACAGGGAGAGAGGGAGAGAGAGAATCCCAAGCAGACTCTGTGCTAAGCGTTGAGCTCCACACGAGGCTCAGTCTCACAACCCTAAGATCATGACCTGAGCCAAAATCAAGAGTCAGACGCTTACCAACTGAGCCACCCAGGCGCCCCACCATGTGTTTTATTCAAATTCGTCATTTTGAGAAAGAGAATTTCACAAGATGTTGATTAGTGGGATTATCAGGATGAGACAAAGGCATTTCTTGGAAATAGAGATCGCACAGATTTAGGGCAATGACTAACTAAAAATCAAAGGTGTGAAGAGCAAGAGAATACATTTTTCTGTTTTACCAGTCTGGCCATCACCCTACCCTCATGTGATCAAACAAGATAACAGATACAAAAGCATCCTAACCATACCCTAAAAGCTCACCAAATTAAGGGGGTCTGACATATCCATCTTTGCGCTTCCAGCACAATGCACGGTCACAGTCGCTATTCAAATATCTATTAACCTAATTATAAAGTACTACAACATTATGTGTGATATACTCTACTGGAATATCAATGGTTAATGACTCTCTTTTAGCATGTGAGCCAAATAAAAAATGATTGGTTATATCAAGCACATGAAGCATACCCAGCTGCTCTTGGAATCCTACTTCAACAAAGCTGCAGTAGACTTAAAGAGAACAAGATCCAGGTTCCTCTTCTTTTGATTTATCTTCAAACGTCCACTTTCTTGAAAGCCAAGCAGGGCTCATGACTCTGTTTTCTACACACCGAACTCTTAGCCCCATTTTTAAACGCCCCCAATAGCATAGAGTAAATATTTGCATCACATATATCCAACAAAAGACTTACATGCAGTTTATATCTTAAAACTCTTATATAGGGCGCCTGGGTGGCTCAGTTGGTTAAGTGTCTGCCTTCGGCTCAGGTCATGATCCCAGCATGGGGCTCCCTGCTCGGTGGGAAGCCTGCTTCTCCCTCTCCCTCTGCCTGCCACTCCCCCTGCTTGTGCTCTCTCTCTCTGTCAAATAAATAAATGAAATCTTAAAAAAAAACAAAAAACCTCATACACATCAGTAAAAAAGGCAGATAAGGCAGATAACCTTTTTAAAAAGTCTTGGGCAAAAGTGTTAAACAGGCACTTTATAAAAGAGGATATTCGATTGACTAATTAGCATATGAAAAGATGCTCAATATCAGTAAAGATTATGTTACTGCAAATTAAAACCACAATGAGATAAGACTACACACCCACAAGACTAGCTGAAAAGAGTGGTATTGACAAGTGCTGGTGAAAATAGGGAATTCATGTATTGCTAAAGGAATGCAAATCAGTACTGACTATGCATATTTATTTACGTGACATATTTACATAAAGGAGTAGCATAGAAGAGAAAAAATGAACAAGCTACCACTACACAGAAAGACATGAATGCATCACATAAATATAACATTGAGTTAAAGAAGTCAGCACAGAGGAATATAAACTGTATGATTCAATTTACATATAATTCAAAGTAGAAAACTAATCACTGACATTGGTCTAGGCAATTATTTTTTGGGTAGGATGCTAAAAGCACAGGCAACAAAAGCAAAAATAAACAAGTGGGACAACATAAACCAAAAAGTTACTACATAGCAAAGAAAACTACCAACAAAATGAAAAGACAACCCACGAAACAGGAGAAAATATTTGCAAACCTTATATCCAGTAAGGGGTTAATATCCAAAATATGTAAGGAACTCTTACAACTCCATAACAAGAAAACAAACAATCCAATAAAAAAAAAAAAAATGGGTGAAGGATCTGAAGAGACATTTTTCTGAAGAACGCATACAAATGGCCAACAGATATATGAAAAGGTGTTCAATATTACTAATCATCAGGGAAATGCAAATGAAAGCCACAATGAGATATCACCTCACACCTGTTAGAATGGCTATTATTAAAAAGACAATAGATAAGAGCTGGCAAGGATGTGGACAGAAGTGAACCCTTGTGGGGCGCCTGGGTGGCTCAGTTGGTTAAGCGACTGCCTTCGGCTCGGGTCATGATCCTGGAGTCCCGGGATCGAGTCCCACATCCGGCTTCCTGCTCAGCAGGGAGTCTGCTTCTCCCTTTGACCCTCTTCCCTCTCGTGCTTTCTATCTCTCATTCTCTCTCTCTCTCAAATAAATAAATAAAATCTTTAAAAAAAAAAAAAAGAAGGGAACCCTTGTGCACTATTGATGGGAATATAAATTGGCACAGCCACTATTGAAAATAGGATGGAAGTTGCTCAAAAAAATTAAAAAATAGCTACCATATGATCCAGCAATCTGACTTCTGGGTGTATATACCCAAAGGAAATGAAAACAGGATCTCAAAAAGATATGTCCATGTCCATGTTCATTACATAATTATTTACAGTAGTCAAGATATGGAAACAGCCTAGATGTCCGTCAACAGATGAATGGATAAAGAAGATGTGGTATATATATACAATGAATATTATTCAGTCATAAAAAAGAAGGAAATCCTGCCGTTTGTGACAACATGGGTGAACCTGGAGGGCATCTGCTAAGTGAAATAAGCCAGGCAGAGAACAAAAAATACTCTATGGTATCCCTTCTACACAGAGTCCAAAAAAAGTCAAACTCATAGAAACAGAGAATAGATGGGTGGTTGTCAGAGCCTAGGGGGTTGGGGGAAATGGGACATTGGTCAAAGGGCACAAACTTCTAGTCAAGATGAGTAAATTCTGAGGATCTAATGTACAGCACAGTGACTGTAGTTAGTAATACATAATGTATTCTTGAAATTTGCCAAGAGTAGCATTCTCATAAAAAAATAAGTAACTATGTGCTGTGATGAATGTGTTAATTAACTTGACTGTGGTAACATTTGTGATAATCATTGGTGACAGAAGTCAGGGCAGCGGTTGCCTCTGGGGAGGGAGGGAAGGAAGAAGTAGTAATTGGAATGGAGAACAAGGGAGCTTCTGGAGTGCTGTTTTGTTACTTGATCTAGATGTTAGTTACACAGCAATGTGCCTTTGTGAAAAGTCCTTGAGCGACTTAAGAGTTGTCCTTTTCTTTATATACCTTATACTTCAACAAACATTTATTTAAAAAAAAAAAAACCGGGAGTATTTATGACTAAGTACACGTTTGAATTGGCTATGTTTACATAATCCCAAGAAATAAACTACTGAAGATGGAGTTTAATAGCATTCTGGATATGCTGGTTAATGTCTAGCAAACATTTCACAAACCTGCCCTCGAATTAGCCCTTCAGTATTTTCGCATCGATGAGTTCACTCCCAGACCCCTTCTTTGATGTCTGGCACTGCTGGCTGGAGTTGCTCTCAGGTAAAAGGCTTGTGTGAGTTTGCACTTTAAAAGCATTTCTAAGGCAGCCTACTCAACTCACAAATATGAATTAGGCAGAATTCAGCTAGGCCTTGTTTTCTAATAGCCATCTTAAAGTCGACTCTTTTTTTTTTTTCATTTAGTAAACCTTTAATGATTGTTCTTGAGCTATGATGCCAAGCATTGGGGATATAATGGTAAGTCAAACACACGTGGCCCCTGCCATATGTGGCTAATGGTCCAAGACTAACCAACACATATAAAATTGTTATTGGAACGTTCTGGGAAGGAAAGACTCTCAGCAGTTGGAGTGCGAGGAGAACTTCAGATAGTTAGGAATTCCTAAGAAGTGACATTTGACCTGAGATCTAGGGAATGAGTACTAGTAATCTAGGTGTCTTAGATGGGGTTCCCTAGAGGCAGGCCCTGAGACAAAGATTCCTCTACTAGAGATTTATCAAGGAGAGATGGGTAAGGGTTGGGGAAGCAGGACAGAGAAGGGGAGGAAGCCAAGCAATAGTGTGCTCTCAGGCACAACTGTGCAGAGAATAGCTTCAGCCAGACCCTTTCTTGGGACCCTAGATGGTAAGCCTTGCCTTAGAGTTGTCCTGATCTGTGACAAGCTTGCTGGTCTTTCAAACTCTCACTTAGAGCTATTGGTTAAAGGCCCCTGTGGAAGGAGGGCTTAAAGGCACAGGCATTCAAGTCTACTTTTAAACTCATCTTTTGGATGGAGCAACTCACACTTTCAAGTAAAATAAATATAAAATGGGAGGCTGTCATAATAAGATGATCACAAAAGTTTTTCATCCATATATGTAAACTTGAGCAAAGAGCTGCTTTTCCTGATCCCTGTAATACCTCAGCTTGGTCTAGACCCCAAAACTTACATATTAAATAATACCTTCTTTGCCTGTCCTATCAGGGAGGTTGTAAAGATCAAGTAAGATAGTATATAACAAAAAGAAAGGGCTCTAACAACTCTAAAATGCCCTACAGAGTTACCACTTGACCACCGTCCTTTGTATTGGATTTTTCACTTAATTCAAAGGGAAATGGACATTTCATTTAAAGAATATTTACAGGAAAAAACAAAAGATAACTGCATGTCTCACGTTCCCCTCAAATTTCTAGATTTTGGCCAACTGTAGAACAAACAAAGGTTGGGTCTTTGCTGCTTTATCTAGAAGCTTCTGCACTTTCATTTTAGGTAAGTGTTATGGCAGAAAAATAGGATCCTTTTTTATTAGATTTTAAATTTTGTTAGGAAACATAAGGCAGGCATATTTCTGAGGATCTTGACATCATTTAAAAGAAAAACATTTTGGCTTTGGGAAATTGACCAAAGATCTAAGAGAAAAATATGTAAAACTGAAACAATCACAGGTTTACTCTCTTAAGCTAGGAAATTATCTGGAACCCTATGTCTGGGAATTAACAAGTGTCTGTTTACAATCTTGATGCTTAAGCACTTTGATGTAAACTCTTTCTGGTTCTAATTATTTTCAAAGAAGAAAAATTGTTGAAAGGCTAGGGCTGGTGAATTTTAAGCCCCAAGAGTTCCAGCTAAGCTGAGGGATAAAGAGACAATTGTCAGCGGTCCTTCAGATTCCCATAAGATCGCTCCCCCAACAGCAAAAAGTGAATGGTCTTCTTGTCTTTTTGTTTTCCTTTCAATTTTTGGTTATGTAGACACCTTACTGAAGCCTTTTAAAAAATGCCTATATAATACACTTGGAAGACTGAGAATCAACTCACTCCGGTAGACAAACAGTAATAAGAAATGATATGACAGTTCAAGGCCAGGAGATAATGTATCTCAGCAAACAAAACTTCTTCTCTTTCTTAAAACCTTTTCTTTCTTTTCTCTTCTGGATTCAATTAACATCTTTTCCTGGAGCGTATTATACAAATCTTACTGATCCTATGTCGTAAAATAGGAGAGAAGGGACATTTGGGCTTTGGACATGAAATAAATACACACTGACTGTAAATGGGTACTCATTCCAAAGGGAGAACAAAGCCCAGGGTAAACTAGTATCTGTATAATGCTGCATCGCCATTCTGTGGATAATGCCATGAGCAGAGATAAACATTGAAATAGGAAGGCATTAGCAGTTTTCCCAAAGCATACATCTATTCCTTGCTCTGGTGTTTTACGCTGGATTCAGTTTCAGCGTGCCACAGGGACCTCGGTGTTTGTCCTCAGTGTTCTATGAGCCTAAGTTTGACCCTAAAATGATTAATTTATATCTTTTCAGCCTAAATTTGGCAGAAGAGTTTTGGCAATCTATACCCACAGGTAATATGAGAAGGGGAAGGAAAAGAAGAATGAGCAGAATATTCCACACGTTGGGTCTAAATATAAGGAAAAGATTGATAAATTTAATTGCATTAAAATTTGTAAAAATTTCTATTAGTCAAAAACACCAAAAAAAGGAGATACGCCATAGACTGTGACAAGATATTTGCAAGACATAAAACTGAAGGATTAGTAGCCAACCTAAATAAAGAAGCCCTGTAAACCAATAGGAAAAACTCAACTGACCTAAGCAATTCACAAGAAAGGAAGATTAATTGGCCAACATGAAAATACAAAGTAAAGGAGGGAAATTAAAATTTAAACACAGACATAGTCATACTCATCGTGTAAAAAAAGAAAAAAGAAAAAATCTAATAATACCAAGTGTTGGTGGGAATGTCATAGGAAAATGGAAACCCAAACACTGGTGGCAAAATTGTAAATTAGTACACTCACTTTACAAGGTAACTTGAGAAATCTTAGTGGAATTAATCATACTCTATGACCCAGCAAGCCCACCTCTTGGTATCTATTTTAGAGAAACTGGTATAAGTGTGCACAAGGAGACATGGTCCAAGGATGTCTATTACAGCACTGTTGATGAGAGAGAGAAAGAGCTAAGCCAGAAGCAACTTAATGGTCCATCAGTAGGGGACGTGACAAACTGTGGTTTGTTTATACACTGGCAAATAAACGGCTGTGATTCAAGGGCCTCAATGCATAGATTGTAAAAACAAACAAACAACAACAAAAACCACACACAAGGAAGAAATTAAGTGTGTATTTCTGTCTTGGAATACTATCTTAGATCCCTAGTATTCCAATTACTATTTCTCCCTCACTAGTTCAAATTGAAAACCTAGTGGGATATCATTCCTACTTCTAATAATAGGTTTCAGACATTTGCAACTCTGAAGAATTAATGGGAATAAATAACTAAGTGAAGAGCCCCTATACCATCGGGTTCAGAGAACCATCCAGAACCTGCCAGTGCAACCAGAGCACAGAGGAACTAGGAAGATCTTCCTTGTCCCATAGCTATGCCTCTGAAGGCAGAGAGCAAGTCCATGTACACTAGCTGTAGCCTGCCATAATTAATTGGCCTGGGCATTTCCCAAGATTCTCAGCCAGGGCTTTCCACTTGCATGGATAGAACTCAAAGTCAGCTGACCTTCTCTCCTTCCCCCCTCCCTTCTTTCCTCCCTTCCTCCCTCCCTCCCTCCCTCCCTTCCTCCCTTCCTTCCTTTCTTCCTTTTTAATTAAGAGATGGTGCTTATACTCAGTGTAGTATAAGCATTTCCCCCCTCCCTTTCCTCTTGCTAACCCATCCATCAACATTACAGAGAATTCCAGTTCTGCATATGGTTCTTAAGAGAGACTGTCATTTTTAGCTTACTTTAGGGAGTTAATTCTTGGTTCTTTGACAGAAGGAAAAGAACCTTCTAGACCAAAGCACTGAAAATTCTGGGAGGAGATGCCTGCCAGAGACACAAAGACCTTTAGATTTGGTGGGGTTCCCTCTGGGAATGTGAGCGGCAGCTGCCCATGCTGGTTTTGGAATACAACAGACCACACAAGTCATTCCTCTGGTGTTTTATCTCATGGGGAACTCTGACCTGTGGCCTAATAGATGAGCCAGGTTGCTGTTTCCTGGGAAGCCAGAACAAGTCATCAGGCAGCTCTTTCTAAATGGGCTTTGGGAAAATAAGCATTCATTAAGGGAAACATAGGCAGTCACCCACCTAACAAGTACCCCGTATTCAAGAATGCTCTTATCTTTCCAGGATATCCGTCCTTTACTCAGCAGTGAGTTTAATTTTGCCAATAAGGGTAAGGAAAGTCTATGCCATGTGACTTCTGCTCTAACATTACCTTGTCTTTAAAGACTTTGTTGGTTTAATGAGACAGGGTTGTGAAGAAAGAAACTATTGAAAAAGTTGATGTCCTTTTGCAGGAAATGAATTTCAAGGCACAAGGTAAAGCTGAGTGGACAGTAGAGGCAGGCAGGCATGCACTGCCTGTGGGATCGGGTCCAAACACCCTTGCAGGGATGAGAGGGTGGGCTCTGAATTATGACTGCCTGAGTCCCCATCCAGCTCCACCCTTCTTGGCCCTGTGACCATGGCTAACTTCCTGAAACTCAACAAGCCCAGCTCTTGCACCTGTGAAATGGGATAACAGTCAAACTCCTTACTCAGAGAGGACTAAAGGGGGGTGATGTTTGGGCAGCCCCAAACACCCAAAGCAGTGCAAGATCTACTAGCGTTGTAAGCTTGACTGCTGCTGCTTCTGGCTCCCCGCTCATTCTCCCGCCGTACCCACTTAGTGTTCTGCTAGCACCTCCTGGAAGCACCACTCCCATCCTTGCACACATAATTCACTTAGGTGCTGATACTCTTTGTATCAGGAGGAGTCCCAACAGGAATTGTTGACCCACTTACGCTGAGTCATTTGAGGAGTGCTGAATGCAGGAACTATTCATACAGGTGTGGGCAGCAGAGAAAGGAAACATAAAGAACAGCACAGTACCCCAGGTCGAGTAACATAGAGCTAGCATTACCCCACCCTCAGATTCATTCCTGGAGTCCAGAGACTCAGAGACAGAGCTGGGTGGACAAGGCTATCTAGCAGGAGCCATGACCTTCAGAAGAGTCATGAGGCCAGCACACAGACTCCTCTTAGATGGATATAAAATGTAATTTACATTCCAAAACCAAGTCTTTCAAATACCAATGGAAGCAAGTGCATGAGACCACTGAAAGCTCAGGATAAGATTAAGTTACGACAGATGAATTTCCAAAGGGAATGGCATACAAAGGCCTGGGTGAAAAGAGACTGATTGCTTCTAATCAAGCGTCTGTTAGTTTACCAAGTCCAGTACTCTAAGTTTATTGTGAACAGGTAGGAGATTACGGTAGAACTGGCCTCTCTTTCCTTTTGTGGGGTTTCTCAGAACTAAAGGCTTATTACACTGTAAAACTTCAAAGAGAGAGTAGGATACCCATTTCTCCTATTTACAAGGAGCACTGCATGGGGCTGACGTTTCATTTAGCATCTGCTGGAAAACACTGAGATGAACCAAGAAATATATTCCTTACAAGACTGTCACAAGGGTGGCCTTCAAAGGAACTTACTCCCATTGAATACTCTGGAAGAGCAAGGGAGAAGGAACATGTCAAATAGTCTTAAGTCACATCAAGGATTCGCAGCAAGATGCCTTTCCCAAAGAGCCCTGAGAGACGAGAACTTGGAAATGCATCCAGGGAAGCAGAGACACTCCTCCTCTAGGTCCTGGATTGCAAGAAGCTCTGAGCTCAGCAGAGAGGGGCAGGCGGGGCATGACTAGTGGGTGTGGTTGACAGCAGGGCTCCGTGGTATCTGAGCGAGTCATGTGCTCTTCCCCTGAGCTGTCTGGTCCTGGGGTTCAGTCCCCAGGGAACCAGTGGGGGAAGAGGCAGGAGGAAAAAAAAGCAGCTGCTTGCGTTCAGGGTGACCCATACAGTGCCGGCCATAGCTGAGATGAACTCTCCCTCAGAGAGCCTCTTCCTAGTCGTCTCTGGGGAATGGAGACCAAAATAGGTTGGCGAGAACACACAGTTCCTGAAATTAACTGGAAAAGCAGAGACTCCCCAGGGAAATAAGAAAGGCACTCAACTGCCTTGTCTCCATTCTCAGAGTTCAAGTCGAGGGAATATTTATTGTTTATGTGTGTGGATCCATTCTGTATGAAGGCCACTGGGGGCTTAGAAAAAACTTCATCACAGAGGAAGGGTAGTGTCAGGAGAAGACAGGATGGCTTCTAGGCACTGAAACCATTGCACGGGTACAATCTTGTATGAAAGGAGTAATTCTCTTTAGGTCAAGATCCCCCAGCCTACAGTGAAGGGATGACAAAGATGAATGGAGCAGTAGGAGCACCACCTTCTGTGCCAGCCCGGAGCTATAGCCCAAGAAAGGCCTTTTTGCTTAAAAGCACACCCTCTTTAAAATCCAATCATTTCCAGCTGTCACAAGTGTGGTAGCACCCTGCTTTTCTTAGAAAAGAGCACTTTCATGCCATCTGCTGAAACACTGTCATAATTTATATTCAAATGTAGGTATCCTCAATATGAACACTGCTCCCTTGGATTGTGGTATCCTTACACAGTGTACATCCTGTGCAACTGTATGCAGCATGTCCATCAACCTCACCTGAATTTAGGCATCCTAGAAGCAACTGCTGTTAAGTCCCTTACCCACATTCCTGGTGTAGCGCGGGTGGGGGAGAGGGGTAGATCAGATCCTTCTCAATGATCATGTGACTGAGAGTAGACCTAAAAGCCTTTCACAGTCTTGGAATAGTTGAAGACACAGCTTTGAATGGCATATTTTCTTTTTCTCCAACCATATGGCCTGCCCAATAGCATTTGGTGGTTGGGAACTCTGGGAGCGTACATGCGTGTATGAGGCCTCACCCCATATCATACCAAACATATTAAAATACATCCACATCTCATATAGAAATCTACTTTTTGCTCCAAAAGAATCTTGAAAGGATTTTTCTAATTTTGTTTTTGGAATGATGAGGCAACAAGTCACTCCTTTAATTAACTATTGACAATCATTTCTCATTGATCATGCACACTCAGGAATCCTTTCAAAATGAGAAGATACACTCTACAAATGATTTTCAAGCATTGGAATGGTTTCTTGGATACTGAATTTGATGACAGGGTGACAATATGTTGCATTTCATACACATTAAACTAGGCAGTTACTCATGTTGATGTGGCAGTTTTCTTGATTTGGGAGCTAATAATTGTTTTCAGATCTGTAACTTTAAGTCCACAAAGACTGAAGGCCTGGGGCTCGGGGTTGAGAACGCGAAGGAGGGATGACATGACCCCGGGGCACGTGGGCACGTGTGTGTGCTGGGGGGAAGGGAGGGTGCTATAACGCGTCAGACCCATGGTTCGTTTCCTCAACAACAAGGTTTCAGGAACAATGCTTCATCTTGTCTTCCACTCTACCCCCACAACATTCTGCCTGTTCCATACTCATTGTCAGAAGGTCCTACAAATTATTTCCGGACATTCCAACCCAAATTCTCTCAGCTAGCTCATGTTACCTCTGCCAATACCCAGTGCAGTTAATTATGCCCATCTGGAGAACCAGATCTGGATACACATATGCCCAACACACTCACCTAGCACGAGGCTGCCAACTGAGTTTCTCTGAAAAATCTCAAGGCAACGTTCCAAGGGTCAGAAAAAGAAATGATTATTCACTTGTAACAGATTGTCTAGCTGGATGAAATAGGACAGTTGTGGTGGGCGGGGGGAGGTTTATCCTCATGAAACCAGATATGCATTTTCAATCCACACGGAAGTAGCAAAAGGACTCCGTGTGATGCGAATGTTTATAAACGTGCAGGAAGACGACACCTATAGGGTGCCCAGACACTGTCCTTAAAGCCCAACCTAGCACCCAAGCTTGGACAAGTTTCCCTCCACGTTTTCTGGGCTGCTCGTGCTGAAGTTCTCAGCTTCTCCAAAGAGGCTAGTTCTTCCTACATTTTCTTAATACTAACAGTCACCTGGAGTACTTATTAAAGGTACAAATTTCCAGGCCACCCTGCTAGGGTATCTTGAAGTAGAGATCTTGCTTAAGGCCCAGGTGTCTATACTCCTAGCAAGTAGTGATTCTTATTTGTAGGAGACTCTTACTTACTCTGTAAGTATCACACTGGCTTTGAATTCTGCCAAGCCTGGGTTCAAAGCGCAGCTCTTAACGTTTTTAATTCTGTGACCCTCATAGGCCAGCACTTATTCTTTCTTATCTAGGGTTTCCACATCTTAGAAATTGGAATAGTAATAATACCTGCCACCACTCCACTCCTCGCAAACCATGCGGACTGGCCAGATTGTCTCCTGGAAAGTTGCTGCGTGTGAGCTGCAAGGGCTATGATCTTGGGAGCCCTGGCAGAGGGGACTCATAGCTCAACTTGGCATTGGGCTATGCTTATGAACAGAAAAACACTTCGAGAACCCCCGACCTTACCAAGGAAAAGAGGGAAGTCCCAACTAACGCAGGTTTGTTAATGCAATCACCATGGGGCTCCCTGGGTGCTGGGTAGAAACCGGTAGGTGGGACCAGGGCTCTGCCTGAAGGTGCGGGGGCCTCGAGGAAGGTCACACACAGGCGTCCCTAAGGGTCTCCCCCAGGTCCCCTTGGCCTGGATGATTTGGCTACAAGGCCGAGGCTGGACTGGCCAGAACAGAAGGGCAGGCATTCAAAGGGCACACACTCATTTTGACCTGTCACGCAGGACTTTTGTTGTGTTTACCAGGAAATAAAGCTCAAGAAGGTGGAACTCAAAGAAGGGAGTGATGTAGGATTAGCGGTTGCCAGAGGACACAATCTTCTGTACCTATAGGTAGAAGCCCCTTTGCCCTTCGAAGCCCCTCCTTTTCCCTCTTCCCCAACTTAGCTGTCTCTTTCCCTTTGGATGTCAACCCAGAGCTGACCGCAGTGCTCTTTCCTCTCCCCACTTTTTGGTGCTCTAGCTCTAGGAGTGGGTATTTACCCTGGAGGAAGGGAGAAGAGAAGGAGCATAATTTACATTCGGTGGGTATCAACCTAGTACCAGGTACCATGCTGGGTGCATCCCCACACTGATGCATTGACACCTCCCGGCCACCCACCCCCAAGTCAGCTTTATTATAATCCTCCCGAGGCTCGAGTCCTTATTGCCCATCCAGGGAAAGTGCTCCAGCCCAGAGGCCCCACTACAGGGGTGGTCTGAAGGCAAGACGGGGGTGTCCACCGGGGAGACTGTGCTGCACCAGACCTGAGAGAGCACAAGAGTCACTATGTCACTTGGCGGGGGCACTGAGGTGCCCTCAGAACCACAGGTTATTTCCATGGAATCTCTACAGGTTTGCAATAAACCCTTTGTTTGTCTTTGCTCGGACATGATTCATTTCCACCCCTGGCAACCCAAATGACTCGTTTTAAACAACTACTATCACCAGACTACGGACTGCAAAACCAGGGTACCACGAAATGAAGCAGTTCATCCAAAATGCTGTAAACTGGTAAGTGGTCGGGCAGGGATTCAGGCCCTGACCTGCCTGATTCCAGAATCCACTTTCTATACGATGAATTGTGCCAAGACATTCCTCGGGGCCTCTAAGAGTACTTCTGGATGCGTGTGGACTATAAAGAAAATCTGTTCATAAAGAGTACAGGATCAGAGCAGCGGGAATCATGGAAATACTTGCTGTAAAGAGCAAAACTATACATTTAGTAAGCATTTACTATGTGCCAAGTACTGTGCTAACCACTTTAAAGTGAATTTAATTCCATTTATGTTCCCCATTTGTGGAGGAAGACTTTGGGGGTTCAGAGAGGTTATGTAACTTGTCCAAGATCTCAGAGCTAGGAAGAGAGAGCCCTGTGGTTTAAAGCCAGCTCTCTCCGGACTCGAGACCGCCCACGGTACCAAGTCGAACACTGTAGCCAGATGAGATGCATCTGGAATCTTCAGGAGACCGTGGTCACCTCACTGCAGCCATCATAACTATTTATAACCGGGAGGGGGCGGGGCAAGTGAACGCCAAGGTGCGTTTGTGGCGAGGTTCTCACTACAAGTCAGAAGGTCAAGTTGTAAGACGGGCTTTTAGTGAAAACTAAGATGCCAACAGCTCAGGGCAGCAAGCATGGTCCTCTGAGGCTTCCTCCCTCAAGCTCAGCGCCAGCAAACCCCTGTGATTTATGCTTCCAAGTGACACACAGCCTGCAGGCACCAAGACTGCAGTAGCGAAGAAAATGGATGGGCTGCCTGGGGATGTTTTCCCTGCACGCACCACGTTCCCTTAAAAGGCCTCGAGTGTATATACTGTTCTGACATGCGGGCAAAACCACATCGCGGCGGGGCCTCTCTTCCCCTTATATGGTCAAGTATTACCATGGCACCCTCCCTGCTAATTTATGAAGCACATGAGAGGAGGAATGTCGATCAGGAGATGTGGGGATGTTTCACCAGGGGGAGAAATATAAAGCTCACTCACTGGCAAAAGACGTACAAGACCAAGTGGAACAGAATGCATACTTGCTGAGGGTTTTTGTTTTTTTTTTTAACTCTGAAGAATAAACACTTTTGTTCCTCTCTCAAATATCAATACGTCTTGAAGCCAAAAGAATATGCAGAGCCCCACCCCCCAAGTATCGGAGAAAGAGAAAAGTAAAGCAAGAATAAAAGCATGTAGAATTTATCCTTCATGCATTTGCCCCCTCCTAGCCTGGTCTTTGTCTCCCCACTAAACACACACACACACACACACACACACACACACACACACACACACACTCTACATATACACAACCAATTAAGCATCTGAAAAGAAAGGACAATTTCATTTGAAACATAACACAGAAATAGGACAGAGGACCAGTCAGCTACAATGAGTTCCTATCTCCTATCTATCAAAGGCCTTAGCCACGTTGTTAGAAGCCATATGTCAAGTTTTCCCCATCCAATCTCTGTCCTAAGCCTGGAACCAGCAAAGACCAGAGGGTGTATCAGGTTAGAACATATGGGAAAGTGCTTTGTACATCATAAATCATCTGATGTCCACAGGTAAACACTATGGTAATGTCTTCTTAGAATGGTTGGTTTTTAAGTTACTATTTACTATTTTCATTTAATACACAAGTAGGTTTCTTAGATATATCCAAGTATAAGTTATGTCACTATTTAAACTGTGCTTGCCCTTGCTATAATTCACTATCATTGGGTCAGGATTCTGAATCTTTTCGGAGTGCATACTGGTTCAAATGACCAAATTCTTCTACCCAGCCTCAGAATGCCAAGGAATGTGTGAGTGTCCACTCTAGGTTTTAATGGCACATTGTACAAGCTAGTAGAGAAAGATTCAGGCTCATATAAGCACATATCCTTCACCATTTACAAACTCCACCTTGACTGAAACCAAGTACTTTAATTTTTTTTTTTATTTATTTGAGAGAGAGAGAATGAGAGAGAGAGAGCACATGAGAAGGGGTAGGGTCAGAGGGCGAAGCAGACCCTGCTGAGCAGGGAGCCCGATGTGGGACTCAATCCAGGGACTCCAGGATCATGACCTGAGCCGAAGGCAGTCGCTTAACCAACTTAGCCACCCAGGCGCCCCGAAACCAAGTATTTTAAAAAAGCATTTAAATGAGGGCGCCTGGGTGGCTCAGTCGTTCAGTGTCTACCTTCGGCTCAGGTCATGATCCCAGGGTCCTGGGATCGAGCCCCGCATCGGGCTCCCTGCTCCGCGGGAAGCCTGCTTCTCCCTCTCCCACTCCCCCTGCTTGTGTTCCCTCTCGCTGTCTCTCTCTCTCTGTCAAATAAATAAATAAATAAAATCTTAAAAAAAAAAAGCAATCAGAGAGGGAGACAAACCATAAGAGACTCTTAACTCTAGGAAACAAATTGAATGTTGCTGGAGGGGAGGTAGGTGGGGAAATGTAACTGGGGGATGGGCATTAAGGGGGGCACGTGATGGAATGAGCGCTGGGTGTTATATGCAACTGATGAATCACTAAACTCTACCTCTGAAACTAGTAATAACTATATGCTAATTAAATTTAAATTTTAAAAATAATAATTTTTTTTTAAAAAAAGCACTCGAAGACCCCCAGACAGAAAGTCCAGTACAAATAACACTCCAGAAAACAAGGGACTACACTTCCTTCAACGTAACTCCCCAAATGAGATGTATTTAACGTGAAAGTGTAGCCCAAAGGTTCAACTTCTTAAAACCAGAAATTTAGGAATCGCAGCCTGCTGATACCAAGCACATGTCCTCATCCGAGAATGTTCTGTTTAAGATCCTCATACAGCTCACACAATAAGGTAAGCCATGAAGGTACGCACGGTACCTTCATAGTCTCTCTATCCCACAGCTTTGTCACATGACCGTATTTGAGGCAGAAAGAGTGAGCAGGGGTGAGGAGAAAATGCACGAGCCCTGGGCTGTTGTGTCTCAGTACACGGGCAAGCGAGCCCCTGGCCTCCCTGGAGTCCATCGTCTCCTCAGCATCTCCACACTGTCTACGGGGCTGAAGCGGGGGCTTTTAGAAGCATACCAATTGCCTGACTTGACACATTTTTAAGTACCTGCAGCTTCCACTAAGAAAATTCCCTTTCTGAGAACCAACTTATCTAAGCAAGTCTGTAGCCTTGACCACTTGCATCAGGATTACCAGGCCACTTTGAAATGCAGATTCTTGGCTCCATTTAGCATAACTGAATCCAAATCTCTGGGGATGGAGCCGTGGCATCTGCATTTTAACAAGGACATCTCCACCCGCCCAGACCCCATAAGATTCCTACGCACATTTGAGAACCACTGCTATAAACGCTCAAAAAAAAAAAAAACCTGTTGAATTGAACACTATCTTATACCCAACTAAAAAAAATACAATCCCAAAGTATACTTCTCTTACGATTTGTAGCAAAAGGGGATCTTCGGGAACAGCTAGTCCAACCTCTTCATTCTTTAAATCAACAAAGCAGAGTTCTTGGTAGAGTAACTGACTTGCCCTGGGGTCTCATGCCAGCTGATGGCAAAGCCCTCTGGGACCTCTGGTCCTGGGTCAGTCCCTAGGCTCTGCCACCACACCCAATGCCTTTCCCACCCCTCCCTGCACCACACCCATACCTAGCCACACATTCTCCAGGGGTGATCTGGAAACTGTTGTTTCTGCCTGTCCAATAGCCAGCCCCTTCTCTAAGAAATAGAACTTTGCTTTTGTAGAACTGCCCCCTTCTCCACTGCATGTCACTCAAGGTGATCCCCTCTTCCTGGGCCAAAGAGCAAGCATGTGATTGAACACAGACTGAGCACAAGCTGAATCTTGACTAAAGTGAAAATGGGGACAATGGATGGAGTTTCTTCCCTGATCCAGAGGGCAATGGTCTGAGGAGATTGTCCATATATAATTCCTGCCACCCAGGTTCCTGTTATTTTTGAGACTAGCTTTCCCTTTGATTCTGAGAATTACCCCTTATCCTTCCAGTGCATTCTTTTTCAGTAACCTAAAATGGGTCTTTTTACTTAGATGCCAAGAACCCTACTCGACCTCTGCTTCCTTAACCCCAAACCATAAATGTGTAAACATCTGATTCAATTTGATAGAAAGGGAAGTTGGGGTCAAATATCTCCTTTTTGGAAACAGAGAGTTTGTGTGTGACCTTGCAGTGGGATGGGTGGGGGTACGTTCCTGGAAACCCAGTCTCCATCAATACCCACCACTACACTCATTCCAAAAAGCCAAGTATTTTGCTTTTGATCCCCAAACACCTCACCCCCAAACTAAAAGGCTTAAGATACTATCTGTGCAGCTGAAAACAGAAATAGTCATGAACACACAACTGCCAAGTTATCCAAACGACACTTCTATAGTGCACGCGATCTCAAGATCCAGTGCCAAGAAGTTATTGGGCTCACCACATCTGCACAAGTAGACAGATCCCCCTCCTTGTCAGTCTGGGTTTTATCTTTAATGTCCTCTCCCCAGGGCAGCACTATGGTCCCTGACATGCGGTACATCTGTCTACAATTTCCACATAATAGGAGCAAGGCTCAGTTATTTTAAAGCCCCAAGTGCCATTAAGAGGTCTTTCTGCCAAAACACATATGGCTCTTTTGTTACAAAGCTATACAAATATTTGTGTTTTCTGTTTGACTTGGCAGCAGTGCAAAATTTCAGACTCTCTACTGTTCTTGCTTTGAAACCATTGCCTGTCTCCTGCTGCAGGTTACTTACTAGTTATTGTGCTTCTTTAAAATAAGTTTGAACTTTTTGGAGGAGAGTTCCAGAACTCTGTTGCTTAAGAGGCCCACCATTGCGTAGTTGCTCCAGAGTAGTATACAGCCCAGACAGCACCTTAACATAAAGGGTGAAACTTTAAAAATATATTTTAAATTTTTTTAAACCTACAATAAAATGGGACTTTTGGGTGTGTTCTGTTCTATGAATTTTCATATATGTATAAATTCATGTAAACTAGCTTCACAATCAGGAGACAAAACTTTTCCATCACCCTCCAGAAACTCTCTCACACAGACACACTGGTCCCCCACTCCCAGCCCCTGGTAACCACTGCTCTGGTTTCATCCCTAGAGTTTTGTCTTTTTGAGTACTGTATAAATGGAATCACACAGTGTATGACATTTTGAGTGAGATACCCTTCACTCAGAATAATCACTTGAGATTCATCCAAGTTGTTGTGTGTTTTCCATTTTATTGTCAAGTAGTATTTCATTGCACAGATATATCAGTTTGTTTATTCTTTCACCTGTTGAAGGACTTTGGGGTGCTTCCTGTTTGGGCAATATTATGAATAGAACTGCTACAAATATCTGTGTCCAGGTTTTTTTCTCTAGGGTAAATATATAGGAGTGGGATTACAGAATCACATGCTAATAATCTATTTAATAAGCAACTGACAAACTGTTTTCCAGAGTGGCAGTATGTCTCATTTTGCATCCCCCCCCCGGCAGTATATGAGATGTTCCAAATGATGTACATCTTTGTCATCACTTGGTATTAGCAGTATTTTTTTTATTTTAGCCATTCTAATTGTTATGTAGTCATATCTCATTCTGGTTTCAGTTTGCATCTCCTAAAAGCTAATGATGTTGAATATCTTTTCACGTGCTTATCTGACATCCATAAATCTCCTTTGGATCCCATTCTAATTGTTTCAACAGTTCCAACTCTTCCAATATGTTGAAAATATTATTGTTTCTCCCATGAATTACTTTAGCACTTTGGTCAAAAATCAACTGGCCATATTTATTCAGGTCTCTTTCTGGACTTTCTATCTGTTTCATTGATCTATATGTCTATCCCTTTGCCAATGCCTATTGCTTTCTTCTAATCAAAAAATGTGATTCCTCCAGCTTTATCTTCTTTTTCAAAATTGTTTTACTTGTTCTAGTTCCTTTGCCTTTCCATATAAATTTTAGAGTTGATATGTCTATATCTACCAAAGTTTTATGGAAATATTTATTGGAATTGCATTAAATCTATGGATCAATCATAATCAGAAGATAATGATTTTGCTACATTAAGTCTTCCAATCCATGGACATGGTATATCCTTTCATTTGGGTATTTTATTTTTTTAACAATGTTTTGTAGTTTTCAGAATATAGATTCTATATGTTTTGTTAAGTTTATAGCCAAGTTTTTCACTTTTTTGAGCAACTGTAAATAGTATTGCTTTCTCTCATTTCAGTTTTCAACTAAACATTGATGGCATATAGAAATACAATTGGTGGGGCGCCTGGGTGGGTAAGTTGGTTAAGTGTCTGCCTTTGGCTCAGGTCATGATCTCAGGGTCCTGGGATCAAGTCTTTTATTGGGCTCCCTGCTCAGCTGGGAGTCTGCTTCTCCCTTTCCCTCTGCCCCGACCCCTGGATGGTGAGCATGCTCTCTCTCTCTCTCTCTCTTTCTTTCAAATAAATAAATAAAGACTATGGACTCTGAGAAACAAACTGAGGGTTTTAGAGGGGAGGGGGTGGGGGGATGGGTTAGCCTGGTGATGGGTATTAAGGAGGACACATACTGCATGGAGTACCGGGTGTTGTACGAAAACAATGAATCATGGATCACTGCATTGAAAACTGGTGATATACTGTATGGTAACTAATATAACATAATAAAATAAAATTTAAAAAATATCTTAAAAAAAAGAAATACAATTGGCTTTTGAATGTTCACTTTGTATCCTCTGATTTTCCTTTATTAGCTTTAGGAATTTTGGGGGGGGATTTCTCAGGATTTTCTATGTAGACAATCATATCATCTGTGAATAAAAATGGCCTTATTTCTTCCTTCCAACTCCATATGCCTTTTAATTCCTTTTCATGCCTTATCATATTGGCTGTTACTCCCAGTATAATGTTGAATAGTAATGGTGAGAGTAGACAAACTTCTCTTGTTTCTGATCATAAGGGGAAAGCACTCAGTGTTTCACTATTAAAAATAATTTTAGCTGTATGTTTTTTGTAGATGCCCTTTGTTAGATTGAAGAACTAGTTTAAATAGATGTTGACTTTCTGTCAAATGATCTTCTGTCTCAATTGATATGAGTGTGTGGTTTCTCTTCTTTAAACTGCTAATATAGTGGATTGCCTTGATTGATTTGTGAATATTAAACCAGCCTCACATTCTCAGGATAAACCCAGATTTTTCTTTTTATATATTGCTGGATTTATTATGTTAATATTTTGTTAAGGATTTTTACATATATGTTTGTGAAGGATATTGATCTATATTTTTCTCTTCTCACACCATATTTGTCCGGTTTTAGTGTCAGAATAATGCTGGCCTTGTAAAATAAGTTTGGAAGTATTCACCCTTTTCTGTTTTCTGGAAAAGATAATGAATTTATTTTAATATTTGGAAAATTCACCAGTGTATCTGTCTGCACTTAGAAGTTTATTTTGGGGGAGGTTTTAAACTATAGATTCAATTTCTTTAGCAGCCATAAAATGTTCAAATTATCTGTTTAATTTTGGGTGCGTGTTGATAATTTGTGTTTTTTGAGGAATCAGTCATTTCATTTAAGTTGTTGAATTTATTCATGAAGAGTAGTTTGTAGTGCTCCCTTAACAACCCTTTAATGTCTAAAAGCTCGGTAGTGATATTTTCCTTCCTGATATTTATAATTTGTGTATTCTCTTTTTCTCTTTGTCAGTCTTGCTGGATTATCAATTTTATTCATCTTTTCAAATGACTAGCTCTTGGTTTATTGATTTTTCTTATTGTTTTACTGTTTTCAATATCACTGATTTCTGCTGTGATCTTTTTTTTTTCCTCCTTGCTTTGTATTTATTTTGCTGTCTTTTTTCTAGTTTCTTAAGGTGGAAGCATAGATTACGATTTAAAAACTGTCTTCTTTTTAAATGTAAGCATTTGTTGCTACAATTTCCCCCCCTCAGTACTACTTTATCTGCATCCCACAATTTTTTATGAGTTGTATTTTCATTCTCATTTAGTTCAAAATATTTTCCCATTTTCCTCAATAGTTTCTTTTTGACCCACAGATTACTTAGAAGCATATTGTTTCATTTCCAAGTGTTTAGAGATTTTTCTGTTATTCTTCTGTAATCAATTTTTGTCTAATCCCTTTATAGTCTGGGAACATACTTTTGAATGGTTTTGACTCTTTTACATTTTGTTATTTTTGTTTGTTTTAATGACCAGGATTTGATTTACCTTGGTAAATGTTCCATGCACTTGAAAAGAATACATATTCTGCTGATGATTAGAGTGTTCTATAAATGTCAATTAGATCCAGTTGATAGATAATGTTGGTCAGTATTTCCATACCCTTGCTGATTTTCTGTCTAATCTGTCTTTGTCTATTCTATAAACTTCTGAGAGATTATTGATGTCTCCTCTCCAACTATAATTCTAGATTTCTCTATTTCTCCTTCCTGTTCTATTTATTGTTGTCCCATGTACTTTGAAGTTCTGTTATTCAGAGCATATACATTTAGGATTGTTATGTCTTTTTAGTAAATTAACCCAACATAATTTTGGTTTTCAAAGACTTTGCAGTACAGTTGAGTTCTCAAAGTCTATGTATACAATTTAGGGTCAGATGTGCACATGCGCAGCTAAAGAATGAGCCTAGTACTTCCTAAATAACTTTAATAATTTCCCCTGAATCTATCCTCTCTTTTGATACTTTCCAGCTTCCCTGGGGTTCTTTCTGGTACTCTAACAAGTAGTTGGGGCTTTATTTACTCTATTCTGTCATACTTCCCATGCCTGCCCCTGTTTCTATGAG
This sequence comes from Eumetopias jubatus, assembly GCF_037043125.1. Lineage (NCBI taxonomy): Eukaryota > Metazoa > Chordata > Mammalia > Carnivora > Otariidae > Eumetopias > Eumetopias jubatus. Next base: position 11,127,317 of record NW_028274821.1, on the reverse strand, counting down.
GAGGGAGAACCAAGTGGTGGGAAGACAGGGGGGTGGGGAGAAGCAATGATGTTTTTCCCGACTCTCTCAGAACTACTTCAAGTTTGGGGTTCCTGCTAGCCATCTTACTCCTACTGCCACTGCTACCCCAGGACTGCTTGAGAACTACAGGACAACAGATGGAGAAAAGAAAGGGGAAAAAAAAAAGAAAAATGGGAAATTTCCTCACACTCTCTCTCTGAACTAGAGAACTTTTCCTGGTGTTCTATCCATGCTGCTGTTGACTTCTGGGTTTCAGACTGCACTGAGGTCAAGCTGGAGGGTAGTAGACACACATAAAAGGGAAACTCATCACTACTTTGATGGTACTTTAAGTCCTGGTCTTCTTCCCCAATCTGCTATTATTTGATTTTCAAAGTCCTCAAATAGCTGTTCTGTGTGTCTGCCCAGGTTTTATAGCTGCATTCAGCAGAAGGCAGGGTGGATGGGGTGAGCTTACTCCATCTTATTCAAAACTGGAAGCACGGGGGAAGTTTTTTAAACATTCAGATTCCCTGGCTCCACACCAGACCTACTGGATCTACTCCCAGTTGGGGAGCTGAGAAGTGGGAGACAAAATGTAGATTTGGGGGAAGCACCACAGGAAATGTTAGATGCACATCTGCAGTTAGAGGCATTTCTTAGAATAAAGTCAAGCAGCTGAAGACTACCTGCAGCTGCTCAGGTTCTACCCTAGATCAACTCTGATAATGGCCAATGTTTAAGAACTCTGGGTTCTTAATCAGAGCCTGCAAATTCAAATGCCTCCACTGGTCACATACATAATATGTATGTTAAGCAGTCAGTTGGACCTATGACACCAGGGAATGATGGGGACAAAAGTGAGCTGGAGAGTCCAAGTTTGTTGGGGGCAGCCTCCACTATGCTCCAAACAATTATTCGTAGAGGAGAATGTGGGCCCAGTAGAGCCAGATGGCAATTTTTCAATAAAACATTAACATTTTTTATATAAAATTTCCCAATTTCTAAATGTCAGCAAAATAATTAAAAAATAAAACTGCAGGGCATCAGTTTCCTACTTTTGGGTCTAGAGAAAAACTGGTAGCCCTTCTAGAATTTGGTTGTGCGTATATAGTATATGTATGTATGTGTAGATGTGGGTTCATTTACATATCCCTTGAAAAATTTGGTCTCTATCCTTGAGATACCTAGAGATCCCTTACATGTCACAAAACTATTCATTGTTTGGAAACCTTGTGGTATAGCAACATGTGTAAAATATGACAACTTTTGGAAAGAAATATTCACCAACTTATACACTTGCCCGTGAACTGGGCTTCCTGAGGTATTACTAAAAACCCCTCCTTTTTAAGGCATATCATTTCATGGAACTTGTTAAGCTTCCTTTTCCCCACATACAATATCCTTTATTGGGGGGCAGTCTCCACTATGCTCCAAACAATTATTCCTAGAACAAGAGTAAATGAAACAAGGGGAGGAAATTAGTAAAAGAGAAAAATCTCAAAAAAGTATGATGAATTTCTGTTGCCAAGAAGTTTTAATTTGCAAGTCACTGAAGAGTATATGACATGTCTCATTTGACTTTAATTTCAAAGTAATGTGACCTGATGAGTAATTAGACAACGACTAATGAAGTGAAATGTATGCTATAAACATTTTCATATATAAACCTGTTCTTAATTATTATCAATAATACACCATATTTTAACTTTAGTGAAGAAACTCATTAATACAGATGAATTTCATTTAATTTACACTTAGTTCCAAACTGATTTACTTAACTGGTGAGAGCATATTGCTATCAAAGTTAAACACCTGAATGTGTCTGGAAATATATCATGCATGGCACAGAGTTAAAAAGTTTGGGCCTTGGAACCACATAAGTACAGATCTGAATTCCAGCCCCTTAAGTTACTAGACTATGACTTTAAACCTTGGTTTCTTCACAGTTAATAAAGAAAGTTTTTAACTTAGCTTTTCTGGTTGCAAGGAACAAAGTCTCAACTCAAGTTATCTCAAATAATAAGGTAGGATTTTGCAGGATGAAGTAGTTAGTAAGAATACACTTGAGAATGAGAACACAAAAATTTCAACCATGAGGCCAACGCCTAAAAGAAATCTAGGGAAACAATGAACAACCTGGCTTCAGAAACCTATGTTGTTCAGAATCCAAGGAGAGTATATGGTTTGTCATGTGTCTTGTCACCTCTCCTTCTCACTGGCTTCCTCATTTTTCATTTGATATGCACATTTAAACTTTACCTTGTAGGTTCTGTTTTCTCATTACTCTTGCTTTCCTGTAACTTCTCTCCACTCATGACCATAATGACCCCCCCCCCCAGATTCCTTCTACCTCAGGACCTACAAGCTTCTGCTCCTGCTCAAGCAGGATTCTTACATATCAAAAGACTAAATTCAAGATTATTAAAAAGAATCTGATAATGTTGATATTCCCTGTTTGGGAAGAGCTTTTTGCTCTATTTCAAAGGATAATGACCAGTCTGTGAATAGGCCACATTGAGCTGGTTGTCCATTCTTGGACTAATCCATTAGGGCTCAAGTTCATTTATAAAAATCAAATTACTACCACTCTTTGGCATATAAGTAGCAATAACTTATTTGTGATGCGTACTCACCCTGATTAGGATCCAACGTCACAGAGGGATCAAAAGTCTAACGCCAGGTTTTGTACCTTGGCTAAGTAGCACACAGATTATTTATATCATCTTTTGTATAGTAGGCCTAAAAGTAATCTGCTGATGCATATTCTAAAACATACCTGTATTTGTTTGAACAGATTTCAGATTTACACTTTATATTTACTGTGTTGAACCAGGATTGTTTCCTCAAGGGACTTGTAAGAGCAGGTAAATACTGTATTTTACAGAGGATGGTTCCAGACATCTATAGACTCATTCAACTAAGCAAGTAAACCTTAAAATCCCGATTACTCTATGTTTCCCCATCTTTTGGCTCTGAGCCTTCAGTAAGCAGAAGGTTGAAAGAAACCAAACCAACATCTCTCCCAACCTCTCCATTTTATTTATGTATTTGATTTTTCCAAGGTTCAGTGAGGAAAACATAGACTTTAGATAAAAGATCACTATCACATGAGTGCTGTATCTAACTTGGAACTTGATTAAACCAAATCTGCTCATTGGCCAACAAGTCAAATGTGCCCTATCCAAGTACTGGGCAATGTTTAAGGGCACACATAAACTCATCAAAATCTGATGTGATTTGCCATCAAACTGATTTGAACTGGACAAATAAAATCTAGCCAAAATGGAAGTTTGTTCAGTAGTATCTCTCAGCTTTCAAAAAGCCCTAAAAGAAAAATTTACAGCTTAAATGTCTCAAAAGAATCTTCCGTGGGGAGTTAATGGATTTGTTTATTAATCAAAGTTCAATCAGGAGAACTTAAATTAGTTTGTTGCTGGCAATTTTAGAAAAGCAGATTTTTATATTGGTTTGGAACAGCCCTAAATAATCCTCCGAAACTAGGCAATATCAATTTGTAAAATGTAAGGTTCATGGTCCAATGGAACTCAGAGATTATCATCTGCTCCACTTCCCTCACTTCACAGGATATTCATTGCACCATCATGTGGAGAGTGAAAAGTTGGAAGTAACCTATATATCCAACAATAGGGGAATGACTGAGCACAAGAGTCTATCATCATCCAATGAGATAAACAGTTGTTAAAAAGAATACAGTATACTTAAATATTCTGACATGTATATTCATGACAACTATAAAGTGAAAAAAGAAAACATTTTCAAATCAAAGTGCAAGTATGACCTCATTTTTTGTTTGTTTAAAAACACAAATTAAAACTGTGTGTATGTAATGTTTGAAAGGCCACAGAACACTGTTAATAGTGGTTATATAGAAAGGGATTTTTAAAAGCAAAAGCATCACAACAAAAAGACCCCCTCAAGAATAATAAAATAACCCATGCAATAATGCCAATAACCTGAGGCACAATGCGTGCAAGAGAGGTTCCTGGGCTGCCAACAGCTCACATATGAGCAATGGGAGTTCCCAGAGGTACACTGGATGGGGAGGCTTTGGCTTTCCAGTGATGGCCAGCAGCCATCACCACCCCACCACTTTTTGATGTGGAAAATGATATTCTCTCCATCTTACATAAAGTGTGGTTCAAACCCAATTTTCATTCTCCCTAGCACTTCCTTTCTAACCAGCTGCCTCCTTTATCTATTCCTAGAGGGAAATTCTGGAAAACCACAGCAACGTCCTAGAAAATCTACCCTCCTTATGAAGTAGAATAGACTTTGACTCTTCCTTGTACATCCCATCCCCCCATATCTGTTATAATTGTAGAAGAATATTGTAAGTGTATTACCTGAAGTTTCTCCAAGCTCACATTCCAATGCCATGGGCTTGAGAACTATGGACGGGTTGCCTCTTTTGGAAAGCTTACCCTAAGCTAAGTAAAGCAAGAACATTAACAGATGCCTTAAATCCTTGTGTTCTTTTTAAAAAATGCTTTTGAGACACAGACAAAATTTATTATTGAGTATTCCTGGACTCACTATGAACACTTGAGGCCTTTGCTCCCCAGCAAAGATAATATTGTCCCTGCCTGCTTAGTGTCTCCTCTTTGCCCACCCTCTTAAGAGATTTTTTCTCTCTTGCCAACTTAATCGCTGCATTCCTGTGACACAGAATCAGGAGAATAAGAAGAAAGAGGTAGGACACCAACAGGTGAAAAAAGAGTGGGGAGCACTGGGGAGTAGTGGAAGAGAGAAAGTGGAGAAGAGAAGCTCCAGGTGGGCTCCAGCAATGAGAAAGTAGTAGGGTAATAAGAATCTTAGAGAAGATGGCTAGGATCTATATATTGATCCCTTTTAATATGTTCTGAGAACTGCAAGCAAAATATAGAACCACTTTTCATTTGCTTTTCATTGTTTCTTTGAAGTCACACTGCTCTGACACTTGATCACATAAGGACAAAATTTATTCAGGCTCTAATACATTCTAGAACACGCAAGTATGATACTCATAAAATTGTTTTTAAAAGAGCCAAGGTGAGGATCAATATGAAAACAGCAGATTTGAACAACACTATAGACCAAATGGACCTAACAGATATATATAGAACATTCAACCCAACAGCAGTAGAATATATGGTCTTCTAGAGCAAACACAGGACATTTTCCAGGACAGATCATGTTAGTCCACAATACAAGTCCAAAGAAATTTAAGAAGATAGAAATTATATCAAGTATAGTTTTCACTGTGATATGGAATTATAAATGAGTAAAAGAAGGAAAGCTGGAACATTCTTAAATACATGAAAATTTAGCAACATGCTTTCGAACAACCACTAGATCACAGAATAAATCAAAAGAAAAATTTAAAACTGTCTTGAGACAAACAAAAATAGAAACAAAGCATCACAAAACTTATGGGAGGCAAAAAGAGCATTTCTAAGAGGAAAGTTTATATTATAAATGCACACACTAAGAAAGAAGAAAGATCTCAAATAAGCAACTTAACATTATGCTCAAGGAACTAGAAAAAGAAGAGCAAATGAAGCCCAAAGTTAGCAGAAGGAGGGCAATAATAAAGATTAAAGAAGAAATAACCAAAATAGAGAATAGGAAAACAATAGAAAAGATGAACAAAATTAAGAGTTGGTTCTTTGGAGGGAAAAGATGGTGGAGGAGTAGGGGACCGTATTCCAACTGGTCCCCGGAATTGAGCTGGAGATCTACCAGACCATTCTGAACACCCACAAAATCAGCCTGAGATATAAGAAGATAGATCTGGATCTCTACAGACAGAATATCGCAGGTAGTTGGTTCTGAGGTACGAAGCAGGGAGCCGTGATTCCGCGGGCAGATATCAGAGGATAAATGGAAGGTGGAGGGAGGCCAGCTGTAGGGATCCTACACTGCCAGTGAGTGACAGCCTCCCACGCTGGGGACGGGGCACAGACTCGCAGACCGGTAGTGGCGGGGAAAGGACTTTAGGGCAGCCCCGCAGACAGATACCCTGAGCGGCAGGGTTGCACGTGCGAACTGGGGGTGGCTGGCGGTTTCAGAAGCACAAAGGGCAGAGATGTGCCCTGACCGGGAGGCCCCACCCCCAGAAGACAGGCTGAGAGAACAAGAGGCCAGCAACCCTGAGGTCCCTAGAAAACAGGTGCATCTTGCTTGGGTTGTAGTCAATAACTTGGACTCTATACATTCCCTCAACAACCCCTCAACAAATGACAAGGAGGAGGAACCCCCAAAATAGGAAAGACTCAGAGACTATGACTTATGCCACAGATTTACAAATGTATTCAGGTATAACCAAGATGTTGGAGGTGGAATTCAGGCTAGCAATTGTGAAGACAATAGCTAGAATGCAGAAATCGACTAATGGCAACATAAAGTCTCTAAGGGTGGAAGTGAAAGCAGAATTGGCAGAGCTTAAAAATGCTATCAATGAGATCCAATCTAATCTAGATAATCTAACAGCTAGGGTAAGCAAGACAGAAGATGAATTCGTGACCTTGAAGACCATTTAATAGAGAAAAAAGGGAAAAGAGGAGGCCAGGGAAAAACAACTCAGAATCCATGAAAATAGAATCAGAGAAATAAGTGACACCATGAAACGTTCCAATGTCAGAATTATTGGAATCCCTGAGGGGGTGGAGAGAGAGAGAGGATTAGAAGATATATTTGAGCAAATCGAAGCTGAGAACTTTCCTAATCTGGGGAATGAAACAAACAATTGTGTCCTAGAGGCAAAGAGGACCCCTCCCAAGATCAAGGAAAACAGGTCAACACCCTGGCATGTAATAGTAAAACTCACAAATCTTGGAACCAAGGAAACCATCTTTTTTTTTATAAGTATTTTTTTAAGATTATTTATTTATTTATTTGACAGAGAGAGACACAGCGAGAGAGGGAACACAAGCAGGGAGAGTGGGAGAGGAGAAGCAGGCTTCCTGCGGAGCAGAGAGCCCAATGTGGGGCTTGACCCCAGGACCCCGGGATCAAGACCTGAGCCCAAGGCAGATGCCCAACAACTGAGCCACTGAGGCGCCCCTCAAGGAAACCATCTTAAGGGCAGTTAGGGGGAAGAGATTCCTTACGGACAGAGGGAGGAACGTCAGAATAACATCAGACCTATCCATAGAGACCTGGCAAGCCAGAAAGGCCTGGCAAGACATATTCAGGATACTAAACGAGAAGAACATGCAGCCAAGAATACTTTATCTGGCAAGGCTGTCACTGAGAATGGATGGAGAGATGCAGAGTTTCCAAGACCCGCAGAATCTGAAAGAATATGTGACCACTAAGCCGGCCCTGCAAGAAATATTAAGGGGGGGTCTTATAAAAGGAGAAAGACCCCAAGAGGGATATACAACAGAAATTTACACGGACAATCTATAAAAACAAGGTCTTCACAGGCAACATGATGACAATTAATTCATGTCTTTCAATAATCACTCTCAACGTGAATGGCCTAAATGCTCCTATAAACCGGCACAGGGTTTCAGATTGGATAAAAAGACAGGACCCATCTATACGCTGTCTACAAGAGACTCGTTTTGAACCTAAAGATACATCCAGACTGAAACTGAAGGGATGGAGATCCATCTTCCATGCCAACGGACCTCAAAAGAAAGCTGGGGTAGCAATTCTTATATCAGACAAATTAGATTTAAACTAAAGACTGTAGTTAGAGACACAGAAGGACACTATATCATTCTTAAAGGGTCTATCCAACAAGAAGATCTAACAGTTGTAAATATCTATGTCCCCAAAATGGGAGCAGCCATCTACATAAGCCAACTGTTAACCAAAATAGTCATATTGATAACAGTACATTAATTGTAGGAGACCTCAATACTCCACTCTCAGCAATAGACAGAACATCTAAGCAGAAAATCGACAAAGAAACAAGAGCTTTGAATGACACACTGAACCAGATGGACCTCATAGATATATACAGAATATTCCACCCTAAAACAAGAGAATACTCATTCTTCTTGAGCGCACATAGAACATTCTCCAGAATAGATCACATACTGGGTCACAAATCAGGTCTCAAACGATACCAAAAGATTGAGATTATTCCCTGCATATTCTCAGACCATAATGCTTTAAAACTGGAACTCAATCACAAGAAAAAATTTGGAAGAAATTCAAACACTTGGAAGCTAAAGACCACTCTGCTCAAGAATGTTTGGGTCAACCAGGAAATCAAAGAACTTAAACAATTCATGGAAACCAATGAGAATGAAAACACATTGGTCCAAAACCTATGGGATACTGCAAAGGCGGTCCTAAGGGGGAAATACATAGCCATCCAAGCCTCAGTCAAAAAAATAGAAAAATCCCAAACTCACCAACTAACTCTAAACCTTAAAGAACTAGAGAAAAAGCAAAAACGATGCCTAAGCCATGCATTAGAAGAGAAATAATTAAGATTAGAGCAGAGATCAATGAATTAGAAACCAGAAGCACAGTAGATCAGATCAACGAAACTAGAAGCTGGTTCTTTGAAAGAATTAATAAGATCGACAAACCACTGGCCAGACTTACCCAAAAGAAAAGAGAAAGGACCCAAATTAATAAAATTATGAATGAAAGGGGAGCAATCATGACTAACACCAAGGAGATAGAAACAATTATTAGAAATTATCATCAACAATTATATGCCAATAAACTGAGCAATCTGGATGAAATGGAGGCCTTCCTGGAAACCTATAAGCTGCCAAGACTGAAACAGGAAGAAATGGACAGCCTGAATAGGCCAATAACTCTATGCCAATAAGCTGAGTAACCTGGATGAAATGGATACCTTCCTGGAAACCTATAAACTCCCAAGACTGAAACGGGAAGAAACTGACAACCTGAATAGGCCAATAACCAGTAACGAGATTGAAGCAATGATCAAAACCCTCCCAAAAAACAAGAGTCCAGGTCCTGATGGATTCCCTGGGCAATTCTACCAAACATTCAAAGAAGAAATAATACCTATTCTCCTGAAACTGTTTCAAAAAAAAAAAAAAAAAAAAAAAAAGCAGAAACAGAAGGAAAGCTTCCAGACTCATTTGATGAGGCCAGCATTACCTTAGTCCCCAAACCAGGCAGAGACCCCATCAAAAAGGAGAATTTCAGACCAATATCCCTGATGAATATGGATTCCAAAATCCTCAACAAAATCCTAGCTAATAGGATCCAACAATACATTAACAGGATCATCCACCACGACCAAGTGGGATTTATCCCTGGGATGCAAGGGTGGTTCAACATTTGCAAATCAATCAATGTGATAGAACACATTAATAAGAGGAGAGAGGAGAACCGTATGGTCCTCTCAATTGATGCAGAAAAAGCATCTCACAAAATATAGCATCCTTTCCTGATTAAAACGCTTCAGAGTATAGGGATAGAGGGAACATTGCTCAAGTTCATAAAATCCATCTATGAAAAACCCACAGTGAATATCGTCCTCAATGGGAGAAAGCTGAGAGCCTTTCCCTTAAGATCAGGAACACGTCAAGGATGCCCAATCTCGCCATTATTGTTCAACATAGTACTAGAAGACCTAGCAACAGCAATCAGACAACAAAAAGAAATAAAAGTATACAAATTGGCAAAGAAGAAGTCAAACTCTCTCTTTTCACAGATGACCTGACACTTTATGTGAAAAACCCAAAAGACTCCACCCCCAAATTACTAGAACTTATACAGCAATTCAGTAATGTGGCAGGATACAAAATCAATGCACAGAAATTAGTTGCTTTCTTATACACTAACAATGCAACTGTAGAAAGAGAAATTAGAGAAACAATTCCATTTACAATAGCACCAAAAACCATAAGATACCTCAGAATAAACCTAACCAAAGAGGTAAAGGATCTATACTCTCCAAACTACAGAACATTCATGAAAGAAATTGAAGACACAAAAAGATGGAAAAACATTCCATGCTCATGGATCGGAAGAATAAACATTGTTAAAATGTCTATGCTACCCAGAGAATGTCTATACCTTCAATGCCATCCCAATCAAAATTCCAATGACATTTTTCAAAGTGCTGGAACAAACAATCCTAAAATTTGTATGGAATCAGAAAAGACCCCGAATCACCAAGGAAATGTTGAAAAAGAAAAACAAAGCTGGGGGCATCATGTTGCCTGATGTCAAGCTATATTACAAAGCAGTGATCACCAAGATAGCCTGGTACTGGCACAAAAACAGACGTATAGATCAATGGAACAGAATAGAGAACCCAGATATGGACCCTCAACTCTGTGGTCAAATAAGTTTCGACAAAGCAGGAAAAATTATGCAATGGAAAAAAGACAGTCTCTTCAATAAATGGTGCTGGGAAATTGGACAGCCACATGCAGAAGAATGAAACTCGACCATTCTCTAACACCATACACAAAGATAAACTCAAAGTGGATGAAAGACCTCAATGTGAGACAGGATTCCATCAAAATCCTAGAGGAGAACATAGGCAGTAACCTCTTTGACATCGGCCATAGCAACTTCTTTCAAGATACAGTTCCAAAGGCAAGTGAAACAAAAGCAAAAATGAACTTTCGGTCTTCATCAAGATAAAAAGCTTCTGCACAGCAAAGGAAATCAGTCAACAAAACAAAGAGGCAACCCACAGAATGGGAGAAGATATTTGCAAATGACACTACAGATAAAGGGCTAGTATCCAAGATCTATAAAGAACATCTCAAACTCAACACCCAAAAAACAAATAATCAAGTCAAAAATGGGCAGAAAACATGAACAGACACTTCTCCAAAGAAGAAATACAAATGGCTAACAGACACATGAAAAAATGTTCAACATCATTAGCCATCAGGGAAATTCAAATCAAAACCACAATGAGATACCACCTTACACCAGTTAGAATGGCAAAAATTAACAGGGCAAGAAACAACAAATGTTGGAGAGGTTGTGGAGAAAGGGGAACCCTCTTACACTGTTGGTGGGAATACAAGTTGGTACAGCCACTTTGGAAAACAGTGTGGAGGTGCTGCAGAAAATTAAAAATAGAGCTACCCTATGACCCAGCAATTGCACTACTGGGTATTTACCCGAAAGACACAGATGTAGTGAAAAGAAGGGCCATATGCACCCCAATGTTCATAGCGGCAATGTCCGCAATAGCCAAACTGTGGAAAGAGCCAAGATGCCCTTCAACAGATGAATGGATAAAGAAGATGTGGTCCATATATACAATGGAGTATTACTCAGCCATCAGAAAGGATGAATATCCAACTTTTACATCAACATGGATGGGACTGGAGGAGATGACGCTAAGTGAAATAAGTCAAGCAGAGAATGTCAATGATCATCTGGTTTCACTTATTTGTGGAACATAAGGAATAGCAGGGAGGACATTAGGAGAAGGAAGGGAAAACTGAAGGGGCAGAAATCGGAGGGAGAGATGAACCGTGAGAGATGATGGACTCTGAGAAACAAACTGAGGGTTTTAGAGGGGAGGGGGGTGGGGGGATGGGTTAGCCCACTGATGTGTATTAAGGAGGGTACATATTGCATGGAGCACTGGGTGTTATAAGAAAACAGTGAATCGTGGATCACTACATCAAAAACTAATGACGTATTCTATGGTGACTAACATAACATAATAAAATAAAATTTTAAAAAAGAGTTCTTTGAAAAGATAAACAAACTGACAAGGCTTTAGCTAGACTCACCAAGAAAGCAAGAGAGGGGACTCAAATCAATAAAATCAGAAATGAAGAAAGAGACATTACAACTGCTACCACAGAAATACAAAGGATCGTAAGAGACTACTGTGAACAACTTTATGCCAGCAAATTGGACAACTTAGAAGAAATGGAAAAACTCCTAGGAACATACAACCTACTGAGACTAAATCAAGGAGATATAAAAAATGTGAACAGACCAACAAGTAAGGAGATTGACTCAGTAATCAAAACCCTCACAACAAAGAAAGCCCAGGATCAGATGATCCCACTGGTGAATTCCACCAAATATTTAAAGAAGAATTAATACCAATCCTTCTCAAACTCTTCCAAAAAAACTAAAGAGAAGGAAACAATTCCAAATTCATTATATGAGGCAAGCAATGTCCTGATGCCAAAGCTGCATAAGGACACTACAAGAAATAAAACCTCAGACCAATACCCCCAATTAATACAGATACAAAAATACTCAACTAAATGTTAGCAACCCAAATTCAACAGCATATTGAAAGGATCATACACCCCTCCTTGATCAAGTGGGATTCATCCTTGGGATGCAAAGAAGTTCAATATATGCAAATCAATCAATATGATCCATCACACTAATAACACAACAAAAAATAAGAAAATAATATGACCATCTCAAAAACGCAGAGAAAGAATTTGGCAAAATTCAACATTCTTTCATGATAAAAACTCTTAACAAATTGGGTATAGAAGAAATATAGCTCAAGATAATAAAGATCATATATGAAAAGCCCACAGCTACCATCACACTCAACAGTGAACAGTTGAAAGCTTCTGCTCTAAGATCGGCAACAAGACAAGGGTGCCTACTCTCAGCACTCCTCTTCAACAGAGTATTGGAAGTCCCAGCCAGAGCAATGAGGCAAGAAAAAGAAATAGAAGGCATCCAAATAAAAAAGGAAGAAGTAAAATTGTCTCTACAGATAACATGATCTTATATATAGGAAACCCTGAAGACTCAAAAAAAAAAAAACTATTAATCCAAAAAACTATTAGAACTAATCAATGAATTCAGTAAAACTACAAGATTAACATACAAAAATCAGTTGTGTTTCTATACATTAACAAAAATAACAAAAACAATTCCATTTATAACAGCATCAAAAAGAATAAAATTCTTAGAACCAAATTTAACCAAGCAAGTAAAAACTCTAAGTATACTGAAAACTGTTAAACACCGATGAAAAAAATTGGAGAAGACACAAATAAACAGAAAGATACTCCATGATCATGATCTGAAGGAATAATATTGTTAAAATATTCATACAATCCAAAGCCATCTGTTGATTCAATGAAATCTCTGTCAAAATTCCAATAGAATTTTTCAAAGGAATAGAAAACACAATCATAAAACTCTTATAGAACCACAAAATACCCTGAAGAGCCAAATAGTCTTGAGGGGGAAAAAACCCCCACAAAGATAGACACATCATATTTCCTGATTTCAAACTATATTACAAAGCTATAGTAAACAAAACAGTATGGAACTGGCATAAAAATAGACACATACACTAAAGGAACAGAAGAGCCCAGAAATAAACCCATGTGTATACGGTCAACTAATATATGGTCAACGAGGGAGTTAAAAATACTCAATGGGGAAAAGACAATCCCTTCAATAAATAGTGTTGGGAAAACTAGATATTTACATGCAAAAAAAATGAAACTGGACACCTATCCTAAAACACAAAAATTCACTTGAAATGGAGGACTCGAAACCATAAAACTCCTAGAAGAAAACACAAGGAAAATGTCCCTTTATATTGGTCTTGGCAATGATTTTTTTTGGGGGGGGGGGCGATGGCACCAAGAGCACAAGCAACCACAAGCAAAAATAAACAAATGGGAATATAGCAAATTAACCCACTTCTGCACAGCAAAAAAACAACAAAAAAAAACAACCCACAATTAAAATGGAAAGGGAACCAAAGGAAAATGCTTGCAAACTATGTATCTGATAATGTGTTAATATCCAAAATACATAAGGAACTCATAAAACTCAATAGGAGAAGAACAAACAGCCCCATTAAAAAATGGGTAAAGGTCCTGAATAGACATTTTTCCGAAGATGATATACAAATGCCAACAGGTACATGAAAAGCTGCTTGATAAACACCACTAATCATCAGGAAAATGCAAATCAAAACTACAATGAGATATTATCTCACATCTGGTATAATTGCTGTTATCAAAAAGACCAGAGATAAAAGGTGTTGGTAAGGATGTGGAGAAAAGGGAACGCTCATACTCTGTTGGTAGGAATATAAACTGGTACAACTACTATGGAAAACAGCATGGGGTTTCCTCAAAAAATTAAAAATAGAAATACCATGTGATCCAGCAATTCCACTTCCGGGTATTAATCGGAAAGAAATGAAATCACTATCTTGAGATATCTGCACTCCTATGTTCACCACAGCACCATTTACAGTAGCCAAGACCTGGGAACAATATAAGAGTCTAACGACAGATGAATGGATCAAGTAAACACACACACACACAAATATTAGTCAATCATAAAAAAGTAGGAAACCCTGCCAGTTGCAACAAGATGGATGAAATTTGAGGGTGTTATGCTGAATGAAGTAAGTCAGAGAAAGATAAATATTGTATGATCTCACTTATATGTGGATCTAAAAAAACTGAACTCATAGAAACAGAGATAGATTGGTGATTGCCAGGGGTGGGAGGCGTGAGAGGGAGGGAATGGGGGAAGGTGGTCAAAGGGTACAAACATCCCGGTTATACGTTCTGAGGATGGAATGTACAGCATGGTGACTATGGTTAGTGATATTATATTGTATATTTGATTTTTTTATTATGTTATGTTAGTCACCATACATCATTAGTTTTTGATGTAGTGATCCACGATTCATGGTTTTCATGTAACACCCAGTGCTCCATGCAGTACGTGCCCTCCTTAATACCCATCACTGAGCTAGCCCATCCCCCAACCCCCTCCCCTCTAAAACCCTGTTTGTTTTCTGGAGTCCAGAGTCTCTCATGGTTCATCTCCCCCTCTGATTTCCCCCCCCTTCATGTTTCCCTTCCTTCTCCTCATGTCCTCCATGCTGTTCCTGATGTTCCACAAATAAGTGAAACCATATGGTAACTGACTTTCTCTGCTTGACTTATTTCACGTAGCATAATCTCCTCCAGTCCCATCCATGTGGATGCAAAAGTTGGGTCTTCATCCTTTCTGATGGCTGAGTAATATTCCATTGTATATATGGACCACATCTTCTTTATCCATTCATCTGCTGAAGGGCAACTCGGCTCTTTCCACAGTTGGGCTATTGCGGACATTGTGGCTATGAACATTGGGGTGCATATGGCCCTTCTTTTCACTACATCTGTATCTTTGGGGTAAATACCCAGTAGTGCAATTGCTGGGTCATAGAGTAGCTCTATAGTTGAAAGTTGCCAAGTGAACAGATCTTAAAAGTTCTCACCAAACACACAAAAAGTGGTAAGTATGTGAGGTGACAGATGTGTTAACCTTATTGTGGTCATCACTTCTTAAAATATTTGGATATCAAATCATCACATTTGTACCTGAAGCTTACACAATGTTGCATGTCAATTATATCTCTATAAAACTGGAGGGAAAAAAGAGCCGTGGTGTAAAATTTATTGCTAAAAACTATATATTGAGAAAGCTTAAATTTTTGATGCATACATGCAAATTATGGTTGTTTATTCTAATTTCAATTAGCAATAATCACGCCTCAGATAAACCTCATTGGCTGTGATACTGCCTCTGTGCAAAGATGATTATTCTAAGTTCAAAAGACAACTTAAATTCAAATAAACAATTAAATGAGAAAGTAATCGTCTGATTAAAAAAGAACAATTGCCTAAAAGTTTTCAAACTTTCTGGCTATCTTAATTTCTGATCATAAAAGTAACAAGATATGAGAACCCAAGTACATACACTTCTAGGTATGGGAAAGCAAATCTGAGATTTCCCTTATAATGAGAAAGTTAGGGCAGCTGGGTGGCTCAGTCAGTTAGGCATCTGACTCTTGACTTTGGTCATGATCTCAGGATCATGAGATCGAGCCCCACATTAGGCTCTGCAATGGCATGGAGCTTACTTGAGATTCTCACTCTCTCCTTCTCCCTCTGCCCTAATTCCCTCTCTCTCTAATTAAAAAAAAAAAAAAAAGATAACAACAGAAGTTTTTCAATTGGGTTTTGCCTTTCAAAGAAAGCCCAAAGTTGTTAAGAGAATAAAACTAACAATAACCAACCCAGATACTGTTCCTCCTCCCAGCAACAAAAACATTGAGTGGTAGTCTAGATCACTGGTATTCTTCTTTGTGTAACAGGACTGTGAGGTTCACGTCCCATACCTGGCTCTCGTTCAAAGGATGGGTGTGGAAAACAGGATAAAAAGAAATTGTCTCAAATTGCAACAGTGTAGATTATCTCTAAGATTTTAAACAATGACGGCTATTAAACCCTGGGATAGAGGCCTGAAGAAAAACTGTGGCCTGTTCTTCTCCAGATGTAGGGACAACCAGAATGCATGCTCTTTAATCTAAGACACTGTAACTCATAGGAACCAATGAAAAATTGTACATGGAGGACACTTTTCACCACCTAGTATGCTATTCATTCCAAAATACATCTGTTTCTTTTAACTTTAAAAAGACTGACAAAGACCATTGTCAGGCAGTGAGTTTTGTCTTTTGTGGGATATAAGAGCAACAGATACTGCTTGAAGGGAGGTATCAACTGGAAGTTTGGATTAACTCTCTGATATGTTTTTTATAAATTTTGTGTTAGTGGGAAGTACAGTTAAGTGTCACTCTACCACTTTAGACTCTGAGTTGATATTCTGGTTGGTTGGTTGATTAGCTGGTTGGTTGGCTGTTTTCAATATGTGCTTGTCTTAACTGCTTAGAAATGACGAAAAAACAAAATTCACACAATGGGCATGAATTTAGTTTAAATAGAGGTCTGTCTCTTATCAGAGGCAGAGAATATTTTCTTGAGATCCTTAAGGTAATAATGGTAAACAATACTTATTGGAAGCTTACTACGTGCAAGGAACTGTTCTAAATGCTTTAGAGTATTAACTTCACATAAAAACCTTCTCCAAGGCTGGTACTGTCCTTATAATAGTACAACTACTGAGCAGACACTGAAATACTCCATCCATATACCTTGGACCACTGGAAGAACTGAAACCAAAACAATTTCATCTTCATTTTGCAGATGAGGAAAGCAAAAGATGGAAAGGTTAGATTTGCCCAAGATCACCCAACCCGTATGTAACAGAACAGGCATCTGAACCCAGCACTACACCATGGATGTCACCTCCCCGGTAATGTGGTCATGATTTTATGGGGAGCACTCTCCAAAACACAAATACTCATACACATTCCATACATTTCATTGGGTGTATGTGCCTATGAGATTGCAGAACGTGAAAGACAGAGCTAGCAACTTCCAGAGGAAATGGGGTCTCCTGCAGTTAATTTGAATGCACATTAGGAGCCAACATTTAAAAATGAGAAGCATGGAGCAGAGTTTCCTCTCACAGGCTGCTCTTGGAAATCCTGATTCTGTGCAGAATCACAAACTCCAGATATATATTTCCATACTCCTGACAGGTTATTAGCTTGCAGTTGAAACAGAAGACATGATCTTGGCTCAGGGGAAATGGGAATTAGCATGCCTGCCTAAAAGCCAGTCAACAGAGGTAAAGTAAAAACTATACACAGGCACTTTCTAAATAGGAGCTGAAATGGAGAAGTTCTAAAGAATTTGCTCAATATAAATTTGGGATAATGAAACCAGCTATGGGTGGCCAAAAATAAATCCAACACTTACCAAAACTCTAGCTATACGTGCACATGTGAATTTACGACCAATAACCCATGCAGCACAACTGAGCTAGATCCATCCCCCGGCTGACATTTAAAACTTGCTGATCATTGACACTGTCTCAAACACAGAAAAACTCCTTAGTCCCCAATATGATCACTGGTTAAGTGGTCATCTTGGGCAGATAATATTTTTATGATTAAATAAGAACAATTAATAAATGTTAACAAATTGGGTTTCATCTCTTGGTAGGTTCAAGTACATTTATTTTTATTCAACTATACAGATAAGTGCACCACAATGCACACAAAAAGATGTATAATTTTTTTAGCCAAATTTGGGGAGCTCTTCAACAAAGCACTGTAAAAGGAAAGCTGTAGCGTTCTAACTCATAGAGCAAACTCCAAGTCATTGCTCAATAAGGCACCATAAGGCAATCCAGGGTCTGAAAAACTTGTCAGAGTTCTCTGAGGGTTTCCACAGAAAACAACGGTATTTAGAATTTTGGATCAGAGCTGCCCTCTTTGACACTCTCTTGACAATCTCTGCCCTCAGACTTCAAGCTTAGCCAACACGACGAGAGGCTTCATAGTAGACCCAAGGTTGGCTTTCTGTCAGCCTTCAATAAATTACATAGACTCCCAAGGAATTGATTGCAAAACAACCCAGAGTTTGAGGCCAAGGAATACTTTTCAGAACTATTTGCTCCATTTCTGCTCCCCTTATCAAAGTTGTGCAGCAAGAGGCAAGGAGGGTACACACAATGTTTAGACATGGATTGATTCATACACGAGTCAAAACCCCCAAACTCTGATCTTCCCTGAATTGGCCTGAGGCCCCCAGCATCCATGGCCACAGCAGGTGGCCTCGTGATGCTCAAGAGGATCAAACAGGGATTTTCTGCTCCAGAGGGGATTTGGAAGCCCTCCCTACCCCTGCTGTGTCAAGGAACTCTGTTTTCACATCCTGGCTCTTACAAAACAATCTGGAGTTCTTTGACACAGGATATGCTTATCCAACAACACAGCGGAGGCCCCTTCTGTCATCCCAGCCTCTGTTACATGATCTTGGTTATAGAATGACAGATATTAGAGTACAGATGATTAAAATATTTGACCAGAGCGAGGGCCCTCCCTGAAATCACATTACATGCGTCAAGCCAACTTCACCCCTTAACTCCAGATTGAAGACCAAAGTCTTCCACTCCCACTGGGGACCCAGCTCTTAGGGCAATGAGACCACCTATGCTGCATCTGCCTCTTTGTCTCCAGTTTCTAGGACCAGTGTCTGGCATTTTTAATAACTCTTTGATGAATGAAGGCTTTGGTGAGTCAGGTGATTATAAGGAGCCTATCTTGTACTAGCCCTCCGTTCAGTTTATTTGCACTAAAAAGACACTCACTGCGATCTTAGGACAGGACAGGCCACACAAGGGTGCAAAGGTGATTGGGACAGTCCTTCCCCAGAGGACCCTGAAGTCTAGGGGAGGCTTCATAGTCAAGTGTTTTTGATAGAGCGTGAAGATGGAAATATGGCCACCAAATGCAGACTCTGAATCCTGCTGGACGCCTGTAAGAAGGCATTTAAGCACTCTGTGACATTCTAGGAAAGTTACCAAAGGGAGGGGTTTTTGGATGAGGGGGAAAGCTCAAAAACAGGATAGATAAAAAATGTTCATTCACTTTGACTGCATAATCTTTCCTCTGGAACTCATCCCAGGGAAATTCGTCCAAAAAAAAAAAAAAGCGCCTAAATGTACAAAGACGTTTTTCAGTGTATTATTGTAATAGGGAACAACTGTAAACCATTTAAATGTCCATCAATAGGGGGAAAGCTAGTAAATTATAGCACAACCATAATGTTAGATGGAAAAAGTAGAACACAAATCTGAATGAGGTACTGTGATTGGAACCATATATACATGAACAAAGATCAGAAAGGAGCTAAAAATAATTGTATGTATATGTAAGGAATCTGAAGGCTACAAGTTTCTTTCACATATTTTCTTACGGGATACTTACAAAAATCCTGGGAAATAAGTATGATAATATGACAATGAAGGCACATTTTCTTTTTATGCATGAAGAATGAAGATTCGGGAGAATAAGTGACTTGTCCAAGGTCAGAGTAGAAAATGTAAACCCAAGAAACACACCTAATCTCAAATTCCTTCTTTTCATTGTACTACTCTGCTTCTGGAGAATGAAAACAGCTGTGGGCTAGTGCAGATGAAATTTTCCTAGTTTTTAATCCCTAGAATGCTTCTTTAAATATTTTTAAATGCTTTCACTAGTAAATCTTAATTTTAAAAATATAGCTCAAATAGGATAGAAGGGTTTTACACAGCAAACAAAAATAACCTTTGCTGCAAACCAAGTGTTATTGTGTGTGCGTTTACCTAAAACAGAAAATCAAGAAAATGTGAATCCTAGTCTGTTTGCAATGCAAATTCATTTTGATTCCCATTATAGAAAGCCATTTTAGACATCCCTTGTCACTTTTTGTGTCCTTGGTTTACTGACAATGAAAGTTAAAACTTTGTTTTAATTTATTAATCAATAAAAATCGGTAAGGTGTTACCATACTGTTTGACCTTTAAACACAATTACTTCAAGATGGTTTTCTTCCCACATGCCAAGCAGATAAACATTTAACCTGAATGTCCAGCACTGAGATATTCTGGATGAAGGGTATTGCTAAAATATAGGTATCATAACTCCAAAATAGGACCATGCTTAGGACAGTATTTGATCCCACCCCAACATTATCTGAGAGTTCTCTCTTGATTTTTTTCTTTCCACTATACATATTAAGAAATACAATAGCAATGTATATTTGCAAAATGACATGTCTACTTCCACCAACATAGGTAAACAACCGAAAGCCCCCACCACTCCCCATTACCAGCAATAATACTATGAAATCTCCATTACTCTAAACTTCACCTCTCTCCCCCTTTCATGGTGGATTGGACTGTTACCTCATCACCAACCACATGGGACACTTTGGCCATGAGCCTTGCTGGCCATCTTTTGAAAACAATTCTGCTACTTGGGTGTTTCTACCATGTCATCAAGGGGGATGCCTCTTTTGCCTTTCTCTTGTTATCTTTTTTCCCACTGCTATAGAAGTTTTGATAATTCCCACTTGTTACTAAACTTGTCCTTTTGCCTGCCAAAGGACAGAAAACAAGGCTGAGGTTACCTACATTAGAAAGAGCACACAGAAAAATCCTCAGGAAAGATCCATTATAATTCTCAAGTTAATTATTTCTTTGGAATAAGAAACTTCCCTTTTTTATTGAACAACAAATGAATAGCTAGGAACTTATATAAAATTTGCCTTGCTAGAAATGTGTTTCATCACATGATTATATTAATTTCAGATAAGGAGGAAGAAAGTCAATTTTGGACATCAGAAGACAGGTCTGAGCAGGGATTGTAACTTGAAATAGTATCAGATTTGGAATGGACCTTTAAAATCAAATAGGTTCAACCTCCCTCCTAATATAAAATCCCTTCTGTAAAATCTACGACAAGGGAGCAGACTGGCTTCTCTGGGTTTCTGAGCTTCCTTTTCAAGGATGCCCATGTAATCCCTTTGCAGAGAAGCATTAACAGTTAAAGATTCTCTTATATTAAATCCAATTTCCTCTCTCTCAAATTTCCACCGGTATGCACCCTCTAAATTAAATACAGAATAAACCCATTGCTTTTCTGTTTGATGGCTTAGATTAAGATTTGGTTCCCAAGGAACCCTAGTGTTCTAAGAGATGTTAATAGGTACACCTGGGTTGGGGGTTCTTTGTTCAAACAACTTTGGGAAAGACTGCATTCTATAGCCCTCAATTAGAGAATCACAGCAACCAGTTCAAGACTGTGAAAAGTTTGAAGGGAAAACTATCTTTATTTCATCCCTCTTCAAACTGATTTTGTCTATGGAACCCCTCTGCCTTGTTTCGGAACACCATTACTATTTCTCATGAACAGTGTTCTGAGAAACACTTTGTGGGAAATGCAATGCTGAGTCTTTTCTAGCCTCAACCCTCAGGGCTCGTCAACAGCTCTGCATAGGAAAAATTTCCAGACACTTCCCCATCCCTGCTCATCATGAAGTCAGGAGTGCTTGCAGGGTGAGCATGGGAGGACACGAGTGAGAAGAGCTCTGAATGAAGTTAGAAGACAAAGGGCCACAGACTGTGTCCGCTTCTGATTTTGTCAAGAGACATGACATCTGCATGGGTTCGAAAGGAAAACTCAGCCCCCCGAAATTCAGCCAAGGCTTCCCCATCTAGGCTCATTCTGCGTCCCTATGGCTGTCCTGGGTCCCTAGCCAGTCCCTGTTCCTCCCACGCATGGAGAGAAGAAGGGGAAGGAGGAAGGATGTATGTGCACCTGCGCACTTCCCACTCAAACTGCGCTGTGGTATTGCAGGCTCTCTCTTACTTTTCAGGGAATGCTCAGGGGTCTTTAAGGACCTCAGCTCCCAGAGAGGAGAGACAGAGAAAAATGGCCTGCCTGAAACTGCTCTCATCTTCCTGACTATGCCCGCTACAAACTGGGACTGTGCTGAGCTCCTCAGGCCTGCCCCTTCCAGCTTTCTCCCTTCAGAAAAGCTCTGCCAGCCTAGGATTTTCACCCTTTTAAATTCAGATTACTGTGTGCTCTTTTGCCTTTGTAGAACGCTTTTATTCTACTACTTATTTTCCTGTGAGTGTGCCAATTTATTTTATTTCCTTTAATTATCTCATCTACATGTTTACCTTTTTCTTTTTCCTTTCCTAAATGGGAAAGAGGGAGCACCAAAGCGTGGAGAGAATCTTGAGGATCAGTAGTGCCACCAAGAGGAAGGAGGTGGGGGGCGGTAGCCTCACTCCATAATCTGCTTCAGTCTCTCCCCAAAACTTAACTAAACATGAACATAAACTGAGTCCCTGCTATGTAAATGCAGTTTCAAGACAATTCTTCCAGACTACCTCCGAAAAGATTATGATGCCTAAAACCCCCCTACGCAAACATTTTGGCGTCAGTTAATGTTATTACGTATCTCATCAAATCATCAAATCATTATTGTATTAAAATCTCATCAAATCATCAAATCATTATCTTACTGTTGGGAATTTTTCCTCTTACTTGCTCTGTCAAAAGTCAGGAGAATTGCAGCAAGTTCCTTCACTACTATAGAGTTTCTTTAAAAAAACTGAATCATTTCTTTATATATTTTGATGCTGTAATGGGATACATAAATATTCATGAGTTATAAGCATCAATTAAAATTATCTCCGTGGCTTTTTTTAACATTTTCCTACCTTGATTTTCGCTTTTTTATTTTTGCTCCTAATTTTTATATGTCTTTGCCTGACTTTTTACTTTTAACCATTTAAACTCCATGCTGAGAGCCTTTGCTTTTACTGAGATATTTTAATTCATTTATGCTTATAAATGGACACCAATGGGGGACTTTCTTCTGTAATCTTGCTCTGTACTTTCTCTACTTTATACTTCATTGCTAATTCTGTCTACTGCTCTAGGGTCTCAGTTTTATTGCCTTTATTTTCTTCAGTGATTTAGCACAAAGGCATCCCAGTCTTAATTCTATTTATGATTCATTCATTCAACACATATCCGTTGAGTACTTAGCAGATGCAGATGCTAGACAACCTGCTTTAAACACCAAAAAAAATTATACTCAGAGTGCAATGTTTCATACAAGGCTAAGAACAATTTTGTTTACACACTAGCATTTAAAAGGTTGGTGTTTGCTCATTTAATCAACAGACTTTTGTTGTTCATTTCCATTCTTAAGATAGTGTATACTAAGCTAAAACTCATCACTTGACTCTCACTCATTCTGAACCTCAATACAGAGGTTCTGAAGTCTTTCCACAGATGTAACTGAAATGTTAAGATCTGAGGGACAAAAAGGCAAATGTGGAACTCTGACATCTCCAATCCTTTGACTAACTTCCTAAGATCCAAAGAATTCTTAACATGCGATTACAACTGCCTTTTGGAACTGGAAAACCCTTTATTTACCTAATACAATGCAGTCATTTAAAATCACCCTTGACTTTCCATGATGGAGAATTTAGAAAATAATACCCTACCCTTAATTTTATCAAGACAAACAATGACTCAAATAAGATAACACACATAGGAGAACTCAGAATTAATCATATGTAAATGTAATATTAATGAGCCCAGATTTAGATTCCAGCTTCTCTCCATATGCTTTCTGTAAAAGCAAGCTTGAGTTTTTTTCATTCATGTTTACTGCATGATGATAATAATCTTATCCCATTTTATATGCCAGGACCTGGCAAACTCAGACACTATAAAACATCTGGTTGGTTACTCTAAGTTTTAAAAAAGGGTTTTAGGGAGAAAAAACTTTTGTTAAGCAAACTTTAAAAAAATTTACTCCAGAATATTAGACCCCAAACTTAGCTAAACTGCTTATTTTTTTTAAAAAGCTTTATTTATTTATCTGAGAGAGAGAGAGAGAGAAACCGCGCGTGCATGAACAAGGGGAGGAGCAGAGGGAGAGGGAGAGAAGCAGGCCCCCTATTGCACACGGAGCTCAACACCAGGCTCGATCTCACAAATCTGAGATCATGACCTGAGCCAAAATTCAGAGTCAGACGCTTAACCAGCTGAGCTACCCAGGCGCCCC
This sequence comes from Eumetopias jubatus, assembly GCF_037043125.1. NCBI lineage: Eukaryota > Metazoa > Chordata > Mammalia > Carnivora > Otariidae > Eumetopias > Eumetopias jubatus. The sequence continues at coordinate 11,103,057 of NW_028274821.1, read as the reverse complement.
TCGAACTGTTTATTTTTTTTGTAAATCTTTTATTTTTTTTAAGATTTTTTTTTTATCCATTTGACAGAAAGACAGTGAGAGAGACCACACAAGCAGGGGGAGTGGGAGAGGGAAAAGCAGGCTTCCCACTGAGCAGGGAGCCCGATGCGGGGCTTGATCCCAGGACCCTGGGATCATGACCTGAGCCGAAGGCAGACGCTTAATGACTAAGCCACCCAGGCGCCCCTGAACCGCTTATTTTAAAAGTGCTCAAGCAGATTCAGGGTACATTCAAAATATAGTTAACTCTGTTTTAAAATAAAGTAACCAAATTTATAGACCTATAAATTTGCTCAACATTCGTATAAATTCTCTATCATCTTTCTTCTCTACAAATTGCTGGTAGCCATGTCTTCATCTAATATCTATGTATGAAGTAAACATCTTGTATCAGCCAGAGTCCCGTGGAAAAAAGCAGGATCCAGGGCGCCTGAGTGGCTCAGCTGGTTAAGCGATTGCCTTCGGCTCAGGTCATGATCCTGGAGTCCAGGTATCGAGTCCCACATCGGGCTCCCTGCTCAGCAGGGAGTCTGCTTCTCCCTCTGACCCTCTTCCCTCTCGTGCTCTCTATCTCTCATTCACTCTCTCTCTCAAATAAATAAATAAAATCTTAAAAAAAAAAAAAAGCAGGATCCACTCCAGGTATTTCAAACAGAAGGAGCTTAATATAGAGAATCAGTTCCCCAGGAGACGGAAGAGTAAGCAGCCAAACAGGGGAGGTGAGACCACCCAGAGAACTGAAGCATCAGGAAATGGCCAGAACCTCCAGGGCTTCAGGGACAAGAGAAGCTCAGATGCTGGTGCCATCGGACTGGAACGAGCTCCACACCTCTGGGGTAAGAAAGGGAGCCGGCAGTAGACAGGGACCTGAGGGGCAATGCTCTCTGAGACACAGGGCAGAGCAAGGGTAGGAGGGCAGAGGGGATCTAAATGCAAAAGAAAATGAACATAACCCACCTAACATCATGTTTGTCACACTATGCACCCCAACACGGACACTGGCACGCCCACCTGAGCATGCGCACGCACACACATCGCCTCACGTTCATCTACCTTTCCGTAGCCTTGTCTTCCAGAGAAGAAGCTACCGATGGCCAAAGCGTGGATCCCAAGTTCATATTACTTCTTTCAGAACTTTTAGGATCATCATAACACCTTACACTTTTATAACACTGTACTGTTTCACAAAACATTCAAAACCATCCGTGCATTTTTATTTTCGTGTTCACAACCACCACACGAGGGAATCCATGTGGTACAGTTCTCGTTTTCCAGATGAGGCAGTGCAGAAAGATTAAGGCACCCAATGAATGCATCACAGAGTCAGGTCCAAAGTCTGGGACTCTTCAGGCACCAAGACCAGACTCTCTATGTCCCGCCTACTGGTGAATGCCTGAAGGTCACAGGTGTGCAAGGTACTCTCTCTGGGCTTTAAGTCGCTACATCCGGCCAGAGGTGAATAAACAAGGCAATACTAAATTAATCACAGGCAATAGTCAGGCTCTGGATCAACTTTATGGCTTCACGTTACCCATTTAAAAAAAATTCATCCCAGCAATAATGTGTATAGTGCGCGACAACTTACAAAGTGCCTCCCTTGCCCTCCATTTGATCTAAATAATATTCCTGAAATACTTCATAATAACTACCATGTAACCAACTTGCCCGCATTGTGAGTGACTCAGCTCAAGGGCAGTGGGGCCCCCCTTTTTATTCCTCAGAGATAATATGAAACTCGTGGCCTGCTGCAGGAGTTCAAAGGGGTCCGTTTCCCTCCTTTGTGCCCAAGATCACAAGTGGAGGACTCTTCTTCCAAGGTGACCTATTTCTATTTGCCCAACCACAAAAGCCCAAACAACAAAGTAGCTCTGGCTTTGCATTTGGAACAGCACACACTTCCGAAGTTTGCTGCTGAGAGCCACACAGTTCCCAAGTGCTTGGCGTCCCTGCGTCAGGGCTGGGCTGTGCCTGCCCCCAGCACCTCGGGGACAGCCAGTTCCTATTAAATAGCTGGGATTCCTCCCGGGGCGCATTTGCATAAAGAGCTTGGTGGTAACTTGATTTGGCCTGCTAGCACTGACAGCTCTGAACTCTGGGGTCAAGACACTTTCCACGCATTTGGCAACTGTCTTTGAGAGGGACTGCAGCTCAAAGGTGGCCACGTCATTCAGGATGGAGCATCGGGGCCTAACTGCCACCATCTTCCAGCAGAGCTAGTGCTCAGCAGAATGAACAGGATTTCTCAACAATGACAGGTGCTCCCAGAATTCTCACACGAGGGGAAAGGGCCATCTCCAAAGAGACATAAAGCCTGCCCTAGAAGTGACACTGAAAATTCTCTCCTTTCTACTACAAAAATGTTCTGTCTTGGCTCTGAGGGTACGCATGCGGGTGACGACCTTCCTGGACTGGGAACACTTAAATGGTAATTTAGAGAAGTGACAGAGACCAGTTCCCATGAAATGCTTCTAAGCAAAGCTAAGTGTGCGAGAGGATGATGTGCAGAAGAGCTAGGGGGATGCTCCCCAGCCCTAGGCTCACCCCCTCAAGTACAGCCTCTTCCGCCTCAGCTTCAAACCGCCCAGGTCTCCCCAGGAGCATCTGTACTCACCACCAGCTCTTCCTGACCAGGATCCCCTTCTCCCTCTAGACACCTGGCTGGTGGTGGAAAGGGAGAAAAAGGAGCAAAACCAGGTCTTGGAGCTAATCATTAAGCAAGCCTATTTGTGTTCAGCTGTTTAGCCTATACGATGTCCAGTGATGGGTACTCCCTATTTTTACTGAAAATTACCAACAGCCGCAGAGCTTTAAAACTTAAAAAAAAAAACCCACAAAACGCAAAACAAAACTCAAAACATATTACCTACCTTCTGTTCATCTTCTTCTCTCTCAGACAACTAAACGCACACACCACAGTATCTATATCTCCCTCTTAATTCAAAAATAATAAGCTATGGAATTGAGATCGATTATGTTATATTAAATCAAATTGATTTCATAAGACTTTTTAAATTTGACTTTTCTGTCAAAATCCCGAAGCATAAGTTTATTTCTACACATACACTGGGGGTGGAGGCACCTGGTAAAGTATTAAAAGCAGAGGTTACAACCACCGAGAAACAGGCCACCTGATCCTTACCATGGTATTCTCTTTTTTCAGTCGACCCTAAAGCTCCCAGAAGCCTGGTTCCTCAACACAGTATTGGTTTCCCCTCTGAACTTTGTCTTCCACCACCTCCTTCCTCTCTTCCATGCTGACACCCCAGCGCAGAGGCTCTGGGGCCAGAGGAAGGGTGCAGGGGGGTGCCAGTGGGAGGGTATTGGGGGGACAGGGGAGGACCTGCCCCTCCCACCACAGCCCCAGGCTCAAACCTACTCCTGGGGTTCAGTCGGGATGCGTGAGGTGCCACAGAAGGTGCCGCCCCTCACAGAGCAGGTGACCTACGAGCAGTGAGTCATCGGAGGCAAGGTGAGAACAGAGAAGCTTGCAGCCATGACCAGGGGGCCGAGTTTTCTTCTTTGCTGAATACAAAGCATCCTTTCTCCAGTCTTCCTTTCGGTCTAGGACAAGCTATCAGTGACAGGGTCTAATTTCCAAAGAGCTCCTCTCTCACACTCTCACACCCTCAATGCTGCAGGATGTGAACTAGAAGGTCTGCAAGCTAAAAATACCAGCACTTGTCGGTGAAGCTGAGCACAGAGGCAGAGGCGGGTACAGAGCGCAGAATGCCGTTGCCTGAGCCCAAGCAGAGTGGGGGGCGACAGAGACCTCCCCCGCCACCCCAGGGCAAATCCTCAGGGGACTCCTTCCTCTGGGTTCACAGAGATAAATAAAAAAGCATTCCAGTTCTTTTGCCCAGTGAAATGGGGCACTTGGGCTGGGCAGGCAGGTCCGACCTCTGTAGTTCAAACAAGCTTCAGGTGCCTTTGGTCAAACCCAGCAGACAAAACATGGGATCCTACAAGCAGGGGTGTGTAAGAAAACTGTAACAGAGGGATGTGAGGGAGAGAAGGACAAAGTGGACAGAAAGGCCCTCAGGGACCCCAAGAACAGCTCTGGCTCTTGTCAGGACAGAAACAGAGCAAAAAGGAGAGATCGAAGGCAGGAGAATTAAGTTGCCTGCTCCCTGATCGTATCAGACGTGTGCGCCAGGCAGGGAACAGTTCCAGCTAGGGGTTTCCATGACACAGACATGAAATTAAAATAACCCAAGAAGCCAGCTACAGGCAAGAGACATGGTCCAACGGAGGTAGAGCTAGGAGGCTTTTCTTGGCTTCCTCCAAGGTCTGGTGCCTGCCACCAAGTCAAGGAAGACGTGGGCAGCCCCCCAGGAGAAAAGTCTTTCCTGATAGCCAGGAAACAGAATAAGGCCTCAAGTGAAGAGGGTGAGGTAAATAGGTTTTGAAGGTAGGTGCTGACCCAGAATTGAGCAGCATTTATAGGCTTTCTGGCCTCTTCCTGCCTGGTTAGGTATCACGGGTACTCTTTTGCAGCATTAATTTCTCTTCCTAATGTAACTTTGTGGTCAAAGATATTGATCATCTAGTTTGGATATTGTCATGAATGATGGAAATGAGAGGATCAGTGTGCCATGAAATGGATCACCCAGGGTACTTAATCCAAGTGGAGACCCAGCATGAATATTTCACCCCCCACCTCCCACCCCCCACACCCCAGGGCTCCCTTGTTCTCGGACTCTCATTATTGCTTTCCTAAGGTCCCTTGGGTTTGGCAGGGGTCTGGGGGAGAAAGAAGAGTTCCCTGGGGACTTGTGCTTCTCAGCACAACTCATCTGAAAGCTTGTGATTCCTCTGAAGGCTAAAAGCACTACCCACTTTCAATCAAGGGACCTCCAAACAGAATTCTGTCACTACTTCTCACATTATTTGGGCCAGGAAAAGCATATTTCATAGGACTTTCTCCTAACCCTAATTTAATAAAATTGTACCTCCTTCATCCAGCTTTGTTGCCTACAGTATAAGGACACCCAGCAGACCTGTATCCATCAAGGGGGTGGTTGTCTTATCAGAATGAAGAACTTTGCAAGAGAATGGTGTCCTCATTGGATCTGAGCTTGCCTGGACTTCACACCTCGCACTGGTATTTGATCCTGGCTTTCCAGCCAACCTGCTAAACCCCACGAGGACAGAAGAAATCTGTCAACATTCAGAGCTGAGGAGGAAATGGCATTTTTGAGATAAAATTCCCTTCATGGCAGATGTTTACTTAGCCTTATCAAGTGTCTTGCCCCAACAGGGTGGCATGGCAGATTTCATAAAATAACGAAATCACACACAATCGTGAAAGCTTTTAGAAACACCTCCTTTCAGATTTCCTGCTTAGAGGACCCCAAGATAACGCCCTAAAGCTGGACACATTTTTGGACACACATGTAAAGATTCTCTGCGTGCCTTAATTTTCTTATTACCAAATAATTGGATCTGCATGTTAAGGGGAAATCGTTGGGGCCTTCAAATGTATCCACACCAAATGAGAAGAAAGAGAATGTACCTGATGTCTTAGTTTGGGTTCCCCAGAAGCAGACTTGAATCCTGAAACAAGGAGTCAAGTGCACATAGTTGGGTCTGTGGGGAGACGTAGGGAGATGAAGGAGCCCAGGTAGGGGAGAAGGGAGGTAGGACAAGGAAGGGGAGAAAGCCACGAAAGGCCTAGTTCTCAAGCCAGTTACCACTGTAGGTGACTGAAACTTCATCCTCCATGGATACTGGGAGCCTGTGAAAACACATGCCTCAGGATCTTACGGAGGGGCAAGAGAGCTGGGGTATTTACACACCATTTCTCATCAGGCACTCATGTAGGAGTCCCAGTAGAGTTATCCCTAACTCCTTGGGACTCAAAGCATTTCACCTGATATTTAATTTTCTCTTCTTATTTCAGTTTTTTGCGTGTGTGATGGCAGGGCATCACTGGCTAACCAGTAATCAGATAGGCAGAGTATTTGTGGAAGGAATTCTCAGATCCTGCATCTCCCCATAAGCATGGACAATTTATTTCAGATCTGATAGCAGCTCCAATCACTTTGGATGTAGACAACATTCAATGCACACCAGCCCACATCTGCACTGGCCACTACTATGATCTGAATGTTTGTGTCTACTTCAAGTTCATATGCTGAAACCTCAATGCCCAAAGTGATGGTATTAGGAAGTGGGGCCTTTGGGAGACGCAACAGTCATGAGGGTGGAGCCTTCATGAATGGAATGAGTGCTCTCATAAAAGAGACCCCAGTGAGCTCCTTGGCCCCTTTCACCATGCGAGGACACAGTGAAAAGTCCACACTCTGGGAAAGGGCCCTCACCTGACCATGCCAGCACCCTGATCTCAGACTTCCAAACCCCCAGTACTGTGAGAAATAAATCTCTGTTGTTCATAAGCCACCCAGTGCGTGGTATTTTGTTATAGCAGCCTGAATGGACTAAGGCAGCCAGTCATTTTAAAATCTTAGCAACAATACTGACTTCTTCTGCAATAGTTTCTAGGTCCCAGAAAACACAATTTCTATTCTGAAAGAGGATAGGATTAATTCAATTAAGTTTAATCCAACAAAAATGCATCTATGTATTTATGTATTCTCTGCCTAAAATACTACTTAAAGTACAATAAAGAGAAAGTTGAAAAAAGCATATTCCCTGCCTTAACAAATTTATAATCAAGAGTTGAGGCAGAAATATACAGAAATACTATGAAACAAGGCAGGTTAAAATTACTTAAAAGCATAAATAGAATGCTCTACACCACCAAGGAGGGAGCAATAAATTCCAACTGGGTGGAAATGAAGAAAATTTTCTGGAGAAATGAATGTGAGTCGTGTATAAGTCAAGTCAGCTCCTGAGCCGAACAGTGACCTCTCTGCCTGTGGTCAAGGCCATGGCTTCAGTGGCCCACGTTCCTATGGCCCAGAGGATTCCTCCAGGTTGTAGGCCATGCTCTGAATGCCCCCAACAGTGGTCAAGTGAGCCCAGTTCCAATCTTAAAGCTCTTACCTGAATTCCCCTGAAGGCCTTTACCCAGTTGGATAACCACTTGCCAGCCTTTGGATTTGGGGTCTCACTTAGCACTACCTCTTGGAACAAGCACCTCAGTTCCTCTCCCTGAGGGCTGTCAGCACATACCACATTTCCCAGAGCTCAGCCTGGGTCACTAGGTCTGAAGACCTTTGATTTGGCCCATGGTTTTCCATCCACGGCCCAGGTTTTGCATGTGAAGAGTAACTGGATACTAGACAGTGCTAGGTCTTGAATGACCACCAAATAAAAGCAAATACATGGACAGGAACCCAGACAGACTTCACAGGGAACATAAGAAGGTCCAGAGAACTGTGTCTCCATTACAGGACGAGGTCCCAGCACATAAGATGGTGGCCTTTCCTTATCCAGGCCTTTGGCTACATTTCCAGCATCATTCCTTACCACTGGTTTATTTCTGTATACCTCCCTAAGTCCTGCAACAGACGCTCCAGAAACCACGCTTATCAGTCTCCTCATGTGTCTTGATCATTTATGCCTCACACCCTTTTACTGATTGTTGTCCACTGTCTGGCATGTCCTTCCAATTCTCCTTCCTGTCCACCAGACAAACTCCTGCTCTCCAAATCTTCTATTCAGCCTTAAAATACTCTCCAGACACTTCCTCTCCACTGAAGTCTTCTCTCCCCAGTATCCTCCAATGTTAAGCAAAACGATTCCTCACTTCTCTGTGTCATCAATGTGCCTTGTACCTATTATTTCCATAATTTTTAGTTTAGTCATCTGTACCTCCTCTCAGGCTCTGAGATTCTTTAAGGCAGAGAATGTGTCTTATTTCCTTGCGGACCTCCCCTCCATGCTGCACATAGTACCCGGCACAGAGCAGTGCAGACACCAGCCTAACCAGGGAAGATACTGAAAAGAGAAAAGAAATGAGTCTGTCCACATGGGATGGGGCCAACATCTGGAATACACATACATTTGGGTCACTAGGTAGAAAATAGGCGAGAGAGAGGAGAAAGTAACCAGTCAGAGATCTTTTCATTGACCTTCATTTGGGCCTGCTGCCAGAATCAACAAAAAAGGACTTGGAAGCTTCTGGATTTATCTCAACTGGTGGTGTGAGTGGGCTCCAGTGATATAATACATGGCCTTTTCAATATTTTTTGGCTGAGCAATACCAGAAGGGGTATAAAAGGACCCTGGGGTGCCTGGGTGGCTCAGTTGGTTAAGCGACTGCCTTCGGCTCGGGTCATGATCCTGGAGTCCCGGGATCGAGTCCCACATCGGGCTCCCTGCTCAGCAGGGAGTCTGCTTCTTCCTTTGACCCTCCTCCCTCTCATGCTCTCTGGCTCTCGTTCTCTCTCTCGCAAATAAATAAAATCTTTAAAAATAAATAAATAAAAGGACCTTGATTTTATCTGAATGTGACTGTGGTTTTGTTGTTGTTGCTGAGAATATCCACACCTATGTCCCTTTATCAGTCGTTCACGATGCCTAGGACTTTACTGGCAGTAGAATTTAAAAAATGATCATGGAGAAAACGTGGGCTCAGTACTATGAATCTACACTTCACATTTTATTAGCAGCATAATCATTTTTTGAATGGTTAGTATCAGAGATGCACTGATATAGTAAGTATACTTTGAATTCCTTGAATTCTCCAGAGGCAAATTTTAAGTGTCAGACACCAACTTTACTCTTTCAAATAATGAAAAATGAGGAGCCCCTGGGTGGCTTAGTCAGTTAAGCATCTGACTCTTGATTGTGGCTCAGGTCATGATCTCAGGGTCGTGGACTGAGCCCCATGTCAGGCTCTGTGCTCAGCTTTTCTGCTTGTCTGCTTGCGATTTCCCTCCCTCTCTCTCTGCCCCTCTGCACACCTGCACATGCACACTCTCTCTCTTTCTCAGACAGATAAAATAAATCTTAAAAGAAAAGAAAAATGAGGCAGGTTTCCCTACAAACCAATTCTATAATGCTAATGTAACAGCATCTTTAATTAATTCTAGGTAGTGATTCTGAAGGTGGGGAGAGGAGGAAGATAGGCCTTAGAGGGTAGGTGATGGCCTCTAAGGTTTTGTGAGCGTGAGTGGGTGAGAGTCTGCATCTTTGCACACTTGTTTCCCAGGTATTTTGATACCCTCGGGGAGGATCATCCTCCACAGGAAGCCATTCTCACTCATGGGAGTGGAAGTGGTGGCAGCGTTAAGGTTGATAAATGACCACTCACAATTGAAATCCAGAATGGAAATGTGCCAAGAGAGAGAAAACATGAAGGAAAAGAGATAGAGAGAAATGAAGAGAGAGCCAGGTTTGGAAGGAAAATAATTCCTTCTAAAAAGAGAAATGGCCCCAGGATACTCTCAAATAATGCTGCCTGTTATGTCCATGTTTTGACAAATGGGACCATATTGTCCTGCCTGTCCAAACAGCCCTGATCTCAGGCCCAGCTCTGGCTGGAGAAATGGAGCCCACACAGTAACAACAGGCTTCCTACCACATTGATCGTGTTGATGTTGGAGCAGATTAAAGCAGATGTTTCCTGTCAAATCTCTCCCCAAAGAACATATCAGCATCCTCAATCTCTTCAAGCCACACATAAGACCAGGGGCCTCCATGCAACTGGATTTCTCCCTAGCCTCACTGTTCCGTTTGTTAGGTCAGTTATCCCTAAATAACTTAACGTGCTCTGGAATACTATGTTCTTCTCATAAATGGAACATGCATGGTACATCATTTTATAAAAGGAAGAAACCATTAAGAAAATGGTCCCTAAAGCCAGTTAGAGGAAATATAATCCCTGACATGTGGCCATCATGACCAGCCGACATTCCTGGCTTAAAAATACCTCACATCACTTGTTGAGGGGAGACCCCAGAATGTGAGCCCTGAGAAGATCTAGAAATTCCCATGGAAATGGGTCCCATCAACAAGGGGTGACTCATCAATTAAGGAAAACCCAGCCAGCCACTTGTAAAGAAAATCTGGCACTGCTTCCACAGTGCACCCTTTCCTATTTTAGGAAGTAGAGAACACAGAGTAAACAGAATGTAGGAAATACTAGCATGTGATATTTGTCAGAATCAGACTATAAATGTCTGTGAACTCTAAGATTCTCAACCAAGACGCCATGAAGCATAGTCTGTGTGAGGTTCATTTCTAGTTGCCAGAGACGTTCTGACTTAGAGAAAGCACTTTCTTCAACAAACAACTTCATAAAATTGAAAACTTAGGGGTGCCTGGGTGGCTCAGTCCATTAAGTGTCTGACTCTTGATTTCATTCGGCTCAGGTCATGATCTCAGGGTCCCGGGATCAAGCCCTACAATGGGCTCCATGCTCAGCAGGGAGCCTGCTTGTCCCTCTCCCCCGCTCCTCCCCCCTCCTCTCTCTCTCATAAATAAAATCTTTTTTAAAAAATTGAAGATTTAGAGGAGGAAGGGAAAAATTAGGTAAACTATGTTATAAGTAATAAAATAGCTAATATTCATTGAATGCTTATTCTCCGCTGATCGCTTGACGTGTTTTCCCATCTCAGTTGCATGACAACCTGATGAGGTTAAGTACTCTAATTTTCATTTAAGAGATGAGAAAACAAGCACAGAGAGGTTAGATAACTTCCCTACATTTGCACAGCTAACTAATGGCGGATCTCACACTTGAACTCAGGTCTCTATGAATCCAAAACTCATGCTTTTTTCCACCACCCTGGAGCACTTTCTTGCACACAATGGACAGTTTCTCTAGAGTATTTTCTCTTTTCCTGACTTGACTCATCCCTGCTTACCACAGTGAACCACTGCGGTCAAACCATTATATTCAGCTTAGAAAAACAGACGTAAAGAATAAAATGTGCCGCTGTTCTCAAGGAGCTCATTCAAGGGTTTCCCCTGAACAACACTTATAACCTAAGAGAATAAAAATACTATTACAGCCACAAGTCCTGATCTCAATCCAGACCAATGTAAATGCTTTCCTCTCAGCACCCTCATGGCCCCTATAACTGCATCCCTCACACTGTATTTTTTTTTAAAGATTTTATTTATTTATTTGAGAGAGAGAGAATGAGAGACAGAGAGCACGAGAGGGAAGAGGGTCAGAGGGAGAAGCAGACTCCCCACTGAGCAGGGAGCCCAATGTGGGACTCGATCCCGGGACTCCAGGATCATGACCCGAGCGGAAGGCAGTCACTTAACCAACTGAGCCACCCAGGCGCCCCTCACACTGTATTGTTAAGTGTTGCTCAGGATATTGGTCCTTCTCACTAAATCATAAATTTTTCTTTTAGGGTAAGTATAAATTATATTCACTTATAACACTATCTGACCCAGAGAAGGTATTCCATAAATGCTTACTGATGAGTAAGTGAGAAAACTCACTGACATCAAAGACAATGGTATCTTCAGGGAAACACCCATAATTCTAGAATGTTCTTTAATGGTGAGCAAATGATATAAATGAACTAGCAGGTACTGACAGTGACTTACCTGAAGTCATTCATACTGATTTCCTCATTAACAGAACCGTAACTTTATTATTCATCGTCAATGAAGGTGAAATGGAAAACATTTTTCTTACTTTAAAAAGACACATAAATAAAAAGCAGTCCCTCCGAACCATGAGAGACTATGGACTCTGAAAAACAAACTGAGGGTTCTAGAGGGGAGGGTTAGCCTGGGTGATGGGTATTAAAGAGGGCACGTTCTGCATGGAGCACTGGGTGTTATATGCAAACAATGAATCATGGAACACTACATCAAAAACTAATGATGTAATGTATAGTGATTAACATAATAAAAAAAAAAGCAGTCCCTCTTTTTCCATCGGACCATATCATATGTGAGGCAAATAGATAGAATTGCTGTAGTCTTTCCACAAGGAAATCTCACCAGGATAAAGACCACACTCGGGGTGCCTGGGTGGCTCAGTCAGTTAAGCGTCTGCCTTTGGCTCAGGTCATGATCTCAGGGTTTTGGGATTGAGCCCTACGTTGGGCTTCCCACTCAGGGAGGAGTCTGCTTCTCCCTCTCCCTCTGTTCCTACCCCCTGCTCGTTCCCTCTGTCTCTGTCTCTCTCTCTCTCTTTCTCCTGTCAAATAAATAAATAAAATCTTAAAAAAAAAAAAAAAGACCACACCCTGAGGATGACAGAACCTGGCTCCCTGCTGAGGCAGTGAATTAGACTCTCTTGAAATGATGTCAAGAAGTATGAGATACATTTTTCCCCTACTATTAGGTCATTTGGAGTTCAGTTTTCTGTTACTTGCAACTAGAAGTCACCTTGCTTCCTTCAAAATTTTTGTGGCCAGATCATAACTCCATAGGTAAGGACTGGTGTTATGTCAGTGGGTTTCTCCAACTATGAGCAACATCTGCTTATTTATAAAATGAGGGAAATAATACTTTTCTCACTAGGTTCTGAATTGCTAGATCTTACAACTTTTCTATGGTGGATAATCCTCTTCTCCTCCTCCTCATTAATATCATCATTGTCATAGTTTATGTCATTCTCTTTAGTCCAGAGAAATAACAAAAAAAGATTTTAACAAGTCAAATATTAGAGAAAACAGTATTTTATATCTGCACAGACTACCATATTCTACACAGAATGTTTAAAACATCATCTAAATGGGGCACCTGTGTGGCTCAATCAGTTAAATGTCTGCCTTTGGCTCAGGTCATGATCCCAGGGTCCCGGGATCAACCCCGGCAACAGGTTCCCTGCTCAACAAGGAGTGTGCCTCTTCCTCTCCCTCTCCCTCTGCCCCTCTCCCCAGCTCGTGCTCTCGTGCTCCCTCTCAAATAAATACATAAATGATCTTTTAAAAAATAATAAAAAAATATCATCTAAACCTATGGCAGAGAACGGCTAGTTGTCACTCTATAACCATTCTCGTCCTCTTTTTTGATAAGAAAACCCTTGATTTTGAGCTGCACACCTTGGTCCTTCAGAATGAAGACTCCATTTCCCAGCTTCCCTCCCAGGTAGGCATATAATTTAAGTTCTGGCCAGTAGGATATAAGCAAAAGTGTTAATTGTCTGCTTCTGTGAACCTCTTTGAAAGATATATGGTATATGTATCTGCCTTTCCCTTCACCCTTCTTCTTTATCCTTACTCCAGTAGCTGCCTAACATGCAAACATGGTGGCTGGAACTTCTACTGTCCTAAAACATGAGGGCAAGGGCTATCCCAAAGGGAGGCAGAGCAATGAGCCAGAAGGAATGTGGGCCCCTGGAAGCTCTGTGGGGAAGAGCCTCTATACCAGCCCTCACCATTTCCTTTCTAGACAGGACAAGCCAGGCTTTGAGGAGTGACGAGAATCAGCGGTAAAGTCAGATGTACCAGATGCTCACACACTTACAACTCTTTTTCTGCTGTGTGTTGTTGATTTTTTTTTCCCTACAGCACCTCCATGAGCTCTCTCTCTCTCTAGTGAGCCCCACCCAGGCTCAATGTCATGCTGACCCAGAGCCACAACACAGCCTCTGTCTCTGAAAGCGGTCCTCCGATGGAAGTTTCCTCTACAAATCCAATGGCCTTGTCCAAATCAGCTCTCATTCTCAAATTTCCCCTGGCACCTACCTGCTTTGGTAAGATTCATGTAAACAAATTCCATTTGGGGTTTGCCCTTCCACGTCCCAAGTCTCTCCCTGGTATGCCAGAGGAATCAGTTACTGGCTTTGTAGCTAAAAGGGTTATAGAGGAGCTTATGACTTTTTAAAAAGTCACTATAAAAGCAGGAAATGACAATGACAACAATAAATTGAGATTGAATGCTGTTTAAAAAGGAAATAGCTGGTGTCACATTAACAAAAAAGAAAGCCATTTTTGTGAATCTCTCCTCTGTCCTCTCATCCCCAGGCATGGGCATATCACAGGGCAATTCATTTGGTCATGGTGTTTCTTTTATTTTACCTTTTTAGCTTTTGGTTAAACTACTGAACAGATTAGGAAATGGGCAAGCCCTTACAAAATGCACACAAATCACATTATATGCTTTAATAGGATGTGTATACAGAATCAAAATCCTACCATCAGAATTAGTGGTAGAGAAAAAAAGCTTGAGCTTTGTATGGAGGTTTAATGGTTTTGGCCAGGATACAGACAGACACAAGTGTATTTTAAAAGAAGAGAAAGAAACCCTATGTTTTCTCAGAAAGACTATTTTTCTAAAGAAATAAGGCTTCCAGGGTTCAATATGTGTTCCAGAGAAGCACTTGACAGAGTGAACAAAGATCTTCCAATTTGTAACAACTTTAGAGGATGTTAATAAGCGTCTACAGGAGGCTCACTTCAAACCTGAAGACACACACAAACTGAAAGTGAAAGGATGAAAAAAGCATATTCCATGCCAACAGAAGCGGGAAAAAAAAAAGCCAAGTTTGTAATATTTATGTCAGACAATACTGACTTTAAAACAAAGACCGTCAGAAGAGACAAAGAAGGACACTACATAATCATAAAAGGGTCAATCCAACAAGAGTATATAACAATAATAACTATCTATGTACTCAACGTTGGACCACCTAAATACATAAAGCAAATATCAACAGACATAAAGGGAGAAATTGAGAGTAAGACAATAATAGTAGGAGACCTTAACACCCCATTTACATCAACAGATAGATTATCTATGCAGAAAATCATTAACAAAACAGTGTCTTTGAATGACACATTAGACCAGATGGATTTAACAGATGTATACAGAACGTTCCATCCAAAAACAATAGAACACACATTTTTTTCAAGGGCACATGGAAAATTCTCCAGGATAGATCACATGATAGGCCACAAAACAAGTCTCAATAAATTTAAGAAAAGTGAAATCACAGAGATATGACTTCATCTTTTCTGACCATAATGATATGAAACTAGAAATCAATCATAAGGAAAAAATACAAATACATGCACTAAATAGCCAATGGGTCAATGAAGAAATCAAAGAGGAAATAAAGGATGCTAACAAAATGCAGAAGATCAAAAAGCAATGGGTTTAATACCGGATACCTACCTGAAAGTTTCCATATACACATAAAAAGAGCTAAAGAAAATTAACAATCATTTGGGGCACCTGGCTGGCTCAGTTGGTGGAGCATGCGACTCTTGATAATTGGGGTTGTAAGTTCAAGCCCCACATTGGGTGCAGAGATTACTTAAAATAAAAATCTTTAAGAAAATTAACAATCATTACTTACAAAATAATCTGAAAACCTACCAAATACAGATATTTGAGGTTCATACAGCAGTTTTCTAAAAGTGTGAGGTACCCACAAAAAGGAACACCACCTAATCACTATTATCGACATGGGGGATATGGGATCGAAGTGTAGCCACTGATCAAGTCCTACTTCCTTAGTAGAAGAACTGGAGACTAGTCATTAGAATCCACTGTTCATTCTTGAGTTTGTTACCTATAAAACTCCATTATTGTGTTAATAATAGCTAACATTCATTGACCTCTTACTGTAGACTGGCACTGTTCTAAGCACTATCCATATATTACCTCATTTAATCCTTAATGAGAGAGGTGCTATTATACTCCCATTTAACAGAGGAGACCCTGATCAGGGAATCAGCCCAAAGTCACATCCAGAGTAGAGGAGTCAGAATTCAAACTTGGATAAGTCTGAACGTAGAGGCCAATGAAGAAAGTACCATGTTTCATTTTGTGCATGAGCTCATTTGCGTATGCTGGCAGGCATCCATGTTTGCACTCCTTAACTTATGTTCTCTCTCTTTCCTACTCCTAAATATAGGTAGTAGAATCTGTGGAAGACAATCTGTAGGATATGTCATCGTCAATGATTTGAAACACTCTCCAAATCTATCATTAACATCAGATTGAAGTCATGAATTTCTCTAAATCTAACAGAATACTTGACACAGAGAACATAAAGTTTGTTGACTATGAAGTTTGATAGAAAAAATAAAGGAGGCAGAAGAGAAGATGAACTCCATCCATTATATCCAGAACCCAGCAGTGTGCTTGGCATGCAGCAGGTAATAAAAAATGTTGTCTGAAAAATGGCAAAGTGGAAGGTAGGTAAAGAGAGAGGGAGGGGAGGGGTGCCTGGTTGGCTCAGTCGTTAAGCGTCTGCCTTCGGCTCAGGTCATGATCCCAGGGTCCTGGGATCGAGCCCCGCATCGGGCTCCCTGCTCCGTGGGAAGCCTGCTTCTCCCTCTCCCACTCCCCCTGCTTGTGTTCCCTCTCTCACTGTGTCTCTTTCTGTCAAATAAATAAATAAAATCTTTAAAAAAAAGAGAGAGAGAGGGAGGGGATAGAGGAAGAAAAGAAGGAAAGAGGGAGAGGTCAAGAGAGATGGAGGAAGGGAGGGAGGGAGGAAGGGAAAGAGGAAGACGGGGAAGGAAGGAAGGAAGGAAGGGAGGGAGGGAGGGCGGGAGGGAGGAAAGAAGGAAGGGAGGAAAGAAAGAAGGAAGGAGTAGAGAGGAGAGGATTGGAAAGAAGGAAGATGAATCCATGACCATATTATACAAGGATCATAGGCAAGCACCGCCATTCTAATTCCAATGGCACTGTCAGTTATTGGTAAGCAGCAGAGGGCTGGCAGGGGTATGAGAGGTAACAAGAAGGGCACCTTGAGTTCTTAGCCAGGTCCTGAGTTCTCCTTCCAGAACTGCACCCCAATGCCCTCACCTAGCTTCCATCCTTCTGCACCCACTGGGTCCCAAATTGCTGCAGTTACTACTCCCTTCTGGAAGGAGAAAAAAAGATCTTGCTTTGGAGAACAACTGCATCCATTCTTGGTCATTTGGTTTGGGAAAGAATGACAGTCCTCCCAGCTCCACCTAATGAGGGGGAAGGGGCTTGAGATTTTCAGCCTATCCTAACCCCCCCATGGCCCTGGTGAGTCAATGGGTCAAAGATGGTACAGACCCCAAACAAAATCAAGACTCAAGGAGATGTTTTCAGTTGTTTCTTTCTAGAAAAGCTTTGTCTCATAGATGAAAGGAAAGGGAAAGGGAAAGGGAAAGGAAAGGAAAGGAAAGGAAAAAGGAAAGGAAAAAGGAAAGGAAAGGAAAGGAAAGGAAAGGAAAGGAAAGGAAAGGAAAGGAAAGGAAAGGAAAGGAAAGGAAAGGAAAGGAAAGGAAAGGAAAAGGAGAGGAAAGGAGAGGAAAGGAAAAGGAGAGGAAAGGAAAGGAAAAGGAGAGGAGAGGAGAGGAAAGGAAAGAAGAAACCGTTCATCCTCATAGACAAGATTGTATAAGAGCGAGAAGTCTGAAATCCTGCAGATATTTGCTCCCCCAAAGTGAAAGCTTGGAGAGCCAGAGGCAGGGAGCCTGAGGATGAGAGTGATGCCTTCTCAGGCAGAGCTGACAGCAATATCCAGGTCAAGTGGACGTTATCATTTGAGCTGCTGGGGCGAGGTTCACCTGCGGCCACCTCTACTTTAGTTCTGTGGGCCAACACATTCCCTTTATTACTTAGGCCCAGCTTTGGCTGGTTTTCTCTCATTTGCAGCACAAAGATCCTGATAGAGTCTCTCTGTGAGTCCTAGATAGAGACCTTGCATTCTTAAATACAAGCACCAACTCATCAAAGAGTTTTCCTGCATGCTAGAATATAAACCACTGATGCAATCGAGGACTCTAAAAGAATTTAGAATTCCAAATGACAATTTAAACCCCAGGCAGAAACCTGAGCAGGGGCAAGATGAATGGATACTCAAATGTGGATTCCACTCTCCCCTGTATAGGGCACACAGACAGGGGCTGACCAGATTTCTTGTCTTTTTTTTCCCTATGCACGGACATCTTATACCCAACTCCTAACACATTATTTACCAAAAGAACCGATTATACCTAGTCGGTATATTTTATGTTTCTGGTCATCAGTGTTGTCTGTCTGAGATGAAAAACTCTGAGAGAGAAGGAATTCTATCTGCTAAACCCACTTTATAGAAAATGTAACAGAGAAAAGCCGTTGAAACCTGATCAGTGTTTTCTCATGTGGCCACTGCTGATCTTACTGCTTCAAGCCGATCCCGAGGCAAGGGTATAAAATTCAAACCTTACCTTGAACTCCAGTCAACATTTTCCTAGAAGTCTTAAGTTAAAGCCAGGGATTGCTTCTTTCGGAGCTTTACTGAACAGTAGTGATGTTCAAGGTTGAAATTTACAAGACATCTTGGGGTTGAAATGAATTATGCTTGTCTGATGTCATCTACCACTTTTTGGGCAACATACGTTCCCATACACACACACCCCAACCCGCACAAATGATTTACACTTAAGATACAATCAGAACGCCTTCCTGCTCTCAACAATAAGGATCAGTAAAGAAATTATTAGATTTGGAATTAGTCTGATACCCATCTTCACTGCTTCTTTCTTGATGGGTGACCTTGGGCAAATTGCTTAACCTTTCAAAATGATCTCTCTCTTATAAATAAAATGTCAATAATAGCACCTGACAAATACTTCCGAGGATTTGGTAAAAATTGAACAAGGTACTATAATAGATTGCATTGTAAATAAAAATGCATTTATCCTCTTACTCTTTGCTGAGCTGACAAAACTTTTGGGCAGCTTCTTGATTCACCCGGTGCATCTTTCTTAGATACTATTGTTCCGTTAGCCTGATGAGTAAAGTAAGATTGATGATATTTAGCAATCCATTTAAGTAGTATTCCAACAGGCCCACCTTAACACTAACCTTTGAGATTGGGGGTTAAAATCCATTTTAAAACTTTTTATTTTTTTTGGTTAGAGTTACAAAATCCATTTCAAAATATAAAGCACATACAAAAAAAAAAATACACGCCTTTTTCCTCCAAAAGAATCTTCAAGCCTAGGATGATTTATCATTATTCCCCTTCATTTAAAATCATCGTTAAGTGCCAAATTTCTCTGGCAGCTTGGCAATGCAGATGGCTCAGAATTAAGCTGGGTTATCCTATCTTCCTTATATCTTTTATGCCAATAAATTTGACTAATGACCTTGAAATATTAGAACCTCCGACTCTAAATGTAAGTTGAGCCTTTTCCAAAGAAGAAAAGAATTTCAGGTAGTCTATCGATATTCTGGCTCACCACAGAGAGAAAAGCAGTGCAGAGATTCCAAAGGCCACCTGAGTCACCTGAACCTGGCCAGTCTATTAAATTCCAGCCTTGATGCTAAGAACTAGAGTTGATTTCTGACCCCAAACATAAAGGAAGACCCAAGAGAGGTGCTTTGTTTTGTTTTTAAATAAATAGGATTTGATTCTTTTTATCAATTTTATCACAGTAAAATTTACATAAAATAAAATTCATCAATTACACAGTTCCAAGAGTCTTGACATATATACATACTTGTATAATGATGTATGTGTAACTACCACCATAATTAAGGTAGTTACTTCATGCTTCTTTGTAGAAATGAATGGGACAAGGGGCACCTGGGTGGCTCAGTCAGTTAAGCATGTGACTCCTGATTTTGGCTCACATGTCATGATCTCAGGATTCTGGAACTGAGCCCCATGTCTGACTCCACACTCAGCAGCGAGACTGCTTCTCCCTCTCCCTCTGCCCCTTCCTACTGCTCATGCTCTCTCGCACTCTCTCTAATAAATAAATAAAATCTTAAAAAAATAAAAAGAAAGAAAGAAAGAAATCCCTCCTTAAAATGGTCTTTAGTTCCCAATTACCCAGGGCAGTGTTGAGGGGCTTCTTTCAGTACTAGCTGGGTCCACCAATGGTCAAAGTGACCTGCCAAAGGCCAAAGAGGGCCAAGAAGTGGAAGCGCTGAGGATAAGATGCTAGACACCCTTGGCAATGACCATACCTTTCTAGAGATGAAGCCAAAGAATGGCAAAGAGTCCTTGCAAATGTAGTAGGCAAAAGAGAGCTGACTTCTAAAAATGGCTTGTCTTTCAGTTCACGTTGGAAAGTGATGATGACTACATATTTTGGAACTCAGATTACTTAATGCTTATACAAAATTGTTTTTCTGACCAACTCTAATAGCAAAAACCAAAGATGGCTCTGAAAAACTGAACAAAAGATGGTTTATCCAACAGCTCCAAAGCTCTTGCAGGTTCTAGTCTTAAAATGTTAACAATTTGTTCCTTTCCCTTTAGCCAATTAATTCATAAATGCCCTCTACTAAATGTACACATGTTATCATGTGTTTATCAGACATCAACTCTTAGAAACACCAAGTAATGGGCTTCAATCTTTGTTTGCCTCCTTTCCTGTAAGTGAACACAAAAACCATACAGGAAAGTAATACGAGGCATTCTCTAAATGTCCTAGGAAAAATATCCATTCCTCATCCTACTCACTAGAGCAAGGAATAAATAATCCTGAGCTTAAGTTCAGGCTGTGGTGAGTTTGTAATTATTGAGCAGGAAATAACTGCTATGGGGTTGCTTCCTTTTGTCTTACCTTGATGAAGCTGTAATCAATACCCCTGTATCATTACTACAAATCTGACTCACTACAAAGTTACCTAAATGTAAATGAAAACCATAAATCAGACACAGTTTTATTATAGTCAAAGAAGACCATGTAATTATACATCATTTATTTTCTTCTTATCATTCAGATATACCTTCCCGTGCCACCAGGTGATGGTTATCGACAAGTCTACTTTGTACAAAAGTCAAAAGAAAGTGTGTTGGTAGTTCACAGTACTTAACTTTGAGAATTCTGTGATTAGATCTGTGCAGTTCTAGTTAATTTTTCTTCCAAATGAAAGGTATGCAAAAGGGAAAAAAAATCTCATTCATTTAAGAAGTGCTTATTGAGATGAGAACTATTCTGTGCCAAGCACTGGTTAAAAACTTTGCCCTTCATGGGGCTCGCTGGACATGAGGAAACAGACAAGTATGTGTTTTCAATGCCTGTGACATTTGTGATAAAGTGATCTATGAATAATCAGTTCCACATGGTGCTTTGGGGTGGAGAGAACACAACACCAAAAGAGGACTTAGTAAGAAGGCGATGCTTGACTCTAGCCTTGAAAAATAAGGAAGGACAACATGGGATGGGGTGGGGTACGGGGAACACATTTCAAGGAAAGACAGCAGCTTGTGCAAAGGCCCAGCAGTGTGAAAGGCCATTGAACTTGGGGAACTGTAAGCAGCACAACACATCTACAGGGCAGGGTAAAAAGTGTAGGCAGGAGTGAGATTTTCCTAAGCAGAAAATTATGCATGCTTTAGAATCTGGACATGAGATCTCATTGGAGATCCAGGAATGGATATCTCATGTCCAGGTATTTGATGCTACCAACAGATTTTAAGCAAGGGAGGGAGAAGTATGGATTTTTGCTTGGGGTGGTTCACAATGTGAATGAAAAAGAGGAGGTCTGGAGGCAGGGAGACCGGTTAATAGACTATTGCAATAGTTCAAGCAAAAGACTATGAGAATCTGAACTAGGAAAGTAAAAGTAGGCATGGGGAAGAAAGAATGGTTCAGGGAACATTTAAGTAGCTTTTCTGACAAAACTCAGTGATTAATGGTACCTTGGGAATAAGGAAGAAGTGGAAGTCTAGGATTATTCCAAGGTTTATAATTTGGGTGACAGGTGGTTCACCCAGATAGAGCAATTTTCAGGGAAAATAGGAAAAGTTGCTATTTATACATATTAAATTTGAGTTGCCCACACAGAGCTGTCTATTGACAGCAATCTGGATATAGAGCTCAGTGGTAAAATTTTCATACAGGATATACTTGAACCTATTTATCTACTGAAGCATAATAATTCCTATCATTCTGTAGCAGAAACAATGTATGGGAGACTAAGTAATTAGATATTAGCTCAGATCACTATCTCTCCCATTACTCTGGTCCATCATGACTGATCTTAGAGACAAAAAAACACAGATCCAAGGACGCAGTAAAAACCAAGGTCATTGTAGATCAGGAGATACTTGCATACTTATAGGATTAACATTGTCTGGATTCCAACAACCAGCTGAATATATTCAAGATAAAGCTACAGTACATATTTCAGACTGGGGATTGGCAACAAATGGCTGTGGACTATATTCTGAAAAATAAGCATTTTCACACGTATCGGGGGCTATTTCTAATCCCAGCATCATAGCCAGGTCCGGCTGCATATTTCTGATATTTGGTCCTACCCACAACCTCCTCTAGCTGTCCTTGCCTGGCTAACCCATCTAAGGAGCAGGCTTCATTTCCTATGAGCACATGGTAAAATTCGTATCTATGTTTTCTCTTTACTTCTTATTGTTCGTCTTCTCCATCAGACTCTGAGTTCCCCCAAGGCAAGGGACCATGTCTAGGACACAAAAGACCCTTAGTAACTATTCTTGAGTGAGTACATGGTGAACAAAAGGGGTGGCACAAATAGCCAAGAAAAGGTAGAAAAGGATTAATTCCCTTCACCGCCACATTTATGGTTGTGGGCCTTCCATGGCCTCCCTTCCAGTCAAAACATACTTTCTAGATCTGGATCCATTGCAGTGTACTCAAGGATGCTGCTAGTGGTGTGTGAGGCTGTAAATAACTCTAATGAGAAGGGCTCAAGTCTTCATGTGTTTGCCTTGTTTTGCACAGCACTCGGCACACTCCCAAGCACAGATGGGCTCTTCATAAATATTATTGAAGGATGATGACACAGAGGATTATTTAATGCTTCTGCATGGAGTGGAGACAGACCTCGGGCCACAAATATACTTTTAATGTGCTTTACTTCTCAAATCATTTGAACCAAAATGATTTCAGCCTCACAGACTCATCTGCAACTACAAATCAGACACATTCAGAGGGAGAAAACTCCAAAAGAATGCCATTTTCAAGACTGAAACTGCATTATTCTGGGGTAAATGGAGTCCTTGTTTCAGTAACACTGTAAGAGTAGAAATTAAAGACCCTGAAAGTCTTCCCTCAGGGAACAACGATTATCTATGAACAATGACATTTTGCCTGAATAATTCATCAGTTTCAAGGGTGCAGGCCCCCCCTGATTCTGGAATCCCAAGAGTTTAGGCAAGTGCACCATTTAATGTGTCTCAGCTACTCAGTTGTCATTCTTCTGGGTCCTGGCACTTTCAGGCACATTCCAATGATTTTATTCATTTAAAAAAAAAAAACAAAAAAACCTATAAGGTAAACCAGGGTCAAGATAAGATTTTGAAGCTGTATTTTTTTTTATCTAAGAAGAAAGAAGCTCATAAAGTGTCCATCATGAGAATCCACCTGGGAGCTACCCAAAAGATCAAATACCCAAAACAAATCACCACGTCAGAGCCCCACAGGATTCTGGATCCCAACCAGCAAGCATGAATAATCCTTTTAAATGGTCACTTACATATCAGAACAGGCCCTTTGTGAAATTTCTAAGCAAGGCCTCTGGTTTCCTACTGAAACAGAGTTTTACTGGGAGGGAGAGGACAAAGTGAAATCAAGAACTGCCGGGAAATGTCCGGGAGAAAAGAGGACAAATGGTTTTTGTTGTCAGAGTGAAACCTGCCTCTCCTGGCCAGGGTTTGGAAGGTTGCTGGCTATCCCCAGAAGAGTTGGGCAATATTCTCACCTAGTTTCTCAGGGGCCATCTTGATCCAGTGGTAGTTACTGGGCAGATGGAATTGTACACTAAAGACCCAGTTTCAAATCCTGGGTCACTTTCTGATTAGCTGTGTAACCTTGTACAAGTCACTTAGCCTCTCTGATACATGGTTCAACATCTTGAAGATGGTGAGAGGCATGCCTTCCCAATTACCCACTAAATTCATGCAAAGATCAAGTGAAATCAAATGTACACAAGTTCTTTCTAAATTATAAAATTCTGTAATAAGTGAAAGGTGGTATTATTAAATATGCTCCCATAAATATTAAGTAACCTACGTAGCAATCAGGATCCTGTATGACCCTGAGTCCTCAATGTCTACAGATGGCTCCATTTTTGCCTTTTTCTCCACAGTTTTACTGAATCCTTTTTTTTTCTTCCTTTTTATTGGAAGGATATAAGCAAAAGCAAATGGAAAAAAATGTGGAATAATATACCCTACTCTTTGGTGCCACTAGGCACTGAGTGTGGATTGTAGCATGAGCTTGATATCACAGTATCTCCTGAGGGAGAGAAGTAAAGTGGGGAGCATCCAAAAGATTCTTCCTGGTGGAAGATTCCAAGGTCAAGATACAAAAATCAGTTGTATTTCTAATTGCTAGCAGCAAACAACTGGAAAATTAAATTTATAAAACTATTCCACTTATAATAGCATTGGAAACATAGAAAATAATCAGAAATAAATTTAACAAAAATTGTGTGAGACCTCTACAGTAAACCACAAAACATACATAAGAGAAATTAAACTAGAAAATATGTAAGAGAAACTAAAGAAAACTAAAAGGAAGAGATAAACCATATTTGTCAACTAGAAATCTCAATATTATTAAAATGCAATTCTCCCCAAATTATTCTATAGATTCTACCCAATCCCAATCAAAACTGTCACAACTGGTAGACATTGACAAGTTGATTCTGAAATGTATATAGAAATACAAAAAAAGCTAGGATGTATCATTTTCTTAATTTGGCCAAGAAGAAAAAAAAACACTTGGGGGATTCACTTGATTTCAATGTTACCTTAAAGGTTTAATAATCAAGACACTATAATATTGGTATAATATTGGTATACAGGCAAAAAGATCAATGAGAGAAAATAGAGAATCCTGAAATAGACCCAAACAGAGGGTGTATATGGTCAACAAAGGCACCAAGAGGAAAGAAAATTCTTTTCAACGAACAAGGTTGGAATTACTGGATATAGGGGAGAAGTAAACCTTGACCCCCGCCTTTCACCACACACAAAAATTAATTCAAAATCATCATAGACTGAAATGTGAAGATTAAAACTACAACAATCCTAGAAGAAAACATAGGGAAAACATCTTTCTGACCTTTGGGCAAGCAGAGACTTCTTGTAGAGGACAAAAAGTATATACTAACTATACAAGAAAATATTAATAAGTGAAACTTCATCAAAATGTAAAACTTCTGCTCATCAAAAGGCACCACTAACAATATGAAAAGGCAAGCAACAGGCAGGGAGAAAATACTTGCAATACATAGAGCTGACAAAAGACATTAGCCAGAATATATAAAGAACTTCTATAAATCAGTAACAAAAAAAACCTAATTTTTTAATTGAGCAAATGTATATGAACTGATACATAACAAAAAAGTTACACAAATGGACAATAAGCTTATGAAAAGGAGCTCAACATCACCGGTTATGACAACGATGCAAACCTAAGCCAAAAGAAAAACGAAAATTTCAAAGCACACAAGGCTTACTTGGCAGGAGACTTACAGGATATAAATGTGCATCTGGGACTTGTGTTTTAAGGACCGCAGTATCTTTTTGGCTTGAGGACCATGCATAGGGCTTTTTCCCTCATCCTCATCAAAATGGAACCACAAACTACCATGGTTTGTATGTATAGTTTGTGGTTTACAAACCATCTATCTTTGGAATAGATACCAAAGACTCAAGGAGACTCAGAGTGAGGTTCAAGAGATGCCTCTCCACCCCACCCCATCAGATCTTGCTTTTAATTTCCCTCTTCTAAAAGATCTGCTTCTCAACAAGCTGCTGACACCCCAGGGTCTTGACCCTGACTGCTCTCAGAGTCAAAGTATACAAAGATCCCCAGGATATAAGCAATGTGGGACTGGTATCTCTGGAGAATATGGAACCACACAATGATCAGAGCATGTCCACATCGTCCCTTCAACTCAGCAAGGGTCAACACCCAAATGCTACTCGCACTACAGGGAGAGTCAGGTCAGCAAAAGCAGCTGAATGTCAAATCGATACCAAGTGAATTTGAGTGTAAGCATGCCAAAGAATGGGCTCTATTTGTTAAAAGTGGTAAGAGGCTTGAAATGCAACTCCAGTTTCAGCCTTAGTCTCTGAGAACCTTTAGGAGAAAGATGAAGTTCCCATTTAAAAGAAAAAAATCAAAACCAATTAAATCTATGTGAGGTGGGGAGGGGAACCCACATGGCTGGAGGAGAAACACCCTGAGTTAGAGAAGCCAAGGGTTGGGGAGCAGGCCTCGGGAGCCCAGAAGAGCCCGTTAGGAGTCCTGAGTTGTTGGGTGAGAACAGAGGTTCTCGGGGTGGCGGGGGTGGGGGGAGTTGGCACGCAGCAGACAAGTGCATGCCCTTTATTCTGGCTGCCTGGCACATCTGCCCCATTTTCTCTGGCTCCTGCCTGGACAGCGTCTTGCTTCTCATTTGTCGTCTCTACTGAGGCCTGGAGCAGAACAGCCCTGGAGCCCATGCCCTGCTCCACAGCTTAAGGAGTCTCATTTGCGCCCCACCCTCAGGAGGAGGCCTGGCCAGTGGTCAGCCCACTATCCCATTGGCAGGGGAGAAGAGGAATGGATCCCTTGTCCTGCCTTCTCATTCTTCCCACTGAGGCTCCACTTCCTGGGGTGGTGACTGTGCTGTGGGTCCCTCTCCTCATCCTTGTGCAGCCTCATCTCCTCGCTTCTGAGGATGGGACCGAGGGCAACGTGAAGCACGGAGGAGGACTTGAGGTTAGAGGGCATGACTAACATAGGCCTCACCTGGGGAGCTGTCACCTGGAAGCCTGGGCAGCCAAGGGTGTCACATCAGCACCTGAAACTCAGAGTAAGCCCTGCAGCTTCCTCGGAGGCCCCTGTCCCCTCTCTGGGTTCCTATGGATCTTACAGTCCCACCACCCCATGTGAAGTAGTACTGCAGAGTCATTAAGACCATGCACTCCGGGGGCGCCTGGGTGGCTCAGTCGGTTAAGCGTCTGACTCTTGATTTCAGCTCAGGTCATGATCTCAGGGTTGTGAGATCGAGCCCCACGTTGGGCTCTGCACTGAGTGTGGAGCCTGCTTAAGATTCTCTCTCTCCCTCTCCCTCTGCCCCAACCCCTGCTCTCCCTCTTTCTCTCTGCTGCCCCCCGACCCCCGCTCAAAAAAAAAAAAAAAAGACCATGCACTCTGGAGCTGGAGTGGCTTGGTTAGAATCCCAGTTCCACCCTTGCTAGGCCCTGATCTTGACCAAGTTATTTAACATCCCTGTACCTCAGTTCCTTCATCTGTAAAATGAGCTCACAGTGTAGTTATGATGACTACCGAGTTTACAGAATGTGCTTACAGCAGTGCCCAGCACAGAGTTAGAAAATCAAAATCAGTAAGGAAACGGTACTGGCAAAAAAATAGACATATAGATCAATGGAACAGAACAATAAAGAGCTCAGAAATAAATCCATGCTTATATACTCAATTAACCTATGACAAAGCAGGCAAGAATATACAATGGGGAAAAGACAGTCTCTTCAATAAATGGTGTTGGGAAAACTGGACAGTTACATTCAAAAGAATGGAATTGGACCACTTTCTCACGCCATGCACAAAAATAAACTCAAAATTAATTAAAAACCTAAATGTGAGACCTGAAACCATAAAACTCCTAGAAGAAAACACAGGCAGTAATTTCTTGGCTGTCAGCCACAGAAACATCTTCCTAGATATGTCTCCTCAGGAAAGAGAAACAAAGCAAAAAAAAACTCTTGCACAGTGAAGGACACCATTGATAAAACAAAAAGACAACCTACTGAACGGGAGCAGATATTTACAAATGACATATCCAATAAGGGGTTAATATTCAAAATATATAAAAAAAACTTATTCAACTCAATCATAAAAACACAAATTATCCAATTAAAAGTGGGCAGAGGATCTGAATAGACATTTTTCCAAAGAAAACACCCAGATAGCAGCAATACACATACACATGAAAAAATGCTCAACATCACTCATCATCAGGGAAATGCAAATCAAAACCACATGAGATATCATTTCATACCTCAGAATGGCTAGAATAAAGAAGACAAGAAATAACAAATGTTGGCAAGGATGCGGAGAAAAAGGAACCCTCATGCACTGTTGATGGGGATGGAAATTGATACAGCCACTGTGGAAAGAGTATAAAAGGCCCTCAAAAACTTAAAAATACAATTACTATATGATCCAGTGATTCCACTATTGTGTGTTTACTCAAAGACAATGAAAACACTAATTTGAAAAGATAGGCGCACCCCTATGTGTATTGCAGCATTATTTATAATAGCCAAGATATGAAAGCAACCCAAGTGTCCACCCATACATGATGGACAAAGAAGAAACGGTATACATAGAAATGGAATATTACTCAATTATTAAATGTAATATGATATAATGCTAAGGGAAATAAGTCCATCAAAGAAAAACAAATACCATATGATTTCACTTGTATATGGAATTTAAGAAACAAAAATAAGACACAAACAAAACGCCAGACTCTTAAGAACAGAGAACACACTGACGGTTCCCAGAGGGGAGGTAGTGGGGGGTGGGATGGGTGAAACAGATGAAGGGTATCATGAGTACACTCATCATGATGAGCACTGAATAAAGTATAGAATTGTTGAATCATATTGTACACCTGAAACTAATATAAAACTATATGTTATTTATACTTCAATTTTTAAAAAAAGGAAATAATATTTTGTACTCACTAGAATTGCTAAAATAAAAAAGACTGGCAAAAAAATGAGGCACAGAGATCACATGTCTCTCAAGTTCCCACAGCTAAGAAGCAGCAGAACTAAGGATCAAGTTCAGGCCACCTGATTCTTCATGCCTCTACCAAGTGCACTATAAAGGTCTCTAAGTTCCCATACTTCCCACAATTCCCAGTGAGGCAGGGGAGAATGAGCGACAGCTAATGATGAAGGGGACACTGACATCAGAAACCTACCATGAAGTTCTTCACGGTGACATCCTTGCTTACCTGTCCAGGGCCGTGCTGGTGGGCATACTCCTCCCAAACCCTCGAACCCCCATCTGACGGAAATATGGAATGCAAGAGAGGTTGGCAGCAATGATGGCCAGTGAGTCAGAAGGGCTCACAAAGAAGCCATTTCGGCCTAGAATCATATAACGGTCCTGTCAGAAGGAATGGGTGAAAATGATCAGACAGAGGCATCTGCTGCTAGCACGCCATTCCCATAATCATCACAAGCTACTCTACCACCATCCTATAAACAACCTAAAACAGTTTGAATGAAGCCAAAGGGGGCATGAGAAACCTTCTTCTAAATTCCTGAGTATCGTAGGGCCCAGGACCTTGACACAGTTAGGAATGTGTCCCACCTGTTGAAATGTGGATGACTATCTCAAGCTTCAGTACCCTCCATATACTTATACAAGAATTATTGCTGAAATACCTTGTTCCTCAAGATGGCAGTTTTAACAAAACCAACCATAAATAAAGATTTATTGCATGAATTTTTTTAAAAGAAATAACCTTTTTATAACATAATGATACCCTGGAACTAAGAAAAGTAAAAGCTATTTAATTGCAATACAGAAGAGCCATTAAAAAGAAGAGCAGAGGCAGAACCAGTTAGGGTTCAAATGCCCCATACGTATCAGCCAGCCCCGTGAATTCTCTGGATTCCGATGCTTGGCTTATTAGCTGGTAAAAGGGTCAGCAGGCAGGGAAATTTCCTACTTACCCCATCAGCATCAAATGCAGCTCCGAATCCATATTCTCCTCCTTTCATAGCTTCCAGAAGGGTTGTTGCATATGTCAGGTTTGGGTCAGGATGCTGCCCTCCAAAATCTTCCAAGGGAACACAGTTTATTGCAGAATTGGCTGGAGCTCCCAGCTCATCACACAAGACTTTTCTCACATAGGGTCCCATGACTAAAAAGAGATAAGTGGCAATATGAAATCTTTGCAGAAACCCCCGAGAGTGCTTCTGTTCTGGTTAGAACAAGAAAGACCATTTAATAGCAGAGGATAAAAATTCTACAAGCTTTGTCAAGACACAACACAGAGTAATACTTATTTCAATTAAAATTCACTGAGTACCTACCATGTGCCAATTGCTGTGCTGGGCATATAGGTGTATCCAATAACCAGTTACATAAAATTTTTCTCCAAAACTTTTCTAATATGTTGCCAGAAAGAAATCAACTACTTAATAATGATCCATGGTGTGTTGCCTTTTATGTATTTAAAAAAATTGGCTAAATATAGGCAAAAGCACTAAAGGCTCTAGGAATGTTCTTTGTCTCTGCAATCATTTTAACTCTGCCAAGTATATAATTGGACACTGTAAACCACGGAAGCATATAAAACTAAGCATATTTTACAAAATAATTGCTAAGAAAAGGTATTTTCCAGTTCAACACATTTACGGAGTGCCTAACATGGAATTCCTAAGTTAAGAATAGAAACATCATATTCAAGGGATGCAAATCACACTGTTTCTACATTACTGGGTTCTTAATCCATTAGTGGGATGAGTCAAATCTACAGGTGATTGCAGTGGTAAGACTGGTGCTATGCAATGGATATTTATGAAATAATTAGATCCAATGGCTTATGAGAAGAAACAACCACAGGTAAAGTTTCACAAAAGAGGTAGCATTTCTGGAGGGATGTGAAGAGAGAATATAAATTTGATAGAGATGGGGAGTGGGGATGCCATCCAAATGGAAAGGACATTATGAACAAGGGAATGGAGCCTGAGTTAGAACATACAGCAGATTTGGGGACCAGCATGTAATCTGGTTGGCTGAAATATAGGTAAAGCATTGTTTTCCATTTAATTTCCACTAGTACAACACAACCCTCAAACACTGAATATCTTTTGATTTTGCCTGTCCAGCACTTATTTCCCCTTCCTCTAGTTGCAATATTTTGGGATTCCTTTGGAGACTAAATCCCTTCCCCATCTTAGTTCTTATGGCTAAATCCCACTTCACCCAAGACTGAGAAGGTGACCTAGGTCTGCCCAATCAATATCCTCCAACCCTCAGCCAGAGTAATCAATTCAGAGACAGACATATAGTATAAGCTAGGCAATGAGGCTCAAAACCAGATATACTGATCAAAATATTTAGAAAGAGAAACTGTCTTCCCTCTAGGCCAGATGATGCTAGGGCAAGAACCTGAAAAATCCTTTTCTGGGGAATATGATCAGCCCAATAAGAAAGAAGAAAAAGCCCAACCAGATGATCTCAGAGTAAAGCCCATGGAGGATGAGCTCCACACAGGGGCTCAGATCTCCCAACAAAATTTTTAGTGCCTCATTCTTAAATGCGCCAGAGAGCCAAGGATCACCAAACTTTTGAAAAATGCAATTAACATGAGATCAAAACAAAAAGAGTAAAGAGCAACCTAGAGGAAACAGAAACTATACAGAGAAAAGAAAACTTTTAAAATATATGTCAGCGATATTTTTTTGTAAGTGTACTTTTTCATTACATAATGCAGTTAGCATAATTATAGGATATTAAATATTTTCAAATGTAAAGGTCCATAAAAAACAATTTTCTTGGGCGCCTGGGTGGCTCAGATGGTTAAGCGTCTGCCTTCGGCTCAGGTCATGATCCCAGGGTCCTGGGATCGAGTCCTGCATCGGGTTCCCTGCTCCTTGGGAGCCTGCTTCTCCCTCTGCCTCTCTCTCTCTCTTTCTGTCTCTCATGAATAAATAAATAAAATCTTTAAAAAAAAAAAGAACAAATTCTTTTTAAAGATTTTATTTATTTATTTGAGAGTGAGAGCAAGAGAGAAAGAGAATGAGCCAGGGGAGGGGCAGACGGAGAGGGAGAAGCAGGCTCCCTGCACAGCAGGGAGCCTGATATGGGGATTGATCCCAGGACCCTGGGACTATGACCTGAGCCCAAGGCAGATGCTTAACCGACTGAGCCATCCAGGTGCCCCCATAAAAAAAAAAAAAAAAAATCTTACAATTAAATATAGAATTGGCTTAAAATACAGATGATAGGAGAGGAGGAGCAAGATGGCAGAGGAGTAGACCTGTTTCGTCTGGTCCCAGGAATTCAGCTAGTTATCAAACCATTCTGAACACCATTCTGAACATTCTGAAAAACTCAATAGGAGAGCGAAGAAAAGAATAGCAGCAACTCTCTGAATAGAAAAGCGACCATTTTCTGGAAGGTAGGACATGCAGAGAAGTGAATCCGAGGCGATATCTGGGAAGATAGAATGCGGGGGGAGGGAGCCTCCATCAGCCCCTACCGGCAAGTGATAGAGCAGCGGAGCACAAAACTGGAACTTTCAGAAGCCTGCTCCGCTGAGGGATATCGTTCCAGTAGCTAAGCGGGGGGGTGGAACTCTCGCGGGACAGGGTGGTCTCAGGACCCTCGGGGTCACAGAAAGACCAGGGGTGCCTGAGTGCGGCAGAGCTCCCAGGTATCGGAGCGGGGAAGCCAGCGGCAGAGACGGAGCCAAGGAGTGGGCTCTCAGCTTGGGGTTCCCATAAACTGTGATCTGCAGCACAGTCGGGCCACTGCTCCTCCAGCAGGGACCCAACAAGTGGCAGAGCCGGGGAGACTCTCCTTCCTCCCCTGGGAGGAGCGGCACAGGAGCGCACTGCAGGGATCTACCAGGTTTGGAGATTCCATAGGGGGTCGGTTGCCAGAGATAGAAATGCTCAGTCACAGGCCGGATGAGCAAGGAGTGCAGCCGGAGACCGGGGAGACGGGAGTGATTGACTGCTTTTCTCTGGGGACTCACTAAGAAGTGGGGCCCCGAGTTCTCGACTCCTCCGGGGCAGAGATTGGAAGGCCACCATTTCACTCTGGCCTCCAAAGCAACCGGAGATTACTTAGCCCGGCCCCCAGCAGGGGCGGGGCAATTCCGCCTCCAGCAAAGACATTTAGGAACCACGGCAACAGGCCCCTCCCCCAGAAGATCAGCAAGAAGAGCCAGCCAAGACCAAGTTTACCAATCAAGGAGAACGGCAGAACTCTAGCGCTAGGGGAATACTGCACACAGAATTCATGGATTTTTTTCCCATGATTTTTTAGTCTTTCAAAGTTAATTTTTTAAATTTTCTTTATGTTTTCTTTTTCTATTTTTTTTAATTTGTCTTCTTTCCTTTTTCAAGCAATATCTTATCAATCCCTTTTTTTAAAAATCTTTTTTAATTTTCATTTTTAGAGTCATGTTCTATCCCTTCATTGTAGTTAACCTTATTTCTTGTATATATATGTTTTTCTGTCTTTAAAATTTTGGGATACAGTTTCTTCTAACAGACCAAAATATACCTTAAATCGCTAGTGTAAGGTTCTGTTCTAGTCTCCTCCCTGATCACATTCTCTCACTTGTTTTTCTTCTTTCTTTTTTCAACCAACTTATCTTATAAATTCCTTTTATAAAATCTTTTATAATTTTCATCTTCACAGTCATATTCCATCCCTTCATCGTATTTACCCTTATTTTAGTACATATATGTTTTTCTTTCTTTAAAATTTTGGGAGGCAGTTTCTTCTAACAGACCAAAATATGCCCAAAATCTAGTGTGTGGCTCTGATCTATTCACCAGCCTGATCATATTCTTTTTTTTTCTTCCTTCCCTTTCTTTTCCCCCCATTCTCACGTCTCTTCTGATTCGTTTAGTGTATATTTTTCTGGGGTCATTGTTACACTTTTAGCATTTTGTTCTCTTATTCATCTATTCTCCTCTGGACAAAATGACAAAATGGAAAAACTCACCTCAAAAAAAAGAACAAGAGGCAGTACTGACTGCCAGGGACTTAATACGGACATTAGTAAAATGTCAGAACCAGAGTTCAGAATGACGATTACAAAGATATTAGCTGGGCTTGAAAAAAACATGGAAGATACTAGAGAATCCCTTTCTGGAGAAATAAAAGAACTAAAATCTATCCAAGTCGAAATCAAAAAGGCTATTAATGAGGTGCAATCAAAAATGGAGGCTCTAACTGCTAGGATAAATGAGGCAGAAGAGAGAATAAGTGATATAGAAGACCAAATGATGGAAAATAAAGCAGCTGAGAAAAAGAGAGATAAACAACTACTGGATCACGAGGGCAGAATTCAAGAGATAAGCGATACAATAAGACGAAACAACATTAGAATAATTGGGATCCCAGGAGAAGAAGAAAGAGAGAGAGAGGCAGAAGGTATATTTGAACAAATTATAGCAGAGAACTTCCCTAATCTGGGGAAGGATACAGGCATCAAAATCCAGGAGGCACAGAGAGCCCCTCTCAAAATCAATAAAAATAGGTCAACACCCCAACATCTAATAGTAAAACTTACGAGTCTCAGAGACAAAGAGAAAATCCTGAAAGCAGCTCGGGACAAGAGGTCGGTAACCTACAATGGCAGAAACACTGGATTGGCAACAGACCTATCCACAGAGACCTGGCAGGCCAGAAAGGACTGGCATGATATATTGACAGCACTAAACGAGAAAAATATGCAGCCAAGAATACTATATCCACCTAGGCTATCAATGAAAATAGAAGGAGAGATAAAAAGCTTCCAGGGCTTTTTGCAAAAAGAATTTGCAAACATGAAGCCAGCCCTACTAGAAATATGAAAGGGGTCCTCTAAGCAAAGAGAGAGCCTATAAGCAACATAGACCAGAAATGAACAGAGACAATATATAGTAACAGTCACCTTACAGGCAATACAATGGCACTAAATTCCTATCTTTCAATAGTTACCCTGAATGTAAATGGGCTAAATGCCCCAATCAAAAGACACAGGGTATCAGAGCGGATAAAAAAAAGAAAAGACCCATTGATATGCTGCCTGGAAGAGACTCATTTTAGACCCAAAGACACACCCAGATTCAAAGTGAGGGGGTGGAAAACGATTTACCATGCTAATGGACACCAAAAGAAAGCTGGGGTGGCAATCCTTGTATCAGACAAATTAGATTTTAAAGATTTTTTTTTTAATTTTTATTTATTTGACAGAGAGACAGCGAGAGAGGGAACAGAAGCATGGGGAGGGAGAGGGAGAAGCAGGCCTCCCGCGGAGCAGGGAGCCCAGTGCGGGGCTCGATCTCAGGACCCTGGGATCATGACCTGAGCCGAAGGCAGATACTTAATGACTGAACCAGCCAGGCACCCCAGACAAATTAGATTTTAAACCAAAGACTATAATGAGAGATGAAGAAGGACACTATATCCTACTTAAAGGGTCTATCCAACAAGAAGATCTAACAATTGTAAATATCTATGCTCCTAACATGGGAGCAGCCAATTATATAAGCCAATTAATAACAAAATCAAAGAAACACATCGACAACAGTACAATAATAGTGGGGGACTTTAACACCCCCCCCCTCACTGAAATGGACAGATCATCTAAGGAAAAGATCAACACGGAAATACTTTAAATGACACACTGGACCAAATGGACTTCACAGATATATTCAGAACATTCCATCCCAAAGCAACAGAATACACATTCCTCTCTAGTACCCATGGAACATTCTCCAGAATAGATCACATCCTAGGTCACAAATCAGGTCTCAACTGGTACCAAAAGATTGGGATCATTCCCTGCATATTTTCAGACCACAGTGCTTTGAAACTAGAACTCAATCACAAGAGGAAAGTCGGAAAGAACTCAAATACATGGAGGTTAAAGAGCATCCTACTAAAGAATGAATGGGTCAACCAGGAAATTAAAGAAGAATTAAAAAAATTCATGGAAACCAATGAAAATGAAAACACAACTGTTCAAAACCTTTGGGATGCAGCAAAAGCGGTTCTAAGAGGAAAGTATATAGCAATACAAGCCTTTCTCAAGAAACAAGAAGGGTCTCAAACGCACAACCTAACTCTACACCTAAAGGAGCTGGAGAAAGAACAGCAAATAAAGCCTAAATCCAGCAGGAGAAGAGAAATAATAAAGATCAGAGCAGAAATCAATGAAACCAATGAAATAGAAACCAAAAGAACAGTAGAACAGAACGGGAAGATAGACCACGGCGGGAGGGAGCCTCCGTCAGCCCCTACCAGCAAGTAGGAGCTAGTTCTTTGAAAGAATTAACTAGATTGATAAACCCCTGGCCAGACTTATCAAAAAGAAAAGATAAAGGACCCAAATAAATAAAATGATGAAAGAGGAGAGATCACAGCAAACACCAAAGAAATACAAACAATTATAAGAACGTATTATGAGCAACTATATGCCAGCAAATTAGACAATCTCGAAGAAATGGATGCATTCCTGGAGAAGTATAAACTACCAAAACTGAACCAGGAAGAAATAAAAAACCTGAACAGACCCATAACCGGCAAGGAAATTGAAGCAATAATCAAAAATCTCCCAACAAACAAGAGCCCAGGGCCAGAGGGCTTTCCAGGGGAATTCTACCAAACATGTAAAGAAGAATTAATACCTATTCTTCTGAAACTGTTCCAAAAAATCAAAATGGAAAGAAAACTTCCAAACTCATTTTATGAGACCAGCATTACCTTGATCCCAAAACCAGACAAAGACCCCATCGAAAAGGAGAATACAGACCAATATCCCTGATGAACATGGATGCAAAAATTCTCACCAAAATACTAGCCAAGCGGAGCCAAGTACATTAAAAGGATTATTCACCACGACCGAGTGGGATTTATCCCTGGGCTGCAAGGCTGGTTCAACATCCGCAAATCAATCAATGTGATACATTAATAAAAGAAAGGACAAGAACCATACGATCCTCTCAATAGATGCAGAAAAAGCATTTGACAAAGTACAGCATCGTTTCTTGATTGAAACTCTCACAGTGTAGGGATGGGGGGAATATAGCTCAATATTGTGAAAACCCCACAGTGAATATCATTCTCAATGGGGAAAATAGGTGTTCAGAATGATTTGACAGCTATCTAGCTGAATTCCAGGGACCAGACGAAACTAGGGTCCCCTACTTCTCCACCATCTTCCTCCCTTCTCCTCAGTAATATTTTAATAGCAACCAACAAGATATGGTAGAATGGCTAAAATTGAAAAGACTGACAATACCAAGTGTTGATGAGGACATGGAAAAACTGAAGTCTTCATACACTGCTGGCAATGCAAATTGTACAGCCACTTTGGACAAAAGCTTGGCAGTTTCATATAAAGTGAAATATGTACTTGTCCTATGACTCAGCAATCCCAGGCCTAGGTATTTATCTAAGACAAATGAAATCATGTAGCCCATAAAGACTTATTCACAAATGTTTATAGCAACTTTGTTTGTAGTAACCAAAACCTGGAAATAACCATAATTATATCAACTGATGACTAGATAAACAAACTATAGTACATCCCTACAATGGAATACTACTCGGTAGTAACGAGAAATCACCACTGATACATTCAACACCATGACTCTATCTCTAGAATTTTATGTGAGTGAAAGAAGCCTGAAGAAAAGGGCTTTACATATTTTATGCTCCATTTAGATGGCTTTCTGGAAAAAACAAAATTATCTAGGCAAAACCAGATGAGTGATTACCAGGAGCTAGCGATTAGGACGAGGGGTACAACTAAAAAGGGGCCACAAGGGAACTTGCTGAAGTGAGGGAAATATTCTATATCTTGATTGTCACAGTCATTACATGACTATATAGGTTTGTCAAACCTCCTCAAAGTGTATGCCTAAAAGATGTCAGTTTTACTGCATATAAATTATACCTCAGTAAACCTGACTTATTTTAAAAATACGACATTCATGAAACATGGAATAGGGCACTATTCATAAAAAAGTTGTGCTGTGAGAAAATATAATATTTTACATGGCTCAGCAGTGGTTCTGATAATGTAGACACTGGATACTGATCTCACCAAACTTATGATATAATTGGTTGAGGGAAGTGTGCTTGGATTGAGTGAATGGAGAGGGTAAAAGAGAGCTACCAGCTCATCTTCCATCGTATAAAGTCAGTGATGCCCAAACTGAAACTCAACAAGGAGAAGTATATTCATAGTATTTAGTAATAGAGAGATAAATACTTTAAAGAAAAAAGTTTAAAATGTTAAAAAAAAAAGTTGCCTCTGTAGGAAATTGGGGGGAATTGGGCCTAGATTTTTTTCATAATAAACTTTGAACTACTTGATTGTTTAAGCTATATGTGTGTACAGTGATCAAAATGCATTTTTTGGTGGGGGGGGCACTGATGGCTCAGTCGGTTAAGCGTCTGTCTTTGGCTCACATTATCTCAGGGTCCTGGGATCGAGCTCCGCGTCGGGCTCCCTGCTCAGCGAGGAGTTCTCTCCCTTTGTCCCTCCCCTCCACTCATGCACTCTCTCTCTGAAATAAATAAATAAAATCTTTTCAAAAATAGATTTTTTTTAAATGACTACAGTTAACTATCCATTCCACGCTTGAATAGGCATAGTCTCCAACTCATCTGTTCACCACTACCTTCATTTGCTTCAAAAGAGAGAAAGTGCCAGGGGAGGGGAATGGGGGGGTGCACAAAATGCAGGAAGGGGAGTGGGAGGTCCAGGCTTCCAGTTATGGAAGGAATAAGTCATGGGGACAAAAGGTACAGCTTAAGGAATATAGTCCATGGTATTGTAATAGCATTGCATGGCGACAGACTACATGTGTGGTGAGCAGAGCATAACATACAGAACTGTCAAATCACTATGTTGTACACCTGAAACTACTGTAACATTACGTGTCAACTACACTTCAATTAAAAAATGATATATTTTTTTAATCTAAGAAAAAAAAAGAGAGAAATTAAAACCCTGAAGTTTTCCAGAACGTTCCAAATATCTGAACATAAACACATTGTATGAATATCTATGAATCCAATCTTCCTAATAATCTCAGAAACCCAACACAGGTAGAGGTCTCCTTAACATCCATAACATCTAGTCCACCAACTGGGAGAAGACCACGAACTTACCTCCGTGCATCGCATCAACTCGGATCTTCAGTTGGCCAGGCCCTGTCAGCAAACTCTTGATGGCATTGAAGTCAAAGATGGTCCGAAGGAGGTTGAGATAGATATCTACTGGGTCCACTATCTCCACTAAGGATGGAAAGCAAATGGAAACATCATTGACCATACCCATAAAGCATACTTAGAAGTGTAAAAAAGAAATCACCACCCTCACGGCATGAAGTTCTGATCACAATTCCATCATAACCCTACCCATCATGGAGGAAGCCAAGTGTCCACTTGTACGCTAAGTCACAAATTAAGACACATTCAAGATCCTACCAACTTTCCCAGTCACAAATGGGTAGACATAATACACTTAGAAGTGTAAAAAAGAAATCACCACCCTCACGGCATGAAGTTCTGATCACAATTCCATCATAACCCTACCCATCATGGAGGAAGCCAAGTGTCCACTTGTACGCTAAGTCACAAATTAAGACACATTCAAGATCCTACCAACTTTCCCAGTCACAAATGGGTAGACATAATACAAGCTATACATTCCTCTCTGCAAATGAAGAATCAACCACAAAATAAAGTAGTGAAGATAAAACTGTGCGCTTTTATCCCACCTTCCTTCTACCACCTCCCTTCCAAAGAAGGCACACACCTCCATGCTAGGGGGTCTCTTGGCACACCCAGGTGCCTCTCTTGTGGGGCTCGGCCAAGAATGACTCAGAAGGCTTCAAACAAATCAAGGAGTGACTTCAGCAGTGACCCTTATTTTCTAAATGCCATTGTGCCCACTAAATCCAGGGTTAGAATTGGTGATGAAAGATATATTCCTGAGTTTGTATGAGTCTCTTGTGTGCCCAATCCAGTACCCATTTCAGGGTGAATGCCAGATATTTAGAAATCCTCATTAAACACAAGTATTCTTCAATGTCTGGTACCACCCAGCGACCGGGAATCCCAAACTAGTCTTTTCCATTTATTTGACAGATACACACAATGCCAAATATTCATTACATTTTCCAAACTTGGCCATCAGCATATAATTAATACTAAGAACGTGTTTTCCTAGAATAGTAAATACTTGCCTCTTTAGGCACTAAAAGTTGTCCATAAGCCCTGCTTTTAAGTTCATAATTAAATTTTGAAACATATGTGTGTTGTTTTTCAAATTTTTCAAATATTGTACTACTTTGGAACTCCAAAACACTTACACCTGCACTAAAGATATTACCAATCCACCTTTAATAATTACCAGTAAATTCCAGGTATAATATCTAATGAATGGAACTTTAATATGTTATATGAAAATATCCCTTCATCTGGTCAAACACCCATCTAAAAATATTTTTCCTTGCACTTAAAGCAATGTAGTATATATGCCCATTCAAACATAATGTAATAATTTTTTGATGAACACAAATCATTTTTAATCTTTTGGCCTGAGAGGGGTATTAATTTATACAATAAATTAAGAATTAATCTGTATGAAATGTATACCTAAAAATGGCTAAAATAGTAAACTTTGTTATGTATATTATACCACAATAAAAAAATTAATCTATGAAGTAAAAGAATACATTAGAAGTCTTACTCCACAATATAAGGTAATATTTCTGGCAATTTCATTCTGGTTCTTTAATTCTTGAACCACTTGCCTAAATATACTTGGGATTCATAGCAGATAACACATAGTAGACAGAAATGTAAAAAAAACAAGGAAGCAAGTAGAATTCAGTGAAAACTGAAAGTTCACATCAAATAGTTCATGCTCTAGACCCCTTAAGGTGAAATGCCAAGGAATGATGTATTTCCAATTAACTCAAGCCTTGCTCAACATTTAAAACAGCAAGAACACAGCACATAAATTATCCCAAATGATTATCTCCAAGTTCTTCTTGGGAGCCAGGGAATTCTTCTACCCACCTCCTGTTATCCACAGCATTTTAGAAAACTCATCAAATTAGCAATATGGCTGCAGAAACAGCCTGAATCTGAGCTCACCAAAGATATGGGTCTCTTAGACAGGTATAAAAATTGTGAAGATACCAATAGTAAATAAATCATTCATAACGTCTTCCTGATGGTAATGCCTCATTTTTCCCAGTCATCATACTGTCCAGTTTTTCCAAACATATGTAAACAAGCATATTTAAATCCATTTGTTTCATATAATATATCCCCTGTTTACAGTTGTCAAATCACTGTGTGTGCATGTGTTTGCATGCTCCCAGCTAGATTAATAAAAGGAGGCACCATTGTTTCCAGTATCACATGGCTTCCGGTTAATTTCTGCTGCTTAGCTAAGCAAGCAACTGACTCAGAATCCTTCACGAAAAAGGTAGTAGTGTTGGCTTAACAGTGTGACCCCTCAACAGTCCATTTCAAGCTCTTTCTTGCCTGTCCCTCAAATGCCATGTGGCTGCAAGCCTGGTATTTAATCTTTTTAGCTAAATTAATTTAATTGTCAAATAAGGATAACATCTTAACACAGACTGTATTTCAGCATATAGGGCACTAAAGGAGTAACAAGTTGGTTTACGGCTAATTGTATACGTTCTAGGAAAAAGCAATAGGATAAAAGGGGGGGGGCATAATATGCATATACATGATATTAGTGATGTTATATTGTTCAATATTAATCTGTAAAATTAAAAGTTATAATCTGAGTACTTCAGAAGTTTCAGTCACTCTCTAGTATGGGATATTTGGGGCAATTTCATTCTGTGCTTTGCCTCAATCCATTTGGTACTTACTGAGTTCCTTCATAAAATCTCCTCACCTAGTGCTTGGTATGGAATGGGGGATCCTTTGCACATTGAATCAAGTTGAACAGCATGGTCCTGACTTGGAAAAAAAAAAATGCCTACCTTCCATGGGAATTTTTAATAACCCCATTACCTTGTTGGTTCCCTCCTTAACTACATAAAATATTCCAGCATCTTCACTGTAATTGATTAGAAAAGTGAAGACATGTTTTGGCGATTCACGTCCTATTCTTGGAATGCCATAAGGGAGTCAGCTATGATGTTTTTCCTATGTTGAAAGTGATCTAGAGTTGAGAAGTCATTTTTGAAAGCTGCCAGTTCTGAGTATCTTGGCTGCTCTCACTTCCCTGTGAGAGCATATTACATCTGCTTATCAAGTCACTCCCCAAAGAGATAAACCAATCACTTTAGTGTGTGCCCACCCCCCATCCCAGAAAGCAGAGTCACCTCCACCCATGGAGTTATTCTCAGTTCTTCAAAATATAATCTATTACCTCTAAATGGCTTGAATTTGTTCTCCAGGTCAAATTCTTGTCTTCCAAGCCGAGATAGGTCAATTCGAAGATCAGGGCATATGGCATATTCCTCGATTGTTTTGCTGATCTGATAGATTTTGTCTGAGACCACATCTGGTGCAGGACCTACATTTGGAAACAGCACACCACCAAAAATATGTTTTTTTAAAAAAGTGTCTGCAACTTCAATCAGAGGAAGGTTATCTCCTTCACCACCAAGCAAAAGAAAGATTCATTTGTTCTCCAAACAATGGACAACAGTTCACCATTCAATTAGCCTCCATATTCTTTGTGTTGTATTCATCCATGATGGAGGAAATTTGGTCAGCCTCACCTGTTCTATGTAGGCTAATAACCCATATGTTTGTTTGTCTGAATCCACTTCTGAGCAATGATACAGCTTCCCTAAAAATAGTTTCACACCTGCCAGGGAGACCCGGTTATGTAATCAGCTTTTTTCAGGATATGAGACACCAACAGGATATGCACTTGACAGAAGTGAGGGATTCCAGATTTAAACTGCAGCCTCCCAAGTGCACCTAGAGAAAGAAAATACGACTTCTACTCCCAAGTCTGCTCCCTTGTTGAGGCAGGAGCTTGCCAGGGTTAACCGTTTTCCCTAACTCACGCTCTCTAGTGACTTCCAAGATTTTAAAATGAGGGTTAGCCAAAAATATCTGATGTGTTTCCTCACAAGGTCGAGAGGACAATTAGGCTGTGAAAGACTTTAAATGAACACGAAATCAACAGTTGGTCCACCTTCCAATTTTCTTTTTAATTTTTGTATCTTACTGCAAGTCACTTAAGATTTCTTGCAACAAGTCTGGGAATCAAATGAGTACACTGAAAGATCTGAAATATCAATAG
The DNA here is from genome assembly GCF_037043125.1 of Eumetopias jubatus. Lineage (NCBI taxonomy): Eukaryota > Metazoa > Chordata > Mammalia > Carnivora > Otariidae > Eumetopias > Eumetopias jubatus. Next base: position 11,060,190 of record NW_028274821.1, on the reverse strand, counting down.
ATAGGTTTTGTATGAATTATACTCGCCAACTCTACTGTAACTTTCAACTGAAAAGAAATCAAGAAATAATTTATTTTCTATCCCAATCCTTCAAGCTACACTGTTCAACAGAGTAGCCACTAATGATATGCAGCTATTGAGCACCTGAAATATGGCTAGTGAAATTGATACGTGCTGTGATTGTAAAATACATATCAAATTTTGAACAGTTCATAGAAAAAATCTAATAGATTGCATTTAACTTTTACAGCAGCATGCCAAAATAATATTTTCAGTATACTACGTTTAAAAATGCATCGTTCATTTCACCTTTTGTTTTTTACTTTTTGATGTGGCTACCAGAAAGTTTAAAATCATCTCTGACTCACAATGTATTTCTATTAGACAGTGCTGCCTTAAAGCATAGCACTGTTTTTGTCTCCCAAGAAATGCTCGTTGAATGTATAAAAAGGAACAGCACCTAAACACACAAATTGTACACATTAACTGTGTGCAGATTTTTTTTGTCTATCTATTATATCTGAAGAAAGTTGTTTTAAAAATAAATACCCCCATTCTAGTGCATCAGAAAGAAGCCTAGTAGATTTTACCCATATTTCCTTGTCCTTTAGGAAAAGACTGCAGAGAAACAAAAACAAAAACATGGCCTTCCTCCTCCACTCCTCACCATTTTTTATCCTTCTGCAAAATGTAAAACAGTAAATAGTCTTGTTCAGTCTTTGCGTTTTTTATGCTTGTCCGACTAGAGAATGCATGAATATCTCCCTGCTCCGTTAGGTGCCACACTGTGTTCTTTGGCTGTGTCCCTCACTTTTAAAAAGCCTGATTTAATGACAAAGTACACCGGTTTCCAAAAGTAAAACAACTTCTAGCAAGTTTGTTTCCTATGATGCCACTCAACCACTCGGTTGTTAACCTCACAGTTCATCAACAACTTCTGCATCCATCCACCACTCCCAAGTTCCTTGACATCTTCCGCTCTAATGAGTTTTCCTCTTCATTTTAGTCAGTGGCTGGTAGAGTCATATCTTAAGTATTATTGTCTCTTGAAATCCTTTCAAAAATACCAAATTTGAGTGTCCTCAACCCACAAATTCCTTATCAGCCAGCTACCCTACTCCATACGTCTGCTGAACCTGCCCTCTCCTATATTGATACTTATTAATCATCACTTGATTAATCCCAGTCTATCCGTCCATTCTAGTTTCACTGGTCTCTATTCTCAGGACCCTAAGGTCCACCATATGAGCCATACCTTCGTTAGCATAATAACATGAACCTACATTTATTGAAACTTACATATACCACCTTTCACACTTTACATGGAATTCAGCACTCACTAAAAGCAGATGAGGTAGGAGTTATTATTACCCTCATTTTCCAAATGGGGAAACTGAAATTTGAAGAGATGGAGATCCTTTTTTTTTTAAGACTTTATTTATTTATTTGAGAAAGAGAAAGAGAAAGAGATAGAGAGAGAGCATGAGAGGGGAGAGGGTCAGAGGGAGAAGCAGACTCCCTGCTGAGCAGGGAGCCCGATGCGGGACTTGATCCCGGGACTCCAGGATCATGACCTGAGCCAAAGGCAGTCGCTTAACCAACTGAGCCACCCAGGCGCCCAGAGATGGAGATCCTTAACCAAGATCCTATCACTGGTAATAGATAGAGGCTGGATTTCAAATCCTAATAGTCCGATGTCAGCTCAGACACCCGTAACAAGTATAAGCCGCCTTGAGGCTATGCCACACCTACACAGTCATTCCCCAACCCTGAGACATCACCATCATCTGCCCCCACTGCTGCAATTTCCAGACTCCCACATATTGCTGGAGGTAGTCAAAAATTATACCAATTGACTCCCCCTAAGAATGAGGCTATTTAGCTTTTTGACTTCTCATGTATGAATCATCAACACATTTCCCAGAGTACCTTTTACAAAATACATCCCAAGTCCTTTCTCTCCTTGTCCCATTATCTGAGCAGGCAATTTTCTTCTTACTTTCTTTTTGAACAGGTATAGCAACTATCACCCCTAACTTTCATTCTTTACCCCTCAGAGTTGTTTTCTTCCCCATCCTTGCCTTCTCTTTCAGAAGTTCTGCCCTCTTCCCAGAATCTAGGCTCTAATTGAGCGCCACACCTTACTAATTCTGTGACACTGGTCAAGCTTTTTAAAACATTTTATTCCTCAGTGACTTCATCAGGTTGTTATGAGGATTAAATAGGATAATGTATGTAAAGTTCTGAGTATGGTGCCCAGCACACTGTAAGATTCTAAAAAATCCAGTATTTTTATTATGAATTCCATTTCCCCTCTAGCATCTTCCTCTCTACTTAAAAACATGCTCAGAATGGTCCTGTCCTCTAAATGCACTTTAAAAGCAACATAGTTCCGGATGTATTCTATTTCCCTGGCTGTGCCTACTAATTCTGTGGACACTTAGCTTTCTTTTTTTTTTTAAAGATTTATTCATTTATCTGAGAGAGAAAGAGAGAGCGTGTGCAAGTGGGGGGGGGAGCAGAGGGAGAGGGAGAGAGAGAGAGAGAGAGAGAGAGAAAGACTCCCCTTTGAGCACAGAGCCCAGCAAGGGGCTCAATGCCAGGCTCGATGCCAGGATCCCAAGATCATGAGCTGAGCCAAAATCAAGAGTTGGATATCCAACCGACTGAACCACCCTGGTGCCCCAAGACACTTAGCTTCTTAATTAATTAAAAAAAAAAAGTATCTATATGAACACAATGAAAAGAGATGAATGCCTCTTCGGGAAAAAGAAATTATGGTAAAATTGATTCTACTTTGAGTAGGAAGAAACCAACTGAATCTTTCTTTGCCATTAGGAATGTTAGCTTCAGTAATGACGCCAAGACGATGCAAATAAGAAGAATTAAGCGTTAAGAGAGGGATTTTCAATGCAGTTAAAGGCCAAATGATAAATTCAATCCCCTTCCTCTATGGCTGAATAGGTCTCATTTCCTCCTGTAATTTATTCTACAAAATGGGTATTTAAATAATATCTTCTCCCTTTATGTCTCATAGGATATCATAGAGAAGACTGAGATGTTCTTGTAAGATATGAAATCGTATACAAATTCCAAATACTTACTTGAAATCCATTCAGCTTGGCAACTTTTATAACACATTTCTCTATGAATTGCCATTTTCTGAGCCCATTCAATTTCCTGTGTTAACAGCATAGAGAATAACTGAATATTGCCTCTTTTTTTTCCTGAAATCCTCAGTAGTTGCTGCAAGACTAGATGTGGGTCCTAGGTATGCTTTCTAATGAAGCAAAACTTCTCGAAGAATAGGACACGTCATAAGGTGTTTTTTTTTAAAACACTTGATGTGAGTGAAGTTCATTTGTTTGGATAATGTCCAAAATGGCTGCAAGGAGGGAAATAATGAATATTCTGGCCTAGGCCAAAAATAATTCATAAAGGTTACTGTTGTTGGTTAAAATTCAGCTCCTACTTTTGTATAAATGCAGACTCAGTGTCCTAGACTAAGATTAAGAGACTTAACAACGAAATGCAATGCATAGTTCTTGGATGCATCCCGGTTTGAGTAAAACAGCTCTAAATAACATTTTGGACACAACTGGAAAAACTTGAATATAGATTAGGTTTTAGATGGTATTAGAGAATTGGTGTTATTTTGTTACATATTTTCTTAGGTGTGATAATGTATTTATGTTGGAATGTCTTTCTTTTTAAGAGATGTATTCAGAAATATTTAGGTGTAAAACATCTTCATGCTGTAATTTACTTTAAAATCCTTTAGGGGAGAAAAGTGCAAAATGGAAAAATGTATATACATTAATATGTGTGTGTGTATATATATGTATATACATTAATATAAGAAATAGTGAAATAATTCTAAGCATTTCAGCGAGAGAAGGTCAACAATGTAGGAAAGAGAGACGTCTACAAGTTACGCTAAAAAATCATTTTTCTGGCCTTGAGCAGCCATGTGAACTTGAGCAAATAACAGCCTCGTGGGGATTTCTTCATCTATAAAATGACAGGAATGATCTAAATGACTTAGAGGGTCCATTCCAACTTTAAAACCCAGAGTACTTCCATATCAGATAAGCATCCATTATACAACCATTTCACTGTGCTAAGGAGGGCAGAGGACCAAGAGACCAAGGGGATTCAAGATCCCATTAGGCCACTTCCTTGTCATGTCACCTCAAGGGTTATGATGGTTGATTTTATATGTCAACCTGACTGGGCCTATCTGGATGCCCAGATATTTGGTTAAACCTTATTCCTGTGTGTATATAGGGCTGTTTCTGGATGAGATTAGTATGTGAATCAGTAGACTGAGGAAAGGAGAGTGCCGTCCCCAGTGTAGTACCCTCATCCAAGCCACTGAAAGCCTGGACAGAATAAGAGGCTGAGTGAGGGAGAATTCACTCTCTCTGCCTGGCTTCCAGCTGAGACACAGTCCTCTCCTGCCTTTGAACCTGGACGCGGACTGGAACTTACACCATCAGATCTGCTGTATCTCAGGCCTTTGAACTCAGGCCAGAACTCCGCCATCAGCTCTCCTGGGTCTACAGGTCTCGGGCCTTTTAAGCCTCCATAATCACAGGAAGTGAGCCAACTTCCTCTCTGGGCCCTGGGGCAGGTGAGGCTGCGTGCAGGCCCTTAAAGAGCTATCCCTCAGTTCGCTACAGACCTTAGGGTCAAGGGCAATAGCCTGCTGGTCTTCAAAGCCAGATATTTTGGGGGCTCATCTCTCAGGTGTCAGTCTTTTTAAAATATTTTATTGTTACGTTAATCACCATACATTACATCATTAGTTTTTGATGCAGTGTTCCACGATTCATTCTTTGTGTATGACAGCCAGGGCTCCATGCAGAACGTGCCCTCTTTAATACCCATCACCAGGCTAACCCATCCTCCCACCCCCCTCCCCTCTAGAACCCTCAGTTTGTTTTTCAGAGTCCATCATCTCTCATGGTTCATCTCCCCCTCCGATTCCCCCCCTTCATTCTTCCCCTCCTGCTATCTTCTTCCTTTTTTTTTTTTTAACATACATTGTATTATTTGTTTCAGAGGTACAGATCTGTGATTCAACAGTCTTGCACAATTCACAGCACTCGCCATAGCACATACCCTCCCCAATGTCTATTACCCAGCCACCCCATCCCTCCCACCCCACACCGCTCCAGCAACCCTCATTCTGTTTCCTGAGATTAAGAATTCCTCATATCATATGAGGTCATATGATACATGTCTTTCTCTGATTGACTTATTTCGCTCAGCATAACACCCTCCAGTTCCATACACTTCGTCACAAGTGGCAAGATCTCATTCCTTTTGATGGCTGCATAATATTCCACTGTATATATATACCAAATCTTCTTTTATCTGTTGATGAACATCTTCGCTCTTTCCACAGTTTGGCTATTGTGGACATTGCTGCTATAAACATCGGGGTGCACGTACCCCTTTGGATCCCTACATTTGTATCTTTGGGGTAAATACCCAGGAGTGCAATTGCTGGATCGTAGGGTAGCTCTATTTTCAACTTTTTGAGGAACCTCCATACTATTTTCCAGAGGGGTTGCACCAGCTTGCATTCCCACCAACAGTATAGGAGGGTTCCCCTTTCTCCGCATCCCCGCCAACATCTGTCGTTTCCTGACTTGTTCATTTTAGCCATTCTGACAGGTGTGAGGTGATATCTCATTGAGGTTTTAATTTGGATTTCCCTGATGCCGAGCGATGTTGAGCACCTTTTCATGTGTCTGTTGGCCATTTGGATGTCTTCTTTGGGAAAATGTCTGTTCGTGTCTTCTGCCCACTTCTTGATTGGATCATTTGTTCTTTGGGTGTTGAGTTTGGTAAGTTCTTTATAGATTTTGGATACTAGCCCTTTATCTGATATGTCATTTGCAAATATCTTCTCCCATTCTGTCGATTGTCTTTTGGTTTTGTGGACTGTTTCTTTTGCTGTGCAAAAGCTTTTTATCCTGATGAGGTCCCAATAGTTCATTTTTGCCCTTGCTTCCCTTAGCTTTGGCGATGTTTCTAGGAAGAAGTTGCTGCAGCTGATGAGGTCGAAGAGGTTGCTGCCTGTGTTCTCCTTTAGCATGTTGAGGGACTCCTGTCTCACATTTAGATCTTTCAAACATTTTGAGTCTATTTTTGTGTATGGTGTAAGGAAATGGTCCAGTTTCATTCTTCTGTATGTGGCTGTCCAATTTTTCCAACACCATTTGTTGAAGAGACTGTCTTTTGTCCATTGGACATTCTTTCCTGCTTTGTCAAAATGAGTTGACCATAGAGTTGAGGGTCCATTTCTGGGCTCTCGATTCTGTTCCATTGATCTATGTGTCTGTTTTTGTGCCAGTACCATACTGTCTTGATGATGACAGCTTTGTAATAGAGCTGGAAGTCCGGAATTGCGATGCCACCAGCTTTGCTTTTCTTTTCAACGTTCCCCTGGCTATTCGGGGTCTTTTCTGGTTCCATACAAATTTTAGGATTATTTGTTCCATTTCTTTGAAAAAAGTGGATGGTATTTTGATGGGGATTGCATAGAATGTGTAGATTGCTCTAGGTAGCACTGACACCTTCACAATGTTTGTTCTTCCAATCTATGAGCATGGAACTTTTTTCCATTTCTTTGTGTCTTCCTCAATTTCTTTCATGAGTATTTTATAGTTTTCTGAGTACAGATCCTTTGCCTCTTTGGTTAGATTTATTCCTAGGTATCTTATGGTTTTGGGTGAAATTGTAAATGGAATCGACTTCTTAATTTCTCTTTCTTCTGTCTTGTTGTTGGTGTATAGGAATGCCACTTATTTCTGTGCACTGATTTTATATCCTGCCACTTTACTGAATTCCTGTATGAGTTCTAGCAGTTTTGGGGTGGAGTCTTTTGGGTTTTGCACATAAAGTATCATATCATCTGAAAACAGTGAGAGTTTGACTTCCTCTTTGCCGATTTGGATTCTTTTGATTTCTTTTTGTTGTCTGATTGCTGTGGCTGGGACGTCTAATACTATGTTGAGTAGCAGTGGTGATAGTGGACATCCCTGCCACGTTCCTGACCTTAGGGGGAAAGCTCTCAGTTTTTCCTCATTGAAAATGATATTCGCTGTGGGTTTTTCAGAGATGGCTTTTACAATATTGAGGTATGTACCCTCTATCCCTATACTCTGAAGAGTTTTGATCAAGAAAGGATGCTGTACTTTGTCAAATGCTTTTTCTGCATCTATTGAGAGGATCATATGACTCTTGTTCTTTCTTTTGTTAATGTATTGTATCACGTTGATTGATTTGTAGATGTTGAACCAACCTTGCAGCCCAGGGATAAATCCCACTTGGTCGTGGTGAATAATCCTTTTAATGTACTGTTGGCTCCACTTGGCTAGTATTTTGGTGAGAATTTTTGCATCCATGTTCATCAAGGATATTGGTCTGTAATTCTCTTTTTTGATGGGGTCTTTGGTTTTGGGATCAAGGTAATGGTAGCCTCATAAAACGAGCTTGGAAGTTTTCCTTCCATTTCTATTTTTTGGAACAATTTCAGGAAAATAGGTATTAATTCTTTAAATGTTTGGTAGAATTCCCCTGGGAAGCCATCTGGCCATGGGCTTTTGTTTGTTGGGAGATTTTTGATGACTGCTTCAATTTCCTTAGTGGCTATAGGTCTGTTCAGGTTTTCTATTTCTTCCCTTTTCAGTTTTGGAAGTTCATACATCTCTAGGAATGCATCCATTACTCCCAGGTTATCTAATTTGCTGGCATAGAGTTGCTTATAATATGTTCTTATAATTGTTTGTATTTCTTTGGTGTTGGTTGTGATCTCTCCTCTTTTCATTCATGATTTTGTTTATTTGGGTCCTTTCTCTTTCCTTTTTGATAAGTCTGGCCAGGGGGTTATCAATCTTGTTAATTCTTTCAAAGAACCAGCTCCTAGTTTCATTGATCTGTTCTACTGTTCTTTTGGTTTCTATTTCATTGATTTCTGCTCCGATCTTTATTATTTCTCTTCTCCTGCTGGGTTTAGGCTTTATTTGCTCTTCTTTCTCCAGCTCCTTTAGGTGTAGGGTTAGGTTGTGTATTTGAGACCTTTCTTGTTTCTTGAGAAAGGCTTGTATTGCTATATTACTTTCCTCTTAGGACTGCCTTTGCTGTATGCCAAAGATTTTGAACAGCTGTGTTTTCATTTTCATTGGTTTCCATGAATTTTTTTAATTCTTCTTTAATTTCCTGGTTGACCCATTCATTCTTTAGTAGGATGCTCTTTAGCCTCCATGTATTTGAGTTCTTTCTGACTTTCCTCTTGTGATTGAGTTCTAGTCTCAAAGCACTGTGGTCTGAAAATATGCAGGGAATGATCCCAATCTTTTGGTACTGGTTGAGACCTGATTTGTGACCTAGGATGTGATCTATTCTGGAGAATGTTCCATGGGTACTAGAGAAGAATGTGTATTCTGTTGCTTTGGGATGGAACGTTCTGAATATATCTGTAAAGTCCATTTGGTCCAGTGTGTCATTTAAAGTATTTCCATGTTGATCTTTTCCTTAGATGATCTGTCCATTTCAGTGAGGGGGAGTGTTAAAGTCCCCCACTATTATTGTATTGCTGTCAATGTGTTTCTTGATTTTGTTATTAATTGGCTTATATAATTGGCTGCTCCCATGTTAGGGGCATACATATTTACAATTGTTAGATCTTCTTGTTTGGTAGACCCTTTAAGTAGAACATAGCGTCCTTCCTCATCTCTTATTATAGTCTTTGGATTAAAATCTAATTTGTCTAAGGATTGCCACCCCAGCTTTCTTTTGGTGTCCATTAGCATGGTAACTGGTTTTCCACTCCTTCACTTTCAATCTGGGGGTGTCTTTGGGTCTAAAATGAGTCTCTTCCAGGCAGCATATCAATGGGTCTTCTTTTTTAATCCAATCTGATGGCCTGTGTCTTTTGATTGGGGCATTTAGCCCATTTACATTCAGGGTAACTATTGAAAGATAGAATTTAGTGCCATTGTATTGCCTGTAAGGTGCCTGTTACTGTATATTGTCTGTGTTCCTTTCTGGTCTATGTTGCTTTTAGGCTCTCTCTTTGCTTAGAGGACCCCTTTCAATATTTCTTGGAGGGCTGATTTCGTGTTTGCAAATTCCTTTAGTTTTTGTTTGTCCTGGAAGCTTTTTATCTCTCCTTCTATTTTCAATGACAGCCTAGCTGGATATAGTATTCTTGGCTGCAGATTTTTCTCCTTTAGTGCTCTGAATATATCATGCCAGTCCTTTCTGGCCTGCCAGGTCTCTGTGGATAAGTCTTTGCCAATCTAATGTTTCTACCATTGTAGGTTACATATCTCTTCTCCCGAGCTGCTTTCAGGATTTTCTCTTTGTCTCTGAGACTCATAAGTTTTACTATTAGATGTCTGGGTGTTGACCTATTTTTATTGATTTTGAGAGGGGTTCTCTGTGCCTCCTGGATTTTGATGCCTGTTTCCTTCTCCAAATTAGGGAAGTTCTCTGCTATAATTTGCTCCAATATACCTTCTGCCCCTCTCTCTCTTCTTCTTCTGGGATCCCAATTATTCTAATGTTGTTTCGTTTTGTGGTATTGCTCATCTCTCGAATTCTGCCCTCATGATCCAGTAGTTGTTTCTCTCTCTTTTTCTCAGCGGCTTTATTTTCCATCATTTGGTCTTCTATATCACTTATTCTCTCTTCTGCCTCATTTATCCTAGCAGTTAGTGCCCCCATTTTTGATTGCACCTCATTAATAGCCTTTTTGATTTCGACTTGGTTAGATTTTAGCTCTTTTATCTCTCCAGAAAGGGTCTAACAACTTCCATGCTTTTTTCAAGCCCAGCTAGTATCTTTAAAATCACCATTTTGAACTCTAGGTCCGACATCGTACTAACGTCCATATTGAGTAGGTCCCTGGCAGTTGGTACTGTCTCTTGTTCTTTCTGTTGAGGTGATTTTTTCCATCTTGTCATTTTGTCCAGAGGAGAAGAGATGAATGAGAGAACAAAATGCTAACAGGGTAAAAATGTCCCCAGAAAATATACTCTAAACAAATCAGAAAAGACCTGAAACTGGGGGAAAAGGGGAGGAAAGAAGAAAAAGAAAAAAGAAGATAAAAACCAAAAGAGAACAAAAGAAAAAAAAACAGAATATGATCAAATATGATCAGGCTGGTGCATAGATCAGCGCCACACACTAGATTTTGGGCATATTTTGGTCTGTTAGAAGATAGTGCCTCCCAAAATTTTAAAGAGAGAAAAACTTATATATGTTCAAAAATAAGGGTTAATACAATGAAGGGATGGAATATGACTGTAAAGATGAAAATTATAAAAAATTTTATAAAAGGAATTGATAAGAAGTTGTTTGAAAAAAGAAAGATTTAAAAAGAAAAGAGAGTATGTGATCAGGCAGGAGACTAGAACAAAGCCATACAGTAGAGATTTAGGGTATATTTTGATCTGTTAGAAGAAACTGCATCTCAAAATTTTAAAGAGAGAACTTATATATATATATGCCAAAAATAAGGGTAATTACTATAAAGGGATAGAAATTATGACTCTAGAAATGAAAAATAAAAATGTTTTTTAAGAAAGGGATTGATAAGATGTTGGTTGAAAAAGGGAAACAGAAAAATTCAAAAAAAAAAGAGTTAAAAAAATGAACTTTGAAAGACTAAAGAATCATGGGGAAAAAAGCCATGGATTCTATGTGCACTATTCCCCTAGCGCTGGAGTTCTGCCGTTCTCATTGATCGGTAAACTTGGTCTTGGCTGGCCGTTCTTGCTGATCTTCTGGGGGAGGGGCCTGTTGCCGTGGTTCCCAAATGTCTTTGCCGGAGGCGGAATTGCCGCGCCGTTGTTGGTCAGGGCTAAGCAAGCTGCTCGGGTTTGCTCTGGGGAGCTTTTGTTCCCTGCAAGCTTTCCGCACAGACTTGGAGGGCGAGAGTGAAAATGGCAGCCTCCCAATCTCCGCCCCGAGGAGCCAAGAACTCAGGGCCCTGCTCCTCAGTGCGCCCCCAGAGAAAAGCAGTCCCTCCCGTGTCCCCGGTCTCCGGCCGCACTCCGTGCTCACCCGGCCTGTGACCGAGCGTTGCTATCTCTGGCTCCCGACCCCGTGTGGAGTCTCCAAACCCAGCAGATCCCTGCGGTGCGCTCCCGCGCCGCTCCTCCCGGGGGAGGAAGGGGAGTCTCCCCGGCTCTGCCGCTTGTTGGGTCCCTGCTGGAGGCGCAGTGGCCCGACTGGCCGCGGATCACAGTTTATGGCCACCCCGAGCTGAGAGCCCGCGCCTCGGCTCCGTCTCTGCAGCCGGCTTCCCCGCTCCGATCCCTGGGAGCTCTGCCGCACTCAGGCACCCCCGGTCTTTCTGTGACCCCGAGGGTCCTGAGACCACACTGTCCCGCGAGGGTTCCACCCCCCGCTTAGCCACTGCAGCGACGTCCCTCCGCGGAGCCGACTTCTAAAAGGTCCGATTTTGTGCTCCGCGGCTCTAGCACTTGCCAGAAGCGGCCGACGGAGGCCCCTCCCCCGCCGTCTATCCTCCCGAATATCGCCTCGGATTCACTTCTCCGCACGTCCTACCTTCCAGTAAGTGCTCGCTTTTCTGTTCAGAGAGTTGTTGCTACTCTCCTCTTCGATCTCCCGTTGAGTTCGTAGGTGTTCAGAATGGTTTGATCCCTATCCAGCTGAATTCCTGAGACCAGACGAAATCCAGGTCTCCTACTCCTCCGCCATCTTGCTCCGCCCCCCTCCTCAGGTGTCAGTCTTAAAAGCTGGAGTACCCAATGTAGAGTAAAAACCCCTCCTTCCTCGGAGAGAAGCTCAGCATTCTGCATTCTTTCCAGGTGGTGGATTATTTCGCCAGCAGTGAGGTTTATGGTGAGGTGTGTCGCAGCCTCTCCTACCCACTTTAACATAGTTTCCCTTTCATTTGCCCTGTGTAAAGGGGCTGCTCTGCTAGTTTTTAGGGTTTTTTCAGAGGAAACTGGTCTATATATCTGTAGATTCAGTGTGTCCATGAGAGGAGGTGAGTTCTGGATATTCCTACGTCACCATCTTGAACCAGAACCCAGCCAATTCCTTATAATAAATCTCTATATAGCCTACTCTTCTGTGCCTCTAGGGAAACCTAATACAGCCCCTCACTGGAACTTTCTGAGCCATTTCCCCTCCACCTTGCTTGTCTACCATCAGAGGGTCATTGTAAGACTACGATGGCTGGGGCACATGGGATGGCACAGTCAGTTAAGCATCTGACTCTCGGTTTTGGCTCAGGTCTTGATCTCGGGTTGTGAGATCGAGGGCCACATCAGGCTCCATGCTCAGTGTGAGTCTGCTTGAGATTCTCTCTCTCCCTCTCCTCCCTCTGCACCCCCCCCACTCTCACACATGCTCTCCCTCTCTCTGAAATAAATAAATCTTTTTTTTAAAAAGATTTATGTATTTATTTATTTATTTTGACAGAGAGAGAGAGAGAGAGAGAGACAGCGAGAGAGGGAACACAAGCAGGGGGAGTGGGAGAGGGAGAAGCAGGCTTCCCGCTGCGCAGGGAGCCCGATGCGGGGCTCGATCCCAGGACTCTGGGATCATGACCTGAGCCGAAGGCAGACGCTTAACGACTGAGCAACCCAGGCGCCCCATAAATAAATCTTTTTTAACAAATAAAACTACAACGACATAAGAGGACAGAAATCAGGATGATTAAGGCATATACTAAGCCACATACCTCCATTGGCAACATTGAACTTCACTCCAAACTCTCCCCCTGGCCCTCCAGGGCAATGGCTGGCTGTTAGGATGATTCCACCAGCTGCCTTGATCTTCCTGATGATGCAGGAAACAGCAGGTGTCGACAAGATGCCATTCTGTCCAATAATCAGTCGTCCAATCTAGATCAGCCAAAGAAAAAAATCAATCCAGTTATAGGGGATCAGAGGCATTTCATTGGGAAGTGCCCCAGGCTCTGTTAATAGACAGTAAATCACTTGACAAAAGGAACTGAGTGGGCTTCAGGTTAAGGGGTGAAGGAGAGCTCTGGCATTGTCTTTATAACACCTTTGGGGCACCCACATCTAGCAGTCAATTATGAGGCTGCAAACTGGATCTGCCTCATTGATATTTAGTAGTTTGAAACATCCGCTTTTGATGACCAAGAGGTTAGCTTGAACTACACAAGACGTTCTTAGTTTGTTACTGGCTTAGAAACTCTACACGTGAACATGCTAGAAATTAGAAGAAAAAAGAAATGGAGTGCTTCTCTGCTTCACCCCCTTCCTCTCTCTTCCTCAAGACAAGCTCATACAGGAGGGACCTGGCTTACTATAGACTCGTCATACAGCGGGTGTATTTAACTGCCCTCGGAACGACCACTCTTACGAAGGCAAGACTTATTTCTGCCACTGACAACATGTGCTGGAGACACCAGAAAAAACTCCCCAGTCATGCTAGGCAGAGATCTGGAGGTCATCCATGGGTGTGGTCAGAGTCTTCCTAGAGCTACAAAATTGACTTTAAAAAAGAAAGCCACATAGCCCTGCCGAGTATTACTCAGTATGCTTTGTCTTAAAATAGAGACCAACGTCATCCAATCCAGTGGTTCTCAAATGTTACGACAATTCAGAATCTGAATGAAGCCTTAAAATTACCAATACTCAAGCTCTACAGGTGATTTCCACGTTCAGCCAAGCTTGGTGATCAAATCCCCTTGTTAACAATCAGCAGCACGGCCATCACCTATGAGCTTGGTAGAAATGCAGAACCTCAAGGTCCACTCAAGACCCACTGAGGAAGAATCAATAAGTACCTTAACAAGATCCCCTCCCCACTTCCAGCTACTTCATTTGTCCATTAAAATGTGAGAAGTACTGCTGTAGCCCACAAGCCAAGGTAAGCGCTAGCATCCAGCTCAACACCAAAATTGCTCTGGCACCAACTACAGCATTGCTAGAAGTAGGTCACTGGCCAAATATGAAAATGAGGAAAATACAGGAAAAAATGTACAAAGAGCAAACACAAGAGCTCCAAGAACAAAACAGTCCTGGGATGATTTAGTATGGAAAGACCCACAACATCCCCAGAGTACACATTTTCAAGTGGAGGAGACAGTTTATAAACAGATAAGCCTAATAATAATATTTACTAGTTTGATATGTATTGGTAAGGAAATCGGCAGGGTTCTGTGAAAGAGAATAATGGGGTGTCAATTTTAATAATAAAAATAAACATGTTAATAAAATAATAGCTAAGGGAGCTTGGATTTTTATCCTAAGTGCAATGGGAATTCATTGAAGAGCTTTAAGCAGTGGAAGTGATGTGATATTTACATTTTAAAAGATCACAGAAATGAGCAGTCCAAATGATCTTTTCAGAAAGCAAGTCATATCGTGTCAGCAAAATATGTCAATGACAAACCCAAAGTAAAGCCAAAGTCATCATCATATTCTTTAAGGCCCTGCATGACCTAACCCCCATTACCTGACATCCTCTACTTCCCTCTCTCCTCTGCTCCAGCCACATTGGTAGGTTTACTGTTCCTCAAACACATCAAGCATGATCAGGGCCTTTGCATTTGCTCTTTCCTCTGCTTTGGACACTCTTACCCAGATATGCATATGCCTCCTTCTCCTATCCTTTGGGTTTCTGTCCCAATGTCAACTACTCAGAGATAGCACCATTGGCTGACCAATATAACATAGCACCCACACATCCCTAATTTTTCTATTTTCCTCTCTTTCCTTTACCCTGTTTTAATCTTCCTTATTACACATATTGCCGCCTAATATTTTCCATATTATTCATTTACTTATTTCCCAGCTATACAGAAGCTCTAAGGGCTTTGTTTTATCCATTGTTATATTTTGAGAACCTAGAACAAATCTAGTCTGTAGTAAGATCACAATAAATAAGTTGAATGAATTCACCGAAAAAATGAATGAATGGCTGCTATGTGAGAAATGCATTAGAGTGACAAGAGCCAAAAGAGGAAGATCAGATGGAAGAATATCACAGTGGAGCCGAGTGTGGACAGTGTCTTGGACTAGGCTAGAGGCAGAAGAAATAAAAAGAAGGGATTCTATTTGAAACTCTTTTTTGGAAGGAGAATGAAAAGAATACATAGTTAGAATGAAATATAAAAGAGAGGAACTCTGGTAGCAAGCCTTCAAGATGGCCCCCAATGATCCTTGCCTTCTGGTATTTGTGCCTTCATGCAGTCCCCTCTGAATAAGTCCCACAGTGAATAAGGCAGAACTGGTGATTGGTAGAACACTGTAGAACTGAGAGTGCATGACTTCCAAGGTGAGGCCATAAATGACACTGTAGCTTCTACTTTGCTGTCTTGGGTTGTTGACTCTGAGGGAGACCAGCCACTCTGTCATGAAGACACGCAAGGAGCCCTGCGTAGCAGCCACCCAAAGGGAGAGGAACTGAGGTCTCCTACGAACAGCCAGCAGCAACTTGCCAGCTGTGTGAGTGGGCCATGTTGCAATGGATCCTCCAGTTGCACCAAACGTTCATATGACAAAGCCCCCACCAACATGTGACTGTGACTTCCTGAGAGTCCCCAAGTCAGAACAAACTATCTCCTGTGAGTAAAATAAATATTCGTTGCCATGTTAGGACATAAGTTTTGTCATAATTTCTTGCACAGCAATGAACAACTAATACAAGGGCAGTGAGGAAAAGAATCTACTCCCAGATTTCTACCTTTAATAATTTAAGGGATGATGGTGTCATTTGTCAAGATGGGAAAGACATTGGGCAATAATTATACTCATATTGTTATCCAGAGCCGTAATAAATCATGTTCCACATGCTCTTGTTAAAATTTATTTAGTCATTCAACTCATCTTATTGAGGATTACCATGAAACAGGCAACGTCGAAGACCCTACAGATACAGCAATAAATATGGTTTAGTCACTGCCCTCAAGGAGTAAGTCTGTAGGTTCATGAATCTAAAAACTACTTGTAACCTTTGTTCATATTTTTCTGTCTCTCCCATTTTTAAGAATTGCTTGTAAAGAAACAACCGTTAAAGGGGGAAGGTGTGGGCGCCTGGGTGGCTCAGTCAGTTAAGCAGCTGACTCTTGATTTCAGTTCAGCTCTTGATCTCAAGGTTGTGAGTTCAAGCTCCATGTTAGGCTCCACTGGAGCCTACTTAAACACACACACACACACACACACACACACACACACACACAATGTAAAGTTATATTCACTTTGGGGCTAGGACTTGGAAAAAATACAGAAATAAATATATACAATTTATTTATCAAGTAGTTGAGATTATAGACCAACTTTTTATCTTAACCAAATTTCAGTTATTTCTTGTTTGAAAAGGTAATATATATTCTGTTTAAGAAGGTTAATGTGAGGGGCACCTGGGTGGCTCAGTCATTGAGCATCTGCCTTCGGCTCAGGTCATGATCCCAGGGTCCTGGGATCGAGCCCCGCATCAGGCTCCCTGCTCAGCGGGAAGCCTGCTTCTCCCTCTCCCACTCTGTCTCTTGCTGTGTTCCCTCTCTCACTGTGTCTCTCTCTGTCAAATAAATAAATAAAATCTTTAAAAAGAGGTAATGCTGAACACTGTACATAAATTTAATTGTGGGACATCTCAGGCAATAATAAGGGCTGGAGGAGCTGCAAGAGCAAGTGATAGAGCTTCTTCTAAAGTTAGACATGAAAAACCATGAAGATACTTGTATCCCCCGCAAATCCTCCCTAAAAGGGGACTTGAGCAGAGAATGATTTTAAGAATCAAGCGGTAGAATGACCTAGTCTGTGAATACTGATCAGCCTCCTTCCCCTGTAGCCACTCCTGTCATTGACCAATGGTTCAGGGAAAAAGTGATCATGGTGGCAAGGAGGGAGGTTATACACGGACTCAGCAACATGGATTTCCTCTCGCCAGCCTGGCTACAGCCACCAGTGGGCACCCGACAGAAACCAAAACTGAGTCCCTAATATGGCACCATTCCCGGGGTGATCAGCTAACCACCCGGTTGCAGGTTGACTACACTGGGACCACTTCCATCGTGGAAGGGGAAGAGCTTTGTTCTTACTGAAGTGGACACACAGAAAAGAAGATACACCCAGAAGAAGAAGCACTGTGAAGACAGGCAGAGATCAGAGTAAAGCGGCCACAAGCCAGGGAATGCCAAGGAATATGGCAGCCACCACAGCAGAAGCTAGAAGAGGCATGGAATGGTTTACCCTTAGAGCCCCCAGAGGAAGTATAAGACCCTGCTGGATTTCAGACTTCTGGCCTGCTAGCAACTGATAAAAGAAATATAACCTTTGGAAGCCCTGTTGTTTAAAGAAAGAGCAATCAATTTCAAAGTTAAAAGATCTAGATGTGAATCTTGCCTCCACCCCAGAGGAGGACAAATCACTTCACTTTTCTAAGGCTTCTTGTCTTCATCTGCAAAGCTGAGAATCTTAAGATGAGATCCCATAAAGAAAAACCCTTTGTGAAATTAAGCACGACATTACCATCATCCTCCGCAAACACTTACTTTTTTAAAAAGATTTTATGTATTTATTTGAGGGAGAGAGAGAGAGAGCACAAGCATGGGGAGGGGCAGAGGCAGAGGGAGAAGCAGACTCCCCACTGAGCAGAGAGCCTGATGCGGGACTCGATCCCCGGACGCTGGTATCATGACCTGAGCTGAAGGCAGAGGCTTAACTGACTGAACCACCCTGGCGCCCTACCCTCCTCAAACAGTTAAAATTCATTTTATTTATTTATTTATTTATTTTGAGGGAGAGGGAGAGGGAGAGAGCATGTGGGCAAGTGTGGGGAGGGGCAGAGGGAGAGGGAGTCTCAAGCAGACTCCCCACTCCGCCACAGATCCTGGTGCAGGGTTTGATCTCACGACCCTGAGATCATGACCTGAGCTGAAATCAAGAGTCAAACGCTTAACTGACTGAGCCACCCACTAAAATTCACTTTTAGACAGCAGGTTATCCCTTAAGCTACCATTTCACTTTCCAAAAGAAGTCCTAGAAATACTACCTCCGCCAACGCAGCAGACGATACCTTGCAAGAAGAAAATGGTCTACTTACATAATTAGCCTTGCGTTTGTTTAGGGCATTGGAGCAGGGAGCGTCTGACTTCTATTCCTGAGTGAAACCCAGACCACAATGGGGAGTAGGGGGGCGGTCCACATCAAGGCGTCCTGCGGCTCCCTCCCCGACCCTCCCCTAGCGGGCATTGGGGGAATCGCCACTCCCATCCCCATTCGGTCTGGCTTTGGCTGGAGGAAAGGGAACCAGAGTGGGCTGCACCCGCTCCTGGGCAACATGTCCTTCCGTTCCCACTCGCAAAGAGGCGCGAGGGGGCCCCTAATGCCCTGTCACGTACACACACACTGGGCGGTACACACGTATGGCTCCCAGGATCCACAGGAAGCCACGTGAACACTATCACACAGGTGCCCGCAGACCTACCTGAGGCACATGCTTTCCCACACACACAGATACACAGACAGACCCAGCTTGAGCTTGTTCCTACCCAGGCAGGACTTCCAAAGGCTTGGGCAAGAGAAGATATAGCAGGGCCCAGCGTGCAATTAGCCACATTGCCCAGGGTGCCCTTACTTAATCATCTTTCTCTGTCTAGTCTCCTAAACTGATGTCGGTACCTCCCACGGATGCTTCAACCTCGCCTGGACTGCATCATTACTGCTCCACCCCCGAATGGGAATCAGTGTGCCCTCCACATGCCACGGACCAGTGTCCTGAAAAGAGAATATTTTATCTCAGAAAGCTTTCTCCCAGCCCGGCCATTTCTTTACACTGGGCACCCTATACAGCTAATTTTTAAGATGATTTTCTTTCTCAGGGCACCTGGGTGGCTCAGTCAGTTAGGCATCTGACTCTTGATTTCAGCTCAGGTCATGATCTCAGGGTCGTGGGATCGAGCCCCTGCCTCCGGCTCTGCGCTCAGTTTGAGGTTCTCTCGTTCTCTCTGCCCCTCCCCCCAATTTCTCTCTCTAAATAAATAAATTTTTAAAAAAATAATAATTTTCTTTCTCATATCTCCCTCTTTCAGAACACTAACAAACTATTCTTCTAAATTAGATTTAGCAATGAGTTCAGTTTCTAATTAGCTCAAAGTGCTAGAGAGCAGTGATGGGCAGCTGAAACCCCCAGGCTAGGGTCTCAGAGTAGAGGCAGATTTTTTACTCCAAATGAGTTTCTCCCAGGAACGTAACACTAATGAACGCAGGATTGTTTTCATGTGTGAACTCCCTTCACTATGACTTCCCTCCTATGATTTCCTTTGAGCTTTACATAGTCATTTTTTTAAAAAGAGTCCCAAAGAGAGACAAGGAAAAGTAAGCATGACATTCCCCAATATCCTCCACTCACTGTGTCATATCCCTGTCATTCCCAAAGTGAATCAGAGAGCGAAGAGAGCCATAAACAGAAGCTTCCTTGATGGGTCCCAGAGTGTTGTGCGGACCACACAGCCACAACCACGGCCATCTCCAAAGTGTACAGAAAGCCATATACACAAAGATGCCTGTTTCCTGTCTTCATAGTTAAACAAAAACCAAAACCCACAAAGCAAGCCCAAAGCCAAGCCGCCATGATGGCAGGGCTTTGGTCCCAGCTGTCAGAGGGGCGTGTCAGCCTTTGTGCAGGGCTGCACATGAGTAAGCCCGAGATGGCTAAGTGGAATTTTGAGAAATAACAAACTCAAGACATGGATGTGGTTATCCAAACATCAAGGGACTTCTCCATTTGCACATGGATAATGATGCAGTTATATGCTTTGTTACATGGAGACCAGATGGGAGCCACTGAGCCCATCCTCAGCTTCCTGTCCCCCTGGAAGTCTTTACACACACACTTCGGGGCTGGAAGGAGAGAGGAGAGTCTACCAGAATCAAACCAAGACAGATTGTTAGGACATTCGGTCCCTAACACCTGAACAGGTGCAGAAAAGTCATGGGCACCCAGAAGTTTGGCTCAGGTTCTATTCCTCCACCAACTCACCAATTCTGGAGATCTCATTGAGGATCAGGCAACTGAGCTTTCCTTGGGTGCAAAATGGGGGTGGTGACATTAGAACTTATGTCCCTCCTAGTAATTAGGTAATTCAGCACTTGGAAAATACTGAAATCTTTGCCTTGATGTATAGGACTTGGCTCACTGAAATAAGAAAGGATCTGTTTGTTGTTATTTTATGAGGTGCTTAACCCAACTGAAGACCTGCAGAGGACTGGACCTACCTGGGTCAAGAAGGCAGAGTTGAGTGCCCTGAGATAAACCGGGATTTTCATGTCCAACGGGCAAGGATATAAAAACTGCCCTTGCCTCCTACTGGCTAAGTGACTTCAGGCAAGATCCCCCTGTGTCTTGGGTTTGTTATTCTAAAAGATGGGAGGTGAGAAGAGGTAACGTAAGCAAGCTCCAGTTCAGTGTCTTGCACCAAATAAAGACTCCAGGAGCTTCCATTGCCTTCCTTCCTCTTCCTCGAGCCATTTCTTAATTCTTATGTATGAATTCCTTAATTCATAGTCATTGAATGAATCTGTTGTTGTTTTGCTAACCTACAGTGGTTTTCTGATTACAAATATATATGTAAACATACATACATGTTCCTTTTTTGGACATCTAGGAAGCACACATAAGCAAGAAGAAAATAAGAGTCATCTCTATATCTAAAAATGAACACTGTTCACATTATGTGTGTACCCTTTGTGTCTTGGTATCTCTGTTTCTCTCTCTCTTTCATTTACATATTTCCGTATTTTTACAAGAGGGATTATTTGTGTCATCTACATCTTTCACTTAATATATCCAGCCCGTCCCTGGTGTCTATGTTTCTGTGTCACTAAATACTCTCCCACAATATGATTTTAGCACATGTAAAGTCTTCCAATATTTAAATGTAGCCTCATTTACTGACCAATATAAAAGTGCTTTTTGGGGCACCTGGGGGGGCACAGTCGGTTGAGCATCAGACTCTTGGTTTCGGCTCAGGTCGTGATCTCAGGGTCCTGAGATCGAGCCCCATGTCTGGCTCTGAGCTCAGCGCAGTCTCCTTGAGAGTCTCTCTCTCCCTTCCCTTTTGCCTCTCCCTCCCCCATCTGCATGCATGCATGCTCTCTTTCTCTCTCTCTCTTTAAAATAAAATTTTTTAAAAAGTGTTCTTTTACCTGAAGTTTTTACTTGTGAAACTAAAAAATGTTTGAGTACTAAACACAGGCTATGAAATAAATTAAACTGAATATAGCTTGGCAACAATGAAATAGCAAATTAGTTGTAACATGCCTACATAAATGCAATGTCTTCTTTCTTCTTTAACCACCAAGGCTGCTCACTGAGAAACTGCTGAAGTCCATGGTAAGGAGCGACAGGACCAGGTCTGTACCCTCACCTTGACCTGGATCATTTCATTTTCATATCTGTGCCTCTGACTTGCACTATCCGCTAGGATATGCTATAACCTGCTACCTTACCCATGTTGTTGGGCTCACTGCAGAGAGCTGCTCTTACAAGACACATTCTCGCCTAGAACAGTATGATTTCTTCTACTTATATGTCTTACTATTGGCCCATCCAACTCTAGCCCAATTCTATTTATTATCCTAGAAACATAGGTCATTTAGGAACACTTAGCCACCTCCTTTGGTTCTATGTAGTCTTCCAACATTCCTGACATCTGGCCTACTCTCCTGTTGAAGACATCCAGGGAAGAAGATATGTATTTGGGGGCGGGGGGGGGTATCCTGTGCACATGCATACATACATATGCTACTTGATAAACCCTCTAAATGTTTAAAAACACTTTCCACCTGGCACCTTCATAGGTAGACAGGAAATATATATAAAACAAAGCTATATATATAACAAAAAACTCAGTATCTTTGCCATCTTTATAGATAGAATATATATGTGTGTGCGTTGCCTACATATTGCCCCCCCAAAAAAAACTCAATGTCTATAGCCATGTGTTTTTTCCTGAGTAGTTGTCACAATCAATTAAAATGCATTTATGTGGCTTTTAAAATAAATTCCATCAGACCCGTTTCTGTCTGGTTGGGAAACAATTACTGCCCATTTGCTAAGTGCCCCCACTCCTCATACTATGTTCCAGTGAACTAAAGACCTCTGGCAATAATAGATTTACAACTCAGCAAGATTAAACAATTTACCGTTATTTATGACAGCAGGGCTGGGTTTTCTGTATTATATTCCACATTAGCATCTGTCACTTTACATTTGGGAGATCCTGTCCAAAAAAAGATTATGCCTCTGAACCAAACATTCGGCAAGGCTGCGGGAACAGACACCCTGACAAACATCCTGACAAAATACTTTAATGCATCTCTAGCGTCGGCAGCTGAGCATTTTCAGACAACTCAGCAGATTAGCGTGGAGTCTCTTAGCCTCTGCTTGCTCTGTTCCTCTCAGTAATCTCTCACATGGCCCAGTCCATTAGGCTTGAAAATCCTCATGAAATGAGCAGATTAAGATCTGGCTTCAGTAGGGGAGGGGGGGTCTACTTGAATGCAACCGGAGCCTCAGAAAGGTTTAAGGTGGAAAAGCATGGCATTGACTCAGCTCATTCATACCAGGAAATAATGCACAGACCCCGCAAAAAAAAGTCCTTGGAGTTAAAGTCTATGCCAGAGCAGCTGTTGCCACCTCAAGTACTGTGGCAGGGTGTGTGTGCATGAGCGAGAGTGTGTGTGTGTGTGTGTGTGTGTGTGTGTGTGTGTGTGTGTGTGTGCATACAGACATGCACACACACTAGGAGCGAGGATGGGATGGCGACTTCAGCAGTCACCACCCAAGCCTTAGCCCACAGCATGGAAGAAAGCCAAACGTCAAGAGGAAGCCTTACCAAAGCAACTGGGATCACCACATCAACAGGCACCTTCTGGTCAGTAAAGTTACTGAGACTACAAAGCACATATGCCCAGGTCCTCTTATTCTAATCAGAGGAAAAGAGCTTGGTAATAGTTGTCTTATGAGAATAAATAAAACAATTGATTATAATCCTCCCAACAAACATGGAAGATGTGGGGGCAAGTGGTTTTACTTTCCCTATTTGTATAAATGAGGAGACCAACCCTGGAAAGCCACTTGACTTCTCTGCACTCATACAAGTTGCAAACGGTAGTACTGGGATTCAAATCCAGACCTTCTCCTTTTTTCTTTATTATTTTTTCCTGGTGTGTTTAATCATGAGAGCAATGCACACACCATGTATGAGCATTTAATAAAGAGAAGTATATGAAGTAGAAAGAGAAAGGATTCTCCTTCCCCACCATACACAACCACATACCCATACCCCCTACCATACACACACCACAGATGTATTCACTGTTAACTGTTAACTAGAGTTATGTTCTTCCAACCCTATTTTCTATGCCTACATTATAGATTTGTTTAATGTGGCCAGAGACCCAGGTGACATTTTTAACTGAGCTGCTTTATTAAGTCTTGGGATAAAGCATAATGGTGTTTATTGAAAAGACAGTCACACATCAGCAACATTATGTGTGAAACTTGCCTGAAGAATTTTCTATAAAACATCTCTTCTCTTTGAGCCCTCTGTGAACTCTGGAAGTTTGATAGTTTCTATAGAGATGAGGGATAGAAGTTGGAACTATATTCTTCTTAATCTACAACTGCTTTGTTTTACTGAACAAACTATCATTCATATCTTTTTCAGGTACTGTATAGATCCGCCTCCTTTGTTTACGGGTTTTAATGCCTCAGTGTTATGCTCATGTCATGCATTAGGTACCTGTTTGCTACTATTGAACATATAAACTGTTTCCAAGGTTTTCTTTTTTTTTTTAAATAGGTTTTATTTATTTACTTATTTATTTATTTGCCAGAGAGAGAGAGAGAGAGAGAAGAGCACAAGCAGGGGGAGCAGCTGAGGGAAAGGGAGAAGAGGCTCCCCACCGAGCAGGAAGCCGGATGTGGGGCTCGATCCCTGGACCCTGGGATTATGACCTGAGCTGAAGGCAGACGCATAACGGACTGAGCCACCCAGGCGCCCCTGTTTCCAAGGTTTTCTTTTGCAAAATGCTGTGGCAAGTATTCTTGTATGTAGACATTTCCACGTTTGTATTAGAAAATTTACAGGATAGATTCTCAGATTAAGGGACTGGTGGATTATTAGACAAGTACTCGATTCATTTTGATACACACAGCTAAAATGCCTGGACAAAAAGTTCTATCGATTTAACTTCCATTCGCATGACAATTTTCAGACATTCATACCAGCTCTGAGTACTTTCGGTTTTTTTCAAATTGATGGATTGTTTTTGTTTATATTTTTCCAGTTATTAATGAGGACGATCTCCTTTTCATATGTTCATTGTTGTAGTTGACAATATTTCTTTTGAATTTTTTGAATTCTTTACTGATTTGGAAAAGCTTTTCATATGGTGTAGATATTAACCATTTCTTATAAACTCTGGTCTTCTGATTTCAACTTCTTTTCTCTTTCCATTAGAAAGCCTTAAATATAAAACTAGATACCCCTAGCTACAAAAGAGGACTCTTATTGGAGGAAAACAAAAGAAAGGCAATAATTAAATATTACATTACAAAACACCTATAACCAGAAACTTGGAAAGGGAAAGAACAATTTCTGTGATTTGATGCCAAGAAGAAGGATTTCTTTGAATTTCCTGAAAATTTTCTCTTCGTACAAATACAAGCATCACTCCAAAATTTGACCATCACTAAAAATGTAGGAGATGAAAGATTCAGAAAATGTGGATTTTAACATGTCTTGTGTATATTCTAGATATCCTCTTATTCACAACTAGTGAGAGTCAAGTCGGATGAAAGGGCCTAAACTTTTTCCTTTGGCTCCACAAGTATAAACATTAGAGGCATATTGGCCAAATCTTGAATGTTTGCAATTAACTGTCAAAGCTGTAGTCTAACAAAGGACACTGAGTTTTCTACCTTCAATTTAAAGATCCCTGGGAAATTCAGATCTTTTCCCCCCCTGCCTATTATTCTCAAATAATCCTGTCCAAATCTTACCCCAGTATTTGTTTACATTACTCTTGTCTAACAGAAGAGTGGCCAGGGCCCAAAACATGAAGGGTAAGGTGAGGAAAGTCAATACCTATGCTTAGTTTTCTCAAAATTAGGTTCCAACTTCTATCCCTCAAGTCTGTACAGAAACCATCAAACTTCCAGAGTTCACGAAGGGCTCAAAGAGAACAGATGTTTTATAGAAAATTCCTCAGGCAAGTTTCACACATAATGTTGCTGATGTGTGTCTGTCTTTTCAATAAACATCATTATGCTTTATCACAAGATTTAATAACTCAGCTTAGTTAAAAATGTCATCTGGGTCTCTGGGCACATTAAACAAAGCTTAAAATAACCCACCCCAGCAACTGGGAGGGCCCAGCTGTTCTTAAAACCTCTCCCGTTCCTTTTCCTTCCCCATAAAAAAAGTGAATGACGACTTGAGGCTAAAAGATTCAAGAATGAGCTAACTGAACAGGGAGATAGATGGAACCAAGGGCACCCTAAAATTGGCTATTGCCCATATAATAGATTTCCCATTTCCACAATTCAGGGATGGGGATTTGGGAAGGGAAGCGAGAGAAAGTTATGACAAGCTCTTTAGGGCTTTCTTGTATATTACAAGCCCGCCCTTCCTAATGTCTGGGCCATAGTAACTCATTCCATTCACCTATTCTGCAGTGAACACCAGTAGAAATACAGACCAGTCACCACCCAGTTCTTTTTCCCTTCTGGAGACAAGACCTGATGCCAGCTTATCCCAGAATTCCAGATCCATCCCAGTAAAGAAGGCTTATATGTTGAAACACAGGCTCCCCCTCCTGCTGCCTACTTCCTCCCTCCCTACATCCCACACACCACCATATTCCACTCTGCCTCCCTTCCAAATCCATGCTCCTTTTCTTTGTTCCCCAGAGAGCTCTAGTAAATGTCAGGGCAAATGCACTCCCGTTCTTTGGAACAACCACCTTTGCATGGCCCACTGGAATCAAATACGACTGGTACAAACACCCATTTGGAAGGCACACCCAAGTCCCATGCTGACCCAGCCTTCTTCATACCATTGCACTTCAACCTCCACCCCTAAAAGATTTCACAAGGCATTGAGAAGTTCTTGTAAGCTGAACTGATTCCGTAAGCTGAACTGTATGCTAATATGATTATTACCATTGCTGATCATCATATGGCCAGCATAGTGTGCGGCAAATCAACAAATGGATTTTCCCTTGGCTAAAACTTGGACCGGAGTTATAAGTTGTTTTATTCAATACATGCAGTCAAATCATTATTTTGTGAGATATATTCAGTTGACCATAATAATATTCCCTTACATTTCTTAAAGCTATGGATGTTACATAACACTTTCATTTGATTCCCAGGATAACGCAGCCATGCTCTCATAACCAATTTATAGATGAGGAAACAAGTGGTTTCTAGGTATTTCAAGAGTCTGAAGCATTTGCTCAGCAGCCCGTATGGCAGAGCTAGGAAAAGGAAGCAAGCCTTCCAGCTGCTGATACAGTGCTTTGTCTACCATACCTCATTGTCTCAAGTCAAAAGAGAGTGTGGTTATCACATGAAGAAATCTGGTTTGGGTTTGCCAAATATGCATTCACGGTGTTTGGTGACCTACGTTTATTTAACTTATAGTTGCTTTTGGATGTAACAGTCTGGATCCATAAAAAAAAAAAATTCCACATTTTAAATGCTGAATTATAGAGCTGTGCTATCCAGTATGACAGCTTTTAATCACTTACAGTGATTTAAACTTAAATTTTAATGAATTAAAATTAAATAAAATACAAGATTCAGTTCTTCAGTCACACTTGGTACATTTTGAGTGTTTGATAATCACATGTGGCTAGTGGCCAGGATAGATTACAGAACCTTTCCATCATCTCAAAAAGTTCTAAAAGTTCCATCAGACAGTGATGATATATAGTGTCATCTCCAGAGACAGAAGACTTTAGAAAGTCAGAAACATCTTCAGTCAGACATAGTGCTGCCATCTGTCCAATATTAAAGATATTTTAGGACTTAAAAAAAAAAGATTAGAACAAAGAGGAGAAAGAGAGAGATGCCCTTAGTCACAGACGGATTCACCGAGAAAAAGGCAAAGGTGTTTATTCATAATGTAGCCATTATTTACATTTAGCTCTTGAAATCTTTAAGAGAGTAAAATAAATTGATACCTAGAGGATCTAAACCCCTGAAGAGTATCTGAAGCAAATGGAAAAAGAAATAGGATATGGTGATTAACATAATAATAAAAAATCACTTACTTACAAACTAAGTTTAAATTAGTAACAAACTAAGTTTTGCAATTCATTTAAATGATGCTAGTTACTCTCATACTTAGTAGTTATTTTTCTTTTGCCCCATATGTTATGACACAGTCTATATCTTTAAAAGAGAATAAAAATACTTCTGGGGACTTTTTAAATAAGTTCACACAGCCATATAAAAATTACAAAAACAGGTAAAAATGTCTTCTCACTTATTTACAAATTCATTCAAATGGATTATATAAAAATTCAGGAGTCCACAGTGATACTCAAAAGAGCAAAAGCAAAGCCAAACAAATTCATGTGTCAACAGGGGAAGTGGCTATTTCACCAAATCCTGACTCTGAAAATTGGTAATTTAAAAAGGGAAAGAAATAGGGCGCCTGGGTGGCTCAGTTGGTTAAGCAACTGCCTTCGGCTCAGGTCATGATCCTGGAGTCCTGGGATCGAGTCCCGCATCGGGCTCCCTGCTCAGCCGGGAGTCTGCTTCTCCCCCTGACCCTCTTCCCTCTCGTGCTTTCTATCTCTCATTCTCTCTCTCTCTCTGAAGTAAATAAATAAAATCTTTTTTTAAAAAGGGAAAGAAATAAACATATATTCTGCTTTTCTAGAAGGAACTATATTACGGGAGAGCCCAATAGTGAGGAAAATACCCAATTTTTAGAAAAATGCTAGCTGAAGCATGTAGATGGGATTAGAGGATTCAAAAATCATTTTGAAACTGCTAATGAAATAATCTACTCAAGCCAGGATGCTAAACAACTGAGTAAAGTTTGACTGGAACTAGATATTCATATGGTACAAACCTCGCCCCACAGGCTACTGGCCAGTGCCGAGGGGGAAAAGCCTGGAAAACAGAGGCAATCACCACAACAGCCCTATAATCATCTCAGTATCATGAACAACTGGTCATCCAGAGATTGTTTCCTGACACGATACAACATGAATATACACCATCGCCTACAAAATAGTCTTGCAAAAAAAAAAAAAATTTTGTTGAGCCTGAATCTAATTAAGCCTTTAGAACCAATTTCTAGTTACACCCCCCCCCACACACACACACAGGCAATATAATGAAAAGTTAAATGACACCATTAAAAAAAAATCAGAAAATTTCAGAAATGGGGAGCAGAGGGGGGCATTCTACAAGACAACCAATCGACCCAGCCTCTTCAATAAGTCAATTTCATTAACAAAGAATAAAAATAAAGAGGGAGATATTTTCTAGGTTAAAGGAGATTTAAGATATAACCTAGTGCAATATGTATTCCTTGATTAGAAGAAACTAGTTTGAAGAAACAGCGACAAAAGACATTTCAGAATAACTGAGGAAATCTGAATGTGGACTGGGTAATAAATGAAGAAATCCTTTTTTATTTTGTTTGGGATGATAATGATATTGTAACTATCAAGAAAGTTATTCTTGGTTTTTAGAGATCCCTACTGAATTTAGGGATAAAATGTGTAAAATGTCATTTTTAAAATATACTTTAAAATACTTTAGCCCTCAAAAAAGATGAAACAAACATAGGAAAAAGTTAACAGCCTAGTGTATGGGCATATGGATGTCATTTCTCTATTCTCTCCACTTTTCTGAAAGTTTGAAATTTTCATAATTTTACAATAAAAAATTTTTTATCCCAAATTGTACAGGGTATATGTCTGGGAATCTATTTCAAACTTTATGATATACTAAAACATAAGTAGTGCAGTTCATCATTTTGGAAATTTCAAACTTCTCTTCTCCTCTAGCAATTATATAAACAAAGAGCAACTATAGTTTGTTATATTAAACTGCTTAGTAAAATTAACTTTTTCTATCAAAACCAAGATTTTTCAGATACAGAGAGGCAGCCTACCCACTCAGATTCAAGTTAGTTCAAAGAAAATAAATTCTATTTTTCTACTGTTTTTCTAGCCCATTTATGAATACCCAATGGGAAATCAAGAGGGGCAAAGTTTTTAGAATCAAAGGTCCTCATTCTTGAGTGTAACTCTACGGGCCAAGTCAGGAGACAAGTGCATTCCCATTAATTTGCCATCATTCAAGACCAATTTTGCTCACGGTAAACCCCTTTTCTCCTAAAGCCAGCCTTCTGATTGTTCACTTTGCTTGAGCAAAAAGCCCTCAAGAAGATGAACAAAATGAGGAAAAGACTGGTTAAAACTTGCTGCCTGAAACTTTGATAAATGTTGACCATTCCCTTCACCCATACCCACCCATTCTAGAAGTAATACTTTCAGATTATTGAAGAGATGGTGATTCTGGGTGGATTAGGACTTGTCATTCTGTCCTTGTAACAACCGTGAGGTTAAGCATGGCTCTATTTTAACCATTTATTAACATGCTAACTATCTCCTAAAATAAACTCCACCCTTAAAGTTAATAAAATGTAGTTACCAGAGAAGACCCATTGAAGTAACAAGTTGAAGAGGCTTCATGGGAACGTGTGCCAAGAAATAAGAAAGCATAATAATACCTTGCCCCTGCAAATCGACAACTGTAGCTTCAAAAATATCCTCACCCACAATAAATAAGTGGATGTTTCTCTCATTCGCTGGAAAAATTGGCCCAGGAAGGAGTATGAGGGCTGCCCCAGCTCTCCCAAGGCTCCTTATTCTCCATCACCCCACGGGAACAGCTTTGTCAGACAAGAGTAAAAGACCATTTGTCAACCTTTCTCCAACTCCCTGATTCAAGCCAACTTTTATCAATCCCAAGTAAGGAGCCAGAGAGAAATACAAGTCCTGTATCACCAGCTGCATCATCTGCTGGGGTTGGAAATCCCAGCTCCACCACCCATGTCACCCCTCGGCGCTTTTCTCCCAATTGCTTTTGGGTTCTTTTATTTAGGGAAAAAAAATCCACTTTCCCCACCCCTAAAACACTGAGAGAGGGGAATCAGAGTAGACAAACATGGAGCGTGGACAACACCAAAGACCGAAAAACAAAAAGAAAGAAAGGAAGGGAGAAAATTAAAAGGAGGGGCTCAGGAAGGAGAAAGGGAATCCACAAGCCAGACAGTTGTTTAGTTTCACTTTTTTTCAATGTTCGCACTCATTTATACATCTGTAGGCATTCCGCTTAAATGTACTATGTGTGGGGATCTGACTGTATGAACAAGGCTGAAATGACTCTTTTAGACATTTCTCACAAAGACCCCTGAAGTGAGGTCTCCCTCTTGCAGAAGTCCACAGAGGCTGTGGGGTTTGGGAAGGAGGACACAGGGGTACGGGTTGATGCCAGAAGGGGTTTCTAGTTGTAGGACAGAAAGGAAGGAGGGAGAAGGAGAAAAACCCAAGGTCTGCAGAGGTCGTGGGAGAAGAGAGAGGAACTGAGGATGAAAACTGAAAGGGAGAAGAGGTACAAAATGCTGTCAACCGCCAAAGAGCCTCTTGCAGAGAAGTCAGGAATTGCTTTAAGAAAGGCATGGCAAGTCTCATTTCAGATCATTGAGAGATAACACCTCCCCCAATACACACACACACACACACACACACACACACACACACACACACACACACACACACTACTGAGAGCCCAGGCTGTATGCCATCAAAGTGATCTCCACCCCAGCTCTACCCCAATCAGATTAATAGTGAAGTAATTCCACTGGGTTAACGAACCACGTATATTAAAAATCTTTAGGGTCTACTCTTGCCAAACATGTCAGGGATCCACACTGGAGTGTGTGTGTGTGTGTGTGTGTGTGTGTGTGTGTGTGTGTGTACGCACGCGTGTGTTTGAGACAACACTACTGTTAAATCTGGCAGAGCCAAAATTTAGGGGGGAAGAAGAGAACAGCAGATAGGACACAGGAGAAAAAAGAAGGAAGGGGGTAACCACTATGTTGGCAGCTTAGGAAAGAAGTGGGGGGAGGGAGGGTAGTGAATGCGGTCAGAATAGATAGTTTTAAAGGGTTGGGGAAGAGAAGGCCCAAAAGGAACGCGGGCAGGTGCGGGACGTGGGCAGAGAGCCGGGGAGGGCTCAGGGCGATGTGGCAGGTTCCCTGGAGGCGGAACCTTGAAGGCCTTTCGGGGACCCGGGAGGAGAGGACCTGGGAGAGCCAGGGGCCAGGGTGGCGGTGGGGGTGGGGATGGGGGTCGGGCGCGGGGCGGCAGGCTGGAGGGGCCAGGGCGGGGCCCGCGCACTGCGGCGGCGCGGCGGGAGGCGAGGGTCGGCCGGGGCAGGTCACTCACCCCGTTGGCCGCGGCCATCTGCACCACGATCTCGGTGGCCGTCCTGCTGAAGTACCTGCCGTCGCTGCCCACCACCATGGTGCAGCCCTGGCGGTCACGCAGGTCGATGGACGACAGCACGCTCTGGATGAAGTTGGGCAGGTAGTTGCGCTGGCCCTCGAAGAGGCCGGTGGGCCGCCGCAGTCCCCCGCCGCCGGCCGGCCGCTGGTCCTCGTAGGGCACGGTGGGCACCGTCAGCACCGGGATGGGGCTCCCCTCCATGGCGCCTCCTGGCCGGTCCTGCCGCGGCTCCCGGGAGCCCGAGGGAATCTGCAGCCCGCCGGGCTAACCCCCCCCCGCCCCCCCACCGGCTTGGCTGCGCGCCCGGGCTCCGCCTCGCGCCCCGGCCCCGGCCCCCTCCGCAGCCGGCCCGCGCCCTGCGCCCTGCGCCCTCCCGCGGCACCGACAGTCCTCCCTCTCCGCGTCGCCCAGCAGAGTTCGGCCTCTACCTTCCCAGAAAGTTTGCTCCCGTCCAAATCCCTCTCCAGCCGGATGGCGCGAGGCGCCGGCAGGATCTGGGCCCCAGCTGGACTCACTCTCGGGGTGTCCCAGGGCCGGCTAGCCCGACCCCGGCGACCCTGCTCGCGCGCCTGGCCCCAGACTTTCCCAACGATCGCTTCTCTCCGGGAGCACACCCCCTGCTAGAAAACAGCCCGGAGGGTGGGGTGGTGAGAGCTTGAGCAGGATTTGTGGACCTCTCCCAGACCCCCACTCCCTCTTCCCTCCCACCGCAGCCTTGTCTCCGGGTCTCCCTGCAAGTGAGCCGTTAACAAGCCCAAGTTTCTCTTTTGAACAAGGACAAGGGAGGGAGTTGGGAGGGGGCTGAAACTTTTGCCACCAGCGAACAGCCCCGGCCAAAAATAACCCTGGAAAGGCGAACTGAGAATTGTTATCTTCTGCCAGTGCTGAAATTGGAGGCTGAGCGTTGCATGTGTGTCTGTGTGTGTGAGTACACACCCCACCACTACCATTTGTTGCAGGGAATCACAGACTGTCAGGCCCTTCAATCCAGCAGGACCCATCCAACGATCCACACTTTTCCCTGGGCTCTCTCAAGGCAGCGAGATCTGCAGCGTGGAAACTTTTCTTCCCCTGTTTGTTGTGGTGGTTGCAACAACAGCAACACAGACGCGTACTTCTTTATTCTTCTTACTCCTCTCACCCTCCCTAGCCCAGCTCATGCTTAGAAACAGGCTGGCCCCACACTGTATTTGTCCACACTGCAGAGCTCCTACCCGGATCAATCATTTTCAAGAGGAGAAGTGTAAAGCCCTGTTTAATGAATGAATAAACCCAAATTCAACAAGGACAGGGTACCAGGAACTCTTTTGCGTCCCTTCCATGCGCCTTATCCTGCAGGGGCTAGGGATGTTCTGCCTTGTCTGCATAAAGTCCACCTAAAACCCAAAACCAAGAAATATTCCATAGAAAACAGAAGTGAAGAGAGAATGCATCAAAAGGATAAAATCCAAAGAGGAAAGAAACAACTGTTATTTGTTTTTTTGTTTCTATCACCTTTCACCCTCCAAGCATTTTTGCACCCACTAAGGTGACTGTCCTGAAATCTCTTGCTTCTTCTCCTCCCCCCAAATACCCTCCACTGGCTGGGACCAAACTTGACTTGCTGCAGGGTTAGAAAGTGTTTGATCACAGTAAGATGAGTGTGAATAGGAGCTCACACTTACATGCTGTTTTGCAGTTGGCAAAAGGCTTTGCATCTGTTTTCTCTTTGGAGACTCAAAACAAAAGAAGAAGGAATGGCATTCATATCATTCCCATTTTACAGATGAGAAAAGGGAGGCTTTCTGGGAGATCGAGGGAGTGGGTGAGATGGCATGTGCAGTCAGTCCGAACTCTTGTTTTTATTAATACCATTGAAGTGTGATGGGGAAACCACTGAAGCCACCAACAGAATCCTGTTGGGACTTTTTAGCTATCCTCTTAAACACCAAAGTTGGGTTGTCATTGTGTTTTTTAAAAATATATTTTTGTTTTTGTTTTTACCTCCACTCTCTCCTTGGACCCTCAAGAGCCCATTCCCCTGTAGCAACCAACAGACAGAACCTCATCACTTCTAAGGATCTGTGTATATCCCTATGGCACAGGGGTTTTTAAATCACTGTCTAATAACATTTTCTTTTGCAAGGAAGGGCAGTATCATTCCCAGAAGAGAAGGTAGTAAATCCTCTGCTCCAGTAAAGAAGAGAAGGACTCAGCCTCCAAGCCTCAGAGGTGACCAGAAGATCTACTCTTCCATCTCTCCACCTCCAACCTTGTTTCTCCTACCAAAGCCCAGCCCCTTCCACAGGGCTAAGGACAAGGCACGCACATCTCAGACAAGCTTTTACAGTTTTACCAGCCAAGAGGAAAACCTCTTCCCTTGGTTCTCATCCCCACATCCCCAAAGACTCTGGTCCAGCTCAAGGCAATGTGCCCCACCACATAGCCAGACCCCACAGTGTCTTTGGAGTTACGCCAAAGTAAGCGGGTGTTGTTCCCCAGAGGGAGGAGAGATGGGTGAGCACCATAATTGTCCCCCGCGTAAGTGACACTTGCACCTATCAAGTCTTTCAAAACGTGTTGTTCTTTTCGCTAAAGTCATACAGCACTTTGCATCGCTGATAAGGAATGCTTCACAGGCTTCTCTCCTCCAGCTGTATGTGACCTTGGAATAATTCCTTAACCTCTCCTCACCTGATATCCTCACTGCGAAATAAGAATCATTATCATCCTCACCTCACTGGTTGTTGGGAGGATTAAAGTACTTGGTATATAGTGTCTGACAAACAGGCATTTGATGAATGTTAGACGTTCATAGTATCGCCATCCATATCATACTTATTGTTATTATTAATGTCCTCTCCCTCAAGGAGTAACTTACATCTTTGTAGACCACCACTGTGTGGAAAGGGTCTTTGGGAAGAGGCGATATTCTATACACATTGGTTGAATGAATCTGTGGTTTTTGACAATGTTAATTCAAGATATAGAGTAAATTTACCCTTGAAACGTACAAAAAAGAGTTTATGAACTAAAGAAACCTCTTCAAAGCTGTCCTCAAAATTGGTCAAGTTAGTTCCAATAACTGTGTTACAGTGATGGAGAAAGGAACCTGAGAGGGCCCCACAGAAGAAATGCCTTGTCCTTGCTCACTGGTAAAATGAGAAGGTCGGATTAGATCAGTGTTTCCCAAAGGGCTTTCCTCAGAACATGACTGCCTCCCACATGCCGCACAAAGCAAGAGCTACATGGTCAAGCAACTTAAAAATCCTACACACTCTACCTCATTCTTGGAGCGTTACAATGCACATTTTCATACTAAAAGCTCTGAGAGTTTTTAAACTGGTGCTTCTCTGCCTAAACTCACATGCCCAGTTTGTCTAGGCAAAGACTCAGGTTAGCTTTGTGACTATAGCCTGGTGACAGCCCCCTTTCCCCCTTCAAGGGTCCCCAGGGGGCTAGGGCGGGGATAAAATACATTTTCCTGATTTTAAGGGGCCGGTCACCCCTTTGTGCTGTGTTCACACTTCTCTGCGGTGTGGCTTACAATGAAGGGGAGCCCTTTTTGCCGAGGTGCCTCTCAGCCTTCTCTGAGCCTCTAGGGAAAGGCATTTCACTGAGAATTCCTGGTACGTAACAGGAGCAACTGATCCATCCTTCTTTCCCCTTGGGACTTCCTTGCTCTCGAAAAGGTGTCAGCCGCCATCTTGAGAGAGGCTACACTAGCTGCCTCAGCCAGACCTGCATTTCCCACAAAAAGAATTTGGGGGGAGGGTCAAATAAGTGTTGTAGATTCACAAAGCACATTAGCATATTAAAGACCGTGAAGTTCCACAGAAAAACCTATTTAACTTTAACCTAGCATTTCCACATCTTACCTGACCATGTAAAGTAAGGTCTTTTGCAAAACACCTATTAACACATCAAAGACATGAATATTCCATGAAACACTTTAGATCTCTGGGGTCCCTTCCAGCTACATCATTCTATAATTTCCTTTTTCACTTGTGAGGCATTAAAAGATTAATTTCTCTCAGGCTTCCATGTATGAACTTATCAGAACGTGCCAAGGGGAACAGGTTGAATTGCCCAATTAAAAAAAAAAATACCCTTGAGCGATTTTGAGACTTAAAATGAATTAAATATATTTATAGATAATTTTATTTTATATGTTCTGTTCTTCCATACACCTCCCCCCCCGCCCCCCACACACACGCCACCATTCTTCACCCACTGCTGGCAGGAAAGACTAGCACGCATATTTGGCCCATGGTAATTACACACCCCTGTTCAGGCAGGGTCCACGTCTGTGCACACAGGCAGTGCTAAAAACAGGCCGTTGACTCACTGACGCTAAGAGCAGAAGAAATACCAAAAGTACAGAACAAGAAGCAGAAAAGCAGGTAGAAAATCTCCCGGGTGGACATCTTGGATGTACTTTTTAATCCGCCCCAATAGTTTCTGGTCATGGGGAAAGTCAACTACTTATTTCTCCTAAAACACACCGCCTTCCACTAAGCCTTCTGTTCCCCAGCAAATGAAATAACATATCACAATTCCAACAGAACTTGCTGCTTCTCTACCTCCCTCACTAGAAGGCCACTGAGTGAATGTTCAAGTGATGGAAAGGAACATATTGCATGTGTATCTTGCAAACGTTTGTACACTGATCTCTATGTTCTTGTGTGTCAGGCTTCAAAACTCTGTTTCCCACCTTCATCAATGACTGCCTGTGTGGCCTTGGACAAGATGCTTACCCTCCCTAAAGCTCAGTTTCTGCATCTGGAAAATGAACATAACGTCACCTATCTCCCATGGTTGATCATCATATTCAGAGAGCTAATACTTGCAGATTGCTTAGCATGGAGCCTGGAACGTAAGTATTGTTATTATTATTAAATGTCACCATTAAATAATTATTAAAATAGTACTAACATAATTCCTATTACTATAATAATGATGATTCTGAATCTTTGTATCAGACAGGATTGTCTTTGACGGCGGCCATAGATTATGGCTAATTAACCTTTTCATCACAATAGCCAGCATGCCATCACTTGCAAATTAGTGAACTCCTATTAAAGATGAAAAAAAAATTATTTTAACTGACCCTTAAGTGTTTTGTAAGCAACTGTGCAAAAAGAGCCATCAGCCTAATACGTGGACTCTTCAGTTCTCCCTAGTTTGGTTTTGGAGGTAGCCACGGGAAGCCCAGGAATACAGGAGTGCTGTTAGAAATCCCCTGAGGCCCACATGAGAAGTTGATGGAAAACTCTTACAGGTGTGGTCTCCTGACTACGGTGTGCTCTGGCCCCAACTCTGAAAAGCATTTAAAGTTCATTGACTAACTTGTAAAAACTGTGGTTTGGGGAGAGCAAAAGGTTGCATCTCAATTCACTTTTACCTAAAAATAATCGGCCACCGGTCGGCCAAAACCGAATATTCCATCTCCAGGGGTCCCCACGGTATCTAGAAGCATCAGTGATATACAGGAACAGATGGCTGACAAGTTTATAAGTCATCTTATCAAAATGCTTTATTTCATAAAAGGCAAGAGATTTTCTAAAAGTATCTCTACACTTTTTTAATAGTTGAATTTTGTTTTTAAGGCTTCAAAAAGTAACAACTTAGGTCTTTATTATAAAGGAAATGTATTTTCCATGTTCCACTAACATTGCATTGCATTAGTCATTTACAACCATAGCCTACATGGCATCTTTCTTGGGTTTTGGGTTTTAGGAGGGGATCCCCTCTCCCCCAATATATGGCCAATCTCTGAATAAATACCTAACATTCCTATGTAAAGTCCTTTTTTAGCAAGCTATTTTATATCCACCTACATCACACAGTTAAATATCAAGTATGTCGTACTAGCCAGGATTCCTCCCTTATGAATGGATTTTTTTTAGCCATGAAGTCTGGGTCAATTTGCATGACTAATATGAAATACTGTGTTACAACAGCCAAGATATGGACACGAACCAGGATCAACGGATAAAAAAGATGTGATACATATACATGCATATATACATACACACCCACACACATACAAGGGAATATTATTCAGCCATAGGAAGAATGAGATCTCACCATTTATGACAACATGGATGGATCTAGAGGGTAAAATGCTAAGTGAAATAAGTTAGTCAAAGAAAGACATACCGAATGATTTCAACCATATGTGGAAGAAACAAAACAAAGAAAAAAGAGACAAACAAACAAGAAACAGACTCTTAAATACAGAGAACAAACTGATGGTTACCAGAGGGGAGGTGGGGGGAGGGATGGTTGAAATAGATAAAGGGGAGTAAAGTACACTGAGTAGGGGCCCCTGGGTGGCTCAGTCAATTGAATGTCTGCCTTCGGCTCAGGTCATGATCTTGGGATCCTGGGATCAAGCCCTGAGTTGGGCTCCCTGCTTAGTGGGGAGCCTGCTTCTCCCCCTCCCCCTGCCTGTGCTCTCTCTTTCTCTCTCCCTCACTCTCTCTCTCAAATAAATAAAGTCTTAAAAAAATAAAAGTACACTGAGTAATGTACAGAATTGTTGGAATATTAGATCACATACCTGAAACCAATATAACATTGTATGTGAATTATACTTCAGTTAAAAAAAATACTGGGGCCCCTGGGTGGCTCAGTCAGTTGAGCAGTGGACTCTTGATTTCAGCTCAGGTCATGATCTCAGGGTCCTGGGATCGAGCCCCAAGTCCGGCTCTGCACTCAGAGAGAGATTGTCTCTCTCCCTCTGCCCTTTCCCCTGCTCACGCAGGTGCGCACTCTCTCTTTCTCAATAAATAAGTGAATGAATGAATGAATGAATGAATGAATGAAAAAGAAATACTGTGTCATCAGGGCCAGTCCATTTCGGGTCTGCAAGCAGATGTAGATGTCATTGTCAGCCCCTCTGGGCCAGCCCAGGCCCTGTACAGGTCTCACTCACCCATGTGTCAGGAACCACTGTCCCCAACAATTCTACATGCCATGCCCATGGAGATCAGTTTTCCCCATGGGATGCCTCCAGTCTTTTGTTCATTCCCTCAGAGCACATCCACAGAGGGCACAATTGATTTGAAAATTAACTCAAGCACATAGAGAAAAATAACTCAAGCCCACAACAACTGCCTTCTAACCTGGGGTTTTCTGGACACAATGTTTTAACCCCAAAGTGATGCCGATGATCAGGGTTTCTTGGATTAAAACATGACCATCAACTTCGACCAGAAGCCCATGGGCACCTTCATTGTTCAGCATTTCTCTCCCTCTTGTTTCTAATATTTCCCTGGAAGCCAGGAAAGGGTCACTTCTCATTTCTCATGCAACTGATTTTTCCAAATTTCAGCAGGGACTGAAATCAACAGGGAGGTTTGTACCCAATAGCAGTTGTCTTCGTGTATCTTAGTGCCCCAGTGAGTGTGACTTATGTGGGGACATCATTGGTGAGAATAGCTCAGAGATAAACAATAACCCTTCACCGCGAACCCTACCAGGTATCCAACATAGCATTCTACTCCCTTACACTGCATCCAAATTTTTGACAGATATTAATTATTGGGATTCAAGAATGAGGAAATGGAATTTCTGAGAATTATCAGGGACTCCAGAATTCATGTTATTCCATAAGTTCTGTAACACTTTACTTAGATACTTTTGAAAAATAAATAGCCACAGGATGCCTGGGTGGCTCAGTCGGTTAAGTGACCAACTCTTGATTTCAGCTCAGGTCATGATCTCAGGGTTATGAGACTGAGCATCTGTCTGGCTCCATGCTTTGCGGGGAGGGGAGTCTGCTTGGGATTCTCTTTCTCCCTCTCCCTCTGCCCCTTCCCCCAGCTCATGTGCACACACGCTCATGTGTGCTCTCTCTCAAATAAATAAATAAATCTTTAAAAAAAAGAAAAGAAAAAGAAGTAGCCATAATAATAAGCATAGAAGCATATGGTTTTTGGTGCTATTGTAAATGGAATCAATTCTCTAATTTCTCTTTCTACAGTTACATTGTTAGTGTATAAGAAAGCAACTGATTTCTGTGCATTGATTTTGTATCCTGCCACATTACTGAATTGCTGTATGAGTTGGGAGTGGAGTCTTTTGGATTTTCTACATAAAGTATCAGGTCATCTGCAAAGAGAAAGAGTTTGACTTCTTTGCCAATTTGAATGCCTTTTATTTCTTTTTGTTGTCTGATTGCTGTTGCTAGGACTTCTAGTACTGTGTTGAACAATAGTGGTGAGAGTGGGCATCCTTGACATGTTCCTGATCTTAAGGGAAATGTTCTCTGCTTTTCCCCGTTGAGAATCATATTCCCTGTGGGTCTTTCATAGATGGATTTTATGAAATTGAGGAATATTCATGCTATCCCTATACTCTGAAGAGTTTTAATCAGGAAAGAATGCTGTATTTTGTCAAATGCTTTTTCTGCATCAATTGAGAGGACCATATGATTCTTCTCTCTCCTCTTATTAATGTGTTCTATCACATTGATTGATTTGCGAATGTTGAACCACCCTTGCATCCCAGGGATAAATCCCACTTCGTCATGGTAGATGATCCTTTCAATGTACTGTTGGATGCTATTAGCTAGGATTTTGTGGAGAATTTTGGCATTTATATTCATCAGGGATATCGGTCTGAAATTCTCCTTTTTGATGGGGTCTCTGCCTGGTTTGGGGATCGAGGTCATGCTGGCTTCATAGAATGAGTCTGGAAGCTTTCTCTGAGTCTGGAAGCTATTTCTATTTTTTGAAACAGCTTCAGGAGAATAGGTATTATTTCTTCTTTGAATGTTTGGTAGAATTCCCCAGGGAATCCATCAGTCCCTGGACTCTTGTTTTTGATCACTGCTTCAATCTTGTTACTGGTTATTGGTCTATTCGGGTTGTTTATTTCTTCCTGTTTCAGTCTTGGTAGTTTATAGGCTTCCAGGAATGCATCCATTTCTTCCAGGTTGCTTAATGTATCAGTATATAGTTGTTGATAATGATTTCTAATAATTGTTTCTATTTCCTTGGTGTTGTCGTGATCTCATCCCTTCCATTCATAATTTTATTAATTTGGGTCCTTTCTCCTTTCTTTTGGGTAAGTCTGGCCAGTGGTTTATTGATCTAATTAATTCTTTCCAAAGAACCAGCTTCTAGTTTCGTTGATATGCTCTACTGTATTTCTGGTTTCTAATTCATTTATCTCTGCTCTAATCTAAATTATTTCTCTTCTAATGCATGGCTTAGGCATAGTTTGTTGCTTTTTCTCTAGTTCTTTAAGGTGTAGAGTTAGTTGGTGAGTTTGGGATTTTTCTATTTTTTTGAGTGAGGCTTGGATGGCTATGTATTTCCCCCTTAGGACCGCCTTTGCAGTATCCCATAGGTTTTGGACCGACGTGTTTTCATTCTCATTGGTTCCATGAATTGTTTAAGTTCTTCTTTGATTTCTTGGTTGACAAAACATTCTTAAGCAGAGTGGTCTTTAGCTTCCAAGTGTTTGAATTTCTTCCAAATTTTTTCTTGTGATTGAGTTCCAGTTTTAAAGCATTATGGTCTGAGAATATGCCGGGAATAATCTCAACCATAAGATACCTTGGAATAAACCTAACCAAAGAGATAAAGGATCTATACTCTAGGAACTACAGAACACTCATGAAAGAAATTGAAGAAGACACAAAAAGATGGAAAAACATTCCATGCTCATGGACCGGAAGAATAGACATTGTTAAAATGTCTATGCAGCCCAGAGCAATCTATACCTTCAATGCCATCCCCATCAAAACACCAATGACATTTTCCAAAGTGCTGGAACAAACAATCCTAAAATTTGTATGGAATCAGAAAAGACCCCAAATCGCCAAGTAAATGTTGCAAAAGAAAAACAAAGTGGGGGGCATCACGTTGCCTGATTTCGAGCTATACTCCAAAGCTGTGATCACCAAGACAGCATGGTACTGGCACAAAAACAGACACATAGACCAATGGAACAGAATAGAGAGCCCAGATATGGACCCTCAACTCTATGGTCAAATAAGTTTCAACAAAGCAGGAAAAAATATGCAATAGAAAAAAGACAGTCTCTTCAATAAATGGTGCTGGGAAAATTGGACAGCTATATAAAGAAGGATGAAACTCGACCATTCTCTAACACCATACACAAAGATAAATTCTAAATGGATGAAAGACCTCAATGTGAGACAGGAATCCATCAAAATCCTAGAGGAGAACATGGGCAGTAACCTCTTTGACATCAGCCGCAGCAATTTCTTTCAAGACACGTCTCCAAGGGCAAGGGAAACAAAAGCGAAAATGAACTTTTGGGACTTCATCAAGATAAAAAGCTTCTGCCCAGCAAAGGAAACAGTTAACAAAACAAAGAGGCAACCCACAGAATGGGAGAAGATTTTTGCGAGTGACACTACAGACAAAGGGCTGATATCCAAGATTTATAAAGAACTTCTCAAACTCAACACCCAAAAAATAAATAAGTCAAAAAATGGGCAGAAGACATGAACAGACACTTCTCCAAAGAAGACATACAAATAGCTAACAGACACATGAAAAAATGTTCATCATCATTTTAGCCATCAGGGAAATTCAAATCAAAACCACACTGAGATACCACCTTACACCAGTTAGAATGGCAAAAATTGATGAGGCAAGAAACAACAAATGTTGGCGAGGTTGTGGAGAAAGGGGAACCCTCTTACACTGTTGGTGGGAATGCGAGTTGGTACCGCCACTTTGGAAAACAGTGTGGAGGTGCCTCAAAAAAATTAAAAATAGAGCTACCCTATGACCCAGCAATTGCACTCCTGGGTATTTACCCCAAAGACACAGATGTAGTGAAAAGAAGGGCCACATGCACCCCAATGTTCATAGCAGCAATGCCCGCAATAGCCAAACTGTGGAAAGGGCCAAGATGCCCTTCAATAGACGAATGGATAAAGAAGATGTGGTTCATATATACAATGGAATATTACTCAGCCATCAGAAAGGATGAATACCCAACTTTTACATCAACATGGATGGGACTGGAGGAGATGATGCTACGTGAAATAAGTCAAGCAGAGAAAGTCAATTATCAGATGGTTTCACTTATTCGTGGAACATACGGAACAGCATGGAGGACACTAGGAGAAGGAAGGGAAACATGAAGGGGGGGAATCGGAGGGGGAGACGAACCATGAGAGACGATGGACTCTGAGAAACAAACTGAGGGTTCTAGAGGGGAGGGGGGTGGGGGGATGGGTTAGCCTGGTGATGGGTATTAAGGAGGGCACGTACTGCATGGAGCACTGGGTGTTATACGAAAACAATGAATCGTGGATCACCACATCAAAAACTAATGATGTGCTGTACGGTGACTAACATAACATAATAAAAAAATAATAAGCATAGAATCACTCTTCTATAATAGGAGTATATGAAAAGCTTCTGTGGTCTTTTTTAAAAAAGATATTATAACAAGTACATGGCTTATTATTATTATGAACCAATAGATTGTGACAAGATTATAAAACCCAGTAACATAAAAATGGTCTCTACCTAATACAGGCACAGGATAATAGAAAACATTCAGAAGAAATGAATAAAATAAAAGCTAAATAAAAATCATTTAGGAATTGGAAAGTAATGCCAACATAGTTAAGTGTTATCACTCTTTAATTGAAAATTTTAGCCCCACAAAGCATCAATTGTTCTCTTCAGTAGAATTCAAATAATGTAATAGTCAGATCTCCTGGCAAGGTTAAGAGCACCACAGAGACGCAAATGTCAGAATAGTTGACTTAAGGCCATATTTTGCTTCCAAAAGCTGGTGTTTCTTAGAACACCATGCATGTAAAAAGTACTAGCATATAAACTTATTAATGTTTATCCCCAAGACTGACTCACTATCCGCAAGGCCCTGAACACCCACTTAGAGCAACAGATACAAGAAAGTCCCACTGACACTTCTCTCCTATGGCTCCTGTCCTCAGCCCAGAAATGTCAACCTTGACCTTTGACTCCTTGCATCAGTGTTTCCTGCTCTTGGTTTCAACTTGAAGTCAGTGGATTTCTTCAAACCAGTAAGGTCTCTATATGGACTACTAAGCTTTAATTCTCCCAGGAGAATGA
Source organism: Eumetopias jubatus (assembly GCF_037043125.1). NCBI lineage: Eukaryota > Metazoa > Chordata > Mammalia > Carnivora > Otariidae > Eumetopias > Eumetopias jubatus. Next base: position 11,016,536 of record NW_028274821.1, on the reverse strand, counting down.
TAACACGTCTTCCATTTTTCCTGATTTCTCAACCGATTTTACTCAGAATCCAGAATTCGGGAATCCATATAAATTTCCCAAGAAATGCCAGGAAGGAATTCCCAAATGGAAACACTCTTTGTTCCTTTTCAGAAGAAATAATCAACACAGAGCTTTCCTTCTCATTTCCACATTTTCTCTGCTCACTCATGGTTGTCTCCTCTTTAGGTGTCCAGCTCACAATTTCCCCTCTGCTGGGAACAGCCCCAGTACCGTGGGATGGGCTCTCTGTGGTTATGAACTTACTACATAACCCTGCATTCGTGACAAAATAGAGGGGGTTGGTCCAGGGAGGGATATCTGGCCCAATTGGATTCTCTCACTGTCTCTGGAATTTGAAGAGTGGAATCAAGACATAGAGAAACTGAGGGTCACTTTGATTTGACCATGTAGATAACGTGTGAGGGAAGGATTAAACCCATAGCTACCTGGGGCTCATGTCCCAGGAGCTGCCCTGAACCTCCCATTTTCCAGTCATGGGATAGATACTTAAGATGCCTCAATATTCTTCATTAAATCTTCCCATGGTTTAAGCTAGCCAGAATTAATTTCTGTTGCTTTCAACCAAAAGAACCTTAGCTAATACATCACTATTCCCTGGTCCAGTTCCTCTAATTTTCCAGCAACAGGAGGAAAAATGCCTTACTGATTTAAAAAAGTGATAACCCAGAATCCCATTTATATAACATTTAGGAACATACAAAGGAATGCTCTGTACAGTTTATAACACACACCCATGGGGTCCGCACACAGATTGTGAACAGCGTGCACGTTTACGGCAAGATCATGGCTGTCTTGGGGGGCAGTGGTAACATGGGCCAGGAAGAGGCACAAGTGGACAGTTATGGTAATGCTTGATTTCCAACTGACCCTCTAACCCAGTTTATCTGGGGCTGTTGAGTTTACCTTTGTTATACCAGCATGATCCTCACCAGCAGCCCCTTCTCTCTCAAAGGTACCCCAAATTGGATGAAAAGTTCCATAGCCACCCCTTATGAACATTTTAAATAATTAGAGAAAGAGGGGCACCTGGGTGGCTCAGTTGGTTAAGCGGCTGCCTTCGGCTCAGGTCATGCTCCCAGGGTCCTGGGATCGAGCCCCGCATCGGGCTCCCTGCTCAGCCAGGAGCCTGCTTCTCCCTCTTCCTCTGCTTGTGAACTCTCTTTCTCTTTCTCTGTCAAATAAATAAATAAAATCTTTAAAAATAATAATAATAATTAGAGAAAGATACTTCTATGTTCCCATATGTTTGAAATGTTGTATAACACAAATGCTTTTTAAAGTTATTACGTATACATTAGATAGCTGCCAAACCACCTTAATTTGATACCCTAACCATGAATCCCTCTAGAGCATCTTCCTCACATAATATTTGTGAGGATTAAGTGAAGTAAGCTCTAAGAAGCGCTCATCAGTGGCCTGCACTGAGTAAAAGCGAGCCACCAGCAAGGTGGCATTTCTTTATGTAAACCAAATTCCTGGTAAGTTACTTAAGGATGTTTTAATTTTAATATTTTATCTGCATTATGCATTCATATGGTCCAAAATTCCATCCCTGCCCCTGCTTAACTCCCTGGAGGCAACCAAATGTTTCCAGATTTTTTATTATATTTCAAGAATATCCTATGTACATAAGAACAAGGAGCTTGTGTGTGTGTGTGTGTGTGTGTGTGTGTGTGTGTGTGTGTGTGTGTTTTGAAGCTCACAAAAACTCTTTCAAAGACTCTTTGAAAAGGGGCACCTGGATGGTTCAGTCAGCTAGGCAGGTGGCTCTTGAATTCAGCTCAGGTCATGGTCTCAGGGTCCTGGGATCGGGCCCCTTGTCCGGCTCCACACTCAGCATGGAGTCTGCTGGAGGATTCTCTCTCTCTCCTTCTCCCTCTGCCCCTCCCCGACTCGTGTGTGTGCTCTCGCTCTCTCTCTCTCTAAAATAAATAAATAAATCTAAAAAAAAAATGGCTCTTTGAAAAGATATCATTATTACTTCTATTGTACAAATTGAGGTTTGGAGAGATTAAGTGACTTGCCCAAGGTCACAGAGCTAGTAAACAGCACAACCCTGATTTAATTCTAACCACTACCTATATTGTCCCAAATACTGGAAAAAGTGGAAGAAGAATTAATCTCCTAAATTAAAGGCATATGTGAGGCACTGAAGAAGCAGTCATTCACATGTCAGGCTCACTTGGAAAGCTAAGTTGCCCAAAACTCTCTCTCCATGTCATATGAAATTTCACCATTTCAGATTTTTTACTTAGGATCTTAGGTCTGCTCTTATCCAAGAAATCCCTAATTAAAATAAAAACAGAACTCTTGGAAGGCTAAACATGTGCCAGCAACCAGGAAACCTGCCAGCCCCCTCTTCCTAAAGGTAAGGCACCGAAGCAGACCGAACGAGCAGGGGGCATCCTTGAGCAATGGGGACAAGAAACTGAAAGGCCAGAGAGGATGTGACAAAGAAAACCTCCCTGGGGGGCTTTCCCTTGAACCTCCCTAACTTTGTTTTACTAGGTTCAGCCCCTGACCGGCCACCAGAAGACTAGCCCATCTGAGTTGTTTTTAATACGATGATGACTGTTGATTTGGTCCCTTCATCCAATATGCATCTGGCTCTTCTTTGGACACGCATTGCCAGGCCGAACTGTGAGCGGTTAATTCTCCCACACGGGAACCTGAAGGTTCTGAGTCTGCCTAGATTACTTGCGATAACACCTGCCAGCCTATATCCTGAGTCCTGGGCAGTCCTGCCGCAGCTCCCCACCCCCCAGCCCCCGTGTCTCAAGCTTTTGCTATCACCCAGCCTTTAATACAGCAACATCCAACCAAGTACCTGGTATCCACACGCAAGAAAACCCATATGTGAACTCAGAAACAACAGGCCAAATTGTGTTTTCTGTCTAAAAAGGATGTGTAAGAGCTTCATTCAGGTGACATCAGAGCCCATCCCCAGAATCGACGCGAAGCTGATTCCAACAGAAATTACGGATGGAGGGAAAAGAGAGGTCAGGCCTTACCTTGGAAAGCGCTGGTGATTGGCTCAATATGGTATAAAATAGTTGTTTCTGAGACAAATACTTGCCTGATAGTTTGGATATTGTTTGTACAACCAGAAAAAGCAGTCATCAGTTGAGGGGGGAGGGATGCGTTGCCGCGTGAGTCTTAGCACAGAGCTATCTATAGTTGCAAGGGAAGGCAACGTTTTCATCCAAAGTGAGTGCCTTTGTCTTGGCTGGTTATTGTAAAACTGACAGCTTCTAACTAAAGTGTTGAAGTCCATAACCACCTCTTTCTCCGTCTTTCCCATCCTCCCATAGGGCTTCCGCTGCACAAAGTCCCCCCTTAACAACCCTTTATGCTAAAACCTGCCTCCCTGAGGAGAGTCTCCAGAAAACAGAAGACACGGTTCAGGAGGCTTTTCCTACTAAAAGTGCAGCTTTCCTTTAAGTCGAAAAAGCTCACAACCAGTTCCTAATGAAAAACATCTGAACCCCCAGGTCTTCCTACAGGCAAGACAATGCTTATGCTCCCTGCTCGCTCCATTCTGTATGCAACCCACAGCTTGCTTGCAAGAAACAGAGCCCGCCAGGAGAGCAACAATCCACCAGACCCTGATTTAGCAAGACATTTCCATAGCATACCCCCAGCCAGCTGGAAATCCTCCACTGCTTTTGCGCACAGACCTAACGCATCTCGCTGAATCTCCTGATTTAAAAGTCTAATTCATTTCACCAAACGTGTGACAGGAGGAAACCAAGTATACCAGCCCTCTCCTGCCAGACTGCCCCTACCAAGGCTCCTGACTTCTCGTTCTATAAAAAAATGGTACGGATATGTTATGGAGGAGGGGCCAGCCCAGTGGTCACCCCCTTACTAGGGCCACAGAACCGTGACTGATGACGCTGACGGAAAAACAAGTGTATCAATGACCTCCCCCACTGAAATCACTCCTCTGTGGGAAAAAAATAGTAAGTCTAATGTCTTACATTCATATGAGATAAGCACTGCAGACTACAAAGCTTAAAAACGTGACTTACTTTCTCTAAAAGGTGAGCTACTTGGAGATTCAATGTTTACCCGGCAGAACCCTCCTGGAGCCAGGGTAATGAAGCTCAGCTATCCTGAGGGGTTCTGGGAAGAGGGAGAAGGTAAAGAGGACTGCCAGGGGTTGGTGACTGGGGGAAGGAGCCCATGAGAGAAAAGGAAGTAAATCCATTCGCTGATTATAAAAGTAATACACACATACATGCAACTATCCTAAAATACATGCATACATACAGGTTTTTTTTATGGTATGGCTTAAAAAGCGGAATCAGCCCATAATGGCCTCTCTGGTTCATCATCAAAGCACATCTTCTTTTCTCCTTTCCTTGCACCTTTCTGGGCTTCCCGCCTCCCCGCCCTCCCGTGTTTTGTTTTGTTTTTTTTCTTTTTTTTTTTACTTCTTTTCTTTTCTTGTTTTTTTTTAAGATTTTATTTATTTATTTGACAGAGAGAGACACAGCCAGAGAGGGAACACAAGCAGGGGGAGTGGGAGAGGGAGAAGCAGGCTTCCCGCCGAGCAGGGAGCCCGATGCGGGGCTCCATCCCAGGACCCTGGGACCATGACCTGAGTCGAAGGCCGACGCTTAACAACGAGCCACCCAGGCGCCCCTTGACTTCTTTTATATAAAAACCATCATTCACTTTCTGCCGTTTGTGGCCCCCTCCCCCATTTCGCCTACGCTGTCTATTGATATCACCAGCTGCCCCGCCGCGGGGTGGGCGACCCCAGAACCCTCCGCTTCCCTCTCAGGTTTGAACAGAAAGCCAGGTCCAGAAGGCACCTCTACATCACCCATACTGCTTCATTTAACTTTTTATAACATCTAAGAGAAATCTCAGGATTGCAAACTAGGAGTCAGAGCTGCCCCCACGGAGTCTCAGTAGGAGGAGAGTATCATACGAAGAAAGTTTATTTTAGTAGACAAAAGGAATAGGCCTTTTGGTATCAAATCAGCCTCTGAATGCACGGAGGGTACGGATGGCACGTGCACACGAGGAAGATGGTCCAACAGCACCACCTACAGTAAAGAGCCGTTCAGTGCAACGGAGCCAGTCCGTGTCAGCAAAGAAAAGCAAGCTGGGGACGTGGCTCATCAGAAAGACTGACCTCCCCCACCCCAACCCCCGCCCCCGTCTCTGCAGGACGACTGTGCTGGTGACAGGAAGCCAACGCAATTAGTTTGTCATCACTTGAAGGGAATGCACAGATGCCAGCAAATCCTGCGGAGGAAATGTTAATATCAGGTTCTGCTGAACAAGGAACGACTCCTAATTGAGCCAACTGATTTTCATCAAGAGGCTCTTGGTGCCTGCAAAGACAGAGCAGGGAACCCTGCATTCCATCTGGTGTATATAAATAAAGCATTTCTTCCTCTCTAATCAAGGCTCTCCCCGAAACGCAAACAAATCCAGACCTGAGGCACTGCCTCTTCCAGCTTGTAACTGACTTGCTTTCAGGGTTTCCAGGTCAAAAAGAAATATAGTACAAAGACGCTTTCTCCTTGGGGATCCTACCCAAATTCACCCAGTCTGTTTCTTTTCCACATGGAGCAACGAAGCCATCAGATTTCCATCCTCCCTTTGGCTCCTTCTTGGTTAAAGTAAGATAAATCTTAGACCTCTCTCCAGATGGCAGGTTACAGGCGAGGGAGGCTTGCCTGGAAAGTCCTCTCCGTGCCTCTGTATTTGAGCAAGCCAGAATGGAGAGGTGCAAGCCAGTATGGCTGCATTTCAAGTCCCCAAGCCCTACGATTAAAAAGGGAGAATTTTCCTTCGTCCATTTCTATACAGATGTTGGTGAAAGAGGGGGCGCTTGTGTCACTTTTTTTATCGGCTACGTTAAATTCATCTCACACAGACTCTGCCTTCACTTTGCCTGGATAGACCCAATTCAGGGCACATTTTCAACAGCTTTAACACCCTCAGATCGAAGGGAAGAATCAGCATTATGAATAAGTTCAAATAAAGTATTTTTTAATCCCATTTTTATTTTTAACACACCCCCTCATCCAGGTGCTATAATCAGGTGGGATCATAAACCTTGACTGGACAAAGACACTATTAGGAAATGCTATTCTTACAATTCAGCGTCTAACTACACTTTTAATAAGCCCTCAGCTCTTCCCTTCTGTATTCCCCATTAGACACCCCTCCTCAAATTTAAAATCATAGATACCAAAATGTTACGTCTACAGAGAACCTGGTGAGTGCCCGATTGTGTCATTTCACGGGTGAGGACGCTGAGACTGCCTGATCATGTCATTTCACGGGTGAGGACGCTGAAGCCCAGAGGAGGTTGAGTCAATAAAACAGAAAATGATCAGTCGACAAGCCCCACACAGGCTCAGGGCAGAGGCTGAGGCACAGGGTATGGTTGAATTTTGCTAGATTCCTTCCTGCCTCCTCACTTAGGAATCTTAGAAATTCTTATTTTGAGTCAGAGTCAGTGACTTTCAGATTCGTTGAGCTCTGTCCTAATGGGCTGCCACAAGGCATCCTTATAACATAACTACACAAAGACCGTTTAGTTAGTTCAAGAAATCAGCCCAGGTCGGGGTATCTGGGTGGTTCAGATGGTTAAGTGTCTGCCTTCGGTTCAGATCATGATCCCCAGGGTCTTGGGATTGAGCCCCACATCGGGCTCCTGCTAAGTGGGAGTCTGCTTCTCCCTCTCCTCCTGCTCCCCCTGCTTGTGCTCTCTCGCTCTCTCTGTCAAATAAATAAATAAAATCTTTTAAAAGAAAAAAAAGAAATCAGCCCAGGCACAAGAGCCTGGCTCCTTTCCTTATGTCTGGTAAATGGGGCCAATCCATTAGAATTTGTCAGAATAGAAACTTTTGACTTTCCCTGGTTGTGATTTGTTGCACGAATGAATTATTGTGTTAGGGCAGCTTTCCTAGCTGTTAGTGAGCAAGACTTTTTTTCGTATCATCCTACCTTCATTAATTTTGTCTGTTGATGACCTCTACGATTATTTATTTAAATGGCCTCACTTTCTAAGTGCAGGTAACATGTCTTTTAAAAGGTAGCTTTAGGGCGCCTGGGTGGCTCAGTCATTACGGGTCTGCCTTCAGCTCAGGTCATGATGGAGTCCCACATCAGGCTCCTTGCTCAGCAGGGAGTCTGCTTCTCCCGCTGACCCTCACCCCACTTGTCCTCTCTCTCTCAAATAAATAAATAAATAAAATCTTTTAAAAAAATAAAAGGTAGCTTTATAGCTGCTATATATTGAAGGCCAGTATCACTTGCTTTAAGTGAAGTACTCATAATAAACTCACAACTATTAAAAATGTTAAATCTCCACACACTCTCTAAATTCATGGGATACATGCCCATACTTGGGAAACAACTCTGCATTACTCATTCAGTGTTCTCAACACCCCTATGAGGGAAGTAAGGAGGACAGACGTTGGCCCGGAGAACTGAGGTGGCAGTCCAAGCAAGATGGCCACCGGATAAATGTAAACCATGACCAGGAAGCCAGGTATAGGAGTGCTGACGATACCAACTCCATCTTTGGCCCGCCATCTTGGTCATGTCCTCTCTTGCAGCTACTTGCTCTGGGCCCCTTGGTGATTAATATATGTACCTTAGATATAGCCGCCAAGGCTAGGATGGGGGGAGCTTTGCTTTGGCCCTCTGTAAATTTGTAAAAAATAACAGTCTTTCTTCTTCCTGACACAAATGGTACCACGAGATCTAATGAAAAGTTAACTGTCAATTAGGTGCATGTGAACCCTTTGATCTCACTACGACACCCTTCTGCATGTCCCCTCACTCTATAAAATCTGTGGACTGAGGTCCAGACTTTAGCCCTGGGTTGTCACTTGCTTGATCCCCCCGTCAGTAAGTTATCCTGAATAAAACTCTGTATATCTTGTATGGAGTCACTGCTTTGTTTTCCAGTCTCAAAGTGCCTTCTCAATGAGAAGACTGTCCCTCCCCCTCCACCCTCTAACACGGATCTACTAACCCTCAGTTAATGCTCTTTCCTACTAACCCCATGTCCTTGTTTCTCCAAGTGTGGTTGGCGATCCAGAAGGAGCAGTATGCCCTGGAGACTTGTAAAAAATGCAGAAGCTCAGGCCCCATCCCATTACTCAATCAGCACTTGTATTATAACATGAGCTCTGTTGATTTAAGTGAACAGTGAAGTTTGGGAAGCCCTGGTCTGGATCAACGGTTCTCTAACTTGGCAGCATATTAGAATCATCTGGAGAAACAAAAAATACTGATGTCTGGGCCCTACCTTTTAGAGATTCCGATGTAAGTGTCTATGCCTTGGCCTGGGAGTTTTTAAAAACTCCTTGGCTTATAAAAAACTGGCAGGTTACAAATGAGGAAAGTCTGTACGGCCAATGTTAAGACACAGGGGTCTAGATCAGTTGGTCTAGAGCTTTAACTGACTCAGGACCACCTGGAGGGCTAGCGAAACCACAGATGGTCTGGCCCTACCCCCAGAGTTCGTGGTTCTAAGAGGCTCCCATGGGGCCTGAGAATTTGCATTTCTAACAAGTTCCATGCTGGTGCTTTTGCTCCAAGGACTGAATTTTGAGAATCCCTGCTAGCAAGGTGGACCATATAAGATCAAAGCTCAAACTCATTCCAAGAACTCTTCTAGGCCAATAGACAAGAGGCAGCTGAAGCAAGCATCTTAAGAGTGGGGGGGGGGGACTGAGTCATAAAATATTTAAAATATTCCATCCACACTCTCGTATATTCCTATTTCTCTCACTGTTAAAATGCCATGATGTACTTCCCAGCTTGCTTGTTTTCATCCTTCGTAAAATAACTTTTCCACCAGAACGAGGTCCAAACATAAGTCGTAAAAATATCCCGGGAGACAGCCCCTAAAACAGCAGGAGTGGGGCTCAGGGTTCCAGCCCAGGTGGGCAGGTCGCAGCCATCCCCTGCTTCTGTGAGGAGCGCCCCCTGTAGTTCTGACGCAGGTGGTGCCCTGCTTCTGACACTTGGCTGAAACCAATGTTCCTTTGGTTGGTTTTATGTTCTGGAAGCCATCCCAAAACGCTCTGAGGAATCCTAGAACCCATTACCACTAGGAGAGCATGTTTGCCTAAAATTTCTTTGCCTTTGCATCAGACCGATGATAGGGCCACAAGGCGAAGACCAACGACTACAAGACCTCTCTTTTAAAATCATAGTTAATTCACGGCACGTTATCATTATCAGTCTGTGCAAAGCCCCTCTCTTGTTTTATTCTTCCCCCTCTTATCTCTGACCCCCACACTCCTCCCCCCTGCCTCTTAGGTAACCTCTCTGCTAGATATATGTCCTTAAATGCATGCATCTCTGTAGGAATTGGTAGGGCTCTTGTGTGCACACTTGTGGCTTTAAATGATATAATAGCATCGTATAAAGTCTTTTTTCTTATCGTTGCATTCAACATCATGTTTTTAAGACCTACTGATGTTGCTTTACGTCCACCTAAGATGCACCCATCACACTTGGCTTATTGAGAAGTGGTCTTCACACATCCGTTCCTCACGCTGAAATCAGCATGCTTTTGCGTTGGAGATTTCTGGACTAAGCAAGATTGTTTGCTGGAGTTAATTTGACACCAGATGCATTTATCCCTCGTTTAGGACTGCAACTAATTCCTTTCCGCCCCATGTGGCCACGCTCACTAGCTGGCATCACAGGTGTCTTCTTTAAAAAGAAAAAAATTTTGTTCCTTGGTTTCCTGACTATACCCCAACCCACCCCCATTTTTTGGCTCTTTTTTTTTTTTTTTTTTATGAAGTGTGCACTAAAAAGCATAGAGATGGACTACTCCAAGAGGAAAGTCTCTCTATCATCTATGATTTATCCTTGCTTAAACAAGATCATTCCAGCCTACAGAAAAGGGTTTCTTTTTTAATAAATAAAAAAGTTACCCCAATCTTGGATCACAGATTACAGGTCAAAATGAAAAAACAGTCAAATTGCTTATCAGAGAATGTCTTGTTCTTGCTCTTCCTTGTAAATAATAAGTCCCCAACCAAATTCTCCCAAAAGGGAAACTCCCACCAACATGCATGAGGAGGGAATTTGGCTCATGTAATAGCACTTAATTTAAATGCATAATTTCCACATGTACATGAGAGATAAAAAGAATGCTTCTTTGGGCCTGTTTCCAGCCCAATCTTTCAAAATATGTGAAATCCTATTTATTTATCAACTGTACCCCATAAAGTGATAAATATAATATACCAAGATTTTAAAAGCAAGCAATATTTTCAAGATTCTGGAATGAGCCCTTCACAAATCTGTAGCAATAAAATATTAAAAATAAGTACCACGTGTTACATGTTTATAATGTTCCAGGCACTGTTCTAAGCGTTACTCCTGCATTTTCCATTTAATCCTCATAAATCTATGACAAATTCTTTCTAATCCCTGTTTTTAGAGATAAAGATGGAAGTCTCAGAGAGAAAAGCAAAAGAAAACTTTAATCCCATTATGCAAGATTAGCTCATCCCCCCCCAAGCCAAACAAGACACTTCTCCCTCCTAAAACACACTCTTTTACTTCTCTCCCTCCAGCCTCCAGCCTCCCTCTCCTGTTGGACTCCGACGCTGGCCGACCTCTGGATTTCCCTGTGTGTGCCCACACCACTCCGTGTTGTCTCCTCCCTTCCCTCAACCCCTGCCGTCTGGTGCTCTGTAGCAGGGACCTTCGCCAACGCAAACTTTGAAACTCCTTGAACCCTCCTTTATATCCTCTCCTGCCTTGACTTCTTGGGGACCAGATGCTCATCCATCATAGCACTTGTGATGGTCTCTGAGGTGGCAGGGTCCTGGTGAGCATACCTGGGATGCACTGAGGCCACTCACCTCTCAGAACATGTCATCTTTCGGCCACTCCAGCCTGGTCCAAACCTTCCTGAAGTCAAGAACACAAGCCCATGCAAGCCCGTGACATTGGCATTTCTATTGAGAGAGAGAGAAGTACACAAACATCCAGATTCACAGCAGGACCAGGAGAGATTCCTAAGTCCTCTGGAAAAACACGGAAGACCAAACACAACTCTTTGTGTCAACTTTGTCCCAAAACCATGAAGGGGAGTTTCTAATGACCGAAGCTCATAAGGACAAAGAAAATTGGAGATGAACTGTCAGCAGAAGAGAGAAGTCAACAAAGTTTTAGAAGCTGAAAATTGATGAGAGGAACTGTCCTAGTCGGCCAGAGACTATGAGTTAAATCGGACTTTATGACATGGGCCCTACAACAGGGGACTTACCAACATTACAGAAAATATCTTCAATTCTATGTTCTTAAACATTATAGAAACCTGGTTCAGATACATGTTATCAACACAGCTTCCTTTTCACTTGTTCTACCAAATGTCTTGATGTCATGATCAGTGACTCTGTCTTCTTCTGACTCCATATCTCACAGTGATGGTACCCCAGGATATCTGAGGAACTCTAGACCCTCATAAACTCCAGTGACCTGTTCCCAAAGTCACCCCAAATAAATACACGGTGGGAGGGAAAATGGTGAGCCTGCTATGCATAGTTCCAAGACTACTCCCCCACCCTCCAACCCTCCAACCCTCCACACAAAATCACCACCTTAAGCCCCTTTCCCTTTTGCACAAAGTCTGAAGTGACCACTGGGGTCTCAGCTACTGATTCCTGCTCCTTAGGATTCTGCCTCAAGTGAGCATGTGAGCATCCTTCCCTCCTTTGAAAATCATTCTCATGCCCAATCTGAGGAATCATGCTTTCTTTTTTTTTAAAGACGTTTGGATTTCCTTTGAAGACAATGAGAATGTTTTTATTTATTTATTTGATATGGAGAGAGAGGAAGAGAGAGCACAAGCAGGGGGAGCAGCAGAGGGAGAGGCAGGCTCCCCACTGAGCAGGGAGCCAGATGCTGGGCTCGATCCCAGGACCCTGAGATCATGACCCAAGCTGAAGGCAGATGTTTAACCGATTGAGCCATCCAGGTGCTCCTCATGCTTTTGTTCATATATTTGTTTGCCTCTGGACATTGTTAAAAGCTATTCCTCAAGCCTCCTGTCTCAGCCCTTTGTAGTACTTGCCACAGGAGGAGCACCTGGTGATATTATTTGGGGCTTACTCTCAATACAAGTGGAGGGCATAATAGTAACATTTATTCTTGTGAAGGCTTTTCTAGAGTTATATCTGAAATAACTTCATCAGAGATATTCCTTCTGAGGCTATCACAGCATAGACTGTGTTTAGGGAAGCTAGAAGCCTGGAAAGTTCATCTGTCAGATAGTCTCTCTCAGGAGCATGGTGACTGAGGGTTTGATTGCTGTCAGAGGGCCCAAAATGCTTCTCGAAGTGCTGTTAAATCAACAGGAAGCCATGAACATTATGCTCAGAAATGCAAACATCAGAACTTAGATTTTGGCAGGAAAGTTTGGACTCCAAATTGTGTTGAATTGCCCTGAGTTTAGGCTGCATGATATAATAAAAAGAGCAAGTTTTTTTGAATTTCTGGATAGGGTTTTGAAGCCCAAGTCTGCACGGTGATAAAAATACCAGCCTTGCACGCTTGTGTCAAGAATCAAAAGTTATGGGGCGCCTGGGTGGCTCAGTCGTTAGGCGTCTGCCTTCGGCTCAGGTCATGATCCCAGGGTCCTGGGATGGAGCCCCACATCGGGCTCTCTGCTCGGCGGGAAGCCTGCTTCTCCCTCTCCCACTCCCCCTGCTTGTGTTCCCTCTCTCGCTGTGTCTCTCTCTGTCAAATAAATAAATAAAAATCTTTTAAAAAAATTTTTAAAAAAAGAATCAAAAGTTATGGGGCGCCTGGGTGGTTCGGCAGTTTGAGCGGCCAGCTCTGTTTCAGCTCAGGTCATGATCTCAGGGTCATTAGATCAAGCCCAGCGTTGGCTCCCCGCTCAGGGTGAAGTCGGCTTAAGATTCTCGCTCCCTCTCCATCTGCCCCTCCCCCAACTGGTTTGCGCGCATCTCGCTCACCCTCTCTCAATAAATAAGTTTAAAAAAGAAAGAATTGGGGCATCTGGGTGGCTTAGTCGGTTAAGCAACTGCCTTCGGCTCAGGTCATGGTCCCAGGGTCCTGGGATCGAGCCCCGCATCCGGCTCCCTGCTCAGCGGGGGTGGGGGGGGGGGCTGCTTCTCCCTCTCCCGCTCCCCCTGCTTGCGTTCCCTCTCTCGCTGTGTCTCTCTCTGTCAAATAAATAAATAAAATCTTTAAAAAAATGAAAATAAAAAATAAAGAATCAAAAGTTATTATCACAAGAAAAAAATGTTAACTACATATGGTGGTGGATGTTAACGGGATATACTGTGGTGATCATTTCACAATATATGCAAATATTGAATCATTACACTGTACACCTGAAAATAATACAATGTTACATCAAGTGTACCTCGATAAAAAATCTTGCATAAGTTAAAAGTAGAAAATATATATGGGTCTTAAGAAAATAAATATCCAGGGAGCCTGGGTGGCTCAGTTGGTTAAGCGATGCCTTTGGCTCAGGCCATGATCCCGGAGTCCCGGGATCGAGTCCCGCCTCGGGCTCCCTGCTCGGCAGGGAGTCTGCTTCTCCCTCTTCCGTCTCGTGCTCTCTATCTCTCATTCTCTCTCTCTCAAATAAATAAATAAAATCTTTAAAAAAAAAAAAGAAAAGAAATATCCACATTTAATAACAAGGTAAGGGCGCCTGGGTGGCTCAGTCGGTTAAGCGACTGCCTTTGGCTCAGGTCATGATCCTGGGGTCCTGGGATGGAGTCCCGCATCGGGCTCCCTGCTCAGCAGGGAGTCTGCTTCTCCCTCTGACCCTTTTCCCTCTTGTGCTCTCTGTCTCTCATTCTCTCTTTCTCAAATAAATAAGTAAAACCTTTAAAAAAAATTAGCAAGGTAAAAAAACTTTCTCTTACTTTATATAAGCTTCCACATGAATTATCACATTGATAATGGACATGAACGGGAGTTTAAAAAAAGAATATTAAATATTATATGTAAAAGTGTTCAGCTCAATGAGTGTTACACAGTAGCTGTTCAGTAAGTGATGGTCACTGCTTTTTGTTTGTCTAGAGAGAGGGAGAGAGAGAATAGGAGAGGGGCTGGGAGAGAGGGACAGGCAGAATCTCAAGCAGGCTCCACACCCAGCATAGAGCCAGATGCAGGGCTCGATCTCAGGACCCTGAGATCATGACCTGAGCCGAAATCAAGAGTCGGATGCTTAAATGACTGAGCCACCCAGGCGCCCCACCACTGTTTTTATTCTCACTTGGGAAGTGAGCTTCAAGAGCACCTCCAGGAGGGTCAAGATTTTCACCAAAAAATAGCTTAAAATCTTCTCATACACTTGAATAAATTTTGATTCAATTGAGGTCCCTACAGTTCTAGGTTGTAGCATGGAGAAAAGGCAAAACGTTATAGAAGCAGGAGTTACTCATCCACTGCCTTATCAAAACAGAGTCTCTGATTTCTAAGGAGATTGACACCAACCAGGATGAGTTCTGTGTAAAAAATGATTTTCAGTATTTGTGGCACCTAAAAAATCCAAACAATTTAGTATTGCTTGACTTGGAGCCCAGCACCAGAGTATTTCTTTTTTTAAAAAGATTTTATTTGTTTATTTGAGAGAGAGAGAAAAGGAGAGCGAGATTACGAGCAGGGGGAAGGGTAGAGGGAGAAGCAGACTTCCCGCTGAGCAGGCAGCCCCACACAGGACTTGATCTCAGGACCCTGGGATCATGAGCAGAGCTGAAGGCAGATGCCCAACCGACTGAGCCACCTAGGCATTCCCACCAGATTATTTTTAAGAACTCTTCAGTGACTCTAGTTTCAGCCAGGATGAAAACCCACCAAGCTTTTAAAACAAAAATGAACTATCCGATGAAAGATAAGAATTTACTCCTCTAGGGGCACCTGGGTGGCTCAGTCGGTTAAGCATCTGCCTTCGGCTCAGGTCATGATCCTGGGGTCCTGGGATCGAGTCCCATGTCAGGCTCCCTGCTCAGCGTGGAGCCTGCTTCTCCCTCTCCCTCTGCCCCTCCTTCCTGCTCATGCTCTGTCTCTCTCGCTCTCTCTCTCAAATAAATACATAAATAAAATCTTCAAAAAAAAAATTTACTCCTTTAAATCTTTGAAATTTCTTCCAAATCACCCGAGTCTCATTGTATTTGCTGCTAAATCACTTTCTGAAAAGTGGTCAAGAACTGGGAACCAACAAAGCCATCCTTCAGTAGGTGTGTAGATGAACTTCGGCACATCCAGACAACGGACTATTATTCAGCACTATAAAGAAATGAGCTGTCAAGCCAGGAAAGGACAAGGAAGCACTTTAGATGCATAACACTAAGTGAGAAAAGCCCGTCTGAAAAGGCTATATACTGTATGATTCCCACTACGTGACATTCTGGAAAAGGCAAAACTATGGAAGCAATGAAAAGATCAGTGGTTGCTAGGGGCTGGGGGAGGGAGGGATAAATAAGCAGAACATGGAGAGTTTTAAGGGCAGTGAAACTACTCTGTATGATGGAATAATGGTGGATACATATCCTTATATAGTTGTCAAAACCCAAAGAATCTATAACACCAAGAGTGGACCCTACTGTAAACTATGGACTTTGGGTGATAATGTGTCAGGGGAGGTTCACCAGTGTCACCAAAGTCCCGCTCCAGTTGGGGGTGTTCACAAGGGGGGAGGCTGTGCGTGCGGGGGGAGGGGGAGCAGGAGGTATACGAGAAATAACTGTACTTTCCACTCAAGTTTGCTCTGACCCTAAATATGCTTGAAAAAAAATGAAGTCTATTTTTAAAAAAAGAAAGAAAGAAACCAACGGTCTCATGGAAAAGTCCTTAGGCCAAAGTCACAAAGATGCACATCCTTACTTCCTCTGAAATGCACGGGTGTGTGATTTTGATCGGGGCAAAAAAACGTGGATTAAAGTGATGTGGCCACTTCCCATGGAAGCTTTCAAAGCTGCCACACACTTCACCATGCCCAGGTCGCTGACTAACGATGCCTCATGTCAGAACAAAAATTAAACTCGTTTGTGTTCAATCACAGGTCTGGAGATGGTTTATTACTGCAGCACCACTGGTATCTGCTGATTAAGATGCTACAGCTTGAGACTCTGAATGGACCTCTTTGATCTCAGGGTTTCTCAGGCTCAGTACGAGTGATGCCTGGGGTTGGGCGATGCTCTGCTATGGGAGTTGTTCTGGGCATTGCAGGATGTTGAGAGGCATCCCCTGGCCTGGACGCCCTGGGGGCCAGCAGCACCCCCTTCCCCAGATGTGACTACAGTTGTGTAGTCTGGTTACTTGTGTGAGGTCCCTCTAAGAAGTCCAATTCATAGGGACAGAAAAAGGAATGGTGGTTGCCCGGGGCTGTAGGGGAGGAAGGAATGGGAGTTATCTTCGAACGGGTACAGAGTTTCAGTTGTATAAGATGAAGAAGGGAACACCTGGGTGGCTCAGTCGGTTAAGCATCTGCCTTCGGCTCAGGTCATAATCCCGGGGTCCTGGGATGGAGCCCCATGTTGGGCTCCTTACTCAGCAGGGAGCCTGCTTCTCTCTCTGCCGCTCCCCCTGCTTTTGCTCTCTCTCTAATAAATAAATAAAATCTTAAAAAAAATAAAATATAAGATGAAAAGGGGTCTGGAGATGGTCGGTGGTGATGGTTGCACAAGAGTGTGAACGTGCCCCGGAGCCATTCACCGAAAAACGGTCAAAACACTAAATTTTATGTTCTGTGTATTTTGCCACAATTTTTAAAAAATAGAAGGGGCAAAAAGGTCTCCAGACATTGCCAAATGTTCCCCCTGGGGGACAAAATTGCCCCTGGTTGGGAACCGCTGTTCTGGCGGTAGGGGCAGCTCGTTGAAACAGACGTGTGAAAACTCAGGGCCAGGGCTCAGCTGCTTTAGCCCATCAAAGGTTAGAATTTCAACTCTCCTAAAACGACTTTCATCTGCTCAGATTTTAGGCCAGGCCCTCCACAACAATTACACAGTTTGATCCAGAAAAGGCTCCTGCACGGATGGACCCAACACGGATAGGATAGAACCAAGCTCTGTTAACAACTCTTACGCTGTTCTGCATTTCTCCCTGCAGCTGATAAACAGAATACACTAGGGATTTCATTCCGAGTAACTCTTCCCCAAACCTCCCAATTGCTCTCACAGACTCTTTGAGCTTAAGCGGTGAAGGGGGAGGGTGTTGAAGCAGAAGAGAGACCAGAGGGGCTCCCCAGCACGGGTGTGATGCGGTCATTTGACAAGTGTTCTTGGGGAGTATTCCGCACACCTGCTGCCCAGGGCTGGGGATGGCTCTGCTCTCCGGGGACTGCATGCCAAGCCGACCTGGAAAGAGACCCCCAGCTTCGTATACCCTCCTCCTCTAGCCCCACCCTGAGTTATCTTTTTATCTCAACACTGGGGCTTCATGCTGCCCGCTCCGTCCTTTGCTATAAGGAATCCTCCAGATGGCCGTATCTAGGACATTATTACAGGGAGGGTAACGACAGCACTGGTGAACACTTGTCTCCAAGACAGGGACTGGCTTTCTTGATGACGGGGCTTCTCCCTCTGGCCATCATGAACATTTTCCCATCGACGCCGAACCCGCTCCCCCAAACCTCTGTAACAGGCACGAACCGACTGGGTTCCCAAGGCCAGAATCCTTAACTAATCCTCTCCCCACAAAGTGGGACTCCGTTTCTCAAGCTGTTGTTTCAGCGGCTCACTCCAACATCTGCTCTTGATTTGCTGAATGGAGCACCTCCGACAGGCACAGAGTTGCGCTGTTATGCCTCATCCTGCCCCGCTTGGTGTCCCCTCTGCCCTCAGACCCGTCCCTGTCTGTCTGCGGGGCTCACCTCGCCCCCTCCTGCCCCACCCCGTTCTGCCTGCCCACCGTGGACCCGGCACCTGGGCTCCAGGCCCCCGCCCCTCAGGGACTTGTACCATCGCTCTCAGCCCAGAATCCTTAACCTCTCCATCCCTAGGGCTCCTGCATTTATTCAACAGTTTAAGACTCTTCCATTTTAGGGGGGTGGATCTTCTCTTTATTCCTCTCTCTCCAGCTTCTTAAAGCAAAGTCCACACTCTTCCTTGATACTTATTTACCCCTGTAGTGGGGTGATCAGTGCCCCCCCGACACAAAATGTATGTTTTTCCCAGGAAGCTCAGAGTGTGACCTTATTTGAAAATAGGGTTTTGCAGATGTAATTGGTGAAGTTAATAAATCTAAGAAGAGGCGAGGAGACACGGCCAGCGCTCAGGGAGAAGGCCACAGACTGGGGCATTGCGTCTACAAGCCAAGGAACCCCAAGGGTTGCAGGCAGCACCAGAAACTAAGAGAAAAGCTCAGAACAGACATTTCTTAGAACCTTCAGAGAGAGCACGGCCCTTCTGACACCTTGACTTTAGACTTCAAGCCTCCAGAACCAGGAGAGAGTAAATTGCTGCTATTTTAAGCCCCCTGGACTGAGGTGCTTTGTGGTGGCAGCCCCAAGAAACTAAGACACCCCATAAGGCACCATGATTTTCCTTCTGGCTCCGAGATCCTTCTGCATGTGACCAGCTAGTACCAAATTCAGTCTTCCTTTGATTTGACCTTTCTGGGCTCCCACTACTCATTTAGTCCTTGTTGCTCTTCCGCATCTGTAACATGACTGGCCCCTAGTTCTCCTCGGCATCTTCTCGGCCCCCCTGAGTTCCCCCACCCACACAGCACCTCATGAACAGGGGTGTCCTACGTTCGTCCCCACCTGTCTTCTCCTCTACCCATGCCTCATCTGAACACCAGCTCTCCCGCCTCCCCCATGCTGACGGGTCCCCACACCCCCGCCCAAACCACTCTCCTGAGTTCCGGTTTTCAGTCTCCTACTGCCTCCTGGACTTCCACCTGGCGCTTGTACAAGCCCCTCAGATACTCCATGGCTAAGGCAGAACTTCATCTGGAATCCCCCTCTCGAACACACCTGCTTCTCCTGCTATAACCGTGTGTCCGCGCAGGGGCACAAGTCCGATGCCTGGCCTCTCCCTGGACTCTGACTATACCCTTCACTGTGCTCACCACGCCAGAGAACACTACCCAGCAGCTAAGTGCACCCCCTCCTGTCCATCCCCACTGCTGCAGCTTTAACTCACACTCTCACCACCTCTTGCCCCTAGCAGAAATCCCTATGAGATCCCATGTTAATGCTCCTCTTGGGGAGAAGCCTTCTTATACCATCTTGAGATCAGTCACTTCTGGCTTCAAATGCTTTAGAGGGTCCCGGTTGCCTGTAGGACACTGTCGTTAGCACAGCTTGGCTCAGAATAGTGAGGCTTCTTAGCAACTGGCTCTCAGGAGTTGAGAGCGAAGGGACTCCGGACTCAATTCCAGGATCTATCACATACTTGCTGTGTGGCCCTGGGCAAGGGACCTACCCTCTCTGTGCCTCAGATTAGATTCCTCCTCTGTAAAATGAGGACAGTAATAATAATACCTCCCTCACTGGGTCTTTATGAAGATTAAATTTTGGAAGTGCCTGGAACTGCGTCCAGCCCGGGGTAAGTGAGCACTAAATATTCACTCTGTAAGTACTGCTTTCCGCTCTCCTTTCCATATGGTATGTACATTGTTCTCCCGCCAGTCAGAATGAACCTCGAATTACACTCTGTTCCTCTGGTTCTTGGCCCCAACACAGAGCGGAATACCATTTTCCCCCAGCCTCTCATCCCAAGTACCCAGTGAACAGACTTCAAGACTCAGCTCCTCTGGGAAGCTGCCCTAACCACCCCTCCACTGGAGTCAGACGTGCCCTTCACTGGGCCTTCATTCGGTTCCTTGTGCTCTATCGCAGAACAGATCACACTGGATCATGCAAAGTGCTTTCTCTCTCTGTGTCCACTCCTTCAGGCAGGACGTGGCCTTACTCATCTTGGCAGTGCCAGCCCCTGGCACAGAGCTGGCTCAGTAAAGGCTGTAGAATTAAGTAATGATGCATATGGACATAGAGTAGACGTGGGGTGCAAATGTGTCGCCAGCCCCAGGGATAGTCTGGTTGGAACCACGGTCCTGATATAATTATTAACAACACCCCCTTTCATTTTCAAAACTGTCTCCACATGCAGAGTGAACTGTAAGGTCGCTGTAGGCAGGAGGGCTACACTCCTCACCCCATCAGACCCAGTCTCCCTTGGCTTAACGACTGTTTTGGAATGCCTCATGCACTGAATCAACAAAATGGATCATAGAACCTGAGTAGAATGGAATTCCCAAATAATCGATCGAAGGCAAAAGAGATTTAAAGGAAAAGTAACTTAAGATACAATTATATGTCTTTTGATGTAGAAGTGCTTGGGTAAATGACTTCTTCTGGCCAAGATGAAGCCACAGAGACCAAAATTTCCCTCCCACCTGAAAGAGCAGAAAACTAGACAACATATATGAAGACACTGTAATGAAGCAGTAAAGGACAGGGATCACCCAGAGATGGAAAACAAATCAGGGGAGCACTCCCACTGTCCCAGCTTTCTGTCTCGTGAGGGGTTCCTGGCCACAGCCCAGGGAGCGGGTGTAGACGGAGCTCAGAGGTCTCCCTGACTTGAGAAGACAGAGCTGGAAGTCCGGGAAGGCCACGGTGGCTAGACCACGCAGAGCGGGGTACTGGGCAGAGCTGCCTCCAATACTCATCCCCCTCGAGTATCCTGCAGAGTACCAATCCGAGAGCATGCATGTGAGAGCATGCCTGAGACAGGAGAGAGAACCAACCACCAGGATTAAAGGGAACGGCGCCAGGTGCTCACATGGGGCAGGATTAGTGCCTGGGGCTGTCAGCCAGAGTGGACAACCTCGATTCACAAGGCTTCAGGTACTCATGAGGCTTTGGGTTCTGCCTCAGTGCTTGGGGCAAAGCAGTCTTAGATCAAGTGCTGTTTTTTTTTTTTTTTTTTTTAAGATGTTTATTTATTTGAGAGAGAGAGTGCGCGCATGAGCAGGGGCAGAGGGAGAAGGAGAAGCAGACTCCCCACCGAGCAGGGAACCTGATGTGGGACCCTGGGATCATGATCTGAGCCGAAGGCAGGCGCTTAACCGCCTGAGCCACCCAGGCGCTCCTCAAGCGCTGTTCTTATTGCCTAATTAAGTAAAATCTGAAAAGATCAAACCCTTTCTAAGTAGCTTAACAGTGTGATAGAACAAAGTTCAGGAATAGTTAGAGAAATAGAAAACTATCAAGCACCCAACAGAGTGAAACTTACAATGTCACCCAGTCAAAAATTACCAGAGATGTGAAGAGGCAAGAAACTAGGACACAGAATGGGGATAAAAATGGATCACAAACAACCCAGAAACGACATAAATGATAGAGTTAGCATACAAGTACATCTGGACACTTACGTTACTGTATCCCATATGTTCCAGAAGCTAAAGATTGAGCATTGGCACTAGAGACATGGAAGATAGAGAAAAAGACCCAAATGCACTTGTAGAAACAAACATTATAATGTGTGAGACGAAGAACACCCTGGATGGGAGCAACAGCACATTACACACTGCAGAATGAAGGGTAAGTACGTTTTTTAAATTAGCCAAAATGAAACAGAGAAAAAAAACACTGGAAAAAATTAAGACCATCAGTGAGCTATGGGACAACTTCAAGCAACCTAACATATTTGTATTTGGAGTCCCAGGAGCGAGGAGGGACAGAAAAAATCCAGAAATAAGGTTAAGGTTTTTCCACCTGTTCAGGTTAAGACTAACAGAACACAGCACACTAGTCACACGCTTACATTTAAACCATGGAATCGACAGCCACAGATGCAGCCCGTTGCTGGAGGTGCTATGCCCCGGATTTCAATTCAAATGTGGGTTTCTTCCTTGGGTGGGACTGTCTGGTATATTCTGGGATGGTCATCAACCCTAAATATCACCCAGGGGCGCCTGGGTGGCTCAGTTGTTCAAGCACCCGACTCTTGATTTCGGCTCAGGATCTCGGGGTTTTGAGATGGATCCCCATGTCAGGCTCTGTGCTGGGTGTGGAGCCTGCTTAAGATTGCGTCTCTCCCTCTCCATCTGCCTCTCCCCACTCGTGCTCTCTCTCTCTCTCTCTCTCAAAAAAAAGGAAAAGCGGCAGATTACATACGGCCCACGATGCCTAAAACAAGATTTTGCTGACCCCTGGTCTGGACTCCAGAAGAAAAAGGATGTCAAATGGTCCACTTCCACAAGGAGTTTAGAACCTAAGGGGGAGTGCAGGAATGTATCAGCCAGTATTCAGAGAAGCCGAAGCCGTGTGAGTGGTGCGCTGGAGCACATTTATCAGAGGGGCTAGCCCATCTACAGTTAGGGTAGCGGTGGACAGAGTCCACAGCAGGCAGATGCCTTTGCGCCTGGTGACAGCTGGAAGTTACTCCAGGGCGACAGAGCCCTCAGTCAGGAGGCAAAGCAGCACACAACATGGGGGCAAAGCAAGTAGAGATTGGAATCCACCAGAACCCACTGGACCTCATGAAGACAAACCAGAACCCACATCTCTCACCACCTCCAGCCGCACCGATGAGGGTGACCCGGCGCCCTCCGCCCCAGAGCTGCCCACGTGCCCTCTTCCTCCCACATGTTCTCATGACACCGTGGATTTGCCCAGCAGAACACCCATCACGCCATCCTACGCTTGCCTGCTTCCTTGTGACTGGAACACAAAGAAAATGTCAAGCAAAACTCCACCTGTACTTTGGGACACATCGTAGTTAGTATCATCACGAGATGAGAGCTGGCTTTTCTAGGGCATTTGTGTGCCAGGCACTATGCTAAGCACTCCACGTGCATTATTTCAGGTAACCCTCCCAGTGAAATCTGTCATTGTCCCCGCTGTATAGATGGGGACAGTGAGGCTTTGAGAGGTTAAGTGGTTTGCCCAAGATCACAGAGCTAGCCAGAGGCAGAACTGGAATGCAACCAACATACATTTCATCCAGAGACCCGAGGCCTCGCTGTCATCTATCCTCGGCTAGTCCCTGAGAAAACAGGAGCCAGGGGGTTTGGGGCTTTTTTTTTTTTTTTTTTTATCCAAATAAAAGTTGTTTCCTTGTAGTGGGTATTTAAACAGTTTTAGTAAATATTGGAAATCTATTCCAGGATTAAATTTCCAAAGCTACTGAAAGCCAAATATACACATATAATAGACATATAAGATACACATAGATAATATATAATATACAGACATAATATATCATATTAAGTGCTGAATGCAGTGAATCGGGAAACTCAAGCAAACAAAAAGTACCCAAAAGCATTATACAGAGCATCAACTGCTTACCAAACAGGTATTAAATGGTCAGGAAATGTGACCTATTCATTAAGGTATTAAACAGATCCAGCCTTACATAAAATCTCTATCTATTCTAGGTGAATAATAATAATTTTCATATAATGTTGGTAATTTGAATATTTAGATCCACCCAAGCTCAAATCAGAGTCCAATATATGAACACGCTTTTACACACTTATCGATATTATAGATAAAACTGATTTAAATTAATTTCACCTGTGTTTCTGACAATGTGCTGGAAATCATTTGAGGTATAAAGATCACTAAGACTCAAAGGGATTCCAGAGAGTGCATAACATAGAAACATCTGCAAATAACTGCAGAATGAGACAAACGAGAGAATAGAAGTCCAATATACAATGGAAGAATGGAAATGGAAATTTCATTTAGTGTGTATACTTATTAAAGTAATAGGAACCCAAAAAGCTTGATCAGTTTCCTTTTTTTAAAAGATTTATTTACTTATTTAAGGGAGAGAGTAGGGGCAGGAGCAGTGGGAGAGAGAATCTCAAGCAGACCCCCCTACTTGTGCTCTATTGACTGAGCCAGCTAGTAATCTCTTCTTAAAAATCATACGTTTAGGAAAATTTCATATAAGCCTTCCCATGCTTCCCCAAATAAAAATTTATTCTCTCAACAGTTGATTCTTCAAACTATCTTCACTACTTCCTGCCCCTCTACAAACAATACCATTATCTGCTAATATTCGAAAGTCTAAATAAATGATCTTATGCTGGGGCGCCTGGGTGGCTCAGTCGGTTGGGCATCTGCCTTTGGCTAGGGTTGTGATCCCAGGGTCCTGGGATCGAGCCCCGCGTTGGGCTGCCTGCTCAGCGGGTTGCCTGTTTCTCCCTCTTCCTCTTTGGCTTCTGTCGGCCGCTCCCCCTCCTTGTGCTCTTGCTCACTGTCTCTCAAATAAATAAATAGAAAAATCTTTAAATAAACAAGTAAATAAATAAATAACGTATGCTTGAGAATATCTTACCAGAAAGATGTTGCCTGTAATCACAAGATCCAGAATGTCCAATTCTTCAAGATGAACAGTCCAGTTTCTGCAACAACAAAAATGCAGTACAATAAAGGGGATTGAAGAATCTTTACCGAGGCAGAAGAGATGGTATCAACCATGTAAGTGTAGCCCTTGTTTGTTTCCTAATTTAAACCAACCAACTAAACAAAAAGTTCTGAGATGATTCAGAATATGTAAATATTCCCTGGAGAAGTTGATACTATTAATGAGTTACTCAGGGGGGCTAATGGTATGGTGGTTACATACCATGAAATGGAATTCTTATCTTTTAGGGAAGTGTTCAAAAGTATTTATGGGTGAAATGACAGGATATCTGGGATTTGATTCAAAATAATCCAATGGGAAGAGGACTGTCAGAGGGTAAAGATGAAACCAGGCTGGGTACATGGAGGTTAATTTCACTAATCTTTCTAACTTTGTGTATGTTTGGAAGTTTCTATTGTATGTATTTCAAAAAGACTTAAGGGAGAAGTCAACACTGCTTGAAATATGGCACAATATCTCTTATACTAGAGATACTTCACATAACACAATAATAGTCATGTTAATTTCCAGAACTACTGGTCATGAATATGGGCCTTAAATAGAGACATAGCTATTCATAGCAAAACTATCTGAGAAAAGGAAATCTCTTACACTTAATTTCATTGCTCTCTTTGCCCGTATTTGGGAATAGAAACTGTTTCACTAGCTGAATAAATCATAACTATCCCAAAGTGTTCTTAATTACTGATTTCAATAAACAAACTCAGGCATTCCAAGAACAAACAAGAAAATGAAGTTTATATCCAGGTATTTCTTTTATAAGCATCCATTTTGACATATAAACCTTGATTATGTTAAGGTAGTTGAGCAATAGGGAACTGGTGTGGAACTGAATTTCAGACTGGATTCTCAAACCCTTTTGTTTTTCCTACACCTATTTTTCCATGGTGGTTTTTTTTGGGGGGTGGGGGTAGCAGATTTTGGTATTATTAGCGATGATCTATGTAAGTCCTTTGAACCAAGTGGTGTATATGGAATCAATGAATACTTGAAACACACTTAAATAATTTCAGGGCTGATACAAAAAACAAAAAACAAACAAACAAAAAAACCAGCCATTAAGCCTAAACCATTTTTGTAGAAATGACAGGTAGGGGACATTAGCAGTCAGAGTGTGATTACAGTTCAGACTAGACATTTCTGAACATCCTTCCTAAATGCCAGGGGGAATGAGAGCCCAGTACCCTCAGGCTTTCAGTGTAATGTGGTGATGGATCCGTGCAAAATCCCGAAAGCTGAAAATCGGCTTCACCTCGCTCTCAGCCCTGTTAGTTCTTACTGCCATTTTGACCTTATTCCTTTTCTCTTAGTTTCTGCTGTTTCTCTAGATTTTCTGTCCTTGTTGCTTCTAAGGCAGATGAAAGCCAGACGAAAGGACATGGGGCGTCTGGTTTCGGCAGACTGGTGATGAGAGCTACATTAGCTACATTTCCCATGAATATTTTTGAAACACTGCGGACACCCACAGTGTGCCGGGGCAGGCCGCGGAGAACGTTACCGCCGCGCCACAAGGCACCGGGCCACCGACGGGCACCGGGGCTCGCTGCCTTCTGCCAGCTCAGTCTGCAGCTTCCCAGACGCCCTCTCTCCTCGCCCGCAGGCGCCCCCGCCTCCACTCCCATGCAGTGGGCCCATTCCTTCTGACCTGAGGGTGAACTGCGGGCTGGCCCTGTCCCAGCCCAGCGTCGCCATCCCTCCCTAGCTCCTTCCAGGCAGGTGCGGTCCAGCTCCCTGGCCACATCACGACCCTTTCGCGCAGTCCAGAACCAGTGCCTGGCGCGAGGCGCGAGCCGGAGCGCAGGGTCAAGGTTCCCGGGACGAAGTGTGGCCTGGCAGGGCAGCGCGGGGCAGCCACCCGCCTAACTCCACGGCCGAGGGCTGGCGGCAGGGAGGGGGCGGCGGCTGCGGACCCGCAGGCGGACTGGGGGGGCCGCAGCACCGCCGCCAACTACGTCCAGGCGTGCCTGGGTTCTTGGGGCTCACCAGTGAAAAGAGGACGCAAATCCCACCGGGGAGGAAGAACGCACCCTCCTCTGCCTCCTGGCTGGCCACCTTGGGTGGAGTCGGGGGGTTCCGCGCGGACCCGGGCGCAGCAGGTGCAGTCCCGGCCGCGACCTTCCCACTGCTCCAACCAAGCGCTTCCTAGACAAACGCGGAGCGGAGCGCCCGGCGCTGGGCTGGGGAAGCGGCGGCGCGAGCTTGGGGCGGCCGGGTCCTGGGGGTACAAGTGCGCTTCCGGGCACGCCGGGCCTGGAGCAGGGAGCCGGGAAATTAGGTCCGTTTAGGCCTGGTCTCCGAGACCCACCCGAGGCCCAAGCAGGAGAAGGTCGCGGGCGCCCTTAGGGTTAGCGGTTTAGAAACCAAATAGGGGGGCGCCTGGGTGGCTCAGTTGGTTAAGCGACTGCCTTCGGCTCAGGTCATGATCCTGGAGTCCCAGGATCGAGTCCCGCATCGGGCTCCCTCCTGCTCAGCAGAGAGTCTGCTTCTCCCTCTCACCCTCCCCCCTCTCATGTGCTCTCTCTCTCTCATTCTCGCTCTCTCAAATAAATGAATAAATAAAATCTTAAAAAAAAAAAGAATCACACCTCATTAAAAAAAAAAAAGAAAGAAACCAATAGGGCCCGGTTCCACCGCCTAAGGGTCTCGGGGCGAGTGTCTCAGTTTCTCTAAGTCGCAAACTTCTCATCCGTGTGATGGCGATTCCAGCGTGCCTTCTCCACGGGGTGCTGGGAGGGTTAAAGAGGAGCCCAGTGCCTGGCAAACAGACAGAGAGCAGAGGAGAACGGTGAGCCGCTGTCCTTACTGCCATCAGTTATTAGCCGGTGGGACCCGAGGGGCAGTCGCTTTACCTGCTTTCCCTCCTGCCCTCGCCCCAGCCTCCCTGCGCCTCCCGGCCCGTAGGCTCCGCTCCCCCAGCCGCTCGGGAAGTGTCCAGTCAGCCCGGTCTCAAGAAGACGAGTCCGAAGGTCGGAGGCAACCCCGTCTCTCGACCCTCTGCGCAACAGGGAAGCGCTGTGCCTTGCGTGCGGGGGTTGACAGCAGAGCCGCGCTGTGGCCCTGACAGCCGCGGGAACCCGGGAGGCGCCCGGACGCCCGTGCGCGGACCCACCTGTCGCCCGCGCCGCCCCGCCAGCAGTGTGGGCTCAGCCCGGGCTCGTCCTCACCGCGGGGCTGGTGCTGGCCGCAGCATCCGGGCCGTGGCTGGGCGGGTCGGGAGGGGCACCCCGTGGACCCCCCGCGAGGCCCGACCTGTCCGCGCAGTCGCCAAGTTCAACTGGAGAACAACGTTTACTTTACTCTTCCACCGAATCCACAATTTTCTTGAAAATTCATGTTCGATATGGTTTCATTAGTAGGAGAGGGAGGGGCCGGCTTGAGCCGGGTTCTGACCCTCAGACACTCGTGTTCGTGACGGTGCTCGTCTGGCCTGGGGCAAAGCGAAGGAAGAAACGGGCTTCAGCCCCGAGGGTCGGCTCTGGGCTCAGCGGTGGCTCCACCCATTGCTCCCACGAAGTTTGTTGACCGAATCAATGAACGCGTGTAGGCCTGGAGAGGGTTTCGCACTAAAGAGCAAGGGGAGTCGGGGGTGGTGGGGCGGCGCTGGAACGTGAACGGGATTGTTCTTGGCAGGAAATAAGCTCTCTTTATTAGGGCTTGTTGCCAAACACAGGTAGCCCCAGATCTACAGAATATGCTAAACGGATCTTAAAGCTGGGGTGCAGAGGGTCTGGCAAGACGTGGCAAAACCTGAGAAGGGAAAGTGGCTGGCGGGGAGGGTTAGAAGGGGCTTTTGGGTCGCCGGCAGCCGGAGCTGCGGGGAATCCGCGGTGCTGGTGTTGCGGACTAAGGCTTCACTGCACGTGCAGGGCGGAGCGAGAATGGAAGTGCGAGTCTAGGCGGCCACCGGGGGTTGGGCTTGAGAACTTTCCAGAACGTCCCCAGAACTGCACTACTGCAAGCCCGGAGCGGGTGAGGATCGCAGGCAAGACTTGCGAAGAAGTTCTCAGTGCTGGGGAGGAGATGAGAAACTGGGGTAAAAGTGGACCAATTAAACGGCTGTAAAAATGTGTCTGTCTTCCCTAGAAATTCACAGCTAGAACAGCGGAGTAGATGAAGGGAAAGGACCTTCTCACATTTACCAAGTGACTTCTCCCAAAGCGGCAAAGAATGCAATTCTTTTGAAACAGGAGCCCTTCTCCGGACCGGGAGTGCTAGTGCCGCAGGGTCTCTAGAGACTTGCTTTCTCTGGGGAGTATTTCCTGATGGGCATCTTCGTCTGGTTTCCCTCCCACCCGGTCACCTGGAGCCGAATGACAGTGAAACCTTTCTGGTTGCAAAGTTCTTTCAGAAATTCCCTTTGAAACAACAACAACAAAGTTCTCTCTGTTCTAAAGAAATGGACTATAAGCCCTTAGAAGGCATCTATCTGGGGAGAAAATGGTTTTAATTGTAAATGTCCACAACACAGTTGCTACATTTGATCCTTGCTTTTTTCCCTGGCCCTGCTTTTGAAAATTCTAATGCCTTTTTTTTTTTAATTTCCCTAGTAAATGTTGGCCACTACATTCTAAGTTGATCTCAGATGGCGTTCCACTTTATCCAGGCAAAAAATCAACGTCTTTAGAAAAATGAAAAACAAATGGAGAATATATTTACAGTTCCCTCCAATTCTTTTTCTTCTATCCGTTTCATAAATACTGAATCCCGTTATTTTAAAACCCAGGACCTTTTCAACTTCAAATATTTGGAAGTTTTGAAAGCCGTTTTGAAATTTGTTTCTGCTCCCTATAATGAATATGAATTGTAAAACTAAATTGTTTAACTGGGAGGAAAGAACGTTTTATTTTTTTAAGATTTTATTTATTTGCTAGAGAGAGAGCGCGCCCACAAGCAGGGGGAGGGGTTAGAGGGAGAAGCAGGCTGCCTGCTAAGCAGGGAGCTCATCGCTGGGCTAGATCCCAGGGCCCTGAGATCATGACCCCAGCAGAAGGCAGAGGTTTAACCGACTGAGCCACCCAGGGGACCCAAGAACTAAGTTTTGAAAGAGGTTCCACTTAGAAATCGATTATTGAGAAGTAATATGAAATAAATGATGAAGTGTAGTGATTTCGCATTTTATTTAGTCTATATAGCTAGCTTTGATTTCAACATCTTTCCACGTAAGATGGCACATCAGACACACAGATCTGAAACAAATGTTTCAAAATTAAAATTCCATATTACACATCCATTTCAGGAAGACATAAAGAACATAAGTATTTTGCACTTGAGTTGGGACTAATATTTACATATCCTAGGGAGTAAACAAGGGGAAACAAGTCTGCATTGGACATTGTGTATTTTCTTTTTCTTTCTTTCTTTTTAACCAGAACAAAATATCCTGCTTGCGCTCCTACTTCCTCTGGAAATGTGTAACCGGAAAAGCCCTGGAAGCCACAACCGGAGGCTGGAAAAAGAAAAAGGACAAGAATTGCCGCCGTCCGATGTTTATGTCCCGGTTGTCTGACAGTATCCAACTTGAGCTTTGTAAATATTTTGCAGTGACCCGAACTGTGGTTCAGTTAGTGGTTGCTCCGATGAGGGATACAGATGCACCCGCGTTGTCCCTGCCGTGTAGGGTGTTGTGCGTGAAGGCAGAAGGCGAGGAGAGCGGGACCCCTTATTGCTCTGCACTACACCTTGGCTGCAGGTGCGCCCCGCGGAGTCAGCGCCCGGACAGGGTGTGGATGCTCCTCAAAAGGCTGGCAAGACACCCTCTCTGCCGGAAAGGCTGGCCACCGTGGTCAGCCCGGAGCCTTCTGCTCCAGGCTGACACCCCAGCAGCGCCGCGGGGGCGGACAGGTGTTGGCCCAGCAGAGCGCCCTCGCTCGGAGCGCCGCCGCTGGTACAGCCCTGCTGCTGGGGCTGCTCTGAAACGTTCCCGGCAGCCGACGCGGCTGCCGCAGCGGACACGTGCAGCAAGGGGGTAGCGGCCCGGTGCTGCAACAGGCCCGCCGGGCGCTGCAGCAGGTGGCAATAGCCCCACGGGGTCGGGGGCAGACCCTGCCTGGCCCTGGTGCCCCCTCCCCGGACCCCTCGCATGATACTCTCGATGCTGAAGGGGGTGCGTCGGTCTCGCGGCGGCGCCGCCGGCCCCTTGCCCTCCTCCCAAGGCTGGGAGCGCAGAGAGGGCTGCAGCGCCGAGAACGCGCCGGTGGCGGCCAGGTCGGCGCCCAGCGCTTTCCTGGGCGTCTCGGCGCAGGCCGGGGCCGACAGCAGCAGGTAGCGAAGCGGGTGAGGGTGCAGCAGCGCGCACTGGCGGCTGCCGGCGGCGGCGGGGTAGGCCCCTGGGACTGGCGGCGGCGGGGCTGGGGGCCCGAGCAGCAGGCCCGGGCAGGGGCCGTGCAGGGCGGCGGGCGCGGCGGGCAGGGGCAGGGGGTGGTGCAGGTGGACTCCCGGCGGCGGGTGGTGGCGCTTGAAGCGCTTCCTGCGCCGGAGGAAGCTGCCGTTGTCAAACATGTCCTGGGAGGCGGGGTCCAGGCTCCAGTAGTTGCCCTTGCCCGGGCGGCCCGGCTCGCGGGGGATCTTGACGAAGCAGTCGTTGAGCGAGAGGTTGTGGCGGATGCTGTTCTGCCAGGCGGGGAACTTGCGGCGGTAGTAGGGGAAGCGGCCGCTGATGAAGGCGCAGATGCCGCTGAGCGTGAGACGCTTGTGCGGGCTCTGCAGGATGGCCATGGTGATGAGCGCTATGTACGAGTAGGGGGGCTTCGCCGGCTGCGGGCCGTCCCCAGAGGCCGCCGCAGGGCCGCTCAATGCCCTGAACTCGGTGCCAAACTTGGAGGAGTCGCTCGGGGCGCCGCCGCCTTCGGGGGGCTCTCGGGGAAGCGCGCCCGCGCCCCGCCGCGCCTCCGGCGTCCCCGGCGGCCGCAGCTGCGCTAGGAACCGCTGGCTCTCCGCCGCCTCTTCGTCTTCCTCTCCCTCCTCGTCTTCATCTTCCTCCTCTCCCAGGATGTAGATCTCACCGTCTTCCCCGTCGGAGCTCCGGAGGCTGCGCTGCGGTGCGCGGCGGAGGCGCTTGGGTTTTGGCAAGTTCATGGAGGATCGGGTCCTGCAGACGCAGAGGAGGTAGCGGCCGCTCACCCGGCTCGCGGGGGGGCTGGGCTGGAGGCCTGGGTTAAGAGTGTTCCAAAAAGCAGAAACCCTTGTGGTTGCCCTTTGGTGTTCTTCTCTGTTGGTTTCTCCTCGTTTCCAACACCGTCCAGCGAAGATGCACTTTGCCTTTTATTAAGGCTTCTTGGAGTCCCTGTGTGGTTGGCTCCCCCCTCCCCCTTTATGCCCCTTCTTCCCCCTACCTCTGAGAGCTCCCACTTCCTTCCGACGCAGTCCAATGATGAGGATCCTCTGCACGTTACCCGACAGGGCAAGAACCTTCAGCCTCCTCCTTCTTACACCCACCCGCCAGCAAGGAAGATGCGCTGTTAAACTGCTTCGAAATGTGCAAATAAAGAAGAGGCAGGAAAATATGGTACCCAACAATTTATGGCCACCTTGACACTCAGGACTCTCCGTTGGAGGATAGAAATTGGGGGGGGGGGGCACTAAATGTCTACAATGTTTGACTGTAAAACAACGTGTAACAGTAAAAGTGTGTTTTCGTGTTTCATAGTTGGTGATACCCACATTTTCATTGGTGGATTCCGTCCTCATCCAGAATGATGAGCTGAAATATTCTTAATGTTCTAAGTATATCCATGAGCTCACGGGTGTGTGAGGGAGGCTTGCATGGTCCCTTCTGCTCCCCACCTTAGCTCCCCAAAATGTTCTCCCTGACTCAGCTTTAGGGAAAAGGCTGAGATGTCCTTGGCATTAAGTTGTCTAAGTTCCAGGTGGAAGGAGAGCAGGAGAGCTAAAGAGAAGTCCCCTTGCATCAGTGACTCTCGAACTTCTTTGAACATTTAACCGCAGTATGAAATACATTTTATGTCGTGAACTTGGAGAGCGAGACTTCTGTAACTAAAATGGGTTTCATAAAACAAGTGACCACTGATTTTTTTCTTTTTAAAAATGTCCATGACCAACCACACTGATTTTGCCACATCCTAACTAGTACAGAGCCAGTGTGAAAAATCCTGTTTTCAGAAAAAATAGCCTCACAACACCGAGGGATACACCAGTCTGAGAGTCAGTCGCTCACACATGTGCTCTACCCTCCTCCCCATTAAAGCCAACATTAAGCCCTTTTACTATAATAATACTAAAGTTGAAACTTAAATAAGGCAAAGGAAGAGGTGCAGTTTCAGCACCTTTGCCAAATTACTAGGTCGTCATTCCCTACATTGGAGAAGCGACATGGCACAGCAGCTCTGTTTAATTTACTTGATGTCCCTGGAAGTAAGGATTTTTAGATTGGCTTCACTTAAATCCGCTCAGAGACTAGAGTAGCAGTCCAGTGGAATATATTGTGTGTTATATAAGAGGGTCTGGGTCTTATGCTGAAATGCTGAGCAAGAGTATATATTCATAGTTTAATACCCAGCCACTAGTGAAAAGAATTTGAGAAGGCATCTAAAAAAATGCAACGTGAAAATACTGGATTATGCCACTGATTGTCACAGAGTGAAACTTCCACTCTGGATTCATGATAATGAATTTTCAGGAAAAAATCAGAAGCCAGCTAAAAGGGCAAAATAACAACAAAGCTCAAAGTAGCTAGTCCCTTCAGGATAAAATTTTGAAAACCTTTCCCTACTGCTATCTTTTAAAAGCTTTTCCTCTATTCCTGAGGTTCTCAGCCTCTCAGTCTTCTCAGTCAAATGTAGCTTGAAATACAGAACTTTTGAGCCTTACAGATTTGTTTGAATCCCAGATTCACCAATTACTACTTGTGTGATCTACTAAACTAAGCTCCAGGAGGGCTGTGACAGGTGTCTTATTCAAACTCTGGCTCCCAGCTGCCTGCCTGTCAACCCCCTGCAGGTAAGGGACCTTTCTGCCAGGAGCAGAGGAATCCGATTACCTGGAAAGGGAGTATTGTTAGTTTTCGGAGAGTCAATGTCTATGGGGATTTGGGTTATTTA
This sequence comes from Eumetopias jubatus, assembly GCF_037043125.1. Classification (NCBI taxonomy): domain Eukaryota; kingdom Metazoa; phylum Chordata; class Mammalia; order Carnivora; family Otariidae; genus Eumetopias; species Eumetopias jubatus. The sequence continues at coordinate 10,983,052 of NW_028274821.1, read as the reverse complement.
AAAATGAAAGGAGAAAAGGAAAGGCATGCAAAAACAAAACAACTGAAACAACCCCCATTCTTGGAGCTATGTCAAAGGGGGCACAGGAGACAAATGAAAGAGGCCCCCCACCACCTTGGCCAAAGCTCGGACAATTTGAGGAAAGATTAGATTACAACCCAAAGTATAAATATTCAAGCATCCATACTAATGAAAATTAATGATCAAGTAAATTAATAAATGGGGGAAGGGAGGGACACCTGGCTGGCTCAGTGACTTGATCTCAGGGTCCTGAGTTTAAGTCCCACATTGGGCGTAGAGCTTGCTTTAAAACAAAACAAAACCCCCCAAAAAATAAATGGGGGGAAAGAAGCCAATCTCCCATGCAGAAGAATTCCAAATAATGTAGATACTCCACGCTGGAGGACGTGGAGCATACTTACTCCTTTACTGTGGTAGGCATCACTGAGCGGCTTCCTTCCAAAGACTACAGTAGGGGCAGGGGGAGCAGGTGAATAATCCTACAAGTGAAGAAACCTGACAAACACTTCAGCCAGGTCATCAGGTGATCGATGTTAACATCAATAGTCATAAACCATGTTAATAGTATATACACTTGATATGTGATAAAAATAGCACTCTGTGATCTCGCTCCCCAAAACCCATCAAATCAGGAGGAAAACAGACAAATTCCAATAGAGGAGCATCTTATGTACCTAATCAAAACCATCCTCAGGCGCCCAGGTGGCTCTGTGGGGAGCCTGCTTCTCCCTCTCCCTCTGCCCCTCCCTCTCAAATAAGTAAACAAAATCTTAAAAAAAAAAAAAAAAAATCCTCAAAACTATCAAGGTCACCAAAACAAGGAAAGTCTAAGAAACGGTCATAGCCAAGAGGAGTCTACAGAGACATGATAACTAACATCTTGGATGGCATCCTAGAGCAGAGAAAGGACACGAGGGAAAAACTAAGGGTATGTGAATAAACTATGGACTCGGTTAATAATAATAACGTATCAATATCGGTTCGCTAATTGTCACAAATGTGCCATGCTACTGTAAGACATTAAGTGAGGTGGGGGGGTATGGGTTCTTGTACTATCTGCTCAATTTTCCCGTCAATCTAAAACTGTTCTGAAAATTACATTCTATTAGTCTAAAAAATTAAAATGGGAAAAAAGGCCTACTAGCCAAAAAGAAACTTAAATGTCCATCAGCTGATGAATGGATAAACAAAATGTGGTACATAGTTCAGCAATAAAAAGAAACTAAGTGTTGATACATGCTACAAGGGATGGATCTGGAGAACATTACGGTATGTGAAAGGAGTCAGAATAGGCCAATTATAAAAACAGAAAGTAGATGAGTGGTTGTTGGGGCCGGGAGCAGGGGGAAATGAGGAGTAACTGCTGATGGATAGTTTCTTTGGGGATGATGAAAATGTTCTGGAATGAGACAGTGGTGGTGGTGCTTGCCACTACCTGTGTATTATACTAAAGCCATGAATTGTACACTTTAAAAAGGTAAAGTTTACCATATGTGAATTATATCTAAATAAAACTGTTATACAAAATATGTCAATGTAAAAACAAAGAGCCTTATCAATGAAAACTAAGCAACACTCCATTATGCCAAGTCACTCTACAAAAAAAAAAAAAAAGAAAAGAAAGGAACTCTTACTGTCCCCTCCCATCAATTCTTCAGTGTTGCCATAAGAATCAAAAGCCTTCCTTTGTAGCCCCTGCAATATTTAACCTGCGGCCTAGTGCATGGTGGGCACTCCATAACACTTGGTGATTACTTCTTTCCTAACAATGACAGGGTTTTTTTTCTGAACAAACCTATTGGGCTCACAAAATGCTGTCCTAGTGTGAAAACCAAACTTTCTAAACTAATCTACAAAAACGATGATGATGTCTGGTTTCTTTCCATTGCACTCTGAAAATTAAAGGCAACATGGTCATCAAAAGTTAAAGTTGATTCTAATATTAAGACTAATTGAGAAAGAAAAATCTAGCATATCTTTCTCATCGAAGTAAGAAGGGCAAGTTGCTAGTCTATGAAGGCAGAATTTATTTCTTTCAATGTCACTTCCACAATGTATGGCATTTCTAACACTGGAATAGTCTTTTCAAAGCAATCTAAAAATAGTTTTCTCACCTACACTAGTAATCCAAAGACTATTACTCAATTTGTAGCAAGCAACCAAGCAACCAAGCTCCTAAGTGCTTAAAAGCTTCTTAGCGTTATTTTGCTGATAACTTCCTTCAAATGTCATGAGCTAATAATCATAGACTCTTTTAGTCACCTGGTCTTCCCTCACACCTTGTGCTGACCCCTTCCTACAGCTTTCTTGCACTCAGAACCAGTGTTCTTGCCCCTTATTTACTAAAAGCTGGGAAAACCCTAGAAAAGAACTATTTGCTTTAGGAAGATATGCAGAAAGTTTGAATTTTTTTTAAATCAAATCTTGCTATAAAAAGAGAATTCACGTGTACTGAGACTCTGTATTCAGGGTGCTTTAAATTTCATCCCTGAACAACAGAGATTTGCATTTTATCTCCATCTTATGAATAAGGAGGCAAAGGCTCAGAGAGATTTAGTAATCTATCCTATTCTGTATTACTCAGTAAACTATAGAATTTTAGTTTATTTTTTAAAGATTTTATTTATTTGACAGAGCAAGACAACGAGAGAGGGAACACAAGCAGGGGGGAGTGGGAGAGGGAGAAGCAGGCTTCCCGCCGAGCAGGGAGCCCGATGTGGGGCTCGATCCCAGGACCCTGGGATCACGACCTGAGCCAAAGGCAGACGCTTAACGACTGAGCCACCCAGGCGCCGCAACTATAGAATTTTAGATGAACTACGCCTAAACCTTGATCATCATCATGAATACCCTTCAAATTTTTTTTTTTTAAGATTTTTATTTATTGAGAGAGAGAGAGAATGGTAGAGAGAGAGCATGAGAGGGAGGAAGGTCAGAGGGAGAAGGAGACTCCCCGCTGAGCAGGGAGCCCAATGCGGGACTCGATCCTGGGACTCCAGGATCATGACCTGAGCCAAAGGCTGTCGCTTAACCAACTGAGCCACCCAGGCACCACCCTTCAAATTTTCTATAGTTAGCAGAATAACAGCCCACATTATTCAGTGATTTGCCTTATAAAACAAATATTCTTTCCAGGATATCTGTGGCAAGTTCCCAAGTCCTCTGAAGTACGGGTTAAACCAATAATGATTCTGATCACGGAAAAATACTTCATTTGGGGAAAAATAAGAATGAAGAACAGGACAACACATCTTTAAAAGAACATATAAACAACATAAAAATACAGTGTAAAATCTAAATTAAAACAGTGAAGGGGCACCTGGGTGGCTCAGTCAGTTAAGCATCTGCCTTCGGCTCAGGTCATGATCCCAGGGTCTTGGGACAGAGCCCCACTTTGGGCTCTGCGCTGAGCTTGGAGTCTGCTTATCACTCTCTCTCTGCTCCTCCCCCCACCAGGTGCACACACTCTCTCTCTCTCTCTCTCTCGCTCTCTCTCTCGCTCTGTAAAATAAATAATTTTTTAAAAAGCAAACTGCATTACAATATATAAGGAATATTTTATTTAAAACACACACATTATAAAAATAAAACCTTTCCTTGCGGATATTTATAACAAGCTTCTAAATCTCCTGAGGAAGCAGCTTAAATTATGGTTCTGATCATTGAAAAATAATTCACTTTGGGCAACAACATAAGCCATGTGTGTGAGTGAAGCTGACAACATTGCTTACCCCCAAGGAGTGACATGACAGAAGGAGAAACGTCAGGGGAGACTGACTTCATCTACAACGTTTGCATTTTTACAACACAAATATATTGTCAATACTTATGTGATAAAAAATATTTAAAGATTAATACATTAAAGAAAAAACAAATATTTGTGAGTTTGATAAAGACAGACTTTTAAGAGTATATATTAATATTACTTCAAACATTTCTCCAACAGGAAATTAAAGTAAGCTCTTTCTCATGGCCTAGAACAGATGAATCTAGATATTTATTGTTTGCCAAAGAACATCACGGAGTATGATTATGGCAACATTAACTATAAAATAAATCAAGTTTAAGTTGTTAGGAACAAGAAAAAATTTATCCAGGTTCTGCTGTGGGCCAGGAGCTGAGTTGGGTGCATTAGAAACCTATTCAATCCTCACAACAACCTTGAATGATTGATATTATCACTATCCACTTTATAAATACCAATCTTGAGAAAATACTTTGTCCAAGATTACACAGCCAAGAAGCAGAAGTGGAACTAAAGCCCAGATCAGACTCAAAAATCAGCTGAGTTTCTACTGGGCAATCTGCTACCACCAAGTAAGCTTATTCTCTCAACTATGAATTTAAGAGAATGGATTCAGGAGGCAAATGGATAAATACAGAGAACTTTTATTTAAAAAGGGACAGAATGCAGGGGAGGAGACAGATAATCTTTTTTTTTTTAAGATTATATTTATTCACTGAGAGAGAGAGAGAGCATGAGCGGGAAAGGGAGAAGCAGGCTCCCAGCTGAGCAGGGACCTGACCTGGGGCTCAATCCCAGGACTCTGGGATCATGACCTGAATCCAAGGCAGACACTTAACTGACTGAGCCACCCAGGCGCCCCAAGAGACAGATAATCTAATCAATTGGCCTTCCTCCAAACACTGGAGCCATTCAAGATACACAGAGATAACTCTTTTACTTAAAATTCTGGAAAAAAAAAATTCCAAAGGGCATTGTGATAGCTTTCTGATATTTAATAATCATTAGTTTGGGAAAGCTCTTCTTTAAATCCCATCTAATGCTTTTCTCTTACAATCTGAATACAGTTATGCTGACCTGGCCTTTAGTAAGAATAGGAGATAAGTAAGCCACTGTACATTTACACACCAACCACTGATATAAAGATGGTTAAATTATCCTGTTATCTGCAATTATGTCTGAAGTTTTGCACTTTGTCGCTTTTTTGCTTATATTGAAAATTAAAGAAGTTCAAAGAAATCATGATGAATTTAATACCAGTAGTAAATTCTACTTAAAATTAAAAGCTCTAAAACTGGAATCATCTAAATATATTATGAAGTAAATGGAAGTTCCATTACTCTACAGGAAAGCTTAGAATTGACTAGGAGATGGCTTTAATTTTTTACTCAGATTTCCTCCACTCATAAGTCTCTAGCCACATCAAGACTTTTATTTCATTTAATAAAAATGGTGATACTGTTTTTACTTTTATTTGTTTATTCGACAGAGAGAGATAGTGAGAGAGGGAACACAAATACAGGGGAGCTGGAAAAGGAGAAGCAGGCTCCCCGCCAGGTGATACTGTTTTTAAATAATTTTTGTTAATAACAATAAAATTATATCTATGCAATCAGTGTAGTTCTAAGGGAAAAAAAGAACGTAAAAGTAAGTTTTATCATTATGATTATAAATAACTTCCATGGATAAAAAGTTCAGCATATGTACATTTCAAACCCAGTTCTGACAGATACTTTTGTGAAACATCTATTAAAAAAAAAACAAACAAAAAACTGGACACCTGCGTGGCTCAGCTGGTTGAGTGTCCAAGTCTTGATTTCGGCTCAGGTCATGAGCTCAGGGTCCTGGGACTGAGCCCCTGGTTGGGCAAGCGTGGAGCCTGCTTAGGATTCTCTCTCTCCTCCCTCTGCCCCTCCTCCACGTGCACACCTCCCACGCACTCGCTCTCAAAAAAGCAAAAAACACTTTAGAGGACATTATGTTTTATTGTATGAATGTCAAATGTTTTAAGCACTTATTTACTACATTTTATGTGTTCCATAAAATAAACACTATTTTAAAGTACGCCAGAATTCACAACAGAAGTAATGCAAAAAATAGACACTTGAAATACACCCAGTAGGACACTTAATCCCGATTTATCACCCAGTCCCTCTGATAAGAAATGCTTCTAGTGTTATGGACAAACTTGATCTTCTTTGAAATGTGTTGTCCACCGCTTTTCTGTTTCCATCACAGTAGCTATAAATAGTTGTCTGAGGATCTCCTTATCTAAATTCCTGCCTGCAAACAGAATAAAATATGGTGTGATTTATATGATGCTTATTAAAATGACAGTTTGCCTATCAATTCCAAATCATTAACAACTTGATAATCTTCAGAAATTTACAAAAACTAAGTAATCAGTGATCCCTTCCCTTAACTTCCTATTTCTAATTAAGTCCCTCAGAACCAAATTGGCATTTTAATTACTTTTCTACATTTGAAGAGGAGTAAAATGCCTAACAAGTTCTTATGAAGGTTATCACATCATGAAGACAAATACATTAACCACAAGCTTAGTTAGGTTGACCAAAGGAATTGAGATTGGTTAATACTGGTTAAGGAGTATACTGTATCACTTTCAAATATATATATTTTAGAAATTTAACTGTCACTTACCAATAAGAACCAATCGATTTGTTCTCTCGGTGTCATTGTTCCAGCTCAGTGGAGTCTCCTCCAGATCATAGAGCTCGTGGACACCCTGGACAATTACCTGTTTTGGTTTGTCTTTGATTGACACCAGCCCCTGCTCAGATGAGAGGGTTCAATCAGCTGCAGTTCAAATTTAAAGCAGAAACTGACCATCAATGTTTATGGATTAATTACTCCTATTCCATTTTAAATACACACCCATAAAGAAGATGATGTTAAAATTACTTAAATCCAGTTATTTGTGCATTCTAGAAATAGTTTCTAAAGTCTCCAATTTTTAAAAAAGGTTTATGTGCACAATATTTTTTTTTTAAATAATCCCTTTTCCTAACAATAAAATTAATGTATGTATTAAGGATGTCCTTTCAGTGTTATGAGAACTAAAAATTTAAACAACCAAATGATAAAACATGCATCGAATTCTACTGATGTTTCTACTTTAAGGATTTTACACCTGTTTCAGTTTTTTAGTGGGAAAACTTGAGAGGTTAAAGGACTCGGGCGATAATGCTGACTGGGTTGCAGTGAATGGTGCAGGGAATGATGGAATAAAGGAAAGGAAACATTGTCTGGATAAAGTTCATTTTTTATTGATTTGCAGAAATGAGAAACAAGTTATCTGATAAACCTGCCCCTCCTGGGATAAAATAATTTCTCCGAAATAATCCTGTTATACTTGTTATAAAATTAATGCAGAACAGTAAGAGACAAACCATTCATAGTCATTCTTGCTACATACGCTTTGTGTGTTTTTGGCATATTTGTGTATTTTAGGTGTATGTTCTTCCTGTTTTCCTTTGCCCACTTGTTTTCTGCTTTTTTCCCCCTAGTTTTACTGATAAAATTGACATACAGCATTGTATTAGTTTAAGGTGTACACTATGATTTGATTTCTGCTTTTCAAATTTGAATTTTAATACACAGTAACTCCTTGGAAAGAATTATCTAAACAGCAATTTTTTGTTACTTGTATAAAGACTTTGAAGTGTTAGCTGCTACCTGAGTGAACGTTTTATTTTATTTTATTTAAAAGATTTTATTTATTTATTTGACAGAGACAGAGCGCGCACAAGCAGGGGGGAGTGGGAGAGGGAGAAGCAGACTCCCCGCTGAGCAGAGCGGGGGGGGGGGGGGGGGGGAGGGGGGCTCGATCCCAGGACCCTGGGATCATGACCTGAGCCCAAGGCAGACACTTAACTGACTGAGCCCCCCAGGCGCCTCCCTGAGTGAACATTTTAAACATGTTCATCGTTATCACACTAACATTTTGTAGCCAGAAAAGAAAGAAGTCTATGCAGGTGAAGGCTGTGTTGCCCCAGATCTCGAAGTGTCGCTGCGCTCAGAGGAAGGCCAAGAGAAGAACCAAAGAGGGCCGACAGCCGCGGAAAACCTGTCCCGTGCCTAAGGACAAAATCCAGGCTGGGCTGGTGCAGGATGCGCCCCGGAGCTCTGGGTGGAGGTCTCGGTGGCAGCATTAGCATACATGCCCCAAGGGCTGCTTTGTAGGGACCACCCCCCATTCAGGAGCAGGGCATAAAAGCAGTAACAGAATGAAATACACCCTGCCAGTTAGGATCACGGAATGTAGATGGTCTGCAGTCAGGAAAGCCGCAGCAGGATCACGCTTAGTTCCTCTGGGTGGGAATGACCTGGGAACAGAGACTCACCCATGTTGCTCTGAAGCCAATCCCAGGTAGAGCCGCATGGGGAGTAAAGAAATCTAAACCTGAATGGTTTCTTGATTGTGTGTACCTTTGTCATTCTAGTGACCCCAGGAAGTCAGCTGCTAACTGGAAAATTTAGTTACTAACAGTAATAATACCAAATAGTAATAATAAAAACTTTATGCACACTTCTGGAAACACAGGAGTAGACAAATGACTGCTGATTGGTTAAGCACACAACTAGAACCGCTGCCCCCTGGAAAAAACACCTTCCGTGACATAAATACCCAAATGCCACGTAACATGAATGGGTTTCCAAATACAGAGCAAGAATTCTTCTCTAGTCCTCTGTAACTGTTTATAGTATAACTGTTTAGTGTCTGCTAAATGTGCCAAGCAACACAGGTTTAGCTGCAGCAAGATGTCTAATGTGATTTCTCTGTTAATGAAGCTCTCTTGGAAAATTAAACACAAAAAGATGCCTGGGTGGTCCAGTCGGTTAAGCGTCCGACGCTTGATTTCACTTCAGGGTTGTGAGATGGAGCCCCAACATGGGGCTCGAGCTGGGCATGGAGCCTACTTAAGATTCTCTGTCTCCGTCTCCCTCTACCCGTCCCCACCATTCCCTTAAAAAAAAAAAAAAAAAAAAAAAAAGACATTCATTCAGTTTTCCCTAACTGACCAAGCTGTGTGCCAACGAAAGGAGAGTTCCAGCGAGTCAAGCTCATTAGCCAGGTTAACTGCTCAGAACACATGGGAAGAGAGAACGAGGGGTGATGTTTCAAAGCACAGAGGTTGCAAATGAAGCTATGCAAATAAATCACGCTTTATGCAGTGATTTCCAAAGCTGCTTTTCAGCAATGGAAATGAGAAAAAAAAAATGAAATCAGACAAAAGTTATTTGTACTAAAACCAGCGCTTGTGTTTAAAACCAAATAAGGTTTTATGTCACAGTCAAGAAAGGAAAGGGCCTTTGTCCCAGAGTACCACAGTGTAGACCCTACTCCGCACCTTTAGCCGTATGACCTCCATGTAGTTGTCATCCTTGTTTCGCACGTTCCGCTCCCACAGAAGATTCTGTATCAAGTGACATATTCAGTAAGACCAACCATCACTGCCAGCAACAACCAAGTAACACAACAGGTGGTAAATCATTATCAAATACTGCATTCACCTGAATAAATACATTCAGACTTTCTTCCTTTGCATTTCCTCGTACTTCAAATGTCACCGTAATAATGCTCTATAAATCAAGACAGATAATCAATCATGATTTTCTTTATAGTAATGGTGTATTTTTAGAACATCGGTATATTTTATAGTAATGTCAGTGTATTTTAAGACAAAAAAAAATACATGAACACGTATGCTGCCTGACAACTATATTGGGTCTATCTTTTTCACTATCTTGCTGAGTTCTGGTAGCAGCAATTCCATTTTCTGTATTCCACAGAGGTGATCAGTGGGTTACTATTTAAACAGAGAAACTTTCATGAAAGGATACTCATGGTTTAATTCATCCTTTCCAGGACTCTCAGCACTGAGCGGGAAGGTAATATCTACAGTGTACCAACTATGTACCAAGCCAGGTACTCTTAGCCTGGATCACTTCAACTTTTCAGTTACTCGCGACAACAATCCTATGGAATAAAGAGAATTACTTCCCTTTTATAAATAGGGGGTAATAAGGCTCAGAAAAAATAAACTACTCAGAGCCAGAAGTAAAACTCAAATGCAAAAGTGTAATTCTGTTCTCTGGGAAAAATATAAAGGAAAAATTCAGTTTATCTCTGACCATGTATGCGCCAAAGGAGAAGAGTATCTGGAGATGAGAATGATAGTATTATGTCCCTCTTGGTTTGAGAAGGTTGACATCATTTAGAATGTTAACTCTGAGATTTATTTTTCCTCCTGCTCCTGATAAATCTCTCACTGTCTACTCTAAGAAACCAGAAGCTCAAGATTTCCTGTAGCTGGTCACATAAAAAATCCAAAGCTCCATTTGCTCCTGTCACCAAAATTTCAACTTAATGATGAGAATACACAAGGGCTAAGCGTAAGATGATGAAAACACAAATCCCGCCTTGGATAATTAGGATAAGATGCTCAAGCCAAGCTAAAACAGGAAGAAAAAAACATAGTAAAGCATGGCTTTGCATCATTTCCTGCAACTGCATTTATTAACAGCAATTTTATTCACCAATGGAAAAGCACACAGGCTTAGAGCAGAAAATATGACAAGACCAAATTGTTTTTTATCCAAACACAGAGGATCGCTAACGTAAGTACTAAAGACCAATCTAAGGACAAAATATACTGATATTTAGTCTCCACTGTTGCTGGTAATGGGAAAAGCAAAAAGCACTTTCTTGCTAAATATGAGACATGAAAGCCAACTAAAATTGACTTTTAAATGTCAGATTTTTAAAAGTACTTATTCTGTCACAATAGCCAGGAGATGAAACAACATAACACTAATAGATGAATGGACAAAGAAAATGTAGTATAATAGTGTAGGATAAAACTGTGGTATGTTGATGGACCATTACTCACTGTTAAAAAAAAGGAAATTCTGCCACATGCCACAACGCAGATGAGCCTTGAGGACATCATGCTAAGTGAAATAAGCTGGTCACAGAAGGACAAATACTGCATGATTCCACTTATATGAGGTATCTAAGTGGTCAAACTTACAGAAATAGAAAGCAGAATAGCGGCTGCCTGGCTGGGAGGTGAGGGAAATGGGGAGCTGCGGTTCAATGAATATAGTTTCAGTCATGCAAGATGAAAAAGGTCTAGAGATGTGCTGTACAATAGTACTCAGACAGTATCAGCTAGTGATATTGGACTATACACTTAAAAATGTGTCAAGAGGGTAGATCACATGTGTTTACCATAACTTTTTTAAAGTACTTATTTTTAAATCTAAATAAACACACTTTGAACTATTTATTTTACTGCATTTAAAGTTTTCTTAAAAAAATAAAGTTTTCTTTTCCCCTTAAAGCAATCACTATAAATAATATCTAAGAATCCATATCAAAATGTATAGCAAATCCTATAACATATCAAAATACATAGCAAAAAGGTTGCTAAACGAAACATAATTTGTCATTTTCAAAAGACAGTAGCAATTCAACCTTCAAAACTGCTTAAAATGTATTTTATTCAAGTTGGATAACTTGGCTTTTAATATTGGAAAGGCCTCAACATGGAACTCAAAACTGTTTTATTCTAGCTTAAAGAATTTTTACTGGGAATGACTGTTGTTTTCGGCAGGTTAGGGATATGACAATATTTTTAAGGGGTACAATTAACTCCAATATGAGATAAAAAGGGTTTTAAAAATTACGACAATGCATCAAGGGGCTCAAGGAGTGAGATAAACATTTTAGAACTAGACGTTTTTCTGTACCAATCAACTCTTCTCGCAGTAGACAATACCTTAAAGATGAAATCCGCAAACTCCCAGTGCAGAGGACAAGGGTCATAACTCATAATTCCTAATTTAATAAACTATGCAGACTGCCATTTGGGTTTTCTCACCTTCTCACCTTCCAACCCCGGGTCCTCCTTATAGGGAGGTAACAAGGAATCCATGAAAGAGAGCTGCATTACAGATGATTCAGGGATAAAACTTTAATAACATACCTACTATGCCCTACGTATTACCCATGTCAGTATTTTTTTTCCCAGTTTTTGTTTTGAATCTAAAATTAACTCTCCTTTTCCCAGACACAGGAAGAAGCAGAAAACCAAAGCAATCATTCAGAAAATGAAAGTAAAATAAGGTACTGCCCCTAAAATAAAATTTAGGAATAACTCCAAAAGTTTAGTTTTCTCGTCTGTTTTTTTGTCCACCTCCCAGGTAATTCCCCTGGGTGTTCTACTCTTTGGCAAACAATATCTAATAGCAGTAACTTCTGCATGTTTTCTTCATCTGGAAAACTGAGCCCATTAACATGCTCAACCCCAAATGTGAAGCTCCTCCCAAGTCATTTCTACTGGATATCCTGCCACGGAGTAAGAACCTGAAAGTCCGGCATTCCTCTGCAAATCAGTGTTTCTTCCAGGTTTCTCTATGCCTAGGTCCCTCCAGTCAATCAGGCGTGTTTCCCATCAGTTCCCCCATCTTACTGCCCCAGCATCGGTCAGTAAGGCTACTCCAGCAAGTGTACCTGTGAATCAGACCTCGATTTATCCCATTTCCATTCCCCCCATGACCCAGACAGTCCAGGCCCTTGTCACAGGGTATCTTCCTGCTTGATCTCCTGCCATCAGCTACAACCCTGCTCACCTGCCACTGTGGGACAGCACAGCGTGTGTTCTGCTTGCCACCGCACATCAAAGCCCAACACCTTAGCTTAGGATTCAAATACCAAGCATCCACCAAGATTTCTACACTTACAGTCTTCCTCTTCTAGAGCATTCTCACTTTCCCACTTTTAAACAACTGGATTGCTCTTTCCCTTACTTCTTCCAGTCAAACAAAAACCTCCTAGTTTAAGGCCACGTTTTGATGTCTTACTCAGAATAGCAGTCGCATCTTTGCAAAGAATGTTGCTAACTGGAGAGTGACGCAAAGGAACTCTCTTAACGATTTTGGAAATCTTCTGTACCTGGATCTAAGAGAGAATTATAGAGATATATGTCTATGTATGCGGATGGACTGGTACACAGGCACAAGTATATGTAAAGATACATTGACTTGTATGCTAAAAACCTGTATGCTTTACCGTACGTTAAAAAAAAGCACCTTTCATGAAGCCTCAGACCCACTAAACCGAAGGAGACCATCATTCCCCTGAATCCCATAGCCCTTTGTCTGCATTATATTCTGCCTTTTCTTATGTACCTAAAGCAGGAAAGTGCATCCGAATCTCCTGTAAAGCCTTAAAAAAAAATAGACATGCCCTATTTACTGGTGAAATGACACATTGTCTGGGATTTCTGTTAATACACTCCAGCAAGGGTAATGGGCACTTGCAGTTTTATTATACTATTCTACTTTTATGTATTTTTGAAATTTTCTCTTGAAAAAATACTCCAGCAAAAGAAATATTGGGGGGCGCCTGGGTGGCTCAGTTGGTTAAGCGACTGCCTTCGGCTCAGGTCATGATCCTGGAGTCCCGGGATCGAGTCCCGCATCGGGCTCCCTGCTCAGCAGGGAGTCTGCTTCTCCCGCTGACCCTCTTCCCTCTCATGCTCTCTCTCACTCTCTCTCTCAAATAAATAAATAAAATCTTTAAAAAAAAAAAAAAAGAAAAAAAAAGAAATATTGGGAAGACAGAGGAAATAAAATCAGCAAAATGTTGGCAGCCATTGTAACTGGGTTCCTTTTGCTATTCTCTGTACTTTTGTGTATCTTTGCAAATTTCCATAATAAAATGTTAAAAATGTATATACACATTAATTTGCACATACCCAAGCCCCACTCCTGGAGATATGAGGTGGGGGGGGGGACTACTGAGCATCCAATATTTTTTAGAAAGTTCCACAAGTGACTCTGATGTTCCCCATTTGGGAATCACAGCTTTCATTCTTTTAACAAATATTCACTGAGCAACCACCACAGACCATGCCCTGTGCAAAGCATTGAGGAATCTACACTTAAGGAGTATACAGACTACTACAAGGAAAAAGCATTTCAACCCAAACTATAAGGCATGATAAATGCCATGAGAGGGGTATGTGCAAGATACCATAGGTATAGATACTGGCCGTTATAAAGGTTCTTGAAAGAGACTACTACATTCTTCATCTTTTACATGACTCCTAGGATGATGGTCCCTCACTTGGAAAGTCAGTAAGAATATGCTTGCGCTTCATCTTTAGGACTACTACTGAGTATTGTAAAAGTTGGTTTTTCCCAAAAATTCTACAGCCAGGGAATTGTATTTCTCTCATTCACTCATTTTAAAAACATGAAAGATGACTATTTTATGAAGTTTCTGAGAGGAAAGTGCCAGGAACACAGTTGTACAGGTCCCCATAAACACCAGCCAAACTGAAGACAAACAAGTGGCCCCATCACAATGAGTAATGCTTCAAAGAGTGAGTGATGGTTTCCAGACAGAGGAGGGAAGACAGTACATGGCTCACTCATATGCCCCCTTGCTCTCACTCTGTTTCAATGGAACAAAGAAGTTACCCAAAACCTCCACCATCTATGACTTGCTTAAAAGAAAGATGGGTACAGTGAAAACATGTTTTGTTTGTTCCTAGTATCGTCAATATTTACCTCAGGAATTAGAGTTTTAGAGCACCTAAATGAAGGACACCTTAGGGAATTCAAATTTACAGTGCTATCCGCCAAGTGAAACTCAAATCTTCATTTAAATAAGCCATAGATGCTTTTACCAGACTTTCCCTTAATCTGTCAGTTCAACATAGCTAAAAATCGGCTGCGTATAGAACCCCCAGGCTGCTTTTAAGCAGTGATTCCCACCAGAAGAGTGACCTGTTGAATGGAGAAGCTAGAAAGCATGATTTCTTAAGACTCTAAAGTCTGGCTTAATGAATTCCTATTACGCGTTAAGAAGCTAGATGAGATTACCTCAAAAGCATCCAAATTCTGAAAATTATCAACACCGTTCAAAAATACTTTTTTTTTAGCAAGACTCAAAACAGTCCTAAAAGAACCAATTTATTTTTTTAAAATCCTTAAAAAATTTTTTTAAAGATGTTTTTTACCTGATCAAGGTGAGGCTGTGTTGTTGGCACATGCTGAAGTTTTTTCTGCAAACTAATAACAACTGATTATAAATTCAGACATCAATATACTTTCGATTTAACCTTATGTTACTTAGAGATATGGAGCTAAGAAGGGAGTTTCCACAACTCAATCTATTACACAGTTCTAATTTTACATGCTATTTACACATTCTAATACAGAAAAGCTAGCAGACTGTTTAAAGATTTTTCCTAACAATGTGCACACATTCAACAAACAAGCAAACAGACTGGTGGTTGCCAGAGGGGAGGTGGATGGGGGAATGGGTGAAACAGGTGAAGGAGACTAAGAGGTATAAACTTCCAGTTACAAAATAAGTAAGTCATCACGAACACTACATCAAAAACTAATGATGTACTGTATGGTGACTAACATAATAAAATAAATATTTTTTAAAAATAAATAAATAAGTCAAAGATGAAAAGCACAGCACAGGGAATATAGTCAATAATACTGCAGTAATGTTGTATAGTGACACTTGGTGACCACACTTATCGAGGTGAGCACTAAGATACAGAATTCTCAACTTAATATGTTGTACTCCTCAAAATAATACAACATTGTATGTTATACTTCAATTAAAAAATGTACACACATTCACATGCACACATCTACACACAATACAGAAAAAAACCCTAATCTTTAGCGACACTATTTTGTGTGGTTAAATATGTCAGCAGATTTCTCTTTAATTCCAACAGATCTATTACCGACCTAGAAAAATACACGTAAGCATTTTACTACTGCTCCAAATTTCATCAACTTGTCCCATGCTTCCTAATGTGAAAATAAGGCTAGTACCTAAAGAAAGTCAGAAGGGTATATTTATTCCTTTATCAATGTATTCCCTTAAACGTATCTATTTATTAAGAAATAAGTAGTATTAAGAAATAAGCCTTCTATATAGTCAGTTGCCAGTGACTGAGAGAAAACAAAAAATCTTAAAAATGTTTTGTTCTGATATGAAAAAGAGCAAGAATATCAAAATGGCATAACCAATTATAACCTTAACAACTGTAGCATACATTTGGACACTGATGGGGGTAGGCTGGAAGGAGGAAAAAGACTTAAAACCTTGCAGATGTTTTGCTCTGCAGAACAGTGAGGGGTAAATTAGTAACAGGGAGTTTAGAAAAGAGAAAAGGATTGTAGGAACTGTTGGAGGGAAATGAGCCTCACAGGATGGGGTCTTAGTAGAGAAAGTGTCAAATTAAATCCTTCCCAGCTGGTTGCTCAGAAAAGGATTCTCCATTTTTGCAACTGAGCACAGTGAAAAGTTATGCACAGGCCTGAGCCACAGAGAGGGCATCACGTTAAATAGCTAATTCTTTCAGTGTCGCTAATGCATTATCACTGTTCTTAAACAAGTGTGGAATGAAATTACCTTAGAAAATGTTCGAAAAATCACACAATCTTTATGTTCGACATTTAATGTTGTTAAAAATAACTGCCAACAACTTGCATAAGAAGGAAAAAGTTTTCCTCAACCCTCTTTAAGTGCCTGGCTGGGTGTGAAAATTAGATTGACAAACACAGATTAACAGGAGAAAAGGGTACAAGTTTATTAATGTAAGTTTTTTTTTTTACAAGATTTATTTATTTTAGAGAGAGAAAGAAAGAGTGTGCAGCGGGGGGGGGGGGGGGCAGAGGGAGAGGGAAACTAACACAGTGCTCAATCCCAGGACCCCAAGATCAGGACCTGAGCAGAAACTGCAAGTCAGACACTTGACCCACTGAGACAGTCAGACGCCCCTATTAATATAAGTTTTATGTAACACAAGAGCCTTCATAAAGAAATGAAGAACCAAAGAAATGGTTAAACCTGAGCGTTTTTATGCTATGTTTGATGAAGAGTGGAAGGTTGTGGAAAGAAACAATGGGACGGAGTACGAAACAAGTGTAGTAAACTGGAGGATACTCAGAGAGGCCTGTTTCTTGATTCCTCCGTGTGTACCTTAGTCTTCAGAGATAAGGATGCTCCTTTCCTCTGGGCACTGGGAGGGCACCTCTCACACGAGGCTTTTATGACTCAACTACTTTGGAGAAAATGGGAGAAAATATTTCTAAATCACATATCTGATGAGGGGGTAATACCTAGAATATATAAAAAAAATTCCTCCAGCTCAGCCACAAACAACAACAAACCATGGGATTAAAAAATGGACCAAGTATTTGAATAGACATTTCTCCAAAGATGATCTACAAATGGCCACTAAGCACACGAAAAGCTGGTCATGACCTCGAACCACTGGAGAAATGCAGAGCACAAACACGAGGAGCTGCCACCTCATACCCATGAGGACCGCTACTACCAAAACCAACTAGAAATACTGAGTGTTGGCGAGTCCATGGAGAAAGCAGAACCCTGTGCACCGCTGATGGGAAATGAAAATGGTGCAGCTGCTGGGCCAAACAGTATGGCATGCCTCAAAATAGCAAAAAGAAGTGAAAGCAGGAATCGTGAAGAGACATTTGCACACCCATGGTGTAGCAGCATTGTTCACACAGCCAAGAGATGGAAGCAACCCAAATGTTCATCAGTGGATGAATGGACAATATGACGGAATATTATTTAGCATTAAAAGGAAAGAAATCCTGTCACAAGCTACAACATGGATGAACCTTGAGGACTAAGTGAAATAAGCCAGTTAAAATAAGACAAATGCCATACATTTTCATTGGTATAAGGTATCTAAAGAAGTCAAATTCTTTTTTTTTCAAGATTTTATTTATTTATTTGAGAGAGAAAGAGAGAGAGGGTGAGCACAAATGGTGAAGAGGGGCAAAGTGAGAGGGAGAAGCAGACTCCCCACCAAGCAGGGAGCCTGACGCAGGACTCAATCCCAGGACTCTGAGATCATGACCTAAGCTGAAGGCAGATGCTTAACCGACTGAGCCACCCAGGAGTCCCCTAAAGTAGGCAAATTCTTAAAAACAGGTAATAGAATGGTGGTTGCCAGGGGCTGTGGGGAGGGGAACAGGGAGAGTCATCATTCAACAGAGTTTCAGTTCTGCAAGATGAGAAAGTTCTATAGATCTGTTGCACAACAATGTGAATATACTTAATGCTACTGAACTGTAAACTTAAAAACGGTTAAGATGATTTAAAAAAAAATGAGACTGAAGAAAGATACATTCTTCTCCCTTATCAAAGAGATTCCCTCCAGGGAAAGAAACAGGAGAGTGATCCGTCACTGAGGAGAAAGGAGGAGTGTGTAGGAATATCCCAAGCTAAAGTTTTTTATGTATTTCATCCATTTTTCTCATAGAAAGTATTACACACAGTGGTTGGTGCAGAAGTATTAACGATGAATCCCTAAAGTTAACTACCATTTATACTAAAATTTCTATAGGAAAATGCACTGTGATTTCCAAACATCCAATTAATAAAACTTTCAAGAACAATATCATTAGGAATGATCTTGTACACCAAAGGAATGACAAGAAGCTTAAATCAAGGGTGCAACTGTATAAATCATTCCTGTAACTTCTACAACTGTGGAATAAGAAGTATATTACAATAAAAGTCAACAAAATACAGAAAACATACCTTATTCCAGAAAGACTGTCAAAGGCATGAAGATCTAATACATTAGCGAGATGAACTCTAAAAGGAAGAAATCCAGTGTAAACTATGGGAAATTCTGTGAAATATATTCAATTAATCAGAGGAAAAAAAAATCTCTAAGACTCTTTTGCCAAAAACGTAGACATAAAGTTTAATCAATATATCATACTATTTTGGGAAACACATAAAAATGACAAGCAAAGAAGAAAAAGCTTGTTGTAAAATTTTTTAATAGAATTTCTTCATAAAATTAAAAAAACAGTGACTAGTATAAGTTCAAGGCAGAAAATTATTTGATTATTGCTTCAATAAACTATATATATTTTTATTTATACTTTCAATTGTCTTTTCAATCCTGGGAATTTATGAGCTTGATTTCAAATACATTTTACAGACAAAAAAAAAAAACCCTCAGTTATAGAACTGGAACTTTTCAAAGCAGCAGTTTATTACTCAAAAGATGAAATGTGGGACGTGAAGCGAAGGCACTGCCGCAGTACAGTACGTTCCCTTCAGGACGTCTGGATTTCATTTACTTCACTCCCCGCCTTCCACGATATAACAGGTAGTATTTTAAGAATACAAGGAATCAAACAACTATTCTAAGACCCTAATCTACATCCAAAGAGTGGTTTATTTCCTTCAGACCAGGGTTGCATAGACTGAAACACCCCAGTTAGCACTCTACCTGAATAAACATTATTTCCATGGGAATTATTTAGAGGTAATTGTGGCCTATCAGGAAAGCAGTGTTTCAAACCAGCAGAGAATATCATATCACAGACAGCATTCATTTTGGTTTAAATACATATACAAAGACTAGTGAATGAATTCCAATGTTTACGTGAGCCTGTAAAACAGTAGAGGACAGTGATTTCTCTATAATCAAAGCTATGATGAAGGAATGTTTCAGGAAAACGACAACATAATGAATTTCAAAATTAGAGTCCAGGAATTTGCCAAACATGTAAGTTCTCTTACAAGGAAAACAAAACAGTCAAATTCAAGATTTTTAAAAATACGCCAACATGTAGACCAAACCACCTCTTCTAACGTAGGAGTGAGGTGCACTGCCTGCTTTGCTGATTCTCAACAGTCTGCCAAATATTCATGCCTGTGGCAACAATACTGTTTGATCAGGAGTACTTATCCCAGCACAAGGCAGACAAATTCCCATCTTACTAAAAGAGTAATACTCCAAAGTTATATGCACATAAACTATAACAACACTGGAAATTCTGGACATTCTAGATGAAAAGAATCAGGAAAATCATCAAAGAAGTAAATATTCCATAAAGAAATTTGTAAATATCATCTTACATAAGAGATCAAAGCCTTAACATTAAACACATGTCCATTTTCACCATGACAGTTGAGTAAATATTTGTACTAATATGTGACAAATGAATGAACTTCTCCCCCAAGTTTATCATCTTTACCTTAGGAAACAGCTAGTTTAAAAAGTACACCTGCCAATTGTCTGAATATCAAAACTCAGGCCAACTGTATGAATACCAAAAGTCAGTTTGGAAACACAAGTTTCTAAAGTAAACAGTTTCATTCTGACACTGTTCTTAAGAATCCATGTCACACATTTAGAAATAATTCTGCTTGATACGCAGAATCTTTTGATATTTCCAAAACACACAGGATCAACACTAGATCTGTACAGGTTAAAAATCTACAGAGAATAGAGTCCCCACTGAGGCTGCCTCAATCCAGCCTCTGCCCTTGCTCCTGAGGCAGAGCTGGTAGTCCTGGGGGTGCTGAGGTGCATGCCTCTCTTTTCTGTACATGTGTGGAAGGGAATGGAATAGGATTGGCGGAGCTCTGGTCTCCCACCTGGACCAGACTGGGGCTCTCCGCTACGGGGACCATTGAGGGGTGGGGACGCACTACAGCAGTGTTGGAGGCGAGGGGGCAAAAAAAAAAAAATCTACAGTGAATAAAATAATACCAGTCTCTCACTGTATCTCACCAGATTCTCAATGGACAGTAAAACAGGAAAAGTCTAAGGTTCCAGATTAGAGTTACCATGGACCTGCCCCAAATCTAGTAACCCCACAGAAAATAAATTCCTTTACTCATCCAATTAGAAAACTAATTTCCACGGCATAAAATATACTTAATTTCCTCCTTTAGAGATAATAGCATCAGATATTTTCAAAACAGTAATACAAAAAAATAAAAATAAAAAGACTACCACCATTAATTTTTACGTGGTGGGGAGGGGAGTTCAGCGGCTACCCCGGGGTTAGTGTCTACTAGTCATCTTTCCAAAGTTCAATCAGTCTCCTAAACAGGAGCCACCAGCTAATCCCAGATCTACGAACTGTCAAACCCATCCAATGGCTAAGTCCTGAACTCTAGAACCAGATTTCTGAAGGCCTTCCCCAGTGGCACCTCAAACTTAGTGTCTACAAAACTCAACTAAACACCTTTTACCAAATCCCTGCTATCACTACCTCACCCGCAAGTTGCTCCCCATTCTGGTACTTCCTTCCATGGAGAACTGCACCCATATTCAATCCTCCCAGGACTCATACTGCTTTTAAAACCTTTCACTGACTCCTTGCTGCCCACAGAAAAAAAATCCAAAGTATATGTCATTGCATTCAAGATCCTTTGTGGAAAGTTCTCCATCTCTTCAGTCACACCTCTTTTTCTCTCTGCCACACACCATGTGCTCTAGCTGTTCTAAAATACTCACAGGTCCCTGGAGTACAAAATCTTCCCATGCCTAAAAAGCCATTCTACTCTTGTTCATCTGAAAAAATCCTATTCATTCTTCAAGAGGTCGATAATCACATCCTCAGTCAAAATTTCCTGAATTTTCATCAAGAAGAGCTGAGTAGTTGTTCCTCTATGTTCCTGTTCTTATAGGGCCCTACATAATTAATACTCCTGTTATACTGATAATATTTAATATATTGGGTTTTGTTTGTTTACTTCTGTCTCCCCCAAATGACTCATCACCTACTACAAAGGCAGAGTTTTTGCCTTATCCATTGCTTAAATCCTCAAAAAGCCAAGAAATGCCTAGCAACTAATAGAATGCCCAATAGTTTGTTGAACTGATTAACTTATTACTGAACAACTGGATTTTGGTTTTCTTCTGTTCGGTCCTCTGAAATCTGCAAGATTAAAAAGGAGTCAGGAAGAAATAAGAATGGCTCTTCTGATCTTCCACCCCTACTTCTGAAGTCTACGTGGCCCATTAGAACTTCCATTTGCTTCAAAGTCAACTTAAGTCTTACCAATAAGACAATGTTACACCTGATTCTTATTCCTCAACTTCAATACTCAAGGTAAGCCTTTTCTACATATGCTTACAGCAGTCTTATTATTGTCAGTTTTACTACTATCAGCGTTTGTCAACCACAAAATGCTTGAGGCATTAAAATTTAAAAACAAAAAAACAAACACAATAAAACAAAACTTCCATCAGTGATTTCCACCATTTTGTTAAAAACCAGATCTCTTGTTTCTAAACTGGGAAGGCTCAAGTTGCTGTGCCTCAAGGAATTGGGGGAAATATTTAATGTTAAGATTCATGACCATGGTAAGAATTCTACCATGGAGGTCTGATCTTCATTGAAAAAGATCCTAATCCAACTTCAGTCCTCACAGCAAGGAAGTACTATTTCAGAAAGTCCCTAGATTCTCAGATACAATGGCAAACACAAGACACTGAAGAAACAAGAAAAAAAATTTTTAAAAAAGGAGATTTTATTCATTTGCTCATTCATCCATTTGAAGCAACTAAATTTAATCACTATATGTTTACTGTTCTATAAACATAACAGAACTGTTAGAAATGTCATAGAACCATCAAAATTGTTACACAATAATCTCTTCAAGATAAAACCTTTACACGGGACGTAAAGGTTTAAAATGAAAACAGAAAGAAAAATTAAGCAAAGTAAATCCAGGAGCCTGTAAAAACTGATCTGAGATGTTTGTAAATATGAACCAAATAAATGCTATTACAGCGGAACCATAGCTATTGATGGATATGGTTTCTAAAAACTTATTTCACTTTCTGTGGTCGTCTGTGCATCACTTTGTAATGAAGAGAAAATTTAGGGAGAAAGAAAATGGTAAAATGCAAGAGAAAGAAGACTAATAACTGAGGAATGGCTCTGGTATGAGTTAGGCGATCAAAGGTTTTCTACACTGGAATCTGAAATGCAGGGAGCACATTCGGCGTTTACTTGTGGGAGACTTACGCTAAGGGCATCCTTCTGCCACTTCCACCCGCAGATGAGTGGCTTTTGAGAATGCACACCAAGTTAATTCCCCAGCTGTCCGCACGCACACAAGCAGCTGTCCCCGCTCATGCCTACTGCCCAGGGCAGTCTGTCAGCACCTCTAACCTCTGCTGCGCAGATGAGCCTCTGAGCAAAGCCCGCTGCTGCACTTCCAAGGAAAGAATCTCTGAATTAAGAACTGCGTTGGCACTGGACTGCCAGCCCTGAGACCCACAGCTGCTGGCTGCATGTTGCTGGGTCTCTCAGCTGCTGAACCATTCATTCTTGCTAAAAAATGAGCTTAATGATATATCCCTGTAAGAATTTTCTGAAATCATAATAGCATTCATTGGAAAACAGAATTCAATCCAAAGAAATACAATTCACAGATGTTTCAAGAATATGTCTATTTTAGAAAGTACTGCACATCTGTATGAACAGAATAAAAAGACAGAAGAACCTACAGGAAATGGACATAAAGATAAACTTAAAGATAAAGGTTCCTCTATTTTTACATGACAGATTATTTTTGCAGCTATACAAAAAACTTAGAAGTTTTTAGAAAATATTAGAATGCCATTTAAGTACCTCAAGCTAAGATGATTCCTAATAACATACTTTTAGGGATTTCTATACTAGTTACTTTTCTGAGTGGATGAAAAGTCCTATGTTTTCTTCCTCATGAAACAAAAGCACAGCCACCCAGCCTTACCATGGCTCTGTAGTCTTGCTACAACAAGAAGCAAACTATTAACCAAATATGCCAAACTAATTTATAAAGAACATTCAAAACATTTTGGGGCCCCATTTTTTAAAAAGGCACATGTATCTTTGTTATAAAAGAATCAGGCATATTTATCAATTACTTAATAATTATTATTAACTAAAATTATTTACTGTCAATATTAGTAACGGCTTTTAAAAGTACCTTGATCTTTGTGTTTCTAAAATTTTTCCCAGTCCATTTATGGATCTGAAATAAACATAAAAATAAAGAAGGGTAAAAAGGTAAATGTTAAACTTTTTAAAGATCATAAAGCATATTATTTCTAAAACAGGAAATAAGCATATACAAATATATCTGGAGAAAAAAACCAGAAAAACAAAACTTACATTTTTTTATAGCTTATTATTTTTTTTCTAATCATAAATCAGGTATATTCCACTTAGGTATTAAAACATGACAGGCAAAAATCTACTGCACAACTGACTAACTGGGGAATACTTTGTGATTTATAAAGAGACCCTTCACATTAGAAAAAATGATTCATAGCCAGTAATTCTAATGTTCTCAAAGTGAGTAGATAAATCAAGATTTTTACTGATACTCAATTTTCCACAAGCACACATCGTGGAAATGCCTATACACAGGCTAGAAATAAAAACCTAAAAAGTTGTGAGTGGCTTTGACCCAGCCCGTCCTCGTTTTCACAGTAACAGGAAGTCAGGTATCCAGGTTCTTCCACAAAATAACCTCTTCGTTCCCTAACTAGAATCTCTACCCGCTCTGCCAGTCCTTCCCTTTCTGGTATTACTGAGATAATGAAACAGGACTCCCTCACCAAAAATACTTGTTAAATTCTTTTCAACATACTATACACCTCATCTATTTATCTTTATACCATCAATTCCATTGCCTTCAGTGTTACTTGCTGAATGTATGTGCCTTTTGTTCAAGCTTATTCTCATGGGTAAGGTTTCCCATCTACAATGATTCTAAGGCAAGTCTCTCTACCATTTCACAAAGTTCTTAATCTTTTCTACTTGAATATACTGTATAACCTGATGGCCACTTCCTCTCAGATATGTTCACCTTCTTCCAACTCCCCAAATCTAATGCCCAGTCAGTTGCAAGGCTGATGTACAATGGAGGGTCAAAATCCAAAGGGTCTGTAATTTATCAAAGCACTGTGTCCAAATTCTTTCCTGGTACTGCTGTACAGAGCAGGCTGGCAAACAAAATTTAGGAGACCAGAGTCAAAAGGGGCAAGAGAAGGAATCTCCATTCACTGCTTTCATCTTTCTAGACTTTTCCAAAAATATCAACCATTTTTCTATTTCCTTCATTTTTACTCATTGTAGCTTGAAATTACTATGTAAACCAGGAAAAAAAGTTACACTCTATTAATGATAATAGTAGCTAACAGAGCACTTACTATGTGTCAGGCACTGTGCATAGTTTACCAACAATGTCTCATGAACACTTAAACCAAACTTAATGAAGTAGGTATTCTTTCCTGTTTTAGAGATGAGAATTAAAAAGAACACAGCAAGAAACAGACCAAGGAGTAGAACCCAACCAACCAGATTCTAAAGTCCATCCTCTTAAACACTATGCAGCACTACCTGCACTACACATGGAGATATTATTAGTTTTTTATAGTAAAGACTCAAAGGATATTAACATTAAAATAATGTGCAGAAAATGTGCAGAAAAATATGGATTTCTTTCCTCTTCAATTATTCATCACTGCAACCAATCTTCTCATGAGCCTTGCCTTTATTGATTCAATTTATAACATACTATATGAACTGGTACTGACAGAATCAAAATCTGATGCCAGCAGATTATACTCATTAAAGATGACTAATAATAAAAGCTATTGGATGTCTCTTTGTAGATGGCATTTATTAACTGCCTTAAAAAATAATTCAAAGTCCCTGAACTCTAATCTCATTTGAAAAGTCCAAATGACTGTGGATCATTTAGCATATATTTGAGTACCATTCATACTGTCCTATGCTGACCAACCCTGGCCATGGACACTGAAGACATTAAAGCAAGCTGGGAGACAGGCACGTTTAGTTGACAGTCAAGGAAGACAAAGTCAGTGAGGGTTCAGGGCAAGGAGACCACCTGAGACAGGGGAGATTTCACAGAGAGCGAGGGAGAAAAGGAGGTGACGGGACAACTCTACAGAATGGATGAAATCGCTTAAAAAAAAAAGAAAGCAAAGAAAAACAGAGACAATGAAGGAATTCAAGGACTGGCAGAGTGAGAGTGAGAACATGCAGAGTAAAGAAAGGATACGGGAAGACACATCCATGGGAAAGTAAATCGTCCTGAGTAAAGTGAGAGAACTTCCTGCAGGCCAAGAGTCAAAGAGAGACAGGAAAAGGAGGCTGGAGCCAGAAGACCCTGAGTATCAGTCTATGAATTCTAACTGCATTCTCTAAAAAATGGGGAATGACTTTATATACTTACTTTTACATAACAGTCAATTAGGCATCAACAATAAATGACTCCAGAATGGTACTTGAAGTAGGTCAACTTTGAACCTTAAGTTTCTACAGGGTAATACAGCAAAAATCTTTTATATAGTACACTTTGGATTTGTAGGTAGTTAACACTTAAAACTTCATACCTAATGGCTGTTCTTAATTTGCTTAAATCCTCTTCTGAAACCAAGTCTGTTTTATTAATGATGATGATATCTGCCAAAGCAACTTGCCTAAATTAGCAAAGAAAGAACCGATGTCAAAAGAGAAATGTTAAGAAATTAAAAATAGAAACATCTCCTTCAGATCAAATAGCATTAAGAACTATATAGTACTCTGTATGGTAATTGATTTTACTCCTATTTATCATTCTTCAAACAGTAAGAATAAACTGCATCCATTACTATATAAATTCAGATTTCATATGTATTCATTCAAAAAATATTTACTAAGTGCTCTCACTTGCTACTCTCAAACTACAAAGATAAACCCCCAAAAGTTTACAATCAAGGATCATTTTCAACTCAAAATTTTCTTTGTAAAGAAATGCATAAAATTCAGATATTAAATATGGTAAAAATATGGACAGTCTACTGACTAAAATATTCCATGTTATCACATGGAATTTTCAAAGAAATAAAACAAATTAACATTAACACTAAACAGTTTTTTTTTAAAACCACACTTCAGAAGATACATCAGGATCCTGAACAAATATCTTCTTCATCACTATAAATATGTTTTTCTCTGTAAAATAGATACACAGACATTCAAGTTAAAGAATGTTATTCTGTCCCATTGACAGAATGCTAGATAACAAAATAGCTTACTATAAATAGAAGTTCTATTTTCTTTTTTTTTTTTTAAGGATTTTATTTATTTATTTGAGAGAGAGAGAATGAGAGATAGAGAGCACGAGAGGGAAGAGGGTCAGAGGGAGAAGCAGACTCCCCGCTGAGCAGGGAGCCCGATGTGGGACTCGATCCCAGAACTCCAGGATCATGACCTAAGCCGAAGGCAGTCGCTTAACCAATTGAGCCACCCAGGTACCCGAAGTTCTATTTTCTATTAACAGGAGTAGTAGAGCTGAGGATTCTTTAAATTTTCCTCAATTCTTCAGGAAATTTTAATCACTAGGCTATTTATTCCTAATTCCAGTTTTATGCTACCTGAAGATATAGCCAATTAGGTCAAATGACATGGCCAAATTCTCAAAAATAAATTAACTTTAATTTATTGAAAAAGCAAGTTTCAACAGTATGTACATCATAATCCCATTTCTGTTTAAGTAAGTGTTCTATGAATAAAGATTAAATGTGGATGGGGCACCTGGGTGGCTCAGTTGATTAAGCGACTGCCTTCAGCTCGGGTCATGAGCCCCCAAGCCCCGCATCGGGCTCCCTGCTCGGCGGCGGGAAGCCTGCTTCTCCCTCTCCCACTCCCCCTGCTTGTGTTCCCTCTCTCGCTGTGTCTCTCTCTGTCAAATAAATAAATAAAATCTTCAAAAAAAAAAAAGATTTAATGTGGACACCTCAAAATATAAAGTCACTATCTTTAAATTGGAGGCCTTTTACATTTAACTTTATTTATTTAAGATTTATTTACTGAGAGAGAGAGAGTGAGTGGGGGAAAGGGCAGAGGGACAGGGTGAGAGAGAGAGAAGCAGACTCCCTCCTGAGCGAGGAGCCTGACACGGGGCTGGATCTCACACCCAGAGAACATGACCTGAGCCGAAATCAAGTCACTTAACCAAACGAGCCACCCAGGTGCCCCATCTTTATTGTGGCTTTTATGACACTTCACTTATTTTCTAATTTGGCTTCTTTATATTTTCTATAATAAATATATTTTTAATAAGGAAAAAAATTATAAAAATGTTTAAGTTCAGTCTAATCTGAATCATACCTATATACCCAATGCAGTGTTCAGGCAGGATTACAGCACCACAGAGCACTATAGTCCAAAATGAGAGGGAGCCAACTGCTTGTTTGTAGTCTACTATTTATGTCTGGATCACACTTAGCAAATCACAGGGAGACTCCCCCTTAACCCCAGCAGCAGACCTAGCAACCACGGTATATCCCGAAGCCTTTTTCCCCCATTAGCAAGAATATGCTTAGGGTAGGCAAACTGATTTAAATATTTATAAGTCTAAAGACAGCCCAATTAGGAACATAAAGGTATTTAAGCAAAAAAATGTTCTAAATGCCAATTAAAACTATTTCTGTATTTATTTTGTTCTGAGTAACAGTGAATACATGAATCAAATGAATTACTGTTGAAGAAGGCAGTAAGTGAACCAACTCTTTTCTTTATAATCCTCTTGAATCCCAATGACATCATAAAAGAACAAAAACCCAGTTTTAAATGTTCACTGCTCCCAAGCACCTTTCAAAGAACTGCTGTGCCCAACACTCATTTTATGCTACATATAAAAGTTTTAAATAAAATTTTAGTTATCAGACCATTATAAGTAGCAGTAATTCAATTACAGGGGATAAAGACAACAAATTTTCCTTGACTATGTTTTTATATTTCTCACTTTGGTTTTGGTTTTCATAATAATTGTCTCTTTTCAATTAGCCAGTAATCAATATATACTTTAAATATGAATACCTAGAAGCTTCATTGATAAGGCCATCCGGTTTTTCTTCTTCTAAATGCTAAACAAAAACAAAGTTTGAAAAAAGTTACTGTGGGAAAACACAAACACTAATGTCAACACAAAGAATTTTACCTTGGAGACTCCTTTCTTGCTTCTAATATACATTTCAACAAGTTCTATTACTGAACACACAAATGCAGAACTAATTTTTCTAACTGAAAGCATTTTATTCCCCATTTGTAATTGTTTTCCTACAGTGACTCTATTGGGGGTGTTTGGGGGAGGGGGCAGGACTTAAATACTGTCCCCCTGACACCTCCTCTTCCTTAAAAGGAAAACCCTCCAGATTTAAATAATGTCAATAAAAACAAAGAGCATTACAGTTCAAATTATAGGCCTTTTCCTTTTTCACAAAACTGTTTTTGTTCTAAATATTCATTATTACTTATATATAAAAGAGATAACCACCAAAATAGACTTTCTTAAATCTAATACACTTCCATCCATTCCGGTCCCAGACCCCACTTCCCACCCCAGCATCACACACAATATGGACTCAGTGCTGAGCCCTTTCTATTCCTGAAACAAGCTGTGGGAAGGCCACAGCCCCAATTCTAGCCTAAAAGCAGCTGACCATTTAGAGAAACAGACACCTGAGTGACCTGGCCCCTCAGTGCAACTGTTTACTTTGCTGACCTCTCCAGAGTCAAGCTAGCTCCAAAAAAATATTGTGACACTGACATAGGGGCCCACAAGGTAGCTGTCATCTCTCTGGAAGTGGTTATTATTTTTCCATAATTCTATTTAAATCCCTAAAGGCATCAATGCCAAAAGGTTCGTCTCTGCAAAACATTCCACCTTCATTACTTTAACCTTTAATAGACGCTCCCTGTCACAAGAAAAAGCTGCCTACTGAGGTTAGAGGCAATTTGATTATATTGATATTTTTTGTATTTGAAATCAAACTTCACAAATTCTTAAATCATTTTACATACATTATCTCATTTAGCCTTTCTAAGAATTAGAAGAAATGGCTATTCTCATTTTATAAAGGAAGAAACTAAATTTAATACTGTCACTGTCACAGGATACTCTTTTATAGGGTTATTTTTCAAAAACTGAAAACATGTGCTATAGAAGTAAAATGATAATTTTAAAAACTTATGAATGAAAGCTTTTTATGTCACATAAAATCAATCTTCGATACAGATGTTACATAAATATTAACAATCACGTAAGACTATACTCATAGAGAGTACCTAAAAGTTACATTCAAAATTACTATATTATTGGGGCGCCTGGGTGGCTCAGTTGGTTAAGCGACTGCCTTCAGCTCAGGTCATGATCCTGGAGTCCCGGGATCGAGTCTCACATTGGGCTCCCTGCTCAGCAGGGAGTCTGCTTCTCCCTCTGACCCTCTTCCCTCTCGTGCTCTCTGTCTCTCATTCTCTCTCTCTCAAATAAATAAAATCTTTAAAAAAAATTACTATATTATTATTATTAGTGTATCAAAAACTGTTCCTTGCCAAAAGACAAAGTTTACTATTTTTCCTAATTATTCTTGGCCTGAGGCTACTGCAAACCCTATTATTACGTCCTGTAGAGAATAAGGCTGTTACCATCCTGGAAATAGTACCTGGCACCAGGCTCAAAAAATATTTATTGAATGAATTCTAGTTAACACCCCTATTTGTTGACAAAGATAAGTAGATGTTGTTATTTGAAATATTCTATATAATGTGCAGCAACAAATCCCCTTCTATTCAGCAGTATACCTATCTAATAAAGATGTATTTTTAGCAAGGCACCTGTTTCTGAAAGATCCTGGAATATTCCAGGATTTGAAAATTTGAAATATTTTTCAAAATATTGTATTGTTGACCTTTTGGAAGCTTTATTTACACATGAATTTGGGGCTATGTGGCTGTGAGTTGGTGGGGTATAAAAAAAGATATGGCAGGAAAATTAGATATTTTATTTTTGAATTTCCATACCTTTCCATAAATGGAACAGTAGTTTTACAAAGTAACCCATGTTTTTAACACATTTACTTCTCCAGAAGATTAGAAATCTACACTCAAAGCTAAGTGGGAAAAACCAACATTTTACTACCTTCAGGCAATCAAGAAGTACCAAATATAAAAACATGTTAAAATCCCCAAAATAAAAACAGACTAATATGTACAATTCTATTATGGATAAGGCATGTAATAATCATATAAAATTATAGAAAAAGATAAAAGCCCTGTTCTATGCATTTTTGAAGGCCATATAAACATAAAGAAATAATAAATGCACACTAACATTTATTTTCTCTGGGTATCAGCCCAATATTTATTTTCCTTATGCAACTTCCTTCCTCCCCAAGTCAAACTTTGCAAAAAGACTAAAACCAGTGTCTTTTATTCAAAGGGACATTCTCCAATATTGGTTACTCTGTCGGATAAATTCCATTTATAAAGTTAAAAAAAATGGAAATTTTGATATTCTATGCTACCTGCACAGGCAAGGAAGGAAAACATCTGGAAATTTTTTTTCAAAAATTTTAGAGTGTGTGTGTCTGTGTGTGTGTGTGTGTGTGTGTGTGTGTGTGTGTGTGAATGTATACATATGCCCAAAGGATTCCTCACCTCTGCTGAGAGACTATGGCTTTTGCTTATATATTAAAAAAGACAAAAATGGTTTTGGTACTAATTAACCCGACACTTCCCAAAAGTCAAGGTTCAACCTCCAACTCAGCACACAGTAAGAAAGAAAGAAACCCTTTGAAATAACACCACTGTAGACCCGACTTCAATAAGGGCTAGCGGGTGTCCTC
The DNA here is from genome assembly GCF_037043125.1 of Eumetopias jubatus. NCBI lineage: Eukaryota > Metazoa > Chordata > Mammalia > Carnivora > Otariidae > Eumetopias > Eumetopias jubatus. The sequence continues at coordinate 10,951,732 of NW_028274821.1, read as the reverse complement.
TTCTGCAGAAACAGAAACAAGCTGGACCAAAAAGAAGAGAGCAAGATAGGGGAAAACACTGGTGTTGACCAAAATGGAAGAAATCTAGTGTCAAAGATGTCAGACAACATTTAAAAAAAGCAGCAGCTCTCTCCTCTCAACGGACTGGTTATAGATCTGATGCTATTTCAGCTGTTAGAAAACGATTATTGCATAATGTCAGTCTATTTATTTTTCCAGTCTTTTCCAAGCCAAACTGTTTTCTGACTGAATTGTTTCAACAGCTAGCGCAATATAACAGAAGAGCCAAAAAGAAACCTCTCACTTGACCTTTCCTGTGTAACTTCATCCATTGATTCTATTGCATTAAATGCTGTCACATTTGTAGAACTGAAAAGAACAATGTTGGTAGCCTGGGTGTCAAGTCCTGAGAATAGAGAGCTGTCATTTGAAGTTGTCCAATTCTTTGCCCGTGATTAAAAAATGAATATTTCAGATCAATGGGTGACAATCCCATTAGAGTGATAGCCCATGATATCAATTACCACTTCAGTTTCAATTTGGCTCCCTGGCCACAGGGTACCATTTCTCAGCTTTACTTGTGATGGGCTGGCTCTTTGAAGCATGACACCCTTAAATTGCTGCCCATTATCCAAGTGTCATTACTTGTACTGCCTCAGAATTCTCTGAATCACAAGCAGCTACTGGGGTCAAGCTTTGCAACCAGAGGAATTGGACAAGTGAGCAAATTCTTTATACAAAGGAAAAGTTATTTATCTGGCATCTGACTTAAAAAATCTAAAGTTTCCATTATCCTGACAGTATGTCAGTTTTGTGTAGGTATATTGATTTAATAATTTAAGAGGTTTTATCAAGGTGGCAGGAGGTTAAACGTTTACTGTGTTTGCATTATTCAGAATGTTGCTTTGTTTATTTGGCCTCAATTACACTGATAATAGATTCTATTTAACTCCTCTGCAAATCTAAATATACATATAAAATTATTCCTGTAATCATAAATACATAAAGAGTTTAACTCTGGGTATGATACCTTAAGTCTATCAAGAAGACAAATAAAATATCTTAACTGCTATCTCTTCTGTAGGTATCCCAAATTTGGTATTAAATGCATGTAAGAGATGAATTCAGACATGCCTATAATAAACATCCAGAATGAAGAATTTTATTTATTTTGCTTCCTCCATAAATATTTTGTTAGAAATATCATGGTTTCAGAAGAGTCGGAATTTTTCTGAGTAAAATTGTAATATCTGGAATCTTTCTTTGATTCTTAAGATGACTAATAAATTTGGACTCAAAATCTACAGAGAAATTATTTTCCAAATATCTCAAATTAGGCAGCTCTATTCCTGAGGGAGACAAAGGGCCAGTGAAGGGATAGTGGTAACCACTTAACAAGCATGCTCCACCAACTGAACTAGCCAGGTGCCCCGGAAGGAACACTTTCAAATTAACAAATTAGATATATGTCGAGTAGAATACAAAATGGACGTGCATTTTTATTTAAACTTCTAAGAAATGATTACTTAGGGGGCTATCCACATCCCAGAGTGGGACCAGGAGATGGAGGATAATTTCATTCTCTTTTCCCTTTAGTAGTATTTCACTTGGAAAGTTGAAAAATATTGTTTTATTTTATGCAACAACATGTTTTTAAAAATCTTACTAAGTGCATTTTATGAATAGAAGTCCATTTAAATGTATTTGAAGAACTTGGTAGTTATGAAAACATTCACAGGAGGATACCTTTTAAAGGAGAGTTTCTCCTCACTGCACCTATGTATAAACCCTGATCTCTTCAAAGTAAGGTAAAGCAATTATTTTTTAATGCAATTATTTCCAGTTTGTGTCTGGTAGCAGTTTAACAAGAGAAAAAAGTTCTCATATGCTTTCTCAAGCTCAATTTCTTCTATCAAATAGAAAAACTCATCAACAATGGGGTTGAGTCCCAGTAAGGAGTTACACATACACAAACTTTATCCTGTAATATCATCATTACAAAGTATTACACTTCCAACTTCTATCATATCAAGCCAGAGTAACAGAAAATACTTAATTTTAAAACACAATAATTAAAAGACACACAAATTTCATCTATTGTTCACGATAGTTAAAAAAAAAACTTTTTGTTAAAATATTCAAACAAAACTGTAGAAAAAAAATAATATAATCAATCCCCATAAACCCAGCTTTTAACAAATAATTAGCAACTCACAGCAATCTTTCAACTTACTTTTAGTCCATATTTTGAATCCACAACAGTTATGATACCTACAAAGGAATATATCTTTTAATCACCTCTATGCTTGAGAATGAAAATCACAACTAACCTATATCAGTTCATAAATGTTACTCAATAAAATATTGGTTTTTCTCTTGCCAAAGCTGCAATTTAATTCAATTCCATGAACAAGTAGGCACATTTCAAATGTGTACTGAGTGCCTAGTACCATTTTAAGGCATTAGGGAGGTTATAAAATAATTTTTTAAATCAAATAAACAAAGAAGTAAATAAGAAAATAAGATATTTCTGGCCTTTAAAAAGCTTTAAATCCAAAACATGATGAGACAAATTCCATAATATAAACTGGAATGTGATAAATTACACAAGACAGGTTATTTCCAGTTTATATATTCACATTATCAAAATCAAGACTTCTCTTAACATTTAAATTACTGCTTAACAAATCTAAGATGCCTTAAGATATCTTATTCCTAATAATTTGCACCAAATCTAACTCATACAAGTATTTTCCATAACATGTACCTAAGTTTCCAAATGGTCAATTAGTTTGGCAATCTCTGAATTTTATGCCAAATAATTTTTTCAAATGGTAACAGCAGAATGAGTCTGATGATGCCTAGGGAATTCAACCAGCTCCATGCTGCATATACTAGAGCCAAATGACTGGGCACAGTCTTAAATTTCACTCTTGAGTCTGTGGAAGACCTGGTTTAAAGAAAGGTAAAGGGTGGGCGGGGCATAGTTACTTCATTCAGAAAGTTTCTATATGTCTTACACGAAGTCTATGAATACAATTGCCCAAAAGTGTTAAGGCAAAAAAAGTAAGGGGTGGGGGTTTTGCTTAATTCTTATCTTCAGAGGAAAATGAAAGCAGAAATATGATCCTCATACTGTATATTTTAAATAAAATAAAAAACTCTCTAACATAGTTAGTACATAAACAGAGGATATAAGAAACTGACATAGCACTTTAAAAGGAAAACCTTAGTGGAAGCACTAAATTGAGAGCTGACATTAAGATCTGACATCTAGTTCTACCACTCTCTGGGGCTTTGGAATCTTACTTCATCATCAAACTAAACAAGTTTAAAAAGATTAAAATTATAATGTGAGCAGAAAAAAAAACTTAACCATAACATTTTACTTGAAAACAAAAGAATATTTGCTTTTTAACTTACCATCAAGATAAATATCAACCCCTAATTCAGCATCAACCCAAAACATAGAAGCTACAGCACCTGAAAAATATGTAAAATATTCATCAAATAAAAATATTTATTCAAACTGAGAAACACTATTCTACCCAGGCTGTTTTAATGTGTCCTAAAAGAATTAGCAGGTGAACACATATACAAATTATGTATGGCTTTCCAAACTTCTTTATGGGAATTACAACAACAGAATCTTTTACTATTTATACTCATTTCTTCCCCTCTCCCTTTTCTGTCCCCCCCGAACAAAAAAAAGAAAGAAAGAAAAACAGATCAGCTCTTATCACATACAAACCCAACACCAAGCTTCTATCAATGTCATAGTAATCTGCCAATAGATACTACCAAATAATTTGGGCACTACGGATATGTGCACACGGGACTTTTTATGTTTTCTCTTCCAAATTTAATAATCATACAGTTCACAAATAACGAATTCTCTCTCTAAAGGGAAGCAAAACACAACATAGATAATTCAGAAGCCACTTGACCGAAAAAGGGAAAAACTTGCAAGTTTTATAGAAGGAAAAGAACAGAAGGCAAAATTATACACTCTATAAGAGCATTACTAGTAAAACCTTATACTATTTGTTTAATATTGATATAAAATTTGGATCTGAGGAAAAAGAACTTCTAAGTAAGAAATTAAAACTTGTTTTTGACACTGGTTCAGTAGCAAAGCACACGCCCTGATCAGTTTGCCATTACACAAGAAAAAGAAAACTGGCAGTAAAAAAAGTATTTGATTTTTCAAAGCATCACAGGTCCAGTTAGTGACAGGGCTGTCCAAAAGAATGAGTACTGGGGAAAAACAAGGATAACTGAACTCATACCCGAGTCTGAAGCTGTCCACCTACACTGAGGAGATGTGGTCCCCCAAGCATCACTGTGTCAAGAGCGAAATACCTGTCAGCTGTCTACAGTGATTACTCATGCAAGATAATAGCAAGGGCCACAAGATCTAATGGTTTCCTGATACCTATTGATTTTTTCCCCAAAACTTAATAGTTTTCCAATTTGACTGAAATAGGATTTGTGAGTAACAGGGGCGAATCAATGCCTGTTCTTTTCAAGGAAATTACTTTACCATGACAATTATTTAGCTTAGAACTGGAGAGTGTCAGTCTCCTAAACGGGAAACAACTGAATTGCCAATAAGAATTTTCTTCACTTACTTGGCTAACATCATGATTTTAATTAATGAGGGAGAAAAAAGTAAATCTACTGTGAGTATCATTACCCCAAACAATAAGTCATAAAAAAAAGTCTTAATTTTTTTCACTCAGTAAAATTCCACATTGTTCATAAACCTTTTTTTTTAATTTATGGATTACTATTCAGATAGCTTATGAGTCCTATACAGTTAACATTCGTGTAGTATTAAGTTGAATTGCAAGAGTGTATTAGAGCTTTTTTTTCTAAGTCTGATGTGTATCTTTGGTAATACTTACCAGGCTACTTAAGAAAACTATTTAAAATTTAGATGAAGGTGTTTAGCAAGAGGAGTAAGATGAGAGAATAAGTTAATCAGTAGTTCCAAACACAGGGTGTTTTTTCTCCCCAGGGAATATTTGGCAATGCCTGAAGATATTTTTAATTGTCTCAACTAGGGGAATGCTACTGGCATTTAGTAGGTAGAAGCCAGGGATGCTGTTAAATATCCCACAAGGCAAAAAACAATAAAACAAAACAAAACAAAAAAAACCAAAAACATCCCACAATCCACAAGACAATCCCCTACAAAAAAGAACTATCCAACCCAAAATATCAGTTGTGCCAAGGTTAAGAAACCCCGACCTAGATTATAGAATCTCCTTTATTCAAAACCGATTACAACAAACATTTAAAATAAATAAAATTTTAAAAGCCAAGTTTTATTAGCAGCAACCCAATATACAACCTCCTGCCACAAATTCTGAAGAGTGATACTCTAAATAAGAAACAGAAAGTCCTATGTGACTTCTGAAAATTCTTATTGCTACCCTGACTAATAAGTGGTTGTGGGGAAAAAGTTTACAAAATCCAAATACTTATCAGAAACAGCTTTCAAAATGGCAAGAAGGGGAACTGAGCAAAGAATAAGTAATATAGGGAAAAGTCAACCAAGGGTAAAAGTTTCTAACCATTTCTACATTTTTGGAGGAGGGGGTCACTTTATAGGGCTCAGAGCAAAATGAACTAAAAGGTCTGAAGCTCAAGGTTGTACCTGCACAAGGTATTAATATATTTTCATGAGTAGCTGGAGGAAATTCAGGAGGGGAACACTGGGTACTTTAAGAGAACAGAACCTAGGAGTCATATTGCCCATCTGGCTCTCTCAGTCACCCCTTTTCCTTTGCTTCCCCTTCCCTGCTCTCAGCAAGACCCAGCATTCAAATTGAGGTCCAGGAGAAAAACAAGTTTAGGCAGGATGCGTAAAATATTAAAAATAACACATCAACACCATATGTAAATAGACTTATGTTCTCTACATCAACCTCCAGCTTGCTGAAAAAACAATGCACATATGTTTTTTCAAAGAAATGGAACAAATAATCCTAAAATTTGTATGGAACCAGAAAAGACCCTGAATAGCCAGAGGAATGTTGAAAAAGAAAAGCAAAGCTGGCGGCATCACAATTCCAGACTTCAAGCTCTACTACAAAGCTGTCATCATCAAGACAGTATGGTACTGGCACAAAAACAGACACATAGATCAATGGAACAGAATAGAGAGCCCAGAAATGGACCCTCAACTCTATGGTCAACTCATCTTCGACAAAGCAGGAAAGAATGTCCAGTGGAAAAAAGACAGTCTCTTCAACAAATGGTGTTGGGAAAATTGGACAGCCACCTGCAGAAGAATGAAACTGGACCATTTCCTTACACTGCACACAAGAGACCCAAAATGGATCAAAGACCTAAAATTGAGACAGGAATCCATCAAAATCCTTGAGAACACAAGCAGCAACCTCTTCGACCTCAGCTGCAGCAACTTCTTCCTAGAAACATCACCAAAGGCAAGGCAAGCAAGGGCAAAAATGAACTATTGGGGACTTCATCAAGATAAAAAGCTTTTGCACAGCAAAGGAAACAGACAAAAACCAAAAGATAACCAACAGAATGGGAGAAGATATTTGCAAATATCTTATCAGATAAAGGACTAGTATCCAAAATCTTACCAAACTCAACACCCAAAGAACAACTAATTCAATCAAGAAATGGACAGAAGACATGAACACACATTTCTGCAAAGACGACATCCAAAAGGCCAACAGACACATGAAAAAGTGCTCAACATCGCTCGGCATCAGGGAAATCCAAATCAAAACCTCAATGAGATATTACCTCACACCAGTCAGAATGGCTAAAATTAACAAGTCAGGAAACGACAGATGTTGGTGGGGATGTGGAGAAAGGGGAACCCTCCTATGCTGTTGGTGGGAAGGCAAGCTGGTGCAGCCACTCTGGAAAACAGTATGGAGGTTCCTCAAAAGTTGAAAATAGAGCTACCCTACAACCCAGCAATTGCACTACTGGGTATTTACCCCAAAGACACAAATGTAGGGATCCGAAGGGGCACGTGCACCCCAATGTTTATAGCAGCAATATCCACAATGGCCAAACTATGGCAGAGCCCAGATGTCCGTCAACAGATGAATGGATAAAGAAGATGTGGTATATATACACAATGGAATATTATGCAGCCATCAAAAAATGAAGTCTTGCCATTTGCAATGACATGGTTAGAACTAGAGGGTAAGTGAAATAAGTCAATCAGAGAAAGACAATTATCATATAATCTCACAGATATGAGGAATTTGAGAAATAAGACTGAGGATCATAGGGGAAGGGAGGGAAAAATGAAACAAGATGAAACCAGAGAGGGAGACAAACCATAAGAGACTCAATCTCAGGAAACAAACTGAGGGTTGCTGGAGTGGTTGGGGATGGGAGGGATGGGGTGGCTGGGTGATGGACACTGGGGAGGGTATGTGCTATGGTAGCACTGTGAATTGTGTAAGACTGATGAATCACACACCTGTACCCCTGAAACAAATAATACATTATACATTAAATGAATAAATAAATAGGAAAAAAACAATGCACATATATTACAGCTTAGAAGAAACAAAAAAGAAGATAAAAGGAAAAAAACTGAAGAAATGAACAAGGTATATAAATGACAAAGAACCCATTTTGTTAGGAAACATAACCCAAGAAGCCAAAGAAAATTCTCAAAGGCCTATTCATGATAAGGAACTTAAAAACAACAAAATCAATTAAAAACAAACTCTAAAAGGCAAGATAAAGCAGAGTAACACGATACGGTAGTTTGTGCTAAAGAAATAAACATACAACCAATAAACATATCATTACTTAACGAATTCTTTTAAAACATCATGGAACAGAACAGATACTGGTGGAAACAGAATTACTGACAGAAAGGAACATGTAAGATGACTGAAGTAAATGCAGAAGCAAAAAACAAAACAATTAGAAGATAAAACATATGGAGAACATAAGAAAATTCAATGTAAGGAAAATTGGTGTCATCAAGTGGAGGACCCAATAATTGGACAAAAAAATCTTTATGGTAATAAGGTAAATGCTCCTAAATGAAGAAATAAACCTAGAGATTACAGATTATACTGTAATCCAAGGAAAAATGATTATGAATGACACGTAGATGTACCCTGGTTACATTACTGACCTTCAAAAATAAAGGAAAAAATTGTCAGGCATTTTGGATGAGAAAGCAAGTCACTTTCAAGGAGGCAGAAAAAAATTAGACTTTTCTACACTAACATTCATTGCCCCAATATAATAAAATAATGACCACAAAGCTCTAATCAAAGTGTTCCCTAAGGATATTACCTCCTGCCAAGTTGTTTTTCAACAATGAAAACACCAGGTAGACAGACTCAAAACATTACAGGAAACAACAGCATTAAAACTCAAAAAATATATCGCTCACAAATCCTGATGGAAAAAAAAGGAAATCCAGGCAATCAAAAAATACTAAGAGATCAAGAAGCAATATTTGTTAAGTTCTGAGGGAAGGAAATCATGATCTGGAAATTTTATACCCAAATAATCCTTCAGGTATAAAAACAAAAGACAAGCACTCCCAAGCAAGTATGCAAGAACTCAAGGAAGGAGGGGCGTCTGGGTGGTTCAGGCAGTTGAGCGACTGACTCTAGGTTTCAGCTCAGATCGTGATCTCTGGGTCATGAGATTGAGCCCCGCGTGGGGCTCTGCATTCAGCACGGAGTACTCTTTTTTTAATTTTTATTGTTATGTTAATCACGATACATTACATCATTTGTTTTTGATGTACTGTTCCATGAAGCATGGAGTACTCTTGGGACTTTTCTTTCCCTCTCCCTTAGCCCCTACTCCCAACTCTCTCACTCAAATAAATCAATCTTAAAAAAAAAAAAAAAATGCGAAGGAACACGGCATCCATAGCTTGAAAGGATTACCTGACCATGAAATTCAGTCAATAAAGAGATTCATCAACTCAGGAATGGAGAAGCCACAGTACTGAGGTAATGAGAACTAAAATTGTTTAAGATAGAACCAAAGTGTGAGAGAATGTAGATGTTAGGAATTTTAACACAGCACAGGATAAATCAATCAAAACCAGCAGATGGCACTAAGTGGAAGTGTTCATCTACTCCTTTATGTCCGGGAGTCAAGAAATACTCTGAACTGACACATATAGTTCAAAAACTAACTCGTCCCATTTGTTTATGTTCTTTATAACCTTTTTTCCCCCCTTAACTCATATCCCTTCCAGTGAAAAGGCATTTTTCTGATATTCAGGATTCCTTCATCTCTTTCAAGTTCTCTTTCAATTACATAGTATTTTTTTTTTTTGCTTCTGCCCACCTTTTGAGGAATTTATTAATTTTAATGATATCAATAGTTGATTTGTGGAGTATCTAATATGTGTTGGCTTACATATATATGTGTGGTTTACATATAGAATATACAAATTTTAATTGAGGTAAAATGATATGTGACCTTATATTAGTTTCAGGTATATGGCATGATTCAGTATTTGTATACATTACAAAGTGATCACCACAGTAAATCTAGTTACCATCCAACACCATACAAATGACCCCCTTCATTCATTTCAGCCCTCTAACTCCTTTCCCCTTCTGATAACCATCAATTTGTTCCCCGTATCTGAGTTTTGTTTTGTTTCTTAGGTTTCACAGATCGATGAAATCTAACTTATTTCCCAGAGCATAATACCCTCAAGGCCCATCCCCACTGTTGCAAACGTCAAGTCTATTGTATATATATTGCACATCATCTTTAACCATTTATCCATTGACAGATGCTTAAGTTGTTTCCGTATCTTGGCTACTGTAAATAATGCTGCAATGAACATAGGGGCGCACATCTTTTCAAATTAGTGTTTTCATTTTCTTCAGAAAAATACCCAAAAGTGAAATAGCTGATCACATGAAAGCTCCATTTTTAATGTTTTGAGGAGCCACCATACTGTTTTCCCCAGTGGCTGCACCAATTTGCATTCCCACGAACAGTGTATGAGGGTTCCCTTTTCGCCACATCCTTGCCAACACTTATTTCTTGTCAATTTGACTCTAATAGGTGTGAGGTGATATCATGTTGTGGTTTTGATTTGCATTTCCCTGATAATTAGTGAAGTTGAGCATCTTTTTCATGTGCCTGTTGGCCACCTGTGTATGTCCTTTGGAAACATGTCTATTTAGATCCTCTGCTCTCTTTTCAGATTGTTTTTTTGCAACTGAGTTCTTTACACATTTTGGGTATTAACCCCTTATTAGATACATGATTTGCAAATATTTTCTCCCAGTCAGTAGATTGCGTTTTCATTTTATTGATCGCTTCCTTTGTTGTGCAGATGCCTTTTAGTTTGATATAGTCCCACTTGTTGATTTTAGCTTTACTTGCCTTTGCTTTTGGAGTCAGATCCAAAACTTCAACACCAAGAGCGTTGTCAAGGAGAAAACTACCTGTTTTCTTCTAGCAATTTTATGGTTTCAGGTTTTACATTCAAGTCTTTCATCCATTATGAGCTAACTTTTGTATATTGTGTAAGACAGTAGCCTAGTTTCATTCTTTTCATGTAGCTGGTCCAGTTTTCCCATCACCATTTATTTGAAGGGACCATCTTTTCTTCATTGTATATTCTTGCCTCCTTTGTCACAGATTAATTGGCTAGAAAAGCATGGGTTTATATCTGGGTTCTCTATTCTGTTTCATTAATCTGTGTCTTTTTTATGCCCATACCATATTGTTTTCATACTACAGCTTAGTAGTACAGTTTGAAGTCTGGGACAGTGACATCTCCCATTTGCTCTTCTTTCTCAAGACTGCTTTGGCTATGGGGGGCCTGGGTGGCTCAGGCAGTTAAGCATCTGCCTTCGGCTCAGGTCATGATCCCAGAGTCCAGGGATTGAGCCCCACATTGGGCTCTCTGCTCAGTGGGGAGCCTGCTTCTCCCCCTCCCTCTGCCTGCCGCCCCCCCTTGCTTGTGTTCTTGTCAAATAAATAAATAAAACCTTAAAAAAAAAAAAAGACTGCTTTGGCTATTCAGGGTCTTCTGTGATTCCACATAAACCTTAGAATTAATTATTTGTTCTGGGGCGCCTGGTTGCCTCAGTCAGTTGAGCATGTAACTCTTGATCTCAGGGTTGTGCATTCAAGCCCCATGTTGGGTGTAGAGATTACTTTAAAAAAAATCTTTTAAAAAAATTATTTGTTCTAGTTTTGTGAAAAATGGCATTAAAATTCTGACAGAGGGGCACCTGGGTGGCTCAGTCAGTTGAGCATCTGCCTTCCATTTGGGTCATGATCCCAGGGTCCTGGGATTTGAGCCCCTTGTCAGGCTCCCTGCTCAGCGGAGAGTCTGCTTCTCCCTCTCCCTCTGCTGCTCCCCCTACTTGTGCATGCGCTCACTCTCTCTGTCAAATAAATGAATCTTTTAAAAATTTTTAAAAAATAAAATCCTGAGTTTGCAATGAATATGTATTTTGCTTTGGGTAGTATGGACATTTTAACAGTATTAGTTCTTCCAAACATGAGCATGGAATAACTTTCCATTTAGTTCTGACTTAATTTCTTTCATCAATGTCCTAGTTTTCAATCTACAGATTTATTCCTAGGTATTTTATTCTTTTTGATGCAAATTGTTTTGTTAGGCTTTTTGCAAGGATTGTTTCCTTAATTTCTCTGACACTTCATTATTTGTGTATAGAAACACAACAGGTTAAGTGTACACCGATTTTGTAAACAGCAACATGACTGAGTTCATTTACTGTTTTTTGGTGGAGTCTTTAAGATTTTCTAAATATGTTATCATGTCAACTGGAAATAGTGATAGTTTTATTTCTTCCTTTCCAATTTGGATGCTTTTATCTCTTTTTCTTGTGTTATTGCTGTGGGTAGGACTTCCTTGGATAAAACAGGCAAGAGTGGGCATCCTTATTTTGTTGCTGATCTTAGAGGAAAAGCTTTCAGCTTTACACCAATGAATATGAGTTTGTCATGTATGGCCTTGATTATATTTAAGTATTCCCTCTATACCCATTTTAAGAGTTATCATAAATGGACACTGGAATTTATCAGAGGCTTTATCTCCTTTTATTGAGGTGATCACATGACTGTTACCCTTCATTTTGTTATGTGGTGTATCGCACTGATTTGCAGATGTTAAACCATCCTTGCATTCCTGGAATAAATTCCATTGATCATGGTGTATGATCCTTTCAACGTATTGTCGAATTCAGTTTGCTAATATTTGTTGAGGAATTTTACATCTGTGTTCATCAGGGATATAAGCTTGTTAATTTTTTCTTTTCTTTTCTTTTTGTGGTGTCCTTCTCTGATTTTGGTATCAGGGTAATGTTGGTCTTATAAAATGAGTTTGGAAGCTTTTCCACCTCTTTAATATTTTGGAAGAATTTGAGAAGAATAGATATTACATCTTTTTTATGTTTGATAGAATTCCCCATGAAGGCACCTAGTCCTGGACTTGTTTGCTGGGTGGGTTTTGATTACAGATTCAATCTCCTTACTAGTAATGCATCTAGTCAAGTTTTCTATTTCTTCATGGAAGACTGGAAGTCTTGAGAGATTGTATGTTACTAGGAATTAACCCATTTCATTTATAGTAGTCTCCTTTGATCCTTGATTTCTGTGGTATGTTAACTTCTCTTTCATTTCTGATTTTCTTTTTCAAATAACCAGCTCTTACTTTCATTGATCTTTTCTATTGTTTTTTTTTACTTTGTTATTTATTTCCACTCTGAATCTTTATTATTTCTTTCCTTCTACTAACTATGGGATTTATCTGTTCTTTTTCTAGTTCCTTTAGGTAGAGCTCTTTTTATGAACCTTGCTCTTAGAACTGCTTTTGCTGCATCCTACAGATTTTGGATTGTTCTATTTCCATTTTCATTTGTGTCAAGGTATTTTTTATTTCTCCTCTAATTTCTTCATTGACCCATTGATTATAACAGTTGCATGTTATTTAATTTCCACATATTTATGATTGTCCAGTTTTCTTTTTGTTTTATACCACTATCATTAAAGAAGATATCTGACATGATTTCAATCTTCTTAAATGTACTGAGACTTGTTTTGTAGTCTAATATGTGACCTATTCTGAGAACATTCCATATGTAGAGAAGAATGTGTATTCTGCTGCCTTTGGATGCTTTGTATACAATTAACCCTTGAACAATGCAGGAGTTGGGGCACTGACCTCCCATACACTCAAAAATCCACATGTAACTTTCTTTTAAAAGATTATTTATTTATTTGAGAGAGAGAGAACACGCTCACACAAGCAGGGGGAGCAGGAGAGGGAGAAGCAGGCTCCCTGCTGAGCAGAGAGCCTGATGTGGGGCTTGATCCCAGGACCCTGGGATCATGACCTGAGCCGAAGGCAGATGCAGACTAAGCCACCCAGGGACCCCCACATATAACTTCTGATTCCCTAAAAACTTAACTAATAGCTTATTGCTGACCAGGAGCCATACTGATAATATAAACAGTCGATTAACATATTTTGTAGGTTGTATTATACATCGTATTCTTACAATAAACTAGGAAAAAGAAAATGTTATTCAGAAAATTGTAAGGAACAGAAAATACATTTATAGTATTATACTGTAAAAAAATACGCATGTAAGTGGACCCACAGAGTCAAACCCATGCCGTTCAAGGGTTAACTGTGTACCTATTAAGTCCATCTGGGCTCATGTTAAGGCTGACCATTTTCTTACTGGTTTTCCGTCTGGGTAACCTATCCATTGATGTAAATGGAGTACTAAAGTCCTCTACTATTATTGTATTGCTGTCCATTTCTCCCTTTAAGTCTGTTAATACTTGCTTTATATATTTAGGAATTCCTATGTTGAGTGAACAAAAATTTTCAAATGTTATATCCTCTTGTTGGATTGACCCTTTGTCATTGTGCAGTGTCCTTTATCTTTTATTAGACCTGTTTTAAAGACTATTTCATTTGATATAAGTATAGCCACATCAGTTTTCTTTCATTTACATTTGCATGGAATATCTTTTTCCACCCCTTCACTTTCAGTCTGCATGTCATTAGATCTGAAGTGAATCTCTTATAGGCAATATACAGATGGGTCTTTTTTTGAAAATCTATTCAACTACTGTATACATCTTTTGACTGTGTCCATTTACATTTAAAGTAATTATGGATAGGTATGTACTTTTTGCCATTTTGTTAATTATTTTATGGCTGTTTTTGTAGTTCCTCTCTGTTCTTTTTTTCGCTTGCTCACTTTCCTTGCAGCCTATATGTACACACATGCATACACACACACACACACACACACACACATATATATACACATACAGCTTATATACACATATATATTTATGTACTTATGTTTGTATACTTACGTCTGTACATTCGTATGCTTATGTTTATATTTATACTTATGTATGTTTATATTTACATATATATACTTATGTATAAATAAAAGCATATTTCAAATTGATAGCAACTTAAATTTGAATGCATTATAAAAACTCTACATTTCTGCTCTCTCCTTCACATTTTATGTTTTTACATCTTCTTACTTTGTGTATCTCTTATTATTGTAGCTATACTTAAGTTCGCTACTTTTGTCTTTTAATCTTCATGGTAGGTTTATAAGTGGTTAATTCACTACCTTTACTATATATTTGCCCTTACAAGTAAGATCTTTACTTTCCCATGTTTTCTTGTTCTTAGTACCTTTCCTTTGCAGCTTAAAGAAGTCCCTTTAACATTTCTTTTAAGGCCAGTGTAATGGTGAACTCCTTTAACTTTTGCTTGTCTAGAAAACTCTCCTCCAATTCTGAATGATAACCGTGGCAGGCAGAATATTCTTGGTTGGAAGTTTTTTCCTTTCAGCACTTTGAATCTATCATGCCATTCCCTTCTGGCCTGCAAAGCTTCATCTGAAATATCAGCTGCCAGTGATGTGGGGATTCCCTCGTACTTAACAAGCTGTTTTTCTTTTGCTGCTTTTAAGATTCGCTCTTTAATTTTTGACATTGTAATTATAATGTCTCGATCTGGATGTCTTTGAGCTCATCTTCTTTGGAACTCTCTGTGCTTCTGGGACTTGGATGTCTGTTTCCCTCCCTGGGTTAGGGAAGTTTTCTGCCTCTTTCACTTTTTTTCCTTCTGGGATCCCTATAATGTGAATGTTATTCCACTTGATGTTGTCCCATAGGTTCCTTAAGCCATCTTCATTAATTTTCTTGTTGTTGTTGCTTTGTTTGGCTGGGTTCCACTGCCCTGTCTTCCAAGTCACTGATCCATTCTTCTTCATTTATTCTGTGGCTGAACGCTTCTCGTGTATTTTTAGGTTCAGTTACTATATTCTTCAGCTCTGTTACTTGCATTTGGGGCTTTCTTATATTTTCTATCTCTTTGTTGAAGTCTGTGTTCAAATATTCTTCTGACTCTGATAAACATGTTTATAACCATTATCTTGAACTCTTTATCAGGTAGATTAGTTATCTCCACTTGATTAAGATCTTATTTCTGAGGTTTTGTCTCCTCTTTTTGTTTGGAAAATATTCCTGTCTCTTCATTTTACTTGACTCTCGGTTTCTATTTATTAAGCAAAACAGTTATTTCTCCCAGTCTTGAAGGAGTGGCCTTGTATAGGAGATAAGTCTTATTATTCAACCTTGCCCTAGCTCTTGGTTGTCTCTCTGAAACTGTGATTACCTAATTAGCCTGAATTATTCTTGATAGATCCCACAGTTGTTGAGAGTGTGTCAAGATCTGCCAGTGTTGGGCGGCTAGGTGGCTCGGATGGTTAAGCATCTGCCTTCGGCTCAGGTCATGATCCCAGGGTCCTGGGATCGAGTCCCTCATCGGGCTCCCTGCTTCTTGGGAGGCTGCTTCTCCCTCTGCCTCTCTCTCTCTCTGTCTCTCATGAATAAATAAATAAAATCTTTAAAAAAAAAAAAAAAGACCCGCCAGTGTTCCAAAGGTAGTGGTCTCAACACCTAGTTTCAGACTGACTGGAAGACAGATCCACAGGAAGGAGCTTTTGGAGTATACGAATATATAGCCCTGTGGCACCACAACTATAAAACCTGCTGATCTCCAGCCCAAGAGATCTGGAGGTGTCTCCTGAACTCAAGCTGCAAAAATCAGGGCTTCAGACAAGCATATAAACTTTTTGGAGATACCAGCAAGCTCTGTTGAGGCTGAGGGAGAGATCAAAGATGGTGTCTCCCTGCCTACATTTTGGAGAGCACCTTTGAAGCCTGTCCCTTTGGTTGAAGCTCCAGGACAAGTGGATGGGCCTTTTTCATAGGCACACTAGACTAGTAGTGTGTTTCAGCCTGCTGTCTATGCAGTGCCTTGGGTATGACAGCCCTCCCCAAACTACCTTCCTATTACAGTCCCATAGGGTGCAGAAATTCAAGCTCCTCTGGCCACCAGGGACAGGTGATCAACAGACATTCCTTCTGTGGACTGCACTCAAAGGCAGGTTTTAGCAAGGCTGCAAGAGTACTGAGGGTGGAGCACGTCCATGGCTTTAGTGATGCAGGAGGAGAACAATGTGGGCAGGAGACACCCAAGGCTTTAGTGAGGCAGGGAAATGTCTGGGGATGGGGGCACACTCTTGGCTTTAGGGAGGCTGTCTGTGTCCACAGTGCCTGACTGCACTAGCAAAGTGGAAGGAGAGTGCACAAATGGTGCTCACAAGCACCTCTGGACCCAAAGAAAGTCCCAACTGGTCCCAGCTACTCCAGCAAACACTTTAAAATTAGCAAATGAATCTCCTTCACATATAATTTAGTCACTTTTCAAACTGCTGCCTTTGCACTGGGTCCCAAAATGAGTGTGCTTGTGTGTGAGCCCCTCAAAAGGAGTACCTCAGATTCCCCACAGCCCACCAGGTTCACTGTGCACAAGCCCCTTTGGTTTCCAAAACCATTTGGGAGGGCCTCGTCTCTCCAGTGCAGGTTCCAAGGGTTGGCCATACCCAAAGTGGGGTATAAACCCATCCCTCCTCAGTTAAATACTCCAGACCTGTGAAACCCCTCCCTACTATGAGTTGCTGTACCAGGGGTGAAGTTTTTGGCAAAACCACATCTCCACCTCCTCTATCCATTTCAGTGTAGCCCTTATATTCCTTGTTGTAGATGGAGCTGTTCAGCCTGTTTTTAGCTCTTTCTGAGCAGGAATTATCCCATAAGTAGCTACAGATCTGGTGTGTCTATGGAAAGACAGTTCAGGGTGTTCCTAAGCTGCCATCTTGAACTGCCTCCAAGTTCTCTTTTAGATTCAAGTAAAACTAAATTAATACTTACTAAGAATAGCACAAAGAATGCAATCACATTTTTGTAAAATTATTTGTCTGTTTCTACAGCTTTCATATGCACATAGAGTAGGGCTTCCCAAATTTATGAATGTGTAAGAATCCCCTGGAGGGCTTATTAAAACAGACTGCTGGGCTCACACCCTTACAGATTCTGATTCAGTAGATCCAGGAGGGGCCCAAGAATCTGCATTTTTTCACAAGCTTCAGAGACTGATGCTGTCATTCAGCAAGTAGCACCGGCACAGAAAAATCCCTGAAATAAAATTTACCTACTTGTATTTCATGGTAGTGAGATACAGTGTGATTTAATTTAACTTTCTTCTTCGTATTTTCTTAGATATCGGGTAAATTTTTTTTTAACGAATGTTCCATTTTTACCCAAACAATAAAATCATTATTCTAAAGAAAGTTAGAAGAAACATTAACCTGTTCATACCTACAATTTGTACAAAAGCTTTCTGAGATCTTTAACTTTTCCTTCTCCCTCTGAAAAGCTGAACCATGTTTTACTAAACTCACCTACTCTCAGTTACAAGAGTTTTTCTCTATAAAGTGGCTACCATGAAAGAAATTGATATTTGCTATTTCAAAAAGGAGGCATGTATTTTCCCATCCTACCAGATTTAATATTTAATATCAATGTAATAGTCCGAGTCCTATCATTAGTCAAATCTATTGGAAATGTATGAAAATGTACATGGTATGTACATTTTCTACTACAGGACCAAAACAGCCCAACTCAACACTAATTTGGAAACAGAAGGACAATGTTATTATGCAGTATTTGTAAGTACAATAACCACTGATTACATTTTGACCTTCAGTATACTTCAATATCTGTTTTAAACAGTGATGACCCCTAATAAATTATTCCTAAACAGTACTTTTATATAGTCTTTTATAAGTTTTATGGCCCAATGCCATTAACTCAAATAAAAAAAAAAAGGTATGGTCAGACTTACAGAAGGAACACTAAATGTTCTGCAAACTAAGAATAAAGGTGTAACCTAAAAGACATTTGGATAAGAAGGAAACAGAAATCGATTGCTAAAACACTTCAACTTTGTGTAGCTTTCAATAGAGAAGTTTACATGTAATTCTACTCAGAGATAAAAATTTCATGGATAATCATTAATTCCACACCAGGAAAAGGCCCAGTAGGCTTAATTAAACTCTGTACCTAATGACAGTATTTACCAATAAAATTATTTCAACTTTAGTAGAAAAACAAAATGCTAACAATTAATTGAAAGAGAGTAATACTGAAATTAGAGTCCAAAAGCCCTTAAGTATCTTTAAATGACCCTCCAAGAAAGCTGGATTAGAAAGTAATCAGAAATAAGATCTCTGTAGAGTATAATCAATCAAATATAGAAGTAGAACTTAGAAGTAGAATGTCTTTATTTTTCCTAAATTTCCATACTTTTAACAACTTGTGTTCCTACCAATAATCTTAAATCGATCAATTGAATTTCAATCCTATTATCAAGTTAAAATTACCAAGTACTCTGATTATGATTTATCTGCAAAAGAAACATGACAATCCAGTATTTTTCCTGTTTTAAACAACAACAAAAAATATTTAGTCTGGAGTACAGGTTTAATGCTTACTTTACATATTTCTCTAATACATTTAAAAATGTTTAAGAACTATATTCTGGTTATTAATAACGTCATCTCTTACCCGGATCTGCTAACCCAGTGGTCTCTAATAGTATGTAATCAAATTTCCCCTTCTTCTGCATCAAATTCTCAATAGCTCTAAGGCCATTGTCCCTGGAGAATACCAAAATATAAAATACAGTTTATTACCTAAATATTTTTTTAAAGTGATCATTATAAATGTTTTAAAATATATGTAGCAACCTGAGACAAAAATATCTTTAGGCATGTGAAAATTTAACTCATTCCCAAACTTCTAACACAATATCCATCAATATTTACCAATGGTGGGGAAAAACAGAGGCATATATACTGATAGCAAAATAAATCAGATACATGAGGAGTTAATACTTTAATAAAATTAAAAGTAGAGGAAACTTTAATACCCCGACTGAAGTCAAAAGCTGCTATTTTTATAGCATTATGAAAGAAAAAACTCAATATCCAAAACAATGATAAAATTTATGAATTACAGTGATTTAAAATAACATCTAAAGGGACACGATCATTACTTTTCAATTTGTTCTCAATAAGGGTACTAGACAGTACAAGAAAATACTTACTGGATTTCATTTTGGTTGTTCAAGAAAATGTCATGATTTTAGCTTTGTTAATATATTTGACTCAAAGTCAAATACCTAAGTTGTAAATGATGTAGAAAAAATTTAATTCACTAGAATATACAAAGTCAACAGTACAGATATTAATTTTCCTAATTTACTCAACAAATATCTGAGTGAATAGGTATGTCAGGTCCTTTCATAAGATCGATGGTATACTAGTGAAAAAAACAGACACCGTCCTTGGAAGCAACTATCACTGGTGGAACACAACGTGAGCCTATTCACCTTTTCGATGGTCATTTACTTTTGTTTTTAGAAGGTGAATCCTTGGAAATAAGACCAATGACTCACTCAATGTAAAATAGTAACTTTTACACATGAAATGTGACTTTCATGTACCAGAGAAATTACTAATTAAACCCTGACATCAAAGACAATAAAAACAAACTCAATAGAAGAACCAAAGCATTTAGAGCAGACAGAAAAATAAATAGGGCAGCAAGAAACACTTTAATACATTCTAATAAGTTATTTTCTTTGTGAAAATACAATGAAGCAAACTGTGTAAATTCAGTTACATCACACGAGAAAATCAAAGCCAGAAATATAATCAATAAACATTTATAATAAACCAACAAGCACACAATAAACACATTCCTCACTTTACTGAACAGCAGAGGCAACCGTTTCTAAGTTCCAGCCATTCTTCATAGAGCTCTCCACCTTGGCTGACAGCTAAGGATTTCTCCACTGCACTTCCTGAAATAATTAACAAGAAGCACTCTTATGTTCACAAGCCAACCAAAAACAAAGATGAGGATATCAATAACATGGATTTCAAAACATTTTATACAAATACCTTTTATAACTTTTATTCTTTCATTCTGTTTGTGCAGCCTCAATGTTCTAAACTATACTAGATTATTTAAGCTTTTATTTTTTAAAGAGGATTTAAGTCCCTAAAAAGGCAAATCCAAAATTAATGACTCATACCTACTTCTTTGGTCCTCTCACTTGCCCACTAATAAAAGTAGCTATTTTAAAAGAACTCCTTGTCCATGGCCAACTAGTATGTTTAATATATTGGTTTTTATACGCCCTTAACCCTCTTAAAAGACTGCCTTATCTACTTTTTTCTTTTCATTCTTCTTCTAAATTGTTTTTGTTTCTACTAGATAGACTACTCAATATTCCCAGTATGAGTAAAAACCCAAGTTCATTTTGAGGAAGTTTGCTTGGCCAGGGTATCAATGTGCTCATTTAAAAATAAATTTTTAAACTAAAGTTTCCTAGCAATGCTTACTTAAGAAAGAATAATATATATGTAAAATTCTGAGATGCTTGTTATCATACTTAACTTTTCCTCTAATAAAGAAATATACCAAAGCCAAGGGAGAGTTCTAAATATCCAGTAAAGCAAATGGCCGCAAAAGAAAATGGAATAATTTTTCATGTATATATTTTTTGTTTATATTTCACTTAGGCAAGGATAAAGAGCTCTAAAAGGGACTGCTACAGAATTCAGGGTATAGAGGTTATAAATAAAATGCAAAGGAAAGTATTGCAAATAAATGGTTTATATAAATTATATAAACAATCCAGAAGGAATGAAGAAAAATAGCAACCAGTAATAAATGTGATCGGTGTCCAACAGATCAGTTAGTAAGAAGCTAAAGTACAAGATTAGGATTTAAAACATCTTAGCATTTTTATTTTTTCTAACAGGACTTTTCACTTTAGCTGATTAAAATGAGAAATCAAGTTTAACAGGTCTTCCTTCTTGTTTATAAAACCCAGCTCCTTTATTCATTTACAACTGAGAAAACAGTATACTTTAAGAAATAGCTCAACATAAGACATATTTTTTGGCTAAAAGTGAGCTATAGTTAAAATTCACATTTAAGAAGAAAAACTTCTAAAAGTAATCAAAGAATTGTGTGTAACACTGCTGTCAGATTTTTTTTAAGCATAGTTCAATATTAAAAACAAAAAAAATGGAATTTTAAATGCATGCATTTCCACAGACAACTGCAGATGCTTGAGATGGAAACCATATATTTAACTTATTTTTTTTTTTTTAAGATTTTATTTATTGGGCGCCTAGGTGGCTCAGTTGGTTAAGCGACTGCCTTCGGCTCAGGTCATGATCCTGGAGTCCCGGGATCGAGTCCTGCATCGGGTTCCCTGCTCGGTGGGGAGTCTGCTTCTCCCTCTGACCCTCTTCCCTCTCGTGCTCTCTATCTCTCATTCTCTCTCTTTCAAGTAAGTAAATAAAATCTTTAAAAAATAAATAAAGATTTTATTTATTTATCTGAGAGACAGTGAGAGAGAGAGAGAGAGAGCGCACATTCGAGAGGGGGGAGGGTCAGAGGGAGCCTGATGCGGGACTCGATCCTGGGACTCCAGGATCATGACCTGAGCTGAAGGCAGTCGATTAACCAACTGAGCCACCCTAGGCTCAGGCGCCCTAACTTATTTTTTAAATCTTCAGTTTTAAATGCTTTGCAAACAATAAACATCCAATAAGGTAAACTTACAAGAACTGAAGCATTTTAAAGAATTTTTCAGAAGTTACAAGTGAACAGTATAGTCAATACAAAAGTACACAGAAAGTGTCTGAAAGAACTTTCTTTCATATGTTTAGATTTTTACTTCTGGAGTTATTTCATGTAAAAACCTAATTTAATTCTGTTGCTATGAATTTCAAATTTATATAAAATTTTATGAAAACTATCTAATTTCAGTAGCTCAAATCTGTACAAAATAAAGCTTGACAGAAAATAATTTTCCCAGAACAATCCGCATCAGTATGTTCACATTATAATACCTTGTATTTTCATTTTTAAATATGGAATATCAATTCACCAGGGGAATAAGCTATCCTATAAATTCTTACAGCATGGCATTCACTGAACTTTACTTACCTTCCCCAAATTCGTTTAAAATAACTGCTACTCTTTTACTATGTTGCTCTGTCAAAATATAGTTCAGAAGTGTTGTCTTCCCAGCACCTATAAAACATGTTTTAAATAACAATATTCAAAGGCTAATTTTAAAGGCACACACAAAAGGAGTCCCAATGTTTTTAAAAATTTGTGTGCTATTTTTAAAATATTATTTAACTATGGTATAGAAGATTCTAGAGGGAAAGATTAAAGTATCCTTTGCAACTATTTAAAAAGCTTTATGTTGACATAAAATCTTATAAATATTTGCAAATACACCTACAACATGGATCATAGCTTGCTTCAACCTCATATAGCAAAAATATGCCTTCTATACAATTTATAATACAAAGACATCTAAATTTTCTATTAAGGAATTATTGAAATGATTTCCAGAGAATAAAGTACTCATGTACTTTATTTACTTTATTTAAATTACTCATGTACTTTATTTAAAATGTTTAGACACTTTCACATGATGACAATGTTTCTTAGCCAAGAATACATAGTTTACGTCCCTAAAATTTACATATAAAGCCCTATCTTTTATTTCAACATCCATCATTAACCAGACACAAGTTCAAACTGACTACCGGGCTATTTTCAGTACTTAAAGTAACCTTAAGAAAATAAGTATATATACAGTTGACCCTTGAACAACTAACTGTGTGGGTCGCAGGTCCACTTATATGTGGACTTTTTTCTGTAAATATAGTACAGTACTGTATTTTCTCCCCCTTATGATTTTCTTCATAACATTTTTTCTCTAGCTTACTTTTTTGTCAGAATACAGCATGTAATACATGTAACATACAAAATATGTGTTAATGGACTATATCACCAGTAAAGCTTCTGCCAACCAGTTTAACCAGGGACTGGTTTCGGCACCCGAGTTCAAAGGAGCTGGGGTGCACCCTGTCCCGCCCGGCCAACGGGAGCAGCGGTGCTTAACCCTTTGCCAGTTGTGCCTAGGGCAACGTCCCACCAGTACAGCTTCTGGTCAACAGTAGGCTATTAGTAGTTGAGTTTTGGGGGAGTCCAAAGTTACTGTGCAGGAAGTTGGCACCCCTAACCTCCACAGTGTTCAAGTGTCAACTGTATCTGCCTACCAATCTATAAAACACAAACAAAATAGGAGAATGGATGTAAAAAATGTTAACAATATACACAACATTCAGTACTTAGAAAGATAAATTCATAAAGCTACACTAACTTTATCCAGTAGGTGGCAGGTTAAACCTAGTATGTTCTGCTCAAGTAGAAGAAAAGCATTTATCTTGTGAACAACTATACACACCAACGTTCAAAGAGGAAAAAAAACTGCACGTTAGTGTAGCTCAACTGTATCATTTATTTGCTTTTCTGTCGGTAGGCATTGGGGTTATCTCCAGTGCTTTATTTTCCCAAACAGTGCTGCTAAGACCTTTCACATGTAAGCTCGCACACAACTTCTGAAGTACATTTATGAGATCTCTAGCCTTTAACTAGGAGGGATTTAATGATCATTACGGTATTAATATCTTCCACATTTTTAGGTCATATTCCTTTTTTTTTTTTTTTTAAGATTTTACTGATTTATTTGCCAGAGAGAGAGCACGCAAGAGAGACACTAGCAGGGGGAGCTGCAGGCAGAGAGAAAAGCAGGCTCCCCGTTGAGCAGGGAGTCTGACGTGGGACTCGATCCCAGGACCCCGGGTTCATGACCTGAGCTGAAGGCAGACGCTTAACCAACTCAGCCACCCAGGCATCCCTTTAGGTCATATTCCTTTCAAGGCTGTTGAAGGGATAAAAGGCTTGTGTTTAGAGTGCTTTAAAAAGCTCAACATCACAAAAGTGTGAAGCATAGAGTGAAAGGGACAGAGCTTAAGGAAGCAGGGCAATGAGGAAATTCTTAGAACCAGTCCAAGTGTGAGACAGAGACCCCGAACATGAGGGTAGCACTAGGCAGTGGCAGTGAAAATGGAAAAGGCAGAGGTGGATGTAAGAGACCCTCTAATAAAATTACTAGGACTTAGTAATTAACCATATTATGAAGCAGAAGACTTTAAAGCACAGTTTATTCATTCAAAAGTCTACTATGGGCCAGATTTCATGCCGGGCCTTGGCGAAAAGTGCACAAAACAGAGACAAACTGTCTCTACTTTCACAATGCTTACAAAGACTAAGAGAGTGAGAGATGGAAGGTAATTCAGACCATAGAGGCAATGAAGTCACAGGATTACAGAGTGGAGAGAAGATGTACAAGATGTTAGGGAGCACCAAAAAGGGAGGTCTAGGCAGAGGAGTAACAAAAAGTAAAAGTATTCGGGCGCCTGGGTGGCTCAGTTGGTTGAGCAGCTGCCTTCGGCTCAGGTCATGATCCTGGAGTCCCAGGACGGAGTCCCGGGATCGAGTCCCGCATCGGGCTCCCTGCTCCGCAGGGAGTCAGCTTCTCCCTCTGACCCTGCCCCCTCTCATGTGCTCTCTCTCTTTCTCTCTCTCTCAAATAAATAAATAAAATCTTTAAAAAAAAAAAAAAAAGGAAAAGTATTCTAGGGACTAAAATACTTGGCACCTTTAAAAAAAATTTTTTTTAAGATTTTATTTATTTATTTGACAGAGAGAGACACAGAGAGAGAGGAACACAAGCAGGGGGAGTGGGAGAGGGAGAAGCAGGCTTCCTGCTGAGGAGAGAGACCGATGTGGGGCTCCATCCCAGGACCCTGGGATCATGACCTGAGCCGAAGGCAGCTGCTTAACGACTGAGCCACCCAGGGCCCCTAGTTGGCACCTTTTAAAAGTAAAAGTAGTTCAGGGTGGCTGGACCACAGTTTTGAAGGCTAGAAAGACAGTCAAGAGCCAGATCATATAGGACCTTTTGATTCATGTTTAGGAATTTGAACTGCAACCCAAATGGAAACACTGAGGGGTGTGACACAGTTGACATTCACAAAGATCATTAGGGCTAAAATACAGAGAATATATTAAAGGGAAGCATGACACAAGACTAGTTAGAAAACTTTTAGAGTATTCCAGGTGGTTGGAATCACCGGTGCAGGAGGGTTGGAAGGTCAGGTAACATATGAAGTTTTGGACCTGCCAAGTTCGAGATGTCTGCGGGACATCAAAATAGAAACTATATGAGTGTCAACTTAAAAGGATGGACAGAGGTTGGAGAAAATTTAAAAAAGAAAAGCCAGAGAAGTAGGTGGAAATTTCAGAAGAAAAATATGATGGAAGCTGATAGAACAATGTTTCAAAAAAGAGAAAATGGTCAAGAATAAGCAGTGAAACTAGATCGCCTATATGCAGCAACAAGGTTGTTGGCAAAAGTCCTCATTCCTAAGCTTCAGACCATTACTTCCAATGCTCTACTGACCCAGGAATGAGAAAAATGGGAAATACCAAAGGGGCAAGACTGAACTAACTACACTGTCTCAGACGGAATTTGCTCAACTTCTTAGTAGAGCAGCCTCTGAATAATAGCGGGGACACACCAAAAATAAACTCCCTTATAAAATTAGTCCGGAGGAAAAACGAGAATAAACTCAGACTACAAAGCTCAAAAAGAAAACACCAGAGATTTAATCCTTATTTTTATGTAAAAGGCCCTCAGGTGCACCAAGTTTGTACTTGTCTCTGGCATCATCTAGGAATGGTATTAACCCCAAATCGTTTCACTTTGTTTACATTTAATTTTCCCCACACTTTTAATATGGTCCTGTATCTATTCTAGCCCTTCTAGTAAAATGTAAGGCCTTAAAATAATACTCCTCAGACTTTGCCAAGAAAGTACCCCTAGTGTAAGCCCGAAAACTGTCCTTCAGGAAATTGCACGCTTACACACCTATGAATTTAAGTGTCCATGTGCACTCCTCAACGTCCTTGGCTTGAGAAATAGTCTGGGAGGGTAGAGATTTTATTCTTACTTTCTCCTAGAGTGCTTTGCAAACAAACCTCAAAAAAATGTTTGAGGGGCGCCTGGGTGGCTCAGTTGGTTAAGCGACTGCCTTCGGCTCAGGTCATGATCCTGGAGTCCTGGGATCGAGTCCCGCATCGGGCTCCCTGCTCAGCGAGGAGCCTGCTTCTCCCTCTAACCCTCCCCCCTCTCATGTACTCTCTCTCTCATTCTCACTCTCTCAAATAAATAAATCTTTAAAAAAAAAAAAAATGTTTGCGATAGGAGTCCTCTCCCCGAATAGCTGGAAGAGGCTGGCTCTTGGGGAAGGGGAAGCTACTAAAGAATGCCCCCTGTGGGTCGGGCACATACAGGGCACCCTTTAAAGGTAACAAACATAAAGTCAGGTGTCTCCTGCCCCATTTAGCGGGTAAGAAAACAAACTCAAACAGGTGACCGATACTACTTCCACTTTCCAGTAAGGCTCACGAGCTTCAGAAACGTAAGATAACTTGTTAGAGGCCACAGGGATAATTAGGGGGCGGGTCCAAGCCCCTGGGCGCAAAGCCAAAACTAGTTTCAAAATGCGAGGTTAACTTTCAGTCTCCCTTGATATATGTGAATCTAACTCAAAGGGGTCTGGGCATCCTTGAGCCCCGAGATGAAAAGCAACCCAAACGGGAAGCGAGTGACCCAGCCCCTACCTCAGAGACATGTGCTGTCGCCCAGAAGGCCCAGATGCCTAAGGTGATGAGGCACCGGCAGCCCCCAAAATCCCAGGATACCAGCGTTCACGGCATTTTCTGACCGGGATGGTTAGTTACCTAAATACCCGGTGATAATTGTGACTGGGATCTTGGCGCCGGGCCCAGACTTTTCCTCCTCCTCTCTTAGCTTCGTCTCAATGGGGACCAATTCAGGACAGTCCTCCTCCGCCTGCTCCTCTTCCTCATCCACAGCACCCATAGCCGGTAACATCCCGGCCAAGCGCACAGCACGCCTCACCCTCGGCTCAGAAGACGGAACCAAAACGCCGAAACGCAGCTGCGCACGCCGAAAGCGCCACGCCGGGCGCGTTCTTGACGTCATCACGCTGCGACGTGTGGCGCCTCCAGGTCCCGCCCAGATTACCTGGGCCGAGGCTGAGAACGGCCTCCCCTCTTAGCCACGCCCCCCAAAGGAGCTGGGCCCACCCCCGGGGCGTGCTCTCTGAACCTGAGCGGAGCTGGGCGGAGCTGTTAGGGCTCCAGCCGCGACGCTGTCACTGTGTTTGCCTATTGAGATCTGGGTGGTGGGGGCCTGGAGTGGGTAGCCTGACCTAAACAGTCTCCGTAGAGAACAGACTTCATCAATCTGACAGTTTTTTAGTGTCATTAAAACCTTTTTTTAATTCATAGGGGAAAGAATGGGAAGCTATAACACTGCTATATTAATTGTACTTTTTCTCCCTGAAGGAATAACGAGTGAAAATTTTTCTCTTTTTTATAACTACATATTTCACATGTATATCCAAATTTTTACAATGTCCATGCATTACTCTTATTTATTTTTCTTTCTCATTTCTTATTTGGACTCAGGTAACCTGTGTTCATTTATCATATTCTTTGGTTCATGGCACTCTCATCATTAATCCATGGGTAGCCCTCCTTTCTATTTATGTTTATAATGAACTCCTTTGACCTCATCCCTAGCCCAAGAACATTACCAATAAGTATACCTATCTATGTGGAGTCAGTACCCTGTTCCAACCTTCTGCCTCTGCCTCTCCCTTAAGATAGTAACCATTATCCTGAATTGATTTCGGGTGACTGATCATTCCCTCCTTTCTTTTTGGTGTTATCAAATATATATGTGCAGAGACAATATGTTGTTTAATTTTGTCTTTGACCTTCATAAAAAGAGTATCATACAGTATGTAATCTCCTGGGGTTATCTATATTTTCAACTCCTCTGTTTTATTATATTCTTTTTTAAATTTATTTTATTTTATTTTTAAATATTTTATTTATTTGAGAGAGAGAGAATGAGAGATAGAGAGCACGAGAGGGAAGAGGGTCAGAGGGAGAAGCAGACTCCCTGCTGAGCAGGGAGCCCGATGTGGGACTCAATCCCGGGACTCCAGGGTCATGACCTGAGCCGAAGTCAGTCACTTAACCAACTGAGCCACCTAGGCGCCCCTTTAATTTATTTTATTATGTTAGTTAATCACCATACATTACACCATTAGTTTTTGATGTAGCGTTCCATGATTCATTGTTTGCGTAAAACACCCAGTGCTCCATGCAGAACGTGCCCTCTTTAATACCCATCACCGGGCTAACCCATCCCCCTCCCCCCTCCCCTCTAGAACCCTCAGTTTCTCAGAGTCCATAGTCTTTCATGGTTCACCTCCCCCTCTGATTTCCCCCCTTCATTTTTCCCTTCCTACTATCTTCTTTTTTTTTTTTTAACATAAAATGTATTATTTGTTTCAGAGGCACAGGTAGTGTTTTATTATATTCTGTTATATGACTATACAGCAATTTCTTCATTCATTTTCTGTCAATCATCTCCAGGTTTTGCTCTACGGACAGCATTCAGTGACCTCTCAGCACTGTATTACTACCTGAACAGAAGTTGTTACACCCCTGACCACTTTCTCTTACACATTGCTCAGACACATTCTTGCAGATTCCCTTACGTGGCTCTGACAGAATGTTATACTAACATCTCTTACCTCACCAAGAGCAACCCGTGCCCAATAAGGCCAGCTCAGTCAAGATGACTGACAAATATTGCTGTAACAGTGTATAGCCTTGGTCAGAGCAAATAAGAGTTTTACACACGACAGTAGTCAAAAGATAAAGGCACTCCAAATGTTCATCACCTGATGGATGAATAAACAAAATGTGGTACATCCATACAATGAAAAATTATCTCACAACAAACAGGAATGAAGTACCTGCTATAAGATGGCTGAACCTCAAAAGCATTATGCTAAGTGAAGAAGGCATTCACAAAACACCACATATGGTATGATTCCATTTACATGAAATGTCCTAGAGTAGGCAAATCTATGGAAACGGAAAGCAGATTAGTTGTTACCAGGGACTCGGGGCTGAGAGGAGTGACTGCTCATGTGTACATTTTGGGGGTGTCATCAATGTTCTAAATCAATGTTCTAAAATTGATTGTGGTAACAGTAGCACAACTATGTGAAAATACAAAAAAACACTGAATTGGATGCTTTATTTTTTTAAAGATTTATTTATTTGAGAGAGAGAAAGAGCATGGTGAGGAGGGGCAGAGGGAGAGAATCTTCAAGCAGACTCCTTGCTGAGTGCGGAGCCCCACCCAGGGCTCCATCCCACCACCCATGAGATCACAACCTGAGCTGAAACCAAGAATCAGACGCTCAACCAACTGAGCCACCCGGGTGCCCCCGTATACTTTAAATAGGTGTATAATATGGTACATGAATTTTATTACAACAGAGCTGCTATTTTTTTTTAAGATTTATTTATTTATGTATTTGAGAGAGACAGAGAGGGAGAAGGAGAAGCAGACTCCCTGCTGAGCAGAGAGCCGGACATGGGGCTCAATCCCAGGACCCTCAGATCATGACCTGAGCTGAAGGCAGACACTTAACCAATTGAGCCACCCAGGCGCCCCAAGAGCCACTATTTTTTAAAAGTGTTAAAGTTTTCACTGTGCATTAGAATGTGGGGGGTGCCAGTGTGAATTTGCAGAGAAGCACTGCCTTCAAGGTCTTCCTACAGCCACTTCAAGCCCTGGCCTTCTGAGCAGTTAAGTCTGAACCTATTCATGGTGATTTCTCAGCTGAGCCACACATAGGCATGACTACAAAGATTGCAGCTTACTAAATTTCTTTTGTCTGTTTCTGCAAGACTCTTCAGCAATATATCTATCCAGGAATTCTGTGGAGTTCCGCCATTTTCTTTTCTGACTTTTATTAACTTTTTTCAAAATTTAGCATCCATGTGTCTGAAGAGGGGAGGGTTTAGATATATTCAGATATATGGCTTGCAATCTCAGCTTTCCCTACATGTGTGACTGTTTTCACTTCTATCTTAACATAGGACTCACCACTTTTATCCATTTTATTTGAGGGAGGTTTTGTTGTTGTTTAATCCCAAATGCCATTTAAAATACGTAAAAAAAAAATATCCTAATCATAATATTGTAGAGTCTACTGCATTTTCTAAGGTAACTTCAAAGTTTCCTCAGTTTTGCCATTTTGTTTAGTTTCAGTAGCTTTGTTGCAAAGCAATAACTACAACAATAATAGTAATGTGTGGATCCCTTACCATGTGATAGGCATTGTGTTATGCACATCAAATGCATTATCTCCTTTAACTTGGCAAGATAAATGTTATTCGTATGCCCATTTTATAGACAGGGAAACTAAGCCTTGAAAAGTTAAATATCTTGCTCAAGGTCATACAATTAGTAAATGGCAGTCCTGGGGCTCATTCCAGATTTACCTGACACTCGATCCCACGTTCTTCCAAACCACGGATCTTCAAACTTATTCTGTAAAGGGCCAGGTAGTAAATATTTTACGTTTTACAGGTCAACAGCCAAATTCAAGAATATTATGTAGGTACTTACATCATAAGAGAGAACAAATTTCTGCAAATTTTTGAAATTTGAATTTGATATAATTTTCATATGTCATGGAATACTATTTTTTTCATTCTACTTGCAGGCAGTAGAAAAAGAGGCGATAAGCCGTAGTCCACCAACTGCAGATCCAAGCTAACAGGCGCTGCCTTGTTAAGCTGTATTAAATGATACTTTGCAAAAATAGATCGTCTTTGCTATTTTTTTTTATTTTCTACTATTATTTAATAGCATCCTTGCTATTTTCAGCTTAGTTTGTAAATCCTTGCCCTCAAAGTGTTGGGCACCACAGTTACCACCATATGAATATTCAGAGGGAGGTCTGAAGCTGAGAAGCTTAAACTATTTCTCCAAGGAAACTGATACCTGGTCTCGGAGGGACCGGATTTAGGCGGCACCTGAGTCTTCCTAATGAGAGGAGCCTCTCGCGTTGGAGCAGAGCAGATAAGCCCTCCGGCCGTCTGGATTCCTGCCGCCCAGCTTCATGAGGATAACCTAGTCTTAAGATCTTTGGCACAATTGTCTGCTCCTCCCCTTTGCCTCATTTTACTCTTTTAAAAAAGTTAGGAGAGTTGCCAGGAGAAAAACTAAGGACTGTCACTATATCCAAATCAGAGGAAAGCTAAAAATAATGCTGGCTTGGTTTTGCTTTTTTTGTTTTGTTTTGTTTTTCTTCTCTCATTTTGCTACTTCCTACAAAGGAAAGAACACATCAGTGTCCTGCAATAGCTATTGGTTTAGAGGAAAGGAAACAGGGTTTCAGAATTAACCCGGTTCCTCTTACATAGCTGTGGTTGGTAAACAAACAACAAACAAATAAAGCATCTCGTAAACACTTAATATTTATCGATTTATTTGCTGTTTTTCACTAGATGCAGATGAACTTAATGGGAACATCTCTGAAAGGCCAGAAGCCAAAGGCCACCTCCATTAGGACAGAATATCAATATTCAAATATTGTATACCCTCTGTTAAGATGTAAAACCACTGTAAGGACATGAAATAATATTCTTTTCTTTTTTTTTTTTTAAGATTTTTATTTATTTATTTATTTGACAGAGAGAGACACAGCGAGAGAGGGAACACAAGCAGGGGGAGTGGGAGAGGGAAAAGCAGGCTTCCCGAAGAGCAGGGAGCCCTATGTGGGGCTCGATCCCAGGACCCTGGGATCATGACCTGAGCCGAAGGCAGACGCTTAATGACTGAGCCACCCAGGCACCCATGAAATAATATTCTTTCCTCCAGAATGCTGATGGTGGCTGGCAGGTGAAATAGATACATTTCAGTGTTTTTGGAGAGTGTGACTTTCATTTCAAAGGCTGTCAGTAATATTTTTCTGATTCTTTGTCTCGGACTATTAAAGCATACTGTTAGTAAGGCTTAACTTACAGCCCAGTCACTTGTACATCAGTTTCACCCTCCCCCCACACAAAAGAAAACATTATTCAAAGCCTACGAGCTGGCCTTTTGAGAGGTGCATTGTTTTTTCCAAAATATACTATCAGGCAAGGAGTGGACGTTGAGCAAAACTAAAAAAAAAAAAAAAATGTTGTGCAATGATTTTGTTGTAATAGTTTAGGAGACTGTCTAAATAACATCCTCTTGTCTTGACAATGGACATTTAAAAGTGACATTTGTGGCTTTAAGTTTTACTTTCTAACTTTTATAGTTTTAGAAAAGTGGCAAAATCTACAGGCACCTATGTGTGATTTCTGCAAGGTAAGTAAAAGACACAGAAACAAAAATAAAATACCTTCACCCTTCCTTCTTCTTCCTATTCATTCATATTCTTACAAAGAGTGTTTAGTTGCACTTAACACAAAAATATTGTGCGATCAGCAAAAGCCAGGTTTTCCCAGTTTCAAGCGAGTGTCTTCTGAGTCCTGTAGCTCTGTCTCTCCGTGAGCACCGTGGTTTCACTACGAAGGAAAGATTCATGAATCCTTTTCAGATCGATTTATTTTCCTCTTATGACTTTGCTGTTTCTGTTCTGGCCTGGAGTCCCAGTGTCGACTACTCCGAGTACACAGCAATACCTCTTCTCAAGCCACAAAGCCACTTCCATACCTACATCTCGACCACATAATCTTTTTTTTTTTTAAGATTTTATTTACTTATTTGACAGAGAGAGGCACAGCGAGAGAGGGAACACAAGCAGGGGGAGTGGGAGAGGGAGAAGCAGGCTTCCCGCCGAGCAGGGAGCCCGATGAGGGGCTCGATCCCAGGACCCTGGGATCATGGCCTGAGCCGAAGGCAGATGCTTAACGACTGAGCCACCTAGGCGCCCCTCGACCACATAATCTTTTTAGGGAACTTCCTTCATATCAACATCCTTCGGCACACTTACTCCTACAGACTACCTTGATTTTAGTGACCCCTCCAAACTTACATGTATAATAATCTGAACTTCCCTGAATTAGTACGTGTATTACCCAACACACTTTCCACCCCCTGCTTTAATAACAGCAGAATCCCGATTTAAAAAAAAAAAAAAGATTTTATTTATCTGACACACACACAGAGCACAAGCAGGGGGAGTGGCAGGCAGAAGGGAGAGGGAGAAGCAGGCTCCCAGCCGAGCAGGGAGCCTGATGTGGGGCTCGATCCCCATGACCTGAGCTGAAGGCAGACACTTAACCGACTGAACCACCCAGGCGCCCCTCAAATAAAATATTTTAAACCTAAAATTTTGATTCTGCTTTACTTAATATAAAAGACAGGTTATGGGTCACAATGATAGTTCATGCAAAACTTGGCAAGACAGAATCTTATCGACCCCAGAGTTTTTAGAAGTCAAAGCACTGCTCTGTTTATTATGTTGCTCAGTAAATAATAAAGTGAATGTTTACATTCTGGTGACCACAGAAGCACAACGCACAAAGAGCACTGGCCAGGTAGGGCAAAGATCTGAATATGCTCTGTCGCTGTTAGGATAGATTTATCATACATGTGCTCTGTTGTTGTTGTATTAATTTTTCTTGTCAATGTTTACTAAAAAAGAGCAAGTAGCTCTCCAGGTGAGTCAATTGTTAACTTCAAAGTTATTTAACCTCCCGGAATGTAACCTTTAACTTTAAAGCATGTCATGACCTTATCAACATGTTTGTTGAAGGAAATCTTAATTGTTTAATTATCTATGGGATATAGAGATTACAGGGAATTAAATGTTTTCAGTTAAGCTGTATATGAATTTACCACGCTTGTGATTAATAAAAAATCCACCATCTTTTAGTGTAGATTCTCTTATTAATCAGAATGCTCCAGTCACTCTTTTTTGTCCAACTTTTTCTTGGAGGCTATTCAAAATAAAGGTGTTTCTAGCAGTTTCATATGTAAATAAAATGCAAAGTCTTATCCGACCATAGTATTCCAACATATGAATGAGCCAAATTTATTGAGCTATACCCCTACAGGTGGATAGTTAGGGTGTTTCCAACATCTTACCTTTAGAACAATTCCTTTCAGTAGAATTTCTCGGTCAAAAGGCATATGCAATTAATATTTTGATAGATATTTTGTAATTTGTCTTTCATAAAAAGGTTGTTGATATAAATCTTATTTATTTTAAAAAAGTTTAACTTTCAGGGGCGCCTGGGTGGCTCAGTCAGTTAAGTATCTGACTTTAGGCTCAGGTCATGATTTCGGGTTTTAAAGATTTTAAAATAAAAAAAAATACTATCTTTGACTAATACAAGAGTCACTAAAAGGATGTGTTGTTAAATAGAAAAAGAAAAACAGAATACTGTGTATAGTACTGCTCTATAAGGAGGGGAGGAACAAGAAGGAGAAAATAGTTAATATAATAATATTTATTTTTAGTACTTCATTTAAAAACATCTCTACATTGACTTATTGCTTTCTTAACAGTTGAATTTGGTAGAATTTGGCTCATCACTTCACCATTCATTTCTTAACTATCCACTGCCATTTTCCAAGCTGAAAGGTAAAACTTCATTTTAACTTTTTAACATTTCATTTAAAAATATTTCTAAATAACTTACAGAAGTTACAGAAACAGGAATACCTCAGTGGCTCAGTTGGTTAAGCACCTGCCTTCAGCTCAGGTCATGACCTGGGGTCCTGGGATTGAGCCCTACATCGGGCTCCCTGCTCAGTGCAAGTCGGCTCCTCCCTCTTCCTCTGCCCCTCCCCCCTCCACTCATGCTCGCTCTCGCTCTCACTATCTCTCTCTCAAATAAATAAATAAATAAAATCTTTAAAAAAAAACTCAAATAAAATCTTAAAAAAATGCAGAGATTCTCACAAACTCTTCATTCTGCTTCCCCTAATTCTAATATCTCACACAATCATAGTGCAATTATCAAAAGCAGGAGAACACAATACTATTAACCAATCTGCAGACATTATGCAAATTTTGCTGGCTGTCCCACTAACATCCATTTTCTGGACCAGGATCCAATATAGGATCTTACATTACACTTAGTTATCACATCTCTTTAATCTACTTATTCTGGGGCATTGCTCAGTGTCTTTCATGACTTCCACACTTTGAAATAGTACTTGGTCAGTTATTTTGTAGAATGTCCCTCAACTCAGGTTTGTTTTATGCTTACTCAGGATTAAATTCAGGTTATTTTGTAGAATGTCCCTCAACTCAGGTTTGTTTTATGCTTACTCAGGATTAAATTCAGGTTATGCATTTTGGGCTGGAATATCACAAATTGATATTATATCCTCTGTGCATCACTTCAGAAAGTATATGATATCCATACATCCCTTTACTGGTGATACTATCTTTTTTTTTTTAAGATTTTGTTTATTTATTTGACAGAGAGAGACACAGCGAGAGAGAGAACACAAGCAGGGGGAGCGGGAGAGGGAGAAGCAGACTTCCCACCGAGCAGGGAGCCCGATGCGGGGCTTGATCCCAGGACCCTGGGATCGACGTGAGCTGAAGGCAGACGCTCAACGACTGAGCCACCCAGGGGCCCCTGGTGATATTATCTTTGATCACTTGGTTAAAATGGTGTCAGCCAGGTTTCTCCACCATAAAGTAACTATTTTCCCCATTATAGTTAATAAGTATCTAGGGAGGAGATACTTTGAGACCATGTAAATATCTTATTTCTCATCATATTTTAACCCACTAATTTTATCATCCATTATTCTTTTAAAGTTATGGCTGGGGCACCTGAGT
This sequence comes from Eumetopias jubatus, assembly GCF_037043125.1. Classification (NCBI taxonomy): domain Eukaryota; kingdom Metazoa; phylum Chordata; class Mammalia; order Carnivora; family Otariidae; genus Eumetopias; species Eumetopias jubatus. The sequence continues at coordinate 10,915,592 of NW_028274821.1, read as the reverse complement.
GTCTCAGTCAGTTAAGCATCTGCCTTCGGCTCAGGTCATGACTCCGGGGTCCTGGGATAGAGTCCCACATTGGGCTCTCTGCTCAGTGGGGAGTCTGCTTCTCTCTCTCCCTCTGCTCCTCCCCCAGCTTGTGCTCTCTTTCTGAAATAAATAAATAAAATCTAAAAAAATAAAATAAAATAAAATTACAGCTTTATTAAAGTGTAATTGACCTAGCATAAAATTCACCCATTTTAAGTGTATAATTAAAGAGTTTTAATTCATTTATACAGTTGTGCAACAATGATTAAAATCTAGTTTTAGAACACTTCCATCATCCCCCAAAACGGTCTGTGGACAATCAATCTTCTCTCTATCTTGGGCCCCAGGCAACCATTGATCTACTTTCTGTCTTTATTTATACAATACTGTAATTTTTCTCATTTATTTGCTTGACCCTTTACCCTTGTTCATGTGCACATTAACAGATGTAGACACTGTATGTACGCCTGGGTGGCTCAGTCGGTTAAGCGTCTGCCTTCGGCTCAGGTCATGATCCCGGGGTCCTGGGATCGAGCCCCACAGCGGGCTCCCTGCTCCATGGGAAGCCTGCTTCTCCCTCTCCCACTCCCTCTGCTTGTGTTCCCTCTCTTGCTGTGTCTCTCTGTCAAATAAATAAATAAAATCTTAAAAAAAATAAAAATAAGTAAAAATAAAAAATAAAATTACTTTCATCCAGAGCCAACTTTACTAACCCAATGCAATATAATTTCAGAGATACTGGGTCTCTCCCACACCCTGCAGAGAGGATGGAAAAGCTTCATCACTATAACCAGCAGCGGATAGGCCAACTATATCTCTCAGCTATGTTTTTTCATAAAGCAGTGTTTTAAAAATCAGGACATTTTCATTTGTAAAAACTTACATATATGGCTTCTCTCAAAAAGTCCTTGAATTTTGTGATACATGTTTTTATAACTGGAGCTTAGGGTAGCCCACTCATGAGCAGAGCATGTCTTCTTTGGTTTCTTGTGCCCACAACAATACCCTATCGCATCTTACCAAGACTGCAGGACTGTTTCACCTACTTAAGTTCCTTGTCCAGCCCCACTTGGGCACTCGTGTTTGCGATCTTAGGTTGAAACCTGAGCAACAGTTGTTGGTGTGTATTTTTTTTTTAATTGCACCATAACCAACAGATAAAGATTACCAATCTTAAGTGTGCAGATTAATGATTTTTTTTTTGACATAACCACGGATTTGTGCATGGAAAAATGTAACTCTCTCATTTCTCACCTACACGTATAACCCAGTACCCACCACTATTTCTGTCTCCCTATACTTCCAACGTGTGTGTCTGTCTTGGTTAGATTAATATTTATTTTAACATTATTGGGACTGTGGAAATGATATTGACAGTTGAGCCTCAGGGTGTCCTGTATTTTTTTCCTACTCAACTTTTCATTTACCCTGAAATTAATATTTTTCTTTTTTTGTGTGTGTTTGTAGTTTTGCTTGCTTACTATCGTGTACTTATCACTAATTCATCTCAAACTCTTATACACTTGTCTAAAATGTCCTTTTCATATGTTCAAAGGGATCAGGTGATCCTTTAGTTTCATGTTCTCAAGAAAAAATTCTATTCTGGGGTCTAGAACACCTCGATCGTGAACTTCCAGCCTTTAAAACCCCCCAAGATGACAGATTTCTGTTATTTTAACCATGCACTGTGTTGTTTTGTATAGCAGCCCCAGCAAACAAATGCAGAGTGTTCGGAAATGGCGCAGTACCGTGTCTTGGAGTGGGTCTAATTTCATCTAGTATCTGGACACTTAGTAGCTCTTCCAATCTGCAAACTCACGTCCTCTCCTTGAATTTTCTGGAATTATTTTGTTAATGATTTCCTTCCTTTGGTTTTGTCTGTCTCTCTTTGTGGAACTCCTCTTATGCAGCTATTAAACTTCTTATTCTGGTCCTTTAATTTTCTTTTCTTTTTTTCAACTCATATTTTCCATCTTTCTTTTTGATTTACTTTCTGGGCGATTTGCTCAACTCAATTATATACACTGTCTCTGAATTTTTTATTCTATCATATATCTTTTTTAATTTCCCAAAGCCCCCTTTAATTCCTTGAATAGTCCTTTTAAATTTACAAAATATCCGTATTTCACGGGTACAATATCACCTCTTACCTTTATGTGTATATTAATAATAGTTTTCTGATCCCATTACAGTTTTGCTCTCTTCCAAGTTGCTTTTTATGTTCATTTGGTCTGGACTCTACCGTTTGATGAGAGGGGGAAAAAAAAAAAACACCTCTCTAAAGGTCTGTTCTATAAGGGAAAACATTTTAGACTTCTTTCTGAGTCAGTAGGACTATACATAAACGTTGTTTAAACCAAAAGCCCGGTTTACAGCCCGCCAAGCATACATTGCTGGTGTGCCTTACAAAGGAGCAGCCTAAAGGAAAATCATCTTGTCCTTAAGATATTGATCAATACTCCCTGTATTCCTTGACGGTAACATTTGTGATTCCTGCCTTTCTGTTAATCTATGATCTGTTGAGTGTAGAAACGTATCTTCCCTGCAAACCGTTCATTCTCCAGACCTCTTTCTTCCCCGTGAAGAGCATGTTTCCTGCACAGCTGTCCTAACTTGACCTCGAATAAAACTTTCTTTTTAGAGATTCTAAAAGATGTGTTCATTTTGTGTCAACACTTTTGTGTTGGTTCTTTTCCTTAAATGTCTGATAATTTTTGGTTATCTACTCGAGTTTAGGACTGAGGTACTAGAAAAGTGGGGGGCTTTGGGGGGGTGAGGGGAAGCCTCATTGACTGATAGCTTCAGTTTCTGCTACTCTCGCTGGACCATCTAACTGGCGCATTTAAAAAATTTTTGTATTTTATTTAAATTCAATTAATTAACAAATAGTGCATTATTAGTTTCAGAGGTAGAATTTAGTGAACCATCAGTTGCATACAACACCCAGTGCTCATTACATCACGTGCCCTCCTTAATGCCCATCACCCAGTTACCCCATCCCCCCACCCCCCACCCCTCCCCAGCAACCCTCAGTTTGTTTCCTATGGTTAAGAGTCCCTTATGGTTTGTCTCCCTCTCTGATTTCATCTTATTTTATTTTTCCCTCCCTTCCCCTAGAAGAAATAATTGGGGTACTCTTGATGTCAGTATCTTTATGTCTTCCCTCTCCACTTGGTCAGATATCCCAGACATTCCAATCTCCAGCGTTCTGGAATCAGAATAGAGGTAAAAGGTCTCTGCTTTTATTTGGTTACAAATGTTTCCATAATTGTTCACGGAAACCACCTCCCTCTGTTCACTGTATTGAATCCCATCCCCAAACGTGCCAAGCGTTCCCTAGAATGTGATTCTATTTATTTACCTTATCTAGCCTCTGCCAGGCTGAGAGAGGGTAGTAATCTGGCTCTGTATATTAGCAGGGCATCTAAAGAGCTCTAACTGCTCCTTAAACAGATTTATAAACCAATCCTCCTGGTTTTAGCCCTACTTGATCCCCATTTCCAGAGGTATTGATATTCTCACACCTTTTGGGAGGTCTGCAATGCAATCAGGCCTTCCCTAGCTTTCTCTGAGGAAAGTTTCAGGATCACCTTTCTCAGATCTAATAAATAAGATATCTCTTGTCTGTATGGCATCTAAATTCCTAGTTTGCTTTATCTTCCCTCCTAATCTCATTTGCACTGTGGGTTTCTGCCTTAAAATAACAATTCCTTTACTGTCATTTTACTAGGCTTCGGAAGAAAACCAAAGTAAATGCAAATATCCAAATGATCACCCTACTCAGAAGTCCATTTTGCATTTTCACAAGGGAACTACAAGCTAGCTTAGGAGTGTTTGAAAACAGACAGATCTGCTTTATAATTTTGCTGCTGGCCATCCCTACACTCAGTATGTCTGGTAAACAACTGGGTCCTGGAACATAAATTACAACTCTGGTGATTTTATCCAAGCAACCACAAGTTCATTCACTATTAGGGTTCACTTGTCAATTGATAAGGAAACTAATTGCTAGTAGCTTTAACTCTAGCCAAAGGGATCTGGTAAAACTGTTTTTATCTTCTGGGCTTTGGTCTTTGAATACTGATCTTCTCCCCAGCTCCTGATTTTCTTCCAAAATAGCAAAGCCTCTAATTTTTGAGCACTCAGTATGTACTAGGAACTGGGCTAGGGCTTTTACATGCATTATCCCACTGAATCCTCCCTACAACCCTATAATGTCCACATTGTTGTCCCTCTTTTACACAGAGGCTCTGACAGTTAAAGGATCTGTTCAATCTCACACATCTGTCAGGTGGTGAAGCTAGGGTTTGAATCGAAGTTGGCCTGACTCCTGACCCATTTTTACTCTACTAAGCTGTCTTTTTTTTTTTTTTAAGATTTTATTTATTTGAGAGAGAGAATGAGGGAGAGAGAGCACATGAGAGGGGGGAGGGTCAGAGGGAGAAGCAGACTCCCTGCTGAGCAGGGAGCCCGATGCGGGACTCGATCCCAGGACTCCAGGATCATGACCTGAGCTGAAGGCAGCCGCTTAACCCACTGAGCCACCCAGGCACCCCCTCTACTAAGCTGTCTTAAAGATTATTTCTTTCTGGGCTTTTTGAGTCTTTATTTTCAACTCATTTAATTATGTTCCCCTCTCCTTTTCCAATCCAATTTTTATACTATACGCCCTATGTCAGGTAATGGCATCCAGCTGCTTCAGCCTTTGTGAACGTCTACATCACCCTCCTCTCTAATCTGTATCTGGCTACCCACCTTAGGTATCACTTGCTGGGGGAGAGTTTCCATGACCAACCAAGGATGGATTCGGTGACTTTCATGTGCTCCTATAACATATACAGAATCCTATAGCACGTATAGAAGCAGTGATTAGCTTGTCTAGAAACTATCTGTTTACTTACTTATCTCTCAACTACACTGAACTAACTGAAGTTTCCTGAGGACAGTGGCAATATTGACCGTATTCATGTGACATGTCCATAGCCTAGTGCAATGCCTGCACTAGGTGCTCCTTAAATATTTTGTTGAGTGAATGAATAAATGAATTAAGTTATATATATATATATACCTCAGTCTGAATGAAAAGATTTTCTAATTTAAAATGATGTTCTAGGGGTGCCTAGGTGGCTCAGTCAGTTAAGTGTCTGCCTTCGGCTCAGTTCATGATCCCGGGGTCCTGGGACGGAGCCCCACATAGGGCTTCCTGCTCAGTGGGGAGCCTGCTTCTCCCTCTCCTTACTCCCCCTCTGTGCTCATGCTCTCTCTCTCCCAAATAAATAAAATCTTTAATAAAATGAAAGGAAATGAAATGAAATGAAATGATATCCTAATGATATTCTAATGTTTGTTAAACAGTTTCACGAAAACACAAGTCTTTAGCACCTTCCATTTACTATTCAGAGCATAGATCCTATTTTAACTTCAACATTTTAAACTAAGGTGTTATTAATCCACGAAGTAAACTCTGACAAGTTTTCAAAACACGTATTGAATTTCACTATGAAATTTTAAAATGTGAATTTTTATTGAAATAAACTAAAAAGTGATCTTACTCTTGATAAAAATCTATCATGCCCTGAAGCCTTTCATTTTAACTGAAAAAATTCTACTACATAATTATAAAGTACAACGCAAGAAATATTCAGAGAAGTATTTTTGGTCTTCACTTGTTATTGTGAATGGACTGTTGCAGTTTTTCTTGGGACTATGTGATAAAACTTCTTATCATAATTCCTGAGGAAATAGAAACTCATACAACTATTATCAGTATTTATGCAAAATGTTTCCCAGGAGATGTGTTTTTTTTCCGACTCAAACACTCTATGATTCTAAATCAGCCAAACTAAAAGAGCAAATTGATGGGATAAAATATAAAGAATAGGAAGAAATAATAGACTTTTTCCTGAAGGATTCTAACCTTGCACATAGTTTTTTGTTTTTGTTTTTTAACGATTTTATTTATTTATCTGAGAGAGAGAGAATAAGAGAGAGAACACGAGAGGGGGGAGGGTCAGAGGGAGAAGCAGACTCCCCGCTGAGCAGGGAGCCCGATGCGGGACTCGATCCCGGGACTCTAGGATCATGACCTGAGCCGAAAGCAGTCGCTTAACCAACTGAGCCACCCAGGCGCCCTGCACATAGTTTTTTAAAAATCGCAGGAGTTTACCTGCTTTATCCTGACACCCAAGGCAAGTCATTAAGTCTTTAGAGTGATGAGAGTTCTGTGGATTCAAGCTGGAATCAGAGAAGGTCTGGGGAGGCCACAGTCAAGTGTAAGCTACTCTTCAGCTACCCTGAAGAGATTTACTGATCAAATATTAACTGTCCAGGTATATTCATGCCATGGCCACACAGAAATGAGATGAATGATCTCATTCTAAGGGTAGCAATATGGATGAATCTCACAAACAACATGTTGACTAGACAGAAAGGAGTCTATTTATTATCAACTTCAAAAGCAGGGGTGGAAATGGAGCTATAGTGTTAATAGTCAGGTTATCAATTACCCTGGGGGAAGTCAACAGAGAAAAGGTATGATGGGGGCCTCTGGAAGTTGGTAATGTTCTCTGTCTTGATCTGAGTGCTTGTTACTGTGAAGTTCATCGAGCTGTACTTTCACTCATCTGATGAGATTATATAGTAATCTCCATGTATATTATACATGGAAGAATAATTTCTACTAAAGTAAAGCATTAACTGTATACCATTTTCCAATAATCTATTCCCGTCTCCAAGAACTCCTAACCTAGGAAAAAGAATGCCCTGAACTATGTCCTCCCTAAATGTGGCTTAATGGCAGGATATCTAACACTATAATAATGTAAAATTGAAATGTAAGTTTCGCTGGGATAATCAAACACAACAAATACGATATTTCAAAACTAGATTACCATACGCAGAATTTACCAAGGAAACTGAGAACTATTTCCATGACTCTTCAACCCCACAGGATTTGTGAAGAGATTTTTTTGGGGGGGAGGATTTTTCCCAAGGAGAGCTTCCATTTCTGGTTGGGGTGTGGGGGGCAGTAAATGAGAAGGGCTGCCACTTCCGTCCGTGGCTTGTAGGACACTGTTCAGAGAATTTGAAATGACAATTTTCCTGCAGCTGGGAGACGGAAAGATGTAGCCTGACTCTGGACCAAGGATGTTCAAGCAGCCTGGGGCACCAAGGTAGAGGTTGTGTTGGGATCAGCTGGGATTGTTTATGAGCAATTTTCAATGGATCAGATGTGGGCGGGAGGGGAGATATCCAGCAAAGGGTCATTTGGGGACCTGTCCAGTAGGATCCCTTAGAGAGCAGAGGACCCTAGCCACAGGAAACCAGAAGTAGCTGTAAATGAGTCACAAGTGAATACTATGAATACAGGTGCATGAGATAAGTGAAATGACCTACCGGAGAGAGATCTCCAGGAAAACAGTCTTCCAAAAGATCCGAGAAACCCTAAGTAAGGACTCAGCTTTGAATATCTGTCAGGCACAGAAAATTCGAAGCTAGCTCATAACGGTATCAGTTCTACAGTTCTTTTTTTTTTAAGATTTTATTTATTTATTTGGGAGAGAGAGAGAACACGAGAGGGAAGAGGGTCAGAGGGAGAAGCAGACTCCCTGCTGAGCAGGGAGCCCGATGCGGGACTCGATCCCGGGACTCCGGGATCATGACCTGAGCCGAAGGCAGCCGCTTAACCAGCTGAGCCACCCAGGCGCCCTACAGTTCTTTTTTTTAAATATTTTATTTATTTATTTGAGAGAGAGAATGAGATAGAGAGAGAGCATGAGAGGGAGGAGGGTCAGAGGGAGAAGCAGACTCTCCCCTCAGCAGGGAGCCCGATGCAGGACTCGATCCCGGGACTCCAGGATCATGACCTGAGCGGAAGGCAGTTGCTCAACCAGCTGAGCCACCCAGGCACCCTCAGTTCTACAGTTCTATAAGAGCTTTTTTTTCCCAAAATTTTTAGGCATAGTTGACATACAATGTTATATTAGTTTCAGGTGTATAAGCATATAGATTTGGCAATTCCACACATTACTCAATGCTCCCTGCCATCAGTGTAATCACCATCCATCACCATACAACGTTATTATTACACTATTATTGACTGTATTCCCTATGCTGTACTTTCCATCTCGGCGACTTAGTCATTTTTTAACTGGAAGTTTCTATTTCTTAATCCCCTTTATCTGTTTCTGCCATCCACCACCCACCTTCTCCCTGGCCGCCATTGTTTGCTGTGTTTAAGATTCTGTGTGTTTCTTTGTTCATTTGTTTTATTTTTTTACATTCCACATAGAAGTGAAATCATATTTGTCTTTCTGTCTGACTTACTTCACTTGGCATTATTCCCTCTAGGTCCATCCATGTTGTCACAAGTGGCAAGCTCTCGTTCTTTTTATGGTTGAGTAATATTCCATTGTACGTGTACATAAATCACATCTTCGTGATCCATTCATCTATAGATGGACACTTGGGTTGCTTCCATATTTTTGTAAATAATATTTGTAAATAATAGTTCAATAAACAAAGGGGTATGCATATCTTTTCAAATTAGTGTTCTCGTTTTCTTTGGGTAAATAACCAGTAGTGGAATTATTAGAGCTTTCTTATATCTTACCATTCATTCAACCCCAAGAGGTCAGAAACTGGCTAGCCAGCTGGAGTGGAAGAAGAAAAGAGAAGTGGCACAAAGTGAAGGGAAGAGCCAACCACGCATCCTTCCCTTTCTTTGCTGCTAGAGCCTGCTGGCTTGAAGCACATGCCAGCTGGGGGAAAATCTGTCATTAAAGATAAGGTGGTTTTTTCTGGTCTCAGACCTCAAATTATGTTTGCAGCTAACTTGTACCGTAGAGTAAGAGAAAAGTCGTGGGACCTGCCCCCATTTCCACATGGGATTGTCAAGGATTATCCCCACTGACTGCCATGGGAAACCATAAAAAAAGATGTGTTTTGATTCCATCCATCAATCATACATTCACTGTACGGGTTACATGGACTTTCCATTAGTATATTCAGTTTTTTAAGAAGCTGGTTGCTGAACCATGATTTAGTCCTAGACAGAGACCTAAATTCCGAGCGTGCCTGCCCATGCAGATTATCTATTTTATCTGCCGTTGCTTCCAGCTGTCCCCCTTAACTCTTCATCTAGGCTAAACCTCCCCCCAGATAAAAGTTCTTAATCTTAAACTTTTAGGAATATTTTCATTTTATTTGACGGCCCTCAAACAATGGTTCTCAAACTATGGTATGTAACAGAATCACCTGGAGAACTTGGCAGACGTATAGAGGTCCACGCTTCATCCACCCTACTTCGGTGAGTCTGGGACTTTTTTATCGTTAGCTCTCTAGGTAATTCCCACACTCCCAAAGTACGAGAACTTCTGTCTTAAAAGACACAGATTGCTCCTGAATTGGGTATAGGTTTGGGGACATAGCGTCATGTCACCTGGATCTGACAGCCATATTCTCTGTCTTAGTGCCATGTAGTGATGCTGTTCTAAGAATTGCAGAGATCACACAAAATGTGCCATGATACAATCTCCTGTGTATAGTGTGTAAGGGATCAGGAGACACTGAGCCAGGCAAGTCTGTCCAAAGAACCACCACTCAGCTTGCTTTTCCCTCTTCTGAAAATGTCCCAGTGCTTGTCATGGTACCTAAATTGTTATGGTGATACGGGCTTTGGGAGGGGGGCACAGGATGGAGTGAAATGAACTGGGAGGATATTGGAGAATACTGAAATGGGAAAAAAGCATTTCCAAAATTCATATAAACTTCGGTCGGACACTGACACTCAGCAGGGGCCAACAAAATTTCTAAAGATTCTTTGAACTTGTCTGGTTTCAGTCCTTCCCCAGATGGCTCAAGACATCTAGGGAGATCACAGTTACTTAAAGAGAAATACTCTACATTGTTAACATACTAGTTAAAGGGTGAATACAATCAATAAGAAAAATGCTAAGATTTTAATAGACAGGTGGGACAAGATGTAAACAGACGTACCCCCACAAAATACAACCATGTCCTAAGATAACAGGGAAAAATAGTCAGCTCATCTAAATAATAATCACATAACTAAAACATTTTAAAGTGTATTTTTAAGCTAGTAAACTTGCAGAAACTACAAATAAATGCTAGCGTAAATGACGGTAAAATGAAAGTCTTTTAAACATTACTTATAAATTAGCATGAGCTAACAAAAGCCAAAATTATGCTTGTTATTTTTATTTTTTATCTTTACCCTTTTCCTTTGAAAAGTTTTCGAATTTACAGAGCAGGGAACTTTATGTAATCTTCATCTAGATTGGCCAACTGCTTTATTTTTGTTCTTTATAATCTTATTTTAATGTTACTAACATCATCATTGTCATCATCATCATGGATGAGCATCTGAAAGTAAGTCGCAGACATCATACCATTCTGCTGCTTTACCCTAAAAATTTGAGTATGTATCCACTAAGAATAAGGATATTCTCTTATGCAACCACAGTGTAAGTATCAAAATTAGAAAATGTAACTTTGATACAATACTGTTATCAAATACATAGTCAAGATGCAGATTTTGCCAGTTGCCCCAGTGATAATCTTTATAGTATTTATTTTTCTTTTTTTTTTAAAGATTTTATTTATTTACTTGAGAGAGAGAGAGCATGAGAGGGGGGAGGGTCAGAGGGAGAAGCAGACTCCCCGCTGAGCAGGGAGTCCGATGTGGGACTCGATCCCGGGACTCCAGGATCATGACCTGAGCCGAAGGCAGTCGCTTAACCAACTGAGCCACCCAGGTGCCCATATAGTATTTATTTTTCTTGATCTGAGGTCCAGTCTAGCATCCCTCATTGCCTTTACTTGCTCTGTCTCTATAGACTCTCTCTCTTTGTTTTAAGATTTATTTATTTATTTCTGGGGTGAGGAGGCAGAGGGATAGGGAGAGAGAGAATCTCAAGCAGACTGCCCACTGAGCGTGGGGCCCAACATGTGGCTCGACGTGGGGCTCAATCTCACCACCCTGAGATCATGACCTGAGCCGAAATCAAGAGTCCGACGCTTAACTGACTAAGCCACCCAGGCGCCCCTGTGTACTCTCTTTTAATCTGAACCCATTCCTCAGCCTTTCTTTGTCTTTCATGACACTGACATTTTTTAGAGACTGCCTGGTTAGTAGAATGTCCCTTAATTTAAGTCTGTCTGCTATCTCCTCATGATTAGATTTATGCATTTTTTGGCAGGAGTCTATAACTTTTGACCTCATACATTCCAGTTCTGGGAATCTGTTAGGAGAAAATAATAGTAAATATGTAAAAGACAGCTTATATGGCTTTCAAGGGGCACACATGTTGGATAATAGTAAAAATTGCAGCCCACATGCCCCGAGGCGATAGTGGCTATCCAGCAGTATGCTCTGTCCTTCAGGGGCATTATCTTACCCAGCTTCTCAGTAACGTGAGTACAGCCAAGTCTCTTCACTGCCTACCCAACAACTACCCTCCCCTTTGTCCCTCTTTGGGAAGCTCGGAAGAATGAGTCAGAGCAGTTCTAAGCCAACTACGATCACCCACTCCTGTCTCCAGGTATGGTTTTTTTCTTTGGGGAGAAGAAAATAGACCGATGGGGAAGTGTGTTGATGGGGGTGACCTCAGGGAAGTCAGTGAGAGAGCTTAGGTCAGGAATGGGGCAGTGACCAGACCCCTGTGAGGCACTCCAGTGAGAGGCCGAAGGAACCAGACCAGAGCACCAGGCCTGACTTTCTGTCCGCCATAGATCTTCCCTCTCTCTATGTGATGTGACTTTGGGAAATCTGCCTAAATCCTTCTGTAAAGAACTGTGTAGCTCTTCATTCGTGTCCAGTGTGTGTGCTCTGGCTGAGGAAGATGGGGATGGCAGTGCCAGATCTAGGAGGCCTAATCCCCACCACGCTGCGCCCATCCTCTCCTGGACAGTCCTCATCATGCACCTCCAGGGAGCCAGAGAGATCATCCCCCAAGAGACTGATGACCTAGATAAAGAAACAGAAACCACCGTCTGGTAGGACAGAGTCTGAACTCTTTGACAGGACGGCCATGTTCAGACCCTGCCCACCTCCAAAGCTTCGTTTGTCACCACTTCACTCTGCACCCCACAGGTCCCCTCGTACTTTTAATTCCCAGGATGGACAATGGCGTTTCTGGGCTCCCTGCTTTGGCACACAGTGCTCCCTGTGCCTGTGAGGGCCTGAATGCACTTCTCTGCCTGGCGAATGCTTCCTTGTTGTTTAAGACCCAGTCCCCATGTCACTCTGTCAGTGAAGTTATTCTTCCTCAGCGTCAGTCTCTCTGCCAACACCCTCGCCACGAGAACAAATCACTTCCTCTCTGTGTTTCCGCCCTCACTGAGTTTTGGGAAACAAGTTCCTGCATTGTCACCGGGAACTCAAGTTTCTTCTTTACTTTGTAACGCATCTCGTTCCTAGACTATGAGTTCTGCGAAGTCCAGGAGCAAGTATTATTCATTGTTTTGCCCGTAGTTTCACTTAGTACAGAGCTTGACGTGTGGTCACCACTGGGTCAATGTTTGGGGAATGAATAAAAAGCATACAGATGATAATGAAGAATGAATTAATGAATTAATGAATTAATCCAAGGTCTTTCTAGTTATAAAATGCTATGGTTTGAATATTCCTACTGAAAATGAAATACCATTGCACGTTGGAATTTGGGCTAAATCCTAGATTAAAATACACGTATATGAAGTGCACATATAAAAATATATACACTACGCTTATATATATATGTTTGTCACCATGATCGTTAAGGGAAAATTTCTTATTCTTTATTGTTTTCATATTTACAGATTTCTTGTGACAGTATAAGGAATAAAGTGGAGAAAAATAGGAACTCCAATTCTAATGTCTGAGATATGGCTGGCTTTAAATGCCAGCACACAGATCTTTCTGTATCTGTCTTCAATTATAAGACAACAATACAAATATCCACTTGCTTGTAATAATCTATGTGCTGGTTTCATTTCTCCACCCAAAAGATAAAGACAAAACAGAGCTGGAAGACGTGCATACAAAAGCGGAGCTGAAATACTCAAGAAAATAAAAAAGATTCTTACTTTCTTCTGAAGGACACATGGAACTCAATTACTCCCATCTAAGACTATACTTTCAGGGATCATTTCTATAGTTTGTTACTAAGTTCACTTTAACAAATACTTACCGAGGGCGCCTGAGTGGCTCAGTTGGTTGAGCAGCTGCCTTCAGCTCAGGTCATGATCCTGGAGTCCCAGGACGGAGTCCCAGGATTGAGTCCCGCATCGGGCTCCCTGCTCAGCAGGGAGTCTGCTTCTCGCTCTGACCCTCCCCCCTCTCATGCTCTCTCTCTCTCATTCTCTCTCTCAAATAAATAAAATCTTAAAAAAAAAAAAGCAAATACTGAGTGTCTGCTCTGCATTCATTTATTCAAGTACTTGTCAAACACTTACTATGCATCAGGAATTGTTCTAGGCAACAGAGATAGAGCAGTGAATAAAACAAAAATCTCTGCACTTATGGAATCATATTCTAGAAGCATGAGGGATAACAAACATAAATAAATAAATTATAGAGTATGTCAGATAGTGATAAAGTCCTTTAGAGAAAAACAAAGTTGGAAATGGAGTTAGAAGTGTCAGAGTAGGGCGCCTGGGTGGCTCAGTCGGTTAAGCGACTGCCTTCGGCTCAGGTCATGATCCTGGAGCCCCGGGATCGAGTCCCACATCGGGCTCCCTGCTCAGCGGGGAGTCTGCTTCTCCCTCTGACCCTCCCCCGTCTCATGCTCTCTCTCTCTATCTCATTCTCTCTCTCAAATAAATAAATAAAATCTTAAAAAAAAAAAAGAAGTGTCAGAGTAGGGAAGGGGGCATTCCAGTGTTAAATAGATGCTCTCAGAAGGGGACAGATGAACAAAATTTTAAGTGGTTTGGGGAATAAAGAAGGAGATGTGCAAATGATCACACTTTTCTCTGTAGTCCTATGGACTTCAAATTCCACTAGGTTGTGTTCACTGGTAATGACCTACCCTTTCTAGCTAGTTCAAGGTGCTGTCACACTGAAAGACATACTCCTTCAGGTAGAGGTGGAAGCTGTAAACTCCATTCAAACTTTGAAGGATCAGGAGAGACTGGTTAGGATTTCAGGTGAGGATGGCAGGAAGAATGACACCAGCAAAGAAGGCCCCAGGCCAGGAGATCTTCCTTGCTTCGACAGAGAGGTAAGGTTTAGAATTAGTTACATGAAGTGGGACTATAAACCAGTTGGAGAGGTCACACTTGGTTGTAGGGTTATGGGAAGTCACCAAAGTTAACTGAGCAGGGAAAGATGATGAAACAAGCATCTTAGTAAAACTTGTACAACGTTAGAGTCCAATTCAATCAGAATAAAAAAGAAGTGACAAGCAGGGAGGCCATTAAAAACTTTTTTTTTTTTTTTTTTGGTGCTGTTATCCAGACATTGATTGCTGAGAACTGGGCCAAAAGGGAAGCAGCGAGGACAATGACACTAAACAGGAGTGAGGTTTATGAAGCATAAATAACAGAGCTTGGTGGACGATTAGATCCAAAGGGTAAAGAAGAGGAAGAAGTTAGAGCTGACACATTCACAGAATTCAGAGGGAGGCGAGCAGATGGCATCAGCCTGAGACGGAGGGCTCTGTCAGCCAAGCGTGGGGTGACTGGCTCCGGGTCACACAGTTTGTGAAAAGCTGGATCCAGAACACAGGTTTCCTGCTTTTCCCACCCTAGACGACTCCAAAGTTCTAAAATTGGCAAATGGGTAAAGAAGGCCACCAATAGAAATGAGTGATCACAGAGGGATAGCCAGGTTACAAATGGGTACAAGAGATGGAGAGCGCTAGTTTTATATTCACGGAGTCTGAGGATATTCAAGTGGACATATTTGGGAGATAGGCATCGATTTAGGATTGGAAATGACTCTGTCCCCTACAGTTTGTGATCTTGGGCAAATCACTTAACCTCTCTGAGCCTCAGTTTTCCTGGCTGCAAAGTAGGCATAATGTTATTACTTAATGTTTGTAATTAACTAATGAATTAACATTTGTAAAGGCTCTGAACAGGTCCTGAGACAAGGTAAGTGCTATTTGTTAAATGAAATATGAACGATGCAGTGTAAAGAAAGAGGCTGGTTTTCCGGATGGACATTACCTCTGGTATAGAAGTCCAGAGCCTGGGTGGCTCAGTTGGTTAAGCGTCCAACTCTTGATTTCAGCTCCGGTCATGATCGCGGGGCCATAAGATGGAGCCCTGAACTGGCTCTGCGCTGGGCGTGGAGTCTGCTTAAGATTCTCTCTCTCCTTCTCCCTCTGCCCCTCCCCCCACTTCCCCACCCTGAGCTGGCTCTCTTTCTCTCTCTAAAAAAAAAAAAAAAAAAAAAAAAAGCCAAGGGACGAATTTTATGAGGATGAAAACAAAATCAACGGAAGAGAGACGCAGAGAAAGAGGAAGGCCAAGAGAGGTCATAGGTGTGGAAAGGAGGCTTTCTTTCTAGAGTGCTTTTTTTTTTTTTAAGATTTTATTTATTTATTTGTCAGCGAGAGAGAAAGCGAGAGCACAAGCAGGGGGAGTGGCAGGCAGAGCAGGCAGAGGGAGAAACACGCTTCCCGCTGAGCAGGGAGCCCGATGCGGGGCTCGATCCCAGGACCCTGGGATCATGACCTGAGCCGAAGGCAGGCACTTAACTGACTGAGCCACCCAGGCGTCCCTAGAGTGCATTTTGGATGGGGGGGCGGCCAGGAGAGATACCCAACTACAGGGAACTAAAGAAGTAGTGAGAAGCCAGGGATTTATCTAGTGATCTGTGATCTGTGAATGTATCCCAGAGCCGATACATTTTAAAAATAGGCATCTGACTAAATTAGTGGATTACATATTCATGGTGAATTGTTAAAACGCTGTTGAGGAAATCTGGAGTCATTCCTAACCATCCAAGAATGGACAGCACGGAGCATAATGCTGGCCTAATCTTTATAATTAGGTATCAAATACTAAGTTGAATGCAGCATGACCTGGTGTAAGATGGGAGATTTTATGATTCCATTCCCTCTTACCCCCTTCCCCCCACAAAAAAGTTCTCCTTGATTGAAAATTCTGAAAATTTGAGATACTCTCATTACATTTTATTTGTCTTTGTGTGGAAACTAGAATATTTTTGCTCTGTAGGAACATGTGTGTCACAAACATTTAGAAACTCAAAGGAGCCCTATGAAAGGCTGACTTGGTACACAGCAGACTCAAGATTCTGGTGTAAAAAATTGTCTACAACTCACCCGTTTGCTCTCAGTTTGAGAAGTCGTCACAGTGTTGTTCTCTCAGCATCTCTTGATCTAAATGTTGGCTTATAGATCCCAGTGCAGTAAATAGACTTAGAATTTGGAAGTCAGAAACTCCACATTACAAAAAGCTTTCTTTTCTTTGGATCTTTTTTCATAGCCTATATAATAACGTTGGACTGAAGAACTTTGTCTTATATGCTTAAAGGCGTTGATATTTGCAGGGAAAAGTCACCTAACCAGCTCTGAGGAATTACTAAACTAACAGAGCCAGGCAAAACCAGAGAAAGGAAGGCCATCAAGAAGAGACTCAATTCAGTCCTTAGGAGTTTTACTTATATATTAGGTTGCAAACTACAAATCAGCAGTGCCTGATAGAAACATATGTGACCCTCATATGTGAACTACGTGTGTAATTTAAATTTTCTTTCATGAAAGCCACATTGTAAAGAGGGAAAAACAGGTGAAATTAATTTTAATATTTTATTTTCCTAATATCAAAACTATCATTTTAACATGTAACTAACATTAAAAAAATCACTAACAGGATATTTTTGCATTATTTTCTCTACACTGTCTTCAAAATCCGATGTGCATTTTACACACTCAGTACATCTCAATGCAGACTAACCATCTGTTCCAATGGTCAATAGTCACACTGGACAGCAGTGTAGCTCTGAACCAAAAATATCCTGCTTTAGTATTTTTTAAAGGGCAAGTTGCCAAACAGAGGTAGAATTTAGAGTGCTCTATTAGAGCAAAACTCTGAGCAACCAGTAACTTGAAATAAACATGTACTTTCCCACTCTGGTGAGCACTGGGACTTTTCTGATTTTTCTTGAGTTGGGTCTGGGCCTCTTAGCCGACTTCTCAGTCTGAAACTGAAATCAACAGGGCTGCAGCATGTTCTTGAATCACAGGAAAGAGGCGTGCAGTGTTTCCCAGAGAAAAGCATTTATCCTCCTGTTGGAAAAAAAAAAAAGAGAAAAGAAAGAAAGAAAGAAAGAAAAGAAAGAAAAAGAAAAAATTGAAGGGGGCATTGGGGGATAACTTAACAATGTTTATTCTTGGCTGGATTCATTGTATTTACAGCAAGTGCCCCAGGAAGGATGAGGGACACATCTTTTGCAAAAGTAGATTTGTACCCTGGTTGGTTGGTGGGTTGGCTGGTTGGTTGTGTTTTCAAATCTGCCTCCCCCCCGCATCCCCCTACCCCCAGGCTTGGTGCGGACCCTTCCGAAGGCCTAGAGCGGAGACGTGCGGGGCTGGTGTCCCGACCTCGCCGAGCGCGCGGGGCGGGCGGACAGCGCGTTCCCCCTCCTGCCCTCAGGCGCTGCTGGCAGCCTCGCCGCTCCGGGCAGATGGAGTTTCCGGCCTGGCTCCGCGATTGCGGAGCCCTCCGCCCGCGCTCGCTTCTGCCTGAGGTCAGGGCCCCCGCGGCCGGAGCGCGCCGTCGGCCGGAGCATCCGGAGGGCAGTTCCGCGGTGTGTCCACACCCTCTCGCCCGCCGCTCCCTGCGTGCCGGGCCGGGCGCCGGGTGGCTGGCTGGACTCGCCGCCGCAGCAGCCCCGAGGCTGGGCCCTCCCCCGGCGTGGCTGCGGCGCCGAAGGTGGAAATGCGGAAGTTTCCAGCCGCACTGACAGATGAGGCTCGCGCCCTGCTCGGCGTGCGCTGCAGCGGCTCCGCGGCGCCCCGGGCCCCCGCCGTCCGCGCCCCGCGCCCTTAGAGGCGGACGAGCCGCGCGCGGGCCATGGCCACGCTGCCGGGCGCGGAGCGGCGCGCGTTCGCGCTCAAGATCAACAGGTAAGACGCGCCCCGCGGCGCCGCGCAGCCGCCGCCGCCGCCGCACCGCCCCGGGCGGGCCGAGCGCCGCGCGGGGGCCGAGTCCCGGGCACGGCGCGGCGGGGTGCACCTGCGACCACCCTCCCCCCACCCCGGAGGCGGCCGCGCTGGGGCCGCTGAGCGCGCGACAGTATCCGCGCGCGCCGGCCTCCGCCCGCGCCTCCGCGATGGTCCCAGCCCTCCCGGGTGTCCCGGGCCACCGGCGTCCCTTCCCTGAGCGAGCCCTCCGCCTCGCCCGCGCCGCCCTCGGGGTCTGACAGGTGGTCGCGCCGGGGAGGGTGAAGGGCGCAGGGCGAACTGTGCTGGGCTCGCCGCGGACTTCCTGATAAACTGCGCCGGCCTTTGAGACCTGCGGTGAGATGGGGCAAGTCAAGAAGCAGTTGCAATGCGGTTTCCAGGCAGCTGCTGAGCACTTGGGCTGTTCTGAGTAGGGCTCTTTCCCCTCTCGTATTTTCCCCCCCGAAGAAGTTTGGCTCCTGTTGACATCGCTATTTTTATTCCCTGGTCCCAAGGAGCCGTGAAGTGGAAAAAGTGATTTTTAAAAAATTCTCCGTTTAAATAAACAAAAAGGAATGGCCTGTGGCTGGCATTTTTACATTTCTAGCGCTCCGGCGGAGAACTAAGGGCAAAGAATCCACCTCACCGTCCGGTTCCTAATCCAAATTGCACACACTCCGTGTAAGCACATTTACTGCTCAGAGTTCTCGCCAGAGGTGCTGCAGCTGCCCTTTTCCCTCCGCTGAAAACTGCTGACAAGTATTGGGGGACATTTTTGTCTTGCCCTGAGAAATCGAGACTGTCCGGTTCAAAGATAATACGAAACTGGTCCCGAAGGGTCAACTTACTATTCTCCTGTCCCCTCCCTGCTCTAGGACGTGTTATTCTTTTAGCTGAGCCCGTAAGAGGGTAGTTGCACGGTACATTTTGTGTGCGGAGAGCGTGTGGAGAGGTTGGAGCCACAAGGCATTAGAAGCCCCGAATAATCAGGTGGTAAGCCCCCCCCCCCCCAGGGCCCACTGGGCTTTATTGCTGTTTGATGTCCATCTGCTGGATAGCTGTGGGCAAACCATTCCTCATACCTTACTATTTCTCCATCTTTAAAATAAATTTAATTATTAATGGGCATTGTATATTAATGTTGGAGTACCAGAGGTACTAGTTAAAAGGCATGATGTCCATCAGGAATCTCCCTATGGGGATTTTATTTTATTTTATATTTTATTTTTATTTATTTATTTATTTTTTGCATTAGGGTTCATGGCTGTTGCAGGCCGGAAGGGGCAATTAATTCGTTTGGGGAGTATGGGAATCAAACTGAAGTTAGCAATGGGTGTACCACTTGCCAGAGCTACTGCTCTTCTGTCCCTGTGAATTTTAGCTCAGGGAGCATGGCTGGGACAGAAAGATGTTCAAGACTGTGGGGTTTGGTGGAGTTGATCTGGGGAGAGCAGCAGGACCCGCGCTAATCCTGTAAGCACTCTTGAAAGTAGCAGTGGGGCTGGTGTGGCCTGAGGGTTAAGAATAAAGGCCCTGGCTAGAATTAGGACCTGCCTCCAGATTGGCCCCCTGCTACACACTGTGGGACCCTGGGCCTGTTATTTAACCTTTGTAAACTTTGGTTTCTTTATATGTCAAATGGGATAAATCATAGGACCTACTTCTTACGACCCTTGGGACGATTGAGGGAAATAGGTGCCTATAGCGTGTGGCTCGGAATAAATGTTAAATGTTAGCAGTCCTCATCGACCTTGCCATCAGCTTCATCACTGTCCCTATCATCGTTTTTGAGAGCCTAAGGAAGAAGGGTAGGAGAGGAAGCTGCAGTTAGAGAGCACTTTGGGCTGTGTCTGCCAGCCGCAGGTTGGAGCTGCTGGGGCGGATGTTCTCCCTCATGTGACTTCCATTCCTCTGCTGAGATCACCAGACACACCCAGTGGAACAGCGTGTGTGATGCAATCTGAACAAGAAGAGCCCCATTCAAGTTAAGTATAGAGGTTCCCTAATCCTCAGGCAAGAAAAAGGATTGGATATTCCTATTTGGGGGGGTTCTGCTTTCCCTTTTGAAGCATTTGTGTCTTAGGTGAAAGAATTATACTAAGGAGCTTAGCAGAAAGTATTGTTCAAAGGAATGGTTTTTATAAGGACATACCTGGTTATTAGTATCATATTAAAACACACCATTTATTGATCACTTACTCTGTCCCAGACACTGTGATATGCTTCATGGATTATATCACTAAATCCTTACAAAAATCCTAGGAGACTCACATGAAATCTCATATAGAAGGACAATGAAGCTTGGAGATGTAGTTTGCAAAAGGCCATGCAATTTGTTAAAGGCCACTCAAGCAACAGTAGCAGAGATTACAAACTACTCCAAAGACTGTGCTCTTAATTGGGCATGTGCTATTTTGATGCAAGAGCCTTGATAATTTCCTTTGAAAGCAAGCAGGGAATGACTTAAAAAAAAAAAAATTCTCAGTAGCAGCACTGGCAAACTTTTCTGTGTTCTGATCGGTGTTTAAACCACCATTGTGACATTTTGCAGTTTTGCAGTTGGAAAAGAAAATGTTTTCCCTTGCATGCCTACCCAGTGTTGAAATAACGGCCCTCAAGTACATTTAGCATGGGTTCCCATTTTTTCCATTTTTTCACCTTTCTACTCAGAATGAGACGAACTATCCCTTGAAAATGTTTGTGGGGATAACATCAGCATGCTTCCTATTACAGAAATATTCAAATCAGATATATTAAAATTTTTCTTTGTAAAGAGCTCAGTTCTGCCCGCACCAACCTCAGGAAAGAGCGAGCTGACTAACTCACAGCGGGAAAAGAGTGTCCCCCACTGTTCCCAAATTCTGTGGCTTTCTGCAAGCAACATTGCTCAGTTTAGGGGCAGGGCCAAAGCAAAACAGGAACCTGGGAATGCCCACCAGTGCCCATCCCCCACGATTGCCCCGGCTCTCCCATGCTCTGAAGAAGCCTAAATTCCTATATGTTGGAAATCCACATGTTGGAAGAGTTCCATCCTCTAGGACTTTTTGTTTTGTTTTGGGTACAAAGTGTAATTGTGTGAAGTAATTGTGTGACTTGTTACAGTTAAACGTTTCTCTAGAACCCACCTCTCAGGGAGATAGAGGGGAAAAGATCCTCCACTGAAGTTTTCTGAGCTGGGGAAGTAAAATTTAATTTCATGTAAGTTTCACGTACTCATCTTTGTTTCAGTGTAATTGTTGCTGACTTCCTGTGCACAAAAGGACTAGATTGAGTTAAGAAATTCATGGTAATGTTTGCATTCGGGATTTCAGACACCACTGCTTTAAATGTCATAACACAGTCCTTGTACGAGCACCAAGTCTGATCAACTACCTTTCTTTCTTACTGGTATTTAGTGCTTTCATAGATTATAAAAATTATTACTAATATTCTGAAAATTCATTAAGGGAAATCTTGGTTTCTTTCACACACAAAATAGATATAGAATTTAGCACATATTAAAGTAAAATAAGGACTCTGGGTAAAGAGCAAAAGTCAGAAGGCGGAAAAAACATAAATGATCTTCTGGACACTCAGGATTGAAAGGAATAAATAATAATAGCTTATGCTTATAACATGGCTACTGTATGGCAGTCTAAATCTTTGCACGTTATAACTCATTTACCCCTATGAAGTATGAACAATTATTACCTCCATTTTACACATGGAGAAACTGAGCATGGAGAAGTCCTAAAAATTGTCTAAAGTCACAAAATAGCTAGAAAAGGGCAGAGCTGGGGTTCAGATGGAGGCAGCCTGGCTTCAAAATCCTCTCCTTTAATCTCTATACTATGCTGTCATCTCAGTTTTATATTAAGCTAACGGTAAAATAAGTAACGTTTATTGACTGCTCACCACGTGCCAAACATTGTGCTAAGACCTTTATACATCTACATTGCATTGTTGTAGAAAAGGGACAAATGTTAAGCAAAATAGTCATCATTACAGAGTGATTTTATGGAAGATAAAAACAAGGAGCTGAGAAAACAGATTGCATTCAAGAATCCCAGTAATTTTGGGCATTAGGACCAGAACGAGATGAAGGTGTAGAGATCTTCCTGAGAAGTATTTGCTATCTATGAAGATGATGCAGGCATAGAAATTTATGTATAAATGTGTGTCAGCAGTGAAACCAAACTAAATCTTTAGTAGTGATGACAGAGCGGGATGTTGGTGCTTTCTGGAATTGCTTCATTTGTTGAACATGTTCTAGACCAACGACCAATAGACGAGGCTTTAGGCAATCAAACTCAGGAATTTTGGTCTTTCACATTCCGAATCATTTTCTTCCAGATTCTTGGGACAGCTCTACTTGACTTTGGGCATCAAGTGCAAATGAAAGAACCTTCTGCCAGGGTGAAATTTTCTTCATTTGGAGTTCTCTGAGCTCTGACAGTTCACATGCATGTGTGGAGCTGATGTTCACCTCTACATGGAAGATAGATGTATAATTGCCTCATGTGGTTACCTGGGGAGAGAGAGAGAACTCAAGGGACGAGGTCTCCCATCTCAGCTCCCCAGACAGAGCTAGTGATGGAATGGGGTGATGTTACGAGCTCCCCATCTTTCCATTCTCTTGTTTAACAGGGACCTTGAGGAGGCAGGGATGTGATGCTCAGACTTCTTGCTGAGAAAGGGTAAGAAACAGGAGGCCTGGGGCGCCTGGGTGGCTCAGTTGGTTAAGCATCTGCCTTTGGCTCAGGTCGTGATCTCAGAGTCCTGGGATTGAGCCCCGCCTTAGGCTCCCTGCTCAGTGGGGAGCCTGCTTCTCCCTCTACCCCTCCCCCCTGCTTGTGACCTCTCTCTCTCTCTCTCTCTCTCTGATAAATAAAATGTTAAAAAAAAAAAAAAGAAACAGGAGGCCT
Organism: Eumetopias jubatus; assembly: GCF_037043125.1. Classification (NCBI taxonomy): domain Eukaryota; kingdom Metazoa; phylum Chordata; class Mammalia; order Carnivora; family Otariidae; genus Eumetopias; species Eumetopias jubatus. The sequence goes on along the minus strand of NW_028274821.1, from coordinate 10,892,533 downwards.
TAATTTTTTTCAGTGGCAAACAATCAGGTGCTTATGCATGTTTTGGTCAATAGGAAAGCGTTAAAACAAAATGTACTCTCCCAGTTCCCACAAGGGTCTAGACTAATTTATTAGCAACCCGCAGCCACAAGGGTTCTCTAGGGTCCAGGGAAATGCATGTGTTTATATGGTTGTGGTAAGTGTGGTCCCTCTGCTTCTGGAGCTCACGCTGTAGTGGTGCAGTTGGCTGTTTGGACAACTTGGGGACACACAGAATAAAAACAGGCTGATCTCTCTGAAAGTGTGTATGAAGGCATCTGTATGCCGGGGTTCCGTGAGATCAAACAAACTGGTAAAGTTGGCATAGGATACTGTGTCCCACTGCATTCAGATCAAATGCAGGACTAAAAAAGCAGGATTAGGGGCGCCTGGGTGGCTCAGTTGGTTGAGCGACTGCCTTTGGCTCAGGTCATGATCCCGGAGTCCCGGGATCGAGTCCCGCATCGGGCTCCCTGCTCAGCAAGGAGCCTGCTTCTCCTTCTGACCGTCCCCCTCTCATGTGCTCTCTCTCTCAGTCTCGCGCTCTCAAATAAATAATAAAATAAATCTTTAAAAAAAAAAAGCAGGATTAGTGGTGGCAGAAAGAGTTTCCCCCTGCCCTCTGTTCTTTCCATCCGTGTTCAATGTGAGAAATAGGAAACAAGTAAGCAAAAATTTCGACCACCCGTAAATTACAGCTCTTAACATTTGCATGTATAGCCTTCCATTTTCACAAAAATAAGATCGTATTGGATATGCTGCTTTGGGGTTTGTTTTTTTAATTTTAAAATATTAAGAACAACTGTCCATGTCAATCAATGTAGATCTACATTGTAATTGAGGCAAGGCTCTGTAAAATTGCATTGATTGCATATACAATGATTTGTTGAATTCATTTTCTGTTATTGTGCCTCAAGAGTTTCCGGTTTTTCACAGTAAGTACGGAGGTTGATGGAATGCCTTATACATACATCTTGATGTGTTAGTGCAAATGCTACCTTAAAAATTTCTAGGAGTGGCAGTGGCATTGCCTGGTCAAAGGAAAGAAACATTTTTAAAGCTTTTGATACACATGGCCACATTGTCTTCCAGAAAAGTTACACTTATTTATGCTTCCACCAGCCGCCCTAGCCCTAAGAGTGATCATTTCCTCACATTCACACCACCGCTGGGTTTATCATTCTTTTAAATCTTTATTTGCAAGCTTGACCCCTGCTCTTAAATGTCTCTTACCTCTTCCTGTTTAGCTTCTCTGCCAGATCCCTGCCTGACCTCTGAAGACATACTTCAGAGATTAAAATGGTTATACATTTCTCCTTTTTCCTTTGCCTGATAGACAACTAAAGATGGTGGTAACCTCCATCTTCCTTGCTTTCTGCCTTTATTCATTGAATAGGTGGGTTACCGATGAAGGTGGATTGTTCTAGCAACTTAATTCCTTCTTGATTCTCTTTTAGACTCCATTTGTCACACTTGCACTCACTTTTTGCTTTCACGATCTAATCTAATCTACCTGTCCTTTGCAAAAACTCTTGCTCTTTGAAATGAAATGGCATGTCGGAATCAGAATCCCTCTCACAAACAAGATCCAGATGATGTAATTCACTGTGTTTTCCCTTGGATCTGCGTATACATAGGCTGGACTTCTTTCACACTTTTTTGGGTCCCTCTGGCTCTGGGATTGGCTTTATGTTTGTACAACATGTTAGTATCACTCTGCTCAGAAACCTTGAGAGGCTTCACAAGCACTCTTTATCATTCAAAGGATAAAATTTATTGTTCTTCCTATGCAAGAGGTCAAAGGTAAAAATAGGAACAGGTTACCTAATGGTATTCAGGCTAAACTGGAACTAGAGTAAGAAATGCAGAACTGTAAAGTAATCAACTTTTTTCTCCTGTCTGTTGACTTTCTGGTGTGTGGATGAGTTAGGAGGCTTGCAAATCCTAGGCTCATAAGTTTGAGAGTGAGAATACACTCCAGCTAACGAGGGTTACTCTGTTCTGAGCATTGCACCAGGTCCTGGAAATGCAAAGACAAAAAGTCATGGCCTTGTCTGCAAGGAGCAAGGACATTAACCCAAGATTATGGACTGGGAAAGGAGGGAGACTTCATTTGCCTCTTAACGCTGCCTTTTGGGCATTGCACCTTTAAAGTGGTCCTTTTGGCTTCATGCTGCTTATTCTAAAGATCCTATTAGTATCCAGAACATTCTTGGAGATCTTTTAGAATTGCTCTCAGAGTTTGGGGGACATTTATTTTAAAAAATAAGCTCAGTGGCATGAAATCTTTTTCCCCTGGGGGAGAATCTGCTTTTTTTCTTACTTGGAAAGTTTTAAAAATATAATAAATGCAGATAGACGGTAACATGGCAGGTACCTGAGAGCCTGCTGAGCAGAATGAACAAATGTGAACATTTGGTCACTTTTTTTTTTTTTAAATAGGCTCCACGCGGGGCTCCATCTCATGACCCCAAGATCATGACCTGAGCCAAGACCAAGAGTCAGACGCTTAACCAACTGAGCCACCCAGGCGCCCCAACATTTGGACACTTGTGTCTTAGATATTTCTAAATGAAAAAAGAGGACATTACAGATAAATTTCAAGTCCCCATATTCTGCTCCTTCAGAGGTCAGCACTACCACCAAGTTGTACTTTCAGTGTGTTGCATATGTGTGTGCACATATCCATAAATGATATACTGTATGGTTTCTGGAATGAGCCAAAGTCATTCACATTTAATCAAGTCTGTTAAATTAGGTAGTATCAGTTTGAGTTAATGAAAAGATATGACTTTAAAATCATGGAGCTGGTTTTTAGCGGCCTCTTCAAGTAGCTCTGAAAGCAGTTGCCAAGAAGAGCCCCCAAAGATGATTTCAGGAAGCCAAGCTCTATCAGCATAGACTGCATGGCCCTTCTTGTGTGAAATTATAAAACAAAACAAAACAAAACAAAACACCAGCAACAGGTATTTAGATGTGTACAATCTGGTCATGCTTTTCTCAATCACTGCTTACATTATAGTCATGTTCCCTATTTCCTGGAAAAGCCCGGAAACTGAAAAAAAAATTTTTTTTGTCTCCATCAGATGAATGTACCCACGATTTGCATTTGACCTGAGATAAGGAGTTGAGTTGATAACATGTTTATTTTTAAATAATGTTATTTTTTAAAGATATTACTTTTTAAATTTCTTTGAGAGACAGGGAGAACATGAGCGGAGTTAGGGGCAAAGGGAGAGGGAGAAGCAGACTCCCTGCTTAGCAGGGAGCCCTACATGGGGCTCAGTCCCAGGACTCCCAAGATCATGACCTGAGCTGAAGGCAGACGCTTAACCAACTGAGCCACCCAGGAGCCCCAATAATATGATTTTTAAAGCATAGAATAAAGATTCTGCCTCATTGCCTGGACATTTGATTAGAGAAAGTCTGTAGATTAGCACAAGAGGGTATGGTGTTTGCTAAGAAGGACGTGGCTCTCCTGGCATGGGTGTAACTGAACCGTCGGGCTGGATTCTCCCCTGTTTGAACAGGGGAGATGTAGTCCCCCGTTGCACCAGACCCCCCCTCCCCCCATGAGAAAAAGTGGGAAAAATGGCCACAGATAGCAGGGCTGTCCTCCAAATCCCTGCTCTGCCTTGCTGCAACACAGGGCAAGAGTCCACACACAGCAGACCCCTTCTGTGGTTTGAGTTGTCTGCATTCAGTTCTTGGCGCTATACTTGAGAACTCAAGAGAAGTTGAGCTCTCACCAAGAAGATAACCCCCCGGGGTCCCGGGTCATTGGGGAATCCAACCAGAGCTGCCTACGGGGTGCCAGTCAGCAGGCACTGATTTATACCAGCATGATGGTCCATTTTCCCTTATGCTTGCAGAAAAAGCCAGGCTCAAAGTCCACTAAAAATGTACCATCTCCTGCTTCAAGGCAGTGGTGGCCATCTGGTCTCTGCGGGAACAATATTGTCGCCTCCCCGTTGTCGTTCTCACTGGTTTGCTTCATCTGCTAGTATTGTCCTCTTTCATTCCAAATCACTGTCTGCTTTCACAATATCCCTTTAGAAAGGGTATCCACTTTACCTGTTGTATATATCCACTATACCTGTCGTATACCAATCACTTTATTCAACTCACAAGAATTTTTTTTGATTGCCTGTAACTTTCTCTAGGCAGTATGAGACGGGGAAAAAACAACAACCAGTATCTGCCCCCCAGAATTCAGCGGGAGGGAGCAGGTTGACTAACAGAACAGAGGAGATGGAGTTTGTGTGGCTGGGTGAGGGTTAGGGCAGGATTGTTGACAGAAGGCACAGGGAGGGGAGCAACAGATGCAACTGTTATAATGGGAAGAGTAACTAGCTGTGTGCAGAATGGGTGGGGTAGGGGGAGTTCTGCGAGATGGATCAGGAGGGGGCTGCAGTCATCCCCATTGTGCGGTGATGAGGTCTGGGATTAGGCTGGAGTCACAAGAAGAAAGGGGACTGTGGCCACAGATACTTCAAAGGGAATCAACTGGATTTGAGAAGCCCCTCAATAATTGTTCATTTGCTCTTCTCATGAACATTGGCTGTAGCCTGCTGTGTACCTGCAGAGTTCTAAGGGCCAAGGATAGAGCTGTGAGCAAGATAGTCAAGGTTCTTCTTCTAAAAGAAGTCATTTTCCAGGGTCGCCTGGGTGGCTCAGTTGGTTAAGCGACTGACTCTTGATTTCGACTTGGGTTGTGATCTCAGGGTCATGAGATCGAGTCTTGTATCAGCTCTGCGCTCAGCCCAGAGTCTGCTTGAGATTCTCTTTTCCTCTCCCCTCCCCCTCCCCCTACTCCTGTGCGTGCTCTCTCTCTCTCTCTCTCTCTCTCAGTAAAATAAATAAAACCTTTAACAAAAAATATAAGTCATTTTCCATAAAGTAAACCAGGAAAGAAACAAGGAAATATCAGATAAAATAAGAGCTATGCAGAGAATGTACAAGGGCTATGTGGAGAGTGTGGATACTTCAAAAGAATGGACGAGGAAGGCATCCCTGAGTGTGGGTCGGTGACTGGGGCCGGGACTGGGTGGCGGAATTAGCAAGTGCTGTGGCTGGAGTAAGTCTGGTGTGTTGGAAGAAAAGAAAGAGCCAGCGTGTCTGGAGTAGAGTGGATGAAGGGAGAGTGGTAGAGATGAGAAAAGTTGTCAGCAATCAAATCTTTATAAGCCATGCGAAAAGTTGAAATGTTACTCTAAGTGCAGTGGGAAGGTTTCTGGAACAGAGGCATGACTCGATTGACATCCCAAAAGAGATGACACCAAGATTTCCATTCTGGGGTTTAAAAGTGCACTCTGGCTTCCCCACAGAGAAGCAAAGAGTGGAAGCAAGGAAAATAGCTGGGAGGTAGTCAGGTTCCAGACGGGTGGTGGTGGCAGCTGGGACTGCAGGGGAGAGGGGCAGTCAGGTCTGAGATACACCTTGGAGATCGAGTGGATGGATTAGATGTGGGCTGGGGCCAGTGGGAGAAAAAGAGAAATCACCATGTCTCTGGGGTTGGAGTTCTGGGTGGAGATGGATGCTTTTCACAGAGATTGGAAAGACTGGACGAGGAGCAGGCTTTTAGGGTGAATCAAGAGTTTAGTTGGGGGCGTATTAAGTCTAAGATGCATATTAGAAGTGCAAATGGAATTTTCTACTATGTAGTTTTATTTATTTATTTATTTTTAAAGATTTTATTTATTTGACATAGAGAGAGAGAGACAAAGTGAGCACAAGCAGGGGGAGTGGCAGGCAGAGGCAGAGGGAGAAGCAGGTTCCCCACAGAGAAGGGGGAGCCCGATGTGGGACTTGATCCCAGGACTCCGGGATCATGACCTGAGCCGAAGGCAGTCGCTTAACCAACTGAGCCACCCAGGCGCCCCTTACTATGTAGTTTTAGTTAGGAATGTGAGACTTGGGAGAGAGGTCAGAGCTGGATATTTAAATTTGCAAGTCATTGCCATGCTATTTTTCAAAACAGAAGAAAAGAAAAGATTGAAATTATCTCGATAAGATTTTGACAGCCACAAAGCTGTACGTATGATATGAAATCATTCTTACTGAAAAACAAGTATGTATATATCTCCCTGTAGAGTTAATGGATCAATACATGTGGTAAGGAGGGGACCAGAAAGACATCTGTCAGCATGTTGTCACTGTTATACCTGGGTAGTTGTATTACTGATGATTTTTATTTCCTGGCATGTGAAGCATGTGAAGCATGTGTATGTATGTATGTATGTGTGCATATTTCCCACTTTTTCTTCAAAATTTTGTAATTAGGAAAGGTGAGATTTATAAAAGAGATAGCACCAAGATTTCCATTCTGAGGAAACTGGGTAAAGATGGTGCCAGTGAGTAATTATGAAAACTTGAAATCTGAGTAACTTTTGGGAGGGTGATTTATACTTCTCTTGCAGAGTTTTTGTTTAAGGGAATGGAGTAGGCTGCACAGTGATGGATAGTTAGCACTCCTTCCCTGTGAGCGGATTTTACTTTTCACCTTATTGAAGGTGATGTGTTCCTTCGAGGTGAAGCTTTAAGAGCCATGTCCACTTTTCCCTATTCTGTACAATCAGCAATGTTCCAGATGGGTCTGTAGCGTGCGCCCTGGAGTAAAGACAGTTAGGGGAGAGCCACACTTGCTCTCTGGTGGTCTTTGTTTTTATAAGCCACTAAGATTTTTGGATCATTTGTTATCACTGCATAACCAAGCCCACTCTGAATGATACAGAGAAGCATAAAATATAGAACATTTCTATGGGGTAGCTTGAGATATAGGTTTGGAACTTGAATGAGAGGTCAGGAAGGAATATATTAATTAGGAAGTCATCAACGAAGGTGGGAAAGTGTAGTGGGAAGAGGAAAATCATGGGACCAGGGCATGAGCCACTGTCAGTTGGTGTAAGAGGGAAAAGCTGCAAAAAGAGAGGAAGAAGAATTTGGCTCAGATGTGGCAGATAGGGTAGTGCTAGAAAAGCGAGCTAACAGGGCAATTCGAAAGGTCAGGGGACAAAGAAAGAGCCATTGGATTTGCCTTGCTGGTGGTCAGTGTAAACGTCTGAAACAGCAGTTTTAGTGGAGCTGTGGGGAAGGAAGTCAGAGTTCATAGGGTTATGGGGGGAGTCAGTGCAGAGGAAACAGAGGAAGCTGGTAGAGACCACTCCTTTAGAAAGTTTGGATGAGGCAGAAGACAAAGTGGGACATTGGTAACCAAAAAGTTCTAACAAAGCTTTGACCTTTACACAGATTTAACATGCCATGCTGGACAGAACGTGCTCTGATCTGAGAGGGAAAGTGCATGTATGTTTCATTCCCATAAAATAAGTCTTATACATGGATAAAGATATGACCTGATACTGTCTGATACATAACAAATTTTGCTTTGTGCCACCATTGGGACCCTTGACAATAAATAAAATATTCTTCTTATCTGTTTTCTTCTGGGGAGATTCTGAAACTCTAAACACTGTCATGTATTATTATCTTTCAGAACTGATAATCCTTTCTATTTTATTATCTTTATGTGCTTGAAGTACAAAAATTATAGGAAGGAGCACCAGTATCGGTTATATTTTGCTGCTTAACGAACCAGCTGTTGTGGGTCGAATCGTGTCTCTCCCCAAAGATTCCTAAGCCCTGATACCTGCGAATGTCATCTTGTTTTGGAAAGAGGGTCTTTGCAGATTAAGCTAAGATGAGGTCACACTGCATTAAAGTGGGTGCTAAATCTAATCAGTGGCTCCTTAGAAGAAGAGCCACAGAGCCATGGACACACATAGAAAAGAGGCCACGTGAAGACAGAGGCAGAGACCAGAGTTATGCTACCACGATCCAGGGAACGCAAAGTCGGCCAGCAACCACCAGAAAGTAGGGAATCATGGAAGGAGTCTTCCCTAGAGCGTCAGGGTTGGATCGTGGTCCTGCCAACACCTTGAATTTGGACTTCCATCCTCCAGTACAGTGAGGGAATAAATACCACCGGGTCTGTAGTAATGTGCTATGGCAGCCTGGGAAACTAATACATTACCCCAAAGCTTATTGACTTAAAGCAACAGCAGTTTATTATTTCTCATGATTCTGTGGGTTGGCAAGTCGGGTTGGGCTCAGTGGGGCAGCCCTGCTGGTCTTGCTCTGGTCATCCATGTGGCTGCAATTATCCGATGGCTCAGTTGAAATGGGATGTCTACGCTGGCCTCAATCACAAGTTCAGGGCCTTGGTGCTGTTCTCCCGCTTCACATGGTCCCATATCCTCCAGGACTCTAGCTCGGTATTCCTTCTGTGGTCGAGGGAACTTTCTACCAGGAGGAGCATGGAAGCCACAAGGCTCCTTGAGGCTTGCTTTAGAGCTTATACAACATTCCTTCCCCTACATTCATTGGTTCAAACAAGTTACAAGGCAACTGAGCTTTAATGGGCGGGGAAATAGACCCAATCTCTTGATGGGTGGAGGTGCAGAATATTTGGCCATTTTAATCTCAGTACAGCACCGAAGAAAGCAAGCCATCGTATTCCAGTTTCAACTTCATGGATTTAAGCAGAAGGTCTTGTCGTTCCCTGCTCCGATCACAATACCCATTTTACTGGCAGGGAAACTGAGAACGGATTAAGTGGACTCCTTCATTGTTACCAATGAGTCATGCTTTGTGAGACACTTTTTTGGCCCATAGAAGTCAGCTATATGTCTGGAAGAGCTAATTGCAGTCCCGCCTGGAGGCAGGTGAATGAACTTAAATAACTTCTTGGGTTTCTCTTAAATCCCATAATTACACTGATGGAGTCGAGATGGCAGAGCTGTCTGGTCCAGAGACAAAGCAGCGGTGTGAGGGTATTATGGAGACAAGGTGCTTGGAAATTCCTATGTGTCACTCCAAGGAGCAGGATTTGAGGCTAAATTAAATGACTGGAAAGAGGGTTAGCGAGCACTTTATTCTCAAGAGTTACCCTATGGGCTTAGAGATTCAGTAGTGCTGTGTGGTCCAGTGTAAGTCCTGGGCTGGGAAGAATTAAAGTGAGTAGAAGAAGAGAATACAGCAAGGAAGGCAGAAAGACCAGCCTGTCACGAAGATATGTGACATGGGCTGTGTCAGAAGGGTCACCCTTCAGTCAGCTAGGGTTGCTTTTAGCAGCTGCAGGGAAGAGAAAACCCCGCAAAACAGTGGCTTCAACAGATGGGGAGTTTATTTTTCTTACGTAACAGGAATTCCAGTAGTTGGCAACCCACGCTTTGTAGGAGAGCCCGAAATGCCAAGGGAGACCTCAGGGCTTTTTGTCCCATCATCCTTGGTGCGTGGCTCTCATGCTCATGGTCATAAGGTGGCTCCTGAAACTATGCACTGGAAAAACCTTGAGGACAGGAAGAAGACAGAGGCCAAAGAGGCATGTCGGCTAACGTTGCTCCCTTTTAAGGAACTTTTCCAAAAACTGGAAACTGGACATTTGCTATATATCACATCTGGTCAGATCCCTCTACCTAAAAGGGAGGTTGGTAAATACAGTTTTTATTGGGCCAGCACATTGCCACCTCCAGCAAAACCTGGGTTGAGCTAGAAGGAAGGGGATGATGTCTATTGATAGGCAACCAGAGGTCTCTGCCATAGCCCCCCCAAATTGCAGTGGGCATGAATCAGTGACAGAACTTCCATTGTAGCAGCATGCCACCTCCGACCCACTAATACTCATTTCAGATTCAGGCTCATCAAACTCCAGAATCCTAATGAGGAGGGAAGATCCAGGCCTAATGATCTAGGCCTCATGAGGAGGGATATCTGAGCTTATAGGTCCAGTATGGATCAGGGTAAAAGAACTGTCATAACAAATAATCCCAAAATCTCAGTGGAATAACCCAACAAACATTTATTTTATGTTCATGCCACAGACTGATACAGGTCAGGTGGCTCTCCTCTAAGCAGTGACTTTGGAACCCAGGCAGCTTTGACGTTAGGGCTCTGTCATCTTGTAATAGGTTACTTTGGCATCATTCAGCCAATGGCCAAGAAGAAGAGACAGTGAAAGACTTTGTAGCCAATCGTTAAATACCTCAACTCAAAAGTGGTACTCATCACTTCTGCTCACATTATGTGGTGAGAACTACTTACAGGTTCCACCGATAGACAAGGAGGGCTGATAAATATGGTTCTTGTCTGGCAGTCACTTTCCAGCAACAAATCCTCCCTGGGAATGGGGAGCATGAATCTTTGGGGGGTCGGCTAGCCATCTCTGCCATAGGGTCCCAGTCACAAAGGAGGGGCCGTTAACCAAATGTCAGTCAACATACAGATAGGCCTGGTTTGCTGTGCTGTTGGCAGATAGATGAAAACTGTGGTCTAAGTCATAGGGGATATGGGTGTGGAGACTACCAAGGAAGCAGTATCTAAATGTGTATAGCTGAAATACCTGAGATTCTAGATGGAGATGCTGTGAATACAAGGCATACCTATCCTTTAAGGCAGGGTGGCTGTTAGAAAAAAAACAACAACAACTTAAAATCTCATTGAGGGGCACCTGGGTGGCTCAGTCGTTAAACGTCTGCCTTTGGCTCAGGTCATGATCCCAGAGTCCTGGGATCGAGCCCCGCATCGGGCTCCCTGCTCCGCGGGGAGCCTGCTTCTCCCTCTCCCACTCCCCCTGCTTGTGTTCCCTCTCTCGCTGTGTCTCTCTCTGTCAAATAAATAAATGAAATCTTAAAAAAAAAATCTCAGTGAAATTGAGGACCCTAGAAGTGCCATGTGAAAGTTAATCTTTATTCTAGAGACCCCACAGATTGGTAAGGAGCCAAGTTGCTCAGCCATTTTTTTTTTTTTTCAGAGAACAAGCATTTAAAAAGCATTTGAGGAAAAACCAGAAGATTAAGATATTTTTAAACAGCTTTTGAGTGATTAAATTAGAATTTTTTATTTGACAGGAAATAAGATGTTACCTAAGAGAAAGAAGCATTCTAAAACATTTACTCCCACTTGAGGGGTAACCTTGTAATGGTCCCACCTCCTCTCTGTGACAGAATTTTGACGAGAAGCTGAGTCACTTTGCTTTTCGTGACTGGTTTACTTTCGGTCTGAGGAATCCTCTTGTTTTATTTGCCTTTTAATCATTTTAATAGTCTGTGAAATCAGTCTTCTCATTCACATTATCATTTGTAGTGATTAAACAACTCAGAAAGCCCTCACTACAGGGAGAAGAGAGCAGAGACCTTCCACTCAAAAACTTGAGGAGGCCAACAAGTCCGATTCCGGTTGCCCTCCACCTATTCTCAGTGGGAGCGTCTTGTGCAAGTTCTTTAGTTTCCCTCAGTCTTAAGTTTTTCCATCTGTAAGACAGAATAATGCCCATGTCACTGGGTCAAATGATATAATCTCTATGAAAATGCTACATAAGTCAAAGAGCACGACACACATAGTAATGAAACATTTGTGAAATGCGAATGAGTGCCACGTTTCTGTGATTAGTCAACGTGTCCTATGTAATAGACCTGGCACCAGGTCTCCCGCTAGGAAGGTGCTCGGAAAAGAAAACTAAGAATAAATACGGACAAAGTAAAAAAACATTGAACACGAGGGGTAGAGAAATGTTAAAAGCAGCGACCGCAACAACATAAAGTAAGGTTTCAACTCATTTACAAACCTGTCCCCCAGAACACATATACACACCACACGTGCATATACATACACACCACATACATCATAGTTCAAAAAGGAAAGAGATGTAAAGGCCAAGGGGAAATTTGGACCTTCAGTTTTCTGAAGGTCACCTTCCATGACCTCACATTTTCTGAAAACTGAAAGAGATGGTAGACATACACTGTTGCCTTTTCCAAAAAGAAACTTCTGTGGAAAACTGTGGCAGTTCTGAAAGTCTGCAGAGGGAACTTGGTAGAGCCACTTAGATAATGCACGTCATGTGATCACCAGGGATGCTTATATGAGAGATGGGGAAGAAATGTGGGAACGCAGAGCCATTCAGGAGAAGAAGGGGTTCATCCTGAAGACTAGCAGCTAGAGCTATGGGTTGGAGACCACAGACCTGTTTCCTAGACGTTCCTTAAGTGAAAAATGGCTTCTTATTACAAGGGCTATATGTGTGAATTATAGAAAAAGCAGGAATACACGTGAAGCAGATATTTTTAAAATAAAAATTATTTCTAGGGGCACCGGGGTGGCTTAGCTGGTTAAGTGTCTGACTCTTGATTTTGGCTCAGGTCTTGATCTCAGGGTCATGAGATTCAGCCCCCACGTTGGCCTCCGTGCTAAGAGCGGAGCCTGCTTAAGATTCTCTCTCACTCTGCCCCTTCCCTCTCCCTGCTTGCGTGCTCTCTCTCTAAAACAAATAAATAAGTAATTTCTAGTTCTTTGACCAAAAGTTTATCACTTTTAACAACTTGATATATAGTTTTTTTTCAGACTCACACACATACATGCATGTTTTCTACAAAATTGGAAGCAGACTTATAGACTGTTTTGTAACCTGCTTTTTAATTTAAAAATATAGTATGAACAACTTTTCGTGTCACTAAATATTCTTGCATGACATTTCTAAATGAATGCATAACATTTCATTGTGAGGACTGTAATGTTTTTTTCATCTTGAATGATTCTTCAGTATAAATGCTGGAAATTGAACCACAGACTCAAAGGTTATCCAGTGATTTATATAGCTGCCGAGTTGTTTTTCTGGAAGGTTTTGTGTGACATCTGTCTTTAGAATGAAATTTTAAAATACTTGAAAAACATGGCATCCCTGAACTTTGCCTTATTTCTTAAAGGGAAGTACCGAAAGATGGTTTATGTTCAAATAGGTACAAATAGGTAAGGTCAATCTTTTATAGACATCTTCAAGAAAGAAATCAACCTCAAAAGATTGAATTGCAGCCATTATTGTGATTGAGTCAATGAACCCAAAGATAAATTTGGTTTGGACAAATACTGTTAATTCATGAAGTTTCCTTGTGGCCACAGTTTTTAAATGAATGCTTTTCTGGATAATCTCAGTCCTGTTTGAGGGTATCCTGATGTTAATTACCAACATTTCCAGCTGTATCAAGAATCTATAAACTAGCCCTCTTAAGCCAGTTAAATGTATATTTTCTTGAAGAGAATAAAATTATATAGAAGTATGAGATCACCTAGAAAAAATAATTTATTATGTACAATTTCTTTTTTATTGTCAGAGTTATATGCTATTTACATTTAAATCTGACATTTAGGGGCGCCTGGGTGGCTCAGTTGGTTAAACATTTGCCTTTGGCTCAGGTCATGATCCTGGGGTCATGGGATTGAGCCCCATGTTGGGCTTCCTGCTCAGCAAGGAATCTACTTCTCCCTCTCTCTCTCTCTCTCCTTCCCAATCACTCATTCTCTCTCTCTCTCTTTCTCAAATAAATAAAATCTTTAAAGAAAAATCTGACATTTAATTCTCTGTTATATACCCTTATTAATTCATTAATTAACTCACTAACTCATTCGTTCATTCATCCATTCATTCATGTGACAAACATTTACTTGAGCATGTACTATGTGCCAGGCACTGTTTTACACTTGAGGGATATAGAAAGACCCTGCCCTTACAGAACTTAGGTTCTAATGATGGAAATAGATAACAAATACATAGATCAATATATAATACAGTGTTGAGTGGTGTTAAGTGCTGTGAAGAAAATCACACAGGGTGAGGGCTGTGGAGACACCAAGTCATTTTTGGAGTGAACATGAATATTTGAGTCACGACAGGGTTCCAGTGCCCATTTTACCACCTCCTGACCAGCTTTGAGCAAGTCACTTAGCTTCTCTGGGCCTCAGTTTCCTTATATGTTAATTAAAAGATAATCTTCTATTTCCTAGGGTTGTTATGGGGATTAAATGAGATTACGTGGAAATTACTTATCATGTAAGTGTTTGAGAAATATCATTCCTCTTTCTTCCTGTCTTTTGGGAGAGGGAAAATGATTTGGTATAAATAATCGAATTCTCACATGAGACGAAGAAACTAGCATATTCTTTATTCCATATTTAGGGAAGGGCTAGGTAAAAATTTTTTAGAAGGTGTTTTGTTTTCTCTGAGCAAAATCAAATACCAGTGCTTTTTGGGAGAGAAGGTCAGCATGAGCCTTCACATCATGAGATGATCTCTAAAATCCCTTTCAGGGCTAACAGCACTTTGTCCTTTTATAAATTCTTCCCCTACTCCATCCACTTAAAAGGATGAGTGCCAGGTGCCAGACTCTACTTGAGAAGAAATTTGGGTCCCATGCTTATCAAAAATGATAGTAATGTGACTGTGACTTTTGTCAAAATTCTGTTTTGCTGAGTAGTAGAAAGATCAATTGTATAATGTGTCTTCATTGACAGGGGAAGACTAATATAAACTGGAGAAACCGAGAAACCAGTGGTATGTTTCTTGCCCTGCCAGAAGGAGAGACACAGTGTGATCACTAATAATTATTTTAAAAATTAATTCTTGGGGCGCCTGGGTGGCTCAGTCAGTTAAGCGTCTGCCTTCGGCTCAGGTCATGATTCTGGGGTTCTGGGATCGAGCCCCACGTCGGGCTCCCTGCTCAGCTGAGAGTCTGCTTCTCCCTCTCCCTCTGCTGCTCCCCCGCCACCCAGCTCATGCTCTCTCTCTCTCTCTCTCTCTCAAATAAATAAATACATAAAATCTTTAGCCACACCTTCTTTGGGGTGATCCGTGGTGGATGTTTTGTGGGCAGCTGACCTGCAGCCTGCATGTCCCAGACTGCCTCCTGTGGAAGCCTGAGCCGGCTGTGTAGCTTTCTCCCTTTGTCTCAACCATGTCCACCAACAAGAATGCTAATTCACCAGCTGCCCACCTTAACAGATTGAAGAACAAGGGGAAAGACAGTACAGAAATGAGGCGGTGCTGAATAGAAGTTAATGTGGAGCTGAGGAACGCTAAGAAGGTTGACCAGATGCTGAAAAGGAGAAATGTAAGCTGATTTCCTGATGCCGCTACCTCTCCACTGCAGGAAAACCACAACAACCAGGGCACTGCACATTGGTCTGTTGATGACATTGTCAAAGGCATGCATAGCAACAATTTGGAAAGCCAGCTCCAGGCTACTCAAGCTGCTAGGAAATTGCTTTCTAGGGAAGAACAGCCCACCATAGACAACATAATCGGGACTGATTTGATTCCAAAATAGGTGTCTTCTTGGGCAGAACTGATTGTAGTCTCATTCAGTTTGAATCTGCCTGGGCTCTCACTAGCATTGCTTCTGGGACATCAGAACAGACCAAGGCTGTGGTAGTTGGAGGTGCTATCCCAGCATTCATTTCTCCTTTGGCATCTTCCCATGCCCATATCAGTGAACAAGCTGTAGGGGCTCTAGGAAACATTGCAGGTGATGGTTCAGTTTTTTGAGACTTGGTTATCAAGTATGGTGCAGTTGACCCGCTATGGGCTCTCCTTGCAGTTCCTGATATGTCATCTTTAGCATGTGGTTACTTATGTAACCTTACTTGGACACTTTCACACCTTTGTCACAACAAGAATCCTGCACCCCCATTAGATGCTGTTGAGCAGATTCTTCCTACCTTAGTTCATCTCCTGCATCATGGTGATCCAGAAATATTAGCAGATACCTGCTGGGCCATTTGCTACCTTCCCGATGGTCCAAATGAACAGATTGAAATGGTTGTGAAAACAGGAGTTGTGCCCCAGCTTGTGAAGCTTCTAGGAGCTACTGAATTGCCCATTGTGACCCCTGCACTAAGAGCCATAGGAAATATTGTCACTGGGACAGATGAACAGACTCAGGTTGTAAGAGATGCAGGAGCACTTGCTGTCTTTCCCAGCCTGCTAACAAACCGCAAAACTAATATTCAGAAGGAAACTACATGGACAACGTGAAACATCACAGCCAGTCTCCAGGACCAGATACAGCAAGTTGTGAATCATGGATTAGTCCCATTCCTCGTTGGTGTTCTCTCCAAGGCAGATTTTAAGACACAAAAGGAAGCTGTATGGGCTGCTGAGAAACTAGGTGGAACCGAGAAACTTAGTATAATGATGGAAGAATGTGGAGGTTTAGACACAGTGGAAGCTCTACAAAACCACGAAAATGAGTCTGTGTACAAAGCTTCATTAAATTTGATTGGGAAGGATTTCTCTGTAGAGGAAGATGAGAAGGTTGTGCCAGAAACTATAGGTTCCAAGTTCAGGATGGCACTCCTAGGACCTTTAACTTTTAGATTATACAGCTGAGGCAGAAAGTTGTTTGCTGAGGACTCTGTTTGGTAGAAGTTTGTCTTACTGTTTCTCTACTAAGAACTCTTTTTCAATGTGTTTTGTTACGGTAGCACTTTTCACAATGAAACTCTGCTTGACCCATTCCAAACTGTACAACCTGTATGAAGCTCCTCCTCTCAGTGGGTTTCTTATTTCTATGTGGAATCTCCTACCTTGATGTGTCCTGTAAATGAAGATTAAATTCCACCCTTTCTTTAAAAAAAAGTCTTTAGGGTGCCTGGGTGGCTCAGTTGGTTAAGCAACTGCCTTCGGCTCAGGTCATGATCCCGGAGTCCTGGGATCGAGTCCCACATCGGGCTCCCGGCTCAGCGGGGAGCCTGCTTCTCCCTCTGACCTTCTCCCCTCTCATGCTGTTTCTCTCTCTCTCTCAAATAAATAAATAAAATCTTTAAAAAAAATCTTTAAAAAAACCCAACATATTAATTAATTCTTGTACTTATTGACACCTGCTATGTCCTTCACATGCATGTAATTATATGTATTATTATATATTCATATGCATATAATTCACATGCATATAATTATGTCTTATATCATTGGATTGTTATAATTCTATAGTTCTTATAACAGCCTAACAGGTGAAGGGTGTTCTTCTTATCCCAAGGTGTGGATTTGGAAACTGAGGCTGGGTCAGGTTATGCAGTTGTGAGTGGTAAAGCAGTGGTGGGAACCCAGGTGTAGGAAACCCAGCTAAGGCAAGAGCCATGCTGCTAACCCCTTGCTGTTGGTCATTGCCAGCCCCAGCTTCCAGCAAGCCAGCTCGCCTGCCCACATCAGTTCTCACCACGGCCTTGCTGTGGAATCTGTTGAGATTGTTTTTTCCATATGCCGTAATACTTTTAGTTTCGCCTCAGATGGGCGAGCAGATTAACTTCCAAGAGAGATGGACCATCTCCACTCTAAACATAACTAGACGTGGCCTTCCAGTGCCTGAAAACCCTGTGGTGGAATCCCTTCATCTCAGGGCAAATACCCTTTTATGGAGTCGGTTCTTTAATCTTTCTAGTAGAGTGGGCCAACACTGACTCGATTTTTCTCTGGAATTAACTATGGACAGAGATGCATTTTCAAACTCAAAATTCTAACTTGCCACCCACCTCAGCACTAAAACTGAAAACAATCTGCGAGAAACACTGCCCAGCCTTCAGAGACTTAATCAATTCAGTGATAACAATGCGTGAAACTTGATTTTCAGATGGACAGGAGGAGAATGGTTGTGGATGTTGGGAGATGACCTCTCTGTGTTTTGGTGTAACAAGTACATTTCCATTCACATCGGGCCCCCTCAAGCCAATGCACATTCCCACCGGTGGGGTTACGGCTACGTTCATTCTCTGGGAAGACATCAGAGTGTGGAGACAGAGATGCTGCCCTGGGGATCAGTCTTCGGTTCTAGTCTCTGCAACCAGTGAAATTTGGATTTTAGATACAAAGAAGAAAGATCTGACTGGCCCCAAGATAGTGCAGTATTTACCAACTGACTTGTTTAATGTCAAGATTCCCAGGGAGCCCCACTTTGGACAACTGCTGTATCCAACTGCACAGCTATGTTCTTCCTTCTTCCCTACCATCCCCTTGATGCCTCAGGTGCCTCTAGATGAAATGGAGTGTGCGTGCATTCGTGGGGGCGGAGTTACTCTATGTATCTCATTGCCCAAATCCACTGACTCTGACACCCACTGTGTTCCCCACCCCACCCTCAATGAAAGGGATGCTTCGACTCACAATCCCCCTTTCATACAATGCCGCCATCCATCCTCCAAGACAATGTGTGGTGCCCACTACTCCAAAGTCTTGTCAACTTGGTCTTTAATGTTGGCTTTCAAAGTTTTTTCACCACAATCCATGAAAAGAAATAGACTTTACATTACAATCAGGTACTTTCCCAAATATCTCCTTTCCTCCCACAATTCTAGGTCATCGGCAGAATAGGGATGCCATCCAAGATCTGTTGGGTCAGTTGGATGACATCAAGACGGAGATGCTAAAACTTTAAACTCATTAGACCAAGTAATATGGGACTTTGAGATAATTGTTCAGACAATTTAGGGAAACAAACAACTGAAAAGGGCAGCCCCCAAATGATCCCTATTGATCTGTTTTTTTATCTGACAGAGGCGGGAGAGGCACAAGAAATAGTCTTTAGGTGTTCAACATGGGGCTGATTTCTTTGTGGTAGAAGGAAGGACAAATACATATATGAAACCTTTAAAATATACCTATAAAACGATCCCATTGTCTAAGTGGCCTTGCTGTTGAATCCAGAGATCGAGGGTATGTAATTCACAGGTAATTTACCAGTTTTTAAGTAAGACTTTCAGCAAGTCCAAGGAAGTTGGATAAAGGGTGGTGCCGCAGAAAAAATGAAATTTTTGAGATTTTTTTTTTCCTCTTTGAGTATTGCATTAAGGATTTCTTTTTCTTTCTGTTTTTGGAAGGGGGGAGGCAAACAGGGGCAGGGAGAGAGAGAGAATCCCAAGCAGGCTCCATGCCCAGAACGTAGTCTGACATAGGGCTCAGTCTCACGACCCTGAGATCATGACGTGAGCCGAAATCAAAAGCTCAACCAACTGAGCCACCAGGCGCCCCTGAATTTAGGATTTCTTAGTTGATATTGAAGATCACATGTGACTATTGGATATTTAAAAAGTTTTAAGTGACTTGAAGGTTTTCCTTTTGACACTTAGTAAAAATATTTCCACACAGCCAAAATAGAATATAATTCTGCATAAATTGTTATTCACACCTGAGGTATAGAAAGAAGTGTGTTTCCTCGTTTATGATACTAGTAATTTGAATTTGCTGTTTGTTTTTTAATGTCTCTTTAAAGTCAGCTGGAGAAAGAGATCATGAGCTGCTATTTTATATCTTTTCACTGCTCCCACATTTGGTAAATTAGTCAAATATGGCAAGTTAATGAGCCTGTAGAATTTACTTCAATTTGCTAATCCTTTAACCAAAAGGGCACTTTCGACCAAAAAAAAAAAAAACCCCAAAAAACAACAACAACGACAAAACAAAAACACCAAAAACCTTTTATGGTGTCCATTTGTCATTTTTTAAATATTCAACCTAGTTTTATGGCAGAGAAATCTTTGTTTCAAAAATGTGGCTATCTTTGGGGAAATAAATATTTCCAGTGTAAGTCCTCTTGACAGTATTATCATTTACAGGTAAACCAAAATATTTCTGATTCCCTTCCATTGTCTCTATATAAATTGTATTAAAACGTTCCTTTCTGATCTTCTCGAAATAAAAAAAAAATAAATGAAGTTGAGCAAAAAGCTGTACAGACTTTGTATTAAAACTTCAATGTCTTCAGAAAAGGAAGCTTGTGTTCGGAATAGTGCAGTTTCTAGTAATGGGGGTGGGGTGCCTCATTTGAGGTGTCTCTTCTGGGGAACGCCAACGCTGGGGTGTTCTGTACATCCACACTCAGGCTCTACCTTGGGCTTGTGCCCCTGGAGTCCCAGAGGGACTCATCAGTTGTTTGGTTATTTTTCCTTATACTCTCCTTGGTACATTTTTTTTTTTTAATTTTAATTTTTTTTTAAGATTTTATTTATTTATGAGAGAGAGAGAGAGAGAAGGGACAAGCAGACTTCACGCTGAGTACAGAGCCCAACGCTGGGCTCGATTCTCACGAACCTGAGATCACCACCTGAGCCGAAATCAAGAGTCAGATGCTTAACTGACTGAGCCACCCAGGTGCTCCGGTATGCACCTTTTAAAAGAACATTAACATCGCCCTGTTCTTTGGTCTCCAGCATTGAACTTTCATCATATGGCCTGGCTCATTACCAGATTTATTTGGCCAATTTCACATTTCTTCCTTTCAAAGAAACACCATTCACCTATGTAAAGAGCTCTCTCTTTCTCTCTCTCTTTTTTTCTTTTGTCTGATTCAGTTATCAGGGCCTGAAGAAACCTGGGGCAGAAGTGATGTTGCCTTTAGACCCCCTCCCCCTTCCTATTCCCTTTCCTCCTTGGCTCCACCCATTTCCAGAATGTTCTGGGATTCTCATCGAGACATGGTCTCCAAGGTTATAACTGTACCTTTCTTCTCCCCCAACCACCTTCAAAATTGGCCGCCGGCAGATCCATCCGTCAACATGAATTGGTTTGAGCTGGTAAGGACTCAGTGTGTTATCACTCAGAGTTCGCTGCATTTTTACTGAGATACTGTTACTAAATTGCAGGGTTGCTGTCCGAGGAAGCAGAACTAACACGGGAAAGTACGGACTTTCCACAAACATCATCACCTTAACAGATGGGCATGTGTGGCCTGATCTTGCTACCTCATTCTAGGTGCCAGAGTTAGGTGCGGGCAACACCGAATGCAGACTTGCGGGAGAAGGATTACAGAGAGCAGGGAGGAAGGAACTCAAGGCCCCATCTTCTCCTTTGTCTCTTGGTGCCTGGTTGTCTTTGTAACTGTGGTTTGTGCTGTAATCACTCCTACCTGAGAGCTCACAGGATGGGGTGAAGGCCCAGGCAAAGGACTGCTGGGAAGATGCCCAGGATCTTGGGCCAGTGCCAAGAACAGCAAGCTTTCAAGTCCAGAGATAGCCCTATGGCATGACTTTTGGGGACAGAATTTCCTTCACCAGAGTATTCACATCATCCCAAGTTTGCCTTGGTGAATTCTCCTCTCCAACTGGAGACTCTCTAAAGCAGCGCAAAGACAAGCCTCGACCCAACACTTAGCCTGCCTCTGACCACAGCCTGTTCCTTCCAAAGGTAAATGAAAGAGAAAAGTCGGTGATGTTTTACATGTTGTCAGCTCCAGTCTGACAGCCGCAGTAAATTTTCCTTAAAAATGTGTAATGTATAGGGACACCTCGGTGGCTCCGTTGTTAAGCGTCTGCCTTCGGCTCAGATCGTGGTCCCAGGGTCCTGGGATCGAGCCCCGCATCGGGCTCCCTGCTCGGCAGGAAGCCTGCTTCTCCCTCTCCCACTCCCCCTGCTCGTGTTCCCTCTCTCGCTGTGTCTCTGTCTGTCAAATAAATAAATAAATCTTTAAAAAAAAATAAAACTGTGTAATGTATAACACTAAACCTTTCTTTTCTGTTCCTGGTTGGTTAGATTGTATCGCGTCTGCCATGCTAATTTTGGCCTTTCAGAGAACATGCTGTTACTTTTAATTATAGCATCAAGACAGTTTGTAGCACCCTGAAAACTCTGTGAAGTTGCCGTTGGCCCAAAGTGCCTCTCCTTTATTTTAGATCCTGGGCTTTATAAGCAGGAACCACGTCTTGGGACCATCGGAACTTCTCAACAGGATTCCACACACTAAGGATCTTTTAAGTTGTCATATGTCCCGGACAGGCATTTACCACATCTTGAGGAGCATGTGGGGCTCAAGATGTGAGGGCAAGAGAGGGCTGAGCCGTTTATTATTAAACTGACAGGAAACGGCCCAGCTGCTTTTGGCTGGGCAAAAGAGGATAAATTAATTGCTTTATAGAAATTCCTTTCTGCATTCTTTAGGAAAAAATTTTCCATGTAAGCTAAGTGATCAAACTGAGCAGTTTGGGGCTCAACAACTTTGACATTGTCCCTTGAAGGAACGAAACAATTAAAGCAACTGATTTCCTCTGAGAAAAGGCCATTTATAATAATCTATGTACTCTGCAGAAAAGATTCACAGTAGACTCATCCCAAGACCCTAATACCAGAATATTATTGGATTTTTCCTTGCTGGGATTCCCCCCACCTTTTTTTTTTTCCTTTAATGCTTCCCCATGTTTTAGGCATACGATGTGCTCGCCTAGAGCAGCTCCTGATCCTTTCCCCCTCATTCCCAAAGTTATCCCAGTACCACCGTTTGGGAATACACAACATTTAAAGGGCCCAAAGGAGAACACCACCAATTAAGAGTAAAAAACTGAGGGCAGTTGGCTAGGAGAGTTGGCAGGATGTGTATAATTCCAGGGAGGGGTTTCGTGAAGATGGAGAAGGTCAGCAGTGTCTGATGCAAGGAAAGGGCAAGTTAGAACGGGACAGGAGAGAAGTTGCTGGCTACCCAACGGAAGGTCATCCGTGGCTGCATCAAGGACAGCTTCTGCAGAGGGGTGAGGGTGGACGCCTGAGGACACTGGATTAGGCAGTGCAGGGGAGCAGAGAGGAAGTGGAGATTTGGTGGTCAGGGGAAGGGGAGAGAGGAGCTTGACGATGAAGGTTTTCCTTTCAGATGGGACTGAATTGAGCAGGTTTCTAGGAAGAAGGCAGGAGTCAGGGAATGGACGGTGTTGGCCAAGACAGGATATGATGTGTTTCAGGTGGAAAGAGCTGGAAGAAAAACTTGGATGGAATCCCTGTTCTGGGTGCCTTTTTTGCCTCCCCCATGCCACAGCCCGGACAAATATTTGGTGCATGAACAGATTTTGGACTTCGAAGGGCTTCACTTTTATTGTGCTTGAGGTTTGTTCCTTGGTGAAACATAAAGAGACAAAGTTGTACGTACAAAAAGGAAATGATATTTGATGAAAATTCACCCTTCAGTAATTGCTCTAAAATCTTTTGCCCGTTGCTCATGTGGGTATTTGAATGACATTTGGAATACAGTCCAAGACTACTTACCCCTGGAAGGATTCATGGTATTGGAGCTGAGTTCAAAGTCTCAAAAACAAGCCCAGACCTGTTCCTTTCAGTAGTCAGAGTGAAGTTTAATATCCTTCTTCGGAAAGCTTTTGCACATTAAGCTTGCCACCGCTAAGCTGCTGGAAAGGGAAAATGCCAGAAGTTTAACTCCTATAGCAACTCTCTTATGCAAGTTACGTAACCTTTCTTAGTTTGTAAAGCAGAGGTAATAATACCTACCTCATGGGGTTGTTGTGAGGATTAAATGGGCCAATTAATATAGTCCCTGTCAGACCGTAAGCACGTATTAAGTGTGAGCTTATGTAGTTAGAGCAGTGGGCTTTTCCAGGTCATAAGGATTATAGACACTGTCAGGTTGCCTCTGTTAATAGTGGATTATTTTAAGGATGCCCCACAAGGTAAGGAGAACAGGAGCCTGCTTAGTTAGCACATTGGGTCTGTAGATCCAAGGGCAATTCTATTTTTTTTCCCTCTCTCCCTTGCCAACACTTACAAATGGCATATTTCACATGAAAATCCAAATTTCTGGTAGCACTGGGCATGTACTGTAGCATGGCAATGATACTCTGTCTAGAGTGCAACAGGCCCTCGGATCTGCACGCGGGTCTGGGGTCTCAGCTTTGCTGAGGTTAGCGCCGACCCCTGCTGTGAGTAGACGTGCGCCTGGGGCCTCCATGTAAGGCTGTGCAGGTTGCTCACTGTACAAGGCACCCAGCTATGGGGCCAAATCAGGGCTGAATTCCTATAATCTGCAAAGGGCAATTCTTATAGCCTGACAGATTTGGGTCTCAGGGTCTCCTTTTCTTCTTTTCTCTATTGCTCCCCCTTCCTCATCTACTAGCCCTGCTGACATCTTTCCATTTCAGGTTTCTTCTCACTTACAGCTTCTACTGCTTTACGACTTCTGTTTTACTGCCTCCATCTGTGTGTTTCCACACCTCTGCCCACTCCACCATGCTTGACAGGATCGACTGATTTGCCTAAGATCATACAATCAATAGGTGATGAAGACAGATTTGAACCAAGCTTACCCCTTGTTGGAAAATGATTACTGAGTAAGTTAGCATGAGGACATTGAAGATAATTTATTAGGTTTGCTTATTTAAAAAAATCCTGTATAGATTTCCTTGCTTAAATGAGGACAGGCTTTATTGTTAATTTTTACGGATAGCCCACATGCATTTAAACTAACTTGTTACTTCCTTGTCTGGGGAAAACTCAGAAAGGGGCCAAGTTGAGCCCAGGCTGTCCAAAGGCACAAAGTGCTGTATTCTGTCCTTGAGACAAGGGTTTGATTCAAAAGTGTATTTGTCTGAGACTAGCTGTGAAAACCTGATTTTACCTTCTTTACTGTCCATCTCTCCTGGAAAAGGACTTGACCCCCATTCCCTCCATTGCTTTTTGGGACTCATTATCTTCCCCAACCCCCTGGGCCCCCGTGGGACGGTCTGGGCTTCATTTCCTCAGTGTTCTTGTATGCAGTTGGCAGAAGCAGGGTAAACTGAATCGTGACCTATACCATGGCCGATTTCGTTTCTATGTTACTCTCTCAAGTGACTAATCATTCAACCCACTGAAACACTTCCTTTATGCTTTAGAGTGGTGGGAATTACAAGCATAGGTCAGAGATTCGTGCCACCTTTAAATTGTAACACACAGATTTCTGCTTCCTTGATCGCGCTTACCTGATACAACTTTCTGTAGGAACAGAGACAGCGGTGGACTTTCTTGGGCGTTAAGAGAACCGAGTTCTCATCTCATCTTTGCTTGTTAGTTTTAGGCAGTGGATCAACCTCACTGAGTGTCTTCTGACTTGTCTTGCTCACCTCCTAGGCAGTGAGGCTATGGGCAGGGAAGGTGGGCTTCGTAAGGTTCTAAAATTATGCAGAAACGAGATACTAGCAAAGCTGGAGACGTGTTCCCTGCCTTCTTGTGGGGAAGACCTTGTGCTTGACCCAACGGGATGGTGCAGGAAGAGCTGGTCGTGTGTCGGCTTTGCGCGCCCAACGTGCAATAGCTTCATTTCAGAGACTGGTTTGAGGTTTCTTGTTCCTAAAATCTCATTCGTGTTAATTACCGCGTATTAACTTCACCTTAGTGTGTTTAGCGCACAGTCCCCTGGTTCTGAGGCATTTGAACACCCTCAGGGATCATAATGCCACACTCTGGCATTGAGAAAAGAGGGTGAGGCCAACATTTTGAATTGCGTTCAAATGCAACTTTGTATAAAACAAGAAGTATTCAAGAACCGGAGGAAGTTAAAGCTCTATGTTATTCCCTTGTTAACGGTGAGAAGTAAAGCTATTTTCCTTGTGTGTTTAATATTTGGGAACTGCATAGGAGATTAGTTTAATAGGAACCACAATATCAACAGTAAGATACATTCTTTTTTTTTTTTTAAAGATTTCATTTGAGAGAGAGAGAGAGAGCACAAGACGGGGGGCAGAGGGAGAGGGAGAAGCAGACTCCCTGCTGAGCAGGGACCCCCCCCCCCGCAATGTGGGGCTCCATCCCAGGACCCTGGGATCATGACCTGAGCCAAAGGCAGACGCTTAACTATCCGAGCCACCTAGGCGCCCCCATTCACAATAAATTATTATTCTCATATCGCACATGAGGGAAAACACTGCATAAGAAACCTCTTCCCCCCCCCCCCAAAATTGGGTGAGCTGTTGTTTTAAGCCAGTATTCTCGACTTAAGACTTAATAGCATTTTGGTCCATAACTCATGCTTCACAATTTCACCAAAGCAAATGCCATAATATCCACCATCTTGAATAACTCTTTAGTGCACAGAGTGTATTCTAATTTATTAGGAAGGGATTTAAGGGGTTTTTACTTCTGCATATTTTCACAGTAACATGACAAACACTTTATTTTTATTTATTTTTTGAGAGAGAGAGCATAGGCAGGGGGTGAGGGCAGAGGGGGAGAGAGAGAATCTTAAGCAGACTCTATGCTCAGCATGGAGCCCCATGCGGGGCTCGATCCCAGGACGCTGAGAGCATGACCTGAGCCCAAATCAAGAGTCGGCAGCTTAGCCGACTGAGCCACCCAGGTGCCCCCACATGACAAACACTTTAGTAAGGGAGGAGCAAAGGAACTTATTTTTATAACTGGATAGAAATGTCATTAAGGATATACAGCATCAGGATTTTTATGGCATGTAGTGGATGGAAAACAAGAATGAGGCTCTTTCTGAGGCCAGCAGGGAAGACTATTTACAGAAAAGATAAAGGACACGGGGGCTTCCTGACAAATGTTGGCAGAAGACTGGGCATGGCTTCCCGACCAGGATGAGTGCTACAGCTGAGCGAGTGTGAATGTGCCCATCCAGCCCAGGGAGACACCTGGGAGAGGAGACGGGGGCTCCTCAGGTCAGACACTTTGCATCAGAACTGGCTCCAGTCACGCAGGTCTTCTCTGCTTCCATTCCCTTTTCTGGAAGATGGGGATATTACTTATCCTAGTGTGAGGACTAGTGTGGCTTTACAGAATGTGTATAATACTCGGACCTTATAAAGACATAACGTTTCAGAAGCCTCGGGGAGAGTTCCTTTGCTCTGTGAGTAGCTAAATATGTTAGTTGAGGTGGGGTCTGGTCACATTTTCTTTTTGAACAATTTTCCCTCATTTTGGCCATCTCCTCCCGCCTATGAAGACACCAAAAGATTGTCTCGCCTCAGATGCCTACAGTCATGAAACAGTAGGACCATGAGTGGAAAGATCACTGGATAGTGTAATGCTTGGTTTAGAATAAGGAAGCTTGTTACAAAATACAGACACTCAGGCCGCAGTGCACATTTGCATATAAGCTTCTCTTAAGGGCAGGGACCGTTGTCTGCTTTCCTCACTGTGGCACCTTGAAAAGTGGGTGCTCAATAATTGTTTGTTGAAAGAAGAAATCAAGGTCAGACTTCTGGGCTTAATGTCTCCTCTTTCCTTCCTGTTTTTCCTAAGAGATTCTCTTCATTCTACAACTTTCCTAATTTGCTCTCTCTCTCCAAAACATCACCCCTTGGAGACTCCAGTCCTCCCCCTTCCCCACTCAAGAGCTCTTTCCTAAAGTTAACAATAGTTAGCCATTAATAGCTTCATAACTTAGGAAGAATGCAGTTTCTCTGGTGTAAGGAGCATGGTTCCTATCCTCCAATCTAAAATAAATGTTGAGGGGCACCCGGGTGGCTCAGTCAGTTAAGCGTCTGACTCTTGGTTTCTCCCAAGTCACAATCTCAGGGTCATGGGATCAAGCCCCGCGTTGAGCAACGTGCTCAGTGCAGAGTCTGCTTGAGATTCTCTCTCTCTCTCTCTCTCTCTCTCTGCTCCTCCACCCCGTACGTGCTCTCTGTCTCTCTCCCTCTCTCAAATAAATAAATAAAATCTTTAAAAATATATAAAATTAAATAAATTTTGAGGAAAAAATAGAGATGGTTTGGGGTTGGAGATTTTGGTAATCTTGGGGTGCATTTGTTTGTATAAAGTGGCACATTTTGGCTAAATCTGAGGAGGAAATATAAATGTTGGTAAATGAATGTCTGTTAGGATCTTGGTTTTCAAATGAACTGGGTGGGCAGGGTTAGTTAGGCTAAGGGAGGTGGTCAGATGGCCAAGTCCAAAGTCTGAGGGTGGGTGAGTGGAAGGCAAGGGCAGCCTGGCAGGCGGACCTGGAGTTTGTCGGCTCACAACAGAACAAGGGGTTCTCAGGCTTGAGCGTGCATCAGAATCACTTGGAGGGCTTGTTAAAACACAGATGCTTGCCCCCCACCCCAGAGTTTAGGATTCAGTAAGTCTGGGGTGGGGCCCAAGCATTTGCTTTTCTAACAAATTACCAGGGGATGTTGATGTCGCTGGTCTGAGAAGAGCTGCAATATAGGAAGAGTATGAAGGTACAGCCAACCTTCCTGGCCTCCGCTTAGTATGTTTGTCGACCACAAGCTGAGGCTGGGTTCAAGAGCAAACAAAAACTTTCTCAGTCACCCCAGTAAATTCCACAATTTAAGGAAGGAAACCGACAAGAAAGGAGGGGTTAAAATCGTCCCATTTCACCTTATTGTAAAAGGCATTTTTGTACTTCACAGCTGCAAGCACTTTGGTTTTAGAGGCCACAAGCCTCTTGGGGTCTTACTGAAGGCACTTCACTAAGACGCAGACACACTGTTAATTCACTGCCTTGGCCAGCATATCTGAAAACAGCCCCGTTCTATGGTCTTGGAGGAAAAAAAGAAGCATGTGGTCTTTTAATGGCCAAGGAGCTGGCCAAGCCCAGGACAAATAATTTAGATAAATCGCAACTCAGAACGGAGAAATGAGGTGCTTTTAATGAATGGCGCCCAACAGTGTTTGTTGAGTTTAATGGAATCCAGGTGGATCGAGAGGTGGATACAAGGGCTCAAAGTATGTGAGAACACAGTTTTATGTAGAAATTCCAGGGGACGAAGAAACAAAATAATACAAGAGCCCTCAAGAGACTCTTAAGATGTTCAGGCTCGTTCCCATGTCTCAGCAGAAGAATTTATGTTATTTAGAAAGCTGACAACGTTGTAGGTTAACAATGTGTATGTGTGCGCGTATACAATTTCTGTCACAAAATTAGGGCAACCACTGCACAAGCCATATGGAAAAAGAAAAGAGAATTAAAAAAACTATTGTTGTCTCTCTAACATATCTGTGAATAGCATCTCCTGCTAGTGGTTTTGCTTCTATGTATTTTTAAATTGTGTATTTAGATTTAAATGCATTTTTTTAAAAAAAGCTTATACAATCATAGTGACTAAGAGCCTGGTCGCTAGAGTCAGAGAGCATTGGTTTCAAATCCTGACTCCAGACATTTCCTGTCCTGTGTTTTGTACTTGTTGAATGGCGGAAGACAAACTCCGTTCATAGTGTTGCTGTGGGAATTCAGTGGAATGGTCCACATCCAGTGCTCAGCACAGAACCAGGCCTAGCGCAAGCACTTGATACATATTGGTATTATTTTCCGTTTTCACTAAGAAGCTGTGTCAACCTTCCACAATCCTAATAATCGGGAACATTATCGACATCGAGAAACATGCCTATTTTTAATTCATGAGTCTGGTAAGATTTCATTCCGCAAATTCTTCCGTGGTTCAGACACTGCTTGGAAGAAGATCTTCTTTGACCAGCTTGTTGAGAGCCCTTATTACTTGGGTTTTCCTCAGAAATTAGACTCATCAAAGAGCAGTCTAAGTCGAAATATACCAATGACCACTGGGCTTGGAGAGTTTGGTTTATTTGCTCTTTAGTAAGGCTGGGTGGCTTTCCTCCAAGACCGCAGACTCTGACTGCACCATTGAGGGCATCGCTTACAGCCATGTAGACAATGGGTTGCTAGGGAGACAGGTGAGAAACTGTGGGTGGAGAGATGTAGATCTCTTACCCCTGTTGGAAAAACAGCCCTAAACTCAAGCTTAGCCAAATCTACATCTGCAACCTGGACTTCTCATTTCTGCCCCGGACCTGCTTATCCCATTGCCAACTTGACCTTCACTTGGAGTCCTCTTGGGACTGCAAACCCAAAATGTCTGAACCAAATCTTCAGGCTGACGGGAAGTCATCACACGGTGCTGAGTTTTACCGTTGCCCTCTAAAAGAAGGGATTAATTCTGCTAGATAGCAGCTTCCTGCCCACAAAGGGAAGAAAAGAGCTCCTCAATGAAGACCTTGGTTTTGTTTATCAGATAAACAGATCTTGACTCTACAGGATAGTTATAGGTACAATAAGCAGAATGGCCAGTTCGTTCATTAACTCCTTAAATTTGATGCAACCATGTTGTACATTCTCTTATATTTCTAAAGTGTTAACTGATAAAATACTATGAAGAACAAATACACAAATCCTTTGGCCCAGCAATTCCACTTCTAGGACTTTATTCCACAGATGTATTTGTAAATGTGTGAATTAGCCTATGTGCGATTTACTGAACATTATTTGTGCTGGCAAGAAGCTGGAAACAACATGGAATATAAATTGGTGCAGCCACTCTGGAAAACAGCGTGGAGATTCCTCAGAAAAACTTACAAAGGTTTGCCGTTTGCGATAGCATGGATGGACCTTGAGGGCATTATACTTAGTGAAGTAAGTCAGAGAAAGACAAATACTGTAGAATCTCACTTATATGTAGAATCTAAAACAGAACAAAAAACTGAGCTCATAGATGTGGAGAATAGATTGGTGGTTGCCAGAGGTACTAGGTGGGGATGGGCAAAATGGGTGAAGGGGGTCAATTGGTGTAAACTTCCAGTTATAAAATAAATAAGTCACAGGGATATAATGTATAACATGGTGAGTATAGTTAATAATACTGTGTTACATAATTGAAAGTTGCTGAGAGAGTAGATCTTAAAAGTTCTTGTCATACAAAAATCCATAACTATGTATGGTGGCGGGTATTAACTAGGCTTATTGTGTGATCATTTTGCAATATTTATAAATATCAAATCATTATGTTTTATACCTGAAACTAGTATAATTTTATATGTCAATTATACCTCAATAAAAAATTGGAAATAACAAAAATATGTAAAAGAGATTAGTTAAGAAAATGCCCGTCTGTATAGTAGAATATATATACAGCCATAAAAAAGACTGAGGGGATTCTTACATGCTTATCTATCAGGCAAAATGTAGCTCACCAGTGAATGGATAAACAGATTGTGGTGTATTCATACAATGTAATCGTCCTTCATTGAAAAAAAAGAACAACTATTGGTACACACTACTGTATCGATGAATCTCAAATATTATTTTCCCATTTGTGTACAGTACTGGGGAAAGAATATGTATATGTATTTGCATCTATATTGTATATGTACATTAATATACGTAAGAAACTATTATGTGGATTGTCTATGGGGAGGGAACTTGCATCACTGGAAGACAAAATAAGAGAGAGACATTTTGTAATGTTCTTTTTTTATACTTTTTATATTTAAAAGTACACAAATAGAGGGGCACCTGGGTGGCTCAGTTGTTAAGCATCTGCCTTCAGCTCAGGTCATGATCCCAGGGTCCTGGGATCAAGCCCCGCATCGGGCTCCCTGCTTGGCGGGAAGCCTGCTTCTCCCTCTCCCACTCCTCCTGCTTGTGTTTCCTCTCTCGTGTCTCTATCTGTCAAATAAATAAATAAAATCTTAAAAAAAGTACCTAAATATGGCATACTCAAAATAAAAATAGAATAGTTTATAACTATATCTAGATATTTTATATAATTTTTCCCTTTTTTCCTTTTTGGTTTATAACTAGTTTTTTAAAATTCATTTATTCAACCTATGTGTATAAAGAAGATGTTTAATATTATTCCATCTGCAAAAATAAGCAAATATTTAGAAAGCTAGTATGTTTTTGTTGATCCCGAGTTTAATTCTGTGGTGTGAGACTAACTATTCTATATGATTTCTGAACTTTGAAGTTTGTTGAGACTTGCTTCGTGATCCAGTATATGGTTACTTTTGGAAGCGGCGCAGGAAGAATGTTTACTCTGTCATTAAGTGTAGATTTTCTATATAAGTCAATTAGATCAAGTTTGTCTATCATCTTCAAATCTTATATATCTCTGATTTTTTAATTTACATGTTCTATCACTTCCGGAAAAAGTTTGCTAAAGTCTTTCACTATAATTATGAATTTGATATTTCTCCTCTTCTGCAGTTCTTGCTTTATATGTTTTGAGCCTTTATTACTTGGTGCATACACATTTAAGTTTGCTATATCTTTCTGGTGAACTGACTTTTGATCCTTTAGAAAATGTCCTCTTTACCTTTTGTCACGCTTGTTGCTTTAAAGTCCTTTTTGCCATATTACCATAGCTACACCAGCTTTCTTTTGGCTATTTTTGCCTAACTTTTTTCCACCACTTTGTAAGCAGTTTATCTAGGCATTTACCCAAGACAAATAAAAGAATATGTCCATAAAAAGGCTTGCACATGAATGTTAATAGCAGCTTTATTTGTAACAGCCCCAAACCGGAGAAAACTCAAATGTCCTTTAGCAGGTGAATGGGTAAACAAATGGTGGTATATCCATGCAATGGAATACTCCTCTATAATTAAAGGAAATGAATTATTGATGTATGCTACAACATAGATAGATCTCAAAATAATTATGCTTGTGAAAGAAGCCAGAAGAAAGAGATCCATTGTATGGCTCTATTTATGTAAAATTCTAGACAATGCAAACTAATCTATAATGATAGAAGATAAATTAGTGGTTACCAGGGAGCAAGGGTTGGGGGAAGGAGGGAGATTAAGAAGTGGCACGAGGAAGTTTTGTGATTGCAGTGGTGGTTTCATGGGTGTACACTTGTGTCAAACTTATAAATTATCCACTTTAAAAATGCGCAGAATATTGCATGTCAATTATACCTCTATAAATCTGTTTAAAAAGTAAAGTATCTAAGTATGTCTCTTGTAAGTAGCATATAGTTTTTTTATGTAATCTGATGATCTTTGTCTTGTATTTGGTGAATTTACTCTAACTATATTTAATATAATTACTGACATATTTGAGTTTGTTTTTTCCTTGCACTCCTTCGTTCCTAAGACTCAAATAACTTATCTCAAACATGATGATAACAAACCAGTAAAAGTAAAAGTAAGTCTCACTAAGTTATAAATCATTACAGTTTTCAGTTTCTTTCCTGGTTTTCAGAAATGAGCAAGATGAATCCTAGATAAAATTCTAAAGCAGATGCCCCTTTTCAACAGAAAGGTTTATGCTTAGGCAGATTGCCTGGCATTTTTTTTACCTTTTAAACCCCTTCACTCATTTCTCCCATGCCTTTTGGCAACCACTAATCTGTTGTCTGTATCTATGAGCTTGTTTCTGGTTTTGTTATAGATTCCATATATAAGAGATATCATATAGTATTTGTCTTTCCTTGTCAGATTTATTTCACTTATCATAATGCCCTCAAGGTCTGTACATGTTATTGCAAAAGGGAAAGTTTAATTTTTTTTCAAGATTTTATTTATTTATTTTAGAGAGGGGGGCGGGCAGAGGGAGAGGAAGAGAGAGGGTCCCAAGCAGACTCTGTGCTGAGCGCAGAGCCCCACTCAGGGCTCCATCCCATGACCCTGAGATCACAACCTGAGCCAAAATCAAGGGTCAGATTCCTGACTGACTGAGCCACCCAGGTGCCCCAAGATTTTACTTTTTTATATAGCCGAATAATACTCCACTGTGTATGTATATACAATTTATTTATCCATTCATCCATCGATGGATGCTTAGGTTATTTCCATGTCTTGGCTCTTGTAAATAATGCTGCAAAGAACATGAGGATGCATATATCTTTTTGAATTAGTGTTTTTGTGTTCTTTGGATAAATACCCAGAAGTGGAATTGCCGCATCATATGGTAGTTTTATTTTTAATTTTTTTGAGGAACCTCCATACTGTTTTCTAAGTGGCTGTACCAGTTTACATCCCCACCAACAGTGCATGAGGGTTCCCACTTCCCACATCCTCACCAACCCTTATTATTTCTTGCCTTTTGATGTTAGCCGTTCAGACAGATGTGAGGTGATAGCTCCTTGTGGTTTTGATTCATATTTCCCTGATGATTAATGATGTTGAGCATTTTTTCATGTACCTTCTTTGGAAAGGCCATCTTCTTTGGAAAAATGTATATTTTCTGTATATCTTCTTTGGAAAAATGTCATTTCAGGTCTTCTGCCCATTTTTTAAATCAGATTGGCTTTTTGCTGTTGAGTTGTATGAATTTTTGAATATATTTTCGATCTTAGCCCCTTATCAGATATATGATTTGCAAATATTTTCTTCCACTCAGTAGATTGCCTTTTCATTTTCTTGATGGTTTCCTTTGCTCTGCAGAAAGTTCTTACTTTAATGTAGTCCCACTTATTTGTTTTTGCTTTTGTTGCTTTGCTTTTGGTGTTAAGAATAAAAAAAATCATTGCCAAGACCTATTTCAAGGAGCTTACTGCCTATATTTTCTTCTAAAAGTTTTATGGTTTCAGGTCTTCCATTCATGTTTTTATTTGAGTTTAAGTGTATATTTCTACTGTGTTTCCCCCCCTTTTTTAAAAATTTTTATTTATTTGACAGAGAGAGAGACAGTGAGAGAGGGAACACAAGCAGGGGGAGGGGGAGAGGGAGAGGGAGAGGCAGGCTTCCCGTGGATCAGGGAGCCCGATGCGGGGCTCGATCCCAGGACCCTGGGATCCCGGGATCCGAAGGCAGATGCCTAACGACTGAGCCACCCAGGCGCCCCTTCCCCTCTTTTTCAACTTGTCTCTTGTTTCCAGAGATTACAACAATACATACTTATTAGAATTCTGCAACGAGTACTTTCACCATTTCGCAAACAATGCGGGAACTTTAGAAGATATGAACTCCATTTACCCTTCCCACCTTCTGTGTTATCACTGACATGGATTTTAATGCTATGTATATTTTAAATTTATTTAAGATTTTTAATTTTTTTAAAGTGATCTCTAGGGGCACCTGGGTGGCTCAGTTGGTTAAGCATGTGCCTTTGGCTCTGGTCATGATCCCAGAGTCCTGGGATTGAGGCTGGTGTTGGGCTCCCTGCTCACTGGGGAGCCTGCTTCTCTCTCTCCTGCTCTCCCTGCTTGTGCACTCATGCTCTCTCTCTCTCCCCCTCTCGCTGTCAAATAAATAAATAAAATCTTAAAAAAAAAATAAATAAATAAGTGATCTCTACACCCAACACGGGGCTCAAACTCACAACCCCAAGATCAAGAGTCACAAGCTCCACCAACTGAGCCAGCCAGGTGCCCCAATGCTATGTGTATTTTAAATCCACATTATTATCATTATTTTGTACTGTCGATGTACTTCATTGCTTTCAACACTTTTGTGCTTCCATCTGGAACACTTTTCTGCTCTCCTTCTGTCTGAAGAGCTCTCTTTACTATTTCTTTTAGTCCAGCTCTGCTAGTAATAAATTCTCTCAGTTGTTGTTTATCTGGTAAAGTCTTTATTTATCCTTTCTTAATGAAGGATATTTTCACCAGGTAGAACATTCTAGACTGGTAGTTGTTTTCTTCCAGTGCTATAAAGATATCATTGCATTGGTTTTGGGATTTCACTGTTTCCATTGAGAAGTCAATGATCAGTCTTACTATTATGCTTTGGAGGCAATGTGTCTTTTCCCCAGATTTTTTCAAGAACATTTAAAATTTCTCCTTGATTTTTGTGTTTTACTGTGATGTGGCTAGGTTTGATTTTCTCTGTATTAATTGTGATGGGAGGTTGTATCTGTGTGTTTTGAATCGTCTTGGGTTTGAGCCCTGCATTGGGCTCCCTGCTCAGTGGGGAGTCTGCTTCTTTCTCTCCCTCTGCCCCTCCCCCTTCTCATGCTCTCTCAGACAAATAAATAAAATCTTTAAAAAAATTACTCAGTACTTATAGGTGTTCTTTTAGGTGATTATGCTGCCTCATCAGTAGGAGGTAGGACTATGTCAGGAGAGAAACTGATGCCTTAGCGAGACCCTGAAGACATTGGCTAACTCTTCTCTAGGCTCCCTCTGGGAACACTCAAAACACTTCAGTCATCGAATAAATATTCTTCCTATTCAGAGGAATTTTCCAAGTGAAAGGAATTTGGGACTCCCCTGTGAGGAAGAAACATAAGTTCCACAGCTTGTTAATAAGCAGCAAACTTCTCTTTGTAATCATGTTTCCACTTGTTGAATCATCTTCATAAAAGTTGTACATTTACGGCATGTCTGTTTATGAGAAGAGATGGAAAATATGAGAAAATCTGAAACCTGAAATATCTATTATGGAGCCCCAGGCTAACGAACTTCTGAGGAATTTGTTCCAGACTCCATTAACGTGTATGTATATGTAAGGATGGAGTTATATTCATGTATTATATATGTAGATAATATATACTGTATGTATAGTATATATTATTATGTATATATTATATAATGTATAATAGTGTGT
The DNA here is from genome assembly GCF_037043125.1 of Eumetopias jubatus. Classification (NCBI taxonomy): domain Eukaryota; kingdom Metazoa; phylum Chordata; class Mammalia; order Carnivora; family Otariidae; genus Eumetopias; species Eumetopias jubatus. The sequence continues at coordinate 10,856,700 of NW_028274821.1, read as the reverse complement.
ATATATTATATAATGTATAATATATATAATTTGCTACAGCTGTTAATTTTGTAGCCTTTTAAATTTAAAGGTACACTTTAGGGCCCCCTCAGTGGCTCAGTCAGCAGAGCATGCAACTCTTGATCTTGGGGTCGTGAGTTCCAGCCCCATGTTGGGCATCGAGATTACTTGGAGGCAGGGCTGGACCCCACGACCCCTGAGACCAGGACCTGAGCTGAAACCAAGAGTCAGATGCCAAACCAACTAACTGATCCACCCGGGTGCCCCACCTTCTGTCGTTTTGATGTGGTCAACTCCAGGAACTACTCACTCGTGAGCCCAGCTGTGTGTTTTCAGACTTTATCCATGCCATGCGCTGTGATCCAACCTGGCTTATTTACATCATTCAGAGCTACTTTTTCTACACACAATAATAGATTTAAAAATCTTCATTATCGTTGTTTTACTGTACTGCCCTAACCTTATAATTCAGGAAGCAATTTCATTGCTTACTTGGTGCAAATCATTGCTGGTCCCGAACAATGGTTATTTTGCAAGGTTAAATTACACCATGTGCCTGTGGCCACATACATGTATGTGCCACCCACAAATGTCTGTAATTAGTGTTTATTACTAGCTGCGTACTTTACGCTCGTATTTCTTGAGTGTTTTGTTAGTTACTAAGTCAGTTGTTAGTTACTAAGGGTAAATTATAGTTTTACTTTTCTTTATTCCACCCTGTTCACTCTTGTTTAAAACATGTCACATTCAGGAAAACCCTAAGCCCCTTGAAATACTTATTGACTTGTTTTCTTTCTTGAATCCATTTTAAAATTCTTCCAACCATTTTGGCTGCTGACCATCCAGCATATAGTGAAAGAATTTTCTTTTAGGGATGAAAGCCAGTGAGAAGACTTCCAGGGCTCTGTAGTTTTCCTAGCACAGCTGCTGATGTAGATCATGGTGCTAACTGTTCCACTTGGAGATTCTTGAGCATCTTTGCCAGTTTGAGCTGGAAAGGTGCCCAGGAAATCAGATAGCCCGGCCCCTTCATTTCATACGTAATGGAACTAAGACTCCGCTTGGTTAACTAATCTACTTGAACTCAAAGAGCTGGCAAATGGCTACATTTATGTAAAGAAACAGGACAGCCTGATAGTTAAAATACTTGAATACTCCTTCATACTCCTACTTCAAGTATTAGATGTCGTGAAATGGTAAAAACAAACAAACTGCTTTTTTCCATCAGGTCTGTTCCTACTTCTTTTTTTTTTTTTTTTCCAAAGTATGGCTCGAAAGTCCTCTTTTTTGGGGGCGGTGCAGATGGAGAGGGAGAAAGGGAGTCTTGGGGCTCTCAATCTCACATGGGGCTCGATCTCACAACCCTGAAATCATGACCTGAACCGAAATGAAGAGTTGGATGCTTAACCGACTGAGCCACCCAGGCACCTGGGTTCGATAGTCCTCTTATTCCGGAAGCCTTCTAAGCATTCCTAGGCTGAATTACTAACTCCCTCCTCTTTTGCTCACAAGGCATGGTCACATTTTTTATTATAATACTCATCATGTTCTGTTATAATTATTTATTCAGTTATCCATCTGTCCTCCTCCCTCCCACCCACTGGGCTGAGCCTCCAGGAACAGCAACAGTATCATCTTGGACTTTAATCCCTGGCACTTGGCAGAGAGCCTGGCACTTTTGTGCCCTCGATGTTTTTTGAATGAGTGAAGGAACTAATACTCTCTCATAGTCGTGCACTATTAGCAAATCTTTATTGACATAAAAGTCACCAGGAGTTGCTGGCTAAACATGCAGTTTTCCAGGCCATGCCATAAGAGATGCTGTTTCTGGACGGGGATAGGGCCTAGGAATCCACATTTTATTAAGCAGCTGATAATTGGAAGCATATGGTCCATAGTTCACACTTGGCAAGCTCTGCTCCATCATTGGTTCTAGTTGGCCTTTAGTCCCAACTGTGTGTATCACAATTATCTGTCCGTCCGAATAAAAACAGAGCTTTGCTACCCATCCCCCTCTACCATTCTGACTCCTGAGTGGGGGTACCAACATTTTAAACAAATCCCAAGGCTCCCTCCCAGTTTAATTTGTAGAAATAAAGAAAATAATATTTTAAAGCATTTTGAGTTATTAGAAAAGTGTCTTAGCTCATCAAGGAAATATCATGATATATATAAATCTGGCATCATTAAGATTATCTGACACATGTTGAATTTGGTCTGAGACTCAAATACAGAGGAAATAAAACCCACACGCCATCACTACCTGTGTGGACACCAAGTCTGGATGACCCCTTGCCGGGGCTGAATTCTCTTCTCTGTGTAGGCAGGCTTTCCCCTTCGCTAGGGTCAATGTACAGAGGAAGAGGGTTGATTCTGATGCTGGGATGCTAGGTGCTCTTCTGAGAATGAAGTTCCATATCACTAACATTATAGCTGAAATTTACAAAATTTAAAAAAGTCCCAAGAGTGCCTGAAAAACAAACTGAGGGTTCTAGAGGGGAGGGGGGTGGGGGGATGGGTTAGCCTGGTGATGGGTATTAGGGAGGGCACGTTCTGCGTGGAGCACTGGGTATTATGCACAAACAATGAATCATGGAACACTACATCAAAAACTAATGATGTAATGTATGGCGATTAACATAACAATAAGAAATTTAAAAAAGAAAAAAAATTCCCAAGAGTGCACCTGTGCCTGCATGCTATTTTATATGTACACACCTTTTTTCAAAATGATGAACTTAAGCAACTTTACATCAGAAAGAGCTGAATGAGGTAGTGATTAAACTAGCTTTAGATAATTACCAAAAGGATTTCTGATCCTTACACATATACTGTTAGTAATTCTATTCAGTTCCTCATTTTACTTTTCATTTGTAACTTGGTATGCACTTTTCCATGGGTGAACCTAATTCACATTTTTATTTTAAGTGGTAAAATCGTATTTCACCTATTTGCTATTATTTACTTGGTGCTCTCCCTTGTGTTGGGTGCTTTGGTTATTTTCAGTTATTTGCCACCATATACAGAGTTCTTATATTCATTACTGGTCAAATTATATGTTTGTATGAAATGGGGTATATTCTCCAAGGTGAAATGATCACATTGAAAAGTAATGACAGTTTTAGAGTTCTTGTTGTGTATTACAGTGTTGCTTTCCAGAGGCACTGAACCAAGATACAACCCTGTGGGGTTCCACTGGGGTGTGGGGCATGCTGATTTTCCCACAGTTTGACCAACGTGTGATTTTGTCCTTCTAGCTTATTTTTGCTGGTTTAATATGGGCTTAGGGCCTCTCCAGAGAGATTTAATTTGGACGTTCTTTAAATGATAGAAGTTCTTTTCCATGTGGGACGATTCAGTATGTTCATTTTAAGGACTAACAATTCATCTCCATATTTGACAGCTTTAAAGGGACAGATTTAATTGCATTCTATAGAATTGATCCCAGGCTCCACTGTCAGGGAAGAGGATCAGTTGTGTGGCTCCGAATTGGGAAACCGATGTGGAGAATTGCAACAGAAACACTCGCTGACCCTCTTTAAGAAGGATTGAAGAGCAGGAACATTCTTATTTCATGCTGAAAAAAATATTGGGGTTTTGGCATAGGATGACAGATTTTGCTTCAAAATGAAAGCAAGAGTCTGTCCCTGCTTCCTTTCTTTGACTCTCTTATAATGCCCTACCTTTCCTGATCCTTTTTAGATATTCCCATTTCAGATAGACCCCTCTGGTCTATGGCAGGAAGAGCTACAGAAGGACCATGAGACGAAATCATGTTATTTGAGAGGACCTGGGGGCAGAAGTCTCAGGAGCAGTAAGACATGTCTGTCAGAAGGCACCCAGGTTACAGCAAAGGGCCTTTGCTTGGTTGTCTTGTCCCTCTGTGTCTACGGTCATCTCCCTAAGTAAGCACATAAGCGATCGCCATGTTGGTTTGGGTTCCTTTGTGGTGCCAAATGCAAGATACAGTGTTGTTCATGCAAGATGGGCCTTTTGATATGGACAGTGGTCTAATCTGTTGGTTTTTAAAAATTGGTGATGGTTCAACTTGTAATGAAAATCAGCCTGTCGAGTACTTGGAAGCAAATTCTGCAGATTTTCCTCCATTCTTGGCTGTTTCATTAAATTTGGTAATTTCTGCCTTCACTCTTGTGTTTTTAGGACACTTGCACACATCCATATCTTTATTGAGAAATAATCCACCTAGTTCACCCATTTCACATGCGTAATTTGCTAATTCTTAATATATTCATGGAGTTGTGTTTCTGTCACTACACTCAATTTTAAAACATTTTCTTCACCCCGAAAAGAAACCCTGTTCCCATTAGCAGTCACTCCCCATTTGCTTCCAAGGCCCCAGCCCTAGGCAACCACTCGTCCACTTTCTGCCTCTATAGGCTCTCTTGTTCTGGAAATTTCATATAAGGACTAATAAATATGTGGTCTTTGGGTTTAGCTTCTTTCACTTGGCATGATGTTTGCAAGGTGCATCCATGTTGTTGTATATAATAGTACTTCTTTCCTTTTTTGTTGCTAAATAATATTCCATTGCACGATAGACTTTATTTTGTTTATCCATGCAGCAGGTGATAGACATTTGGGTTGTTTCCACTTTTCTATTATGAATAATGCTGCTGTGAACATTCATGTCTAAATTTTTGTATGAAAGTATGTTCTCATTTCTCTTGGGTGCTGGGATATATGTGGGAACATTGTGTTTAACTTTTTTGAGGAACTGCGAGACTGTTTTCCAAACCACTTGCACAATTTTATATTCCCACCAATAATGCATGATGCTCTGATTTCTCCGTATCCTCACCAACACCTGCTATCACCCATCTTTTTTTGAAATAGCCATCCTAGCGATTGTAAAGTGGCAGCCCATGTGGTTTTGATTTGCATTCCCCAGTGGATAATAGAATATTTCTTATCCTAGTATGTTCTTATATTTAAAAAAATTAAATAAAGACAGTATCTTAGGAAATTCAGGACTACAACGAGTATGGGCTGCTTTCACTTCCTGGGAGGTCTCACACTTCACTGCATCATCACATAGGGGTTCACCCCTGCCATGAAGGTGTTCCAGCCATTTCCCTCCATCCTTGTGTCCATCCATCATCCAGAATCCTGGGAAGGAGAGATCATTGTCCTGTGTTGGGTTATGTGCCCACCCCTTTGCTTTGTAGTTATGCCTAGGCAAAGTACAGCATGAGTGTGTGGATCCTGGAGGGACATTGAGGTGCTTTTGGATTGGGAGAATGGACATCACACATGGGACCAGAACAGGCTTTCTGCTTCTGAGAAGAACCATGTTGCCACATTTGAAAGCCAAGCAGACCATGTCAGAAACCTTATAGTGCAGGGTAATTAGTAATTATGCTTTAGCACACATTATAATGGCGAAAATACAAGCTTTATCGCATTCAAATTTATATTTTAAAATTATGATTTAAAAAGTTTATATAGCCCTTTGTTGGATACCCAGCATGTTTCAAATATACAATCTCACTTGATCCTCAATAAATGTCTCTTAGTGTCTAATTATACTATGTAATGGTCTCACTGTGGTTTATATACACGTTTGTGACCTAGCCTAAGAGTCCATCCACCAACAAATGAGATCGAATGAGAAATGTGACGTGAGAAAACATATTCTGAGCTCCACACAAATGACTAACAAATGAGCGCCTCAAAGTCAATCTGTTTGTAAGCCAGGGTTTCCCTGGTCAACAGCTCATGCCAGTAGGTGTGAGTAGACAATGGAGAACAACTTCCATGTTCCTGGTTTCCAGCTACCAAGGATGTTGGCTGAGGGGACAGCAGTGTTGTGATATGCATGACTCAGAAGATCACTCTACTGGGAGCAGTTTGGAAAACGTACAGTCCTTGGAATCCTAGGTAGCATCTAAGGTGCCTGCGTTCATATAATAGTTTTCTAGAATGTTCTGTCATAGCAGGCAGCCGACCAGAAGGGTTCAACTGCTTAAAATTAGAATGCCTGGATCAAAATGGCAGCATGGGGTTGAAAGGACTCTAATTAGAGACCAAATGTCCTCATGCAGAGACAATGCCTCTGAATGGCCTGGGAAGAAGGATCCAAGTGCCCTGGATCTTTCCTGGGGCCTCAGACTCTTCCCCTCCTTCATGCTCCTACCCTTCCAGTATTGGGCAACAGCCATGATTGGTTGTAGGTGTCCTGGCCTTTGTGAACTTTCCAAGGGTGTAGACTATCAGACGAAAGCTACAATGTCCATTCATAGGCCACTGAGGGCATGTTAGTTCTGCCTATTACCCAGCCAAGGCATGGGTTTTAGAACATGATGCCAAAGATTATATCTAGAATTGTGATGATTTGTTAAAATAACCACTTCATTTGGATGTTTGTATTTTACCCAAGGTATTCTTCAGCGGAAATAAGGAAACAGTTTACTCTCCCACCGAACCTTGGCCATTACCATCGACAGAGCATAAGTACCTCTGGCTTCCCCTCTCTTCAACTAGTAAGTATGAGATGGGTTTGCTTAGAGAATGGTCAGGTGCAGAAATGCACAGCATGTGCTTTTCCTTCTTGCTTTTCCTTAGTTCTTCTGCTGCCACCTTACACCTCCTACTACCAGTTCCTAACTCTATGCCTTCTTTTTGACATCACACAATTTCCCTCTCTCCTTCCTTCAGCATGAGCTGGGAGGGCAATGTGGACCTGCAGGGGCCATGGTTCTGAAGTCTCGGGCTTCAGTGGGCAAATGGGCTACTTGATTTCCCCCAAGTTATGATTCCTATTTTGGGGAGGGGGAAGTGGCCTGGAACCCAACTACCATTTGTAACAGGCTTTTATTAGGAAAATAAATCCCCTATCTGGAAAGTCAATTTAGGAACCTTAATTTTTAAAAATTGTTTTCTTTTCTTTTTCTTTTTTTTTTTTTAAAGATTGTTTCAGGCAAGATCACCTTCTCTTAGAGGAAGGCAGGAGGGTCTTTTTTTTTTTTAATTTTATTTATTTATTTATTTGACAGAGAGAGATACAGCGAGAGAGGGAACACAAGCAGGGGGAGTGGGAGAGGGAGAAGCAGGCTTCCTGCAGAGCAGAGAGCCCTACGTGGGGCTCGATCCCAGGACCCTGGGATCATGACCTGAGCCGAAGGCAGACGCCTAACAACTGAGCCACCCAGGCGCCCCTAAAAATTGTTTTCTTGGAAGTATAATTTACATATAAGAAATTCACTCATTTTAGGTGTACAGTTTGGTGAATTTGGCCAATTTCTAGTCACTTAATCTCTACTCAGTCAAGATATAGAACAGTCTCTTTACCCCAGGATACTCCTTGGACCCCTTTGCAGTGGGTCTCTTCTTCCAGGCCCCAGCCCAAGGCAATCACTGATCCACTTCTGTCACAATTTTGCCTTATCTGGAACTTCATATAATTGGAATCACAGAACAGACCTAATTTTTTTTCAAGATTTTTATTTATTTATTTATTTGTCAGGGACAGAGCAGAAGCAGGGGGAGAGGCAGGCAGAGGGAGAAGCAGACTCCCTGCTGAGCAAGAAGCCCGATGTGGGACTCGATCCCAGAACCCTGGGATCATGACCTGAGCCGAAGGCAGATGCTTAACCCACTGAGTCACCCAGGCGTCCCGACCTTCATTTTTGAATCACACTCCCCCTTTTAAGTTGAAGGTAGCTTGTATTTTTATATTAACACGTACTGTTGAGTGTGCATTATGTGTTATATTATTTGAGGACTAAATGCCAGGCAGGTGGGCTAAACCTCACTTAAATGAGATGATTTGTAAAACCAGAAGTTGAGTATTCACTTCCTTTGTGTGAGGCTACGGTCCTTGTTGTGCTCACTTCCTCACTCACAGTATAGCGGTACTTTCTTGCTTCTAGTGGTTTTCTTGAGGAGGTTAGGTTATTTGTTTTGTTTCTCACTTATTACTTCAAAACCACTTCTGCTCTTCAAAGTTTTTTAACCTTCCACTTGGTTTCCTGTAGCCGCCATCTTGCCGCCTGTAACAATTTGCACGCCGTGTAACTGTGTATCTTTTAAAGGTATGTTTGCTGGAGTGGTGTGTGGTTATTTCAATAGGATAATTTGTGTGTTGTGTCATTGATGAAATATGAGTAGTAAAAAGTGTATAGCATCTTTTACTGCAAGAGGTAATGACATTTCTTCAGAAAAATCTGACTTCAGTGGCTTGCTAACTGTCCTTTTTGTTTGTACTTTTCCTGTTTCACAATGCAGATATAATAAAAGCACATTCAATGCATGACGTCCATGACTTCAGATAGATTAGATAACCTTTAGAGTAAGAAATATTAACTATTTTTTTTAATTTGGTGCTAATATATATTTCATTGAAAACCAAAAAATTTTTTTTCTTGAATTTCTAATTCAAATTGTATTCCAAAGTATGCAGAATTCAGTTAAAAAGTGACCAGATACATGTTTATATTTCAAACAAGGTAAGGAGGGAGGGTTTGGTGCCTTGCTTGTTGGTAAATTAAGACTGCAGCTCTTTGCAGTGGCTGAATTGAGAAACAGTGTGGACATCGTAATTAAGAGGCTTTAAGGAAGTGTAGCTGGCAAGCTTTAACCCCTTCTCTCCACACCAGCTTTGGCGTTTATGCTGCAGCCTTGAGTTTTTCATTTAAAGTCACAACGAATAAGAACTTGCTTAATATCTACAGGTGTTCCTTTGGTAATTTTGCCTCCTCATCCGTAGGTTTTGACAAAAGTGAATGTTGATGAATTTCTTCATTAGCTAGGTAGTCAAATCACCATGTGGCTTAACTACCCATTTTCTAACAGAAGACATCAAAGAAATAGCAAAAATAAGCAACATTGTTTAACTATGCAAGGATCATGGGTTCCTGCCTGTTGTAATTTATTCCTGGTTCTATTTGCAAATGAATAGCCTTTAAAATATATGGTTCCTAGTATTCCAGGTTAGCTCCTGATTATCTCTTCCCAGATCACGACTCCAATTTCAGCACTTGGTGCTGCCCCTGTTCCTTCTTGTTAACTGCATGAGGAGCAGGAAGCATGAGGGAGCCAAGAGGCCTGATTTTAATTCCCCCTTTAAACAAAAAAAAAAGCACAGCCTGTCGAGGAAATCACCCTAACGTTTACCTGCCGCCATGCTGTCATATCACAATGAAGCGGCCATTCTTTCCCCTGAATCATCTTCCCAAATGAAGGTTTCTCCAACAGACATCATCAACTTAGTGGTGATTTCCCTTTACCTTAAAAAAAAAAAATCCATATCAAAGAAACATAATGGGACATTTCAGCAAGCTTCATTCCTGGCAAGGCAGAGAACTAGCTTATCATCTAAAAACTCTCAAGCTGAAGTAGCTTTTAAAAAAAACTTTTCTTAAAGGTGAAGCTATAGACTGTTCATTGGTTTCAGACAATTGGAAAATAAGACCAAGTGCATTTTGGCTTTTGTTTCCCTTACCTTTATTTATATAACTACCCATTTCAACAACCCCACATGCTAATACAAGTGGCTATTTAATTTTTAGAAGTATTTAATGGTGCCACGTTATTTAAAACCCAATCCATGGGGCGCCTGGGTGGCTCAGTCAGTTGAGCATCGGACTCTTAGTTTCGGCTCAGGTCATGATCTCAGGGTCGTGAGATTGAGCCCCACACTGGGCTCCAAGCTCAGTCGAGAGTCTGCTTGAAGATTCTCTGCCTCTGCCCACCCCCCCTCAAATAAATAAAAATCTTAAAAAAAAAAAGCAAACCCAATCAGGGATTAGTTTGTTGTCTTGCAAGAGGCCAAAACTTGGCCACAAGCCTAAGTGGACCCCGTTTTGCTTGAATATACCTGCCTTTCATGAATTTGTGGATATGAATAGAATTTTTGTGTTGCAAAAAGGTGCATTGTATCATAAAATTGTATCATAAAATTTTCTTTTATACATAAATCATTAAAAATAAGCACTTTTTTTTTCTACAAAAACTGGTGAGATGGGTCCCAGGTGAAGCATTACTGCCACTGATTTGGTATATAATCTGTGGCAAGTTAATCTCTGTGAAGGCTCCAGGTTTTTTTATTTGCGATGTTGGCCTAAGAGTGCTCCCCCTCCCATTAGGGTTAATAGAATGGTATCATAGACGTTGTGTAAATACTGGTGAATGGTTCTGCCCACATGTTTGGCACTGTCTGTTGTCTGTATGTTGGAGGCAGGGTGAGGGATTAAAAGGTGACCAGAGGTGGTTTCAGCTCTGAAAGGCCTTGTGGTCTACTTGGGAGGACAGAGGACCTATACCGTCTTTAAGTGTGCTAGGTGTTCAAAAGGAGGTAAAAGCTTGCTGAGAGAGGCAGAGAAGACTTAAAGGAAGGTTTTCAGCCCTGGCTGCACATTACAATCATCTGAGACCTTTAGAAACATCTGTGGCCAGGCCCACCAGAGAACAATGAAATCAGAATCTCTAAGGGCTGGAGCCTGGGTATCTTGATATGTTAAAGTTCCCTGGGATTTTAGCATGTGATCCAGATGGAGGATTGTTTAAAGAACCTACATAGGTAGAAGTATTCCAAATAGGAGGAAAAAAAACGTAAAGAAAGGTAGTTTCTTTTGTCGTCTGGGTTGCTCTGGGTTTCAGAAAATGTGGTGGGCAAGGACCATTGCTAACCCTATGGACATATCCTTATATAAATACAGTGGCTTCTGTTGTAAATCACATCAATCACATGAGAGAAAAGGTGTGTGGGTATGTGTGGTTTTATTGGATCTTTGTTTTTAAACTCTAATTGTAAATGTCAGCTGTGATGTATGTGTGTTTTCAAAGTAGATAAAGTATTTTAAACTCTTGCACTGTGCACTGTGAAGAGGGTCGACTGTTTCAAGTTGGCTTTTTAGACCTGGTGATATGATGATAGACCTGCCCTGGGGCTCTTTGACACTCTTCCCAGAGTCGTTTGTGACCAGTGCCAGAGAGCATGACCTTGTGTGTAGACTCACCTGTGTGTAGCATCGCACGTTGGCCTTGGCATCCTCCATTGCCACAGCCTTGTGGGCAGGTCGACCAGACATCCTCTCATGCCAACCATCTACACAGGCAAATGACTTTATAGTTGACATCTTCATTAAAATACTAAAACTATTTTCTGATCATTCAAAGTCGAAAGGAGAGTGAACTACAAGAAAAGGTTGGGATCTCTGTCCTAAAGTAGAAAGGAGGGTATGAGACACTATACTTGGTTAATAACCTTAACCTACATTTTCATAGAGGGAAAAATTCTATTTTTAAAAATGAGAATAGAAAAGATTTGAAGTGAAATGGAATGAATCAGCTGGAATGTAACAGTTCTTGCTGAAGAAAAGGATGTTTAAAAAAGCCACATCCTAAACACCAGGGATACATGAGATGTTTGTGTATAACATCTATGTAAAAAAAAAAAAAGTCTCATACCTTAGAAGGCATTCATTTTTGTAATGTGTTTATGTGTAATGTGTAATGTGTTTAAGCTGTGCAATAAAGCACCCTTTTGCTTTTACTACCAAGAATGACCAAAATGTTAGATCACTTGATAAATATGGTTCTTTTAAATTTTTCTGATGCTATTGTTCTTTTGTGCTTCATCTGTCAAGGAGTTGGGCTGTCCTTAGGTTTCATTGATTTCCCTTGAGAGGCCATGATGGAAATGAAGACCTCAATATAGTTTTCGTGGCAGATTCACAATGGAACATAAAATGACAGAGTGGCAGCCTGCATGCCAAGCAGGAGTTTTATTTCTGTCATTGAAAAGCAGGGACATCAAAGTATCTTGGTAAAAATAGGTTGATGCCCATGATGGCCTGTCAGCATCTTCTACTCAGTAGTACAGTGGAAGATTGACTTTGGGAGAAGCTGGGGAACATTGTTGAATCTAAGCCATGAAGTACTTTGAAATCACTGAAGGAGAAGAACCTTATGTTCTCAGCTCTGTTTACTTAAATATAATAGGGAGCGGAGAGGATTGTCTTAAATGTCCCTTCCTTCCTTCCTTCCTTCCTTCCTTCCTTCCTTCCTTCCTTCCTTCCTTCCAGAAATATGTATTGGGTCTCAACTCTGTGCTAGGTACTGCTCTAGGAGCTGGGGATATGCTAGTGAATACAACAAAGGGTCTAGCCTCATGGAACCTATGTTCTAGAATGAGAGACAGACAAATAAGTGAATGCAGACTATATCAAGGGGCTTAAGTGCCTTGAAGAATAAAAGAGGGAAAGAGGATAGAGAGTGATACAGAAGAGGAGCTATTTGGGTGTCTATTGGAAAGGAGACACTTGGGAAGAATTCTGCATGAACCTGAGAGGTAGCTGAAGGAAGAGTATTATAGTTAGAAGGAACAGCACGTGGGGCGCCTGGGTGACTCCGTTGGTTAAGCGACTGCCTTCGGCTCAGGTCATGGTCCTGGAGTCCTGGGATCGAGTCCCGCATCGGGCTCCCTGCTCGGCGGGGAGTCTGCTTCTCTCTCTGACCCTCTTCCCTCTCGTGCTCTCTATCTCTCATTCTCTCTCTCTCAAATAAATAAATAAATCTTAAAAAAAAAAAAAAGGAACAGCACGTGCAGAGTCCCCAAGGCAAGAGTATGTGGTCTGCTCCAGCGACAGCAAGGAAGTGGAGTATGAGCTGAGTAGAGTGGGCACGAGGAGATGAGATCAAAGGGAAAGCAGGGCTCAGAGACCTCAGAAGAACTTCAGCTCTTACTCTGATTAAGTTGGGAAGTCTCTGGAAGCATTGAGCCAGAGGCCAGGCATGATCTGACTTTTTATAAAGATGACTTATAGAGTTCCTTTTATAAGGATCACTGTGGTTGCTATGTGGAGAGCAGACTAGGGTGGGGAGGGTGTTAGGAAGTTGTCACAGTAACTCTGGAATAGGGTTATAGAGAGTGATGCCAGTAGAGAAGGTGAGAAGGTTGGATGCTGAATATATTTCAGAAGTAAAGTGGATGGGATTTTCTGATGGACAGTATGTAAGGTGTAAGAGAAAGAGAAAAACCCACAGTGACTCTGAAGGTTTTGCTCTGGGCAACCAGCAGAATGGATTTGCCACCCCCTGATATGCCAAGACTTGGGAGATATGGGAAGAAAAGATCAGCAGGCAAATTAAGAATTAGTTTTGAATTTGTTGTGTTTGAGAGTCCTATTAGACCACCAGATGGTGATGTTTGGATGTAGTTGGAAAAGTCAAGCTGGATTTCAGGGCAAAGATATAAATTTGTAATTTAAAAAAAAAAAAGGTATTTAAAGCCATGGGAGTAGATGAGCTCATCTGGGAGTGAATGCAGATTGAGAAGCAAAGACATTTTAGGACTGAATCCTGGAGTACTGCATCATAGGAAGAGAACCTAGAAACAGTAGAGTGACCAACCATCCCAATTTGTTTCCTGGTACATGAACTTTCAGAGACTGTGTCACCCTCCATCTGAATGAAGTATTGCAAGAAAGAGGGAGTGATTAACCGTGTCCCATCCTGTAGATAAACCAGGACTGAGCATTGACCACTGAATCTGGCAACAGGGGCGTCTTGGGTGACTTTGACAAGACATCTCTCATGAACAGCCAAGTAGATTTGAGGACCACCCTCCATAGGGGTACACACACATGAGGGTACTGGGCCAGTACCCCTGGAGACACCGCACCTCTACCCCCAGCCCTGCACAAAGCAGCATGAAGCAACCCCGCCCCCCCAAAGCTGTAACAAAGGACCCTTGTGATTACCTGTCATTTAACCTGTTTTTCAGCATCCTTATTTGTGAAGTGTCACCCATATTTGCTATTTTAATCCGCTATCAGTGTGCTGTCTGTATACTGCACTGTGCTAGGAGCTATACAGATTCATTTTAAACAGATACGGTTCTGGTGCTGTAGGAATTGTCAGTTTCAGAACACATTGAATCCAATTCATGTCCGGAGAAGTAGCCTTTGATGTGCATTAGGGGACAAGGAAAAGCTCAAACCCCCTTAATTAAAACATGGATGTCTGGCTGTGAATAATTGAAGCGTTTAGGGTATTTATAATCTTTTTGTGTGTTTCTGGTCTTCTGTCAATGAGGCCTCTGCAAAAAGTAACTAGAGAGAAAGAGTGCACAAGTCTTCACTAGAGAAGTGTTGAAAATTGCTTCCGGGGCAGTGACTGTGTCTCCTCACCTAGAGCTGGACCACGGTAGGACCCCAGGAAGTATTTGTTAAATGAATGGAAGTAGACAGATTAGTCCAGGTTTAGTCAGAGCAGTGGAACCAGGAGGAGATGCATATGCACGGATATTAAGGAGTTGATTGCAGAGAACTGGCTTACCCACTGGTGAGGGCTTGGCCTAGCGAGTCCACAGAGCAGTCAGGAAGGCAAGATCATAAGCAAGCTGGAACTCCATGGGCCAGAGCTCAAGCCTGGAGTCCCTGAACTAGGAGGCGGCTGTCAACTGATTAAGTCAGCATCCACCTGATTAAGTCAGGCCACCCAGGGGAGTCTCCCTTTACGTTGACTTAAAGTCAACCGATGAGGGACTTTAACTACATTAGTAATATCCCTTCAACAGCAGCACCTAAATTAGTGTTTGGTTGTATCAGTAGAAGGTGTATGTATACTCCAAATTAGCTGTAGCAAGAGAAAAATCCTGGAGTCCACTCTGACTAGAACCATACTAGGAAGTAAATTTGGGGAATATGGTTCAGCCTAGCAAAGTCAACAGTCATGATAGATAAAACCTGATTTAGGATTATTTGTCGTCTTAAGAGCTTTCTGTTATAAAAAATTAAAAAAAAAAAGGTTTTGTTTTTTTTAAGGGTTTTTTTGTTTTGTTTTTTTTTGGTTTCTATTTTGATTATTTGGGGTTTTTTTCTTCTATTATTTTAACAAGTGATGGTGGCAGTGTCGTAATTCATGGTATAAGGGGACTTTCTTGGAATTACTTTGGATTATACCATTTAATCTAGTCTTGGGTCTTCACTGACTAACAGGCCACATGTACTCAACAGCAGAGAAAACAAAATAGTTAATTTTCCTGTCTGGCTTTAAAGTTCCCAAGAGCCCCGGTCTTGCCTTAAGGACTGACCTTAGACCATCCCCCCAACCCTGTTCTCAAACTTCAGCCCCCAACGAAATAAAATACCACTGCAATTCTGTTCAATATTTGTTTCCTCCCTTTGCTTATCCCTAGATCAGCATAGTGTATGTGCTTGTGTGTATGTGTTGATTGCTTCAAAATAAAACCAACTCTTGAGATGCAGACTTCAGAGAGTTTAGAAAACAGAAATCTCTTTTGGTTCCTGTTTTGGTTTTTTTTTTAAGATTTTATTTATTTGACAGAGAGACACAGCAAGAGAGGTAACACAAGCAGGGGGAGTGGGAGAGGGAGAAGCAGGCTTCCCGCTGAGCAGGGAGCCTGATGCAGGGCTCGATCCCAGGACCCCTGGGATCATGACCTGAGCTGAAGGCAGACGCCCGATGACTGAGCCACCCAGGCGCCCCAGGTTCCTGGTTATTATGTGACTTTGCAAGCAGAACTTCCTCGGAGACCCTTTTCACAGTACTTGGGGTCTCCACCTACTTGCCAAAGGCAAGAGTAGTTTACATCGCATTACGAACGGACAGTTTCCTCCTTTGTCCATTTCAGTGTAGAAAGAGTAGGGGAGAGTAGTCAAATGTCACCTTGTCTGTTGCGCTGGAACCATACTCAGTAATTCTCTCATATGGTTGATGTTTACAGTCTGCTCAGTCCTGAAATATATGTGACCTCAAGAGTTTGACTTTACGATCAATCCCGTATATCGATTACACTTGGCACATGGCCCCACATTAGTGCTCAGTGAGGTTACTGTGTCCTTTATCATGGCTGCCCTCTTCAAACATAGCATGATTTATCTGTGAGAATGTGGCAAGCTGCACCATCTCATGGCTGACTAGAGATCTCTGGAAAAATGCTGGAGAGGAGCTACCTGACTCTTCTGTACCCACCCCACCCCCGCCCGGCTCAGTGACTGGCATTCAGCAGACACTCAGCAAATCCTTGCTGAAGGAGGGAGTCATCCGTCCTTGTCACCCAGGTTCCTAGACAGCCTGTCCTGTAGGTAACAGGTGCTGCTCTCATCCAGGTTTGTCATCATTTGTAGCTCTGGCTTTCAGGGTCATGATAAGTAGACTACGTTGGCTGGACCCGAATTTTCTTCTCTCCGATGATTTTGCACAAATGCCATTTCTCCGTGGAAGCTTCTACTTACTAGTGATTAATGCTAGCGTCAAATTGTGCTTCAGTATAATTTTTAAGTATATATTTAAAGTGTCTCGGCTTGAGGGATTGACATTCTTCATAATAAATTTACATTTGTTATTACTGTAATTAATTAATTAATTACCTTATGTCATTACTTTGAGCAGCTGGGCTCATGAGAAATACAAAGTGGAACTTGTGGGTAGGGTGGTAAATGTAGTTTTCACCCTCTTCCAAACACACTTACTATTGCCTTGTGTTTTAAGTGTTTCTGGAAGTAGAGATTCCCTAAAATGCCTTCAAGAGAAAACACAACCACTGTGGTTAAGAACATGAGTCCGCCTGGGTTTGAATTCCAGAGGGCCTCCTTCCCAGCTGTGGAGCCGTGGGCAAATTATTAAATCTCTAGCCTTCAGTGTCCTCATCTGTAGAATGGGGTTAATAAGAGTGTGTACCTTATAGGCTTTAGTGAGGATGACATGACATAATGTATATAATGACCTAGCCAATTTCTTGGCACATAGTAAGTGCTCCATAATTACTGCCTTCATGGGTATCAACTTTGCAATAATAAGATTGGGTATGCAAAAAATGCAGTTTTCTATTTCAGTTCCTGACTCGGAACGCTGTGTACTGGTTTGTGGTAAGGGGTGGGAAAATCCACTTTCTCCTTTGGGGTTGGTTGGTCTTAGGCAGGTCTGCATAGACAATGCCTGCCATTTTCTCTGGCAGAGGTCACTAGTGGCCCCTTGCAAACTCTGTCCCCACTTGGCTTCTGTACAGGCTGATCTCCAGCTCCCTGAGCCCCTGCTGGTCCCTGTCTCTTCATTTTGAGAGGCACCCTCTAAGGCCTATGGTCTTCTCCTTAGCTGACCTGCAGGTCCCCCCGAGAAATTTCCGTCTTTCTGTCACAGCATATGGGAGCCATGCGGAGCTAGAGATGTCTCTGCTCTCCTCCACCAAAGTATATCCTGTTGCTTCCCTTCTGCCCCCTTTGTCCCTGCGGCCCAGGACATTATGTAAGCCAGCCACCTTCCAGAATCTCAGAGAAGAAGGAGGGCACGCGTTGCCTCAGTTCTTTGTCCTCAGTCCCCAGCATGTCACTCAGGTCTCCACCACGACCAGGAACGGCAAGCGCGGGAGGAGGGAGGGCAGCAGCCTTCTCTGATTTTATGTCCTTTTGCCTCTTGAACAGCAAGCAGCGCACTGTCCCTCCTCTCCAACGTGGAAACCCTCACATCGAGTCTGGTGTATGGTATCAGGCTGGTGAAAAACCAGTTTTGTTAGCATTTCCTTTGGATCCGGCCTCATTTCACATGGAGGCAGTACGAGTTGAGAGTCTGGAGTGTTTGTTTTATTGGTCCATGGTCGGGGGTGGGGGAGTAGAGAACAGTACCTCCCTGGGCTGGTGATTCCAAGTAGCCTGCCGTAAATGATCCCCACGGAGCTGCTGGTATTCTCATCATTCCACAGCTCCACTCAGTCTGATTCGTTTACTTCCTTAAGGCAATGGTTCCTGTTTGGGGACTTCACAGACAAGAAAAAAAAAAAATAGTTGCTTAATTGCCAACTTTTTCTTTTATCGACCAGAGAAAATTTTATTTCGAATTACCATCCACTTCTGTCATTGCTTTTGTCCTTTCCCACTGCACGTGGATATAGTAGAAGAGCAAAACAAAACAATCCTTTAAAAGGGAGTACGTTAAAAAATAAATAAAAATAAAAGGGAGTACATTTAGGCCTGGGTAAAATCAGCCAGTTGCCTTTAGTTTATTCATTTAACCCCAGCCCCGGTGAAAGTATCTTCCTGCCCAGCAGGAGTCAGTCCAGAAGCCTCTGGAAATCACCACCACCAAGTCTGGCTCACCGTGGGCTGTGATTATGTATGAAGTGCTTTCAAGAAGCAACATATAGGAAAAGTCAGGCCAAAGGAAACACGGAGTCTCAATGCTCACACAGAAGGAGTGTTGCGTTTGCCCGAATTTCTGGAAAATTGCCTCCATGCACTACTTCACTGTATTGGGGTAAACATGGCCTCAGAGAGCTTTTGCAGGGGAAATTATAAAATTCAGCAAAGCCTCGTGATCTCATTTTGGATCTCCTCAGGATTCCTCATCAAGATGCAATTAAGCAGAGAAAAATTCTGCCTTGGGGTGTGATTTGGGTGCCGCACCGTGTTCTGACTTGACTTTCCGTGCAGTGTCTCTTTCCCTTTCCGTATCACTGCCTCTGTGTCTGACAGGCCCCTCGGAAGACTGCTCCACCGAGTTGTGCACTCGGAGCCAAGCCCTTGCTGAATGGAAGGGGCAGGCCTGGGGCTCGCCGACTGTCGCCTTGGTGCTTTTCCTGGAAACCTTGTGGGAACCTGCTTTTCCTTCTCCTTATCTCTGCAGCCTCAGTTTTATGACCCGGTGGAGCCGGTGGACTTTGAAGGACTTCTGATGACACAGCTGAACAGCCTGGATGCGGAGCTCGCCCAGGAGCTGGGAGACTTCACCGAAGATGACTTGGACGTGGTGTTCACGCCAAAGGAATGTCGCACTTTGCAGCCTTCTTTACCGGAGGAAGGGTAAATCCTGTTCCTAAACTGTAGATGTGTGTGATGTCATGACTGTTATTGGTGAGCAGGGGAGATGCCTTAAGTCTGGACTTCTTTGGAAACTAGTTACTCAGATCCATTAAGGTGTGCAGGATGACTACATATTACTAGCGCCCGTGATCGTTTTTAAATTGGTTTGACCAGAGGCTTTGAAAAGGCATGTGGGGACTAAGCCAGTTAAGGGGATGCTCAAGGAGAGGAGGAGAGGTGCAGGGGGAGGTCTGGGAGCCTGGACCTTGGGCGACTCCCGTGAGCTTCCAGAGCCTCCGTTTCTCCATTTGTAAAAATGTCAAGTTTTTCAGTAATCATCAGTGAAATGATTCAGAAGCATTTGAATTGTTTCCACCTAAGAGACGGGATCGAGTCACAGACAAGTTCAACCCACATTTACTGAGCATCTACTATGTGAGTAGGGCAAAGTTCCTTCCTGGGAAGAAAGTTTTGCCAAGTGGGGTGACAGTGGGGAAAGCTCTGTAGAGTGGATATGTGAAGAGCTGGTTAGAGCTTGAGTTTCTACAGTGGGTTAGTCTATGTGTTTCTAGGTGCGGGCATTAGCTCTCAGTAGCGAGCAATGGAATTATATCCCAATGAAACTCTTGTTACTTCCATGGTGGAAAAAGCAATACCTCTTTAGAGGTTTAAGATGAGCTTTTATTTGCATTTATTTTCAAAACAAAATTAAGATACACATCTCTCCTGGACATTTTCAACCTCATCACCTTCCCCAAAAGAAGTCCCCAGAAGGAGATCATGAAACACAGTCCCCGCCCCAGTACTGTGCAATATATTCTAGTTCTCGTTTGGATTTTCTTCCATCATAGTTTAAGGATGTGGGGTGACAGTGATACGGGGTTGTCATGAGTCTTTGCTCTCCTGTTTCGATAGTTCTTATTCACACAGGAGAGCTTGTCAAGTGCTCAGCTCAGACGTTTTAGAAATATTCACTCCCCAGAAAACAAACAGTGGGAAACATTTCTCCCATTGTCAGCCCATTTATTCAAGGGTAACTTTCATGTAGGTTAGGTCTGTTTTTTTCACCGTTGAGAGAATCATTTCATATCATTTCCTTGTCTGAAATTTATGGTTACTTATTTAATTATTTTCAAACGAGGTCAGAGTCTGGGAAAATCCTGTTTAAGATACTTAAAATAAATTTAGAGATAGGATTTTTGAATTTTGGTTAAAGAGGCAGGGTTTTTTTCCATAGCATCGGTAATTTAGTATAATATTGCCTTGCGATCAGAACTTCTAGCTCACACTGTCTGATGACTTTAAAACATCCTCTGCTATTTCAATCATTGCCCCAAAGTCTGCCATTATAATCAAAACCCAGGAAGGCATCATCGTCATCACCAGAGTAAACAACAGCTGATTCCCATTGATCCAGAACTTCATGGTGAGCTCTGACGGTGTGCTGGTTCGAAGCCTGCACTCCACAGGTGAAAGCGCTGGATTTAAGTCCCTGCTCTTCGCCTGCTGGGTGATTGTGAGCCAGGTCCTTCTCATGTCATTCTTCTGCAAAATGAGAATAATAGTGCATGCCCATGCCCTCGGGAGAATTAACTGAGTTTTTTCAAAAAGAGAGAAATAACCGAATTAACATGTGTACAGTGGTTACATCAGTACCTAGTACATGGTAAGTGGGTCGGAGGCATGAGCTATCCTCCATCGGTCCTACTATGTGCCAGACACACTTCTAAGCACTTCCCCATTGGCTTAGTTAATCATCACAGCTCTCTGAAGGAGGCACTCCTCTATGAATAGTACTCTAAGATGAGGACCCTGAGGCATAGAAGGATGGCCCGAGGCCGCGTAGCTAATAAGGGATGGGGCTAGGGTTTGGGCAGTCAGTATTTACTATGTAGTGTTTAGACCCATTCATCTCTAATACCAAAACACTTGGAAAAACAGCAAAAAGCTTTGCTACTCTGTGGAATTGGTTATTTCAAGACTATGACGCCCTTGGAGAGTATCTCCCATGGCACACTCTTAGGCAGGTATGACAAGAACTGCCCCAATTAAGACTCACCGACCAAAGCCAGTGTCAACTCCTCAAAGCACAAGACAGCTGTTCTTCATGGCTTTCCGAAAGGGAAATGTGCATGCCCTAACAAGGTTATACATGAGCAAAAAATATGCCCAAATTACCCCTGTGAGAACTTGGTATTTATGCTTATTTTTCTGGTTATGTATGTGATCACAGCTAGTTCTACCTGTCTGGTGTTGGAATGCCTTTAAGGGATAGTTATAGTTTAACATGATTCTCTATAATAAAGAAAACCCACAAAGCATCAAATGCCAGCGTGTTTGTCTCATCAAAGTAAAAATGCTATCGCCTGAGGAATGCTCCAGACACTTGATGAATGGGGAGGAATGCCCCTGGCGTTCTCGCTTGATACGGAGTTGAATCATGCTGCTCTCCTTGGTTATGATAAGGGATTGTTTTGTTGTCTTTATCTGGTACTAACATGATTTTATTTCATTTTCCACCTCATTAGGGTTGAACTGGACCCTCATGTCAGAGACTGTGTTCAGACTTATATTCGGGAATGGCTAATTGTGAACCAAAAGTAAGCTCCTTTTTCTTTTCTCTTTACATATATACATATGTTGTTAGCTTTTATAGTTGTTTTTTAATGAACATTTTCAGGTGCAGTTCTAGGTTTACAGGAAAACTGCATAGAAAGTACTGGGGGTTCTGGTTTACCACCTCCCAACAGTTCCCCTTATTGTTAACATCTTGGAGTTGGGGTTTTATTAGTTTGTTTGGTTTGGTTTGGTTTGGGTTTTAGTTTGTTTGTTGCACACGTGCCCGCACTGACTGTTCCAAAGGAATTTTAGCAAGGAGGTGACTTTGTAAATACAAAATACAAAATTCATGAGTAATGAATGCGGATTGACTATCTTGTGCCCTATTCAAAGACCTGCTAAGGCTCTGTACTACCTACTCTATCAGATATCAACTCTGCTGGTTTGTCTTTCAAGGGCTTTAATAATCTGGCCCCACTGTATGTATTGAAACTTATTTCCCTTACCTCCCAGATCCACTTCCTTTCTGCTGGGCCTGGTGCCTCTTCCTCACCATGCCTCCGCATAACCAGCTCAGTCCTACCTCCACACCTTGGCCATTGCCGTTCCCCTCTGCCTGTGCCCTCCGCTCTTTCCCCTGTCTGTCAGATCCCACCTATGGATTAAAGGCCAGGATAAATTTCTTTTTTTTTTTCCTTTATGCAGCCTTCTCTGACTGATTCATTCTTTCTTGGATGGACCTTACTTAAGATACATGATATATTTGTTATCACTGATGAGCCCATAGTGATACATTATTACTAACTAAAGTCCATAGGTTAATTCGGGCTCATCTTTTGTGCCCTAGGTCCTACAAGTTTGACAAATGTATAATGCCAGGTATCTACCATCGCAGTATCCCCTGCCCTAAAAAATCTTTTCTCACAATCATCTCTCCCTGGCAACCACTTACCTTTCTACTGACTGCATAGTTTTGCCTTGTTCCTTCACATCTCTTTGTAGCTGGAGAGCTCATTTCTTTTTTTCACTAATGAATATTTCACTGTGTGGATTTATCACAGTTTGGTTGGCCATTCACCTATGGAAGGAGAAAGTTACATTTTAAATATAAAGAATAGGGCCTTTTTGTTTTGTTCCCATTCTGATGAATTCTGAGGGGGAGGGGAAATAAATGAATTGAAACTTGGCCTCAGGTTCAAAGGTAACATTTAAATTTGTAACCGAGAAATAGATTACTTGCTAGGCTTCCCGTCAAAAGGGCCCTTCTCTCCTGGGTTAGTCAAATGTTCTACAACATTGTCTTGAGCTTTTTGTCTCTATGTCACTGACCTGGACAGTATTGTCCCATGAGAAACATGTAGGCACACGAAAATCCTCAGCCTGTGTGTATGTATGAGTTGGGGAGCAGGGCGGGGAGTGTCTGCAGACTGAGGACACATCCCATTAGAAAAAACATCAGAGAGCCTTTATCAAGACATAAATAGTTTGAAATTCTGCTCTCGGCACTTCTCCTGTACTCCAGTAAGAATTACTGTTCTGTGGGATAAACAGTGAAAGACTGTGGAGGTTGGGTTTTATCCAGCTCCTGGAAGTGTACCGTTGAATTTGTGCTGTTTTTTGGAGTAATGTCAGTAAGCATACTATTTTCAATAGCCGAGCAACAGAAAGCAACTGCTTATAAACAGCAATTAAGAGAAAGTTAGATGCTAATCCATCATGTGCTCTAATTTCCAACATGAATGGAAAACGAAGTTTGTCAGGTAGCCAAGTAAGATTATGCTTTGCTGGTAGTAAATAAAAAATTTCAGGACAAGTTGTTCTCAAGCTTTTAAATGTTATAATTAGAGATACTTTCTGGATATTAAGGTTCTAAAAAGTCTGAGAAGGAACAATAAATAGAAAGGTCCGTTTTACTACACTTGGTTTCTGTTTGCTTCTTGGGACGCTGTTTTGTTTTGTTTTTTTAAATTCCTCATAGCAATTCCCGTTGGAATATTCTTTTTTTGCCTTCTATGTTGCACAAATGTAAAAGAAAAAAGGACTCTTTCGGAATACTCATTTTAGAAATTTTAGAGATTGTAGGGAAACAAAAGGAGAAAAAAACACTTAATTTACTATAGACAGATAACTGCCATTAACATTTGATACATAGCCTTCACATCATATTTCTTTGTATATATATTTGTATAAAAACTAAATCAGATTATAATACTATTTTATAGCATGATTCTATTTTGGGTTTTTACAGTAACTGGTGATTATCTCTGTTTGCTATTACATACTCTTCCTCAACCCAATTTTTAGTGGTTGCGTGATGTATTTACATCAAAATTCACTTAACCAATTTTAATGTTTACGAGTCCCTGAATTTCAGGGTTATACCCCAATACAGTAACATCTTTGTGCACATCTATGATTTTTTTACCTTCAGAATAAATCCCTAGAAGAGGGATTTCTCTGTCTAGGGTTATGCACGAACTTAAGGATTTGGGAATAATATATCAGAAAAATTATCAACAATATGTGCATGAATCCTCAAAAATATTGGATGTTATCTTTTAATACATTTCCAATTTTACTTGTAAAGAGTCTATCTTTTATTTGCATTTTTGTATTCTGAAATTGGGCAAAGCTTTGTCCATATATTAGTTGGCCCATTTGTAATTTTTCCTTCATGTCCTGTTTATTCTTGAAATTTGTGCACCTCTATTAATTTGTCTGGGCCTGTTTATCTCTAGGACTACCTTTATTTGTTAGGGATATTAACTGTTTGTCCAGCATATATTACAAATTCCTATCCATTGTGTTCTTTGCCTTTCAAAATCGCTCATAATTTTTTAACATTCAGAATTATTTATGTAATCAAATCTGTATTCATAATTTTCCCTGTGATTTCCATTTTTGCTGTCCTGCTTAAAATGTAATTCACAAACCTGATATTATTTACTGGGAATTTTAGATTAAAATGTTAATCCAAACCATTAGCCACTTGATTGCTGTTCTGTTCCCTTATGTGTCTCTATTTGTTTTTAATCTCTTCTGTAGGAACAATGATTATCCATATATTTATTTTATTCAAATTTTTGTGTCTTTTTCTTCCCCCATAAAACAAAGTGATATCTGCTTTAACTTTATCTTCGGCAACATATTGGGGATGGGGATTGCCATTGGTCCTGTTCTCTGCACACTTGTATAATGGGCCAGTTCCTTTCCCAGAAATTCGCTAGAAGTATGCAACTCTGAAACTCATTGTCAGTTTCTGGAAGCTTTGACTGGTGTTTAAGAGAGGAAGCGCCTTTTTCTATCCCACTGTTTGATTCTTTGGTACTCTGAATCTGATACTCCAAACAAACATGAAAATACATTCCTAGCACACACTCCTCCCAGAGATCATTCTGCCCCCATATGCACCTATAATATTTTATTTGTGGGGAAAATCCAATACACTGTTGCCAGACGCCCTTCATCTCCCAACCCTGCACACATTTTCAGCTCCGTTGTTTTCTGTGAGTTGTTTCTTAAACATTGCTGAATGATGGTAGAAAGAGAAAGGCCAAGGGAGAAAGGAGTGCAGCCAGGTGGAGCCTGGCCATGACTCCATCCATAAGCCTCTACCACGAAGAAGGAGCATTCAGATTTCTGGCTCATGTAGACCTTGACTGCTCAGGGCCTGGCAGGAAGGACAGTACGAAGTGTCTGTCTTCCTGTGAGTTCCCCTTTGGGGAGACAAAGCATGGGACATCATTCGGCCAGCTCCATCTGATCCACAGAGATTCTGTCCAGATTCGGGTATTAAGTTGTGTGCTCATCTGGGTGAGTTTCCTTTTTTCTGCATCCATAAACAGTGTACTGGGAAGTTGGAGAAGGACACTATAAGCTTTTTGGCCAGTTGTTACTTAGTGATTAAGTAGCTCCCCTTTGAATTTGTTATTTTATGTGTCAAACGATGCATGCTCGTTTTGAAAGAAATCAGGTCATGTAGACATGGATTAAGTAAAAATGGTCTCTTGTCTCATTCCTCGCTCACTCCCTGCCCTTCTCTTCAGCCCACTCATAATGCACGAATACTGTTGCTCTGCTGGCTTCCAGAGCTTTTCATGCCCTCACAAATATATGGATGGATATTTGTATTTTACATAAATATTATGTAAGTACCCATAGGTATATATGTTACATATATGTACAAAATATCATTTTTTTCCCAATAATAGCTTTGACATTCCTTCCATGTCAGAGGTCTCTCCCTCCCTGCCTGGTATTCCAGGGGTGAAGGAATGTATCATTAGGTTATCGAATCTTTCTCTATTGATGGACATTGAAATTGTGTCCATTTTTCACAGTTGTAAGTAATATCACGATAGACATCTAGGCACACCTGCGTGGACACATGTATGTGAGGATTTCTGAGGGTAAAAGTGGAGTCCGTGCACATGATGCATCCTCATAAGGACTGCCAATTTTTTTCCAGGAAAGCTCTACTGATTGACTCAATTACCAACTGGGCATGAAGCTGCCCTGTCCCTCCATATCCTTGCCAATGCTGGATATGATTGATCAAAATAAAATATAAATTCCTGAACTTGTATTCTTGTTACTGTAACTGGAAGCTACTATACCTTCTGAGTATTGTTTCTATCACTGAATTTCCTTCCCTCATCTACCCTAGAATCCCAGTTACATATATACCTGTCATATACCACCTGACTTCCTACTCCTAGGTATTTACCCAAGTGAACTGAAAACCTCTGTTCACGTAAACATCTATATGCAAATATTTATAGCACTTTTATTTGTGATTGCCAAACATTAGAAGCAACCCAAATCATACGCAATGGGGTAATGGATGACCAGACTCTGGTACATCCATACAATGGAATGCTACTCAGCAGTAAAGTGGAACAAATTACTCATGCATGCGGCAATATAGATGACTATCAGCTGCATTATGCAATGTGAAAGAAGCCAGACAAAAAAGATAATGCATGATTCTATTTGTATGATATTCTGGAAAAGGCAGAGCTGTAGGGACAGAAAACAGATCAGTGGCTGCCGGGGTCTGGGGGTGGGGAAAGGAATTGACTGCAAAAGGTCATTAGAGACTTTTGAGAGTGATGGAACTGTTCTAAATCTTGATTGTGGTGGTGATTACACAACTGTATGCATTTGTCACAACTCACTGAAGTGTCATCTAAAAAGGATGAATTGTAATTGTGCCCTAAAATCAATAGATGGAAATCTAAGATAGTTCCTGACAGTAATTAATTACTCATTAAATGTAAGCTCTGTTACTTTGCTATGGTTTATTATATTATTTCATAGAATGGTGGTTTCTCTGGAGCAGGAGTAAATGGATTCAAGTCCTGGCTCCCCAACTTACTTGCTGTGTGCCCTTAGACAAACTATTTCTTTTGTGCTTCAATTTCCTAATCAGAAAAACAGGAATTAGAATAGTGTCTACCACATAAGTTATAGTATATGCAATAAACAAATTAACATATGTAAAGTACTAAGATTTCTTGGCCTATGGTAATAGATTAGCTACCACTTATTATACTTATTAAAGAGTATTACAGAATATGGCCCAGTTGTCCCTGCCCAGATGACAAATAATTTCAATTAGACCTGTTAGTAAGATATTATATAAAAAAGGGAAAAAAAAAAAAACAAGGGACAACTCAGTGTTATTGAAGTTTTCATTTAATGATCCAGGGTAGATTTCCCCTCATAAGCACTATAATTTCTCTATTCTTGAAATTAAGATAAAGTTTGGAAAATCAGAAGGCTTTAGGGTTTATCTAGTTCCAATTCAGCCTTCCCAAAATATTCCTTTCAAGTGAAATAAGATATGAAAACTTCAGAAAAAGCATTTATATTAGCATGTCAAAGGAATGAACCAAAAACTCTGTCCCATATATTTTAATGTACTGTGAGGGGCGGGGGAAACTACCTTCCTCTGGAAGACCATACTTAATGAAGCCATTTCACCTTCTGTGGACATGTCTCTGTCATCCATAACCATGCAGTCAAACACTGATTTAGTTAGCTCTTTTATTCCTCAATTATCTCCTTGCTGATAATACATTTCTCTGTAATATCTAAGGATAGTCTTTTATGTCCTTGCTATCTGTGATAATGGCTTTGAATCCCACTTAGGGGGCAGGGGAGTAGAGTAATGACCACTTGTGTTCCCTCCCACGCTCATAATTCTATAGAGCAATTGCCACTCAGGTTCTATAATTGAGGCTTTTAAATCAGACAAAGAGTGCTGCCTATGAAGGATGGAGGAAAGTTCTCGAATTTCTTTTTCACTTAATAAGAAAAATTAAACTACACAGAAACAAAATATGTGATCTCCTTTTGGGGGAAATATGTTTTCGTACTTGAAATGTTTGTGGTACTTAGAATGGAAGATGCCCTGAATGGGTTCCATTCTTTCATGCCTATACCATAAAATGTGGTGTCATAGCTCTAAAAATAATAGTGCTTTTCTCTCCATGACTTTTGGAAATGACCCTTGATCTAATGAAGAGAATGGTGCCATGGTTGCTTGTTCATCTCATCTCATTTCTAAATATTTGATCATTTTGTTTGGATTGATGTTTGCAGGCATCTTTTGGATCACATTAAATACTTAAGCATTATTTCCTCTGCCATTTTCTCTAAATGAACTAAAGAGTGATTCACTTACATTGTGTTTGGTGTCTTGGTGGAAAGTCGAACTCTTAAGTAATTAAACTTGTTCACATGCTATTTATTCTTGGTGTATTATACACAGCGACAGTGAAACATTTCATGAGTGTTATGAGCAACATCGTAAAAGCCCTTAGACTTTGCTTTTCATCCTGGGTGATTAAGGTAATTCTGAAGGAAGGAAGGTCGTGCTCAAGGAGAGCTGGGACATCAAGGAATGGGGTATCATCTGTTTTATTACTCCATATTTTACTCCCAGTGAACTGATAAACAATTAAAATTCAAACACATCAGTGCATATAATTCAGTTACTCCCAAAACACCATAAAAATGTCTCCCTGATCAATAATTGCTTATTATGACATGCATTTGTCGTGCTGGCTGTCAAGGTGTTTAGCTATTTGCTTTCTAAAAGTACAGAAAGCAAGCAAGCCTCATCAGCCTGTGCAGTTACAAAGAGCAATCCAGCTGTGGAAATCACTGAGCCACTCCTGAGCTGTTACACACACGCTCCCATCCCTGCAAATCCACACCCCCGGAAGCCCAAAGGCCAGGGCTTCCGTGAAGACTTCCCTGACCTGGCCGGAAGAAATGGCTCCCTTCTGTGAATTTTCAAAACATGCTGTTTGTATTTCTCTTAGAAGTTCTTGTCATATTCTACACTGTATTCTTTTTTTTTAAAGATTTTATTTATTTATTTGAAAGAGAGAGCACGCGTGAGCATGAGCAAGTAAGAGCAGGGGGAGGGGCAGAGGGAGAAGCAGACTCCCCGCTGAGCAGGGAGCCTGACATGGGGCTCCATCCCAGGACCCTGAGATCATGACCTGAGCCGAAGGCAAACGCTTAGCCGACTGAGCCACCCAGGCGCCCCTCTACATTGCATTCTGATTACTTGTCTCAGTGTTTCCCCTGCTAAATATGTGGTATTTCTCAATAGACTATGACTTCACTGAGGACAGGGACTCCTTTAAAGCTAGGATTCTTGTGTATTCCCCTTTACATCCTCTTTGGTGCCTTACTCTCAGGAGTTACTTTATAAACATGTGTTGAATGGGAGAACGAATGAAACTTGAACAAGCAAATATCCATATCGTGTTCCTCTAAGACAAGTGTTCTCAGATCTATCAGACCCAACAGCGTCTTTCTGTGTAATGATTATTTTATAACGCCACCTTTATCACCCACGAACTTTGTCATTTGTAGAAGTCAATAAAATGTCCCAGCTGTTACATAAAGGAGAAATAAAAGAAGCAGAGTACATAAAATAGCAGGCATGTAAATATGCTAATGCTTGAACACAACTCCACCAGAGAACTTAGTAAAATAGCTGTTTACAGCTGTGGGAACCATCACTATGAGTATCACGCCACCCTCAAAAGCAGACTGCAACACGTGTGTTGTATGGGTGACTCAAATACCACAAGCAGCATTGCTGTTAGTAATGTGATTTTCCAAAATGCGGGAAAGCTCTTGGTAGAGATCTGATCGACAGAGTTTAATTCCCCCTACATTTATATGGTAGTTATTTTGCTGGAGAATTCAGTGCAAAAATACTGGGGGCCTGGCTCACATATTTACAGGCTGGCTTTTCACCTCCATGAATGTCTGGCAGGGCATTTGATAGTTGTGTTGGATGCTGATAGATGTGTTGGGATGGTTCTTCATTGTGTGGGATGCCCCATGCATTTCAGGATGTGAAATGTAGTAGTACACCCCAGTCATTGAGACAATAAAAAATGGAAGCATTAATTGCCCTCATTTGCGATTAAGCCATCAGAAAATTGGAATCCCCAAATCCAAAGCAAACCACAGTTTTAGCAGCACACTGGAAAGCGAATCCACTAAGAATTCCTGAAAGGGATGGAATAGAATGGAACAAGTTTATTTTTTATTTTTTTTTTAAAGATTTTATTTATTTATTTGAGGGAGAGAATGAGATAGAGAGAGAGAGAGCACGAGAGGGAAGAGGGTCAGAGGGAGAAGCAGACTCCCTGCTGAGCAGGGAGCCCGATGCGGGACTCGATCCTGGGACTCCAGGATCATGACCTGAGCCGAAGGCAGTCGCTTAACCAACTGAGCCACCCAGGCACCCTAGAATGGAACAAGTTTAATGAGGACAGCAACCTCACTCGGGTGTTAATTGGTCTTTTCGGAGAATTCTACAAGTGAAATCCTAAAGTGAGTCCTCTTCCAAGTTCTACTTTTGCTTTTGGTAAGAAAGTAAATTTCCCATATAAAAATTATATAGGTCAGAAATAAAGATGTTTGGAGACTTTAAAGTCAGCATCTCCATAAAATATGCTCATCTAGATTATAACACTTGCATTGGTGTTATCTAATGGTATTGTCATTGCTACTACTAATAATGACTATTATTTATTGAGCTGGTATGTAATTATCTTAACTGAGATGGTCAGAAGCTGAGCTTGAGATAGGGATTCAGGTGCACATGATTTTTGAGAGTGTTCTCTTTAGGAAAAGCTGGTGAGGGAATGAGGGCAGTAAGACAAAGAAGCAGAAGGAGTCAACTCAGGGTAAGGGCACAGATATATTCTTGGCCGATATACAGGGTGCCCTGGAGGGACCACACTACAGAGTTTTCCCACCATCCAACTTTGAGGCAAGGTGTGGGAATATTGTACCCCTCTATCAGTCAGACATTGCTCACAACCACCGAGCCAAACTGGGAAGTTAGAGGGCTGGCGGGTAGAGTGAATCGCTCAGGTGTCTCTGGACATGAGAGCTCCTATACTCACAGCAGCTACAGAATGGATGCACAGCCTGATAAATAGGACCCACTAACAGACTTTATTTCAATGCCAGACACTCAATATACTCTTTTCCTTTTATTTTGAAAAATCTCAAATATCCAGAAAACTTTCAAGTATAACACAAAGATCTTTTTCCCCTCCCCCAAACCATTTGAGTGTAAGTTGCCAACCTAATTCTCCATTACCCCTGAATACTTTAATGTCTAATTTCTGCAAACAAGGACAGTTTCCATCATAATTAGCATACAACCATCACATTCAGGAAATTCACACTGATACATTATTACCATCTAATCCTCAGACCCTATTCAGCTTTCACCAAATGTCCCAAGAATGCCCTTTAGAGCAAAAGGATCTAGTTGAAAGGCATGCATAGCACTTATATGTCACATGGCTTTAGTATTATTTACTCTGGAACAGTTCCTGAGTGTTTCATTGACTTTCATGACCTTGAGATTACAGGGCAGTAATTTTTTTTAGACATAATAAATTCCATTTGGATTTGATGATTGTAAAATGCACAATTCCTCATCAAACTTTTGGCTTATTTGTATCAATATTAAATCGTAGTTTCCTATTTTATTCAGTAAGTTTGAATCCAGTTCTGTGGTTTATTTTGATGCTCAGATTGTCCTCACTTTGACCAGTGTCAATCCCTCCAACTGGCCCTTGTGTCTTTTTCACATGCCCCCAAAGAGCCATTGATCATATACTTGCTTTTTGCCACAAGATATTCCAAGCTGATCTTACACTGTCCTTTCCTCACCCCTGGAATCAGTCATTTCTCCAAGCAGCTCTGACTCCTTTTAGGTGGAAAGTGGTACTTAGAAGCCAAGCTGGAGGTGTTGAGTGTGCTCATTTCTGTTAAGGTGTCACTCCTCCCATGTCTTCTCAGTGAACAGAGGTAGAGTGTGTGTGTGCGCGCGCGCACACACGCATGAGCACTGAAAACCACGAGTTCATGTTGATACATGCAATTCCAACATGACATCAGAGTATTCGTTCTAATTTTCTTCCCTTCCATATTTTTATCCCTTCTCAGAGGGTGAAAAACCTGACTCTTAACTGTCCTTAGTATGTTTGCTGACGTGATTAATCCTCTGATATGTAACCATTGCCCACACTACCCCTAACCCCCACACAGTTGGCTTCCTCCTCGTATTCTGGCTCTGACACTGACACCCTGCGACAGGCTTGCCCCTGTCGGATGGGCGCCATCCTCCCTGGGTGGTTGCCTTTTTTGACCTGCACCGATACTGAGTGCCAGGCCACCCCTCCGTAGAGACACCCTTGGCAGACTGCTCCTCCAGGTGCATGCCCTCCTTGTCCTACCCAGAATGTCTACTCTGTTATCACCTGCCAGGCTTTTCCAGGCTTGGGGGCAGCCCCCTCACACCATGTGGGTTCTGATTCTCCATGCCCGGCAGACCTTTTCCATGCATGTTCTCCTCACCCTGTTTGGCCTTCCAACTTCCCATTCTGGGCTTCCTCACCTACTGCCCATACTGAGGCACGGAGGATTACCTTGTTCTGATGTTTTTAGTGCCAAATTGTACAGGAGGGAGAGGAAGGAAAGGGAAGCGGAGGAAGGACAAGAAGAAGACGTACGTGTGTTGTTTTCCAGTCAGCACACGGGCTTTCAAAACGAGCAGTGTTATTCCTCATTTCACACCTGAGGAAACTGTGGCTCAGACAGGTTAAGTCACTTGCCTGTGGTCTCATAGCCAGTATGTAAGGACGCAGCATCTGAACCCAGGCCCTGAACTCTAGAGCCAAATTCTGTCTGCTTCACACTGGCTCTAAAGACTTTGGTCTTTAAAATCTGTTTGGTCCTAGGGCGCCTGGGTGGCTCAGTTGGTTGAGCATCTGTCTCTTGATTTTGGCTCACGTCATAATCTCAGGGTCCTGGGATCGAGCCCCAAATCAGGCTTCCCATTTGGCAGAAGTCTGCTTGTCTCCCTCTCCCTTTGTCCCTCCCCCAGCTTGCTCTCTCTCTCTAAAATAAACAAACCTTTTTAAAAAAGAAATAAAACGTGTTTGGTCTTTGGATGGTTCCCAAATATACAATAATAGTGTTTGGAGAAAAGGAATGCAGTTCTCTTGAGAAGCAATAGGTTTGTTCATTTTAAGAATAGTTTTTCTACCACTTGGCCCACTTCTGTACCTTTCTTTTGTCTGCACAGAGGCTCAACAGGAGCATGGCTTTATTTGGCTCAGTTGCCCACGTCGGGTAGTGAGGCTGGGGTTTCTGGCGGCCAGGGGCACTCAACCAGCAGCCTTACTACCTACCCGGTGGTGGTTTCTGCCTTCTGTGGCCGGCACTTCTAAAATGAGTCATCTTTACATCCTTGCCACTCTTACCCTCTCCCCCAGCCAGCTGTACCCCTGCGGCCACAAGAGAGCTTTGTGATAAAATGGGGAAGTAGATGCTAAATCTGGAATGAGGAAGGGGAGAAACATTTGCTCTGGTTTCATACACACACCCATGGAAGACGTTAGTCTTAATGCTTTCCATCCCCCAAATGCTGAGGGCTGGTGCATATATGGAGTTAGAATATATATATATATGAAATGAACTTTTAACACTATTCAGTGACTCATTTTTTTAATGTCCATTTGTCAGTGTCTTTGGGGTTCATTTAAATAACTCCAGAAAACGTTCTAACACAATGGAAGACCAAAAAAGAAAGAACACGTCTATTTGCATAAAATAGCAAAAGAGCAATAGCCAAATAAATTTGACTTCTTCCAGATTTAAGCATCTTTGGAAGAAAATTGGTTTGAATGTTTCCAGCTACAGTGTATGAACTTTTTCTCATAAAACCTTAAACCTGGGCAAATATCCTAGAATTCACCTCATGTTTATGCAACACCAGTGAAGAAACAGAGGCACTGAGGGAAGTGATTGAGGATGATGGGGGCAGGTGCATGGCTGTAAGGCTGTGATTGTGTGTGTGTGTGTGTGTGTGTGTGTGTGTGTGTGTGTGTGCGCGTGCGCTGTTCACTTGTCAGTAAACACTCAGAAATAGGTATACTTTATGAGACAAGAAATAAAGCTAAGGCAGATATAGTTCTTGTTGCCACGGCACACAAGGCCTTAAGTTAGGCTGCTTCCTGATTTTTATTTCTGTGGCCTGAGCAGGTGGCCTTGTGAGGAGACATGTGACATTGAATCTTTGGCATCAATACCCTTTGGAGTGTACAAGTCCCAAGAAAGGCAAAGGGCAGATGCCCAAGTGTGAAATTTTTGTTTTAATTTGTTTGCATTTGATTTTAGAATTAATTAATTAATTAATTTTGGGGGGGAGGGGCAGAGGAATCAAGCAGGCTCCATGTCCACGCCTGGCGCAGAGCCTGATGTGGGGCTTGATCTCACAACCTCGAGATCATGATCTGAGTCGAAATCAAGAGTTGGATGCTTAACCGACCGAGCCACCCAGGCACCCCTAGAATTAATTTATATTAATTAATTCCTTTGGGAATTTTCCCCCTTAAAATTGGATTCTTCGGGAAAAACAATCACAGATTCGGTGCATTGTAATTAACAACAGTAATCTTGGGACACAACTCACTGTTTACCACTATTTCAAGTTGGGTCCTTTTTCCCCAGGACGTTATATCACATATAGCTTTTTCTTTGAACCCTCAGAGAGAGTCCAAAAGCTATTTTATGCACTAGAAAAGCAACCCATCCAGCACACACATGCATGTTGCTGGGGAAGTTTATATTGACGAGAATCACTTTTAAAAAGCTAACAGGTTAAAAAAAAAAAGAAGGCAACAGATTTATGAAATCCTATGTGAGGCTCTCTCCCTCTCAAAGGTCTCTGTTCATAGAAAATAAATATTATAATAGAAAATAAATTTTGCTCACACATGTATCTGCTCTTCTTAACACTGCCATTTGCACACTTAGAGCAACTGGAACCAACATAATTTTCTTAAATATTTTAAGTAGTTATTACTTCTGGGAAATTGTTTGAAGGGGTCCCTCCAAAATACTTCTTTGCTAATTGATGTTTATGAACAATATGATATTTTATTTTATTTTATTTTATTTTATTTTATTTTATTTAAGATTTTATTTATTTATTTCAGAGAGAGAGAGAATGAGAGACAGAAAGCACAAGGGGGAAGGGGGTCAGAGGGAGAAGCAGACTCCCCGCCGAGCAGGGAGCCCCATGTGGGACTCGATCCCGGGACTCCAGGATCATGACCTGAGCCGAAGGCAGTCGCTTAACCAACTGAGCCACCCAGGCGCCCGAACAATATGATATTTTAAATTTCATTTATTTTGTTGGTGTTTAGGAGTTCCAAGCCCGAGATTATTCTGCGTATTTCTCTTGAAATCTTTTCTAAATGTTTACTCTTATTTCCTTATTCAGAGTGTACCTTACTCATTTATTTTTTTCAGTTCCCCAATTTGGCCTGCTGTTCACCCAGCCCCAGGAATACAGGTTTGGGGTCAGGGCAGTACAAATGGCCAAGAGACACTGAAGATGACGATTTATAGCAGATGTTGACTTGAATTAGTCACCAAGCCCATCTTGTCCCTCTTTGGGGGCTATTTCTTGTCTCCTTTTCCTCAAATTGCTTGTCTTGAGAGCACGATAAAATCTAAGGACAGAGCTTTTTTCTCCCTGTAGACAACACTGGGACATCTCCTTTTTTTTCCCCCCTTTAATTAACTTAATCAACTATAATTTATTGAATACCGAGTCTGTGCATAACCCAACATTTCACTCTCCCCAAGAGTTATAAACGTGGATCATTGCTAGTAGCTCCCCCACATCTCCTGCTTTATCTGTCTGCCATTTGATCTGCCTGATAAATCCTCACTCATTTCATATCCTTTTACCCACTTGCTCAGGGGTTTTTCTAATAGTGTGAGAAATCAAACCAAAGGGGCGGGTGGTTGTGCGGTTGACTTTGCAGCCTGTCTTCCAAGAAGACTTTGAGTCATAAAAACGGGGAATAGGCACGTTGGTTTCTACAGTTAGTATCTGACAGCCTCTGTCTGTTGCCTTTTTCACGATGGTCTAATTTCTTTCTCCAGTGACAGGGCTGGCCATTATATTTTAAACCCTTTTCATAGCTACACAGTTTTGGAATCCAATTTTAGTGGCGTGCACGGAGTGGAGATTGAGACTGTTAGCAGAGATTTTTGGTCTGTCCATCATTTCTTTCTATTTTTTCTTAATCATGTCCTGCCTTTCTAATTCATTGTGAAGATCACTGATGGGGACATTCAATGTTTTCCTCTATTTTTATCTTCAAATGATCTTTATTTGCAGCTCTGCACATTGCTAGATTTATTCCAGCCTCTTAACACTAGGGTCATAGTTTTTAGGGTCATAGTTTTTAACGTCAGCTTGGAGCCAAATGCCCCGCAGCTGAAATGACCACACCTCCGAAGTGGCATTTTCCCAGACCGGTCCTGCCTTTAATAAGGAGCCAGCCAGAAGGCAAGTCTGTATCTCATTACAGCAGAGTCTTGTATTAGGCCTGGTGCATAATTAGATGTGAGGAATTACAATCGGTCCTCTCTTTGCAAAGATCTTTCAGCGCTATGTCTACTCTCAGCCATTACTTTTATTTTTAACCTAATGCGTTTGTACCTCTCTCTCTTTCTCTCTCACCAAATTACGTATAACACCAAAAAAAGAAACCAAGGAAGTTCGGAGATTTGCGGCTTTAAAAAGACTGGATCCCGAAGAGATTTTCACAAGACGCTTCAGAAACAGACATTTGAGTCAGAGTCCTTGGAGGGCCATGAACCAAGCACGCAGGTATTTTCTATCAACAAACATGGTTACCAGGTTACTGGGCTGTTCTGCCCAGGGCATTTTGTTGGTGTTTTAACTAGAGAAAGGGCTAGACTCAGAGAATGTCAGAGTAGGAGGAACGCTACCGTCTGACTCAGTAGGGTTTTTTTTTTTTTTCCCAAACCTGTTTGTACCTACAGAAATTGGTGTTCAAATGAGAACCCACAAGTTCAATAATGAAAATAGGTAGAATCGGAGGGGGGGCCCTCTCCCCATAACAATTCCTGAGGAGACCCAGTGGTGCCTCTAAGGCAGGCTGTGGAGTGAGTG
Source organism: Eumetopias jubatus (assembly GCF_037043125.1). Classification (NCBI taxonomy): domain Eukaryota; kingdom Metazoa; phylum Chordata; class Mammalia; order Carnivora; family Otariidae; genus Eumetopias; species Eumetopias jubatus. The sequence goes on along the minus strand of NW_028274821.1, from coordinate 10,819,806 downwards.
AAAATCCACACTGAGGCCAGTCTGCCCAGATTCTCTTCGTGATTTTGCTACATACTAACTCTGTCGCCCCAGGCAGGATCATTAACCTCTCCAGGCTTCCTCCCCTAGAAAACCAAGGATGATAGATAATAAAGCCATCTCATTTTATTATAATTTTTACTTTTATTTCCTTGTTCTGTTAATTTTTTTTGAGTTCACTTAAAAAACATATGTATATAAGTAAGTTATATCATCTGTACATGACATTTCAGGATGGGAAAGGAGAAATTAGGAAATATTTACATTAAAAAGGAGTGTTGGGTATGGAGACCAGCTGGTGTAAAGGGAGTAGTGCCTCAGGAGATCTGCTTGCCCGCCATCTTGGTGAACTGCTGTGTGATCTTGGGGAAGTCATGTTACCACCTGAGTCCACTCAGTGGGAAATGATGGGCTGCGCTGATCTCTTCCAATTTTAAATCTCAGCTCTCTGACTTTGACATTAGTTTAGGTTTGAGAATATTTAAACCCTTTGGGAAAAAATGGAAGCCGCTGAGCTAACGAGACAAAGTAATGTTTTGAACCTGGTACAATATGTTGAATGTATTTGAGTGATTGCTCTAGAAAAGGACAAACATGGTTAACTGGAAAGTTTGAGAACTCAGGCAGAGTTTCTGCGGAGGAATAGTTGAGCGTATATACTTTGTGCATCTGTTAAAATTATAGCCATCGAAATCTTCGAAGAGAATGTTGAAAATATGGCAAATACTAATATGTTAAACCAAAATCAAGAATCAAACTCTTGAATTTGGTAGGAAAGATATGCCTACAGAAATACAGAAGGTGATACCTTTGGGTACTAGAACTCTTGTATCTTCTTAAAAAGTATTCTTTTCTCAATTTTACACAGTTTCTATAACAAGTACTTACTAATTTTTCAGGGGAAGCTTTTTAAAGCATTTTTTGACTTATTTATTTTATAGAGAGAGTGAGAGAGAGAGCACATTCATGTGAGGGAGGGAGAGGGAGAAGAGAATCTCAAGCAGACTCCCCACTGAATGCAGAGCCTGACTTGGGGTTTGATCTCAAGACCCTGAGATCATGACTAGAGCTGAAACCAAGAGTCGGATGCTTAACCGACTGAGCCACCCAGGCGCCCCAAGGGAAGTGCACTGTCTTAGTCAACTTGGGCTGAATAATAGAGTACAATAGACTGGGGTAGCTAAAACACCAGACATTTATTTCTCACAGTTCAGAAGTGGGGAGGTCCAAGGTCAAGGTGTCAGCTGATTTGGTCCTGGTTTGCAGACACCTTGTTGTATCACCACACAGTGGAGACTGAGAGAGAGAGAACAAACTTTCTCATGTCTCTTTTAAGGGCACTAATTCCATTCATGAAGGCCCCATCTTCATGACCCGATCACCTCCCGTAGGCCCTACCTCCCAAGAGCCCATCGGGCATTAGGATTTCAACACAAGAATTTTTCAGGGACACAAACATTCAAGTTCATAACACTAGTAACACTGACAACAAATAGTAACTAACACAGGGGGTTGTTTGAGTATTAAATGAGTTAATATGTGTAAAGCATTAGGTCGATGCCAGCTCACCCTTCGTGCCCATACATGCTAAGTAAAATAAACCAGTCACAAAAAAACAAAAATGGTATAATTCCACTTATGTGAGGTCCCTAGAGTAGTCAGATTCCTAGAGACTGAGCGTAGATTGGTGGTTGTCAGGAATTGTAGGGAGTGGGAGGAATGGACATTATCTTGTGATGGGTACAGACTTGCCACACTGATGGGTACTGATGAAAGGAGTTGGGGATTGGGGGATGCACAACAGTGTGAAGGTACTTCACGCTATTGAGCTGTACTCTAAGAAATGATGGAAGATGGGAAATTTTACGTTCTGTATATTTTACCCCAATTAAAAATTTTTTTCTAGAAAGCTAAGGCTCTATTCCAACTTGGTCCGTTTTATAGATGGGAAAAATAAAACAAGAGGGAAGAAATTTGTCCAAGTTCTATAGGGCATCTTCTGAACTTTGTAGGGCATCTATAGAGTTTTCAGCTTTCAGGCGCTCCCATCATAAGCATCTCACCATGCTGAATGGTGAATGACTGGAGAGTTTTAAAATAATACCGATTTTTCCAACAACATGGTCTCTACTGCCCAGCTGACTCCTTAATCTGAGCTCTACCGAAGAATCAGCCATCAGTTCCAGTGCTGAATATAGTGGGCTTCCTGAAGCATGGGATATCTGTACTCTGTAGGAGATTTTTACGGGATTTTTCATTGGTAATTTTGACTAAATTCAGCTTTTATTTTATATCATGACCCACTAAATTATTCCTTGTTTTGGTCAGACAGAAGCCACACCAGGTATCTCAACAAAAGAAATTTAACATAGAGATTGGTTAAACAATTTTGGAGGACCGAGAGAAACAAACAAGTTTCTCTTGGAAAATTTAAGTCCTACAGAAATTTTAAGAGTAGGAAACAGCATGCCATCCTGGGGCTGGGGCCCAGAGCGGTGGCTCTAAAACTGAAGCTTCATTGCAATCCCTGGAGGGCTTGTTTGAACTCACAGTGCTGGGCGCCACCCCAGAGTTTCTGATTCATTAGGTTGGGGTGGAGCTTGATAATTTGCATTTCTAATTAGCATTTCCCAGGAGATGCTGAGGCTACTGGTCCCAAGACCACACTCAGGAACCATGGGTCTGGTGGGAAGAGTTTGGAGTTATCAGAACCTAGAAGCTCTGAAGAGTGGCCTTAGAGCTGGGACTCAAATCTCTTGGGAGGGGGCCGGACCTGGCTGGAGGTGGTGTCTTGGGATCTCAGAGGAAAGATCCCACGGCGTCTGGGAGTCTGAACTTGGACCTCTCAGGAGGGGGGACTGTCTGGCTGGTGCTGGTACGTCCAAGGAGGTAGAAGGAGGATGGTTCTGGAAGTGCCCAAACTAGCTGGAGGCTAGAGCCATTGGCCACTACCAAGGTGTGAGGAACTGCAACGAAGAGGGAGGAGCCAGTCCCTTCTCCCTCTGGCCATCCAGTCTCCCTATAGTGCCATCTACTGGCAGAACCCAAAAGGACTGGTGGCAAAGCCGAAATATTGCTGAGTGCCAGGCCCAGCATCAGAGAGCAGAGTATAAAATTTGGAGCTGAGAGAGAATAGGTAAATGACCCTGAGCTCCATGAAGGGCACTCATTCAGCGTACTAACGGTACTCAATTAAGTCCTCAGCTGGGTTGTGGAGCCAAGTTATGCAAGTGTATGTTTTTAAGTGTTAGACTAACAGTCACTATGCAGAGATGCTCAGACAGTGAGACAACCAGCAACATCTTCCATGTCACTCCCATTCTTGCAAGGCACCTTCTGAGGGGGATGGGAAGGCCAAGTTCCTGAATTTATGTAAGTTCAATACATAGATGATGCAACTCCATGGTACACATATATTCCATAAAAATTAGATTATATTATACATAATACTCTATACCTTCCTTTTTCATATTAACAGTACACTGTGCTGTGATCATCTTTCTCTTCCAGTGAATACATGTTTACTTGGGTTTTCTTTAAATGGCTTTATAACATTCCATTAGATGAAAGTTCCCAAATCTTTTAATGCCACCTCTTTGGGGGGTATTTAGACATTTTCTGTTATTTTGTTACTACAGTGTTCCAGAGCTGCTCTTGTCGTCACAATCCTTGCTCACTTGTCCAGTTATACCCTTAGGATGAATTCTGGAGATTTTATATATATATATATATGGATATATCCATATATATATATATATAGAGAGAGAGAGAGAGAGAGACATTCTTTCAAAAAACTTGGTAAATTCATTTTCCCAAGGCTCTCATAAATTCTAAGCCAAAAAAAGTATCAGTAATTAAAGTACTAATATTGATTATTGCTAGCACATTTGGTTAGGTAAAATTTATGATCTAGCAGAGTAGCACTTTTATAAGGTAGATGGGTGTCACAGGGAGGATATATTACAGAGAATTTGTATAGTAGCATGTCCATTCAATAGAACTTTAGGATAACATTTTACCATTATTATAATAGTTCATCTATATTCTTATGAGGTATCATCGATTGTGGTTATATAGTCTTTGCCAAGTCTTTGGTTGGATTTACCATTCCCCATTACTGAAATGTTCCTAATGGAATAAAGCATCTGCTTTGTGAAAGCTTTCAGACTCTTTTTTCAAACACACTGCGACTAAAAGTGGACACTACTTGAATAGCAAATGGCTTTTCTGCTTTTTGTTCTGGCGCTTTTTCCTATAACTGTTACTAAAGAAGAGTATTCGCAGCCCCACATCTCTGTCTTCAGAAGCATAATATTCAGTTTGGGAATTTATATAAGGTTTAATTTGGAAGGCTCCTCTCAGGTCATCTTATTTTCCAGTTTCAAAAACCAGCTTCTGAAATTGAGATTACGACGAGATCCCTAAATACCCCCGTGCAGACTCCTCTCTGTTAAACCTCTTCCAGTTCTGTTCTGCTTGAGCATGAGACATGAGCGAGGTTCCCAAGAGACTTGGCTCCCAATCTCCGGAAAACAACATGCCCCAAACTAATAGAAACACAGTGCTCTTTTCAAGCCTTTCCTCAAGAACCGGTTTATCCACATCTGATGAGTAATTACCTGCTTCCAGGTGGGAAGGAGACATTTAATTTTAGGATATTCAGGCCAGGAAGCAAAGTGGTTTTTGTCAAACCCCCAGTTTGCTTAGAAGCAACTTGAGGCCCGATTCTGTAATCCCACGTGGGTGCAGGGGTGAGACATCGCGGGTGCTTTCGTTCTCATTTTAGACCCACGATCTCTGTCACAAGATGGGTCTCTTCTTGCAGGCTCGCCCCCGCCACTTAAACGTGCTGTGTGACGTGTCTGGGAAAGGGCCCCTCACTGCGTGTGGCTTCGACCTCCGCAGCCTGCAGCCTGATCAGCAGCTGGAGAACCTCCTGCAACAAGTGAGTGCCGAGGACTTCGAGAAGCAGAATGAAGAGGCCCGGAGGACCAATCGGCAGGCGGAGCTCTTTGCCCTGTACCCATCGGTGGACGAGGTGGGTGCGACCCTCTCCATGCTGGAGAATTTCAGGGAGGAAACAGAGTCTCCAGGAGAGTATTACCGTTTGTCATGACCGGCTAGCGCTGTCAGGATGCTTAATTGTATGATTTCTGGGCCGTTCTTTTCACTTATCCAACAGGATAGCAAAGTCGGTTATTGATCAGTCCTGCCAATGAGATTGTGGTAATAACCACCAGGATTTTCATTGCTCTCTACAAAACACTTTCACTGATTTTGTCTCATTTAATCCTCACAACATTTCAAGGGTCTGCATGCAGTGATCTCGCTCAGTGAGTCAAACCATTCAGTTATTTGGGGATATGTTTTGTGGATCATCCATCAAGGTGTGTGTTACTTGAACTTTGATATCCTCAAGTGTTAAGATCTTTTTAAAAATAATATCTATGAATAACCTGAAGAGAATTGCTTTGAAAACATTCCAGTCTAAAGTGATCATGGTTATGCTTTTAGTGCATCAACTTCAGGATCCTGATTGTCCACTTCTTTATATATTGGAGCTGACCGAGAACAGTTTGATCATTTAGGCTTTGCCTTGTGGTCACTCCCTGGGGTACTTTGGATGGATGGGATGAGAAATGACCATTATTCAAGCCTGTTTAGGCTCCTCATACTTAATAGGAGGCTCTCTGTCTTTCCTCTGTCAGAATGTCTTTGCTTCTGGTTCTTGCCAAAACTGGCTACAGCAATAGGCTCTGCTGTCCAAATTTTATTGAAATTTCAGTTGCAAGATATACGATTTAGGGAGCATTTTTGCTTCAAAGATAAACCATCCATCCATGCCTCTACATGTTTGAAATTTTTTAATGTTCAGATCAAGCAGGAAGACCATCAGGGAGCAGGCTTCTTAAACCTTGTGAATCCCCCAGCCCTGGGCATTGTATTTGCTGACTTACCCTGGGATGAGCTTACCACTGGGCAGCAAAAGCATAGTAAGGGAGGCAGCAGTCAAGAGTTGTGATATCATGTCCACTGTGCAAATATTATTGAGGACACAGACCTATTCCTCACCGAGCATCTGCCTCAATGAGGATCCAGAGGGGAATTATCTGTCAAGCCTTCGGACAGAGAAGAAGTTGCATCCACTGGGGAAATAGGAACACTTAGGAGACTATGAGCGTCTTGTAATCTGCTCTCCTAAAGTCTTTACTTAGGGTCAAATTTCTGTTCGCTGCTACTAAATCTTCCTTTTCTTTTCTTTTCTTTCTTTCTTCCTTCCTTTCTTTCTTTCTTCCTTTTTTTCTTTCTTCTCCTTATATTCCAGCCCCCTTGATTTTCTCACCTATTTATTTCATTTGCAGTGGCCTCAAATTCTTTTCTGAATGAGGCAGGTTAAAAATAAATATGAATAATGTGGGCAGTGTCATCACCTCCATTCTTCAGGTTGCAGAGTAAGAGTCAGGGAGGTTAAGGAACTTGTTCAAGATTCAACAGGAAAATTGAAGTACAGAATGGGGATCCCAGCCTCTTAACCTCAGACTTTATGTTTGCCTGTTTATGTATCTACACAGGACTGCCTGGTATATTAGCACACATAACTGAAATCCAAAGATGATATGAGCAACCACATTATATATCACAACTTTTCAGTTTCCATATAAAACTAAATTTTTTTTTTACCAGCTTTGTCAAGAAATGTTAATCTGACAGATTTGACTTCCACTTACATTCCTTTTCTTCCCAGTTCCATGGTGGAGGCGCCCGTAAGTAAGAAAGTGTCCCCAAGTGGATGGCGGGAGAGAGAAAACAAAGGGTGGGGAGGTCATGTCTGGTGAGACATCAGCTCACTGAAGTCCCCCTCAGGGGATTAAGTGGGAGGGTGTCCAGTCTTGCATTGATTGCAAGAAGAATCACAGACTCTGTGGAAGGAACTTTGTTTTATGGTCTCCGAAACAAGGCAGAAACTCGATTGGGACTGAAAGTTATAATCTAGCAAAGGTCCTAATAGGCCTGCTTTATTGAGTGGAGGGGAATGCTTTGTAATTATTGTACCAATTATTTGTAAATTGGTATGTCTAAAATGCTGGAGGGCCCCTGTACCAGCCTTTAAGATTCTGAAGTTCATCCACACAGAAATGGCATTTGTCCTTGTAATTTGCACTTTCTCCAAAGATAGTCCTGTGGAAGAACAGTAAATTTCTGGCTACCTTGAGGTGATCGCCCCTGCTGATTTTTTTGGGGAACACATTAATGAAACTATTTAATATTACCATGACTTTATTTCCTGGTGAGGAGAATGAGAAGAGAAGAGAGGTGAACTATTATATCCAAATTATGACTAAGCCTACAGAAGAGGTAAAAGTAGAACGTAACCACCAAGCGTCTGTGTGGTGAGTTCTTTCCCCAGTTCACTCTCGGTTCTGTGAAAGGCATCCTATGTGTTGGTCCCCAAAAAGATGCCACTACCCTTTAGATCACAGAAGAGTTTGCATTCAGACTCCCTAGGCTGCAAGTGACAGAACCCAACTAAAAATCAATTAAGAAAAAAAAGTGGTGGTGGGGGGTGAGATTTATCTGTTCACATAATGCCATCACGGGCAAGCAGATGTAGGGCTGGCCTCAGGCTCCCACTGGATCAACTGATAGAAGAACATCTTTCCTACTGTCTGTCTTTCTCTCTTACTATCTCTCTCCCTCCCTTTCTGTCTCTGTCTCTAAATATATATATATATACACTCAGGAAGATAGAACAGACATCCACTTAAAACTTCATATTCTTCTCTAGGAACTAGTTCCAATTTCAGATAATTATAAAGGCTCAAGAAATGCATATAGATGAGAAGAGACTTAGGAAATGCGTCAATATGTAAACCTTGTTTGGATCATGGTTTAACAAACTACCTGCCAAAAAAAAAAAATGGAGACAGTGGGGAAATTTGGAACTGATTAAATATTTAATGACAATAAGAAGTTACTATTAATCTTTAAGAATCATCATGATATTACAGCTGTGCACTTTTAAAAGTCTATCTTTTAGAGATTTACAGATGAAGTTATATGATGTCTGGGGCTTTGCTGTGCCAAGCAATCCACTATTGAGTGGAGAGAGGTAGTAAGTGGGAATATAGGTGAAACCAGATTGCCCACGAGTTGAACGCGTTGAAACCTACATGATAGGTAAAGGTGGTTCATTAGATTTTTCTCTCTACTTTTGTGTATGTTTACATTTTCCAAATGGAAAGCTTTTAACAAAGGATCCCCAAGGTTCGAATCCAGACCAGAGAGGTAGCGTTAGAAACGCATGAATGTACGTTGACTTTCTTCTCCAATGGCGGGGGGCTTCCGTTTTTGATGTGTCTACTCTGATCACCCTGCAAGTGATTTGAGCTTGGTGTGAGGGAGCTGAGTTCAGTGTGGGCATCAAGCAGTGCCTCCTCTGAAAAAAGCTCAGCCCTTCCACCGGACAGGATGGCCCTCTGATCAATACAGGATCGGGCCTTGGACAATAGAGGTTAGAGTAGAGGTGGGTTTACCACTTTGTTTCACCAATCTGGGTGCAGAGTTACTGGGAAGGTGGATTCTACTGTTACTTCTAAAAATGTTACCATTGCTGTGGGGTATTTGTGGGGGGAGCTCCCATCATTTACAGCCCAGGAAAATATAATTAGGCCCGACTCTATTCTTTGGACCCTTGTGAACTGCAGACCACCAGTGTTCAGATAGTCCACAAGAGCAGGAATTAAAGTTGTCAGGGCTTTGCATTGTTATTTTTGCATACGTGAATATAATTAAGATCCTGTGATAGTTCAGATTTGAATGTTAAAAGTTACCTTAGGGACTTGATGTTTCTCTTTAAGTCTTGAGTCCCAGTGGGGTAAAATAGAGTCCCAAATGTGGTTAAAAAAAAAAAAAAAGTTGTATTTGTCATTGCTAAGTCGTTACTAATGTTCTTAGTTTCCTGTACTTAGAACTTCAGCAAGCTCTAGCTGGATATGTCTGTGTAGAACCTATACATTCAACCTCAAACCTGTTTGAGAAAACGGTCAACTGAGAAAGACACTCTATTATAAGTATTGATGGTTTACATACAGCCTGCTGTGAGCTATTTTGATTCAGGCTTCAAGTCTGAAATTCACTATTTAATAGTAAAACCTTGGCAGGAGAAATATTCTGAATGTGTACTTAGAGCAGCCAAAAAAAAAAAAAAAAGAAAAAAGAAAAAAGAGAAGCCAACAATACCAACAATAGGTATAAGATTTTGCAATGCCATCTGGTGGATGTTACTCAGTCATATTCATATTCCCATTTCCTTCCTTCCTCCCTCTGTCTCTTTGTCTTAAATGCCTCGCTTTCCAAAAGTAGAATTTGTTTGTGGTCAAGGTGACTTTGAAGCTTGGGATTGAATAACAAACTCTCTTATAAAAATCAAAGTGTTATCCCTCTATTAGAACTAAGGCAAATGCAGGTTGAGCTCTGGGCGGCAGCCCTCCCTTCCCTGGACTCATTCCAGCCAAGAAGCCCTCATGGAAATTCACTCATGATTTCTTTACCATGTGATTAATAATAGGAGGATGCCGTGGAAATACGTCCGGTACCAGAATGTCCTAAGGAACATCTGGGCAACAGAATACTGGTCAAGGTGCTGACCCTGAAGTAAGTCTCAGTGAACATACTAACCACTGCACAGAGATTTATCTTGCCTTTTATATATAAACTGCATCTCTATAGACAGAGCTTGAATGGGGAGGGTCTTCCAGCGCCGCTATAACAGTGTGTGGTTGTGACGTGGCGAGAGGAGCAGAGTTTGGAGTCAGCTAGACCCAGATTCTATTTCTCCCAAGCCTTGGACAGTCCCTCCTCTGTCACAGGGAAGGCACACCGTGAAGTTAGTCACGTAAGGTAACTGAGTGAAACGGCATACTTACAAAAGGAACACGGAAAGCTCTGCAGGGAAAAAAACGGAAAAAGAGTGAATGGTGTACTCGAGTCTGCGCTGACTAATTCATGAGAGCTGATGGTGCCTTTCTCTTCCCAGCTCTGTGTCCAGTGATGTCACGTCCATCCATAGCTTGAAATTGGCCATGGTGGGATATTTACAACATAGAAATCAGAAAATGCTACACATTAGAGCTTTTGTGGTCCCCCCCCCCCCCCCAGAAACTGTTAACTATTGAAATACAACCTTAAATATGACTAAAACCCAGTCTCAGTGCCACGGGACCACAGAGGACCAGAGAGAAGTGTGACTCTAGCGAACTATTTTAAGGGGGTACCCACTGCTGGCGAGGGCCAGTTCTTGCCATCCAAGGGCACAAGCCCATTTTGGCCAACTGTCTGTTTTGTTTTTGTTTTTGCTTTTTCAAGAGAAGCTGGAAATTCAGATTTTTCTGCGTGATTTCCTGACTTCTTAAATACCTTCTCATTTCCTTTTTGAATATTCTACAACTGAATGTCTGCCAGCTGGATTGATCTGGTGGGCCAACTGTTTGCCAAATCTACTTTACAGCAATTATCTCCAAAATTTTTTTTTTGATTGTTTACTTTTAGAGTCGGAAGAAGTCCTATCGCCTCTGTATACATGTATTAATTTTATACATGCAGATCAAAATATTATCTACATTATCAAATATACATAAATGAGACATTGAAACGTATAAACTAAATAAATCGAAATAAATTACGGTAGCTTCTTCCAGCACATGAACAGATTGTATTGCATATCCAGTCGGGAATGTTTGCATGCCTCTCTTGCAGACTGCTACTTTCGAGAATTCTTCCAACTTCAAATCATAGACTCTTGAAAATATTCAGGTGTAAATGCTCTGTATAGGCAACAGTATATAAGCATCATATTTTTTCATACCCCCATTAGGAGGGTCATCCATCTCTTGAAGTCAATTCATGGACCCCTCAAGCAGCACCTAGTTTGCAATCAGGGCATCCGGACTCTGAATTCAAGGCTGTATTTCAACCCTGGGAGCTTCTCTGGGAGTTTGAGTTCTTACCGATAAATGACTGACATTGTTACACCAGATGGTCTCAAAGTTCCTACTTGCCCTAAACTTCTGTGATTCTAATGCATAGCTTCCCCAGACCTCTCCTGAGAACACAAGGAGGCAGAACCGCTCACCCAGTTGTGGGGGCTCTCTTGATATGGTAGCCCCTCCCCCTAGCCAGTTCTACCAACAGGGAGAGGGGAGTGAGGGCCTTTTGTCTTGTGCAGGGAGATGAGCAGCTCATAAATCAGCTCTGTGTCAAGTCTGGGCTACAAAAGGCAGCCTCTAACCCTTGCAAGCCAGCCTGAAAGTGGGAGCCTTTTGGCCCTTGAGCACTGGGACTGAGTGGAAGTGGCCTCTAGTCTCCTCCGCGTTGCTCAGGAAATCACCCTATTGTCTGAGGCACTCAGTCACTCCCACAGGGTGCACATCAGGCCCCTCGTAGGTGCGATAACTATGCTCTTCGGGATTGGAGGGATTCTCCCTTATGATGTCACTTTGCCACCAAGTCTTCTAGATCTTTCCAATAAATAAACAACAGCAGTTCTCACAGGTGGGAAAACATGGCCACTAAGAGAGAGACATGTATTATTTAAAAAAACAAATAGAGCCATTTGGATTTCTCTTAATGAAAATTGTCAGTTTTCTGGCAATGTTTTTCCCCGTTGCCAAAGCAGGAATCAGGTAGAATTGAGGTGTTTGCCCAGTGCACTTGGCCCACTCAGGTGTCTTAAATAGTATCCATCTCAACATACACCTGCAAGATGGACCAAAGAGATTGTCCCAGCTATAACTCCGCTAAATAAACCAGATCTTTAAAAAAAGCGAGTTCTTGTAGGTAAACCTACAATGTCAAAAATACGAATAGTAAAAATGTAATGGTGATGTTAAAGACCCCATTTCCCCATTGACATGGACATGCAGAATTTTTATTTCTACCTTACAGATTTTATCAGCTCGGGGATTTTTCAGAATCTGTTGCGGTCTCTAACTGTCACTGTTTTGCTTTTGAGAGACATGTAAAACCTCAAACATGTAGAAAGAATCAGGCTGGGATTGATTCTGCAAATGTCTGTAGCACCTGGGTAAAAAAGGATGGCAACAAAGTATTTTTCTCTTTTGCATTTAATGTGGGCAAATCTTTTAATGTGAGATTTAACCCGATCTTCTGTAAAGTAACCTCAGCTCAGCGGGGTCTCCTTGCTGGTGAAACTGGTGTGCATCATCACGTTTACTCAGAGAGATTGATCGATTGATTGATTGGTTGATTTCAAATTTATTTGAGAGAGAGAAAGTGAGTGGGGGGCGGGGCAGAGGGAGAGGGAGCGAGAGAGAGAGAGAGAGAGAGAGAGAGAGAGAAGCAGACTTCCCGCTGAGCAGGAAGCCCGACTCGGGGCTCTGTCCCAGGATCCGGAAATCATGACCTGAGCCAAAGGTAAATGCTTAACCCACTGAGCTGCCCAGGTGCCCCCTCAGGGAGGTGTTTTAAATGCAGATTTTGGGAGACCTTGCACCCTCATTTCCTCCAAGAGATTCTGGTTCACCAGATCTCAGGGGGGACAAAGAAACCTACATTTTGATAAACTCCTCATTTGCCTCAAAATGCTAGTTTCTGGGGTCTGCCCTTGGACATACACCTGTAGGGAAAAAACCTCAGGTTCTGTGATCAGAAAAGGCTGGGCTCTTTTTAGGGGCCCCTGGGTGGTGCAGTTGACTGAACGTCGACTCTTGGTTTTGGCTCAGGTCATGATCTCAAGAGTTGTGAGATCGAGCCCCGTATTGGGCTCTCGGCTGAGCTCAGCGTGGAGTCGGCTTGAGTTTCTCTCTCCCTCTGCCTCTCCCACTCATTTTCTCTCTCTCTCAAATAAATAAATCTTTACAAAAACAGATCCTCTTTTTAGACAAAGTTACCCAGGGATAAGGCCATTCTCTCACACATGGCTTGAAACAAAAATTGCCTAATTTACATGACTTCTGAGGTAATGGTGGTCCAGGGCCTGGTTACTGGCGCACTCAGCTAGCAGGATCCCAAATCATGGGTTGTTAGCCTGAGAAACTTGGAACGTGCACATCAATGCTTCATGTGCATCCTATACCATGTGGAAGGATTATGCCTTGGGTATGCAGTATCATCAAAGCCACCATTTCAAGGGGAATGGGCAATTAGGGCTGATATGTTTCTAGCTCTCACTGGGTCCCCACAGCTCAGTGTATATTGGCAGTGCTCCGCTCCTTCCCCAGCAACTCAGCAGCTCCCTTGGTAGTGGAATAGGAAAGGTCAGACATTCACCCACATAAATGGCCCCACTATAAATCTAAGCAAAAGCAACAGAACTTTTATTATTATTATGATTTTTACTCTCTGAAATGCCTTGTCCCTTAGAACTGAATAATAGAGATTCCCACCCTAGTAGTAAAGGGTAAACTGTGAACAAAACCTTTACCTAAGACAGAGGCTTTACCATTGGAAAACACAGCATCTACAGTGATAAGTAGGGCCATGTTGGATCACACCATGGGTACCATGCTGCCCTCTCTCCCTTGTGTTGCCACCAACAAGTGCTTTTTAGGAGAATGTGCCATCCACCACGATCTGCAATGACTAGGAATTTTCCACGAACCTCCCCTCTTTCTCCACTAATATCCCGTTATGATTCTCATCTGTGTGGAGTTATCCAAATATTTTGGGGAACGATGTACATTTTTAACCAGTTTATAGAGCTCGGCACTTTCAGGAAATTCAAAATTATCTAAGTTAAAACCCTATTTTTTCTTTCTCTCTCTGAAAGGTTTGAGATTGAAATTGAGCCTCTGTTTGCCAGCATTGCCCTCTATGATGTTAAAGAAAGGAAAAAGGTAAGGGGGCAAAGAACACCCCGTCCGTGGGGGCACACATTGCTCATGATTTTGGGGGTTCATGGTTTTCAAATCCACTTCTCTGCAGCAAAAACACATCAGATTTGAAAGCAAATGACCTTTGACACAGTCGGTTCTATTGCCTTTGCCGTGTTTGCAGGAATGACCTGGCGATGTTAGTCGTTTATGTCCTTTGAAGAATCTTAAAGGGAGAGCCTGTTTAGGATCGAGAGAGAAAAGAAGTAGCAACATGTGGGGTGACACGTCAAACAAGGCAATTTAAATACATTTTTAACAAGCTCAGATATATATGTAAGGTTACCTCTGTTGGGGAGGTTTTGCCCTGTGAGAGAGTCTCATGGTGGATGGAAGGCATCTTGTGCAGGAAAAGTATTAATTTGCCATCAGGCGAGGACCTCACCAACTGTGATGCGCAAAATTTTAATGAAAAAGATTTTGAGTACCTAAGCCTCTTCTCCAGGAGTGTTTTAATGTTTAGTCACTTTGTGAACCCCAGAGGAGGACAAAAACAGCACAGCCACAGAGGACACTGTTGCCCCTTTGACCCGTAACCACTCCGTATTTAACGAAGTGTGTATCTCTTGGAGAAATATTCCCAACCCCTGAGATTTACGTCAGCTAGGGTAGGTTTACTGCTAAAACTGCAAGCTCCTAAATTCCAAAGTGTAAGGCAGTAATTCAGGAAATCCAGATGGGTTAATAAAAATGTAAATGTTTCGGGGAACCATCTCTCAAACAGCTCCCAAATATCTAGAAATTTCGACAAAATGCATATCAGATTTTTCCACCACCACTAGTCATAAACCATGTCTATGATGACCCTTATTTCTCTGGCAACATTTCTTTGTGGGTTTTTGACTCTTTAAACATGGGTAGTCCAGGAGAACAGCAGGTGTGACTTCTTTTTTGCCTTGTTGTTTACAGATCTCAGAAAATTTTCACTGTGACCTGAACTCTGACCAGTTCAAAGGCTTTCTGCGCGCTCACACGCCCTCCGTGGCTCCATCAAGTCAGGCAAGATCCGCAGTCTTCTCAGTCACCTACCCATCCTCGGACATCTACCTAGTAGTCAAGGTAATTGAACACAATTTGGTTTGCACATTCTGCATTCGGATGCTCTCCTTGTTGCATTATTCCCAGAGCATGTTTGGAGTGAAAGAGGGGTCAGAACGTATCCACATTTTCTCTGTGAGATTCGCTTTGTTTCCTTTTCAACTGGCCCCTTTTCCTGTCCAAGCAAATCCTGTGTGGGACACTAGCACAACTCTGGGTTTGGGAGTCATACAGTCTTGGTTTTGAATCCTGGCTTTGAAACGTCAAAGCTATAGGACTTTGGGTGATTACCTAAACTTTCGGAGACTTAGTTTCCTTACGTGTAAAGGGGGGATTATAATACTGCCCTCAGTGGGCAGTTGTGATTGCAGAAGAAAGCCTGGCCCATTACTTTATTCCTGACCAAGCTGTTCTTCCTACCCTTAGCTGTCCAGCTCTGAGAGCTGCTGTGGAGGAAATCTTGGATAGAGTTCCCTAATACTATTCATGTTCTTCTAGACACCTGTAGAGAAATGTTCCCAAGTCCAGGCTCTGATAATTTAAGGTGTGGGCTGTAGTTTCCAAATTTCACTCCCCCTTTATATCACCATGTCACAGACTATGACTGTGTGTGGTGCAACTCAAAATCTAGGGGACAGTTCCAAGGAGAAGGACTTTGCATTCTCGGCTGTACTCTGCTGATATAAGAAACCCAGAGGCTTTCTCTGCACACCAGAGTGACTGGTTAGAGGTTAACAACAAATGTTGACTATTTCATTTAAGCCAAATATTTAGTCCTATTGACTGTTTACCCCAAAATTGTAAAAAAAAAAAAAAAAAAAAAATTCAGGTGTTTTGATTTCACATCTATGCAGAGTTCCAGGTTTGGAGCATTTTCTAGTTGACACAGTGTTTTACTTCCAGAATCCCGTTGATTCCCCCATGATCCCGAGAGAGCAGCCTATAGATTCCCAAGAATTTAAATGACTTAGAGGTCAGTTGACAAGTGGCAGATGTCTTTGCATTCTAGCTGCCTTTCCACCATTTTACAAAGATTCTGAAAAGTTACTGTTACTCAAGGAGAATCTATGTAACGTTGTAGGAGGGATTAAAGTTAAAATTGTGTTGCTAAAAAGACACATCTGTTGTTGTCAAACTGAACGTGTGTCCTTTTCACTGCAGTATCCCTTAGACATAGAGGAAAGTTAGAGTCAAGCCCACCCTACAGCTAGTTAGATTCAAAGTTCTCTCAGCCTGGGAACCCAAAGATGCCAACACTAGTCCCATCGAGCCAAGTTTCACGTAAACTCTACTTCTTCGGGGATGACTTTGTTTTAGTTAATCCACCATAGTCTGCTAGGTGTCGGCGGCTACCTACAGGTTACTGTTACTTACTAAATATATTACAAAATTCTCAAATGTACAGATGCATTCATTTGGCAGTATCAGTTGTATATATGGATATAGTGAAGACATTTAAAGCTCAATAAGACAGTCCCTGGTTTGCTTCTGACTTCTTTTCCTTTACTGTAATGGTGTCATTGTTGCTTCTTTCTCTCTACAGATACAATAAATGGTGTGTCATATTTAACACAGCCAGGCAGATGCCATTCAGTAAAGAGGAGTTCTTTCTAATTCTTCTTCCCAGGCTGAACACCGGGTTCTTAACTGTGTTTTGGGTAGAGTTTCCTAGTTTAGTATTGTACATACTATCGCTTCTCGGCCTTTTGGCTAAGATCAAGTGTGGTATTGTATCTACTATTGCTTTAAGGGATTATCTAGGCTTAAAGGTTTTGTTCCTCAGTTGAGGGATGGAGAATAAGGATGAAATTTAAAACGTCAAAAATAAACCTATGGAGGCACTGAACCAGCCCCTCCTGAACAGGACAGAGGGCAGCCTTTTATCTGACGAAAATCCCCTGGTAATCCCCACACACCCCTCTCCTCTGCCTGCCACGCTTATGAGGACCCCTGGGTTTCTTTCACACATGCACACGAAGGGACATACAGTGAGCCCTCAGAGCAGCCTGCAGCCCTTCTCAGGAAGTACCTGGAGTTACCCTTCTGCCCAACTGGGGAAGGGAATAGTCTCCGCTGGTCTGGTCAGATCGGAGTCTCCCCCTTTCAGATTCTGGAGACCTCTGTCCTGTGGGTTCCACGCTGCACAGTACTTGTGCTTGAAGCCATGGCATGGTCATTGCTGCTTCAGGGTCTCCATTAAAAGGTCCTTTATCTTTGCTCAAAGTTCATTTTAAAGACCATATCTTTATCTGTTGACTACATGGAAAAACTAACTTCTTCCAATTGGCTCTATGAGCGCCTGACTATGAGCTTCAGTAGAATAGGGATCAAGTGTGGCTTGCTCACCCCCTTACCTCCCCAGCAGCTACCACCTAGAAAAAAAATAAAAATAAACACTCTGTCCCTGTCCGGTAGTGCCTGTGGACCATGTGCACCTCATGGAATATGTTAAACCCAGATTTCATGTGGCAGGAACGTCGCATCCGACGTCTAATCTCAATAAAGGCTAATGGGACTACCTCCACTTGTTTTTCTCTTCAACATTTTCTTGGGGCAGAGGGTTGGTAAATTTCAGATCTCTACTTTTTTCCCCCATCAACAGGGTGGCCACATTTGTGGCCAGCCAGATCCTTTACCTGAAGCAAACTGGAGGAAGATACTCGACAGGAGTAGCATTAAATCATATTTCCAGCCAGTTAGCCAAGTGAAAAGCTGCCCCATTCCACACCTTTCGGTTTCTCTCCGTGTCTGTTAAATCCAGAGAAGCGGCCCTAATAGGAAATACAAGGGAGACAATTACAGATAATTTATTCTGTTCATTTATTCATTTTGTGGAAGGTTTTAGTCTCCAACCTGACTTTTACGGAGGCCATATTTCTTTTTTACATTGTAAGCAATAATAAAGAAAATGAGCTTTTCACTTCTTACATATGTCTCATGGGTTCTGTTTTGTAAAATAACTTTTATTGCATTTTTTATTGTGGGCATAATACATGTTTATGGTTTAAAAATAGAAAATACACATAGCAATAGGAAGAAAATAAAAATAGCACATAATCTCACTATACAAAAATAACTACTATTAACAGTTTGTGTATCTACTATCATCCTTTGAATCTGCCTTTGTGACTTTTTTTTCTACAAAACTGTGGTACTCTTCATGCTAATTTTTTTCACACTAATTTTTTTAATCAGAAAATATACGGCATGAGCATCTTCCCTTGTCCTCAAATACTGTGACAAAACCTCATTTTGATGGTTGCATTGATGCCCTTATGTGGATATAATTCATGAGTTTTGTTTTAATATTATTTTTGTTGGTAGATTGAAAAAGTCCTTCAGCAAGGAGAGATTGGAGACTGTGCAGAACCATACATGGTTATCAAAGAAGGTGATGGTGGAAAGGTATGATACTTTGGCTATTACTAAATGGTGACATCTTAGAATAAGCAGATATTTTTTGGAAGTTCCACAAAATAGTTAAGTAAATAATAGGTCCATAATATGTCCCCATATGAGACATTGATACATTGTGTCTTAAAAAAGAAGAAAGGGAAGCTGGCCATTGATGATAACTTTTTAAAGAAATAAATTCTTGAATTCAACAAATGACATATACACCACTGTCTAAAAAAACTTGGCGAGGACAAAAGCCACATCCTGTTGTCTTGGTTCCAAGGCCCTGACCCAGGTTGGGAAGGCCACAGAGACCTCACGAAACTCTGCTGGGCTTTCTCAACAGTACCAGCCAATTTCCAAATGTCTTTTCTGGTGTGGATATTGGGAAATAGGCAGAGGCTTCTGTACATCTTAAATTCACTGGGACAGCCTAGGTACTGAGCCTGTGAAAGGGACATCTTTTCTCAGCCCCCATTTGCAAAGGTTTCCAATGTGACTTTTAAAACATGGCCTTTCTGGATGAAGACTCGGCTAATCAGCATCCTCCTCCAGACTCATGAATTTCAAATAAGAGTTCTTGAACTCAGCACATTTATTTTTTAAAAACCTACCTTCTCTTCTGAACTTAGAAAGAACACCCTGGAAGTGTTGTCAACCTAATAAGGAAGCAGTTAACAACCTTTACAGATTTTTCTAGAGTTTCCCAAGGCAACTTTTGAAAAACAGGCTCTCTTGAAAACATGATAGATAATGTATAAAATGTTTCATTCTAAAATTTTGTCATGCAAATCCAAGTCTTGTTGATTAACTGGTATAACAAGTCTTGGACTTTTTTTTTTTTTTTTTAGCTAGAGATATATTTAATAATTGAATGTTGACTTTCTTTAAACTCTTCCATTTCTGATCTGTATTCTCTTGTCAGCTAGAATTCTAGCCTGAGTTGTATCATTTTCCTGCCCATTCGCTCTTTTTAATTAGTAGGGTAGGGATTTCGGAGATGACTGTCATATTCATGGCAGAGACCGTTGACTTGGTGCTGGCGCTGTATTGTTTGTTTCTGCTTGTGTCTTTCCACTTTCCTCTAGAGTAAAGAAAAGATTGAAAAACTAAAACTTCAAGCTGAATCCTTCTGCCAGCGTTTGGGAAAATACCGGATGCCTTTTGCCTGGGCTCCCATAAGCTTAACAAGTTTCTTCAATGTCTCCACCCTGGACAGGGAGGTAACCGATGTGGAGTCCATGGTTGGTAAGATTTTCAACTGCAGTGGGAAGGGGAGGGGTCCCCAGTGTCCTAACTCTGAGGTCAGCTGCTTGTTAATGGGGGCTCAGGGTGCAGTAATGTGTGGAGAGTGGGAACGAAGAAGATAAATAGGGTGAAACACTATTATGACTGACTTACAAATGCTTGATTGGCTGGTGATCCCCAAAACAAATATCTTGAACATTTGTGGAACTTAAATATATTCTTACAGTAAGATTTTTGGTTGGAATTTTCTGGACACTTCGACACTTTAAAAAGTTAATTTTCAGTAGCTGCCTCCTTTTCAAAGTAGAAATTTTAAAATAACAAAGTACAGTAACTATCTATAGTGGGTTAAACAATGCCACCATGATGGGCTTTTAAATATAAGAAAAGCTGTTCTCAGGAAGGCTTCAAAAAGCAAAATTCCGGCTTCTCAGCAAAATTTCCAGTCCCTTCAAAAAAAAAATTTTTTTTTTTTTTTTTGCCAAGTGCAATGAAAAAGTAGATTCCAAAAGAGTATTTAGTTTCTATTCCAATTTATTGAGCATATTTCTCCTTTTCATCACCTCACCCTGGATCTGAGTCATTAATTTCCTGAACAGTGTGGGTATGGAAGTGTTCAGGAGGGTTCAGAGTTCTCGAGCCGACCCACCCCACCCGTGGTAGAGTGTCTGTTGTCCTGAGTGTCTTTGTATCCAGCAAATATGTGAGACTGTTCACATTTCTGCTGCGTTCCCACGCCCTGCCTTTTCCCAAATGCTACCTTTAATGGGGGGACTGGAGGGAGAGGTATTTTGTCATTGCTGTTTCTCTTCTGTAATTATTGTTGTGTAATTACCAGTCAGAACTGCTGGGTTATTTTTGATTTACCAACAACAAACCTCACTTGAGTGCATCCTGACCTTCACACCACAATGGGTAGGGTTTATTTTTTTTTTCATGCCAACTTCTAGGTAGACCCAGATAGCCTTATTTGAAAAGAATTATGCACAGATTTTAGAGGGCATGATAAACTAGGTAATTCAGCCATAGGGTAATCTCCAGGTCAAGGATAAATTAACCTGACTATAGATGCTGCTTCTTAAGAAGCAAACAGAAAATGCAGTGTATAATACTGGGGCAGTACGGTAAGTTTAGGTGGACAGTGGTAGCAAGAAATTCCCATTCAGGGGCACCTGGGTGGCTCAGTCAGTTAAGTGTCTGCCTTTGGCTCTGGTCATGTTCCCAGGGTCCTGGGATCAAGTCCCGCATCGGGCTCCTTGCTCAGCAGGGAGTCTGTTTCTCCCTCTCCCTCTGCCCCTCCGCCTGCTCACTCTTTCTCTTTCTCAAATAAATAAATAAATAAAATCTTTTTTAAAAAAAAGTTCCCATTCGGCATCACAGCAAGAATTAAGGATAAGAGAATATTCAAAGAGTGGGCTTGGCAACATTAGAGTTCTAAGCAATTTGACCGTTCACAGTGGAACCCCTTAATTTTGCAGTAGAAAAGCAACAAGTTCTCCACCTCAGTCCCCAAAGGGGATAACAAATAACGAGGCTGAGTATCGGGGTCCCAGCCCAGGTGTGGGTGTGACTCAGGGTTCTAATCCCTATTGGACAGGTCAGCCAAAGAACCCCGTTCTGCTGCCTGGTGCTCACAGGGAGAGCAGAAGAACGCTCAGATTCAGAACATACACAGGCTAACCCTGGCATGTTTGGGTCACAGTCCCAAATGCCTTCATGGGCATTCGACTACTTGCCTCTCCCAGTGGAGTGCAAATGTAAAAATAAAACAAAAGCAAACAGTGTTGGCTAAATAAAGCTTATCTGCAGACCCAGTTCTGGCTGCAGTCCTGGACCCTGCTGGGTGGCTGTCCCTGATGTCCATGTGGGAGGGGACGGTGGCTGTTCATGGCTTCTCCACTCTGGTCATAGGAGGACTAGGGGCTCCAACAGGGGGACTGAGAAAGGTAAGGCCAGTGGAGGGAAATTTTCATCCGAAACAAGGATGGCCACATTCAGTGTTCTTGTATCATGACTTTAAACTTCTTTTTTAAAGAAACGAAGATAACATTGTGTGTCAACTGCGCTTCAATAATACATTTTTTAAAACCTGTCTTTTGGGGCGCTTGGGTGGCTCAGTTGTTAGGTTTCTGCCTTCAGCTCAGGTCATGATCCCAGGGTCCTGGGATCGAGCCGCACGTCGGGCTCCCTGCTCCGCGGGAAGCCTGCTTCTCCCTCTCCCACTCCCCCTGCTTGTGTTCCTGCTCTCGCTGTGTCTCTCTCTGTCAAATAAATAAATAAAATCTTAAAAAAAATAAAACCTGTCTTTTATATGATAAAGTTCATGACTGCTGTACATTCACACAGAAAGGCATGCTTTCGAATGACAACTGTTTTCCTTACAGGGAGAAGCTCTGTGGGTGAGCGGAGAACTCTGTCCCAATCTAGAAGGCTTTCTGAAAGAGCCCTCTCCTTGGAGGAGAATGGGGTCGGGTCCAACTACAAGACCACCACCATGACTGTTAACAGCTTTTTCAAGCAGGTATCTCTTCCCATTCCAGCGTGTCTGAATTTCTTCCCTGAATGGCATGGCTGTTGGAGCCCAAAGGGGAAGTACACGTCATGATTAAGGGAGCAAGTTAGTTAACTTCATCAATCCTCAATGTCATTATCTGCAAAACAGGAATGACGGTGCTTGCTCCATGGGGCAGTTGGGAGTGTTAGATGGCCTGAGGTGTGTAAAGCTCTTCTCACAGTGCCTGGGATATAGCAAGAGCTAAATGAGTGTTGGGTCATGTCACTGACAGAAGGATTTGTTCCCACTAATGCAAACTCTTCTCTTTGAATGATCATGGTCAGCTCATTTATTGGGCCATTAAAACCATCTGGCTGAAACGTCCCTTTCCCCGTGGTCTTGGGGTTTCCCCAAGACCAAGCTGTTGTCCTTCTCACCCCTGTTCCATCTGTAGGCTTGCCACATCTCTGCCATGTTTACTTGCTCATAGATGGTGACCATTGCAGGTCGTTCTCTTTATTAGTTCAATAGACATCGAGGTTATTTAAAAATCAGAGAACTTCTCAGAGTAGTCAACTTCGTAGAGACAGAAAGTAGACTGACAGGTACCAGAGGCTGGGGGAAGATGGGAATGGGGAGTTGTTGTTTAAGGAGTTTCAGTTTCAGAAGATGAAAGATTTCCGGAGATGGGTTGCACAACACTGTGAATGTACTTAACCCTAATAACTGTACAGTCAAAAATGGTTACGATGGTGCTGTTCATATCATGTATGTTTTGCTACAAACAAACTAATTTGATATGACTTGGTTTGACTCTGCTTTGGAAGATTTTCCATAGCTCAAGCAGTCTTCGTGAAGCATTTCAGGGGTCTCTTAATGATCCCAAATGCAAAAGGGATGCTGGGCGTGGGAGGTGTGACATGCCACATAAGAGAAGTATCATGGAATTAAAGAGTTTCTATTTGGGATATAGCCCTTTCTCTTGTATTCCTTTGTTGGGGGGGGGAGGCAAAGTACTTAACTGACTTTTCTTATCTGTACTTGGGAAATAAGACATACCTACCTCCCTAGCTACCTAGCTATCTAGCTACTTACCTACTTACCTTCCTAACTTCCCAGGCTATTGGATTAGAGCTCTTGCCCTTGAATCCCTGGCAGAGTACCTGTCCCCTGTAGGCACCTGGAGAGTATTATTTATGCTTAGCCTTCTTGATCAAGATAAATGTGAAGAAAATGAGGATAGGAAAAAGACAGAAAGATGCTTTCTCTTTCTTCAAATCTTTGAAGAAGGAAGTGACGTTATTCTGTATCGTTCCAGAGAGTAAAACAAGCATGAGTGGATTTAAGTTACAGGGGGAGAAACTTTTGGCCTAGATTTGCACTGGTCACACAAGCTTCCTTAGAATGTAGTAGAAGGATTGTTGAGAGGCTGGGGGACAGTAAGTTGGGAGTGGTAGAGAAGGAATGTTTTTTTCTTGGAAACGGCGTCTTTCATTCAGTAATCTGATCTAATTGCAGAGTTATGGTCAGTCTTTTGTTTCTTGTCCCTGCAATGTCCCTAGAAGCAAATTTTAATTGTCTGGCTTAGCCTGTGACAGACCAAATGGACAAATCAACCCACAGAATAGTAGCATTTATCAAGCACTTAGACCCAGAAGCACTCTTCTGAATGCCTTCAGTATTCAGTATTAAGTATACTCGTGTGTGTTCCTCTAAGTAATCCTTTGAGGTGGGGTCTATTATTATACTGTTTTACCAACAAAGAAACAAGCATAGAGAATGAAAGTCAGGATATAGAAGAACTACATAACATAATTGATGAGGCCTATCAAGTTGATGCACTGAAATCTCTCTCCTGGAAGGAATGAGTGCACCTTCTTTTCAACTATCCATGGAGCAGTCTTTATTTTATTTTACTTGCTTTCCTCACAATAAGTGTACTACGTAATCACCATCAACCATTTCCCCCATCCCCCCGCCCACCTCCCCTGGTAGCCATCCATTTGTTCTCTATAGCAAAGAGTCTATTTCTTGGTTTGCCTCTTTTCTTCCCCCTATATGTATTTGTCTTGTTTCTTAAATTCCACATATGAGTGAAATCATAGGGTATTTGTCCTTCTCTGACTGACTTACTTTGCTTAGCATGATACTGTCTAGCTCTGTCTGTGTCCTTGCAAATGGCAAGATTTCATTCTTTTTTATGGCTGAGTAATATTCTATTGTATATTTCCATATTCCAATATTCCATTGTATACACACACACACACACACACACACACACACACACACACACATAGAACATGTATTCTTTATCCGTTTATCTTTTGATAGACACTTGAACTGCTTCCCTAATTTGGGTATTGTAAATAATGCTGTTATAAACTTAGGAGTGCATGTAGCCCTTTAAATTACTGTTTTTATATCCTTTGGGTAAATACCCAGTAATTTGCTTACTGGATCATAAGGTAGTTCTATTTTTAACTTTTTTTTTTTAAGATTTTATTTATTTATTTGACAGAGACAGACAGCGAGAGCAGGAACACAAGCAGGGGGAGTGGGAGAGGGAGAAGCAGGCTCCCCGCTGAGCAGGGAGCCCGATGTGGGACTCGATCCCAGGACTCTGGGATCGTGACCTGAGCCGAAGGCAGCCGCTTAACGACTGAGCCACCCAGGCACCCTATTTTTAACTTTTTTGAGGAAACTCCCTACTGTTTTCCACAGTGGCTGCACCAGCTTGCATTCCTCCTAACAGTGCACGAGGGTTCCTTTTTTTCCACATCCTTGCCAAGACGTGTTGTTTCTTGTGTTTTTGATTTTAGCCATTCTGACCAGTGTGAGGTGATATCTCATGGTGGTTTTGATTTGTATTTCCCTGATGATGAGTGATGTCGAGCATCTTTTCATATGTCTGTTGGCGATCTCGATGTCTTCTTTGGAAAAATGTCTATTCATGTCTTCTGCCCATTTTTTAATTAGACTATTTGTTTTTTGGGTGTTGAGTTTTATAAATTCTTTATGTGTTCTGGGTATTAACCCTTTATCAGACATGTCATTTGCAAAGATCTCCCATTCAGTATACATTGTCTTTTAGTTTTGTTGATTGTTTCCCTCACTGTGTAGAAGCTTTTCATTTTGATGTAATCCCAATAGTTTGCTTTTGTTTCCCTTGCCTCAGGAGCATATCTAGAAAGATGTTGCTACGGTCTGTGTCAGTGCAATTACTGCCTGTGCTTTCTTCAAAGACTTTTATGGTTTCAAGTCTCACATTTAGGTCTTTAATCCGTTTTGAGTTTATTTTTGTGGGTGGTGTAAGGAAGTGGTCCAGTTTCATTCTTTTGCATATAGCTAGCTGTCCAGTTTTCCCAGCACCTTTGTTGAAGATTTATTGACCATGTAATTGTGGGTTTATTCCTGGGTTTTCTATTCTATTCCATTGATATATGTATCTGGGAAGGAATATTTGACAAGAGGTTGAACTGAATTATTTCAGCATTGGCTATAATCCTTATTCCCATGAGAAGCGTGTTAGAATAAAAGTTAAGGATCAAAGTCTTCCTGGAAATCATTGGCCCCCACCCCAGGAGCCATGGTGCATCAGCACTAACCCTGACTTCCCTTTTTGCAGGAGGGGGATCGCCTCAGTGATGAAGACTTATTCAAGTTTTTGGCTGACTACAAAAGATCTTCATCCTTACAGAGAAGAGTCAAGTCGATTCCAGGTGTGGATGGCTCATCTTTTCCTCTCTAGTTGTGCCAAAGCCGTTTATGAGTAGACACATTATTTGTCTAATGCTACAGTTTATAAAATAATGTTTGCTAAGTGAAATGCGGGATTTTGCCTCAGGAGGTAAGAGTCTGAATTGGTCTACTTCTTTGAAAAATCTGTTAATATTTCTGTTTCTATTAAAGGAGCATCATGCTTTAGATCTGGCTCCTCAGATAATCAGATAATTGTATGAACAGAGCAGCCTCTTTCATCAAATAAAATATTATATGGAACTCTTAGTATAAAAGGAAAAGTGAAAGTGAGATGCATTGGTAGAAGATGAGATCGTCTTCCTTATTATCAGCTTAAAAGGTCCTGAGGCACTTCTGCAGCACCCGGGGGTACCAGGGAACCCAGTTTGAAAACCACCAATAGTTACTAAACTATGTGCTATTACAGTGTGGTATTTTTGGAAGAAAGTTTAAAGATCCATTTTTACTCATTGTACAATTCCTTGCTCTTTGATTTCTAGAAACTAAATCTCAAAATATATCAAAACATGATTTTTTTCCAACTAGAGGAAACTAGCTAGGAATTCCAAAAATCTTGCACTCCCACAACTCATCCTCTCTTTCATAAAAGAAATATGATACAACAGTCTTTCTTGATTCCCGTGTCACATGACAGCATCTTTACTGAAATAGTCCTGTTTTCCCTCTTTAGGCTTGCTGAGACTAGAAATTTCTTCAGCTCCAGAGATCATCAGTTGCTCTCTGACTCCGGAAATGCTGCCAGTGAAACCTTTTCCTGAAAACCGGACACGTCCACACAAAGAGATTTTGGAATTTCCAATCCGGGAAGTCTATGTCCCTCATACCGTGTATAGGTAGGAAACTAAGGCTCATGGGAAACCATGGAACCCGCATTTAGAGTTTTGTTTGGAGAGTGCTCTCATTATTCTTCAACGATCTTCTTAACTTCCTAAGTTTTGGGGAAAATGAAATATGGTGTCTATGTAACTATGGAAAATTGCTAGATCAAGTTCTGAAAATGGTTTATCTAATTTTATTTAACCAGAATGTGTTACTTGAGTCATAGTTGGAATTTGAGATTACGTTGGACATACTCCTTCCAGAAATGAAATAATCTTCCTAGTCATTAGCTTGGTTTTTCTATATGTAGAAGGATGTATTAGGGAAAGAGCCACGTGACCAAAAATGTTCTCGTTGTCTGAAAGAAAGATTTTTAGCTCAAGACCAGCTCTGTCCAATAACATTTATAGCAGTGGTAGAAATCTTCATTATGTATGTTTCCCAGTACAATAGCCACTCACCACATGTGGCTGTTCGGCATTTGGATTGTGGCTAGAGTAATGGAGAAATGGAAATTTTGATTTTATTTAACCTTTCTTGATTTCACTTTAAATTCAAGTAGCTGCAAGTGGCTGGTGGCTACCATATTGGGCAGTGTGGAGCCAGACAGCAAAGGCCTAAGAGGTTAGGCTGCCTTGGTTTTTTGGAGGCCCTTCGCGGGGGGCTGGGAGGGAGCTGGTGCACATGTATCTGCCATAGGCATTGCCTTATATATTTTAGTTTTGATTTTGAGATTTTTTATTTTTATTTATTTTTTAAAAGATTTTATTTATTTATTTATTTGAGAGAGAGAGCACGAGCAGGGTAGAGGGGGAGAGGGAGAAGCAGACTCCCCGCTGAGCAGGAAGCCCGATGCGGGACTCTGTCCTAGGACCCCGAGATCATGAACTGAGCTGAAGACAGATGCTCAACTGACTGAGCCACCCAGGTGCCCCTTGAGAAGATTTTTTAAATTGCGGAAAAAGAATGTTATAACAAGTACCTTTTCTCCACCATCCAGAAATGACGTTTGTTGTTTCTTATGTTTTATGCACGTACACATGTACATTCTTACTGGTTATATTGAAATCTCCTTTATCCCCCATCTTCAGTCATAGACTTCCACCTGACCTCCCAAACACCACAGTTATTTTGAAGTTGGATGTTTCCTTTCTTCTATTTTCTCTGGTTTGAGACACACACACACACACACGCACACACACACACGCATACACGTACGTGAACCCTGAATGGTCTTATTTTTATATTCATTTAAAATGTACATAATAGCTTTACACTCTGTGTTACACTACACTTTTCATACCACGGTATAATTTCATACAACGGTATAATCTTCTTTGGTTATTATTGTGGATTCAGGAATTCTGTTATTTCAGTGGGTCATGCTCAGTTACAGTCATTATCCTGTGTAATTACTCACATTTTCACAAATTTAACCAAGTCCTTAACAGCTTGTGTTTTGGAAATATTAATGTAGATTCAGATAGCACTTTATCATTCTTTTTAACTGCTATATAGTATTCCTTTGTGTGAAGACACCATATTATATTTATCCATTTCTTATTTTTCTATTGACAGACATTTATCAACGTGCCTAAAAGTGACATTGCTGGGTCACCAGGGATACGCATTTTCAGTTTTATTCATACTGCCCCTTTTTTCCAAAACGGTACCTGCTTGCAATCCTTCCAGCAGTGTGAGCTCATTGCCCCACATCCTCACTCACACTTCCCAATATGATGTGTGTGTTTGTGGAACTGAAACGCAGAGAATGTCAGAACTCACCCATTGCCCACCCCCACATCTCCAGATGCACAAAATTGAGTCCCGGAGAGGGTAAGAGAGTGGTTTGTTGAGGTCGAAAATTACCGACAGAAATACAAACAAGCATCCACTCAGTTAGAAATGGACCTTTTTCCTTCAGTACTAAAGTCCCTTCCAGTTATTTCTGGAATAACTTTTCTGAAGCAGCTTTTCATTGTCTTTTCTCGTTCCTTAAATACAAACTCAGCCCCAGTCCCTCTCCCTCAATGAATTAAGTATTTCTGGGATAGTGGTTTCAGTTCCCCATTCCCAAGAGGGAGAGGAAGGCATGAAAATGTTTGCTTGTGGATGCTGTGTTTGTATCTTTTTAGAAACCCTATCCTATAATTGGAAAAAGAAATGCTCTGGCATTGGAATAAACTTGCATCAAATGAATTCTGGAGTTATTCAACTTCTCCTCGGCATTTAATCACCCCGGGGAGGCGTTTACAATGCTTTCTACTCCTTGCTGCAAACATTATTCCTTAATTACATCACAGCGGGACTCAGAATGCATTAGTACGCTGGATGATTCAGAGAGGTAGGAGTTCTAACGAGGACAAGTCCGAACAGACTGCTCTGAACCTGACTTGGCATCCTGAGAAATGGACCCACAGGTGCACAGTGAATGTTCTTTAGCTCTCTTGTACACTCCAGACACGCCAAGGCCAGCCCATTAGAAACCAGGCCTTTAAGTTTACCTTCTTGGCTCCTAGGCCACCGTATTTTATAGCTTCAGTAAGGAAGGAGAGTTACAGTGAACTTGGCTCAGAACCTCACTCTGGGAAAACGTCAAGGAATTTGGAGAGCTTCTTGTCTACCTCTTGTGCTCTTGTTAAATGTTTCATAATTCTGCAGCCGTCCCCACGTGCTTTATCATGGTTTTGATTAGTTTGGTCTTAAGAGCAACCCAGCGCTGGATGAATCTTCCCCTTTCCCCATACCTCCAGTCCCATTTCACAAAATAGAAATGGAAGACTTGGGTCAGATCTGAACCCTGGGTCAGATCGGTGAGCTGACTGTTGGCCTTTGCTGACCTAGTCTGCTCATCTCTGCCCCAATCCACCCCTGCTTTTGTACCTTCTCATCTCCTTATACCTCAAGAAACCTGTAACCTTGTGGCTTTTCTAGCCCCTTCCCCTCTGATCAAAGTCTCTTTTCAAGCAAAGGTGTCTAAACCTCTTTACACTGTGGTATCAATAGTGGGTATGCCCTGAAGTCCTCTGTCCCACAAGTCTTATCATTTCAGCAGGGGCAGCAGTTCCTTTTTCTTTTAGAAAAGTTTTCCTTTGACTTTGTTGAATTCTGGACACCATGCTAAGGGTTTGGCCTGCAGGTTCACTCTCCCTGTTGACATTGCTGTTTCCGTGTCTCTGATCCTGGTCGCAGCGGCATCTCTTTAACAAAATCCAGGGAATGAAAATTAAGATTTACAGAGCTGGTAAATTCAGGCATAATTCTTTGTTTTACAGAGGGTCCACCTCCTGAATTTGAAATTCGGCTTGACTTAGAGAAATTTGATTTGCCTGGAACTTGTGGGGAACGCATCCCGTGGGTCAAGCAAGGAATGCCTGCAGTGACAGACCCAGGATTTGAATTTCGAGTTTGTGTAATTTTCACCCGACCTGCAAAGCTCTCTCAGTGGGGGGGATCTCTCACGTGGATCCAATGGCAGATGTTTTCTGGCCTTGAATGTGAATAGTGCCCAGAGTCACATATTACAGGATACTAATATGGGTGAGGCTTCAATTTACCACAGTGTGAGTAGAATTCAGTGGAACTTATTTTTACGTCTCTCACAGAACCTCAGATAAAATGGGGTTAGGATGGGCTGACATTGACTTCCGGTCCTCAGCGCCCCTCATCCCTCTGACCTCTGTTGGTCACCGCCTTGTGGTATGTGAATACCGTTCGCACTGTCTTCTCTGGGGAATCCTCCTTGGTGCCTCTGCCTTCCTCAGAGTGCTTTAAGGAATCCTCTAGATCAGCTGTGGAAGCCCTGCAGCGGGCTCCAGAAATACCCGCGTGAGCCACCACGGGGCAGTCCATGCTCTGAGGGAAGAGGTGAATTTCTAGAGCAGCGTAGTGCTGTTCCCAGGAGTGGCTGGCATCTCCCAAATCAGGGGCTTTGGCCGTCCGCGTGCCCCGTGCCACCTGCGGGGGTAGCGGCATGGAGTCGGACGAGCGGTCCCTGGCACAGACCCAGCCCAGACCCCCGGCGAAATCGCAAGCAGGACAGTGATTCTGAAAGCAGAACAGAACAGAACAGCTGGGAAGATGAGGTTGATAAACAGGATTATCCACATCTGACGCTGGCCCCTTTCTCCACGGCCAGATGAAGAAAACACTAGTGGAGCCGAGCAACACGTTTGAGCCCACTCCTGGCCCATGGCCCAGGGGCCCAGCAGCTGGTGTCGGGGATACCAGCTGCTGCCTTCTGGTGTCGGGGATACCAGCTGCTGCCTTCTGGTGGGGGCAGGGCTGGGGGGGAGGGGTAGCAGGGCTGCCGCCAAGGCCCAGCCTGGCCTCTCGGGGCACCTGGTCCTGTGGCTGCCACGGGGGTGTGTGCGGAGATCACAGGCGCTGAGCTTGTAATGAGCTTGTTAACCTCCTTGCCGTCCCTTTAGCTGGCGATTATATCAGAGAAAGGCCCATAAAGTGCGTTTTCATCTCTTATCCCAGCCCCCAAAAGCTCCGAGGCCTTTTTTATCCAATTAGCAGACTTGCTGTGGAGGACCGAGCTTGCTGAGAACAAGTATATCAGTTAGAACATGATTTCTTTGATGGATAATGAGCTGTTTTCAGGCCTCCTCCTATTTAGCAGAACGCTCTCAGACCAGCAGTCTGCATTCCCAAAGCTCGCCTGATGCCTGGTTTAACAGGGAGGTGCCTCCCATATCACAGAGGGGAGCGGGCTGTTGAAAACTGTCAGACCTGCAGCCTACAGAGGTAAAAAGAATGGCGCAGGATAAGTGTGCGAGCTAATCCTGAATGGATGTCTGAAAGTTGAAATTTTGTGAATAGGCTCTATAAGGAAAGGAATGAACCAGAAATAATTCTGGAGGAGGTGGTTAGGGAGGAGCCGGGCCATGCAGAGTAGAAGATGACCTTGAGAGAGACTTCTCTTTGGTCCGCGGAAATGGACTCCCATTCTGAGCTCAGGTAGTTGTATGTCCAGACTGGATCTTTTCGGTGCTGTGTGTTGGGGCCAAGGGGGAATCTCAGAGGCCACTGTGGAGAATTATATATATGTATATATAAAAAGTACAACTGTCCAGCCCCACCTGGAGACCCCCTGGAGAGAGGGCCCTGCAACTCCATCCACGTGACTTGGGAAGCAATCCCAGCTTCTGCTGGAATGGCAAGTGAGGTGAAATTTGGAAAGACCAAGTGCTGGAGCAGGAAATCACTCCACATGAGGACAGTGGTGGTGGTGGTGTTTTTTAATAGCACCATATGCTCAGATGCTGTGAGTACTCCAACAGGACTGATAATTAACAATCGGTGGTTTCAGGGGCGCCTGGGTGGCTCAGTCGTTAAGCGTCTGCTTTCGGCTCAGGTCGTGATCCCAGGGTCCTGGGATCGAGCCCCGCATCGGGCTCCCTGCTCTGCGGGAAGCCTGCTGCTTTCTCTCCTACTCCTGCTGCTTGTGTTCCCTCCCTTGCTGTGTCTCTCTCTGTCAAATAAATAAAATCTTTAAAAAAAAAAAAACCATCGGTGGTTTCTGATGTGATTGGCCCGGTTGTAAATCACCATCAAACAATACCTTCCTTAAATAGCTATCAAGATAATAACTCCCCATTCTTATGTGTTTCTCGAGTTGTTTGAATTTTATTTATCTTGGAACACATAGGCTATTCTGGCGGTTCTAAATTATTAAAGTACAAAAATGCAGAGTGGGAATTCTCTCTCCCACTGCTGGCTTCTAGTCATCCAACCTCTTGGGCACAACCTTTTAAGTATATGTACGTATACATCTATTTGATTTTATTCACGTATTTATTCCAGAAATATTGAGTGCCTACAGTGTGCCAGGCCCTTTTCTAAACACTAGAGAAATACTAGTGAACAAAATAGATGAAAATCATGTAAATTCCACAGTTCTATTTTTGACCCTTGGAAACAACCATTTTTTATCAATGTGTATCCTTCCAGAGATAGATGATGTCTGTACAAGCCAGTATAGCTCTGGTATTTTTCCTTTCACAATGCAAGTATAGCAAAATCTCCACACTGTTCTGTTTCTTGATTTCTCATCGAATACTGGGTTTTGGAGAGGACTTCTGTATGAGTACATAAAATCGCCTCTTTTACACCGAATCTCATTTAGATGCATCATGATTTACTTAACCCATGATAACAAGCATCCAAGATGTTGCCAGTCTTTTGTAACAAATGATGTTACAATAAAAAAAAACTTATATAACTTTTCACACCTGTGTAAGCATGTTTATTGGATACATTTCTGCTTTTCACCCTTTAAAGGGATGTTGAAAGAACTCTGCCTTATAAGACGACCCTAAAACCCAAGTCGTTGGTTTTACTAGCCTTAGCAAGCAGTTGCTTGTGGAAGACCTTATTATAAACAAAAGTTTTATTTGGAATGACAGTGCAACACAGGCAAAAGTGAAGTGAATTCCTAGTGCCTGAATTGTCCAGATACTTAAATCCTCGTACTTGACTTCGCTGTAGCAAGTTGGGCTCAGTAATAAATCCGGAACATCATCCCATTTCCTGATGCCTTACTCCAAAATTCAGTTGTTCTCCTTCTTTTCAGAATCAAAGAGATCCGGAGGGAGCCTGTGATCTAACATGACTGACTTAGCAATTGCAGGCTTTGCCAAGCCAGCCTTCCAGTACAACGTTCAGCCACTTGAGGGCACAATTTGCTCACTTTCTAGGTGCCCACACAACTAGTTATTTTTCTATTACAAAGCAGATGGCGTCGTGATTTATTAAAGGAAAACATACACTTTATTTTTTTGCCCTTGAAGCTCAGGATGGAGAAAAACTGAAAAGTATTCCAGTGTCCCGAGAGATTACTAGTTTTTTTTTTTGCAAAGACATGTATTCCAACCTGTCACCTTCTGCCTTCTTTCATTAAGTAAGTCATGACCTTAGAAAGCGGACACTTTTCAAAGCTCTGTGTTGTACATCTGAAACTGATGTAACGTAGCATGGCAACTATACTGAAATTAAAAATTTGTTCAAGGAAGGATGTGAGGCAGTAGTGAAATGTCATGGAAGTTGATATACGGTAATGTCCTTGATTCCACAAGTCACAACCCCACAGTCATCTCTGTTTTAAGACTAATTCCCTTTGAGTGCACCATGCGTAAGTGTGACTGTCCTCATGAAAGACCCTGCACTGTCCACTGAACGGTGGTGTCATTTTTCCCTCGAACCTTTATCCAGCACTCAGCAGGCAGGTTCTTGCAGCATCCTGTTTGGACGTGGGGAGGGAGCATAAGGTTGATGAGGCAGAAGCACTGGGGAAACAGTGATGAAAATAAAGCAGACCTGGGCCTGTGTTTGATTATGATGATGAACAGCCTGCCTGGCTTAAGAGGAGCCTCCTAAAATTCAGAAAGCCTTCTTTGATTTTGAGACTTTTGTTTGTCTTTTTAATTATTATTTTAAAATCGGTTCTTTGAAGTGGCTTGTCTTCTGATGAGATATCCTTTGGGGGGGGGGGATTGTTCTCTCTTCCTTCCTGTGCCGTGCCAGGGGGAGGGGGAGTGGGGGAACAGCTTCTCTCCTTTTTAGCTTTTTCATGCTCAGATCTGACATTCTCTTGTGCTGTATAGATGATCCAGAGGTGAGCATTCACCCAGACTCTTCTCGTGACATGCTTGGCCACCTTTAAAGCAGAGGTATTTTAACAGCTCTCACTCATGATGGATGTCCTGTGGTTTCAAGGCCTCGGACGCAGTGCCCTTGACCCTTCTCAGTAGAAGTCACAATGCCCCGGGGCCAGATGTTAGAGGCTGCATCAGTGTCTTCCTAGGGGGACAAAGTGGGTAAGGGTTGGGGCAGGGCAGGTGGGCCCCACAGCCAAAGTAAAATAGACTTTACTATTTTAAATGTTGTTGCATTAAATTCAACTATTGATTGATAGTTAAGTAGTAGGGAAGGATTGAGTTTTGCGGGTACTAAGGTAATTTTTAAAAATGCTAATCAGTCAGACTTTGTGTATCTTTTATAATTAAAAAATGAATTTTATTTATCTGCAAGCCTAAATACCAAAAGGGTTATAAAACTAAAAATGTGCCTATTTCACCTCATTTGTTCTATGTTCTTTGATGACCTTCAAAAGGTAAACTGGGGTTTGGGGGGCGCCTGGTGGCTCTGTCAGTTAAGTGTCTGCCTTGAGTTCAGGTCATTATCCCAGGATCCTGGGATCGAATCCCTCATCAGGCTCTTTGCTCAGAGGAGAGCCTGCTTCTCCCTCTGCCTGTCACTCCCCCTGCTTGTGCGAAATGTAAAACGCTCTATAATAGACACATAAATTGTTGCTGTTTGTGTCATGTATATGCTGTGAATTTCTGACCTGATTGTAAACTCCTTCAGGGTAGCAGAGACTCATAAGTTTCTCCCTTCATGACCTAAAACTGTTTTGCACATGGTGGAGTGCATCAGTAAATGCTCACGGTATTGGCATGTTGAGGGGGGTTGGGGGGTGGGGGGTGGGGGAAGAGGCAGATTGACTTTTAACTGATTCGCTGGTTTTTTGCTCTGGCAGGGGTTTGGTGGGACGAGGGTGCCGGCTGCACCCCTTGTGTCTCTAGCATCCTGCTGTGCTGATGATCTCCTCTACAAGGCCCTGGTGGAGCCAGGGTGATGGCCCCAATTTGCCTTGTGTGGTCTATCTCCGACCGAGAGTAAACTCTAAGCAGGTAGCTGGGGAAGGCATTACTCTCATATGAAGATTTTGATCTGATCTTGTCATCAGGGATTGGATTGGATCTGCAGCAATCGGTCTTTCTGTAGTCTTGTTTCAGAAATGTAGCCCTGGTCTTGTGCAGGTCAGGAGGGCAGATAGTCATAGTCAGTGACTGCCTTCTGTATCATCACAGCTGGAACAGAGGCCCTATTTCTCTCATGCCCCTGTAGGGGGCACCTTTCTCACCATTCACCAAGAATAGAAGATGATTGTCTGCAGTTATGTTATTTTTTAAAAAAGATTTTATTTACTTATTTATTTGAGAGAGGATGCACAAGACAGCACGAGTGGGGTGAGGGGCAGAGGCAGAGGGAGAAGCAGGCTCCCCGCTGAGCAGGGAGCCCGATGTGGGGCTCCATCCCAGGACCCTGACATCATGACCTGAGCCGAAGGCAGACGCTTAACAGACGGAGCCACCCAGGCGCCTCTGCAGTTCTTTTAAATGCCACGAATCTGTCATCGAAACTGCCCATTGGTACATGTAAATTTTTGATAGTCACATTATTTTCTTCACCGTTCCCTTTCGCTTGTCCTAGAATTCAGGCCAGGCTCCGTTTGTTGAGTTAGATTCTGTGCAGATGAAGTGTAGACCCTGTTAGTTTATAGGCAGAGCCACATTCCCTGAATCGGTACGGACAAAGTAGAATAGATAGGGAGCTTGTGAAGGGTAGAAAGTTCTCCTCGTTACTTCCAGGGTCTGTTTACTCATGGGGACAGGATGGTGGCAATGGTTTCTGGTAGAGATATTCTGACCGCTGTTTCTGGCCAGCTCTCTGGCGAGAGCCAGTGTCAGACAAACCCTGCATTTTTTGCACTGTACCCATGTAGAACTTTCCCTCTGAGGCTCAGGATTTGTCCAGAAATTTAGCATGTGCTTAATACATGATTCGATATGCATGTCTGCACCTCCCAGCAGCTTCTGCCCTTGTTTGGTGGATACTGGGCATGTGATCGTTTGCACAAGGACACGGAGGAAGACACCTGCAGCGGGAGTGGTACTTGATGTTACTAAATGTGAACCCCAGTGCGGGCCCTGACCAGAGGCTGCTGGGTGACTCCAGACGCATAGCTCTGAAGGTGACACCTCCAAAGTTGCTGAGACCCTGGGCAATAGGCCCGAGAGCCTAAGTACTCCCCCGAGGTAGCTGATGTTTCCAGGAACTGTGGGACGTGATGTGAGCCCAGAATCGTTGTATTGCTGAGCAAGACCCCATCACGACAGCCTTATTGGGAGCAGGTCACAAGGGCTGCTTCCTTCAATGGGTCTCTAATGTCTTCTCCCAGAGTTGGTTTCAAACGAACCCAAACCCTGGCATAAAAATCCAGCCAACAACCTCCCAACTCCGTGTGTCTCTTGGGCAAGGAGAAGCAGAGCCCGTGACAATGACTGTGACTCAGCCCTCCGAGGGTCTGGGGATGAGCACAGCCTCCATGGACTTGTCATACTGGTGTGAGCTTGGGGAGTGAGAACTGGTCCCTGTCTTCCCTCCTCACCCTCTGTCATAGAACACCGTACCTGTCCTTTGAAAACCTTGCACACCTAGCAGTACTTGTCCCCTTTGAATAATGCTGATGCATTCACCTGTCCAGTAGTTTAGGGCCTCTACTGCATGCCAGGCATTATGCTTGGCATTGAAAGAGACCAGGAGTGACTCATCTCTTTGGAGGCACAGCTCAGTCTCTTAGGAGACGCCAGAACCACCTACAGGTGTGCTGATCTGCTGGAAGACGTGCATGAAGTTCTCTCCTACAGCCCCCTTGAGATCTTTGCAAGTTCTCCTGCCTCCAAAACTCAGACAAGCCTTCTCTGCCCAAGTCCCCAGAGCAGGCAGATGTTTATAGAGGGAGTTGGGGGCATCTAGACAATTTATGTCTCAGTAGACTTGCTGTTTCTCCCAATTCCAATACTTTTTCCCCAACCCAAATCGAGGCATCTGACCATATTAAAACCATCAGGAATGATGCAGCATATTAAAACCATCAGGAATGATGCAGCATTCTAATGAATAGTATTGACGTATTCATTGGCTGGTTTGGTTTTTTTTTTTTTTTTTGAATGGGTGGGGGACAAATACGGTCTCTGCCCCAAAGGGAAAAAAAAGTCAGTTTCAGCAACAGCAGAGATAGGAAATTTTCTGGTATGTGTATGTGTTTTTGTCACCTGGCAGATTTGTTTTAGGAAACTATTTGCAAAGCCTGGAAAAAATGTGCTCCCTCTGTTCCTTAAAAGGGCAAACAGGTTGGTTCATGTTCATCATCCATGTGATAATTCTGTCTGGTGGTCTTTTAAAAAAATGCAGCCTGGTCCCTTGAATTTTAAGTCTTTTACAAAGCCAAATATTACTAAAATGTTTGTTCTGTTTTTACTTGGGGGAAACTATTCTTTTTTTATTTTTTTATTATTTTTTATTGTTATGTTAATCACCATACATCATTAGTTTTTGATGTAGTGTTCCATGATTCATTGTTTGTGCATAACACCCAGTGCTCCACGCACAACGTGCCCTCTTTAATACCCATCACCAGGCTAACCCATCCCCCCACCCTCCTCCCCTCTGGAACCCTCAGTTTGTTTTTCAGAGTCCATCGTCTCTCATGGTTCGTCTCCCCCTCCGACTTACTCCCCTTCATTCTTCCTCTCCTGCTATCTTCTTCTTTTTTTTTCTTAACATATTTTTTTTCTTAACATATATTGCATTATTTGTTTCAGAAGTACTGATCTGTGATTCAACAGTCTTGCACAATTCATAGCACTCACCATAGCACATACTAGCATAGGTAGCTCCCCAATGTCTGTCACCCGGTCACCCCATCCCTCCCACCCCCACCACTCCAGCAACCCTCAGTTTGTTTCCTGAGGTTAAAAATTCCTCATATCAGTGAGGTCATATGATACATGTCTTTCTCTGATTGACTTATTTCACTCAGCATAACACCCTCCAGTTCCATCCACGTCGTTGCAAATGGCAAGATCTCCTTCCTTTTTATGGCTGCATAATATTCCATTGTGTATATATACCACCTCTTCTTTATCCATTCATCTGTCGATGGACATCGTGGCTCTTTCCACAGTTTGGCTATTGTGGACATTGCTGCTATAAACATTGGGGTGCACGTACCCCTTCGGATCCCTACATTTGTATCTTTGGGGTAAATACCCAGTAGTGCAATTGCTGGATTGTATGGTAGCTCTATTTTCAACTGTTTGAGGAACCTTCATACTGTTTTCCAGAGTATTTGCACCAGCTTGCATTCCCACCGACAGTGTAGGAGGGTTCCCCTTTCTCCACATCTGGGGGAAGCTATTCTTAAAATTTTGCTCGTTTAGGAGAGAAGGAAAGATGTTTGTGGCTGGTACTTCTTAGCATTTTTCTTACCTTTTATCTGACTTCTCTCCGCCTCCTCAAGAGACATTAATTAATTCAGTTAATGGAATCAGAGCTAGAACCAAAGAAAAATTACTTATGTTTTTAGTAATTCTCAAGTTTTTAAACTTAGTTGGAGATTGGACTGATGCCAAAGAGGTTCTTTTGATACTAAGAACATTATCGTATAGGTTGTCATTATATTATACTCCTTAGGCCAGGAGATTAACTCTGAGATCCAGTTAAGAGGCAGAAATTTTACCAGGTAAAGCATTTCCTAAAGGAATCACATGTTTAAATATCAGTGAATACCCGACCTATGCTTTTTAAAAACATATACACTTGTGTTAGTTATCTGTTGCTGTATAATGAAAACTTTACAGCATAAAACAACAAACAGTTGTTATCTCCCAGGCTCTGTGGTTTATCCAGGTGGTTTAGCTGGCTGCCACTGACTCAGGGCTCTCAAAGGCCACAGTTAAATGGCAGCCATGGCTGTGGTCACCGCTAGGGTCAACTAGGGGAGGATTCACGTCCAGGCTCACTCACATGGTTGTTGACAGGATTCGGTTCCCCTTGGATTATAAGGGCTTTCGTTTGTCCTTAGCTGTTGGCAAGAGCCCTCCGTAAATTTTTTTTTTAATTTTTTTATTGTTATGTTAACCACCATACATTGCATCATTAGTTTTTGATGTAGTGTTCCGTGATTCATTGTTTGCCTATAACACCCAGTGCTCCACGCAGAACGTGCCCTCTTTAATACCCATCACCAGGCTAACCCGTCCCCCCACCCCCCTCCCCTCTAGAACCCTCCGTTTGCTTCTCAGAGTCCATCGTCTCTCATGGTTCGTCTCCCCCTCCGATTTACCCCCCTTCATTCTTCCCCTCCTGCTATCTTCTTCTTTTTTTTTTCTTAACATATGTTGCATTATTTGTTTCAGAAGTACAGATCTGTGATTCAACAGTCTTGCACAATTCACAGCGCTCACCATAGCACATACCCTCCCCAATGTCTATCACCCAGCCGCCCCATCCCTCCCACCCCCCATCACTCCAGCAACCCTCAGTTTGTTTCCTGAGATTAAGAATTCCTCATATCAGTGAGGTCATAGGATACATGTCCTTTTCTGATTGACTTATTTCGCTCAGCATAACACTCGCCAGTTCCATCCACGTCATTGCAAATGGCAAGATTTCATTCCTTTTGATGGCTGCATAATATTCCATTGTAGAAATATACCACTTCTTCTTTATCCATTCATCTGTCAATGGACATCTTGAAGAGCCCTCCGTAAATTTTTGCTATATTTGTCTCTCCTTAGGGTAGCTCCCAACATGGCAACTGGCTTCTTCAGAATGAGCAAGAGGGTGTGTGTAAGCAAGATAGAAGCCAGAGTCTCTATGTAAACCTTCAGAGTGACATTCTGTCCCTTCTGCTGTATTCTGTTGGTTAGAAACAAGTCACAGGGTCCAGCCCACACGCCAGGGCAGGGGATTTCACAGAGCAAGAATACCAGGAGGCAGGGTTACTGGGAGCCATGTTGAAAGCTGCTACCACAGTTCTAACCAAACTATAAAAGTTGGGGTGGAAGATGTAGCTGAGAGGGTGAGTTTTGCAGGATGTGTGAAATGTATACTGCTAAACTGGTCTGTTCCAATCCTGCCCATGTAGATAAAATGTATTCTTATTAAATGTTTTCTAGTCGCCACGATAGAAAGAAAGAAGGAAAGAGAAAGAAAAAAGAAAGAAAGAAAGAAAAACCAACTCGTGACAACAGGGTTCTAATACACCAACTGGGAGCTTGACCTATTCAACAAATTTCTGAGCCCTCCCTATGTGGGAATCACAAAGACCATCCAAACAACAGACCTTAAAACCACACCATAGGTTCCCTGGGGGTAGCTGGGAGTTAGAAGAGATGTGGTTAGCCAGTGAATGTTTTGACTGTTTTGTCAGTGTCAAGTTTAAGAAAGATTTAGGGAAAAAATTGTGGAATATGTATGGTCTAAAAAAAAAGTTGCAAGCAAGGTTGGAGAGAGATTTACTCTTGTTCTAAAGCAGTCCATTTTCCTCAGCAGGTCTCAGATGCTTATGTATTTGTGATTCTTTTCAATGGGAATCTGACCCAGATAAGACTTAAGATTATAAACATCTCAGCTTTCCCTTTGGGTCTTGTGCTGTTGAAAACTAGTAGACTTTTCTTAAACAGGTCAGCGGGTTTTAAGGAGAGCTCACATTGGGGCACCTGGGTGGCTCAGTCAGTTAAGCAGCTGCCTTTGGCTCATTTCAGGTCATGATCCAGGAGTCCCAGATCGACTCCCTGCTCAGTGCTTCTTCTCTCTCAAACAAATAAGTAAATAAATAATCTTTTTAAAGAAAGGAGCGCTCACGTGCATTGATGTGTTTCTAAAAGGTGGTATTATCTTTGCCCCAGCTTCAAGTCCTGCTTTATTTAACAGGAGTGCTGGTTTTCCAGACTCTCACTTAAGAGGAACTTTTCTCTCTCATAAAAGGAAGGGATAGGATTGATGTAATAGAAA
Source organism: Eumetopias jubatus (assembly GCF_037043125.1). NCBI lineage: Eukaryota > Metazoa > Chordata > Mammalia > Carnivora > Otariidae > Eumetopias > Eumetopias jubatus. The sequence continues at coordinate 10,778,493 of NW_028274821.1, read as the reverse complement.
AGGTGCTTTGCAAATGTAGGAGCTGTATTTAGTTCATGTTCAAAGACAGTGTTCTATGTAAAGAGACTGTATGTGGTGTTCACACTGTCATTCATCAGTTGAGAAAGCAAGGACATCCAACTCCCCCCACCCCCGGTCTTTAAAAGTGGTATAATAAGAGTTATGAGAGTTTACTGTTGTTTTGCTTTTTCTCTCTCTCTTATTTGATTTCTGGTTTTGAGTGCATTTTTTTTTTTTAGACCTAACAGGACTGTAGAGAGAGACTATTGGGTCATTTATTGCAGTTTCTAAACAGTTTGGTAACATTTTGTCTCCGCTTCCTAACTGCATTTGCTGTTGGTGGGGGTGGCGGGGAGAGGTCCCCAAAGTTCACAGTACAGTAGCAGCATTTATCCAAAACATTGCAGCCTGGCCAGCAGAGCACAGAGATTACCGAGGGGCCAATTGCTGCTTGTGAAAGCATCCTCAGGGCCTCCTTCTAATCTTGTGCTTTTTCCCAGGGCGGGCAGCCTCGGGGGGGCGCTCTGCGTGGTGCCCTGGGACAGTCACAGTCCTTTTCTCTTGCTCAGATTTCTGAAGCTGGAACGTGCTCTTCACCCTACACGGGAGGGTTTCTCCTTCCACTGTTCACAGATTCCTTTGTGAATTTGTGCTTTGATCTAACCGAAGTATTAGAAACGGGAACAACCACAAATAATGGCATGAGACCCATAGAATGACAAGACGGGACATGGAAAATGCCTTATTTATATGCATTTATTTATAAATCTCATTCTACAAATTATCTGAGGCAGCTTATGGAGACTGTATAACAAGTATAAAATTTCTGGGTGAGAGGAAATAAGGGTAGGAAAGTCAATCTAAATCTGGGTAAGGTTAATAATAGAATATATCTTAATGTCCTTGACAGTTCCTTAAAAAGTTAGCTGCACGTGTGACCTTGAGCTTCCTAGCGCCAAGCAAAAAAAAAAGAAAGAAAGAAAGAAAGAAAAAAGAAACACAGTGAACTCTGGGATTCATATACCTGCCAAATTAAAAACAGACCAGTTCTCATGGATCAGTCCTGCTCAAACTTGAATGTGCATTTGAATTACAATTAGTTGTTAAAATGCAGGTTCTGATTCAGCAGGTCTGTGATTCATCCTAACTGGCTCCCAGGTGGTGCTGATGCTGACCCTGCTCCTCCCCAGACATTCTTTAAGTTGCAAAGCCTTAGCTCACTCTTAAGCATGTCTTTACAAAGCATGCTCCCACTTAAAATAATTAGGTTTGCAGGTTTCCTGGGTAATTCTAGAATATATCAAATATTGAGCTCTAAGTTTTCTAACTTCAATTTGCTCTTGATGTATTTAAAACGTCAAACCCTCTAATACTTAGGGACACTCTCATCTTTGAAGTTAATTATGTTATTTCAAACCTTTTAAAAAAGTTATACAGGGGTACCTGGGTGGTTCAGTTGGTTAAGCAGCTACCTTTGGCTCAAGTCATGATCCCAGGATCCTGGGATCGAGTCCCGTGTTGGGCTCCCTGCTCAGCAGGGAGCCTGCTTCTCCTTCTGCCCCTTACCCCGCTTGTGCTCTCTCTCAAATAAATAAAATCTTAAAAAAAAAAAGCACCGTACAATTTGGGCAAACATCCTTTTGCCCTTGTAAATAATATAATGAAAGATCACATTATAATAAAGTTCTGGAGAGTCTGTGGACCAAAGAGACAGTTGTTGTTAGAATTAGCAATGGTTATGTCCGCTGGGTCTAACACCAGGGCACCTGGATCTGAATTCCACTGTGCCATTTGCTAGCTGTGTTACCTTGCGCAAGTTGTGCATCTTCTCTGTGCTTCTGTTTTATCATCTGCCAAGTGAAGCTAATCATACTACCTGTCATGGGTGGCTGGAATAGTGCCTGCACACAGTAAGAATTCAATAATGTTAGCCATTTTTAAAAAAGATTTATTTATTTTAAAGACAGAGAGAGAGAGAGAGAGAGCATGGGGGAGAGGGGCAGAGGGAGAGGGAGAGAAAATTCCAAGCAGATTCCCCGCTGAGCACAGAGCCCAACGCAGGACTCAATCCCACGATCCTGAGATCATGACCTGAGCAGAAATCAAGATTCAGAGCCTCAATCGACGGAGCCACCCAAGCGCCCCAATAATGTTAGCTATTTTTATTATTACATTTAAAATATATTTTCCTGGCACTGAAATGTGAATAATAAATAAAACCACCTCCTTAGCGGCTCATCTTGCATAAGTAACCTTAAAAGAATGTATCTAGATTTGCAATTTTCTTTGGAATGCCTGAGTAAAAGACACAGACAACTTCAGATCACAGGTATTAACAGGCTTTTGAATTTCGTTCTGTTTGAATCAAAGTCAGTTGCTAACAAAGTACTAAAAGCTGTTTGAGCCCCCAACCTCTTCCCATAGTTTTTGAATGAGGGCATCTCATTCATGCACATGGTTTTGCTGCATTTCAGCACTTCAGCACACAGTTCATCAATTCTCTGGCTCTGTCTTTGCAGAAAGGGCTAGAAAGGAGGAGTTAATTTAAACACAAGAAAAAAAAAAAGAAACACTTTTGAAATTACCAAAGTAGGTTGAGCAGGTTTAGAAAAGTGGAGAGCTTTTTATATAGACAGCTGTTTCAGTACGTTGTATCAGGAGAGCTAGGTACTAATTTACTAGCCCATCTACTTCAGTTCAGTGTGTATTGCTAGTGGTCTGCTGTTAAACCAACACTTGTGTCTCAAGCTTTAGGAACATTAATAAAATAGCAAAACTCCTCTTAGCCCATATCCATAGCCAAGATCCTTTTAAGGTCTCCCTAAACCTGAAGCACCTGACCACATGTCATTTAAAACATATTGAGATGCACCTACTTCCCCATTTGCTACATATTCTTTATGTATAATTATATATAACAGTCTGCAAAGTGGGGGAAATTTTTTTTCACCTGTAGGTTAAAGTCAGTAGAGTTGCCATTGACGAATTGACAAAATGTCCTATGTGGTAAGCATTTAATTTAAAATCACAGGGCGCCTGGGTGGCTCAGTCAGAAGAGCATGTGACTCGACCTCAGGGTCCTGAGGTCAAACCCCATCTTGGGTGTAGAGATTACCTAAATAAACTTAAAAAAAAAATAAAATCATTAATGGTGATATTGAAGTTTTATTTTCATATTTTGGAGCTAATAATGTTGGAGGCCTCAGACATTTTTGCGACATCCTAAGATGTTCCTAGACCTGAGGCTCTGCGCCTGTCATCCTGAGGGCACAGTGGCCCTGCCCACAAGCCAGCCCCGGGTCTTGGCGGGAAATCCTGATCCCTGCACACGTGGAAGGAAATGGGTGCCTGCAGGAACTGGAAGAGCGTTCCCTCATCAAGGGCATTTGGTCATTAGCTGAGAGGCTGGGGGGAAAGGTGTCCCAGAGAGAGAGACACAGAGAAAGAAAGAAAGTGAGGGGGAGCTTAAAACAAAAAAAAAAAGGCAGACACACACAGATTGAAGACAGACGGAGACAGAGAGACATTGAAAGACGGAGAGGGAAACCCCTAGAGAGATGGACCGGTCCCCTGCGGAGCGTGGACTCCGGGACTGAGGCCTCACAGCCCCGCCCCCTGTTGGCGCCTGCGCGCCGAAGCCACTCCGCGGCCTGGCGCAGGCCTGATGGGCCACTCGTTCTCGGTGACGTCAGCCTTTGCGGCTGACGGAGCGCTTCTCAGGGATCACTGCGTGGGAGACGGTCTCCAATCTTTTTCTTACAGGTGACGTCCACCTTACCCTGGCAGAGCATTTTGTAGTTTTATAAAGGACATTTCTACCCCTTGTCTCATTTGGTAGGGACCGATGATTGCGGGTCTCCATGCAAGCCCATCTTCAGTTTCGGGCGTTATTGATCTTTAAGAGACGGTGGAGACAGCTCCAATCACAAAATCTGCAATTAAAATTTTTTCTCCTTTTTAAAAATTTTTGAAGATTTTATTTACTTATTAGAGAGGGCACGAGCAGGGGGGAAGGGCAGAGGGAGAGAGAGAAGCAGACTCCCCCGTTGAACAGGGAGCCTGATGCAGGGATTGATCCCAGGACCCCAGGAGCACAACCGAGCAGAAAGCTACACTTAGCCGACTGAGCCACGCAGGCGCCTCTCCCCTTTTTAAAGTAGGTACTACTTTGTTACAGGTTCTGTACAGAAATAATAGAAAGTCAAAACTGACACCAGTTCCATTTCCAAATTGTTTTTTTATTTGCCCGTATCATCTGTTAGACTGTACCTCTGCGCATATTCAGTGTTTGAATATTTGCAGCCCTGTCAGAGATAAAATTTTATGTTCTGAATTCTCACTCAGCATTATGCAAGAAGGATAAGCCCCTTACCAGACTTCAGGCTCACTTTCAAGGAGATACAGGAGATACCAAGGATTGTTTGATCTGAAACAACTGTAGTTAATCCTTTGGTGGTCTTTAGCATTTCCGACACCCTGTAGATAGAATATTCTGAGTATAGAAGGCTAGGTTTCTAGCTTCATGACATGACTAAGTGGTCCTCCATCCATTACTTTGGGAGCAAGGGACACAATTTTTTTTTTTTTTTAATTCCAAACATAGTTTAGGTTGCCATTGCCAGCAATGGAAGACACGGAAACATTAGTATCACAGAGGGTTAATCTGCACTGCCACTGTTCTTATCCGGGTTTTTTCACAGGAGAAATAACTCCCAACTTGATGATTCTTACCATTGTGGCTTATTTTCCAATCTGTCAAAATCACAGTGAACTGAGGTTCTCGATAATGATCCACTCACCATGATGACATCCACCCCCTTTGTCAGAGATAAGCCCACCTACCTTGAAGACTACAGTATCCCCCAGCTCCAGTAACTTGAGCTGTTTGTTAGATTTCTCCCTCTGCTTCACACCAGAAACAAGCTGCTGCTGGATCTCAGCAACCAGCTGACGCAGGCCTTCGTTCCTCTTGCCAAGTTCTCCTCTCAAGGCTCTGCCTTCTCTCCTGCTGGCTCACTTGTGTTAGCTCGGCTAGAGAGCAAAGTGTCCAGTTGTTTAAACAAGTGTCCAGTGTTCTCTTTGCTGTAGCTCACCTGCTCCTTGAGCTGCACTCCAAGCTGGAGAAACTCCTAGAAGAGAACACAGATGTCATCTTTGAGATAAGTGATAGGGGCAGGTTCTTCTCTTTGTTTTCTCGTATGGGATAGACGTTGGGCTAAACTGAGCAGGAACCAAACTTGTATTTTTTGCATTATGGCTTTGCAAGATTTCTAGGTCCCGTGTCAACCCGTTTTCAGCAAAGGAAGTAGAAGACAGTCCCAAGCAGAGAGTGTGGTCACCAGTTCCATCTAAGAATAACGTTTCCACAAGTTAGCTTCTGACTTCCTGTAGCTGCTCACTTAGAGCAGTTCAAAAATCAGTGGAGGGGCTGTTGAGGAATCAGTAGAAAAAATTCGAAGTTTCCAAAACAGTTTGTAATCAAGAGAAGCCATCTGAAATGGCTCTGGAAAGAAAGCTGTTGATGAATGCCACATGTTCTGTTAAATGTCATGATGCATAGGACCAAGGAGAGCCATTCTTGTCTGTGTTTGGGGAAAATGAGATTGTACTCAATGCCATGTGTATACACCGGGCCTGCCCGGACTAAAGCAGCTTTCAAAATCACTCAGCCAGAACCAGTGAGTTTCATCTTGCTTATGGGTTACCTTCTCAAAAATCGTTAGATGACATAATTCTTGGGATTTTTCTCTAGGTAACACGAGGCATGTAATTTATCACATATAAAACATATGAGCCCATTTATCAGTTTCTTGATAATCTTACCTGGTTTAGGCTCTCCAAATTACTGAGCATGCAGGTAGATCTTCCCTCCCAAGAGACAACATTCCTATTTTCATATATTCATTTTCTTTCAAAGAATGCATATTTAACAAAACACATCACGTAGCATTGTTGCGATAAGAAATATAATGATCCTTGGGAGATTCACCTTCCTAAAAAAATGCTTAGGTAAAGCCATTTAACCTCCCTGGAGGCAGGTTCCAGGCTTGCAAAAAGGGATGTTGAGCTAAATTCTCTGGAAGTTTCCTTCCAGCTGTGTGTCCCGTAGAAAGTGCGTTCAGTATGGGGCAGGGCATTGAGTGCCCATGGTGATGATGTTTGAGCACGAGGGTTTGCCATTCCTATGGAAGCAGTGTGCAAAATTGTGGACCAGTGTTGGGGGGATGGGTGGGCGAGGTAGGCGGTGCCCCTGTACTGGGACATGGGAGAAGAGTGGGGGGACAGCTCACCTGCTTATCCGCTGTGATTTACACAGACCCTTTCCTCCAGCTACTTCAAAGCATTTTTACAAACTCTGCTTCATTATTTCTTCAAGCTCAGAATAATGAAAGGTGGATTGGTGTTTTTTTCAATTAATTCAAAGGTGAAGAAATTGAACTTTACAGAACCTAAAGAGATTTTTCCAAAACTGCATTATATTGCAGAGGGACAAGATAGATAAAGTGTTCATCACAGCTTAATAACTGAGAAAAAGGAAATAACTCGAATGCTTCTTTTTGGAAACTGGTATAAATGATGGCATATTCATCACATGGAATTATCATGTAGGCATTAAAATCATGTTCATTGGGAAAACAGTCATAACTGAACATTAAATGATACAAAATCAAGATAAAGCTTCATATATATAGTAGGATAAAACTGTTTAACGTACAGAGGAAATAAAGACAGAAGGAAATAGGCTAATCTGAACAGTGATTTTTCTCAATGTAGTAGGATATTAGGTAGTTGATATTTTATTCTTTATACTTTTCTGTACTTTTCAGCTATTCAAGATTGAAAAATGAATACATATTGTCAAAATCATATTGCTTTCATAATCATGGCTATAAAAGAGAGAGTTTGTGTGTGAGAAAGAGTTTGGAGTGGACCAACTCTAGAGGATGATAGGAAAGATCTCTTTGATGATATAGGACATGTGAGCTGAAACCTAAGAGATAAGAAGGGACCAGTCCTTTAGAGAACTGGGAACAGCAGGTACAAAAGCCCTGTCAGTTGAGAATCAGTTTAGAATGTTCTAGGCCTTGAAAAAAGGCTAGTGAAGGGGTTCCTGGGTGGCTCAGTTGCTTAAGCATCTGCCTTCGGCTTGGGTCGTGATCCCGGGGTCCTGGGATGGAGCCCCGCATCGGGCTCCCTGCTCAGCAGTGAGTCTGCTTCTCCCTCTCCCACTCCCCCTGCTTGTGTTCCCTCTCTCGCTGTGTCTCTCTCTGTCAAATAAATAACTAAAATCTTAAAAAAAAAAAAAAAAAAGGCTAGTGCGGGAAAGTAATGATCAATGGGGTCAGAGGAATTGCCAGGGGCCAGATCATGTAGGGCTCATAATGAGAAGTTTGGGAATCCCTTGTAGGGGCCTGCCATAATCTGTTTTACAGTTTTGAAAAGGTCCTCCTGACTGATACATAAGGAGTAAATTATAAGGGGCAAGTGTAAAAGTCAAGAGATGACTTGAAGGCATTGCAGTGGTCCAGGTGAGACAAGAGGGTGGTTTGGAGTGGAGCCTGTAGGTTGTGGTGTGTATCTGACCCTGCTGTGTGCAGGAAATCATCATCATCATAACTGTCCTTAATAATTAAGGATAGTTACTCATTAATGCACACCACAGCCCTGCGAGGTGGGGACGACTGTTAGCCTGACTGGGGCTTTGGAAAGGCTGAGTAACTTGCCCACGGTCAGCTCTCTGGCTCCAGAGCCAACACCCTTACCCACTCTTGACATGACCACTCGGTAAACATTCACTCTGCAGAGGGGAGCGGTGGCCACAAAGATAAGCAAGCGTGAGCAGAGAGGGGTCGCTACCCCCAGCCACGTGCCCACACCCAACTTTGGACTGCCTTCTGTCCTCCTTACTACATCCATGTCCATTCCTAACAGCCTCCCAGTTGCGCTCCCTCCGTCTGACAGAGCAAGATCTGGAAGGTGCCACTGGCACAGCCACGGGCTCGGTCACAGCACTACTCCGTGGCTAACTCCTAGAGGACAAACTGTCCCTTTCCCTTCCAGGGCCTCTGTGCCCTTTCATTTATGTTCTTTTTTCACTTCAGTGTAGGAAGCAGTTAATGCAGTTGGCCATTTACGGCCAGCGGTGATCCTGAGATCACAGGAGATCCATAAGAGGACGGGACGGTAGCTAGAAAGAGTTGGAAACAGAGGCAAGGGAAGGCCAGAGGCAAGGGAAGTGTGCGTACCATGCCAGACCATCCGTGCCCGAGGCAGAGTGGCCTGGAGACGTCACAAGATAGAGCGATTCAGATCTGTCCCCAGCACTGTGTCACCCCCATTCTGCCTCCAGCGAGTCACCCAATACAGAGAGTCTGGGGTAAAGTAAGACATAGGAATGCTATTTATTTGCATCCTTGGCCTTTGAACTTGCACAAGCAAAGTAACAGCTGCTGTGTGTTCTTGGTAATTCCAAGTTGCATTTTCTCTCCTTGAATACCCGAGAGCCTTCACTCATTATCCTGCAAAACTGTTTCAGCAGAGAGTCTGTGTGCATTTTTCCTCCCTTGGTGTGGGATGTTCCTCTGTCCCCAGATAAGTTTATATCAGTGTTTTCCCAAGTGATTTCTCAGAACATTACACATGTTAAATATACCATGAAAGAATAGATTAACGAAATGAGTTCTGAGGTCAAAACATTTAGGGAAAGGAGCTGCCTCTTTCCCTCTCGAAGCAATTCAGGGTGCACATGAACCTGCATATCTTTATCTCCCCAGTCTCTCCCTGCAGCGTTTGGTTGCCCACCTCCTCTACTTCCCCACATATTTGTTAATGTTTTGCCATGTGCCGGGGTTCTGCAGAATAGCCCAGGCAGCAGCTGGGTTTGTGCTTGGCTTTCAGTGACCAGCAGGCTAATGGAATGCACCTTGCTTGAAGCCTGGCGTAAGACTAAAGGTTGTACGACACTCAGGGAAATAAGTATCTTTGCTTTTAACAATGATAATTTGCATGAACTATATTACAGAACAGAATTTCAAACTCTGAAATTTTATTATGAAAATGGGATTCTGAGCATCAGTACATCCGTTCCTGGTTGTTCAGGAAGCTCTCCCTTGAACGTTAACTCTTGTCACATGGCTTGCTCTTAATTTATATGTCTGGTACCAAATCACTGGGGGCTGTCAAGCCTGGTCCATCAGGAGTGGGTTCGCTCAGCCCATTCACTTGGTCTTGTCTGGGGTTGTGGTTTTTAGGGTTGTCCCTGCTGATACTGTCATAGCAAGGAAGAGCCATGGAGCAAATCTGGACGTTTATGCAGACACGGGTCTGAAATGACCATTTCCACCCACACGTGATGGCAGGATCAAACTGCTTATTACAACAAAGGTGTTAGAGTTGCAGGAACAGAGTCATTGCCAGCTTAGTCCTTCTCTTTTGATTTCCCTGTCAACAGACCTCATAAATTACACAGATAAGGATTTTTCATCTTCTGCCTTATACTTGAGCATTGACTTCACCCTCTTCCAGTGCAGCGTACTTTACATTTGAATATGGACCCAATGAATGGTATTGACTGTGTCTATCAAAGATGGGAAATCGGCCGGGGATCAATGTACGGATCTTTAGTGCGCAAATTCCCATGCGTCAATAAGTGGTTCTCAAACGGGGGTGATTTCGGCTCCTTGAGGGACATTTGGCAATTTCTGGAGACATTTTTGATTGTCGGGACTGAGAAGGAGGGCAATACTTCTAATGTCTAGTGGGTAGAGAGAGGCCAGCAATGGGGCTGAATGTCCTACAATGCATGGAACAGCCCCACAACAAGGAATTGTCAGTCCCAAATGTCACTACCGGTGAGGTTGAGAAACCCTTGTATGGATTAATAGGCAAGTCTTTGTAAACTCTTACAGGAACCTACATCCACTAAAGGAAAATCTGGTCACCTGGTCCCTCACAGTCACTCCTCTCCTGGTGTCTAATTCACACAAAGTTGTTTTGTCATCTTGGAAGCCTTTGGAACAAGAATGTATCTGTCCCGGGGTGAATGTGCTACCTAGGAGTTAGAATAGTGGGCCAAGTGTGAGGAACACAAGACATTTGCCCAAAGAAGGGGACACTTGAGTCAGTCCTTGTATCCTGTCGACACTTATATGTTAGTAGGACCCAGAAAGTTAGGCAGACTTGTCACTGAGAGATGTCATGAGTAACACGGTATGGCAAGGTCATTCTTGTCATTTCAGTGGGGGTCTGATGAGAGGGAACGCATGAGAGAGAGCCAGACTTCCTGACTTTACTTCCCGACTGACATTGCCTACCTATGTAATTTGGGGCAAGTTATGTAACCTCTCTGTATCTCACTTTTTTCTTTATTTGCGACATGACAATGACACAACCTACTTATAGGATAATTATGAGAATTTAACAGTTTAATAAATAAGAAGTGTTTGGGGGCTGCCTGGGTGGCTTAGATGGTTAAGGGTCTTCTTTCGGCTCAGGTCATGATCTCAGGGTCCAGGGATCGAGCCCCGTGTCGGGCTCCCTGCTCAGTGGGGAGCCTGCTTCTCCCTCTCCCTCTGCCTCTCCCCCCGACTCATACTCTTTCTCTCTCTCTCTAATGAATAAATAAAATCTTTAAGAAAAAAAAAAGTATTTGGAACGTTGCCTGGCTCAGGATAAGTGCTCTGTGAATGTTAACATCATTATTTCTTTGAGTCAGGAATATGATTCATCAAAAAAATACACACTTGTTTTTCTAGTCAACAAATACTTAGTTAGCACCTACTATGTCCCAGGCACTATTCCAACTGCTGGTGATTCATCAGTGGATCAAACATATAAAAATCTCTGCCTTCCCAGAGCTTACCTTTTAGTGGAATATACTAGTAAAAATGCAAATAGAAAAAAACATACAAAATTATAGTTAGCCTAGTACCTGTCCCATAGCTGTCAGATAAATGGATATATTTTTCATGTTTTTGTGTTATTGTCATATAGCTTATTGGGCTGGAGGTTTGAACTGTCGTCTTAGGTAGGAAAAGAAAGCTAAGCCCATCTAGAATGCCATGGTAAGAAGAAATTGAAGCTGCTTTGTACAGATTAGAAAGGGAAAAAGAGAAAGAAAGGAAACGAAGTTAGGCCCATGGCCTTTGGTCATTGTGTTTAAAATGAGCTGAGGAGTGCCCGGCTGGCTCAGACAGTGGAGCGCGACTCTTGAGCTCAGGGTTGTGAGTTCAAGCCCCTTGTTGGGCGTAGAGATTACTTAAAAAGAAAATCTTTCAAATAAATAATTAAAAAACAAAATGAGCTGAACCTTTTGTTGCTTTGTTTTTTTTTTTAAATATTTTATTTATTTATTTGACAGATAGAGATACAGTGAGAGAGGGAACACAAGCAGGGGGAGTAGGAGAGGGAGAAGCAGGCTTCCCGCGGAGCAGGGAGCCCAGTGCGGGGCTCGATCTCAGGACCCAGGGATCATGACCTGAGCCGAAGGCAGATGCTTAACGGCTGAGCCACCCAGGCGCCCCTTGTTGCTTTCTTTGTATCAGACATACTACCTCTAGGCAGATTTCCATATTCGAAGGCGGCAAGAGACCCCGTCTCGCTGTGTAGCAGAGCAGAGAACAGTGTTGGTTATTATCAGTTGGCTGCAGCTGAAGAAGAATCCGTCAGAACTCACTCCTCGAAAAATAATTCACTTCTGAAAGGAGAAACTCCTTTGGAATAATTACCTCATGCGTGCAAGCTTTCGCGTTCAGGGAAGAACTTGGCCACAATAACCTCCAGACCGTATTCACTGGTTCTTTATTTTTTCTTTTCCAGAAATCTCCTCTACGTCTACCCACAGAGGCTGAACTTTGCTAACAAACTGGCATCGGCCCGGAATATTACAATAAAGATTCAGTTTATGTGTGGAGAGGATGCCAGCGATGCTATGCCGGTAAAGACAGAGATAAGTGTGTGCCTCCCACCGGGGTCCACGCAGACAGAATCCAGGGCTTGTCAGCGTACAGAGTCTGTCCGGTCAAGCCCACATATCAGCACCTGCAAAGGCCCTGATGGCTAGTCCGATATTGGTCCCAGTGTGCTGAAGGGGAAACAGGGTCAGTCTAAATTGAAAGTCTCTTCCCTGACTTATTCCGTAGTGATCTGTGGAGTTTGGGGATGCAGAGCATTTTAGAGCACTGAAAGATGTTATGAAAACTTTCCATACCACCCGAATGGTGTAAGAGCTGGAGAGACGGCCCCGGCTGTGTCGGCCATGTTTGCACTCTGCCCAAGCCCAGATGGCGTCTGGAGATAAATGCAAAGTATTGCCCAGGGATGATAAACACACACACACTAGGGGCGCCTGGGTGGCTCAGTCATTCAGCATCTGCCTTCAGCTCAGGTCATGATCTCAGGGTCCTGGGATTGAGCCCCGCATCGAGCTCCCTGCTCAGCGGGAAGCCTGCTTCTCCCTCTCCCACTCCCCCTGCTTGTGTTCCCTCTCTCGCTGTGTCTCTCTCTGTCAAATAAATAAAATCTTAAAAATAAATAAATAAACACACACCATCTCAACACCCTTCAGGAATGGATCTTCAGCCTGAGGCAAAACATAAATCAAATACTAAATATATAGTACAGAATTCTCTAAGGAACCCAAAAGACCAGAATTTGAATTATTTTACCTATCTGCCACTAAGTGAGATGGGCAGTTAGCTATTACTATTTTCCCTAAGTCCTAGAATTCAGTTCCTATACCTTTCTACTGAAGGAATTTTTTTCCAGTGCTTCTATTCTTCAGATACCTACTTTTTTTTTTTTCTGTAAACGATCCTTCTGTTGACCCACTCACCTTCCCAAAGCAAGGTATCCTCTTGTGACAGTGATGGGAAAGAAGCTCTCAAGGAGGGCTCCCCTTGTTCTCTCTGCTCTGGCCCCTAGCAGAGCTCCCAGGGCTGCCAGGTACAGCTGTGCAGCAGCTTCTTGGAGGGGACAAGTGAGGGCCAATCCCAGCCTGTTCTCCACTCCCTAAGCCCTGGGACCTTGTCATGAGTATTGCTGCATTTAGGAGAAGGCTCGTTTTCTTTGCCCAAAGGTGAGTCAAATCCTATGCCTTCAGGGCTGAGTCAGGCCAGAGGAGGTTCCTTTTTTTTTTTTTTTAAGATTTTATTTATTTATTTGACACAGAGAGAGCACAAGTAGGCAGGGCGGCAGGCAGAGGGAGAGGGAGAAGTAAGCTCTCCGCTGAGCAGGGAGCCCGACGTGGGGCTCCTTCCCAGGACCCCGGGATATGACCTGAGCCGAAGGCAGCTGCTTAACCAGCTGAGCCATCCAGGCGCCCCTAGTGTCTTTTTCTAAATAGCAGAGACCTGTCAACAAGCCAGTGAAGGTCCTGATCACCGAAGTGAACAGGTCCATGTCTTTGGAGGGAAAAGAACCTGGACCAGAGTAACTGAGGGAAAAACTATGTGGCTTTGCCTGGAGTACGGGCCTCTAGACAGTGAGGCAGAGTGGAGAGGGCTTTATTTTTCCAGTCTCACAAACCTGTGACTCTTGGTCACTAATACAGCTCCCTGGGACCTCAGTTTACCTTTCACGGTTGGTTCTTGTATGCAGTTGGGTCAGTTGTAAACCCAGCACCCTTAATTTATAAAATGTAGCTTTGTGAGACCAGAACAGCCATGGGGCTGATGATAGTTGATTTGATACACCCAAATATCACTGCTAATTTGGTCCTTTCTATATTGGTGCACAGGTCATCTTTGGAAAATCCAGTGGCCCTGAATTTCTGCAGGAAATATACACAGCTATTACATACCATAATAAGTAAGTACATTTCAGAGTTCCAAATATATGCCACGGTTGTGTCATTATCTCCTGGCTTTTCTGGATCCCCTTTTGGTGATTCCTCCCAAAAGTTTTTATATCTCAGGGTCTAAAGGACAAAGGAAATATATGTCAGTTCTATGATTCTCTGTTGGAGGTGCATACTTCCTGCCATTAACGAAGACCGGGAGAAGAACATGTCTTTAAGAACGAATATTGTTTTGACTTTCTGGAGCCTTCTGATGTAGTATGATACAGAGAAGTTTTATGGTATTAAATAAATAAATTTCCTAACTTGCCTGGAGATACTGCAGGGAGCCAGAAGCAAAATCCAGCTCTTCTTTCCCTGTCTCCTTGTCTCCATCTGCCTTATTATCTACTCTAAGAACATTTAAGTTGTCCAAAAGAGAAATGGAACCCTCATTATTCTGTGGGTAAATTGAGTCACAGAATAATGTCTCAAACCGTTATTGACATTTTACAGGTAAGGGAGGGAGGGTCAGATGGACTCAGGTTTAAACCTGGTTTGATAACCTTGATCCATTGGAAGTATTTCTCTGAACCCTCTTTCCTGCCTTGGGATGAGGCTGAAGTGAGTAATGCACCTGACGCCCTTAGGTCTCTGGGACTTTGTTAATTCAGTAAATCAGGTTCCTTTCCTTTCCCACCAGCATTCATTTGCTAATCCAAATTCCTTTGATGAATCCCAGCCATGTGCCAGTCCCTGTTCTTGGGGGTGGAGATAGAAAAGGAGGTCACAGCAAGACTCGGGGCCTCATGTTCTTTTCACATTAAGTTGAACTTTTCCATTATTTGTGGAGTTTTTTTTTTTTTTTTCCTGACAAAGCCTTTAGTTTGTGAGCAATCTTATGTAAGCAAAGCATATCTGGTGGTATAAAAGTTGGTCTCAAGGATCTTCAGTGTGGGAGCAGAATGATACAAAATGAAAAGCAAAACACCAAGCAGGCAAATTCTGAGGAGCAAAGGGCCTGTGGCATTACAACTGATAGAGAAGTCACTGTTCTTGCTAAAAGTTATTCATGTATAATGTGCTTTTGAAACAGGTCTCCTGACTTCTATGAAGAAGTGAAAATCAAGCTCCCCGCTAAACTCACAGTAAATCATCACCTCCTGTTCACCTTCTATCATATCAGCTGTCAGCAGAAGCAGGGAGCCTCCGTGGAAAGTCTTCTGGGATATTCGGTGAGTCTTTGCCAACTTGCCTATTCACACTGCAGTGGTTGGACTCCGAGGTCCCTGCAGGGATAAACAACTCGGTTCTATTCACTTGCTTTTTTCCTGTCAGAAGTAGCAAAATGTGCCAGACCAGATTCCAGCAAAGAGCAGAAATGACTTGACTTAGCAGATGACAAATTTCTGGAATGGCAAGCTTGTGGGTAATAGATATTGGAAGAATACTCCTTTATAAAAAAGCATTGCAATGTCCATTATTTCCAGATTTCATATATATGCTCCACGTATAAGACCAGCTCTTTTTCCTCCCAGCAGAAGAAAGTTATTTCTTTAAAAAATATAAAAGGTAAAATAAACATTGATGTTGTCCAGACACTCACAAACATTGGCTGTAAAGAAAAATGCTACTGCTTCGGCTCTGAAAGCAGTAAATCATTGATATTACTATCTCAGGAGCTCTCAGGGAATTTAAAATGCAAAGAACTTGACAGAAATTACTGCCCAAAAGAGGCCTGGTCAATATCTAATCATCATTTAGTTGCATTTGATTATTGTGAGCTAGATAAATGGCCAGAATTATATGCTGTAATAAATACCGCTTTATTCTTTACATCATCTGTTTCAGTGGCTGCCAATTCTCCTAAATGAACGTCTTCAAACTGGATCCTATTGTCTCCCAGTTGCCTTGGAAAAGCTGCCACCCAATTACTCCATGCATTCTGCAGAGGTAACCAGCACGTTAGCCATTGGCGTTTCCTGTCCAGCCGTGGTCTCGGACCACCTTCCCAGATCCACTTCTTGTTCCCTTAACCATGACTGAGAATGTGCTGCATGTTTTGGGTAGCAATCACCTGTCAGCACATTACATCTTCTTTTTGTTTTGTTTTGTTTTTTTAAGGGTTTATTTATTTATTTGAGACAGAGAGCGTGTGAGGCAGGGGGAGCAGAGGGTGAGGGAGAGAGAAACTGAAGCAGATTCCGCACTCAGCGCAGAGTCCAGCATGGGGCTCGACCTCACGACCCTGAGATCATGACCTGAGCCGAAGCCAAGAGTCCAATGGTCAACCAACTGCACCACCCAGGCACCCCATCACGTTGCATCTTCTGAGAGCACATTGCTCTGATAGGAGGGGAGAAGTAACTGGTCATGAAACCCCATTCATCACCGACTCGGAATGTTTGGTAAATGCACCTCACACTCGAGGAAGCATTACCTTGCATTATTCACAAGAAAGGGATTCACAGAATAATACATTGTAAACGGGGAGGCAAACAGAGCCCATTTGTGTTAACAGCTGCTCTCAGCACTGATCCTTTTAAAAGGTTCCCACACTAACTGCCACCAGTTTCTCCTCTGGGTCAGTTGTGGCCCTCTGCAGTTGGATACCTTTATTCCTCTAAAGATGCCAATGTCAGGAGTCTGTCCTTCCCCCCGTTCCCTGCGCTGCCTCTTGCACACCCAAACTCTGCTGCAATCCACCCGTTTAAGAGGGCCCACAGGACTCTCCGCTGCTTGCCCCCACAGCGCCAGCTCTGCATCAACTCTCATGCTTCTCGCTTGGCTTGCTGCAGGTTTGCATCAAAAAGTATGATTTTGAAGCACATCCCAGATATCGTTATCATTTCATTTATAACTATTTTTAAATTATCTTAAAAGATAAGGGCTCTTTTTTTAACCATCACAATGCCATTGTCATACCTTAAAAATTAATAATTCCCTTATCTTCAAATATCCATTCAGTGATCAAATTTCCAGTTATCTCATCAATGTCATTTTTTTTAAAGATTTCATTTATTCATTTGAGAGAGAGAGAGAAAGCATAAAGGGAGAAGCAGACTCCCCTGAGCTGAGCAGGGAGCCCGAGGTAGGAGACCCTGAGTTCATGACCTGAGCTGAAGACAGACGCTCAACTGACTGAGCCACTCAGGTACCCCCCCATGTCATTTTTTTTTTATAGTTGTTTGTTTGAATCAGGATCCAAATAAGATTCACACATTGCTGTTGGTTGACATGTCTTGTAAGACTCTTTATCTATAGGGCTCCCCCTCCCAACTTTATCTTTTGTTTTCCTTGCAGTTTTCAAGTTGAAGGATTTCCCAGGAATTTGGAGTTTGTTTCAACTTTTAGAGTCAACTTTCTTCTCCACTCTGACTACCCATCTGTCATCCCCAAGCTATTCAGTTATTGTCATATTTGCTTTTTTCCCCTGGAGAGGGAAGCTTCCCTTGCTCTGGGCTACAGGCACATGCCTGGCTTCCCACCAAAACCACTTGCCTCAAAACCACCTGAGATCAACCTGAGTATGTTCACAGACGTTCCCTGATGACTCGTTATGATTTGGACACGTGGCCCCTTGCCAAAGCCCTGAAAACCACCTTTTTATCATCAAGCTGCACATTCTGATTTCCTAGAATGCCCAGTTATTTTCTTAATGCTGCAAGACAAACCTGGGGTTTTGGGGACCGACACATCTGGATCCAAAATCCAGATGCTACCACTCCCTAGCTATGAGAACATAGGGGAGCTGCTTACCCTCTGAGTCTCAGTAATGAACTGAACCATACCTGCCTATAAAGTTGCTGTGGACACTAATTGAGATAATGCATGGCAAGCCACAAACTCAATGCTTAAACTAATTTCCTTATATTCGTTCCTTTTTACTGCTTGCCCTATGCTACCCTCATAGACATACCCTTAGCTTCACCCGCACTGTCCACTAGCCACATGTGGTTCCTGAAAGTGGCTAGTTCAAACTGATATGTGCTGTAAGTATAAGATACAACTCTGCTATCAAAGACTTAGTGGGGAAAAAGTAATGTAAAATATCTCATGTATAGTTTTTTATATTGATTATATATTGTATCGATAATCTTTAGGCTATATTGGGCTAAATGAAACTTAGTATTAAAAGTATTATTGCATGTTCCTTTTTAATTTTTGAGAAAAGTGACTACCAGTAGATTTCAAGTGACATATATGGCTCACCTAATATTTGTAGCAGACAGCGCTACTTTAGATTATAGGTGGTAAACTCTGGTGACCCCAGGGGTCAGATGAGCAACATCATGAGTGCTGAGTCCTGGTGGAATGTGTTCACGCTGGAGATTGTCTGTCTGTTGAGGGTCACATCCCACCACGCTGGCATGCAGGCCTGTCTTCGTATCTTCCAGTTCTCAAAGGAAGTTAGAAAAGCAAGCTTTGGGGGCACCTGGGTGGCTCAGTTGGTTGAGCGTGCAGCTCTTGATTTCGGCTCAGGTCATGATCTCAGGGTCATGAGATCCAGCCCTACATCAGACTCCATACTCGGTATGGAGCCTGCTTGAGATTCTCTCTCTCCCTCTGCCCCTCTCCCCACTTGCTCTCTCTCTGTCTCCCTCAAAAAAATAAAAAAATCTTACAACAAAACAAAAACATAAAGCAAGCTTTCATGTGAAGTTCCTTGACTTTCAAATGTTGGCAACTAATCCAAAATGTTTCCAACACTGGGCCACACTGAACTTGTCTGTAGGCTGGATCCAGCTTTGGGGCCCAGTTTGTGACTCTGTCTTGGAAGGTTCCAGAAGTCCGCACCCCATGCATACATCATACTCTTGCGAGTGCGGCATGTTTCCTTCCACTAGAAGGCAAGAGGTGCCCACACTCCCGTGACTGGGTCAGGCTAGGCCGTTCTCTCTCAGTGCTGTATGTTGAGGTCTCTAGAGAATGCTGATTCTGGTGGGAATTGAAGGCAAGAAATGGTCCCTAAGGACTGCAGGACTGTCGAAATATAAATGGTATAGAAGAGTCATTTTGAGTAATTAATTCAGGAACCTAGTGGGCCTGCTCTTTGGAAACATTTTCTTAAAAGGCAAAGTAACTGTAGGCCCTTGAAAGCATTAAAATTTCATGTCTCATAAGATAGTCTACACTTTGTCTTGACATTCCTGATTAACAGGGAAATCACTGCAATTTTATTACTTTATTCCAGTCCCTAGAATCCAGGGTCATCTGTCCTGGATGGGAGCTTAAGATGGCTCACTCACTTCAGACCCCTTCTTTCGGGATAAGAAAATGAGAGTTAATGCGACTTGTCAGAGTGACAATAACTAGTTCAGTGAAGAGCTTAACCTGAGTGTGGGACCCGTAACTCCAAGGCTAGTTCTGGCAGGCTTCCAGGGAGGGAGATACATGTATAACCCTGACATTTACACTCGAGCTGCCTCGCTCTGCTTGTCGGCAGCCAGAAAGGGGAATTGAATTGCTAATCATTTTTTGTTTTTTCTCTTTAACACAGAAAGTCCCTTTACAGAATCCTCCCATTAAGTGGGCTGAAGGACATAAGGGAGTATTTAATATTGAAGTGCAAGCTGTTTCTTCTGTTCACACCCAGGTAAGGAACATCAGCGTCCTCTTCAAATCAGAGTCAGAGGGCTCCTAAGGAAGAAGGGGGTGCAGCAGAGAAACCTCTATGGATGGTCCGATAAAAGATCAGTGAGAGTTTTCATGCATGGATAAAACAAAAAATCACCTTTATTCTTTTTGGAGGCATACAGACCTGTTCAGGTTTTACTGGTTGTTTAAAGGGAGAGACCTCCTAAAAATGTCGAGCGCCTAGATGAGGGAACACAGTGTCTTCACTGTGGGCTGAGAAACCTTGTGAGGGGCTCCATGTGCAACCTTTTCCTGCTGGTGTCTCACTTCCCCCTGTCATTCTGCCATTTCTCCAAGCTTCCCCCCCACCCAGTTCTCTGTTCCTTCCTTTTCTTACCACCGTCTGCACTTTACATCTGCTCAGACCCTTTTTTGGCTGTGTGTTTAACCAGGTGTCCTTGCCTCTGCCCACAAACCGAATCAGAGGCCAAATTCTGTTTTCTTCAGTCACTAGTCATCAGGAGGTCCTGTTTTGTGCCTACTGCTCTGTAGAGCCGTTTATAGCCTTGGTCTGAAACCCCCGGGCCCTAGTCCCCAGACCTGAGGCTCCACCGTGAAGAACTGTCTGCGCTCACGCATCCACTGGTGAGCGTGGATGGGGTCAGCCCCAGGAGGCCTGCCGTCTGTCTTCCCAGGACAACCACCTGGAGAAGTTCTTCACCCTCTGCCACTCCCTGGAGAGCCAGGTGACCTTCCCCATCCGCGTGCTGGACCAGAAGATCAGCGAGACCTCTTTGGAGCATGAGCTAAAGCTCAGCCTCATCTGCCTGAACTCCTCCCGCTTGGAGCCCCTGGTTCTCTTCCTGCATCTGGTGCTGGACAAGCTCTTCCAGCTCTCCGTGCAGCCCATGGTCATCGCCGGCCAAACAGGTGGGAGGCCCGTGGGGCTGGGGGGAGGCAGGAGGGGCAGGCAGTGCCTTGTAGCACACATGATTTTCCAGAAATCCTGAGAACAGGGACGATGGGATCTTCCTTCCTTTTTTTTTTTCTTTAATTTTTTTTTTGGGGGGAGGATCTTCCTTTCTATTGATGATGTGAGTCCAAGGGAAGGCAGGACCAGTGATAATTTTTTCTTTTTTAGATTTCCTGGATGTTAAAATGAAAACCATATCAATATAGGATGCTTAAAATTATGGTTTTTAGAAATAGATGTATTGAATGATTAGAGGCGATCGTTCAAATTCCATTCCTGGTAATTGATGGATTTATTTGACGTCTGAGATATTTTTGTCTTCTTGACCAACAAGGAGATACAATGTTTTAAGGAAGTAAGACAACTCGTATTAAATGGAAGCAAAGGAACTCTCTAAACTGAAATTCAGTGGGATCACTTTTTTTATTGAGACATAATATGCATACCTTAAAATTCACTAAAGCATACGATTCATTGGCTTTTAGCACATTCACGCGGTTGTGCAACTACCCTGGTATCCAATTCCAGAAGATTTTCGTTAGCCCAAAATGAAACCCATGCGCCTTGGCAGCCACTCCCCATTCACCCTTCCCCTCAGCCCCTGGCAGCCGCTCATATAGACTTTGTGAGAATATATTTTAAAGGCTCACTTGGAACAAATGAACACCAAATACAATGTGTAAGACTTCTGGAGTGTCCGATTCAGAACAGAAGGGGTTCCTGGGAGTGTCAGAAAAGAAGTGAATCACACAGTGGGGTTGTGGCACGTGAGTGAGTGGGTGGGGAGGGAGTGATGAACCCAGAGCCTGGCACACACTGGGCAGCTTTCAGAGCCAGGGAAGAAGAGGACCTCCGAATCCCCCATTCACGCTGTGTCCTGGGACGTATCTCTCGTGGCGCCACAGATACGGTTATCCTGTACTGCAGGCCAGCATCTCCCACGTGAAGCCCTTGCCACTCCAGCTAGATTCCTGCAGAGTGGCAAGCTCCAGCCTCCCCACATTCCTTCCCGTGCGCCCACATATGTGCACCCTGCTTTGTATGTTCCAGCGATTGCCCGCAGACCTTTGCAGTAGACAAAGTGTACATTCCTAGGTTTTGAGCTGCTGCTTTGTAGCAAGTTGCCACCTGTCTTGGGGAGACAGCAGGCCAAGTAGGTAGAGGTACTTAGCATATAGGCATTTATTTGGAACCTATCTGTCAGGCACTATGGTCGTCACAGGAGGGAGATAAGAAGGTGGGAGAAATGCACTTCAGCCCGGAAGGCTGGAAGCCTGCTCAGAGAGACAGAGGTTACCACCGGGAACAGCCAAAGAACTCTGAGTCTTGGCGTCCCTGAAGCCCTGTACTGAGTAGTGTCCCAGGCTTCGCGGAGGAGGCGGGATGGTGCCCAGTGGTGAAGGGTTGGTGGGATTTTGCTGGGGGGAGCACAGAGGGCTTTCCAGCTGAGGACAGCAGCGTGAGAAAAATTGCAGAGCTAAGACAGAGCAGACATGTGATGGGGACAGAACAACTGCCTCATTTTAAAGCAAGTTGAATTTGAGCAGGAATGGGTACAAGGTTGGGTAACGAGGGTGAAGCCAGACCGTGGAGGGCTGGGAGCTCCTGAACAAGACTGTACACGGTGAATCGATAGTTTCGTGCGGACCCACTTTGGAGAATGGCATGATAGGCCTACATTTTTATTTGTTTATTTTTTATAAGTTCTTTTTTATTTTGAAAGAGAGAGAGGGAGAGCATGAGCAGTGGGGAGGGACAGAGGGAGAAGCAGACTCCCTGCTGAGCAGGAAGCCGGATGCGGGGCTCGAGCCCAGGACCCTAAGATCATGACCTGAGCTGAGGGCAGCCACTTAACTGACTGAGCCACCCGGGTGCCCTATACCTACTTTTTTAGATTAACCTGCACGCCAAGAGTCCACATGGTGCAATGGCACATCTCAAACGGGAGTGCGCGTCAGAATCACCGGGGCATCTTGTGAAATGCGGATTCTGACTTCAGTAGGTCTGGGGGGTCTGAGAGTCTGCATTTCTAACAGGCTCCCAGGTGATGGTACTCACATCAGGGCAGGTCCCACTGAGTAGCACCCAGGTCACGGGCATGGTGGAGAGGGGGGAGGATGCCTAGACGGTCTCCTGTCTTTGTGGTGAAGACCCACAGTGCTGGCCAGAGGAGAGGTGAAGTCGTTTGCAGTAAGGAGTAAGTCACTACAGCCGCTCACCCTGCCCTGGCCATGGTTGTGCCCAGCCTGGTGAAGCGGGTCAGCTGTGAGGACTCCTGGATGCTGCCCCAGAGAACATTCTAGCTCAGGTTCATTCGGGACCAATTGTGAGGCCGCCTATTTTTCTCTTGGTTCCTCAGCCAACTTCTCCCAGTTTGCGTTTGAGTCCGTGGTGTCCATAGCCAACAGTCTGCACAACAGCAAGGACCTGGCCAAGGACCAGCACGGGAGGAACTGCCTGTTGGCCTCCTACGTGCACTACGTCTTCCGCCTGCCAGAGCCGCCGAGGGACCCACCCAAGACAGGTAGCGTCGCCCCCGCTGCGGGCGCCTGGCAGACAGGCCCCGCCCCCAACCCGCTGCCCCGTCATTCAAAATGTAATAAAAAGCCCAAAGTTCAATTTTACATTTGAATTTTATTTTTTCAGTTAAAATTGATTTTATTAATTTTTAATTTATTTTTGTATCAATGATACAAAACTTACGTGAATGCTGAAATTAAAATTTTATTTCTCGTTTTTTTTTCCGACTTGCTTCCTGCCTCCCTCCCTCTTTTTTTTTTTTTTTTAAGATGTATTTATTTTAGAGAGACAGAGCTCATGAGCATGGGGAGGGGCAGACAGAAAGGGAAAGAATCTCAGGCAGACTCCCTGCTAAGCATGGAGCCCAACACCCAGAGCTCCAATCCCAGGATCCTGTGATCATGACCTGAGCCGAAATCAAGAGTTGGACACTTAACTGAGCCACCCAGGCACCCCCCCCTCCCTCTTTTTATACCCAAAGCACTTCTTTTTTTCTGCCTCCGTGATAACCCCTCACTGGTCTTTACCCAGTGGATAATTTGATTCAGGTAAGGATCTTTTATTTTCAAAAATGGGGAAGTGACAACAGGTGTCTAGGATGCTAGGATAATAATGACAAAGAAAAACAATAAATATCCTATAGTAGTGGTGATCACCGGTTCCTAAAGTTTTCATTGTGAAAAGATAAATCCCTTTCCTCATTTCCCCAAACTAAATTTTTGAAATAATAATAATGTGTTTCTCCACTCTTCCCAGTTATGTACAGGGTCATGATCAACCGGTACTTCTGGTCAGCAGGATATAAAAGTAGCATCAACAAGTTTACAAAATTCCAGGTCCTAATGAAGAAACTTGCCATTTTTATTAGTCCATGCAGCCTCATTACAAGTAAACCTGTAATTTTTTTAAAGATTTATTTATTTGAGAGAAAGAATGAGAGAGCACATGAGAGCAGGGAGGGTCAGAGGGAGAAGCAGACTCCCTGCTGAGCAGGGAGCCCGATGCGGGACTCGATCCCGGGACTCCGGGATCATGACCTGAGCCGAAGGCAGTCGCTCAACCAACTGAGCCACCCAGGTGCCCAACCTGTAATTTTTTTAAAAAAGATTTTATTTATTAGAGAGAGAGCAAGAGAGAGTGAGAGAGAGCGAGCAGGAGTGGGGGTGCAGAGGGAGAGGGAGAAGCAGACTCCCCGCTGAGCAGGGTTCCGAGGTTCCGAGCTCAAACCCAAGACCCTGGGATCGTGACCCGAGCTGAAGGCAGATGCTTAACGGACTGAGCCACCCAGGTGCCCCAGTAAACCTATAATTTCGATTGAGTTTTTAAAGATACTGGTAATATCTCATAGACTCGCATAATCGCTTTGGAAGACATATAGTTAAAAGTGAACAACGATATGTAATATATATTTATCCTCATGAGGTGCATATGCTTCCTTGGATTCTCCTATCTCAGAAAATCTTGCATGACTTATAAAGTTGTCTTAATTCAAATATTAATAAATTTAAAAGTTCCCATTTCCAGCTTGTCTGGAGCAAGCAAGAGCTCTCCTGACCCCGGGGGCTGTTTCCCCGTCGCAATAATAGGCTGAAGCTCAGTAGCATCCCCTGCCTTTGGATGAGGCATGTGTTTCCAGTTTACCACAGTCCTCACCACTCCCTGCTGCCTCATGCCCGAACTACTTACCCCCAAAGCAATGCCCCTCTGACCTCCCCTAGGCATTTGATAATAAGACCCTAATTCCAAGATCTAATCAAGTGGGTTTTCATTCCACTCTCCACCCTGTCCCTCTTCAGTTCCCTTCCAAGCACAGTAAGTGACTCGGATCCCCTTTCTGTTGGCATGTCTGTACCTGGTGGGGTGCAGGTGGTGCCACTGCCGCCCTCCCTGACCCGCGCTACCACACATACGGACGCACGTCTGCTGCTGCCGTGAGTTCGAAGCTGCTGCAGGCCCGGGTGATGAGCAGCAGTAATCCAGACCTCGTGGGGACACACTCCGCGGCAGACGAGGAAGTGAAGAGCATCATGTCTTCAAAGGTAAGGAGGATGCCAACAACGGGAAAGGGACGCGAGCTTTTTTAGTTTTAACGAAAACTTGGAGAAACAACACAAAATGGACCACTACCAGTACCATAGCTCTGCTGGTCACATGTTGTCATGCTTCAGCTTTTGAAATGATCGAGACCATTCTGGAAAGAAGCAGAGGCGAGACTGGCTTTGAAGATCTGCTCGGTTAGTTAGTCGACGCTGGTGGAAAGTTTTTAGAGCTGATTGAGCCACATGGAGTCTATTTTCAAGGGAAACGATGTAGCTTTAACTTTTTTTTTTCTTGATGCCTAGAACATCAAACATTATTTTTATTTATTTTTTAAATATCTGCCCTTTACATTCATTAACATCCACAGATTAATTATCCCATATAATAATTCCTAAGAGCAAAGCCAGGTTTTATAAACAAAAACAGATCCTGAGATGGTTGATGACTTGGGCTATACTGTTTTCCTTCCATGAATTCTTTGCTTTCTCTTGATAATTTCTTTTTATTTTATAACAGTTGCTGATTTATGGAATTACTGTGACTAGAGTACAGAAAGTTTCTGTATATGTCATACCTAGTCTCTGTTATTAACATTTTACATTAGAATGGTATGTTTGTCACAATTCATGAACTAATACTGGTCTGTGATCATTCATAACTAAAGTTCATATTTTATTCAGATTTCTTCAGTTTTTCCCTAATGTCCTTTTTCTGTTCCAGGATCCCAGCCAGGATACCACGTTATATTTTGTACTGCTGTCTCCTTAGTTTCCTCTTGGTTGTGACAATTTCGTAGACTCCCCTCGTTTTTGATGACCTTGACACCTTTGAGGATTTAGATATTTTGTAAAGTGTGTCTCATTTGAAAAATTTTTTCGAGCCTGTGATATAACCACACACCATAAAATTCACCCTTCTAAGTGTATAATTCAGTGGCTTTTGTTTGTTTGTTTTTCCACAAAGCTACCATGAATTCTTCATGTGAATTTTCTTTCCAGTTATCCATGACCTCCGTGGCTAAGTTTTTCAACTAGTATCATTTCCCCTGATTATGATAAATCAAACTCTCCAGGTTTCAACATAGTTTCTCTTACAAAATCCACACACTTGAGACAGTATGTTGTGAGAAAAAGGAATTTGGAGACCAGGGTTGGGTCTAGACTCCAGACCACCACCCAGCCGTGTGGTCATGGGCGAGTCCGCTCCTGCCCTGGGCCTCCTGTTCCTCATTTCTGTAGAGTTCCTGAACCCTGGGTGAACTTAAGGATCATCTATGGATCCACTAGAGATTCTGACAGTCTTGAGTGTGCACCATATGAAATTGTTCCTATGCCACCCTTTCCGACTTACAGAATCAACCCAGGGCTGGGCTGGAGCGGGCTCCTACCAGTTTCTGAGAGCCGATTGTTCAAATTTTCTGGCATTTACTGAGCCAGTTGTTAGATACTACTAAAAAATGACATTATATAAAATAAATAAGTTATACTAAATAAAAAATAATCTAAATGCAACATGGTATCTTGGATTATATCTTGAAGCTGAAAGTGGACATCAGTGGAAAACCTGGTGAAATCCGTGTCTGTGGTTTAGTTGCTAGTAAGGAGCCAATGTTAACTTCTTAGATTTGACAAAGGTACCAGAGTGATGTAAGACACTAACATCAAGAGGAACTGGGTGAAGAAGGGCATGCAAGAACTCTGGACCACCTTTGCAGTTTGTCCATAAATCCAAAATTATTCTACTTTAAAAAGATAGTACTCAAACACCAGCCCTTCCTCGATATTTTATTACACATTACTCTTTTCTGTGTTCTTGAGGTTATTTGTGTCTCTAGTTATCTGTATGGTGGAAATACTCCATGATGATTTGCTGGTGCACATCTCTTCCCAACACCGTGTTCAGTGGTGTCATGTGAACTTGCAATCTGCCATGACAAAAGCATTTAAGGTACAGAAATAGGCAAATGCTGCAAATCAGCTCCTCCCCCCAAGAGCTGGTTGTTAAACAACTGCCAGCACAGCACAGTCCGACCTCATGTGTAAGGAGCATTAGCATTTTCTGATTGCCCAGGGGACAGTTGGCCTGCCTCTATCATTGACAGCCTTGATCGTTATGATTTCATTTAATAGAAGTGAAAATATTAAATTTCTATGTGGATTGGGTTAAGAATTTTCTAATTGTTGTGTAGCAAGGAGGAGAACATTTGTCCACGGTGGTTTTTGACAATTTTTTAAATATAGCATTTAGGAGCCCGTGA
This sequence comes from Eumetopias jubatus, assembly GCF_037043125.1. Lineage (NCBI taxonomy): Eukaryota > Metazoa > Chordata > Mammalia > Carnivora > Otariidae > Eumetopias > Eumetopias jubatus. Next base: position 10,751,352 of record NW_028274821.1, on the reverse strand, counting down.
CAGTACCATCCTAGCCCACAGAGAGGCGCTGTTCCCACACTTTTTTTTTTTTTTTTTTTGGTGCTACCCCAATAAAGTCAGAATATCCAAGGGACTTCAGCACCCCCTCTTCCTAAGTAGGTTTGCTCTACACACTAAACTACTAACAGTGATTGTCTCAGGAGCAAGTAGAATGAGGTGTGACTTCACATTCTTTGCTTTGTTTTGTATTTATTTGTGGCAGTTGTTTTACCTTTGTAACCAGAAAAAAAGTAAGAAATATATGAAAAATGAATTCTGAGGTTGTGAATTCCAGACCGCTGGCTCACCTTTTAAGTGAACTGCTGTCAGTGGGCTGATGAGTCATGGTTTGTGTATTTCAGGGTGTTGATCGTACCTGCAATCGGATGTCTTACTATTGCTCGGGCAATAACGATGTTCCCAGTTCGACCGCAGCCCCAAGGCCAGCCAGCAAAAAGGTACTGAGTGGGACAGTGTGAGGATAATTTGCTTGTGTCTTCTTGCTGTGATCGATAACAGACACCATCAAAGTGCTCTCCTACCTCGCTCCCCGCTCCACACGCGCACACACACACACACACACTTACTTTTGTAGCTCTGTCCCTTGTCGTTCGTTTTTTGACCAATTGATTCCTATTCAAGGGTTCTCCAGCTTACCATACATCCGAAGTCCCTGGAGGGCTTATTAAAACTGATGGCTGGACCCTACCCCCAGAGCTTCTGATTCAATAGCTCTGAAGTGGGGCCCGAGAATTTGCATTTCGGACAAGTTCCCAGGGGATGCTATCCAGGGATGACGGTTTGAGAACGCCTGCCTTAGTTTCTTTTTCAGTAGAAGGTGAGCTGGGGACAGTTCATCCTCAACTAAAGTGCATGGCAAAAATTAGGTATCATTTATTTCAGTAGTCTTATCAGGCGACATGAAAAGCTTTCCTCAAAATTCATTCTAGTCAGCTTTACTTAGGAGTTGAGAGACTGCGAGCTGCCCACCAGAACATCTGGTAATAACAAAATTCTTCAGGCATACTCACGGCCCGTGTGGTTTGAGGGGCGGGGGTGTCTCGCTTAAGTTTTTTCTCTGCCAGACACTCAAGGATTGCTCCATTAGAGTAGTGACTGAAGTTAAGGTCTTGAGTGTCTTTCAAGACCCTTATTAAAATGTAAATATGCTGATTGGAAGGATAACACAGGAAGCCATTTGCAACAGCTGACACAACAGGGAATGTTCATTAAACATGCCAGGAGGGAATGAGCCTCAGCTCAGCTTGCTTGGCTCCAAGGGAGGGAAAGATCAAGCGTGGGGGGGCCCTGCCAGGGCCTGAAGGTGCAGACTTCTCAGTAATCCGGGCACCGTATGTCTGGGGAGAGGTACAGGGAATTAATTTTAAAAGAAGTGAAAGAAGATAGGGCGAGGTGCTGAAAATAATTTTTCACTTACCCTAAAACTCAGCTTTGGGCTTTGCAGGGACTGGTTACATGTACCATTTGACCTTTTTAAAGCATGGTTTGCCTTCAGGCTCGCCTCCTTCAGGCAAGCAGTCATGTTTGGCTTTGCCATTGCCTTGTTTTGACTTTGTTCCTGGCCATCTCAATGACTAAAAGAGAATCATTTCATTTCAGAGGGAAGTTTAGACAGTGTGTTTCTTCAATAGCTCAGCAAAAAGGATTTAGCTGCTTGGCTCTCTTCGATAACCTCCAGAGCAAGGTGTTCTTGTAATAATGTTGCCTGGTAAGCAACATAAATTACTTTAAGAAGCAGCTTATCCTCCTCTAATCTCTAAGACTCTGGCAGTCAAACTGACCTATTTTCCAGAGGTTACCTTTGAAGCTAGTGGAGCGAATCTTTCCTACGCCGGCAAGATCCAGGTGTAGCTGACTTACATCATCTGCACACTTAGACCGCCTGCTAGATTAACATTCCGCGCCTCATGCCGCTCCCAGGTGGGTGAGCTGAGCAGCAAATGCTTTTCCATGTACTAAGATTATAAAGGTTTGACTCACCTGGCAGAAGGAAGGCGAACCTCCTGACATGCTGAAACACCTAAGCATTTTGCATTCATCACCATTAACCAGCTGAGGCTATAAATAGAAAGAGACCTGCACATAGATTTTCCATTTGTGTCCTTTTAGTATAGCTTAGTAACTCTCGAATTTTAATGTACATAAGACGGTAAATTGAGTTGCATGCATGCTGTACAGGGTGGGTACCTTGAAGATGTATCGAGGACAATCTTTGCTATAATCAATTTTTGTTTTAGGGGTTGAGTTTGAAACTTAACTGCCATATATGGCAATACCTTAGGTTGTGGTATTAGGATGTTCAAATAGTTTCAGCTCTCTTACCCACAGAACAATAAACAATTGGTTCATCTGTATTTATTCTAGGTTTTCTGGTCATCAGATTAATGAAATCCAGAGAAAATACCCAGACATCATTTTTGCCGTTAGTTAAGGTGGCCACCCATCTCTGTTTGCCCAGGACCAAGGGCTCCCTGGGATGCAGGACTTTTCTGTTTTCAGACCGAGGCAGTCTCAGGCAAACTGAGATGAATTGGTTGCCCTACCTTTAGTCTTGAGCCTCTTCCCCAGCAAAGCTCTTGTCAAGAGTATTAAGTAGCCACATAAACCCAGGAATGGGAAATGTACAAAAGATGCAAAAGTCACCATCTGCTACATTTGTTCTCAAGCAGTTGGATAACTTGAAGGGAAGTGTAGACATAAAGCAGAACTGAGGAACCTTCCAGCATCTGACCCTGGCACAGAGGGCGTTGAGAAGCTGTGAGTTCGGGCTGCTACCACTATCGAATGCAGAGGATCTGCTCATTAAGCCCAACCCATCATATTTCCCACAGTGCCATAGTGGTGTTATAAAAACAAAAATCATCGTATCTGGAAGGCAGTTTCGATATCACCAAGACATCAGTTCTCTAATTGCGGTCCCTGGACCAGCAGCTTGTCAACACCTGGGAACTTGTGTGAAATGTGAATTCTCAGGCCCTGCCCCGGATCTACCACATCCAAATCTGAATCTCTGGGGCGGACCCAGCAGTCTGTGTGTCTTCATAATCCCCCAGGGGATTCTGATGCACGTTCCATTTTGACCACCATTGCTACCAACCAGCAGATTTTACAGATGAGAAAATGGAGAGTACAGAGAGGAATGGCTTGCCCGAGGTCACACAGAGGGTTTGCAGCAGGGTCTGAGGGGAAAACAACGGTCCCAGTTGTGACTGCTACCCCAGAATGCAGAGTCACCCCCAGACGGAGGCCATTCCTTCAGACCTAGCTCTCTTACCTGATACCACCACCAACCTTCTCCGACCCACCTGGAAGGTCCTCCATCTCAAGTAGCCTTGGCATTGACTTTGCCATCCACCTGTGGTCTGGGATACCTGGGGTGCCCGTGTCAGGAACTAACAGTTGGTTCAAAAGAGAAGGGGTGTGGGTGTAGAAAGCACCCTCCGTCTCAGACTGGTTTTTGTCCTTGTCACCCAGCATTTCCACGAGGAGCTCGCCCTGCAGATGGTGGTCAGCACCGGGATGGTGAGAGAAACCGTCTTCAAGTACGCCTGGTTCTTCTTTGAGCTTCTGGTGAGATTCTTGCCTGTTTGTGTCTGCGCTCAGCAAGGCATGAGGCACGTTGCAGAAAGGCAGTGAGGTTGTCCCCCTCTTAGGAGCTGACGTTTTATCCCCCGAGTTGCTCCCACTGAAAACCTGGGACGGGCCCTTAAAATCCAACTCTGCCTCGCTCCTCGGCCCCGCTTCCACTCGTTCTTGTTCACGCTGCCTTGAAAACATACCTCCAGCCTCCGGCTTCTCCTCATCTTCCCTGCTCCCCACCTGGCGCTTCTTGTAATCACTTCCTCTTTCGCCCGCCTGCATTTCTTTTCGTTCTGGTCTGTCCATTCTGCACAGGGCTGCCGACCCTTTTAAAACAGATCATGTCAGTCTCCCCTGGAAAACTCTTCCGTGATTTCCGGTGTACCAGAAATAAAGCACAAATTTTATCACGGCCTGCAAAGCCCTTGTCTGATTATGTTTCCCTCTGTCTCTCACCTGAGCTCATACCATCCTGCCCCCTCCTGCGGCCGCGTTGGTCCCATTTTGGTTCTTGGAAGGTGCTGTGGACTTTCCAGCCTCAAATCCTTTCTCAAATTCTCTCTCCCCTCCCTACCTTCCATCCCCCCGTGCACACACATTTTGGGTTCTTCTCTTTGGGTTTTAGCTTAAATGTTACCACCCCTGAGAAGTCTTTCTGACCAGCTCACACTGTAATATATCTTCCTCTCTATTATTCTCCTCTTAAATACCCTGTTTACTTCGATTCCAGCAATTATTGCACTTTATACTTGCTTTTCTGTATTGCTTATTTCATTTCTAGGATTTGGGTCTATCTTCTTTATGATCATATCAGTAGCCCCAGCACACTATTGGGTACCAGACAAGCGCCCAACTGATATCTACTGGGAAGAAAAAATGAAATTTGTAAATTTGTTTACCCTACAACTTCTGTCTGATCTCTACCAGAAAAACAGAAGGCACAGCCATGTTCCTTCGTTTGAGAATGAAGACAGTAATACTAATACCCCTTTTGTAACTGATTATTGAAGTGAAAAGATTTTACTATAAAGCAACTAAGAATATCCATGTCATCAGGGCTGATAAATGGAGATGAATTTTGATGTGATGTTAAATGAAAAAGGTATACAAGTGTAGACACCGACTATAGTTAACCCATGAACAATGTGGGGATGAGGAGCGCCAGCCCAACCCCCGCACGTCTGACAATTCTCATGTAACTTTTGACTTCCCAGAAACGTAACTACTAATAGCCTATTATTGCCCAGAAGTCTTGCTGATAACATAAGCAGTCGATTAACACATATTTTGTATGTTATGTGTATTATATATTATATTCCTATGCTAAAGTGAGCGAAAAGAAAAGAAAATGTTAAGAAACCATGAAGAAAAGAAAATACATTTGTAAGGCTATACTATACTTATCCGAAAAAATCCGCACATAAGTGGACCTGTGCGGTTCAAACCCATGTTGTTCAAGAGTCAACTGTACATAAAAATGTACATACGAACAGTCCTGGGGATTAGGATTAGGAGTGCATTAGGATTTAGTGATCGAGTGAGCTTTATATTCACTAGGTTCTTTCCCCTGTGACGTTAAGTGAATAATTTTTTTTAAGAGAGAGATGGTAGGATTTCCACCATGAACTCTATTTATTTAAGTTCAAGCCTAAGGAAAAGGGAATACTACTGAACAATGGGGTACAGACAACAGGGGGTCAAAGGAAACAGAAATGAAAGTCACACTGCGGAGGAGATGGGAAGCGATGTGCAGTAGGGTTAAAAAGGAGTCAGGCCCACACCGCAAAAACATCCAGGATTCCAGTCTTTTAGTGTTTCACCGAGTTCCAACCACTAGCTTGAGAAAGTTCTTTTCAAAGCACAGTCTCAAATTCTTGCAACAGAATCACCAGGGGGAAGAAGGGGGCGCTTAGTAAAAATAAAGCAGATTTTATTTTAAAGCCCTCCCTAGCACTAGTGATTGCAGGGAGGAAGAGTGGAAGCCGGTGGTGTACATTATTAACCTGTCTTCCTGGGGGACTTCTAAGCTCACTGAAGATCCACTAGCCCACACCATCCCTGCCCTGTGAGGCCTCAGCAGAGCTAAGGGTCTATATATACACGGCCAGCGCCAGGATTTTCCATTCTAAAAGCCAACCTCATCCAGGTGGGTGCCTGCAGCCTATGAGTCTTGGAGCAATAACATTAGCAGTGAGACATGAGCTCTGTGCTCTGGCAGCGAGTGGACTGGCCTTAAAACTCTCCCTTGAGGTGTGAGAAGTATCAATACCAACACTCCATGCCCTGTACGTCTTTCTACTTCCTTAACCCACTCACTGTCAAGTTTCTCCGTAAAGAGGATTCACTTGGGTCATAATCCATCTGTAGACAATTCATACGAATAACCTTCATGATGCAATTGCATATGGCAGTCAAGTCCATTTGTCATATTGCAAATGAAAAGTCAAGAAGCAAAAAGTAAAATTGATATTGTAGAATCTCAATGAACAAAGTCCCAGAGGAGGGCACCTGGGTGGCTCAGTCGTTAAGCGTCCGCCTTCGGCTCAGGTCATGATCCCGGGGTCCTGGGATCGAGCCCCACATCGGGCCCCCTGCTCAGCAGGAAGCCTGCTTCTCCCTCTGCCCCCGCTTGTGTTCCCTCTCTCGCTGTGTCTTTCTCTGTCAAATAAATAAATAAATCTTTAAAAAAAAAAAAAGTCCCAGAGGAGAGCAGTATCCCAATTCAAAAATGTTTCTGTCATTTATTCACACACACGCACACATATGTATGTACACACTTCACCTGATCGTTCTTAGGTATTATTGAGTAGTTATATGAGAACAATTGTTTGACCACAGAACCAAACTTCTAGAATGATGGTTCTCAAGCTCAGCCCTGTGAGAGTTCCAGTAGCAGCTCTAAGGGCTCTTTCTTACGTCCTTGGAACCTCAGTAGAGAACTGTGTGATAAGTACCCTGAGGAGTTCTCCCCACTGCACACATAGGAGACCAAGGCTAAGGAGGGTTTGTCCAGCCCTCTCAGTCACCAAGGACAAGATGCTCAGGGCTCTAGTCCAGCTTCTGTTCTTCTGCCATTTGGCCTGTCCTTGGAAGCTCAAAGTTGCAAAACATTTCCTTAGCCTAAGCTATTAACAACATGCAAAACCTTTATATTCGGAAGTCAACTTTAATGCACCATTACTATGCTTATGCCATTCCCAGCCAGAATGAACTCAGCCTTTCGAGGCCTGAGTGGCTCCGCCTGGCATCCTGGAGCTCTGTCTTGAAGGAAAGTTTGCATTCTCTGCGAGTGCCCCAGTGACTCTGCCCTTCATATAATCCCAGTAACCACTGGCATCCCTGAGGAAGGAAAAATAATCACATCCAAAATGTATTGTGCATCGTACTATGTATGTACTGGGCACTGTTTTAAGCTTTATCTCATTTAATCCTCAAGCATCCTTGAGGCCAGAGTTTTCTATCATTCCCACACATGGATGGGGCTAGAGGAAATGTGGTGGCTCTAAGGAGGAATCTCCAGGTCTGCCAGAGGCTTTGGCTGCTTTACTGCCCTTAACCACAGGGAGCTAAGAACCATGGAAAAGGTGAAAATTACTTTTGATCTTGCCCCTTTATCTACTAGGACCCTGGGAGAGGAAGCAAATGCTAAAGCTGGTAGCTCTCCTTCTCTCTAGGAGTCCTTGATGATAAACAGATGAGGTAATTGAAAAGAAAACTCCTGCTGATCTGAGCATATGGAAGGGATTGGCCAATGGGCAGATCTCCCAAGACACTGGTGACCCAGGGCTCTGCATGTGGTAACCTAAGTGTGTCGGGGTCCTGGCAGGACACCGTTGGCATCACTCAGAAGGCTTGGCGGAAGAGCATTCATCAAAGGGGCGGTGCCAGGGTGAGCACAGGGGGCTGGTGGGGCACCCGGGGAGGAGTCTTTATCTACCCATTCCAGGTCTAGAGGAGCGAAGGTGGGGAACAGTGTAACTGGGATTTAGAGAAAGCTGAGGCAGAGCAGAGGATCCCCATGATAGGAGCTGGAGTCCTACAGAAACGTCCCCGCTGCCAGAAGCTTGCTGTGGCCCAGATGAGGGCAGCGGAGTGGACACATAACTCTGTGTCCTCTCCCCACACTGATCCCCTGCTGGTCCCTCCCCTTGGCCAACTCCAAGCAGAAGCCCAAGGACAAGGTGGCCTAAGAGATGGAGTCCGTAGAGATCAGCTTCCCAAGGTTCAGAGATTGACACAGAACACCAAGAAATGGATCTCGGCGCTAGGGTGGGGGCAGATGGAAAGTATTGGGGCCAGCCAGAACTTTGCACAGGAAACGGATCCCAGATCCAGATAGCGTGCACAGTGCTCTATGCATTGTTTGTGCATTTGCCTTACTGATGCTCAGGAAGTTGTTTAAAAACCAAAACAGTTTTTTGCCCCACGAAGCCTAAAGCGAGAGGACAACCTCCCTGGACTTAGCCGACAACCGGTGCCATTTGACACCCTTCAATTGTGTTAATGCCCAAGCGCTAATAAACAACTACTTTGGTATCAGAGCTGTTGAACTCAGGCCTTGGGCCAATTTCACACTTGCTAATGAATAAATCCCTGTGCTTCTAGAAACTGCTGAGCCAGACTTTGGGGACCCACAAGTAAATAGGTGACCTAGTTTACTCAGAATGTGAAGTTTTGCACCAACAGGTTCTTTAGAGGTACCCCTGCTGTGATGGGTCATGAGGGCCAATAGGGAGGAAAGAATTTTCCTGCCTCACCCCACCTACAAATAATATAGACCAAGCATCCACTAGTATTTATTTCTACTGGATGTTCTTCCCTGAAGAGCCAAAGGACACAGTAGCTGGTAAGTGACTTACAGTCTGGAAGGAGGCCATTGATTGGAAGTATGGTATTGTGAGAATTATTTGTTTGGTTGTAGGATGGCCAAGCTCAGCAGGCAGGAGCCGGATATAACAGTGAGTTCTAAAAGTCTGGTGCCAGGGTGAGTTCGCTGGAAGAAAAATCAGGATGGGGGCAGCTCAAAACAAAGAGGCCTTGTCTTCCCTAGGCCCTTTGTTAGGAACGTGGTGAGAGAGACCCTTTTGTCAGACAAAAATGGAGCCCAGGCCCCATCTCTCATCCTGACCCTCCCTCCCACCAAGTATGTGAGACTCCGTGAGGTACAGACTCATCTGAGTGTCCGGAACCAGGCCGGACTCTCCAGGGAAGAGAGTCCATGGTCCTTACACCGGGCTTCGGATGCTATGTTCTTAGGTCTTCTCTGAGCTGGCCATGGCGTTATCTGAAAACAGAAAACACATAAAGCCTGTCTGTTATTCTCTTCTTATTTTGCCTTCTCTTTGTGTTTTATCTCTGCTTGTCTCAATGCTAATGAAAATTACTGGCCCTGCATTCTTAGAACCAGGAATCTGCTGGTAGTGCATGAAAGTTCTCCCGTATGGTGACTTCAGTTCACATGATAGGAGCGGAGAGCATTTTTCCCATATAACTGGCTTTGTCCCCTCTTCTTCCAGCCCTGACCTAGGGAGTCATCTTCAGGCAAAAGTGGGCAGTTAACTCCTAGGTCCATTTCTTTTTGCAATGACTCTCTGACTAGGCTGGGCACATTCAATGAAAATGACCTCAGAGGGTGGGCACCCAACGTAAGAACTCCCAGTCTTGCCCATCAGAGTGTTCCTGATAGCTCTAAGGAACTTCTAACAAGGAGGAGACATGACCCCAGATGGTGTCAAGGGGCCTTGTATTACCCACGAATCTCCTGGTCTCAAGAAGAAGTCCAAAAACCAAAATGTGATCTTGATTTTAAATGGCGGTAAGCGTTGAGCTGGTGTCGTGTATTGTGTATTCTTAATACATGTCTTTTAAATATATAAATATATATTTTCAGTAGATATACAAAGCAAGATAGTCTTATTTGACTTCAAAACATAACTTCTCCTAGAGGCAATGTTCCAAATAGTGGTTAAGTTGCCAGCTAGCATAATATAGAATTGTTTCTGGAAACCTGTGCTCCCTGTTTCAACTTGAAACTCAAGAGGAGCGTTTGTCCCCTCCTTACTGTCATTTTGGGGACAGAAGTGACTTCAGTTCACATCAAAAACAGTATCCTGAACAGTTCCTTCTGTGGCACGTGTTGGCACCGTCGTCAAGCAGTGCCTGAATGGTGACAGGAGTCCAGTCCACGTCTGCCTTGCCGTGGGCGGTTGAGGAAAGGGGAGTCTTCTAACACTAAAGCTAAAGAACAAAGCTCCCTGGCTTTGTGAGCAGCAAGAAGGAAGCCCCCTGACTCGGGGTCAAGAAGAGGACATCCTTCCCACCTCCTGCCACCATGGTAACCCTCTGTGTGGCAAGAGCATTTTTTGTCCAGAGTCTTCTTGGGCAACCACCAGTGCAGATGAAGTGTTAGGAAGTCCACAGTTAATGAGCTTTTCTTCACGTCTTTCCCCCTTCTCCCCAGTGTACAAGCAGCTCACCAATTTCTGTGCTGACATTGCCCCCACCCCCTCCGTAGGTGAAAAGCATGGCGCAGTATGTACATAACATGGACAAACGGGACAATTTTCGGAGGACTCGTTTTTCTGACCGTTTCAAAGATGACATAACTACTATTGTTAATGTGGTCACCTCGGAGACTGCAGCCCTTTTAGTGAAACCTCAGAAGGTAACTGGGCCGTTATTCTTTATTTTCTAAATCTCTGACCTTGTGTGCCTGTTATTTCCGTAAGCAGAGAAAAAGAAGCATCCTCTTAAGCCAGTAATTTAAATGTAACTAAATAAACATGACACCTAAGTGCAGTTATTACACTGGATGGGACTCTGGGGTGGGGCTGGGGGATTGTCAATGTAGATGCAAGAGGGAGTATTCTTGTTCTTAGAAAATACATCTTGACGTATTACGTATGGGGTAATGGGCGTGATTTTTGCAACCTACTCTCACCGTCAATGCCTCTGAAAAAAAATTGTTCTATACAGAGAGAGCATGATAGAGCTAATGTAGCCAAATGTGAAGTGTTGATAAATCTGGTCAAAGGGCATGTAGGAGTTCTGTGTACTATTCTGGCACCTTTTCTGTATTTGAAATTACATCAAAATAGAAAGTTGCAAAATGAAAAAAATGAACCAGAATAATTTTAGAAGGCAACTATAAAATGTGAGGCAGCAGTGGTCATTATTAATACCTTTACCATTGTTAAGAATGTGTAGAGTACCCAGTGCTCGTGAGGTTCCGTTTGGTTATTTCTCGTGGCAAACTGTCTCAATGAAGCAGTTGTCTGCATTTTGGCAGGCATGGAAAAGGACATGCAGTGAGGTTGATAGATTTTCCAAAAGCCTTGTGGCTAGCAGCAAAGCCAGGACTGAAGATTCCAAGCCCAGAATGTTCAGACAGTTATGTAAGCTGCCCAGGAGTGGTCCCTCTGCAGGATCCTGGGGCAGGCGGACTTGCCACTCAGAGATACTGTGGAAGCTTCTCTGTTAGGTCTCTCTCCATCCCAGGGGCTGTTCAGCTTGGCCTGAATTTGCAAACGGCACATCAGAACAAAAGGAAAATATTCTTAAATCGTATTTTCAATAGAGGCAGAGAAAAGTGATTTTCAGTAGAGGCAGAGAAAAGTGATTTATCATTCTGAGAATGAAGGACATAAATATGAAAAAGTGAATCTCCAGGTGCTCTGAAGTCCTGTAAAATGTCCCATAAATACGAGCACCGAGAGGTGACCAAAACCAAAGCTCTTGCCTCAGTTCATGCAAGAGTTCCCTCTACCATGTGTAACTCTGACCTCTCTTAGGCTGGGAATGCTGCCTAACTGGAGGGAAAAGAATTTCTTACGTAACAACCAATTCTTGTATCCTGATGAGATTTTCTCAACAGTCCTTATAAATTAAGAATCTGCCTCACTGAAGATAGTGGGTACATTTCATGTTAGTTTTGCCAAAACAGTAGTTACCAGAATCAAATAAGTTATGGTAGAAACATATGAAAAAAATATGAGATAGCCATTAAAAACAAGTTTTGAAGAAATGCTTAAAATGTGGGAAGATGTTCATAGTATAATGTTGAATGAAAAAATTCGAGGCCCAACATCGTGTATAGAGAACGAGCTCAATTATATATGTATACATGTGCACATAGGGGAAAAAAAGACTGAAGGAAATGTACCTAAATATTAACCATAAATGAAGGATTGCTTGATTCAACCCAACACTCATGACACCTGCTAAGGGCTCACTTGTATTTGCTGCAGTTTGCAGGGTCACCAGCTTTGCTCCCTGTCTCCCCCAGGGACACTGGCTGAAATAATAGGGATCTGTCTGTCTGGGCTTTCCCACCAGGGACCTGGTTGTTCCTGATCAGGGTTTACCACAAAATGATTCGGGTGTTGGTTTGTTTTTAAGGAAAATGAACAGGCAGAGAAGATGAACATCAGCCTGGCTTTTTTCTTGTATGACCTTCTCTCACTCATGGATCGTGGCTTCGTATTTAACCTCATCAAACATTATTGTAACCAGGTGAGCATCCCGCAGACATGCCTGTGTTGTTCCTGGATCCTTCTCCTCCAGTGTCATGCTCATTGCCATGGTATGCTGTCATGCTCATTGCCAAGTTAGCTTAACTCCTGTACATTCTGGGTTTTGTGATCATTTGTTTTATGTCATTTGTCTTCTGCTGTGGACATCACTAGACACCCTGGTTCGCATGGATTCCTGGAGCATTTGCCAACCCAGCGCAGAAAGGTCCAACAAGTTAAATGTGGGAGAACTGAGAGGTGTCAGTGCTCTGGTCGTCTTCACTGGAACAGTTAACAGAAATCACGTGACGGTCACATTCGGTCTCAGACCAGGTCTAGAATTCAACGTATGAGGTCTCTTTTCACATACTAGGGCAATTAATTAAAATGTGCTTGTGGAATTCGGACGTTCAAGAACCCTGATAGAATCGGCCAAAGAGGCCGCCTCACCGAGCACAAAGCAAATATTTAGAATCCAAGAGCGTCTTAGCAGTTCCGCCACCTCAGATTGTTAAGTAGGGTCCTTCCCTCTTCCTGCTCCAGGTGTCACTGCCATGTCACCGCTACCCACCGGCACCGTTACCACCTCCGACTCTCACTGCCACCCCCCAACCCCCTGCACTGTCGCCGGCACTGTCACCACGGCTGGCTCCTTCCTGCGAACCAGGCACTGGGCTGAACGTTTTCTAGAAGTAGTATCTTTAATCCTTGCAAGGTGTCTTCTACCTTTTGCAAATGATGAGGTTGAGGTTTAGAAGAGTCACGTAACTTGTCCAGGTTGGAAAGAGCCACATCTCCCTAACCCTGGGGTGCGGTGGATTAATCACTTTCTTCTATTAGGCCTGGCTCTCCGTGGTTAATCTCTTAGTGACCCTAAGTAATTCATTTACCTTTTCTGGGTCTCATTTCCTCATTTGTAATAGAAAAGGAACTCCCCCCTTCCCCCCCTGCCAAAAAAGACCACGACTCTTCTAAAGGGACTCCTAATAAAGAAACCGACCTGTAAAAAGAGAAACCTAAGGAAACCTCAGAATTCCCAGAACACCAACATCTTGAGTGCCCTGACCTCCTGACCCTGCGTGGATCTTGATTCCACCAGAATGCAGGGGTGGAGGACTATGCCTTTCCTCTTGGCCTTTCCTCTGTGCAGTCCCTCTTACGTGTTGAGGATTATAGGTCATCAGATGAATTGCAAATAAAAGTTAATATTTTTTTTCAAAACAGGTCATTGGATGAGTTGCAAATATTAGTTGGTCCGTTTTTCAAGAGTTAAAATAGGATATATAGAAAGGAGACCCTGAGCACCATGGGAGGCCCGTGGGTTAGCTGCTTTTAAAGAAAAAAATGAATCGTGACAGTAAGGCAGACTTTTATTCGGGACCATCGAGATAAGTGTGGGGGCTGTTGCAGTGGGATTTTACAATACGGGAGATTGGGCTCAACTATACATACGAGGAAAAGTGGGAACTTACAGCCAGGGAGCGGGGTGGGGGGATTAGTGGAGGAAAAATTCGTAAGTAGAAGCCTCAGAAGAGAGGAGGATTCTGGCTGAACCAACCTAACAGGATTCTTACTGAAGACAGGCCAGGGGTGACCAGAAACCCCCCAGGGGGCTGGTGAGGGATGAGGAATTGGGCAGATATCAAGGTGACGGTCAGACAGCAAGGCTGGGTGGGCGTGGGGGGACCCTGGCTAAACGGATGGAGCGGGATCCTTGCTAAAAATCGAGCTCTTGAGGACATGCTCAAGGGTGGGCCTATTTGAAAAGCAGCTCAGAGGAGCCTGGCTCGCATTCGGTGAGGGAGAGACTCTTCATCACACATGGGTACCTTTCATTACCACAAAACCAACAAGGCAGTCCAAAGGAGATGTCTACCTGCCCTGCGGAGGCCCTTTATAATTTCCTCTTTCGTTTTCCTTTCTTCTCTCTTTCTCTCTCTCTGTTTTCAAAATCTTTTCCTTTTCTTTTCGTTAGGGTTGCCTCTCATTTACCCTCTCTTTCGTCCTCTTTTGTGTCTCGGCTTCCAGAGAGCCTCGGACTTGGAATCTGGAGACCTGTGTTCTAGTCCCAGTGATGCCATTCAACTCCTCTGTGATTTGGGCAGCTTTATATTGCCATCAGCAGCTCCCTCGTCTGCCAGAAGCCAGAGTTGGATTAGATTTATTCAGGCTTTGACGTTTTGATTCTGTGCTCTGTTGGCCAGTGACGTCTGTGGGTATTGCTCAGCACAGTTAGTGTAGTACTCAGACCTACGGTGATCACGTCCCGTAATCAAGGGTGATTCAATCCATTGATCCCAGCTATATAGATAGAGTATGGGCATCAAAGCTGAGGCAAGTTATATTCTTCCAAAGTCCTCTGATTTTATCATTTTTGCATACCCTCATTCAAGCACCCCATCGTATTTTCCACCATTTATAGACCTTGTGACGATGGGTATGATCTCAGCCTTTTTTTAAATAGTCACTAACAATAGACACATCTAGCCTTTCAGTTGCTTGATGTCGCTTTCATCGTGCCACTAAGGTAACACCCATCCCTTGGGGAGTGGCCCCTGAGGCCACCACCAAAGGGTCCTGACCTTTGGGGAGGATGTTTCCAGAACTGCACCTTATTCTCTTCTAAACATCACCAAAATTATTTTGGGGAAATTTCCGTCTTTAATGAAGTCTCAAGGGACCTATTGAAGATACCTTCTTTCAAGAACAAAATCTTATGCTTTCACATTCTGACTGGTTTGACCCAGCAGCTCCTGGTGAGTGACCATTAAGTGAGGGGCATATGATCGGGTTCTAATCAGTTCAGTTTGCTGGTGCCTCCGTCGGTCCAAAGTCAGCCAGCAAGACACACTGACAAAGAGCATCGGTTCTGGTAACTGTTCTTACCCAAAAGTCATGTTTTATTTTTTACATAGTATGTAACTACAACTGGTGGATCCTGTAGGCAGAATGACCCACAGCACAAGGGCTTCTCCTAAGATGGCTGAAAATGTGTTGCTCATTTAAGTTATGTCCTTTATAAAACTGCTCTCAGAGTCCAGAAGAGGAGGCAGGTCCGTTCACAAGGATGAGATGCTGGGGCGTGAGGGTGTTGATGATGATGTATTGAGAGTCTCAAGGTCCCTCATGGCCCCCTTTCCTTACTTTGCCTTAAAAGAAGGTGCCTCTGAGTCGGAGCCCATAGAGTCTGGGTCTTCAGCTGTCACCTCACCTGAGGGAAGCAAATGATCTCTTCCATTTTGTCACTGTTTTCAGCATTTCATTGCTTATCCTGTGGTTTTTGTTTTAATTTTTTTAATTGAAGTCAAATTAACATACGGTATTATATTAGTTTCAGGTATACAACGTATTGGTTCAACAATTCTATACATTACGCAGTGCTCACACAAATGTAATCTTCACAGTCACCATCCGGGGTTACTACCATATTGTTGACCGTCCTCCCTGTGCTGCAGTTTTCATGGTTAGGTTGTTTAAGGAGAGACTTTTCCTCATAACTCTTCCAGCTTTCTCTTGCTTTCTCCTCCACTTCCTACTCTCTTACTTTGGGGCAAGCTGCAGCTTTTTTGCAGGGACTACATACTTCCCTCAGTAATGCGATGCCTTTATCTAAGGGAACTGGTCTGAGAACTCCCCATCGGGGCCTTTAATTAGAAACTACAAAAGAACAGTTGTGGTGTTAGAGTCACCCAGTCATATTCCATTAGTTTTGTGTGGCCCCGTATGGGGTCAGCTCCTTTCATTTAGCTTCTCAGACACAGTGGGGTTTTTGTGAAATTTATGATATTATGTTACACTGAAGACATACCTCCAGATTATTTGCAACGCCGGTTTGCCACAGTGTTGTAGATGTGACAAGGGTGGGGGTTGGTTCAAGAATCCACATTGTGGACACCTGTTAGGCTAGAGTTATTAAGGGGAACGGTAATGTGTGACAACTCATTGGGCCTCCCTTTAATACTCCCTTTCCATCCGTTGCTGTGCCCCTTAATTTTTATTAAATTGATTGTCTTAATCGAGAGAAAGGAGGTTTTTGTATCTGCCAGCTTCAACTCCATTTACCTTATAATAAACACATCTTTCCTGTTTTCATTTTTCTTCCCAGCTGTCGGCCAAGCTCACCAACCTTCTGACGCTCATTTCCATGAGGCTGGAGTTTCTGAGAATCCTGTGCAGCCACGAGCATTACCTCAATCTGAACCTCTTCTTTATGAATGCTGATACTGCTCCAGCGTCCCCTTGTCCTTCCATCTCTTCCCAGGTGACCAGCTACTGAAAGACTTCCTCAAGCTCTTTGACTTAATTAGTTGAGTCGTTTATTACTATAAAGGTTGGTCTTATTAGTTAAAAGACAAATCAAACTATTCACACTGGATCAGTTGATCCAGATACACGCAAGTATGGTCCCCGAGGTTGCGCCATCTAACTGATCATTTACGAGGTACGCGATTGGTTTCTTCCTAGGCTCAAGGGTCCCTGCTGAGGCCAGGAAGAGCGAGGAATCCATACGCATTATCAGAATTTAGAAAATCATAAATAAGTCACATAACTTCCTCTGTCTGGCATTAATCATCTTGCCATATTAGGTGGACCATCTTCTTTGCTCACTTTCCTTTTCCTGAACCCCAGAACCATTTGCATATGAAACTACATATTCCTTTATATTAAATCCAAAATGATCTACTAGTGGTTTTCAACACTGGTATTACATCTTTGAGCTATCCTAGAACTTTCTATTAATACTGTTATAAAATGGAGTTGGGTGCAAGATGAGTCCATCTTGAATTATGCTCCAGATAATTTAGTTCTTGAAGCACTAAAAAGACCTTGTCATAAACGAATGCAACAGTCTCTTTTATAGAGACTGTATTTCTAATGAGTCTTGTTCTTTATCTGCCACACACACACACACACACACACACACACACACACAACACTTGTATACTTAGAGGCAAGACTTGGACTGACGTGGCTAATCTTTTTTTGTAACAAGGTTCAGCGGGCCCCAGATTCTAGAGGTATTATGCAAATACAGAATTCCAGAGTCAAACAAGTTTTGGAAGCCCTGTGTTAACCGGTTTGTTTGCATTAGGCCACCCAAGAATCCCTAACTTGTTAGTATAAATTGTAAATACCCAAGGGGTGGAGGAGAAAAGTATTTAATAACCACTGATTCCCAGTGATTTCACTATTGGAAACCTTTTTATTTTCCTGCACAGATTTCTCAAGGGACTCCTGCCCTCTAGAAAAACTTTAAGGAAATGCTGTTTTACAATCCCATTCCATTTATAGGTGACAAAGCAGTAGCTCAGGGCAGCAAGCAAGATTTCTCAATATTAGGTTCTATTTTTGTTGCATGTTCCTTAATACTATACAAAGGTGAAGGTTTGTCTTACTAATTAAAAGAAAAAAAAACTTAGCCACTTATGCCAAGTGGCAGGAGCCAGCTGTCAGCCACATGACCATCTCCTTGTGCACTGGGGAGGATCGGACTTACAGCATCAATTCCAAACGGGCTAACTTTGTCCTGAGTCTTCTGCCCTATTTCCCTTCTGACTACCCCAGGGAGTTAGCAACCCCGGGGCCGAGGCCTAGCCTCGGATTTCCAGAGACGCTTTCGATTCCTTTAGTGCAATGTAAAGTGTGCCCCCGAGATAACACAGCAATTATCTAGGACTGGCAAGTCTCACAATCCCCGCCCTGACTCCCCTGCTAGTTCCAGCCAGCAGAATCCGGGCAGTATGCAGAAGCTGTACGCAGAAGTGTAGCTGAGGAGACAGGGGCCTCAAATCAAGGAGGCACTTTGTAGGAGAGGCGTTCCCTGCTCAAAGCCCCAGCATGGGACACAGTGCCCATTTCCCTAGGTTTCCCGATCCACATGATATCCTTGGACTTTCATCTTTGCTTCTGATCTGGGGTGGGGACTGAGTCCTTTTGTGAAAGACTCTGAGGGCTCTGTTTTTATCTTTCCCAGCTGACAGTTCTCTGTCTGCGGGAATGGGAAAGCAAAGTGACCACCGGAAGTACAGCTCCCACCTGGGGACTCTCCCTGGGAAGTGCTTGCAAAGCCTCCCTCCAGGCAGCCCAGGCTCCTTAAACACTGGCCGTTGTGATTTGAATTCCCGGTTCTTGTTCCTTATGGAACTGCTCCTTGCATTTCTTTCTTTCTTTCTTTCTTTCTTTTAACAACATCTCAGTTTATTTTTTTATTTTAATTTTTTTTTAACTTACATCCTTGCATTTCTGTAGAACTCGAGCTCCTGCTCCAGTTTCCAGGACCAGAAGGTTGCCAGCATGTTCGATCTGACCCCGGAATACCGTCAGCAGCACTTCCTCACTGGACTTCTCTTTACTGAACTGGCTGCTGCCCTGGATGCCGAAGGAGAAGGGTAGGTGTCTGACATGTAAACTGGAATGCAAAGCAGAAACAACAACAACAACAACAAAAGCCAAAAAAAAAAAAAAAAAACCCCACAAAACCCAAAAGCTCCTTACTAAAGTTTGCGATCCAGCCTCTCCTACTTGGCAAAAAAATCTCTACCATTCACCAGCTCTGAAGAGTGGAAGTATCCATGTGTTGAGAAAAAGGTGCTCATGGGAATGTGGAAAGGCATGAGGGACAGAGAGAAACCCTCATAAAATGGCTTTTTTTCCAGCCACTTATTCATTGAGAAGGATTTCCCATTTCTACTACAACAGGCTTCCCAGGGATGCTCTGATTAGTGAACTTGGTAACAAAGCCATTTATAAGATATGCCCCAGGTGTGATCTGTGTACACACAGGGGAAGCAGCGAGATGCTGCTTGGCTTCATGTTGACCAAGGAAGTGGCCACTGATGGGAAGGCAGTCACCCAGTGTGCAGATTAGGTTTCTTGCAGGGAGACCTTCCCAGATTGAAAGAGATGCCCGGGGTCCAGGGCTTATAAATCCTTTCACCTTTTATAAGCCTGATCACCCAGGGGCTTGTGGCAGGATCTAGTCTTGAAGTCAGTGGACAGGGATGGAGATGGACCCACCCCTTCTTTCCTTCTCTCCCTGTGCTCCCTGAGCCATAGGATTAGAAAACCACCATCTGCCCAATTGGATGGAAGGAGACGATGCCTTCCAAAATATTATACATTCCATTCAACACTTACCGAATGCCTACCATGGGGCAGACACAGACACAGTTGGGAGTATATCAGAGATACATCAGTGCACAAAACAGACAAAAGTCCCTGCCCCCATAGAACTCACCACTCAGGGACCCAGATCCAGAGATCGTTAGGATTGGAAGATAATTCAAGCTTAGCCTTTTTGGTGTTTGGGTTAGGCACGAAGAATGGAAGGAACTTGCCCAAAGTTACATAGCAGAACACATCCAGAGCCATGGTCTCCAGAGTCCTTTCCTGGGGTAAACCCTCCAGTACCACACCATCGCCCTCCCTGGAAAACCTCTACCTACGACTCCTCTGTTTTTCCTTGCTCTGCTAAAAAAGTTTCTGGACTAAAGTATGCTGATTAGTGGTAGCATTGCTATATGTTTACAGATTTTTGTCTAATTGGAAGTTTTCAAATTTTCTCTAAGTGCTTATAATTTAGTGAAGGAAACAATGATAGAAGCACCTTCAGCTTATGTTAACTGCAGTCACAAAAGTATCCTAAGCGCTTTGACCATACTGATGTTGGCCATGTGAATGTCTGTCTCTGCCTCCCAGGAAGTCAGTGTGGGAAACGGAATGTTCTTCCAGAAATTCAGGTCCTGAATGCATCCTTAGAGAGCTTCAATCTCCTCTTCTCTCAATCCTAACTATACTCCTCTCAAGTTTCTCAGTAGAACTTTCTACGCTATAACTAACATAAATTTCCACAGCAACACAAAGTGCCGTGATCCATAGGTACTGAGAATGAGGTTTGAGCACAACAAAATCGCCTTCATGTGCAAACACACACACACACGTTTTTCCTTAATTTTCCTTTGCTAGCAGTGATCCACGTGACATCTGAAAGTACTCTTTAGTATTTACATTAGCAGAAGTTTCTAATTTCCATTTCCCTTCTGCTGAGATGTCAAGGGCAACAGCCCTGACATCTGTTTTGATTCCTCATAAAATTGTTGCTGTTATTTTACTAGCAACAGAGTAGAGTATGTTCAGAGGTCATCATGTAATTTTCAGTCAGGTGGGTACGTTCTTCAAACACACACACGCACACACGCACGTTCTTCAAACACACACACACACACACGCACACACGGTACCTTTTCTACCCCCCAGAGGGTAACTAATTAAGAGTGTCTCTCCTTTGGCAACACAATAATCCCTGATTTCTGGGTTGTCAGTTACCCCTCTGGAAAGTCATCAGAAGTATTGTCACATACTTATTAGTAACTTTACCATGTGGGCTAAAACCTCAGAAAAATCTCCTTTAACAATACTTCCTCATCATCAGTACTTCCTTTTGCTGCCAATACAATTAATAGACTCACCAACACCTGCCCATCTGAAGGACAAGGGCCAGTGGGCATGTCTCAGTAGCTGGACTTCTGAAAGGAGCCACAGCTCCAGTTTCTAAGGGTCTCCCTAGAACCCCCTTACCTGGGGATGTCCATAAATGCCCACACATCATTAAATCCCTAGTGTTTTTCAAGCACGTGGAAATTATCTAGCATCTCTTTGTTATGCTACCAAATGGTTAAAGACTTAATTCCAATCCTTCACATGCTCTTCCAGAAAATAGATGGGAGAGGACCCTTTCCAACTCATTCCATGAGGCCAGCATTACCCAGATACTAAAAGCAGATAAAAGACATCACAAGAAAACCGCACACTAATGTGACTGCAGATATAAATATCCTCAACAAAATACTGGAAAACTGAATTAACAACATATAAAAGGGATTATATGCTCGCTGTAGCTACATAGATTTATCCTAGGAATGCAAGATTGGTTTAACATCTGAAAATCGATTGATATGATACACCCTATGCATAGAATAAAGAATGAAACACATTCAGTCATCTCAATAGATGAAGAAAAAGCTTTTGCCAAAATCTAATACCCTTTCTTGAAAAAACACTCAATAAATCCTATAGAAATAGAAGAGCAGCTCCTCAACCTGAGAAAGGGCATCTGTGAAAAACCCACAGCTAACATTGTACTTATCAGTCAAAGACTGATTGCTTTCCTTCCAAGACCAGGAACAAGATAAGATCATCCACTCGTGCTACTGCTATTTTATTCGTCATTGTACTGGAAGCCCTACCCAGAGCAAGTAGGCAAGAAAATGAAGTAAAGGCACCCATATTGGGAAGGAAGAAGTATAACTATCTCTGTTCACAGATGACATGATTTGTTTTTAGAGAGTCCTATGGAACCCACTAAAAACCTATTAAAGATAATAAATGTGTTCAGCAAGGTTGCAAGGTACAAGATCAATATGCAAAAATCAATTATATTTCCATATCCACATGAACAATGTGGAATGAAATTAAGAAAACAACTCCATTTAAAATAGCATCAAAAAGTAATAAAAATCATAGGACTAAATTTTTTAGCAAAGGAAGTATAAGACTTGCACACCAAAAACTATAAAATACTTTAGAAATAAAAAGATCTAAACAAGTGGAGATTCATGACATATTCATGGATCTTAATACTACTAAGATGGCAATACTCCCCAAGTTGATCTACAAAGTCAGTGCAACTCCTCTCAAAATTCCAGCTGGATTCTTTGCCGATATTGACAAGCTGACCCTAAGATTCATATGAAAATTCAAGGGACCCAATATAGCCAAAACAGTCTTAAAAAAGAACACAATTGGAGGGCTCACATTTCCTGATTTCAAAATCTACTACAAAGCAATAGTAGTGGTTCTGCCATAAAGATAGACATATCGATCAATGCAGTTGAATTAAGAGTCCAGAAATAAATCTTCACATTTATAGTCAATTGACTTTTGACAAGGGCACCAACACAATTCAAGGGGGAAAGAGTAATGTGTTCAACACATGGCGCTGGGGCAACAACTGGCTATCACATGGACAAGAATCAAGTTGGGTCCCTATCTCATACCATGTGCAGAAGTTAACTCAAAATGATCAAAGACCTCGATGTAAGTGCTGAAACTGTGAAACTCTTAGATGAAATCATAGAGATAATCTTCATGAAATAGGATCAAGCAATGGCTTCTTAGATCTGATGCCAGAAGTAGGCACAAGGAAAGAAAAAAAAAAGTAGCTAAGTTAGACTTCTTGAAAGTGAGAACTTCTGTGGTATGTAGGATATCATCAAGAAAATGAAAAGACAAGGCACAGAATGGGAGAAAATATCTGCAAATCATAGATCTAATAAGGGATTTGTGCCCATTATATAATTTTGTAAAGATTTATTTTTTTTTATTTTAGAGAGAGAGAGCGCGCGTGCACATGTGGGGAAGGGGCAGAGGGAGAGAGAGAGAATCCCAAGCAGACTCCCCACTGAGTGCGGGAGCCTGACACGGGGCTTGATCTCATGACCTATGAGATCATGACCTGAGCTGAAATTATGAGTCAGAGGCTTAACTGACTGAACCTCCCAGGCTACCCCCTCTATTTATAATATTTAAATCTTACAACAATAACAAAAAGACAAGTAACTCAATTTTTTAATAGACAAGGGTCAGAATAGACATTTCTCCAAGGAGAGATGACCAATAAGCACATGAAAAAAGTACTCAACCACATTAACCATCAGGGAAATGCGTATCAAAACCAGGTAAATACCCCTTCTCGCTTAGTTCTTCAGGCAACTGTAACAAAAACACCATAGCCTAGGTGGCTTATAAACAACAGAAATTTATTTCTCATAGTTCTGGATGCTAGGAAGTCCAGGATCAAGGTGCTGGCAGATCCAGTGTCTGATGAGGACCCACTTCCTAGTTCATAGATGGTCATCTTCTTGCTGTGTTCCCTCATGGCTGAAGGCAGGAGAGCTCTCTGGGGTCTCTCATAAGGGCATTCGTCCCATGCATGAGGGCTCCACCCTCATGACCTGATTCCCTCCCAAAGGCTTCTGCTCCTAATACCACCACACTAGGAATTAGGTTTAAACATATGAATTTTGAGAGGACACAAACATTCAGTCCATAGCACCTTCATACCCACTAGGATGGCCATAATAAAAAGATAAATACTAACTAGTGTTGGCAGAGAGAAAATGGAAACTTTTCCCCCGGGGTCGGGGGGATGTAAAATGGTGTATCCATTGTTGAAAACAGTTTGGTGGTGGGGCGCCTGGGTGGCTCAGTTGGTTAAGCACTGGACTTCAGCTCAGGTCATGATCTCAGGGTCCTGGGATTGAGCCTCTGGGCAGGCTCCACACTCAGTGAGGAATCTGCTTGTCCTTACCACTCTCTCTCTGCCCCTCCTCCTGCTCATGCTTTCTCTCTCTCTCTTGCAAATAAATAAAATCTTAAAAGGAAAACATTCTGATGGTTCCTCTAAAGGTTAAATACGGAGTTACCACAAAATCCAGTAATTCTACTCTGAGGTATGAAGTAGATTTCATATCCAAGAGAAGTAAACTTATATCCATACAAAAGCTTATACACAAATATCCAAAGCAACATTAATAATTCATAATAGCCAAAAAGTGGAAATAATCCAGATATCCATCAACTGATGAATGGGTTATTAAAATGTGATCTGGGGCTCCTGGGTGGTTCAGTTGGTTAGGCATCTGACTCTTGATTTTGGCTCAGGTCATGATCTCGAGCCCTATGTCAGGCTCCATGCTGAGCGTGGAGTCTACTTAAGATTCTCTCCTCCTTCCTCTCCCTTTGCCCCTCTCCCTTTGCCCCTCTCCCC
The DNA here is from genome assembly GCF_037043125.1 of Eumetopias jubatus. NCBI lineage: Eukaryota > Metazoa > Chordata > Mammalia > Carnivora > Otariidae > Eumetopias > Eumetopias jubatus. The sequence continues at coordinate 10,727,415 of NW_028274821.1, read as the reverse complement.
TACCTCAAACCCCCCTACCTCAAAATAAAATCTATCTGCACAATGGAATATTACTCAACAATAAAAAGGAATGAAGTACCAAATACTACAATATGTTGGACTTTGAAACATCAAACCCAGGACCAGAACACAGGCAGTCTGTTTCTGGATTCTAGACACTTCTACCCTCTTTTATTTGGTTTTCACATGTCACCCCAATGATCAGGAGCATTCTGATTCCTCCTTATTGTTTAAGAGCATTTTGGCTGATCTCCCTTGACCATAACCTCTAGCTTTCTGTGTTGTGCCAATAGGATCAGCAAAGTGCAAAGGAAAGCGGTCAGTGCCATCCACAGCCTTCTGAGCTCTCACGACCTGGACCCGCGCTGTGTCAAACCGGAAGTGAAGGTCAAAATCGCTGCCCTCTACCTGCCTTTGGTTGGCATCATTTTGGATGCTTTGCCACAACTCTATGACTTTACAGGTAATGATGCCTCCATGTCCTTCCTTGGATTGTTGGGGGCCCCTGCCAAGGGAATGAAGTTTCTGCTCTTAGCTCTAGTGCTGATATGTTTGTGTGAGCAGGTTTCCACACCGGTGCTCTCCAGACGTGTTTCATATAAGTCCCAATAAGTTTGGGGGGTTTCGGGGGTTTGGTTGTTTTTCTTTTTTTGGTCCCAATAAGGTTTTGGTTTGTTTGTTTTGTAAAGGACCGTAGTCATGTGTGTGTGTTTTAAAATATTTTTTATTTTAATTCAATTAATTAACGTATAATGTATTATTGGTTTCAGAGCGACAGGTCTGTGATTCATCACTCTTATATAACACCCAGTGCTCATTCCATCACCTGCCATCCTTAATGTCCATCACCCGGTTGACCCATCCCTCCAACCCACCTCCCCTCCAGCAACCCTCAGTTTGTTTCCTAAGAGTCTCTTATGGTTTTTCATTCAGAAATCACTTGTTCATTCATTCACTCATCTGCTGGTATATGATGAACTTTATAGACCATACATCACAAAGGATGAAATACTAACAGAATTACTCCCATAGGAGATCACCACTCTAAGGCATTGAAATAAAGGTGTTTCTTCTCTTTTCTCTTATGAATGGCTTAGGAAAGAAGCAGACTCAGATGACCCTAAACAATTGTTCCATATCATGGTGTCGGGGTGCCTGGGTGGCTCAATTGGTTAAGCATCTAACTCTTGATTTTGGCTCAGGTCATGATCTCAGGATCATGAGAGTGAGCCCTGCACCGGGCTCTGCGCTGAGTGTGGAGCCTGCTTGGGATTCTCTCTCTCCTCCTTCTGCCCCTCCCAACTCTAACTCTTTCCCTCTGTCTCTGTCTCTTTCAAAAAAATCACGGTAATCATGGTGTCTTCAATATTAGGAAATTCTTCCATGGCAATGGAATTTTGCCTTTGGCCCTAAGAGGCTGATTCTGGGGTTGGAAGTCCGTATCTCTCATTTTTCAGCAAGAGGACAAGATAAATTGTCTTACAGGAGTTTGTGGACCTCCTGAGTTTATTTACATATTACGGTGTGGATTAGGGAATGTAGATGAACAGAAAATGGGCAAGGGATGTACAGAAGCAAGCTTGGCCCAGAGGGTAAGCGTTCTCTGGTAGTGCCTGACTGGAGTCCAGATTGAGAATACAGCTGTCTTCAAGATTTAATGATATAATCCAGAGCACAGCAGATGACCTGTAGACCATTGCCAGAATTTTGCCGAAAGTTTCTAGAAAGTTCCATGTAAAGACCTATGACTCATTTGTTCCCAAAGCAGGGAACTGCTTTAGCACACATTCTCCTAAGCTTCCTTGTTGATGAGAATTTTCCCAGTCAGTCACTTTAGATCAAAGCTTTTCAGCGCTTGACCTCCAAGGCTCTTAAATCTCAATGGTTCCTTAATGTATGGCACTGACCTTTATAGTTGTGATGTAGCTGACAAAAGGGAAAACAGTGAAGGTATTCTATTATTAGAGGTAATATAGCGCATCTATTACATATGGAATCCTTACTACTAAGAAGAATATAGTTTTTTAAACAGATATACCTGAATTCAAATTCCAGCCTCTTTATTGCTACATGTGACCTTTGAAGAATTCCTCAACCTTTCAATGGCTTCCTTCCCCTTTCCTCAACTGTAAAAATGTGGTAACAATGTCTACATCTTAGCATGGTGATAAGGATGAACTGAGAGACCCTCTATAAAAGCATTTTATGTGGCAAATGTTTATAGCCTTCTGTCTTTTATAACCATGACCCTGTGCATATTTAGGGGAAGTAAGAATGCATCCTCAAATCGGATAATGTTATCAGATCTTACATAATTGCCACATGCTACTCATTTTACCATTTGTTTAAAAACTCGGCTGCCTTTAAACACAAATAGTGAACTCTTATTTTGAAAAAACTGAGTTCTAAAAATATTTGAGTTCTGTTTTCAGAATTTTAGCAGAAGGAAATACTGTTTGCAATCTAATTTTCCTGAAAAATTGAAGATACAAGTACTTACAACGTTGACAAGCATAACAAAATAAGAGTTTTTAATGAATCAATGAGTTGCAAGTGATTTAATACACTTTTCTGAGAACTGCTTAAGCAAAAACTTTGTGTGTGATTGGTAGTGAAAAACCAACATTTTAAGTGGTGGGTCCTTTTTTTTGTCCCCACACATCTAGATCTACATGTAAACATAAGTATGTCTATATTATGTAGAGATAATAAATTAACGTTCATATCAGATATTTGAAATTTAATACCTTATTGCCGAATTTGTGATATTAGCTTGTTAATTTATAAAGAACTGAATAGTTCTGTAATTACAGGTTCCTTTCTATTTGGTCATTTTTAATATATGAATAGAGTAAAAAATATATTACACACCTGAAACTAATATTATACTAACTAATTGGAATTTAAATAAAAATTTAGAAAAAATTTTAAAATACTATATTACAGGAAAGTCTTATGAATGCTTTGAAATTTTTTATTTTTACAATTTGAAAAATTAATTTCTAGCTGAATCTTTTGCTGAGCATTTTGTCTCTTTTATTAGCCTGCCTGCTTTTTCCTAGAGAGGGTGGCAGTTTAGCAGTAATGCTAGACATCAGGGTTTTGGTTTTCTTTTTAAGATTTATTCACTTATTTGAGAGAGAGAGTGTGTTGGGGGTAGGGGCAGAGGGAGAGGGAGAGGGAGAGAATCTCAAGCACACTTCCCACTGAGCAAGGAGCCTGATACGGGGCTCAATCTCACAACCCTGAGACCATGATCTGAGCTGAAATCAAGAGTCAGATGCTTAACCGACTGAGCCACCCAGACACCCCACAAGACATCAGGTTTTAAATTACTGTGCTGACTTTAGTGGCTAATAATTATCAGTTCCTCTGTGGGTAGGAGACATAGGGAAATACTGTTTTGTGCTTCACATCAGCAAAGATTTTTTTTTTTTAACTTTTAAAGAGCAAAAATTGAACAGAAAGTATAGAGACTTCCCATATACCCCCTGCCCCCATGTATATACAGCTTCTCCTGTTGTCAGCATCCCCCACTAGAGGGGTACATTGGTTACCACTGATGAACCTACAGCAATACATCATAATTACCAAAGTCCATGGTTTACATTAGGGTTCACTCTTGGGGTTGTAAATTCTGTGGGTTTGGACAAATATATAATGCTGTGTATCCATGATTATGGCATCAACCAGAGTTGTTTCTCTACCCTAAAATTCCTCTGTGCTCTGCCTGGTCATCCCTCTCTCCCCCCAACCCCTGGCAGCCACTGAACTTTTTAGCATCTCTATAGTTTTGCCTTTCCCAGATGTCATAGAGTTGGAATCATAATATGTAGCCTTTTCAGATTGACTTCTTTCACGTAGCATGCATTGAAGATTCCTCCGTGCCTTTTCATGGCTTGATAGCGCATTTCTTTTTACTGCTGAATAATATTCCATTGTCTGGATGTACTACAGTTTATTTATCCATTCATCTCCTGGAGGACATCATGCTTGTTTCCACGTTTTGGCCATTAGAAACATGCAGATTTTTGGGTGGGCATAAATTTTCAACTCCTTGCCTAAATACCAAGAAGCACCATTGTTGGATTGTATGGTAAGGCCAGTGATGTTTTCATTACACAGCTGCAGATGCCCGTAGTGGAAAAAATCGTGCCAATGGCTCGGATGAAGACCAAGAAGGGACCAGTGCAATTAACCAGAATGTGGCGCTGGCCATAGCTGGAAACAATTTTAATTTGAAGACAAGTGGAACAATGCTTTCTTCCTTGGTATGTTGGTGCACCTTTCTCTGGTTTATTTTTTGTTCTGTGACTTGTCCCATCTTCTCATGGGCTTGTTCTTGTATTTACCTACCGGAACCCAGAGCAGAGCAGGCTGTGAGATTCCTGCCTCTTTGCTCAGTTCCAAAAGGCATCGGCGTGGAGCTAGCAGCTGAGAAGGGCAATGGCACACGTGAGGCAGCATAGTCACAGATCGTCCTGGCTGCAGCAGTAGATCCATAAACCAAATCCAGGCAGTCTCAACGGTGCCTGAGTTCAAGGTTCAGAACACCAGAAAGAGGTGAACTTGGGATATCTGAGATCAGCTCAAAGAAGATCAAACCAAGGCTCCCTTGGTTGGGAGGCTTGAGTGGCGTTTATTCTATGTTTATCATTCACACTATGTTTGCCTCCAAAAAAGTGGTTGAAATGGTTGAAGGGGCCAGTTGCTTGGGGTGAGTACTTCTTAGGCAAAAGACTTCAGCTTTTCTGGGTCCCCAGGGAGCCCAAACAGAGTAGGATAGCTCTGTCCTTTTGCACAGACTCTGGGCTTAAAGAGCAGCGCCTCCAGGAACACGGGGTCTGATTTCTTTGAGGTGGGAACTCCTTTCCCTGAGGAGCTCGACTCTTCCTTTGGCAGACAGTGACAGCACTGCATCGTCCAGCTTCATTTAACTTTGCATTTCAGCGTAAGGTATACATCTGCAGAGAACTCCGCTTGGTTCTCTCCTGGGAGAGGCAGCATCTAGACCTAAGGAGCTTCTCTGCTGGATGGCTTTCCTCTCTTCCTTCCAGCACTTAGCAAGCCCCCACCCCGAGGACAGCCCCGGGAGGGCTGGAGGGCAGGGATGTAAGAAAGAGAAAAAACCCTTGAGAGTTGACATCGCTCATCATCCTGCAGTTGGAGACATACTGTGTTTCATGATCTCCTTCACCTTAATAATGTGCATCTTACCAAAGTTAGCTGCCCAAGGCAGCGTAGATGCCTTTTACATTGTTAATTGGCTCAAAGGGCATATGCTCAGATGCCCAGAGTTCACCGTTAGAGGATCTTCCCTAGGCAGTTATCACTAAGGTTTTCATATCTTCTTGTCACCATACTCAGGAAGACTAAACTAATTTCATAAGCCCTATCATTCCCAAACCAACATTTCCCGCACATACTCACAAGTAGGCAGTTTCACATTCCACTGGGTATTAGCTACACCGTGTGAACCAAAGGTGCAGCCACATAATCTTTGTCTTGATTGGATGAGTAAAAGAAAGTGTGCTCAGCACTCAAAATCGAACACTTGGGACCCAGGTCTTAAAGCAAATAGCCTGAGCCCCCACCCCCAACCCCCAGGAAAACATAAATTTTAAGTGAAGTCCCAGCACAGAGGACTCCACTAAATTAGGGATTTGATTCATTTGCCAAGCACTTCATGACCCTTATATTATACTTTGGACTCTGACACAGAAGTTCACTCTTGAACAGTTAGGATGTTTCTGGAGCCTGGCTAGTCTTGTTCTCTGCTCTAATTTCAACCCTCTGGTGTCCTGCTGGAAGGAGAAATACTTGGAATCTTAGCAGCTTGGAAGCTCCCTTTGTATCATTGAGACTGGGGGTGGGGGGGCTGGTCAAGGCAGGACAGACCATCAGACCACACTGCTCTGGAGCCGGAGGGTGCCGCCGAAAGCCTGGCTCAGATACCGCCCCACGTGAGCCCCTTTGCTGAGCACCTCAGTTCAGGGAACGCAGCTTCGTAGCCCTGGAAAGGTCGGGTTCCTGGAAACAGTTTCCCAGCCAGGGACAAGTGCAGTGCCTGTGTTCTAAGAGCTTAGCATCCCCTAAGCTTTTGGGGTTCCCATGGCTCTACTTCTTCCCCCACGTCCATCTTGCCCTCTGCCTCCCTACAGCCCTATAAGCAATACAACATGCTGAATGCTGACACGACCCGGAACCTCATGATCTGCTTCCTCTGGATCATGAAAAACGCCGACCAGAGCCTCATCAGGAAGTGGATCGCCGACTTGCCATCCATGCAGCTAAACAGGATCTTAGATCTCCTTTTTATCTGTGTCTCGTGTTTCGAGTACAAGGTGAGTGTGAGGTGGCTCAGCCTTGCACCAACTCTTAGCTCCCAGGTTCAGGTCGATGTTGTTACTACGGTTCCCCTTGGCTTGGGGGTGGAGGGGAGGCACCATCTGTTGGTCTCACTTCTGTATTAAAACCCATAACCTCTTTGCATTCTAGATACGGCCATTTCTCAGAGGAAGGATCTCTGCCTTCTTCAGAGAGAACCCCATCCCATTGTCATTCGCAGGATTTCAGCCATAGGACGCCCCCGAACAGTATCTCCATGGGGGCACATGTCCAAAATGGCTGTTCTTCGCTGCAGAGTGCTGTGTTTTGGGGGTTCTCCCCACGCACAGACATCTCACTACACTGAACAGCCTTCTGCCTCTTTCCTGTCCAGGGAAAACAGAGTTCTGACAAAGTCAGTACCCAAGTCCTGCAGAAGTCAAGAGATGTCAAGGCCAGGCTGGAAGAGGCTTTGCTCCGCGGGGAAGGGGCCCGAGGGGAGATGATGCGGCGCTGTCGGGCTCCAGGTGCGTTGGCCTTGCCCTTCCCTGCTTCCTGTCAGTGAGTTTTACACCCTCGGTGAGAAGTGTCCTCACAACGCGAGTAGACCTACCACTGCTTTCTTAAGATGTTAGGATAATAAAGACAAGCAGGTTCCCGGATTCCGTGCATGATGTATGAAATGTTAGCTGTGTACTTTCGAGGGAAGGCTGCTGTCCTGAGGTCACAGGAACCCTGGAAATGTCCCCAGATGTGTCTTCTGTTTAAGACTTGTCAGTGGTACAGGTCACATGCAAGGACATGAGTCACAGGATAGGTGGAATGTGGTCACCCTCAAGGTCAAAGCCTCTCCCTGGGGCATTTGACTACTCGTCTTTGTGGAGCACAGTCAAGACGCTGGATAATTCTGATTCCACAGTCATCTCCCCCATCATTCAGGGCATTACTAGAACACAAACGATTCCCCGCCCCCAACCAGGGGTGTCCGAGTGTTCCAGGCCTGCCAGGAATGATCTCAGAAAGGCTGAACTCACTGCTGTAGAGTTGAGTGAGGTTCTCAGGCATGCTCCGTCTTAGTCACCATGCTCAAAGTTACAGAGTGACAGCTCATTCTGTGCAGTGGGACACAGTGGCTGGGAGCTTGGGGGGAGCTCAGCTCTTGCAGTGGTGGGGGGAGGGCACCCCCATTTAACACCCACACACTCTTCTTCAGTAATAAACTGAGAACCCCAGTTTCACTGGAACCCTCTGTTCAGGACATACATGCTCACCCACACTCCAGAAAGGCAAGGGTTCTACAGCTGTAGGCTGTCAATCAAAGTGCAGGTGGCCAGGTCCTGGGCAAAACCATGTCTCCTCCTGGCGTCCCTCATGGGCTCTAATTCGCCGGAGGCGCGGTGCTGAGTCCTCTCCGCTGAGCTTGTTACGGAACTTGTGGTTATCTTAGAGGGTTTCATGCTAATCACATTCCTCTCGTGCATTTCTTAACTCCTAGGGAATGACCGATTTCCAGGCCTCAGTGAAAACTTGAGATGGAGGAAGGAGCAGACACATTGGCGGCAAGCTAATGAGAAGCAAGATAAGTGAGTCACTCAGCAACTTTGTGCTACTTTTACCTAAAGTCTAAAACCCTTTTTCCCAGGCTACTTGTATTACTGAAACAGCTACATCCTTCCAAGGGTAAGAAAGTGAAACATCATTATCTGGGTAAATTCGCTTCGTCCAGGGACCCAGGATAACCAAAGGTATAAGGAGTAATGATTTACAGCTCTGAAAACTTGACCACACTGATAAGCATTTAAAGAAAACTAGTATTTAGCAATCTCAGATAGTCTGACCAAAGCTGCTGGAGGTGACAGAACAGGGCACCCAAGACCACATAGTTCAAATTCATATTTCCATTCCGGAAGCATGTACAAAAGGTGTAGTCAGAGATATTTATGTCAGTATCACTCAGTATTTTTTAAAATGGAAACATTGTAAATGCTCAAGAATAGGGAACTATGTAAGGAAATGTTAGGTTGCTATTAAAATTTCATGACATGGGACATGCTTATGATATAATGTTAAGTGAACCAAAGCAGGATAGACACTTGATTTTAGAGTAGAATCTTAAATCTCTAACTACATAGGGTAAATACATTTCAAGACTGGCAGGAAATTTACCAAAATATTAACAGCGATTTTCTCTTTGGGTGAGAACAGGTGGTTCTCTTTGGGTGTTGAGGTAATCGATGTTTCTTTCTTTATACTTTGCTGTATCTCCTACAATGGGTATGTGTATTATTCTCTATATATACATGCACATATGCACACATATACACATATACATAAGATAATACATGCTATTATCAGCAAAAAATATAAAAAATGAAAGAAGAAAAATCCTGCTGCTTGGATTGCAACGTATGAGATATATATGTGTAAGACTTTGAATACATAAGGACATACAACTAGATATGTTGAACAGGTAGCTCATGTCTGCCATTCCTCTTTGTAGCAGATAGCCTAATGAATCTCAGGGTCCACTGAGCAAAACATTACATGGTTGAGGACCCTGCCCCACACACTCGACAAGGTATTAGGTAGCCCATCTCCACAGGGTATGAAGCCCCCATCATGGGGGTGTGGGGGTAGGGCAGACTTGAATAACAGTGTTGTTTCCTCAGTAAATACAGTTACTGTCTTTGTTGTCATCACAAGAATGAATCATTCTAGTCCGCTTATGGGACTTCTGAGAGTCAAATTTATTTTAAAACATGAAGGAGATAAACACATTTTTATTACGGATGTTACTGAGAAAGCCCAGTTGTTGCTCTTATTAGTAATATCCATTTGCTGTGGGTATTTTATTCTCGCTTTAAGTTCCCTGAACTAATTTTTGAGATGTTTGGTTTTGAGAACCTATAAATTCTAGCTCAGGCCATGCGCACCCTGTCTTCCCCAAAAAACAAAAAGAAAGAAAGGCGCGTGGAGTTCTGTGCTACAGAACTGCTTAGGGGGTTGAGCCATTTACTCTCTGAGATTAGGAGAAGAGCCTAACAAGATATGTTTGGCCCGGGCTGCATAAATTGAGGTTTTGGGAAACCTGCCCCTTTTGCTTGCAGAAATAACACCACACTGAGCATGCAGGGCCTCTCAGTACTCCCTGGTCAGGGGCAGTGTGGGTTATTTTGTTTTGTTTTGTTTTGTTTTTCAAGAGAAACCATAGTGAGATTTAGCTATTTGGAAAACTTTTTGTCATTATAATAGGGGTGTCTTTCACCTTTTTCTTTCAGATCATTTTTTAATTATTTTGGATCTGTTTCCTTTAGAGCAGTAATTTTCAACTGGGCTATACACTGGAATCACCAGGAAAGCTTTTAAAGCTCCCAGTGCCCAGATGTACCCCCAGAACAATGAATTCAGAACCTCCCGCAGTAGGACCCAGAAATCAGTATTTGGTAAAACTCTAGGCAATGCCGTTGTCCAGTCCGATTTTAGAACCAACGTTTTAAAGGACAGGCTGGTAAGCTTTCTAAGACCTGGATCAGAGGCAGTGATAGCTGAATGAAAATACAAGTGTACTTAATAGGACTGAACTGTACACTTAACAATGGTTAAGATGGAAAACTTTATGTTATGTGTATTTTACCACAATTGAAAAACTTTGACAACAAAAATGAAAACCAGATCTAGGTCTGCATTGTCCATAGGGTAGCCACATTAGCTATACAAGTGAAACATAGGCCAGATTTTGACGATTTAGCACCAGTGAAGGAATGGAAAAGGTCTCATAAGTAATTTTTATAGTGATTACACATTGACAGTTCTTTTTTCTGTAATGGGTCAAAAAAAATATGTTCAGTTACTTCCACCTGTTTCTTTTTGCTCTCTTTAGTGTGGCTACTACAAAATGGAGAATGTTATTTGTGTTCCTCATTATGTGTCTGTTGCATGGCATTGCTCCAAATCAAAATCTACCAATATATTTTTTTAAAAATAGCTTTTATATTTCACTTTCCTTACACAAATATTATCGCTTGCAGAATGAAAAACAATGTCGGAGCCCCTTGGGACCAGAGAGCCTATCCTAAGCTTGAAAATTTTAAAAATTTTATTTATTTGTCAGAGAGAGCGAGAGAGAGCACAAGCAGGGGGAGTGGCAGGCAGAGGGAGAAGCAGGTTCCCCACTGAGCAAGGAGCCCCATGCGGGACTTGATCCCAGGACCCGGGGATCATGACCTGAGCCGAAGGCAGACTCTTAACTGACTGAGCCACCCAGGCGCCCCAGTTTGGAAACATTTAAAACACAAGGAAGTATTTATTCTGAGCCCTCAGCAGCATATAAGCAGTGGCAGAGATCCCATTGTTGGGTGAAGGGGACTCAAGAACAGCCAGGTGGTGACCCTTATCCAAGATTTGTGGGCTCACATCATGATGCCCCAACCCCTAGGGTGACATTTTGGCCTCGGGAGCGTCTTGGGGAAATGAATTCTTCACACTTCCCTTTTCTGGCCACTAAATTTAGATGATACAAAATATCCCTTTCCACCTTCACTTAGATTTTATGAGAATCAATGAACTAGCGCCTGAAATATTCTGGTTCCTCAAAATGGAAACCTCACAGAGAAGCAACACCAGGCGATTTCCCGTTCCCTACCATTCCCTAGTGGGTAGTAACCAGTAAACACCCAGCGGGATGTTAGATGACCTGCCGTCCTGCAGGAATGCCACCTTGCTGCCCACTGGGGAAAAAAACAAAAGGTCCCCACTTGACTGAGCAACCCCCCAAGGTAGTCTTTGGGAAGTCAAGAGACTGACTCTTCCCTGCCCCAGTTCAGAAGTAGCAGCTTTCCTAATCCAGCAGCAGTGTTGTCTGCCAGGTTCAGATCCCATCCAGCCCCACTCCCCCTGGCCTGTGGCACAGGCTTCCCTTGATTCAGATCTAGAGATGGTTCTCATGCAGGAAATCCAGGAACGGCCCGAGGCTTCACACAGCAATTGGATTGGCTAGCCTGACTGCTAGTAGTGACCAGTAATTGCTTTTCTCCCCATTTTTGTTATTTCTGTAACTGTCATCATTATTAGGCACTAATCTCAGAAAGGGTCCTGCACTCTCTGGTTCCCTGTGGCCAGCTCCTCTGTTTTCATTTCAGGATGGACTATTCAGAACATTTCTTTATGCTTTGGTGCATAGATTTGCCATCACTGGAATACGGCCAGGGTTGATATGCTCTTTAATTTGACCTTTTTTTTTTTTCTTAGAACAAAGGCAGAGTTAGATCAAGAAGCCCTGATCAGTGGCAATCTGGCTACAGAAGCAAATTTAATCATCCTGGATATGCAGGAGAACATTATCCAGGTGAGGACAACACACACACCTGATCTGTTCGACATGTTTACTGGAATTTAATAAGGAATTCTTGATAGATAACTGTGAAAGAAATGTGATCCCAAAATGCCCCCCCCTTTATTTTTTTTTACCATTTGTAATAGTGTTCACCTTACAAATTCCGGAGATACTCAACATTCTCCTGGCTTCTTTGACTCACTGCTCACTTAGGTGCTTGACAAGGTGATCCTCATAGTTAAATCTGCCAAGTCTATAGCATAGATGGTGGCTTGTGGCTGATGATCTAGAATAGGGATGGTAGCTGGGGTTTTTGTTTTGTTTTTTTGGTTTTTTTTTTTCTGATGGGCCAACTCCAGTTGAATTAAAGTTGACATCTAGTATGGGAGCTAAGGTTATGACTGGACTAGGTGGAAAAGGTGCTAGGTCTGAACAATGAGGTCTACTTTGGACACTGATTGGTGAAGGAAAGTTACTTGTACCATGAATTTGCCATCCCCGCTGCAGAAAAGCATAGTGCCGCCGTGAACATTGCAGTAAGACAATTTACCATGCTAATTTTATCTCCTAAGTGAGTGTTTCCAAAAATTCCCTAGAAGTCTAGGTCATAATGGGGTTTTGGTTAACCTGAGAAATGAGTCCCTCTGTGTTTCCAGTGAGAAATCATTTATTTGGGTAGATCTAGTGTTGCTTTTTGGACCTAGGAAGAGAAATATTGTTGAAACCTAGGAAAACCTTAGTTATCCATACTTTTAGGTGGTCTAAAATCAAAGTAACTGTTATACAAACATAAAGACAAAAAGTATGTGGTGTCTCTGTTATCTTAAACACTTGGCATCATATTGATTTTATCTCTATCCATCACCGCTTTGACTGCTATGTACTTACCAGTTCTCAAAATGTTTTTTTTTTCCCCAAAGAAATGGCACTTATCTGTCATTCTCTTCGGTGGTATTAGTCTTGCTGTTCTATTTAGAAACACTGCTGTCATCAAGCAGCCCCTTTTATACTGGGAGGCTGACAATTGTGTTTTGGAGCCCACAAGGAAAGCTGTGCCTTCCATATAAAGAAAGAGCATTCCAAGAGCTGTTGTCTGGGCTGGGAGGATGGTGTGCCTTATATCTTAGTTTAGCAGCCTGGAATTGGGCATAAATCCCAAATCATTTGGGAGTTTTGGAATAAAGTCATTTGGAAATAGGTCTTCAGCTGTCATGGTAATGGAGGATGTGTGTGGTGGCCAAATCCTGAAGATCTTAGACTAAGAGAGATGGAATGTCAGCATCGCTGTGCTGATTGTCAAGAGCGCCGACTTGTGTCCTTCACCCCTCTGCTCCCTGGCACAGGGATTCAGTGACGCTGTTCTTCCGTTCCCCTCAGGCAAGCTCGGCTCTGGACTGTAAAGACAGCCTTCTGGGAGGTGTTCTAAGGGTCCTGGTGAATTCTCTGAGCTGCGATCAGAGCACCACCTACCTGACTCACTGCTTTGCGACGCTCCGGGCTCTCATCGCCAAGGTAAACACGGGATGCTTGTTTTCTTACTCCTAATTAAGAGCTGAGAATCTCATCCGGCCTCCCTCTTCTCCCATCAGGTGCCCCAAACCCACACAGCACGGTATTCAGTGCCATCAAGGTAGAGGTCTTAAGTCTCCCTAAGAATAAAGCAGATGCCCTGATTTTTTTGAGAAGTCACCATTAGGAACAACAGTGGCTCTCACACTTGAAATGTGGATAGAACTATAGACATTTGACATGGCCACTCACTGGAGACATGAGGGCAAAACCAGCTGAGCACCTTTACCTTTCACCCTTTCCAATACCGCATCTGGGTGAGCTTAATGTCCTAAACATGACGCCCATCAGTAAGTCTTGCAAAATGTCTTGTCATAAAATGAGAGAAGATTTAGAAGTAAATTTCTCATCGCCTGAAGAATATAGATTTTCCTTACGTCAAGTGGTCTAATGCAGTTTACTTTCTCCCCCTGGATTGGAAAGCTCTCAGTCGGTACCTTCTTAACGGGATCTTTTACATTTTTTTAAGTTTATTTATTTATTTAAGTAATCTCTACACTCAACATGGGGCTCAAACTCACAACCCAGAAATCAAGAGTTGCATGCTTTTCCAACTGAGCCAGCCAGTAGCCCCGGGATCACTTACATTTACAAAGTAGAATTCTCCTGCTCTCCACTCTCAGGATTATTTTCTCTTTCTTAGTCACCAGTAATTTCCAGGGGGCTCAGTAAATGCAGGATCCTTCCTGCAGAGAGGTGACTTTGCCAGTGAACGCAGCCTGGCTAATGATGCGGTGAATCACACAGCCCTGATCTTAGTTGTGCTCTTCATAATTAGCTCTTAAGTCGACTCCGTTGCTTCCATTCATCTTCTGACTCAAGGAGCTCATTATCTTTATGGAGCAGTGCATGAACTCTTCTGGGCTCTCTACTTGTCCCAGCAGACATTGCCCATTTCAATAGGCATCCAGTCCAGAAAAAAATACGAAAGTGCCCCTGGATGCCTCATGGGCTCTGTGTCTCTCCTAGTTCGGGGATTTGCTGTTTGAGGAAGAGGTGGAACAGTGTGCGGACCTGTGTCAGCGAGTCTTACACCATTGCAGCAGCAGCGTGGACAGCACCCGGAGCCAAGCCTGTGCCACCCTCTACCTCCTCATGAGGTTCAGCTTTGGAGCCACCAGTGTAAGAGCTCGCACCGGCGGGGTGACCCAGAATCAGTAGAGAAAGTCAGTGCAAAGCATTGGTTGAGGAAAAGTTTGCAGGACTGCCATTTCCTTCCGTCCTGTGTGAAGGAGACAATTGATGCTGTAGATGGATGGCAGCTTTTGAGTTTGCAACCAGACGTGAAGATGGAGACTGATGAATGCCATGGTTTCCATCTGTGTGTTTCAAGGACAAGTGAATGAATATAGGTAGATTAAAAGTTGTCCTCTGTGGGGAAAAATACAGCAGGCGGGTTAAGAATTCAGAAGCGTTTGTCTTGTTTCCAAATTCTGATTGAATGGTCCCAGACTGACCTGTGGAGGAGAATTTGAATGATCAGTATCATCTGAGTTTTAATCAAAGCTTTGCAGCCTTTGGATTTATGCTTTATTGCAGAAGAGTTAACCTTTGCTTTAGTTTATCTAGATTTTAGTTTATTTAGATTTATCTAGATTTTAGTTTATCTAGATTGTTTACATTTGTGGTCATGTTAACGAGCATGCCCAAGAGATCTTAAAAGATAAATTGGCCCATGGGAAAAAGACAGGGTCCTCACCATATGTTAGGCATAACTATTGAAAATATTTAGGACATTTTCTCGGGGGCCCCCAGGATAACGATATTTTTCCACAGGGCGAGAAGGGAAGGAGAAACAGAGAGTCACTGTGTGTCCAGGGTCCCGAATCTCAGAAAGCATGGCCATGGGGATACTGTTCCCTTTTCCAGTTGAAGTCAAGTCCCAAGAAGAGGAATCTTGGTACAAAAGGATCCGTCTTTGAGACCCAACTTTGTAGGAACCTCCCAGCCTTACAGCATGGAGGCCATCCAGTCCTCAATGAAAATTTAAAGGGAACTGACAGATTTATGTCACAGCAATATCCATTTAAACCATTTAAACAACGATATGAATCTTGTGCAAAGTAGAGCTCACATTTCATTGAGAGGAAAGGAAATGGTTGAGACAGGGTGAAAGAAAACTTTGGGGAGCTCCTGGTGTCTGGCTCCACTGCCTTCCATTAGCTGCTCGCTGAGTGTTTCTTACTTGGTCCATCTTTTCCTCTTCCTGACACAGAACTTTGCAAGAGTGAAGATGCAAGTAACCATGTCTCTGGCATCTTTGGTGGGCAAAGCACCAGACTTTAACGAGGAGTACCTGAGAAGATCCTTGAGGACGATCTTGGCCTATGCAGAAGAGGACACAGCCATGCAGGCCACTCCTTTCCCCACCCAGGTAAGCTGAAGAGCGTGCCTTACCTCATGCACAGGTTCGGGATCAGCCAGGTATAAACTTGTGTATATATACGTGTGTGTGTATACTGTGTATCCATGTAATACATATAACATAGAATTATATAACAGTTCTATGTTATACATAAAATATATAAATATTAATAACATACATAAAATACATAAACATTAATAAATGTTAATATAAAATATAAGTAATAGAACATATTTATATTAAAAATAAAATAACATACACAAAATATATATAAATATTAAAAATATTAATATAAAATATCTTTTATAAATAAAGATAAATATATAAATATTATGTATACATGTATTTAATATATAGCACACTCTATAGCACACGTGTATAATATATAGCACACATCATATATATATATATAATATATATATAACATAAGCTGAAGTCCTAAGCTGCCTCCTATTTGGTATAAAAAGCCTGGTTGTTCCAGAGTACTGTTGAGGCCTCTTCCAGGTTGCAAATAACTGAAACTAAGTTCAAGTTAAACAAAAAGAGGGAAGGTAGTATAAGGATTCGGGGCTAATTCATGGAGCCCAAGGGCCAACCCACATCTGAGCCTCTGAAGCACATGGACCTGCAAAGATGAAGGCCACGGAGGGTCCATCCAGGCTCCCCTCCACCTGCGAGTTCTGCTCCCAGAGAGAAGCCCACCCATGGCTGTCCCGTGCCCTTCCAATGCAGCCCTAGCTGGTTACCGTGGATGACAAAGCCAGGATTTTTTAGAGGTGTACACTTTTTTGCAGGTGGAGGAACTTCTCTGCAATCTGAACAGCATCTTATATGACACGGTGAAGATGAGGGAATTTCAGGAAGATCCCGAGATGCTTATGGATCTCATGTACAGGTAGGCTTTTCTGATAAAATCAAAGGGTGTCAGTTGAGGGTCTAGGGTTTGTCACTGTGGAGGTCTTGTTGGTGTCATTATTCTAGGCCATGTAAGTATACTGTTTTGGATGACATCCAAAAGCATATATAGGAATTGGTAGAAATTAATCATTCAGAGTGAGTTGATTCATGTACACCTTTTTAGAAATATCCCCCTAATTTAAACTGAGGTATCTCTCACAACAGTATCTTCTACTTACCAGAGAATGAGAGAAAAGAACTATTATCATATGAATTATTTCCTATATTTTTTCCAGTTATATTCAGATATACATGTACCATTTTATTTAGAAATCATATTTTACTTAATGGTTTGAAACTTTGTTTTATGGTCCTTGTTCGGGAGAAACCACTTAGAGAAATAAATTGGTTCTGATGTGATGTCTTAGACGGGTCGTACTTTTGTCTTATTATTCTGAGAGAAAGGAAAGAAAAGGGAGAAAATTGCTAGAGATCCATTACAATAGACCTCATTTGATTGGGCCTTTTTCTCCCCCATAAAACTTTAAGTAAATGCTATTTGTTGAGGTCCAGCACACGCTACCTGTGATAGGAAAACAACCGGACTGATAAATATTTGCTTTTTCCTCTCATTTTCTGAACAGGTGGGGAAAAACCTCTAAGGGCAGGTGGGAGTTATTCTTGGGCGGTGGGGAAAGTGGCCATACACAGTAGAACAGTGTCATTTACCAGCTGTCCTTGAAACTTTCTTATTCTGCCTTCAGAATTGCCAAGAGTTACCAGACCTCTCCTGATCTGCGGCTGACCTGGCTCCAGAACATGGCTGAGAAACACACCAAGAAGAAATGCTACACGGAGGCCGCCATGTGCCTGGTGCACGCAGCGGCCTTAGTGGCCGAGTACCTGAGCATGCTGGAGGACCACAGCTACCTACCCGTGGGCAGTGTCAGCTTTCAGGTGGGGAGCTAATGCAGTTTTCCCTGGAGAGCGGTGGTTCTCAATGGGGGGGGGGGGCGGTCTTGCCTGCCAGCCCAGAAGGCATTTGACGATCTCTGGAGACATTTCTGGTTGTTACAACCAGGGATCGGCTCCCACCGCAAAGAATTATCTGGCCTCAAATGTCAATAGTGCCAAGGTTGAAAGAAATCTCCTTTTGTGTATTATATTTGCCTCCTCTAATTGCTTTACTATCTTGTTTTTTTTAATTATTTACAATAAATGTAGAGTTGATAGGCACTCTAGGCATTCCCAAACACGCAGGTCCATGATTTCATTTGACCCTCCCCATCCACCAGTGAAGCAGGCAGATAGGCAATGTACTATGACCCCTACTTTACAGATAACGAAACTGAGAGAGCAATTTTTCTAAGGTCATTTAAACTCTTTCTCAAAGACTCGGAGTTGGCACAGGACATGACAACCGAGAAAGTATTTTCCAGACACTAGAGAAATGATTTCCCACATGATCCATTCCTTTGATCGCATGCCCCAACTCTGTAGCGTCGCACACCTCAGTCCCAAAGCAAGGAGGAACCACATGGACCTGGGAAAGGCGAAAGGGGCCTGAAGCAGTACTTTCTTAGGATAAGCTAAATATTGCCTACAGTTAGCAAAGTGTCTAGCAGGTCTGAAAATTGACTCAGGCTAGGATGCTCAGTGGCCACTTGGATAGCTTTTGCTGAATAGTTTAATGCAGTCTTTAGAGAAAATAAAAGCTTTATGAGTCCTTTTGTAAGAGAGACATCATCTGCAGCAATGACTCTTCTTGAAACCACAAACAGTCCAGTAATAGAGCCCTTTTCAAGCCAGATTCACAGTCATTTGTAAGTGCTTGTATTATCCTTGTTTCAATCTATATGACTGATTTTATAAAAGGCTTTTTTTTTCAGTCTTGTTCTTCAGCACAATTTTGTGATGGCTATGTGAACCAGAGGGAGAGGACAATTCAGAGTAGCTTCCCCAGGCTTTGGGAAGAAGTCACTGGAACCATTGCTAGGGGGGTGGTCAGGAGCTTCTGATTCCCTAGAACTCTGTGCACCTGTGCACCTGTCTCTTTCTTATTATGAAGCCCTCCTTCTTTACGGCTCTCAGTAACAATAATATTTATTCAAACATTTCATCCTCAGCAAATCACTTCTCTTCTCAATTCAGAAATGTGTGTTATAAAGGCCAAAAATGAAATTCTTATCCAAAAAGCCTAAAAATACCACATCTGATTTTCATTTGCATAAAAGTGAAGGAAGTTACAAAAGTCATTTTAGATGTATCTGCTGCTTTCATCACATTTATTTTGGCCGTTTGATATTATCAAGGATAAATATTTTAAGTGCTACTCTTTCAATTCCCAGAAAATCTTTGGGTTTTTTACTTAATGTTGAATCATATTATCCTCTTTCCATGCTTCATTAACTGAACTATTTCTTATCATTCTTCTATGCCTTTTTCACAGTTACTATATTCTATTTGATATTTATCACTTAAGTATTAATGGCATTTCATTATCGACTCTCATGTGTGGTAAGCTTGAGAATTCTAATTTCGCCTAGAATTCATTTGATTTGCTTATAAAAAGCCATGCCAAGGCGAGATAGAATAGTTATTCTAGAACCAACAGAAAGACTCCACATTGTCCCTACAGGGGAGCATTGAGCTCTATTTTTCATATACCTATATCCATTCATTTATTCTTCTAGGTGATATTCATTGAGCACTTATTGTGTCCTCGTGAACTTCACCTTCTAGCCAGGGAGAGCGACATCATCTAACTATTCTATTCCTTATTCAATTACAATCATGATAAATGCTGTAAGAAAGAGGTACAAGATGCCGTGTTTATAATCTGACCTAACCTTCCAACCTGGGGGTCATGGGAAGCTCAGAAGGACCAGGACAGTGAAGGGGGAGGCAGAAGGAATTGTGGAGCATCAGGTCTTCATGATACACAAAACACGGTGAGGTAGGTGTTCTTGGCTACGGAAGAGAAGCCAAATTATGTTGTTGCTTTTGAGCCAATTCTTTTTCCTCAAAGGAGACATACCAAATCTTTTTGGGAAATGCATACTTGACCTAGGGTAGAAATGGAATTTATCAGCTTCCGTGAGGGAGATGAGCCAGGAGCTGCACCTGCCGAACTGGAAGGAGGGGCCCAAACCGTGTCATCAGACCTCAGTGTTGTCACCACTTCCTGTCTCTGCTTTCCCTTGCATTGACTTCATCCTGCATGGGCTTCCCATGCTCACCAAGAAGTATTTAGGTTTATACCTTCCCGGGTTCAAGTTCAGGAGACCAGAGCCATGGCTCATTTCTAGCAGTTGCAGAGAAAGTCTCAGTGCATCTTACTGGGTGTGACAGGGTCATGTGCTCGGCCCTGAGCCAATCATAGTGGCCAGAGAAATGGGAATGCTCTGATTGGCTGGGCCAGACTGGAGGTCCACACCTGGACTTGTGGATGGCTTCCCGGAGGTCTTACTCTACAAAAGGATGAGGGACTTCTGGACAGCCTTAACAACAGATGTCCAGAGTTGATTTCTCAAATGCTGTGTGCTTTAGCTTTCAACCTTGTTCTGCTCCAATAAAATTGAATTTTTGGAAAAGACTTATAAACTGGAGATAAATATATCTGTGCAAGGAAAAGAACTTTGAGGCCACTGAATTCCAAGGCACTGAGATCGTTGAAATGCTATGCCCCAGACTGCAGTGTTTCTTGCACAAATGTAGATATGGATACATTCTCAGATACTGCTGTGACTTTTACCTCCCTGATTCTGAAGCCAGGAAAGTCAGCCAGAGTCCTTTTCCTCTGGTTACAGCTAATAAAGCTTCATTACTTTGGAGCTGTTCCTCTACCCGTAGAAAATTACATACAATTCTCAGAGTACTCATTTCTTGAGTTATTAGATCCTTTCAACTGAATCCCTTGGACCTTCTGTTATTTCCAGTTTGGAAACATCACAATAGAAAGGCCAGGTTTGGAAAAAAGACTGGCCACAAGAGAGTCTGAGCGCCTCCTATATTCCTCAAAACACATTACAGTCTTGGATGTGAAGATAAGAGGACTGTGACAGCTCTTTTCCTTGATTGCTAAGGTTGATGCGCTTGATCTTGCTAGCCAAGCCAGGAGGCAGATGTTTTTACTTCCCAAGCCAACTCTAGTCAGTTGGTAGTGGCTGACTGGAGTGCTACGCTAAGAAGAATTTTGAGAATACAGTTGACCCTTAAACAACATGGAGATACAACCCTCCACCCAGTCAAAAACCCACAGATAACTTTAACTTCCCCCAAAACTTAACTACTAATAGCCTACTGTTGAGCAGACACCTCAGTGGTAACATAAACAGTTGATTCACATGTGTTTCATATGTTAGGTATATAATATATTGTATTCTTACAATAATACCTAACTTTTCCTTAATATCTTTGGTATTTCTAAACTACACGATTTGTGAGTTTTTCAAATTGTTGCAAATCTCAAAAAATTCTTCCAATATATTTTTTAATTTGATTTTATTTAAATTCAATTAATTAGCATATAGTATATTCTTAGTTTCAGAGTCCAGTATATTTTTGAAAATGCATACAAGTGGACCTGTGCAATTCCAGCCCGTGTTGTTCAAGGATCGACTGTATATTCAAACTTCAAGGGAAACGGTGCTCTAATTGATTAGTTACGCCTGTTACAAGTGTAGGAATGGGAAAGAGTGGCATGCGTGCTACCTGTTTGCAATCTCTAAGCTGGGAAGATGTCCCATTGCTTTTATGCTCTATATGCATTTCTTCCACAACTCTGAGACAGGTTGAAAAAAAAAAAAGACTCTTAACGTGTCAAACGTATGAGAGTCACTGCAAGGGCCAGAGCTGGGGTGAGGCCAGAGGCACCTAAGGGGCAGAATGTAAGGAAGCGCTCACCTAGGGTCAAGCAAATTCAGAGTCATCACTTACTGAGATTGGATGGACCCTGAGATTGAATACCTCTCTAAAGGTTTTGCCCTCGGTTTCTCACTTGGTTCACTCTAGCCCGGGCCCTGGTTACTGTACTCTCTGCTGGAGACTTTTTTTTTTTAAAGATTTTATTTATTTATTTGACAGAGAGAGACACAGTGAGAGAGGGAACACAAGCAGGGGGAGTGGGAGAGGGAGAAGCAGGCTTCCCGCTGAGCAGGGAGCCCGATGCAGGGCTCAATCCCAGGACCCTGGGATCATGACCTGAGCTGAAGGCAGACGCTTAACGACTGAGGCATCCAGGTGCCCCTCTGCTGGAGACTTTAAACTCTATGGTTTGTGTAAAGGAAAAGCTTGGAAAAAAGAACAAAATGGGAGACAACAACAGTACTGGTTGCATTGCCATCAACATGGCCACCAAGAGGACATTCTCATTGGCTATTATTGTATAATATGGCTGTTCACCTGAAGATCAAGTCAGTAGCAGCACACCTCCAAGGTTCACTGGGCTGCTGAAACAAGGGAGTCTGGTTAACTGTTAATCGGTCTTTGCCTTTTAAAAACCATGACCCCTGCTGGATGTCCCATAGGGTCATTTCACGACAGTAACTCAATTGTTCTTACACTGAGGTAAGTGTCCCTTTATGTATGTCCTCAAGGTCAAAAAGAAAAGAAAATTGTAAGTTTTGAAGACCAGTTGCTCAGTGTATCCTTTCAAAATAAATGGCAGCCAGGGCGTCTTGTGGGTGGAATTTGAGACATTCTATAATCACAGGCTCTGTGAGGATCTTTGAACGTGGGCTGCCTCAGTGCCCCATCTTTGGGTTCCTCTGGTACCTTTCGTTAGTCCGGTTCCCCTGTTCTCTGGGCTAATCCTGGGATCTCTTTCAGAACATTTCTTCCAACGTGCTGGAGGAGTCTGCAGTCTCTGATGACACTTTGTCACCCGATGAGGATGGTGTGTGCTCAGGCCGATACTTCACCGAGAGTGGCCTGGTGGGCCTCCTGGAGCACGCAGCTGAACTCTTCAGCACGGTCAGTGCTCACAGGGGTCCCGGGGCCTCTGCGGTGGGCCGAACCCCCAGCACTGTGAATGCCAGTCTTACCCCGAGCCAGGCACACTTCCTGCTGGGCAGTGCGGGGTGGGGGGAGGGGGCAGAGGGTGGCCCCATATGACTTTGATGTATGCAAATTGCGTCAGGTCTGGAGGGAGCTGAGAAAGCCTTTCATCACTGCAGTATTCGGGTCTTCATGGCAGGCTTTTTGACTGGGCAGCAGTTATACTGTATCATTTCCATTTACTAGGGGGTAAATTAGGCCACAGAGAGGTGAAATGGCTTGCCCAGGGTTATACCACAAATGATGAGGCATGTTCTCACTCCCTCATTTTCCCTCTCATGGAGAAAATAATTGGGGTGGAGCCGCTGGGAAGGGAGGGAGGGAAGAGATGGACCAGCTGCCTTTCTGACAACTGGGTAGTGCTCAGGATTGGCGCAAACCAGGCCCAGCTGAGAGAACTATGTGAGGGCAAACCACTGAGACTCCCCTCATTTGCCTTATCTGGGTCTACACACTTCTGATAAGATAAACAAAAATAGGTAGATTAAGTCAGTGAGATTCAGGGCAGTAGAGAATGTCTGTTGCCCATTTTCATGTTAATAATTGTACTCCCCCCAGTTTTAAGCCAGGTAAATCTCTAATACTTCGCTATATTTAGCTGATCCAATTTTATGTTCATCCTTATGGTTTCCTTTCTTTTCTACCTTTCATTTCCAAGTTTCCTACCCTACGACCTCTATGTATTTTTTGTTTTAACTATCTTTTCTTTTTTCTGCTTTCCATTTCAGGATTCAGAGAAAGTGCAGTATACTTCCATTTTTCCTAAAATTCAAGAAAGTGAACTAGTTAGAATCCTGCCAGTTCCTTTTAGGCAAGCATTGAACATCTAGCTAAGCATGACCCCAGATGACATTTAATGATGCTGAAGCTGCCTTCCTAAATAGTTACTAGTCCCTGCTGCCAATCTGCTGCTTTTATTCCTTGGAAACCCTTTTGCCCACTTAACATCATCATAAAGGACCATTTAGCGTGTATCTAGTTCCGTTTGCGTGCTCCGGCCATTCCAGAGAAGCCGAGACATCACTCCTGCTCTGTAAAATATTGTGGTGCCCATAACTAATCCATTCTCCAGCACATAATGAACTCTGGATGCTCTTCTTAACTTTCCACTGGATTAAATTCTTGTTGATTATCTTCTCTTTCTAAGGGAGGATTGTATGAGACGGTTAATGAGGTCTACAAGCTGGTCATTCCCATCCTGGAAGCACACAGAGACTTCCGGAAGCTGACCTCCACCCACGACAAGCTACAGAAGGCTTTTGACAGCATCATCAGCAAGGTATCTGGGGAGTCTGGCCAGCAAGTCCTGTTACCTGGCAGCATGTAACCCTGTCCCAGAGATGCTTAGCCCTGCTTCCTCTCTAGCGAGTGATTTGTCTTGAGCACTTCATTGCTGTAGCTCTTGCCTACCCAATGGAGAGAGGCTGGGAATAAGGCAGAGGGCCAGAGGTCGGACAGTTCCGACTGAAAGAAAGCACCTTGAATGACTTTACAACCAGGAAATGTGAGGACTTTTAAAGTTCACTTCAAAGAAATCCTAGAAATCTTTCGTGGCATTTCTTTTTTTTAAATTATTTCCAAAGTTTCTTCCATAAACGTTACATTTTTTTAAAGGCTTGATTTCGGTTTATATTAGCCATAGGAATAAAGTGCTGTGTAACACAACAAAAGAATCCTTCCCTTTACAAGCCTATAGATCCTCAGAAATGACCTAACTAAAGAGAGGTTTTCTTATTTTGCTCACTAGGGTCACAAGAGAATGTTTGGGACCTACTTCCGAGTTGGGTTCTATGGATCCAAATTTGGGGATTTAGATGAGCAGGAATTTGTTTACAAAGAGCCTGCTATTACCAAGCTTCCTGAGATCTCTCACAGACTAGAGGTAAGAAAAGCGCTGGACTCCATATACTTCACAAAAGCAAGTTAGAGTGGGTCATTGCCAGAAAAAGAGTTATGGATTCATCATTGATCTGTATAAAAATTTGTCCACATTGCATTTATAATATGAAGGTATTAGGTGAGATCAGAAGGCAAAGCAGGATTTGGAGAGTTTTCTCCTAAGATTTGTATTTGCTTGTCTAAGTTTGTAAATTTATAGGGTGAGTATTTATTTTCAAGGCTACCCAAAAGTCAGTCATTGTCATGTGCTTTCCTATCACTCTTGTAATTTTAGTAATAGTTTTTCAGCCTTAAGATTATCACCTTGACTTTGAATCCTGCCAAATTACTGAGTTATCCCTACAAAGTGTTGCGGCCATCCTTTTGGTATCACTAGACAATACATCCCACTTCTGACACAGAGATGCTCACAGTAGCCATGCCTTGAGCTGGGGCATGGTGAGCTCTTCCTGCTGAGCTGGTCCAAGGAGTCATCCTCTGCGGATTATCAGAGTCAGTGTCCCGTCTCGTAGGCTAGAAGCCCCAACTCCAACCTGCTGTCTACACTTGATCCATAGTGTCACAGAAAAGAGCAGCATGTTCCTAGAGGAAAGGATGGGGAAATAGGAAAACAGCCTGGAGAAAAGTGAGAAAAGCAGACATGGAAAGGGCCAAGCACTAAGACCTCAGGATGAAAGTCAAGGGATGTCCTCCAGACAAAACCCTCGCAGGCTGAGTACCTGGGGACCCCAAAGTGCTGACACTTAATTCAAGATTCATTCCTTATGCCTGCTTGCCGTTGCTTCGAATTTATGCTTCTTCATAGCTGTAAAACTTAAAACACTTTAGTTGCCAAATTGCTCCTTATGCTATCCATCCCTGGAAAAAAAGAGACTTCAATTCCTACCGGACTCAGAGAAGCCATGGCACAGAGTGGTTCAGTAACTTGTCCAAAGTCATTCAGCTCACGAGAAGGAAAACCAGCAATTGACCCCAGGACACTTGGTTCCCTATTATGTTTCTCCAACGTGGGACTAGAAGTGTGTGTTTTGTCTTCTTGTGAAATGTGATTCGTCACATTCTGGGAAGCCTAGTGACCTCCAAGCTCCTAGGGTACAAAAGGCAAGAAGTAAATTGTGCTATTCCCCTGGAGCTGCTTCCGGAAAGATGAAGACATTGGTTGAGTTAGAGGTCAAGCACACTTATTTTAGGGAAGCACCCATCAGTTTGCAATGCTGCACTTCCTTACATTTTTATTTTTGTCTCCAGAAATGCCAACTTGCCTCATTAGCTGAGAAAGACCTCCGATAATGAGCAAATTCTTCCTTAAGCTTGTTGCAAACTTACTCTCCTTTTAAGACACAAAGAGTTGCATTAATATATTAAAATAATCTTTGTAATCTGTTGGTTCTTCTCGCCTAGGGATTTTATGGCCAGTGTTTCGGTGAGGAATTTGTAGAAGTGATAAAAGACTCTGCTCCTGTGGACAAAACCAAGTTGGATCCTAACAAGGTATGGGGAAGTTTGCAAAAAGTCACCCTCAGGCTCCGATTCCCTTTGTTCTACCCCCCAAAACACAAAATGTCCTCTGTCTGGGCTCTCAAAGTCACTTTGGTGTAGCCAAACTTTTTTGTCAAGGGTTCAACTATTATATGGTTAGATCTTAAAGAAACCATATTCCAAGGCAGGAACCATAAGAGCTACCACTTATTAAACACCAGCTGTGTGCCTGGCACTGCATCAGGCCCTTTGTGTACATCATCTCCTTTCATCCTCCAAGAGCCCTTTGAAGTAGGTGTGGTTATTCCTATTTCACAGATGAGAAAACTGAGGTACAAAATTGTCAAGCAGCTTTCCAGGATCACGCAGGTGTCCAAGCCAGGACCCAAGCTCAGCGTCTGTCCTCCTCAAACCCATCCTCCTGATCACCATTCTTTATTGCCTTTCTGTGCAAAGTTTTACACTCAACTTCAAACATATTGAAAAGATGCAAACTTCTCACTGCCAGTGCTTAGTGGCTCCCTGCTTTAAGCTGCAGGAATTTCTTCCAGCCAGGAGCAGGGCCCCCCGTGACGTTGGGGGAATGATGGGAAGGGCTTGGACCTCAGTGACCTCCCTTGTCACAGGAGGGTGTATTCTGTCCCATCCCTGGCTGGGTGTGCCGCATCCAGTGTGGACACTCTCCACCCCGAGCCAGTGGCAGGGGCTCAGGCCTCCACAGCCCTGCCCTCTCTTCCGACACCAGCCTCAGGCCACCCCCATGTCTGACCAAATGGTTACTAATTTGGGGGTTCCCGCGGCGGCCCTCAGGTTAAGGAATTCACTAGAGTGACTCACAGACCTCAGGGAAGTACCTTATGACAATGACAGTTTTATGATAAAGGGTACACAGAAGGCAAGGTCTGGGAAGGACCCTAGCGCTTCCATGCCCTCTCCTTGTGGAATCAGGGCATATCCCCCAGCCTCCCTCCTGCCCAGCAGGTCTGTGTAGTCACCTGTCAGGAAGCTCCACAGAGTCTTGGTGTCCAGAGTTTAATGTCCAGGCACGCCTGATTAACTTGTGGGCCACATTACTGAACTCAAGTCTCCAGCCCCTGCCTCCCCGCCCTGGTTGAGGCCAAAGTCAGCCCCGACTCCCAACCCTCTAATTCATGCATGGTCTTTTGGGTGACCAGCCCCCATCCTGGGACCCACCAAGCTTGGGTCACCTCATTAAAATAACAGAGACACTCCTGTCCCTCAGGACATTCCATGGGTTTTGGAAGCTGCCTGCTAGCAAATGCGAAGACTAGATATATTCCTTAGCGTATCACGGACCGGCGGGGCGGGGGCGGGGGGCGGGTGCTGTCCTCCTGCTCAGCCCACCTCATAGATGTGTACATGAGCCTGTCTAAGCTGCTGGGAATAATGCAAGTTCACGGTATTTATGAAACGCTAGGGCCCAGAGGAGCGTTTGCCATCTGGCAGGCCCGGAAAGTGAAGAGTCCAAACTCTCCCCTCAGTTCTGTCCTCCGGGATGTTAAGGAGATGATGCAAGTAGGGAGGAATTGACCAAATGCAAGAGTTTGTTTTTCTCCAGATTTCGAAAGACTTGCTCACTTCACACACCTTCCCTAGCCCAAGCCTAAGGGTAGTAAGTGTGGTAGGAGCTGAGCAAGGCTTCGACAGAGGTGGCGGAGGTCCTTGGATGATAGGCGTGCACAGCACGTGCCGCGGAGAGTCACCAGTGTCCCCAGGGACATCCCTGACACGTGGTGCACTTGTGCCCTCTTCTAAAATGCCCAAGGCGGGTGCTGAGAGTTTTAAATGAGAAGCCAAACCCAGAATGACAGCCGGATTTCATCACACTAAATAGTGATTTATAGGCTGAGGTCAGTGTCGTCCCCCACTCTTTTCACTGGGTGGGTATTACAGAGCCTTTGGCCACTGTCATTTTTTTTTTTTTTTTTAAAGAGGCCTTCTTTCTTAATAAGTGCTCTTGTTCAGCGTGTGTGTGTGTGTGTGTGTGTGGGTGTGTGTGCGTGCCCACGCATGCACGCATTTCTAAAGGAGGTACGTGCGGTGAAATTCACCTTTCTGATGTTGAGTTCTCTGAGTTTTGACAAACAAGTGTCACCACCACCAGGAAGAGTTCCATCACCCCCAAATATCTCCCCATGCCTCTTCCTTCTGCTCTGAGCCCCTGACCATCATTGATCTGCCGTCTGTCCCTGTAGTTTTGCCTTTTCCAGAAGGTCACATAAATGGAACCCTAGACTAGTAAGTGCAAGCTCACAGTCCTTTGAGTCTGGCTCTGTCACTGCAGACAATGCATCTGAAATTCCTCCATGAGGCAGTCCTTCTCTTCCTTTGTCCTGCAGAGTCGTATTCTGTCAACTGGCTGTACCACCATCTGTTTACCTGTTCCCCGCCGGAGGGACGTTTGTGTTGTTTCTAGTTTTTGTCTATTATGAATTCTGCTGTAGACATTGCGTGCAGGTTTTTGTGTGAACATAAGTTTGCATTTCTCATGAATGCCCATGTCAGAGCGGGATTGCGGGGTCATATGGCCAATGTCCTCTATCTGTGTAAGAAACGGCTAGCCTTATGTTAGAAGGGGCTGTCCCACTTTCCACTCCCATCATCGGTATGTGAAAGTTCCGGCACCTCTCCGTCCCTGGCCGTGCTCAGGATTGTCACATGCCTTCAGTCTGGCCATTCTAAGTGGGTAGCAGTCATGGTGGCTCCAGAAAGGAAAGCTTGTCTGTTCTGAATAGCAGTTTGTGAACTTTCGTACCAAGTTTCCGTTGGACCAGTGAGGTCAGCTTGGAGGGGCAGCCGGGAGACCTGACTTCACACGGGCACACTGCCCTGTCCTTCTCGCCCACAGCCCTTCGTCTCCCTGGGGGTGCAGAGCAGGGATGGCTGACGTCTGGCCTGATGTGCTCAGCTTCTGTGGCTTTGGGGTGCACACAGGGTGGGTGCAGGGCGCTGTGTCCCAACATGCCTCCCCAGTGCATCCTGGGTGGTAGCTTGCAGACGAGCTCATCTCCTCCTTCCCCCCACCTTTTCCCCCTCAGGCCTACATACAGATCACGTTTGTGGAGCCCTACTTTGATGAGTATGAGATGAAAGACAGGGTAACCTACTTTGAGAAGAATTTCAATCTGCGGAGGTTCATGTACACCACCCCCTTCACCCTGGAGGGGCGGCCCCGGGGAGAA
Organism: Eumetopias jubatus; assembly: GCF_037043125.1. NCBI lineage: Eukaryota > Metazoa > Chordata > Mammalia > Carnivora > Otariidae > Eumetopias > Eumetopias jubatus. Next base: position 10,698,287 of record NW_028274821.1, on the reverse strand, counting down.
CTGCATGAGCAGTACCGGCGGAACACCGTCCTGACCACCATGCATGCCTTCCCCTACGTCAAGACCAGGATCAGCGTCATCCAGAAGGAAGAGGTAATGGCCCCTGGAGCCAGCGCGCTCGGGACCAAGGTCACCACTGAATGCCCGCGTCTCCCTCCCAGGATGACACTCACACCTCCCCCGAGCTCCTTCATGGCAGACTGGAGAGAAAATCAAAAAAAGGGACACACTGGAAATATTATCATGGTGGTTATTCTCTGACTGTCATGGCGCCAGGGAATCCCATTTAGGCAGCCATGCATTTCGTAGCATTACTTTATATTTAAATATTTTATATTTTGAAGTTATATCTTCGACATAAATAGAATGACAGAATTACAATATTTAACGTGTTTATTGTCATGTTATGTTTACTTGAAATGTATATTGAAAATTTAAATATTTTTTATTGAATTTTTATATATTTGGAAGCTTACAGGTGATTCAGACAGAGCAAGCAAGTAGCCCCATGAGTTGGTGGTGAGCTGGAAGAAGGGCCCCCTGCAAGATAGGCAAGGAGACCAATGGACTTCCAGTCCCAGATTCCTCCTGTAATGTTGCTCAAGACACTTATTTTCATTCAGCTTTTCTCATCTATACACTGACAGTGAGGACCCCTTTCTCTTCTCTGGTTCTCTGTACAGTAGGAGACTTTGAACCCATTGTAAGAGGACTGATCAAGAAAGTGTCTCCAGACTTGACATAGTACAAACATTTTATTTTACTTTAAAATACATATGTGGACATTTATTTGTCATTCAGTTTATATAAGGCCCCAGCCTTCCCTGTGATCCGGGGTTGGCGGATCACAATTCAGCATTGTCTTTCTAGTATAAGCCCCCCCCTTAATACACTGTCCGTAATTTTCAGTTTTTATTCCTATAAAGCAGAAGAGGAGCTTAAAGGTACTTGATAAACAATATGAGGACAGAGTCCCTCTGGATTTTTATGACTTGCTTGCCCCTAGCCTTTTACAGTTGTCTTGCACACACCTAATAAGGCAGGAATCTTTATGGCGACTCACTTTTGTGGTATCTTGCCCCAGCATTCAGCTTGGTGTTCACAGAAACCGTTCTGTTTCTTTCCACACCCACAGTTCATCAGTTTGTGCATTATTTAATTAGATGAGGTCATTAAAATAACAGGCGTAACAGGCATCATCAAGTCAGTGAACGCGCAGAGCTAAGCCGTGGTGAACGGATGCCTCGTGGGGCAGGAGCAGAAGTGACTGAGCTCACTGCCCATCAGCTAGGGTGTCAGCAACCACATCAGAGAGCGGGCTTCACAGACATGAGAGAAATCCAGGACGAGTGACTCAGTTACGAGGAGGTTGGTTTAGAAGGCCTCTGTTGTATTTCTTATTGTTTTGGACTTTTGGACACTAGGATAGGTAGGCATAGCAGAGGAATAAACTCAGGGACCCAGTAAGCACCCCCACAGCGTTTCTTGGCCATATCTCCCTTTCCCGAGAACCTCAGCGTGTTAGACCCCCTAGGACTGCTGTAGCGGAGGACCACAGGCTACATGGCCAACATGGCAGAAGCGTCTTGTCTCATAGTTCCAGCGGCCAGTGACCAAATTAAGATGTTGGCGAGGTTGGTTCCTTCTGAAGGCTGTGGGGGCTGGATGTGGTCTGGGCCTCCCTCCTTGGCTTGTATATGATGATCTCCCTGTGTCTTCACATTCTCTCCCTCAACATGTGTCTCTGGGTCCACATTTCATCTTCTTAGAGGGACATTCATCATATAGGGCCCATCCTAATGACCTCTCTTTAACTTGATTACCTCTGTAAAGACCCTATCTCAAGTAAGGTCACATCCTGAGGTACTGGGAATTAGGACTTCGGTATATGAAGTTGGGGGCAGGGATAACTCCACCTATAACATTTAAGAAGGACCCTACCCCAAACCTGCAGAACCTGGCAACCAGGAGATTGACCCTTAAGAGAATTCTGTTAATCAGGAATTCATCTTCAGGGGGAGTTGGAGAAGGTACACATGATGCCAAAATCATGCGTTATGGTGGAGACAAAACTCTTGAGTGCTGTGCTTCTCATACCTTCTCTAATTATAAGTCAAGTAACTTGTTTAATAATTGGAAAGGAAACTTAACAGGGTAGAAAGAACATGCATTTTGAATGTAGACATCATTGTGATCAAATTCTGAGCTCCCTCCTTACTACCCTGTGTCATTTGGTGGCACTTTCTGAACCTTATAAATCCCTCTTTGGATGTAGAATGGAGAGAATACATAGGTTGTTTAAAGGAATCCATGAGAAATGTCCGCAAAGTTCCCCGAGGACAGTAAGTGTTCAAGAAATGTTAGGCCTTTCCTTCCTCTTAACCTACCCAGAGTATTTTAAATATTCTGAAGGTATCCTTACCTGCTTCTTCAAATCCGGTTCGTCATAGCCCCAGGTTTGTCCATGGCTTCCAAGACCAGACAATGACTTCCCCGAACTTCTGTCTTATGTTCAGTTTGTTTTGACACCAATTGAAGTTGCCATTGAGGATATGAAGAAGAAGACCCTGCAGTTAGCGGTTGCCATTAACCAGGAGCCCCCTGATGCCAAGATGCTTCAGATGGTGTTGCAGGGCTCCGTCGGAGCTACTGTAAATCAGGTGAGCAAGACTGGCTGCCGGCAACTCCTCTGGTCCTTGTTACTTGGGTTTCCATTATATGTCTACACCTCCTTCCTTGAGGTTGATGAAGAGTCTGATCCACACATAAATGGTATCCCTGAACTTAGACCCAACACTTGTGAGGTTTAGAAGACTTAGAGGAGGGCTCTTCACATAACAAGCGTGGTAGAAAAGAAGTCCCAGGGGCACCTGGGTGGCTCAGTCGGTTAGGCACCTGCCTCGGGCTCAGGTCCTGATCTCGGGGTCCTGGGATCGAGCCCTGCACTGGGCTCCCTGCTCAGCGGGGAATCTGCTTTTCCCTCTCCCTCTGTCCCTACTCCACTTGTGCTCTTTCTCTCTCGAATAAATAAATAAAATCTTAAAAAAAAAAAAAAAAGAAAAGAAAAGAAGTCCCAGACATGAGTAGACCAAGTGGAAGGGGCACCATTTTCACAGAGAGGGCTTCACTTTGAGGCCAGACCTGGCAGCGTGCTCCAGATCTGGGTCCTCTTGCAGAGGGCTTAGTCATGCCCAATGCAGGCAAGGTTGTTGCAGAGCTTGAGGCCAATCTAAGAATGTCTGTAGGAGAGAGGGGAAAGGGTCTAGAACATGCAGCCCCTGGGTCAGTCACCAGACAAATCCAGCATGCCGGGGGCCTTGCCAGCCAGGAGTGACCAGGGACCAGGCTTCTTGGGGCACTTCAGACCAAGCTGGATATTCTCAAACCCCTTAGAATCCTTACTCCCAAACCCAGCATGTGACTAAACCAGTCTCAGATACAGGGAGGTGCTAGCCTCATACTTTCTGTCCAGTGGGCATCCTTAATTTCAGATCCAGATCTGCTCTTGTCTACACCTCCACTCAAAAACCTAGTGAGTATCATGACTTTTTCCTCACTCACCCCACCTGGACTTCCCTGCAAAAATTGTGTCCAGATAATATCAAGGGAATAGAAATAGTACAGAGGAGAAATGACTATTATATTTCCAAGATCAGGAAATATTAGGAAGTTTTGCTTTAAGTCTCAATCCTTTAATGAAAATGGAAGACTTTATGAGCCCATAACCATGTACTGTGCGTATCTCTGACGCAAGCCAGCATTTACACAAAATGGCGCCACGACTAGGGCAACTAAATAAGTGAATATGAAAGGATGAATCAAGACAATCCTCAATTTTAGAAAAGCAACTCAGATCACATACCCTGTGATGCAGTAGTATTACCTTTACATACAAAGGACAGCCTATTATTAATATAGCATTTGATTAAGAAAATACATTTGGGGGCGCCTGGGTGGCTCAGTCGTTAAGCGTCTGCCTTCGGCTCTGGTCATGATCCCAGGGTCCCGGGATCAAGCCCCACATCGGGCTCCCTGCTCCGCGGGGAGTCTGTCTGTCTCCCTCACCTTCTGCCCCCCCCACTCCCACTCCTGCGCTCTCTCTCTCTCTCTCTCTCAAATAAATAAATCAAATCTTTTATAAAAAAAGAAAATACATTTATACTTCTGAGTATTCTCCTAAATGTCCACACTCCTAAGAAATCAGTTTCCTGAGAAGTTCAGTACCTTCCTTGATTTTTTTGTTTTGGTCACACTACCTACAGAATTAAATGTCCAAACTCAGAAGTCAATCCAAGATTTTCTCCCAAGTAATATAATTTTCTTTCCAATGTCATATTGTTCTGTTCCTTTTCCCATCAGGGACCACTGGAAGTAGCCCAAGTGTTCTTGGCCGAAATTCCAGCTGACCCAAAGCTCTATCGACATCACAACAAGTTGAGATTATGCTTTAAGGAGTTCATAATGCGGTAAGATGGGGTATGGCTGGGAAGGCAGCAGAGCAGTGGTTCTCAGAGAGGGGTCCCCAGACAGCAGCTAGGGCATCACCTGAGAACTTGCTAGAAAGGCCAGTTCTCGGGCACCAGCCAGGCCTACGGAATCAGAATTTCCAGAGGTGGAGCCCGGCAGTCTGGGTTTTAACAAGCCCTCTGGGGATTCTGATGCACCCTCCCGCCTGGGAACCCCTGCAGCAGACCAGCCTTATGTGTACTATTAAGTAACCGACATTCAAACTGTAAAGTGCTTTCATGTTTATGTCTTGTGTGTGCCGCGCACATCAAACCGGTATTACCACCAGCCTCATTTTGCCCAAAGGGGAAACGGAGGTTTGGAGATGGGAAATGATTTTGCCTGAGGTCACACAGCTAGTTAGTGGGAGAGCTGAGTTCAAATCCAGAGCTTCTGAGCCACATAGCCCACATCTCCATTCGTGTGTTGACCGTCCACGATGCTTTCAAGTCCAAGAGGCATTGGTTTTAGAAGTTTTAATATCACGTGATAACTTATTTGTAGAATCTTAAGAATAGACCCTGCCTCAAATTTGGTGAAGACAGTTCTAATGCTGGGCTTTTTCAAAAGCATCCTCTCTCTGGCAGTTCCCATCGTCAGACAGGCTTCTGTGGGCTGGCATCAGGAGCGGCCCATTCAGGCTGCATAGGAGCGGGTCTTTGAGCAAGGTCTTGCAAACTGTTGCAGTACAGACGGGTACCGTGGGGTCTCCTGTGGCCCTAAAATGAATGATTATGAAGGATGTGATGACCTTTTACCCATGATGTCAGGAAAATGTGTACCAGTATTTCTTTTCAACCTTGGAGCAGCATATCAAGTGTAGGAATAACCTCACTTGGCAGATGGGGAATAAAGGAGGCTAAAAGTGAAAGTTTGCTAAATTCACTGAAAACTCATCAGTGTGCCAGTGTTGGGTAAGGTGAGGGATCCCTCCTCTTCCACAGGCCCTGGTGAGAGGTCTGCAAACGTGCTGTATATGGAGACACACTCGGTCTGTGTGCAAGTGCCCATACACACATGGGGCACATACACAGAGATTATATTTATTAATATTTTGGCATTTGAATTGCTTCCTGTATTTGAAAGCAATTCTGACATTACACAAAAGCTGCATTTTGTTGAGTAGAGAGAGCATTTTTACAGAACAAAAAAACTAGAAAAATGCTGTGGGAATTTTTAAAGATCTATTTCCTTTCCACTTATCTTCATTTAAAATTATTTTGGGGGACAGCTGGGTGGCTCAGTCAGTTAAGCGCCTGGCTCTTGGTTTCTGCTCAGGTCATGATCTCGGGGTTCTGGGATTGAGACCCATGTAGGGCTCCATCCTCAGTGGGGAGTCTGCTTCAGATTCTCTCCCCCTCTTCCTCTGCTCCTTCCCCTGGCTTGCGCGCACTCTCTCTCTAAAATAAATAAATCTTTAAAAAATAAATAAAATGAAATAAAATAAGGTATGGTTGAAGGCCCCCGAAGTTGGCAGTGGCCCAGGCCTCCTTGGACCTCTGAAATGTTGAAAGAGGCAGTATGACCCGGGTACGGTATCAGTTGTGGGAAGACAGGAGCTCCCGACAGCACCCCTAGGTCCATAACTAAATACCAGCACAGTGCAGCGTGCACTACCCACTGCCAAGAGCACAGGAAATACAGGGCTCCAGAGTTCAGAAAGGAACGGTCCATTAGAGGCTGGAAGGCTGGGGAGGCCTTCACTTACACTTCACCTTGAATATTTAGGTAGAACAAAGGGGGCGGTCAGAAGGGGAGCCAGGCCTGGTAAGGCATAGACCCCAAAACCTCCGGGACGCCTCTGGGCTCCTCTGAGTCAGCAAGAGCAGTGTGTTCCCCGGGAGTCTGGTAGGACAAGAGAGACGAGCGACAGCCAGATTGGCAGATGGGGCTCTGGACAGAACCAAAGTGTAAAAGCAGGCTGGTGAAGAGCAGACGTGATTTGGTTCCCTGGTCTCTAAATCATACCCTCAAGACAGCGGGAGGCGAGGAGACCTTCCTTTCCCCCGATTGCTTAATTGCTTCTCAAGTCCCCTCAGCAAGTTGCAGGCTTTTAATGGCCAGAGTCAATATTTTGTCACATTATTTGCTGCCGGATATTTCCTCCCGGCTCTCTGCTTCCGACAGCCAAGGTGACGCAAGAAGGGAAGATGCTGGGGGGTGGACAGCTCTTGGGTTTCCCTGTGAGTGAGCTCCCACTGCTTGGCAGACTGGGCTGGCGGGTTGATAAACCCGGATTTCCAAGGTGAACATAAGTGAGCCTCTTTGCTGAGCGCAGAAACGTAGGCTTGCCAGGTGCCCGCCGTCAGGTCCTGCCCCTGGGCGGTGGCCTTGGACTTGGCTGTCGCGGCACCGGACCGGCTATAGGGGACCTGGCAGGTGGGCCTGCGGCGGCTGATGCTCATCCAGCCAGTTGCCAGGTCGAGACCTTGATCCCCTCCTGCCTTTTCCCACGGTAAGAAAAAAACAAAACAAAACAAAACAAAAACCACCTCAGGGTTTCTGAAGCCAAGATGGTGAGATACCCCATTCTCTTCTCTTCCTCTGCTCCCCAAAGTACTCAAGCTGTTTTAGACAGTGCCAGAGCTTCCAATCTGGGTTTTTAAATTTTCTTACCTTTCTGCCTTAGCTCGGGCTGGTGTCACCAAATACTGTGGACCGAGTGGCTGGACCAGCGGACGTTTGGCTGGACCAGCTGGGAAGGCTCAGATGAGGGTGCTGGCGGGCCAGGCTCCCCGGGAGGGCTCTCTTGCTGGCCTGGCCTCCTCACAGGGTAGAGAGAGGAAGAGGAAGAAAACTCTCTGCCAAGGGCACTAATCCTACCCGATGGGTCCCATCTTCACGGTAATTTACACCAAAACACCTCTGAAAGGCCTTACCTCCAAAATACCGTCACGTGGGGTGTTAGGGCTTCAACATAGGAATGGGGGGGGGGGGGCAGAGGACACCAACATTCAGTCCTAACATCATCTGAACGCTCTCAGCCTTACAAAGACAACGTGATTCTTACATTTATTTATTTATTTTTTGACTATTATAAAAGTTTATTTAACAAAAAAGTTCAATATGAAAATGCACACGACCTGATTTTTCTCTTGTAGTTAAACAGGTACTATGGAGGGGACGTGTGGACGCAGTTGATTCCTTCTGATGAACACACCCATTGTTTATACTCGTTCCAAGGCTTCTAACGTGATGATACTATTTCCTCATGTTACCACCATTCCAATATTGTTCTGTTGCCCACAGTTGCCATCTCCACACATCCATCTATCACAAGATTCATAAACAGATCGAACCCCCACAATATTGCTTGGACATGTCTGCCACCATTTAATTTCAATGATAATTTCTTGTCCATAAATTTTTTCAACTCGGGAGGGTGAGCTTTGCTCATGGTGTCTACTCGGTGAGCTCAAAGACGCCTCCCTTTACATTTATTTTTATATTGAAATAAAAGACCACATCCTCCACAGCACCAGTCACAAGTTGTCTCTAGGGGAAATAGTTTCAGATACACCCAGACAGGCTGCTACCCCACGTACGGTCACAGAATCAGGACACAGAGCGTGGAGCGGTGGTGTTTGCAGACTGCAGAGAGGGTCTTGGAACAGGAGGGAGGGAGAATCTGCCCAAGGGGCCGAAGGAACACCAAATGGTATCGTGTAGGTAGAAACAGAAGCAGGAGCTAGGAAGAGATTTGAATATGTGATAGGAAAACCAAGCCTTAAATATCGTGAGGGGTTGCTCTGAAGCAGGTCAGTGGAGGGGGGGCAGAGGAATGACTTCTGTCACTTTTCTAGGGTCACAGAGACCTTATCAGTGGGCCAAGGCTGCTAGAAAACTGAGAGCCAGGTGGAACAGGTTACACATCAGGCACATACCACCCCCCCACAAGACATACACACAGGGCTTCCTTCTCCTCCCTAGTGCCTCCTGCAATGATTCTGAACAAAAAAATATCCATTTTTGTTACAGTGTGATCTTTTCCTTCTCTCTCAGCCCACCCCATCCCCCAGGTCTCCTGAGCAAGCGCCTGGCTCTCAGGGCTGGTCCATGGTCAGGGACGGGGCACCATGCCCGAGGGTGGCTGGGGCTGATACCGAGTTAGAGAATATTATAGAAATATGTGAACCCCAGGACTCTGTGACTCTTCAAGAGAAGCCCAGGGCCTGAGAGGGGTTAAGGTCAGTGTAATGTGATGCAGGCGTGAGTCTGATCTGGTGAACCACCCTCCTCTACCTGGATTCTAGGAATCTGCTTCCGGGTGTCAGATGTGAGGCTGGACACCTTCCCAAGCCTGTGGCCCCCGTCTAGCCCCGCCTTCCCGCATCTGGCATTAGGAGGAGGAGGAGGGGCCGCTGGACCGTCTGTGAGGGAGGCGGCCACACAAATCCAACCAGGAGCGGTAGAGGTGACTCTAAGGGCACAGCAGGACGATGCTGCCCCTGGTCTGCCCTGGGGCGCGCTCCTTGCCCCCACAGTGCTGCGTCCTACAGCAGTGGGGAGCACATAGGATGATGCCTTTCATTAGGCCATAACCCCTACTTCGCTCCCAAAAAGCAGGTAGTGTTGACTATGAAGCCCTCCCCGGTGGTCACCGCTCAGCTAGATCCTCACACACCTGACACTGTTCCATGCCCATAAACCCACTTTACAGATGAAGGCTATGAAGTTGAAGAAGGTTATAATGAGCCCAAGGTCACACAGCAAGGAGGTGGCAGAACCACGATCGAAAGTCCTCACTTGGGACAGGATGCCCTTGGGTGTGGGGTCCGGCCGAGGCCGGCCAGGGAGGGAGGAAATGAAGGGGCTGAGTTGGGGAAAACCTCCGGGGAGCGGTGCCTGGCGGAGCCACGGCTCTCCCACACCCCCTGCAGGCGGCCACCTGTGCCCCTGGTGCCCTGCCCCCAAATGACCCTCCTTGCCAGTCCTTGGCTTCTCTCGTATTGCTGTCAGACTCCGCACTCCAGCAGTCCCGTTTCCTTCCTTCGCCCAGAGTGGAGGTTTGCTACAGAGGTACCAGCAAGAAGCTGAGAAAGGCAGGGTGCTCCAAACTGGGGCTCCAGGGAGAATATCTTCAACTTGAGACCAAGGCCGTATGCCTGGATTCTAGCTGGAAAGGCTGTGTCTTCCCAGGGGGAGTAGTAGCGGTGTTGCAGTTAGCAGTGTGGGCTCCTGAGCCAGGCCGCTGGGCTTCACGGACCCACCGTGCCTTACCTAGCTGTGTGACCTTGGGCAAGTTACCTGGCCTCACTTCCTCCAACTTTAAAATGGGAATTGTAATTGTAACTGTCTCTTAGATCTGGTGTCATGATACAATGAGTCAGTACACAGAGCTTAGAACAGGGCTTGGCACTTACTAAGTGATCGGTCGATGTAACATCATTTGCTGGTGCAGAGACCAGATCAATTTGAGGAGGAAACGGAAGCTTAACCATCTGATTTAAATATAGACATTGTCCACCCATGACTTGGGTGCCTCTATAAAGTTTGTACCATAAGACACAGTGGGCTGAGGACACGAGCCGAGGAGCGGCAGGTCTCTGGATTTGCACCTGACTCTGCTGTTCCCGCAGATGTGGGACTCGGGACAGGGCATTCCATCTCTGCATCTTTTTTCTTCTTTTTAAAAAAGGTTTTGTTTATTTATTTGACAGAGAGACACAGCGAGAGAGGGAACACAAGCAGGGGGAGCGGGAGAGGGAGAAGCAGGCTTCCCGCGGAGCAGGGAGCCCGATGCGGGGCTCGACCCCAGGACCCCGGGATCATGACCCGAGCCGAAGGCAGACGCTTAACAACTGAGCCACCCAGGCGCCCCTCTGCATCTTTCATTAACCATGAAAAACCAGGGACAAGAATATAAACTCTCTCGTACTTCATCATTCTCCTATCGAACAAATCATTTCTGTACTCAGACTGGGTCCATCGGGAATCATAACCGTAACAACAATAAGTGTTCTTACTAAAAAATTCTAAGCACTTTATGTTTTCACTCATTTAATCCTTACAGGCACAATAAGGTCAGCTATTATTATCACCTCCATATCACAGGTAAAGAAACTAAGGCATGAAAAGTTTAAGTGCCTTGCCTAATGTTACAAAGCTGATATGCCGCAAAGCAGGATTCAGAGTTGAGCGCTCAGGCTCCAGAGTCTATACTCCTAACTACTATGCTGTGCTGTTCTCTTTAGGAACTGTGTTCAGTTGCTCATAATAGAGAACAGAAGTAAGATGGCTTAAATAACATAGAAACTTATTTTTTTTTCCTCCTAAAATAAAGTCAGAGATAGTCATCCCAGAACTATTATCATCAGTGACCCTGGCTCTTTCCATTCTTTTCTATGCCATCCTGATTATAGTGCATCCATCCTCATAGTCACAAGATGGCTGCCAGGGCTCTAGCCATCGTGACCACATCCCTGGAAAGTATCAGGAGTAGAAATGAGGAAAGAGCAAAAGCCTTGTGCCCCTTTAAAGAGCTTTCCTGGTGACTTCATTTTGTATCTGATCGGCCATCCCTATCTGTTAAGGGGGGCTAGGAAATGTCACTTCCCAGGGAGGCTCGCCAGATGGAGTTCTGTTGCTAAAAAAGAGGGAGACTGGATTGAGGAAGGAACTAGCAATTGTTGGCTATCCCAAGAGACTGACGTGGGGGCTGTGCTAAAGGAGACTCACAGAGGAGGGAGGCCAACAGATACAGAGATGGAGGGCTCCCTGACGACCCTCTCTGTAGGAAAGACACCTACCTCCTTACAGAGAGGCCCCTACAGTGACTGTCTACCAAAGCCAGGAACCATGTTCTGGAGTTAAAATTTCCTTCCTCTCAGTCTGGTTTCTGTGGGATTCTGAGTGCTGGAAACCCCCAGGCACATCTGCTATAAGAAAATGCTTGTGTTCAGTGACCTTATCAACAGAGGGGGCAGCAAAAGGCGGCGGGGGAGCAGGGCTCTGGAACGCTGGTGTTATTGAGCGAGAGCAGCACAGTCTGTATTTTTGGACCTAATGACAATGTGACAGATAAGGCCACTTAAACAATTATTTGCATTGTAGGTCTCTGATGTGTAGATTTCCCAAGAAAAATAGCTGTTCTGGAGGAGGTCGGTTTCGTGCATGGCCCTCTTTAGTTTATGGATTTAAATTAACATAATGGTGGAGCGCCTGCTGACTCGGTCCACTAAGCGTCCAACTCTTGATTTCAGCTCAGGTCATGAACTCAGGGTCATGGGATCGAGCCCGGTGTCAGGCTCCGTGCTGAGCGTGGAGCCTGCTGAAGATTCTGTCTCCCTCTCTCTGTCCTCCCCTCCCCGCATGCTCACATATGCTCTCTCTAAAAAAAATAAATAAAAATAAGCCCCGAACCATAATGGAAACTATTTTAATTTTAATAAAATCTAGATTATATAGGGGCACCTGGGTGGCGCAGTCAGTTCAGCATCCGACTCTTGATTTCAGCTCAGGTCATGATCTCAGGGTTGTGGACTTGAGCCCCATATTGGACTCTGTGCTCAGCTCGGAGTCTGCCTGTCTCCTCCCTCTGCTCCTCCCCACCCCTCACACACACTCTCTCTCAAATAAATAAATTAAAAAAAATAAAATCTTAAAAAAAAAAATCTAGAGCATAGAATCCAAATGGGGGAAAGGAAGAAATACAGAAAATGTATATGAAATAATTCGTAAGTTGTAAAATTTGTTAAAATATAACCATATTACTACTACAACATCTGAAAAATTCTCACTCCACTTACTAATATATTTGTCTTTGTAAAACACTGTGTTCATCTATTGCTCTGCAGTAGGCTACCTCAAGACTTAGTGGCTTAAAACGACATTTAATTATTATGTGTATGGTTCTAGGGGCTGGTGGGCTCAGCTAGGTGGTTTTCACCCAGTCTCTCGTTGGCACCCAGGCAGTGGCTGGGGCCTGAATTGCCTGAAGTGTTCCTCACTCACAAGTCTGGTGTCTGGGCTGAAAAATACTTAAAGAGCAGGTGGTTCCGGGCTCCAGAAGGCACGTGTCCCAAAAGACAGAGCCAGGGAGAAGCCACACTGCTTCTTTCACCTAGTCACAGAGCATGTAAAGCATTTAACCATGTCCAGGACACATGTACACCATCAGTGTATGTCAGCTGGCTCTTATTACTTCTGAGCACAAAGACTAGGGAGAGTTTAGTTAATTCCCCCCAAGTTTTCAGAGACACTCCCAAGGATGCAGTCAGCCTCTGTGGGCCTCCTGCAATCTGCTGATGTTACAAACCCAGGCCTTAAAGTCATCCTGAAACTGATTTTATTTTACACATGGTGGTAGCTGGTAACTGTTAGTTAAGAAGCAATAGAAATGGAAGGGATGATGGTGATTTCTCAGGATTCAAAGGTTATAAACCTCCCCTTCCCACCCCATCTTGAAAACTTTGATATGCAACCTCAGAGATCATACAGTTTGCTTCAATTAACGTCCAACTTAAAAGACTGGTGAAGATCCGGTTAGGGGAGTTCTTTTGGCTTCTGGCGGAGTTAAATCAAGTCTTTTTCTGCCGGGGGCTAATTGTGTAGGAAAGCTGTGGTCATGGGTTTATTTCTGCCTGGTCCAGGTAGCTTTCCCCTGTTCTGTAGCCACATTCCACCCTCTTTGCCTTCGGCTGTCATCATGAAAATGTGTTCAGTGGTAATACCAAGGGTTTGGGTCACAAGGTCTGGGTATGCCCATGACTTACCCCAGATCCAACCCTGCTATCAGGAAAACAGTTTAAACCACATTGGTCACCAGGATCCCATTCACCTGCAGGGTAATAAAGAATTATTACTAATTTTTGCAGGTCAGCTAGGTTTCTACCATTATGGTGTCCCTTCAGGGTTTGTTGATTTGTTAAGTTCCCTTAGGTAGCACAGTGGAAAATAAAAGGCAGGACTTTATCATGTTTAAATAATATGATTTTCTTCTTTGGTATGTAGCATACTCTCTGGGAGACCATGAAAACACTAGGCTTAACTGTCTACAAGTTAGGTCGCCACAATGAGCTTTAATGATTTTCTCTCTGACGCTTTGCAGTTTCACCATGGTGGAGCGGATCCGTATGGATCCGTTTCTGTCGATGAGGGGATTTGTGTCTGTTTGCAATTCTGGAAAATTATCAGCTGTTATCTCTTTATATATTGCCTCTTATTTTTCATTCCCTTAGGTAGCCATTGAGATGTGGGTTGGGCATCTCCCATTATATCTCCAGGTTCTTTTTTTTTCCTTTTTTAAGATTTTATTTATTTATCTGAGAGAGAGAGAAAGCACTAATGGGGGGAGGGGCAGAGGGAGAGGGAGAAGCAGACTCCCCACTGAGCAGGGAGCCCAATGGAGGGCTCGATCCCAGGACCCTGAGATCATGACCTGAGCCAAAGGCAGACACTTAACTGACTGAACCACCCGGTGCCCCTCTATCTCCAGGTCCTTAACCATTTGTTTTATATTTTTAATTTTTAAAAAAATTTCTTTGGTGATTTCCTTAGATCTGTCATATAATCCGTGTGTTCTCCATTTGTGTCTGGTTTATTTTCTAACCTGTCCATTGGGATCTTTTTCTTTATCTTAGTGACTCTATTTTTTTTCCTAGAAGTTCCTTCCATTTGGTTCTTTTCTGAAGTTTCCCTGATCTCTTTTTTCATACTCTCCAATTGCTTTCATCACGAATTTTATACCTTTTCTTTTTTATTACACCTCTGTATTACCTTTGGTCTTATATATTGTTCTGTCGTCTGGAATTCTTAGTGGGCTGTCTCTCCTGCTTGTTGCATCTGTTGGTCCCCTCCCATGATGCTTGTATCGTGAGCTCATCTTTGGGAAGGGTCACTCTTTCTGTGGGCGGCCCATGAGCCCTGATGGAGAAAGTGATGGAGAAGGTGAGTTCAGGGCAGAGGAGGCCTCTTCCTGGGGGATGAAGGACGGGCCTTGGGGCCCAGCGGGTCGGGGCACGCTCTGCCACACTTGGGAGCCGCACAAGCTCCGAGGACCGGGAGCGCACCCGGGGTCAGAGAAGCTGCCAGAACCCGATCTGGCCTGCCTCATCTGTCCTGTATAAATTTGGGACTCATACCCGTGTGTGGTGCAAACCTAGAATTTTAGTTCTTAAGGTGACTTTCTTTCCCAGTGATGGCCCCAGACTGTTAGCAAGCTTTTATTCCGCCTCTCTGGACAGTTGGCAGTATTTTTCTGGGCCCCCTTTCATCAGTGGGGTAGCAGCTTTTCAAGGCCTCGAACTATATGGAAGTGGAATATTCAGAGCCGCACTTGGCCCTTGGCCGAGGCCACCTCTGCTGTCTCATGTGGGCTCCCAGCACGCCACACCTCCCCCAGCCTCCAGGACCCCTGTGCAGTCTTGAAATTCTAATGGGCACATCTTGGGACAACTGCCATGACATCAGCTCCTGCTATCACTTTGATTGGGATTCTTCTCCTCCTCTCTGGCACCAGGGGGCTTCCCTTTCTCCTACAGCAGATGTTGGCTGCGCTTTCCAGCTTGTCTCTATGTGCATGCGGCAGGCGGGAGGCTGAGTGGCGTCTGCTCGGTCTACCAGCTTGCCATAAGTCACCGTGAGCGTCTTGTGAGCAGAACAATGATCCTGAGTTTGGATCCCTGGCTCACCGCGTCCCCATAGTGTTATCTTGGGCAAGTGACCTGACATTTCTGAGCTCCAAGGACAAAATGGAGATAAATACAGACCTGCCGGGTTTGTTGGGAGAATTAACCAGATAATGCATGGAAAACTCCTCGTATAGTGCCTGGCACATAACAACTCAGAGCATCAAGATCTCTGGGCCACTTTTCAAAAATAGAGATTCCTAGGTGTTACTCCTGAGGGATTGTGATTCCTTAAATCTGAGGTACAGTCCAGATGTGTGAACTTTGAAAGGCTTCACAGGCAATCCCGATAGGCCACCGGGTTTTAGACACTCTTGGAGGTACTCAACAAATGTTAGATAGCATCTAAGCAACTCAAACTCCTGAGAAATACCACCTCACTTCCCCCCTGCCCCCCGACCCTGATGTTCGCGTCTCAGGTGCGGTGAGGCCGTGGAGAAGAACAAGCGTCTCATCACGGCCGACCAGAGGGAATATCAGCAGGAACTCAAAAAGAACTACTACAAGCTGAGAGAGAACCTCAGGCCAATGATTGAGCGGAAAATTCCAGAACTCTACAAGCCGATATTCAGAGTTGAGAGTCAAAAGAGGTGAGTTCAGGGCAGAGGAGGCCTCTTCCTGGGGGAGGAAGGACGGGCCTTGGGGCCCAGCGGGTCGGGGCACGCTCTGCCACACTTGGGAGCCGCACAAGCTCCGAGGACCGGGAGCGCACCCGGGGTCAGAGAAGCTGCCAGAACCCGATCTGGCCTGCCTCCATCCTGAGTGCCTTCCACTCCCTCTACCTTCTCCTTGACCTCCCTGGGACCCCTTCATGTTGGCCTTCTGCCCGTGGTCTTCCCAGAACCCGTTTCCTCCTGTGTTTTTTCTGGCGCTGGTGTGAAGGGATCTCAGGACCTTTGCACATTCACTTTGCACATAACTTACTGCATTGCCCACAGTCCTTGTCCTTTTCTGGTGGCTGACCTCCCCCCTTTAAAAGGTTAATTGATCTTTCTTACCTCTGATTTCTCTCTCTCTCTCTCCCCTTTGTAATTTCAGAGACTCCTTCCACAGATCTAGTTTCAGGAAATGTGAAACCCAGTTGTCCCAGGGCAGCTAGGAAAAGCTGTCCTCATGCATGGAGACTGAGGCCCTGTGACCCTGGAGAAGTACTCGTTGGTACTTAAAACACAGGACATTTGCCGAGCAGGATGGACTGCATACTCCCTGACCGGACAGCACTCTGGAAGCCTTAGAATCCCAGGGACCATGGGAATTACACCCAAATGGGGTCTGATCAGGTTTTGGCCCTCCGTACTGGGGTTAGTGGAGGGTGGTTTATTAGGGGAGCCTGTGTATTTATCAAATCATGGCTTTTCACAACATTGTACAAAATAAGGCTTAAACAGCGTCTCCTGCTGAGTGGTCGGTCACGCTCTACGGGAGAGATGACTTCCTCTGGCCGTATTTGGATTTACAGGATAAACCCAAATCGCCCGTGGGAAAATGGAAACGTTGTCCGCCGTCCCATGCAGAGTGGACGTCACACATTCCCTGTTCATGTGTGAGGAGGATGGGCTGGCAGGACTGCAAAACGTGGTCAATAAATCCGTGAGGAGAGGCCTCACTAGAAATCTAAAAATCATGATGATGGTTGGAGACTTGGAGCTAGAGGAATTATTTGTGAACTCGTTACCTTCTTGGGAACGGTGGACTAATTGTTGTATTTTGCCTAAGTGTTACTGTGTGTTAAGTTAATTTAACAAGCGCTTATAGACGAGGACCCTGGACTCACTGAGTTAGGAGACGCGCGGTACTCGGCTGCATTCACTTCAATTCAGACACTTCTCCTGCAGTGCTTTGCATTTTTTTCTTCTGCTCCTTCTCGCTCACTCTTTTTCTCCTCCTGCCTGGGACCAAGTTTAGTTTTGTAAAAGGATAATAGCTTCTGCTTTCGTGTCAGAACGTCGTGCCGTCCGTCGGCCTATGTATATTGGCTAGAGTAGATTGAGCTTGGACTTCTTCTGACAATGTACTGTAGGAGACAGATGAACAGAATTGTGGCTTGAGAATTAAATTATATATTTTTAATATGCCCTTGACTGGTACTAAAAATGTAATAAGAATGGCAAGCAAAATGTTTCCCTTTGCAACTTGTGTTTTCTATTTTGACCACTCTTTAACTCTCGCAAAGCACTTCGGAGAAAAGGAAAGATGCATAGGCATGGTCCTCCAGACCAGACAGTGCTGTCCCGGGGCGCGCCTCTTATGCGGTATTTAATTTGGTGTTTATAAGAGAGAATTTCATTTGGATAATCCAGAACTTTTTATGCATGAATTTATATTCTGAAAGAGATCTTTTTTTTAAAGCACAAAAGCTTACTAGTTTACATGGCAAACTTTTTGCTGTCTAGGCATTTGGGGAAGGATTCTTTCTAAAGTATACGATACACTTCATTGCTTTCCTACATGAGTACATGTGATATACTTTAATTCCATATGCTGTTTGGCATCTTCTGTGGGGAGGTACTGGCTGAGACTGAGGTCCAATAACACTGTCACCGTCCTCCAAAGCCTGCCAGCTTAGCGAGGAGGAGCATCTCTGTGCATGTAGCCAAAATACAGAGCAGACTAGAACAGGCAACAGGCCCTACAGAACATAACCTTTCATGAGTGACTCAAGGTTGGGCATCAATCACTCGCAACAGCTATTATATTCTGCCCTCAAACAATAAGTGTTAAGTGTTTGCCCTCAAACAATAAGTGTTAAGTGTTAAGCACTAAGCAAATTAGGGGCGCCTGGGTGGCTCAGTCATTTGAGCGTCTGCCTTCAGTTCAGGTGGTGATCCCGGGGTCCTGGGATCAGCCTGGTGTTGGGCTCCCTGCTCAGCGGAAAGCCTGCTTCTCCCTCTCCCTTGGCCTCTCTTCCCGTCTTGTTCTCACTCTCTCAAACAAATAAAATCTTGGGAAAAAAAAAAGAGTAAAGCAAATTAGGCCTTTTGGTTTTCTAAAAACTAGAGAAACCTGATATACCACAATAGCATCTTGATTTTGCGTTGGAAAACCCTTCTGTGCAAGGGTTTTAGAGGAATCCTCTGATCAGCTTCATGCTGCCTCTCCTTCGGCAAGGTCAAGGGTGCAACTGTCCCTTAAGGATCTCCAGGAAGGGGCACCTGGCTGGCGCAGTCGGTGGAGCATGGGACTGTCTGGATCTCAGGGTTGTAGGGTGCAAGCCCCACCCCCATGTTGGGTATTGAGATTGCTTAATAATCTTAAAAATAAAAAAGAGAGAGGGAGAATCTGCAGGAAAATGAGACATATGCTGCACAGGCCTGACGGGGCTGTCACGCTTTGCACTGTCTTCAAGTCTCTAATTCTATTCCCTAAGGAGTCCTTTCCATGGCAGTGGGTTTGTTTTAAAAAGAAAAACTTTTAGAGCTGTCATTGATAATTGTGGTTGCAAGTATGTTTCCAAAGACAGGGAGCCTTTGTTTTGCCTTGAATGTATTTTTAAATGCTTGTTATCTCAAACGTTGTAAAGCTGCTATTAAGTATGATTTTGCAAACAAAACACCCTAAAAGTTCTAATACATCCCAGAATGCTGGATATGTCTATAGTGTCCAGTGTATCCTCTTTTTGGACTGAAAGCAGTGCTTCCTAATCTTTTTCACACCAGGGGCTTAAATGTTCTCTATTGAGGCATAACAAATAGCCCGCAAACTCGTTAGCTTAAAGCAGCAATAAACAGTATCTCACCCAGTTCCTGCGGATTTGAAATTCAGGAGTAGTTTGCCCAGGCGGTCCGATTTGAGGCATCACAGGAGGTTGAAGTCAAGATACTGGCCAGAGCTGCCATCATCTGAAGGCTTGACTGGAGCTGATGGGTTCTGTTCCAAGGTGGCTCATTCCTAATGTTGGGAAGTTGGTGCTGGTCTTTGATGGGAGGCTTTAGTTCTCCCTGTGGACCTCTCCCCAGGTGCATGAGTGCCCTCCTGACATGGCCGCTGACTCCCCCTAGGGGGCACGATACAAGAGAAGTAAGGCCAAAGTGGCCATGTCCTTCATGACCTAGCCTCTGAAGTCAGACTCCCTCGTGTCTGCCATATTCTGCGTTTTCGAAGCAAGCCACCAGGGTCAGTCCCTGTTCAGGGGGGAGATTTATCAGGCTCTACATTTTGAATGGAGGAGTGTTAAAGAATTTTTGCACATATTTTAAAATCAGGCTGCCCTGAGTCCCTCCCAGGGGGCTGGGCCAGTCAACCTCAAGTAATATCTATAACCCAGTTCCTGGGTGCACCATGGAACACCACTTGGGAAGCCCTAGCCTACAAGTACTCAGTTGGCCATCTTTTGCAAGGGACAGGAAACAAAACTCAACCCAGTGTTTTCAAAGGAGGTGGTGGAGTTTATAGGCTCACATAACAGGACAACCCAGAGGTATTATTGGTTCAGATGCATCTTGATTCAGGACCCACATAGCATGGCCTGGGTCCATTTTTCATCGCTGCTTCCTCTTGGTTGGCTCCGTTCTCGGGCTTTCAGCAGTGGCCCCTGGAAATTTCGGCTCATCCCTCAGGATGGCAGTCCATCAGGCCGTCCTGAGCCTCACAGCCTCATACGTTCCAGAATTCTTAGGGGACTCTCTTGGGTTCGTTCTAATTGGAGTGGCTTATGCTAACCAAGGTTCTCCCCTCACACTAGAAGCAGGGTCAAACCACGTGGCTAGTGAGAAAGGGACTAGAACCTCCTCAGGGACCTGGGAAGAAAGGGGGAAGGAAGCAAAGCAAACCATGGGAGGCTCACTACCAAACATTTTGCTTTTAGGCATTCAGAAAAAGGAACTTGTGTGGAGATCAGGATGAAAGTTTCTTTCATATCCTGTTCACAACCACTGACCCGGCAGGACCATCCCAAGGAGGGGTGATGAAGGGGATAGGAAGTCTGAGAAGGAGGACCTAGGGCTTAGCATATCCTGAAGCAAAGTGGGGGCCAGATAGAGAGGAGTGGGAGGTATCACTGCACCAGTCATTCAGCCTCCGGAGTGTCTTGCCAACAATGGTGCACATGATCAGGAATCAGAACTGTAGAGCTGAGGGGTGGGGCACTGGTAGGAGAGTGGGGGACAGGGAAATGGAGTAACAGTACATTTGACTGGAGAAAGTCAAGCATCAGAATTGTGCCTTTCGCTCATCACTGTATCCCCAGAGCCTGGCCCGTAATGGACACTCAGTGGATGTTTATAAACAACCAAAACAATGAGAGAAGGTGGCCACCTGTGATGATTTCTCCCAGACTGCTCCTTTTCTGTAGCTCCGAGCTTGAAAAGCAGTACCTAAAGGAGGACAGTCGATCAGAGTCCATTGGCCCCAGAGGAATGCCTTTCCATTCACTCCAGACTCTCTAGTGTCAATGCATGGGCAAGAATTAAGAGGATTTCCTCCCCGTCCTGGTGCTATCCCTTGACTCATCTTAAACTTTATCCGTAATAATCTTAAACCAAACCTAACAGAGCCTGATTAAAAGCCCAAATCTGCAATGGTCGCTAAGTTTGCAGCCATAGAATTCCTGGAGGAAATGCAGCATAGCCTTGGTTGAAAATGATGTGGAGAGGGGAGAGCTGTCCGTGTTCCTGACCCCACGGCCTTGATGCTGCAGCACCGGGGGGTCACGGGGGGGTGGGGGTGGGGGGCACTGCTCTGGAATGATGCTGCTGAATCCAGCCCAGCTCCTAGTCTGCCAGTGTTCTCTGCCTGGCGGCTAAATGGCTTTCACCTTTGCTATTTTCTTCGCACACTGGAAGATGGCAATCACCAGCAGCACGGATAAGGGAATGATTTTCCAGGTGATATACCTCCGAAGGGTACAGTTGAAAAATCAGCTCTTGTCCCTTATCAGTTCCTTTATGCAGTGAGAGAGCATGACACAGATGAATACATTCTGTACTGATAACAAGTTCAGTTATCCAACAGGACTGTCAGGGTTATCAGTGAGATGATATAATAATAATAATAATAATAAATAAAATAATTATTATTATAGAAGACCACGTGACTGCCAAAGTCTCTGGACCAAGGATCAGAAGTCCTGGTTTCTCACTCCTTCACTTTCTAATCCTGCACCTCTGTGCAAGTCACTGTACCTCTCAGCTTCAGGGGTTTTTTTTTTTACTGTGAAATAGGGATAAGTGTAGCTCTGTCTTCTTCCTACCTGCTGAGGAAATCCGGGGAGGTAATGAATGCGAGGGACTTGTTTTGGAAACTCTGGAGGGCTTGCCCCCAATATAAGGAGGCGCTGTTTACACCCGACACCTTCAGAAAGTTTGGGCCAGCACCCCCACAGGTTGCACCTCCGGCTCGCGGCATTCATCCGTCCAAAGACGGACGCAGGACAGGGGCCTGATTTCCCGGTAAATAAACTCCGGGTCTGCGGAGCTTGAAGTGCCCGTGGATGCCGGCTGGCAAAGGCCAACAGAGAGGGCCTTCGGGGGAGAGGAAAGGAGATCCCATCCGACCTGGCTTCCCTCCCTGCTCAAGTGCAGCATGTTTCCAGTGCATTCCTCTGCAAGGTGAATACCCGGGTTCCAACAGCCCACCTGTGTGTCCCCTGCCTGCACATGCTCCCCCAGGGTATCCAAACACACCGACTCCCGCTGGGGACAAAGCTACTGAGCAGCGAGCAGTGAGTCTGCCCCGTTGTCCCAAGGAACAGCGAGAAGACAAGTGCAGTAACTAAGCTGATGTGGCTCATTCGGAAGCCTGGGCTTCGTCTGCAGCCTCGCGCGCTCCGCTCCGTCCGCTCCAACTTGGCAGCCAGGCCTCCGAAGTCTCTAGATGCATAGGAAGCCAAAGCCTTCTTAAAAGGATTGTGTGGGGCCCGGCAATTGATTAAGAAACTCAATGGCCCGATCCACCGAGGACTGAGCACAGGGCGCCCTAGCAAGCACAGCCGTTTAAATGGGACTGGGAGAAATCCAGCAAGCCCTGGGGTTTAAGTGCACATGCGCATGGGGTAATTGGGGGGCGTTTTTGTGTGTGGGTTTTTTTGTTTTGTTTTCTGGGGTTTTTTATTTGTTTTGTTTTTTTGTTTGTTTGTTTGTTGGGTGTTTGTCGGTCGGTCGGTCGGTTGGTTGGTTTTGCTTTAGGAGCAGAAAACTGTTCCAGCCTGTCTCACTGTGAGTAGTGGACTTGAGAAAGAAAGAGGCTGCGCAGCATCAACTCAGGGATTCTGGCAGCCTCCGGGGTCTTTTTTGCTCAGGAGCTGTGAAGCTGCAGGAAAAGCAGTCCAAGTGGGAACCAAGTAAGGTAATATCATGAAGCATGGGCACAGTCCTAAAATTTTCCCGGCCCCCTCCAACTAGAGGAGCCCGGAAGGTGCACCCCAACGTGCATTCAGGATGAAAGGGTAAAAGAAAGTGGGGGGGCAGGGGGGCGGGGCGTCCTCCAGTGAAGTCTCCCAGCAGAACCCCCACCCGTCCCAAGCTTGGTGTTCACCTACCTGAGCTCTGATTCTCATGGCAAACCCACAGTGTTGAGAGGCCAAGGAGGACAGCATTTCCTGCAGATGAGGAAGTCAAACCTAGTCTCTGCCCTTGGAGAACACCCCACCCCAGGGGTGCGCATGTGTGCACACAGCTGGAGTGGAGGTTTCAAAGTGTCCCCATCCTCCATTACCCCTGAGCTCCAGTGGAAATCTAGCTACAGGCTCACCTCCCACTGTGCACTTGCTTCTTGAAACTTTCTTCCCTTTCCCACCCATCCCTCCCTGACTTCTCCCCCCTCTAGTTTTACCTGTGTATAAGACTGCCCACCCCCCCCCCCACTTGATTGGAAGTTCTGTGCGGCTGGGAGCTCTCCCGCTTTTTGACAGTGAAGAGACTGAAGGTCAGGAAGCTCTTATCCAAGTGGACACTAGCCCTCCTGGGTTGTGAAGACAACCCTGGTCACAGTCCACATGGGGATTCTTGCCGTATAAGCCAGATACTGGAGAAATTAAATTCTCCTTCAACTATACAATGCCAAGTTGATCATTTTGCAAAGAGCTGGTCCGAATCATGTTAATAGAGGACATAGCATTTCTTCAAATAACAGGAGACATTTGTGGTAGGGTGATCTTAAAGCTCACTTGGTTGAAGTTGCTTGTTCTTTACATAACAAAGGAAAAACATCTACCACAGTGCTCCCTGGAAGGAACCTGCCCAGGGATCTGATCACCCACCAGGGTCTCCTCTACCTACTGTGCTAACCATGTTTTCTGACAGAGCTGGGCACAGGAAAGCCCACGGCACCAGCAGAGGCCGTAAATGTTGGAGTTTGCAAGAAGGTACCAAGAAAGAATCAAGGAGGGGCACTCTATACTGGGGCAAAGAGATGGGGTTTCCCAAGAGGGGGTAAGGACCCCAGACTGAGGGTGGGAAGAAGGAACTGTAAGGGGTAAGATGGAGAGAGGTGTGGGGGGCACACTGAGGAGAGAGGTCACGAGATGGGGCTATCCCGGTGGGTATGCCTCCTTGGGAGAGCCTAAGTCGGCCATCTTCCCTGGAGTGGGACAGACTCAAGATAAAGTCACACTTTCTGGTCCTTCTTCACTAGCTGTTCTATGAGGTTAATGGCATTTTAGTAGAAGAATGCATTCGAACAAATAAATAAAATCTTTAAAAAAAAAAAAATAAAAGAATGCATTCTCCCGAATCTCCATTGTTAGGTGGGTGTTACCACATGAGGACATGTGCACCAGCCAGCGAGGAACAAGACCCACTCCCTGTGCACAAGGAACAATAAAAAGAAATCTGATCCCCACACCCTCCTCCCCTTCTGCTTCAATCAGAGGCAGCAAGAAGTGCCCTTATGTGACTAAAAAGAAGGGGCTCTTCTTCTCTAGGGCCAACTTATATCCCCCAGAGACCCAGGCATGGTGTTGTACCTAACTATTGGCACCTCATAAATAGCTGGTACATAAAGACAAGCATTTCTGCCATGGCCCACCTTATCCACAGCCCCTTGTTGAGAGACTGCCCTGCCCACAGTCTCTGGAAGGGGCTGTTGGCTCTTCTGAAGGAAAGGGACCTGCTGCTTCTCGCACACCATGGCTGATTGACCAAGGAAACCAGTGTGATCCTGAGAGCCAAACATTGCCACAGGCCCTGAGTTTCTCTCCTTTCTACTTTCCCGAGGTGTAGTTACCTTCATCTCTGTGAGACTTCTGACTCTTGACCATAGTTCCCTCTTTTTTCCGAGGTGGCTTGAGCGGGTTTCTGCTTCTGAGCACCAAACTCTATCAGGACCTGATTGCTTATGGGAATGCTAAATGCAGGCAAGATTTTCCTCTTTCTCCCCTTGAATCAGGATAGCCTTTGGTCCTCAGAATACAGGGAGGTGATGTGGTTTGAGTTCTGGCCTCAATCTTTTTTTTTTTTAATTTTTTATTGTTATGTTAATCACCCTACATTACATCTTAGTTTTTGATGTAGTGTTCCATGATTCATTGTTTGTGCATAACACCCAGTGCTCCACGCAGAACGTGCCCTCTTTAATACCCATCACCAGGCTGACCCATCCCCCTACCCTCCTTCCCTCTAGAACCCTCCGTTTGTTTTTCAGAGTCCATCGTCTCTCATGGTTCGTCTCCCCCTCCGACTTACTCCCCTTCATTCTTCTCCTCCTGCTATCTTCTTCTTTTTTCTTTTTTTCTTTAACATCTGTTGCATTATTTGTTTCAGAAGTACAGATCTGTGATTCGACAGTCTTGCACAATTCACAGCGCTCACCATAGCACATACCCTCCCCAATGTCTATCACCAGCCACCCCATCCCTCCCACCCCCCACCACTCCAGCAACACTCAGTTTGTTTCCTGAGATTAAGAATTCCTCATATCAGTGAGGTCATATGATACATGTCTTTCTCTGATTGACTTATTTCACTCAGCATAACACCCTCCAGTTCCATCCACGTCGATGCAAATGGCAAGATCTCATTCCTTTTGATGGCTGCATAATATTCCATTGTGTATATATACCACATCTTTATCCATTCATCCGTCGATGGACATCTTGGCTCTTTCCACAGTTTGGCTATTGTGGACTTTGCTGCTATAAACATTGGGGTGCACGTACCCCTTCGGATCCCTACATTTGTATCTTTGGGGTAAATACCCAGTAGTGCAATTGCTGGATCGTACGGTAGCTCTATTTTCAACTGTTTGAGGAAGCTCCATACTGTTTTCCAGAGGGGTTGCACCAGCTTGCATTCCCACCAACAGTGTAGGAGGGTTCCCCTTTCTCCACATCCCCGCCAACATCTGTCGTTTCCTGACTTGTTCATTTTAGCCATTCTGATGGGTATGAGGTGGTATCTCATTGAGGTTTTGATTTGGATTTCCCTGATGCCGAGCAATGTTGAGCACTTTTTCATGTGTCTGTTGGCCACTTGGATGTCTTCTTTGGAAAAATGTCTGTTCATGTCTTCTGCCCATTTCTTGATTGGATTATTTGTTCTTTGGGTCTTGAGTTTGATAAGTTCTTTATAGATTTTGGATACCAGCCCTTTATCTGATATGTCATTTGCAAATATTTTCTCCCATTCTGTCGGTTGTCTTTTGGTTTTGTGGACTGTTTCTTTTGCTGTGCAAAAGCTTTTTATCTTGATGAAGTCCCAATAGTTCATTTTTGCCTGGCTTCCCTTGCCTTTGG
Source organism: Eumetopias jubatus (assembly GCF_037043125.1). NCBI lineage: Eukaryota > Metazoa > Chordata > Mammalia > Carnivora > Otariidae > Eumetopias > Eumetopias jubatus. The sequence goes on along the minus strand of NW_028274821.1, from coordinate 10,672,487 downwards.
CGATGTTTCTAGGAAGAAGTTGCTGCGGCTGAGGTCGAAGAGGTTGCTGCCTGTGTTCTCCTTTAGGATTTTGATGGACTCCTGTCTCACGTTTAGGTCTTTCAACCATTTGGAGTCTATTTTTGTGTGTGGTGTAAGGAAATGGTCCAGTGTCATTCTTCTGCATGTGGCTGTCCAATTTTCCCAACACCATTTGTTGAAGAGACTGTCTTTTTCCCATTGGACATTCTTTCCTGCTTTGTCGAAGATTAGTTGACCATAGAGTTGAGGGTCCATTTCTGGGCTCTCTATTCTGTTCCATTGATCTATGTGTCTGTTTTTGTGCCAGTACCATCCTGTCTTGATGATGACAGCTTTGTAATAGAACTGGAAGTCCGGAATTGTGATGCCGCCAGCTTTGCTTTTCTTTTTCAATATTCCTCTGGCTATTCGGGGTCTCTTCTGGTTTCATACAAATTTTAGGATTATTTGTTCCATTTCTTTGAAAAAAGTGGATGGTATTTTGATGGGGATTGCATTGAATGTGTAGATTGCTCTAGGTAGCATTGACATCTTCACAATGTTTGTTCTTCCAATCCATGAGCAGGGAACGTTTTTCCATTTCTTTGTGTCTTCTTCAATTTCTTTCATGAGTATTTTATACTTTTCTGAGTACAGATCCTTTGCCTCTTTGGTTAAATTTATTCCTAGGTATCCTATGGTTTTGGGTGCAGTTGTAAATGGGATCGACTCCTTGATTTGTCTTTCTTCTGTCTTGTTGTTGATGTATAGGAATGCCACTGATTTCTGTACATTGATTTTGTATCCTGCCGCTTTACTGAATTCCTGTATGAGTTCTAACAGTTTTGGGGTGGAGTCTTTTGGATTTGCCACATACAGTATCATATCATCTGCAAAGAGTGAGAGTTTGACTTCCTCTTGGCTGATTTGGATGCCTTTGATTTCTTTTGTTGTCTGATTGCTGTGGCTGGGACTTCTAATACTATGTTGAATATCAGTGGTGATAGTGGACATCCCTGCTGCGTTCCTGACCTTAGGGGGAAAGCTCTCAGCTTTTCCCCATTGAGAATGATATTCGCTGTAGGTTTTTCATCGATGGCTTTTATGATATTGAGGTATGGACCCTCTATCCCTATACTCTGAAGAGTATTGATCAAGAAAGGATGCTGTACTTTGTCAAATGCTTTTTCTGCATCTATTGAGAGGATCATGTGATTCTTGTTCTTTCTTTAGTTAATGTATTGTATCACATTGATTGATTTGCGGATGTTGAACCAGCCTTGCAGCCCAGGGATAAATCCCACTTGGTCGTGGTGAATAATCCTTTTAATGTACTGTTGGATCCTATTGGCTAGTATTTTGGTGAGAATTTTTGCATCCATGTTCATCAAGGATATTGGTCTGTAATTCTCCTTTTTGATGGGGTCTTTGTCTGGTTTTGGGATCAAGGCAATGCTGGCCTCATAAAATGAGTGTGGAAGTTTTCCTTCCATTTCTATTTTTTGGAACAGTTTCAGGAGAATAGGTATTAATTCTTCTTTAAATGTCTGATAGAATTCCCCTGGGAAGCCATCTGGCCCTGGGCTTTTGTTTCTTGGGAGATTTTTGATGACTGCTTCAATTTCCTTAGTGGTTATAGTTCTGTTCAGGCTTTCTATTTCTTCCTGGTTCAATTTTGGTAGTTGATACATCTCTAGGAATGCACCCATTTCTTCCAGGTTATCTAATTTGCTGGCATAGAGTTGCTCATAATATGTTCTTATAATTGTTTGTATTTCTTTGGTGTTGGTTGTGATCTCTCTTTCATTCATGATTTTGTGGATTTGGGTCATTTCTCTTTTCTTTTTGATAAGTCTGGCCAGGGGTTTATCAATCTTGTTAATTCTTTCAAAGAACCAGCTCCTAGTTTCGTTGATCTGTTCTACTGTTCTTTTGGTTTCTAGTTCATTGATTTCTGCTCTGATCTTGATTATTTCTCTTCTCCTGCTGGGTTTAGGCTTTCTTTGCTGTTCTTTCTCCAGCTCCTTTAGGTGTAGGGTTAGGTTGTGTATTTGAGACCTTTCTTGTTTCTTGAGAAAGGCTTGTATTGCTATATACTTTCCTCTCAGGACTGCCTTTGCTGTATCCCAAAGATTTTGAACAGTTGTGTTTTCATTTTCATTGGTCTCCATGAATTTTTTTAATTCATCTTTAATTTCCTGGTTGACCCATTCATTCTTTAGTAGGATGCTCTTTAGCCTCCATGTATTTGAGTTCTTTCCGACTTTCTCTTGTGATTGAGTTCTAGTTTCAAAGCATTGTGGTCTGAAAATATGCAGGGAATGATCCCAATCTTTTGGTACCGGTTGAGACCTGATTTGTGACCTAGGATGTGATCAATTCTGGAGAATGTTCCATGGGCACTAGAGAAGAATGTGTATTCCTTTGCTTTGGGATGGAATGTTCTGAATATGTCTGTGAAGTCCATTTGGTCCAGTGTGTCATTGAAAGTCTTTATTTCCTTGTTGATCTTTTGCTTAGATGATCTGTCCATTTCAGTCAGGGGGGTGTTAAATTCCCCCACTATTATTGTATTGCTGTCAATGTGTTTCTTCGCTTTTGTTATTAATTGCCTTATATAATTGGCTGCTCCCATGTTAGGGGCATAGGTATTTACAATTGTTAGATCTTCTTGTTGGATAGACCCTTTAAGTAGAATATAGTGTCCTTCTTCATCTCTTATTACAGTCTTTGATTTAAAATCTAATTTGTCTGATATAAGGATTGCCACCCCAGCTTTCTTTTGGTGTCCATTAGCATGGTAAATGGTTTTCCACACCCTGACTTTCAATCTGGGGGTGTCTTTGGGTCTAAAATGAGTCTCTTGCAGACAGCATATCGATGGGTCTTGTTTTTTAATCCAATCTGATAGCCTGTGTCTTTTGATTGGGGCATTGAGCCCATTTACATTCAGGGTAACTGTTGAAAGGTATGAATTTAGTGCCATTGTATTGCCTGTAAGGTGACTGTGACTGTATATTGTCTGTGTTCCTTTCTGATCTATGCTGCTTTTAGGCTCTCTCTTTGCTTAGAGGACCCCTTTCAATATTTCTTGGAGGGCTGATTTCGTGTTTGCAAATTCCTTTAGTTTTTGTTTGTTCTGGAAGCTTTTTATCTCTCCTTCTCTTTTCAATGACAGCCTAGCTGGATATAGTATTCTTGGCTGCATATTTTTCTCATTTAGTGCTCTGAAGATATCTTGCCAGTCCTTTCTGGCCTGCCAGGTCTCTGTGGATAGGTCTGTTGCCAGTCTAATATTTCTACCATTGTAGGTTACATATCTCTTCTCCCGAGCTACTTTCAGGATTTTCTCTTTGTCTCTGAGACTCGTAAGTTTTACTATTAGATGTCGGGGTGTTGACCTATTTTTATTGATTTTGAGAGGGGTTCTCTGTGCCTCCTGGATTTTGATGCCTGTTTCCTCCCTCACATTAGGGAAGTTCTCTGCTATTATTTGCTCCAATATACCTTCTGCCCCCCTCTCTCTTTCTTCTTCTGGGATCCCAATTATTCTAATGTTGTTTCGTCTGATTGTATCACTTATCTCTCGAATTCTGCCCTCGTGATCCTGTAGTTGTTTATCTCTCTTTTTCTCAGCCTCTTTATTTTCCATCATTTGGTCTTCTATACCACTGATTCTCTCTTCTGCCTCATTTATCCTAGCAGTTAGTGCCCCCATTTTTGATTGCACCTCATCAATAGCCTTTTTGATTTCGACTTGGCTAGATTTTAGTTCTTTTATTTCTCCAGAAAGGGTTTCTCTAATAACTTCCATGCTTTTTTCAAGCCCAGCTAGTATCTTTAAAGTCATGATTCTGAACTCTAGGTCCAACATCGTACTAATGTCCGTATTGAGTAGGTCCCTGGCTGACGGTACTCCCTCTTGTTCTTTTTGCTGAGGTGATTTTTTTCGTCTTGTCATTTTGTCCAGAGGAGAAGAGATGAATGAGAGAACAAAATGCTAACAGGTTAACAACGTCCCCAGCAAATATACTGTATACAAATCAGAAAAGACCTGAAACCAGGGGAAAAGAAAGGGAAAGAAAGAAAAAAGAAAGAGAAGAAAAAAAAGATAAAAACAAAAACAGAACAAAACAAAAAAAAAAAACAGAATATGATCAAATATGATCAGGCTAGTGCATAGATCAGCGTCACACACTAGATTTTGGGCATATTTTGGTCTGTTAGAAAAAAGTGCCTCCTAAAATTTTAAAGGAAGAAAGACATATATGTACAAAATAAGGGTTGATACAATGAAGGGATGGAAGATGACTGTAAAGATGAAAATTATAAAAGATTTTATAAAAGGAATTGATAAGATAAGTTGTTTGAAAAAAAGAAAGAAGATTTAAAAAAAAAAGAAAAAAGGGAGCGAATGTGATCAGGCAGGAGACTAGAACAAAGCCATACACTAGTGATTGAGGGTATATTTTGATCTGTTAGAAGAAACTGTATCTCAAAATTTTAAAGAGAGAACAACTTATATATATATGCCGAAAATAAGGGTAACTACTATGAAGGGATAAAATATGACTCTAAAAATGAAAAATAAAAAATGTTTTTTTTAAAAAGGGATTGATAAGATGTTGGTTGAAAAAGGGAAAAAGACAAATTAAAAAAAAACAGTTAAAAAAATTAACTTTGATGAACTAATGAATCATGTTAAAAAAAAAGCCATGAATTCTATGTGCAGTATTCCCCTAGCGCTGGAGTTCTCCCGTTCTCCTTGATCGGTAAACTTGGTCTTGGCTTGCTGGCTGTTGGTGCTGATCTTCTGGGGGAGGGGCCTGTTGCCGTGGTTCCCAAATGTCTTTGCCGGAGGCGGAATTGCCCCGCCCTTGTCGGTCCGGGCTAAGCAAGCTGCTGGGTTTGCTCTCAAGAGCTTTTGTTCCCTGCAAGCTCTCGGTACAGCTTTGGAGGACGAGAGTGAAAATGGTGGCCTCCCAATCTCCACCCGGAGGAGCCGAGAACTCGGGGCCCCGCTCCTCAGTGCGCCCCCAGAGAAAAGCAGTCACTCCCGTCTCCCTGGTCTCCGGCCGCACTCCGTGCTCACCCGGCCTGTGACCGAGCATTTCTATCTCTGGCACCCGACCCCGTGTGGAGTCTCCAAACCCAGCAGATCCCTGCGGTGCGCTCCCGCGCCGCTCCTCCCGGGGGAGGAAGGGGAGTCTCCCCGGCTCTGCCGCTTGTTGGGTCCCTGCTGGAGGAGCAGTGGCCCGACTGGGCCGCGGATCACAGTTTATGGCCACCCCGAGCTGAGAGCCCGCGCCTCGGCTCCGTCTCTGCAGCCGGCTTCCCCGCTCCGATCCCCGGGAGCTCTGCCGCACTCAGGCACCCCCGGTCTTTCTGTGACCCCGAGGGTCCTGAGACCACACTGTCCCGCGAGGGTTCCACCCCCCGCTTAGCCACTGGAGCGACGTCCCTCCGCGGAGCCGGCTTCTAAAAGTTCCGATTTTGTGCTCCGCGGCTCTAGCACTTGCCAGAAGCGGCCGACGGAGGCCCCTCCCCCGCCGTCTATCCTCCCGAATATCGCCTCGGATTCACTTCTCCGCACGTCCTACCTTCCAGTAAGTGGTCGCTTTTCTGTTCAGAGAGTTGTTGCTACTCTCCTCTTCCATCTCCTGTTGAGTTCGTAGGTGTTCAGAATGGTTTGATCCCTATTCAGCTGAATTCCTGAGACCAGAGGAAACCTAGGTCTCCTACTCCTCTGCCATCTTGCTCCGCCCCCTCTGGCCTCAATCTTAAGAAGCTTACCAGCTCCTTCTTTCATCCTCTTGGAGCTCTGCCTCCTTGGGAGAGCCTAAGTCTGCCATCTTCCCTGGAGTGGGACAGAATCAAGTAAGATGGAGTCTGGTCCTTCTTCACTCAGCTGTTCTATGAGGTTAATGGCATTTTAGTAGAAGAATGCATTTGAACAAATGCATTCTTGGAGCTGAACAAATGGTCCTCTTGGAGCTCTGGGGATATAAGTTGGCCCTAGAGGAAAAGAGCCCCTTCTTTCTTACGAAAGAGGTCTGGCTATATAATGTACAGGACCCAGGGTAAAAGGAAAATGCAAGGTCCCTTGTTTAAAAAATTATTAAGAATTTCAAGATGGTGGGGGAGCGCCTGGGTGGCTCAGTCGTTAAGCATCTGCCTTCGGCTCAGGTCATGATCCCAGGGTCCTGGGATTGAGCCCCACATCGGGCTCCCTGCTCTGCGGGAAGCCTGCTTCTCCCTCTCCCACTCCCCCTGCTTGTGTTCCCTCTCTTGCTGTGTCTCTCTCTGTCAAATAAATAAATAAAATCTTTAAAAAAAAAAAAAGAATTTCAAGATGGTGGCAACAGAGCATTAAACCCAGCAGGGGCCCCTCTGGGTGTGGGACCCTGTGCACGTGTTGCATCCCTATGAAGCTGGCCCTGCTGGCCATCCTGATAGTGGGACCTCATGGAAAGACAGAGATCTCAGCCTGGTCCTCGCTGCTCCAGCCATCCCAGCCAAGGTGCCTGACCCAGGAGGGAAGCCATCTTGGATTTCCAGCCCTAGCTGAGCCTCCTAGGGGGAGGCGTGAGTGCACAAGTGACTCCAGGTAAGACCAGCAGAAGAACCCCTGACTGAGCCCAACCCAGATTGCAGAACCGTGAGCAGAGACATGTTGTTCTTCACAGAAAACTCACTAAAGCTCTCAGGGCAGATGGTATAGTCCCGAGGGCCCTTACTTGGGATGGTTTGTTATAGAGTCAGTGGTAACTGAGACAGGAGGAGAGAGCATTCACAGCGACAGGACACCTGCTGTGCTCCCGACCCTCACAACAACCTGCCCGTCGCCCCTGTTTGCAGGAGAGGTAGTAGCATTTCCATGCGGGAGGGACTGCCCCCCACCCCCCGGTTCCACCGTCAGTAAGTGGCAGCGGCAGAATTTGAGCCCGAGTCTGACCTATTCCAAGACCTTATGATGTTCCTACAATAGAACAAAGAAGGACCCAGGAAAGGTACCTGGACCTTGGAGACTGTTGGGTCGGGATCTGTCGACAAACATCGTTCCCACGTTTCCTCTGGAATCCCAGAGTTGAAATGTCTGCCGGGAAAGTGATCCCTGATGGGACACACATCCCTTCCCGTCACAGCTCTATCAGCTTCTACGGTAATTCCTGTGCTCCTGGACGTAGCCTGCAGTGGGGCTTGCTCTGGTTTCCTGATGGGGATGGTACTAAGAACATCGCATGGGATTAGCTAGGGTTAGTCACCGCTGATTTATGCACCTCTTAACCCCCAACAAACCTCAGGCACCTGTGGTCAACTGGGAATGATGTGGGGGTGCTGGGACCTTGCACCCAGAAGGCATAAGAATTAATTTCAACAGTAGATGAAGCCAGAGTTCATTAAGAAGCTGAAACAGTTGTCCCTATGTGATGGCATCTGATTTAAAAAAAAAAAAAAAAAAAGACTTTCTATGTATGTTACTCGCGGTTTTGAATTTTCTTTACCGAGTCTTCTTGAGTGTCATCAAGGGGTGAGTGAGTGTGTAGGCAGGTACCCGTCTGTCTGTCCGTCTGCCTGTGGGTGGTGAACTCATCACACTAGGTCAGCCATGAGATCACGGTTAAATGCTAAGTCAGCCTTAAGCAAATGAAGGACAGTCCCCAGCCCAGAGGAGGTGCTGGGCAGGAAAGTGGTGTGGACCAGTGTTTATGAGCACAGATCTGGAATCCAAAATCCCGAGGTCCAGTGCCTAGTTGTACTTCTTACTCATCAGTCATTGCAATGGGCTGAATGTCTGTGACCCCCCAAAAAATTCCTATGTTGAATCCTAACCCCCACTGTGATGGTATTTGGAGGTGGGGCCTTCACAGGGGATGAGGTCATGAGGGTGGAGCCCTCAGGAATGAGATTCGTGTCCTCATAGAAGGGACCCCGGAGAGCTCTCGCCCCCTCTGCCGTGTGAGGACACAGCAAGAAGTAGGCCATCAGCAACCGGGGAGAGAGCCCTCACCTCACACCGAATCTGTGGCATCTTGGGCTCAGACTTCCAAGCTCCAAGTTGTGAGAAATGAGTGTCTGTTGTTTATAAGCCACCCGGTCTGTGTTAGAGACACCATTAAAGCAGCCTGGACGGTCTGAGATGGTGATGAACTTTGTAAGCCTCAGTCTCCTACTTCCCTGGAAAATGAGATGCATGAGGACTAAAGGAGCTAGAACACGGTCAACAAGGTGCCAGGCTTCAGACAAGGACTTAACGAATATCAGCTGTCGTTTTATCTGATGAGCAAAAGAAGGCAAACATCCGTTCTTTGACTCCCTTGCCTTGTCCCCCGTGTCCTTTCTCTGAAAAGTGTGTGATTTCTGTCTTCTCTTCCCTCTCCCCTCACCTGCTGTCTGGTTCCCTCTTGCTACCCATCCCCCTTTCTCCCTCTCTGTCCCCAGCTTCCTTCACCTTCTGCTCCTGAATTGGGGTTGAGCTTCAGAGAGGACAGAGGAGGTAGCAGGGCAGAGAGGCATTGCGTGCCAATGGGACTATCTAGACTTTTCTAGGAATTTTTCCAGGACTCTTAACATTAGGCAAAACCTCAGCAATCATCTGATGGTGTCCAAACCCCTCACTTATGGGTAAGGACACCTGGGCAAGAACTCATGTCTCCCGGATTCCCATCCAAAAGAAAAGAAGGGGGGAAGCCAACCCCACATTTTCGTCTCAACCAGGATGGCCTTACTTCTCAAAGCACTTCCCCTCCTTCCTTGCTCAGCTGCGGTAATCTCAAATTGTACCAAGATTTTGGCCATGATAGACTCCCCTCTGTGCACCAAGATGTTCATCTCCCAGGACACCCATAGAAATACTATTAGTAAATATTATCTGTCACTTTTTTCTGAGACCTTACTCTTTTCTAAGTAGTGTGTTAAGCACCAACTGACTTGGTTTTATTTTCTTGTTTGTGTTAAAAATGTTACATTTGCAGCATTGGAATACACGTCTGACGTCTGAGCCAAAGTGAACAAAAGCAAAAAAGATACAAATGGGTTTTTAAAAGTTGTTTCTTCCTCCAAATTAGCTCTGTTCTGTTGTACAAGTCACCTTTTCTGAGGCCCCTTTCTCATCTGTTCACTGGGGATGGAAACATCTGCAGGGCTATCGTAAAGCTCAAAAGCACATTTGTCTGACACCAAGTATTCAATAAACAATAATTATCATCATTACTCCATTTGGCAGTTTGGCCAGGAATTGTCGGGGAGTTGGGATGACAAGTGAGAAAGTCAAGGACGTAACGGAAGACTAAAGGGTGTAATAAGGATAGTAGATTTCAAATATATTACTCATTTTTACATTCTGAGAATGACATTCTCTCTGATTCTTCTGAGGTTTCTCTGTGCCTTAGGGAGGACTGAGATTTTTAGGGCAAGAATGCAAAGTGAAAAAAAAAGTAAAGGTCCAGCGTTTAACTTTCAAATTTGAGTTTCTAGAAAGACAGTCTTTAGAAGTCATCAATTGTCTGGGGCGCCTGGGAGGCTCAGTTGGTTAAGCATCTGACTCCTGATTTCGGCTCAGGTCATGATCTCAGGGTTGTGAGATCGAGCCCTGCGTTAGGCTCTGCACTGTGCATGGAGCCTGGTGGGGATTCTCTCCCTCCCTCTGCCCCTCCTCCTGCACTCACGCTCTCCCTCTCAAAAAAAAAAAAAAAAAAAAAAAAAAAGTCACGGGTTATAGAATAAGAAAAGGATTTTCTAAATTCCTACCACTTCTGTTAACAGATCAAGGGTCTGAATGGCAGAGCTGAGGTCTAAGCCATCAGTAAAGAGATGTGAGTTTGACCTAAGGGGTGTCCTTGCTAAGCAGAAAAGTTGGGGTGGTTTTTCCCCCCCTTTCCAAACTAGGAGAGTGCCAGGAAAAGACAAGACAGAGATTGGAGTGGAAAAAACGAGCCCCATGTGTCTTGGGTGAGATATGGGTGGTACATACATTGAGGGAAAGCCGGGTCTACCCTGGCTCCCCCCATTGGCCCCCTGGGTCTGTCTCCAAAAAAGGTAGGTAATGACCTTGTCAAGGCACCCAGTGGCTGGAAGGATCTGAGGATGACAGGGAAACTGACCACTCAGAACAGACAGGTCAGACTGAGGTGGTGCCTTCCACCCCACCCTGATCATCAAAGCCTGCCAGGAGCCACCCGGGGAGAAAAAGAAGCAGAGGAACATGAAGCACAGCAGAAATCGCACTTTTGTCCACATTGCCAGACAGATGAGATACTAATGTTCAGCCAAAGAACTTTCTGGAACCGTTACGGAGATCCTGCATCTGGGGCCTGCCCAGTCTGTGGCCTGCAGTGCAGATGGCTGCCACCTCATGACATCATAGGTAACATCAACAGTGGCGCAGAGGAATGCCCCACTGGCTAAGAATGACAAAGGACGATATTTCAATAAAGGGTCATTTCACAACAAAACACAGCATGGTTATCAGGCAGAGGGTCTGCATGAGTGCTCTCGGACCTCCTAAACCCCAGGTGGCCCAGGAGGGACCCAGCCATCTCCGCAGGTCCTCGAGGATGTGGGCACTGATGAGTGAAGAGTCAGATGGCCGTGGCAAGGGATGGGCTGCATGGCCTAAGCCAAGGACCAGATAAGGAGTGTGGCTGAGACACAGAGGGGTCTGTGGGCCACCAAAGCCAACGTGGGAGCTGGGAGCAAGTCACAAGAGAAGACCCTGGAGCCCTGACTAAGGCAGAAAAAGCCACAGTTTCCCCAAGCACGCACATCAACGGTGCCGTCAATCAGATACCCAGAGACATTGCTAAAAACATCAGCACCGGGGCGCCTGGGTGACTCAGTCGTTAAGCATCTGCCTTCAGCTCGGGTCATGGTCCCAGGGTCCTGGGATTGAGCCCCGCGTCGGGCTCCCTGCTCAGCGGGAAGCCTGCTTCTCCCTCTCCCGCTCCCCCTGCTTGCGTTCCCTCTCTCGCTGTGTCTCTCCCTGTCAAATAAATAAAATCTTAAAAAAAAAAATCAGCACCAACTATCTTAGCTCAGGCTGCATAACGAAATACCGTAGGCTGTGTGGTTTACGCAACAGACATTTATCTTCTCACACTTCTGGAGGCTGGGAAGTCCAAGATCAAGGGGCTAGCGAATTAGGTTTCTGGTGAGAGCTCTCTTCATAATTTGTAGAGGCCCAGCTTCTCACCGTGTGTGCACCGGGCCTTCCCTTGGTGTGTGCATGCAGAGAGAGAAAGTGAGGTTTCTCTTCTTTTTATAAGGCCCCACCCTCACGACCTCATCTCAACCTAACTACCACCCCCCAAAGACCCCATCTCCAAACACCATCACATTGGGGGTTAGGGCTTCAACATATGCATCTGGGGGCACAAACATCCAGTGTTTGTAACACCAGCCCTGATCATAGGTGTGCAAATCTACAGCTTGGTTTTCACCTATTGCCACCAAATCACCCACCTGCCACTGTGACACCACAAGGTACCATCTTGGAAAGCAAGGCAGGAAACAAACAAGATTAGCCATCTACCTTGAAATGAAAACAAAAACAAAACAACTCTTTAAACCAAAACTTCTTTCCTATCTAAAGAGACTAAGATACCGTTAATGGTTAATGCAGTGAAAGTTGATGACAGAGATTGGGTCAGTTGTAGGAAACCACACTTACTTTGCACGCTGAATGTAATTTGATACATTTGGACCCCATTATATGAAAGGAAAAAAAATTGCCCTTGACTTTACTGTGCTAAACATCCATTGCATCTTTAAGGTATCTCTTTTCCACCTGTTTTGCATATGCATGCTTATTTTTTTAAAAGATTTTATTTATTTATGTTGCGAGACAGAGAGCATGAGAGAGAGAGAGAGAGAGAGAGAGAGCACGAGCAGGGGGAGGGGCAGAGAGAGAAGCAGACTCCCCGCTGAGCAGGGAACCCTATGTGGGGCTCCATCCGGACCCCAGGATCATGACTGGAGTCGAAGGCAGACGCTTAACCAACTGAGCCACCCAGGCACCCATATGCACGCTTATTTTACATAGCTGCAACGCATATCATTCATGGAATTTTATCTGGTGCTATTTGTAAAATTCTCCAAAATCACTTTTCCATGCTGCTATGTGGTCTTCCCAATTATCAATGTTCATGGACACATAAGCTGTTAGTCAAAACTCCTGCAGTTGCAAATAACATAAAGCCAACCCCAACTAGCATACGGAAAATAGGAATTTAATGGGACAATATTGTGACTGCTCATGGAACTGCAAAAACCAGGTGGCCTTGGGACCCAAGTGTTAGGGGCCAGGAGCCTCATGTCACCAGAGTTCTTCACTACTAATTCTCCTTCCAGACTCCACGTGATGGGAGCCATGCCACCTGCAAAGGTGGGTGTCAATCATACAACTCTCCAGCATAAGCATAAAAGGAAGATGGGGTCTTTCCAACAGAAAAGTCTAAGGGAAAGCCTTTGCCTTGGGTTGGCTCATGTGTCCATCCTGGACCAATCACTGTGATGAAAAAGAAGGGTTACAGTGGCCCTTTCCGAGTTGCTTTTCTGCTTCTTTAATGGGAGCAGAGGGAGGGCGGAATCTCCTAATAGAAGGCTAGTATCTACAACACATAATTGATTTAAACAGCCTATTTAACATTTAGACTGTAATTATTTTGCCCTGTGAAATTATTTGCCAGAACACCTCCTCTCCTTTGAGATTGTTCACTTGCAAGAGAAGGGAATTCATGTTTATTGATCACCTCTGTGCCGGGAGTTTAGCTGCAGGAGGTACATTTCCATTAGCCACATGTTCCAAACGGGGAAGCAAAGACTAACGGAGTTAGAAGGCTCACTTAAGGTGGTTCAGCTACTAAGTGACATTGACTTGAAAACCTGCATCTTGATTAAGATCAGTGGATCAATACAAAATTGCAAAGGACAGTACTTTCTAAAAGTCCATAAGAAAGCTATAAAAACATATTAGATATTGTGGGGACGACCTCTGAGGGAGAAGAGAAAAATCCTTAACAGGCTCCCATTTCCCTACTTAACAGCAGCTCCTTTCTTCTCAGACTAACAGCCTGGGGTCTTCCTGACCTTTGGCTCTCCCTCAAGGAAGTTCACACATTGTTTTCAGAAGCCAACACTGTATCCTCCTGTACCTACTTGCAAGAAAATAACCGGGCTTCCAGTAAATGTAATTGGTATTAGCAATGATTTATTATACACCCAGTTCTCCAGATGGCCCTTCGTGTGGAGGTTATTTTTCCTGAAAACAGAAAAATATGGAATTTCCCCCCACTCCTCAGGTTATAACAGGTCCACAATCGACTCCGTCAAAGTTGGAACCAAAAACTTTGACAGAGTTCCCTTAAGACAGAGAGAAATACCAAAAAAAAAAAAATGCATTCCATCTGGTAAATAATTGCTGGGGTCGCATTCCTGTGCATTCAGGCACAAGCTAACTTCTGTAGAGCACAAAGCTGTGAAAATGTCTAGGCCTAATGGGGCAATAGGAGATAAGATCTACTGAGACCTATCGTATCCTCAAAATGCAGCCTCCTGGGCTGCTGGGGCATCCTGGACTCCCAGCTCACCCACAGTTGGATGAGCTAGACGGACCTAAAATTACTCCCAAGATGCCTGAGGAAATTCTCTCTGGAGTACAAAAGGTTGGATGGACACATTAAGAGTGAGGAGGAGCGTTTGCCAAGGTCATTTTCAGATGACCGTGTTTGTAGAGCCAAGTCAAACGTGGTTCTAAGTAACCTGTCTTCTTCCTAAAGAGCAGGCTGGAAAATGTATCTAAAAGCTACCTCGGTCTTGTGATGGGATGCTTGGGAACGGGAACAGCGTTCAGCAGGAAGCAAGGAGCTGCCAAAAGAATTTAAAGCATAGGAGTTAATATATAGCACATTAAGTTCAGCTGGCGAATCTATGCCATGATTTTCATTCAGGAAGAACTCTTTTAAGTCAGAGCTTGCTACCCATGGAACACACTTCCTCATAAGCTCCCTGCCTCTGGAAGCCTAGGCAGGAGAGCCACACGCTAGAGATCTTGTGTGTGTGTGTGTGTGTGTGTGTGTGTGTGTGTGTGTGTGTTTGGGAGGGTGATCCAAGAATTTGGGGAGCTGGGTTCAAGTTAGAGCTCATAGATGCAAATGCCTTTTAGGTGTCAGGCAGTTAAATTGTTTAAAATGTTAAGTGGATCAGACCCAAAATGACTGGACAGGCACACCCCACCTAAAGGCGTTCAAACTCAGTATTATTTAAAAAAAAAAAAAAAAGCATTGGCTTGGCCAAATAAAACATCTCTGCAGGATTTGGCTGTGGATCGAGAGGACGGTTTGCCATTCCTGAACTAAAAGATCCTGAAGCTTTCTTTGACTTCTTGGTTCTGTGCATGTGGAAATAATACATTTTCTCTCTTAAGAGCCAAGCATTTGTGTTAACCTTTGCGGTAGGAGAAGACAGGCTGCCTAGAAGTACAGAATGTGGTCTCCATCCTCTAAGACCTCAAAAATATTTTTAAACTGGATGTGTTCATACAAAGGCAACATACAGGCAAAACTGTATAAAGGCCTATAGCCACTCAGAGGAAGCAGCCCTAACTTTTATCCAGATTGGTCTACAAAGAGCCACAGAATAGGCAATTTGGGCTTAAAGGAACAAACACTGAGATAAACCGAGAGCAGAGTTGTCAGGTGGTGAGAATAGTATAAAAAACAAAACAAAATGAACAGAAAGACCAAAAGGTGGGGGATGGGCAGAGGGAGGTCCTTGGATCCTGCGAGAGCCCCCCCAACTTCTTCCCCAGACCCTGAAACCGGCTTCCCGTCACCTGTTCGGCTCTGAGCCTGAGTCCCGCTTCTCCCCAGCCTCCAGCTCTCCCTCAGCAGGGACTGAAGGCTTTCGCTGGGGCCCCAGTTCCCCTGGCTGGGCCCCCACCACCTGCGCTCAGAGCCTGAGAGCCCCCCCTTCCATGGCACACCTTGGCCCCGTTGCCTATTTGCAGACTATTCAACAGGCTGCTGATCCGCCACTCCGAGGGACAATTACACCTGGTGATGCTAACCCACCAAGGCAAGTGAATTCAATTTGCAAGTTGACAGTACTTCTAAAAACTTGATGACCAGATGTGAGAAGGCAGAACCCCTCTTCCGAATTTGAATTTGGCTTGGGAACTCCTTGGTATTTGCAGCGTGCGCTTGGTGGTATGTTAGTTGCCGTCAGTCGCTCACGGTGACTCATGGCTCACAAGGCGTCAAGATCTGTGCTGGGCTCAGTACATGCATCCCTCCCTTGCCTCCTCCCTAAACCCCTAAGATGGGATCCATCCTTATCCCCTCTGTACTGATGAGTAAACTAGGCCCAAAGTCCCGCCATCAGCGAGAGCACAGATTCAAATTCAAGGCTTCTGTCTCCAGAACCATGGTCTGCAACCACGAACCATAACACGACACAACCTCATGCCAGCGTGCCGCTCCTGGGGCGGGTGCGAGCATACACTCCACTGCCCGGGGGCCTCTGCTGGCCCAGCAGTTGAGGTGAGCCTCCCTCGCTGCCCCCATGCACTGTGGGAATTTCTGTCACCGGCTTTTCTAACAGTGTGAGACTCTCACGTTAGATCACCTGGGGCATTTCAAAAACAGCCAGCACTGACGCCCCAACCCCAGCCCCCAGCCCCCAGAGATTCAGGTTTAATGGGTTTGGGTTTGAGCCAGACATTGGTGTCCTATAAGATCTCCCCAGAGGACCCGGATATGCAGGAAAGCTTGAGAACACAGGCGGTGAACAGTGGCTGTGGGCTGTTTTCTGGAACCGAGGGCCAGTTACGGCCTCTGTGTGGGCCTCAGTGTTCTGGTCGGTAAAATGGGAGTTCAGAGGTGTGTAGTTTGTGGGGCCGAAGGGAGGGTTAGGCTACATGGGAAAAGTGGTGTGCAGTGATGGCGAGGTCCCCGGTCCCACGCGGAAAGCCTCACGGATCCGTAATGACACTGACGTTTGTAGTTGCTTGTGCACACACACCGTCGGTTGCAAAAAACGATGTGTTCTTCCTGCTTTTCACTCGGCCCACCTGACACCACGGGGAAGAGGGGGAGGGGTGGGCACTCCTGGCAACTTGCCACGTTTGTGGGCGATGTAGAGGCACGGGCCTTCTGGAGTCAGACGGCGGGGGTGCGCCGTCACTGGGGGCCTGCTCTCGGGGGTGCCGAAATCAGGGCTGATGCGGAAAGAAGATGCCCTGGGAAGGGCCGAGACAGTGAAGGGGGCCTGCAGACCACAGCTAGACTGCTTGGAAGCGAGCGGGCAGCTCGGGGTTCAACGTCCTCGCCCCGCAGACAGACAGCGTCAGCTCCAAGCCCAGCTCTGCCTCAGCCTCGCTGCGCTCCGCTAACTCACTTCTCTGGGTCGTTGTTTTCCCTCGTGTCTCAACTGTGGATGAGGTTATCCACCCTCTGAGGATGTAGAGCGCTCGGCCCTCCAGATCTGGCCACTGTTGCCCACTTCGCCAATCTGCCCCAAAGTAAGAAGAGCCTCCAGCACCCCATGCCCTGGAAAATCAGGTAAACTTCGGCTCCACAGTTCGTTCCAATCCATTACCCACCCCCTCTCTCTCGGACCCACAGTCACAAGCACTGAGAATCAAGTTTGAAAGAGATAGTGAGAGGTGAGATGAAGGGTATGAGTGACCCAAAATAAAGGCAGTGGACCTATTTCTGGTCCCTTCTCAGGGAGCAGGGGTTGATGGCTTGCAGAGTGGGGCACAGACAGGTGACAAAGGACTCCTCCCATATCTCTGGCCTGCAACAAGCCCCAGGGAGCGCGATGTAGCGCCCAAGCTCGGACAATACAGCAGAAAAAATGATGTGGTTGAGCCTGGAGAGAAGGACCTTCTGGATTTTTCTGGGGATGGCTATTGTCAACGTCTCTCCGAATGAGAGTCCAGCACGAGGTTGATCCCACCTCGGTGTTTGCCATGGAGGAGGAGTCAAGAAAACAAAGGTTAGGCCCCACAAGGCATGCATGTGACAGTGGTTTGGCCCACGAGGGACCCAAGTTTGACTTTAGAGAGGCCCTGGAAGCCAGCACGGTCCCAGGGCAGCTTTGGTCGTTGGGCCTTAGGAAGCAATCCATTAACTCAGTTTTCAGCTGGCAGACAGATTGCCCCTTCCCTACTCTTAGTCCCTGTGCTTTGGATGAAAGTGACTGTATCCCTGTCCCCAGGGAGGAGGTGTGGTATTCAGGCCTGGCCAATCAGAGCATCATATTCCTCTGACCAAGCAATAGGGTTCCCCTAATCTCAAAACAATCTCTCGTGCGCATTTGTAGTCATAAGAGGACTTCAGCTGAGGAGCTGGGGAAGATTCCCACATTCCCTCTGGCTGGGCCTGTGTGGTCGCGATAACAAGTGCCATCACACAGAGCCTGAGAAGGAAGCAGGAACTTGCCAAAGGGAGAACCAAGAGATGGAGAGATACTGCGTCCTGAGGGCAGTGGTTCAGACTCTGATCAAGCCGAACCTGAAGCCAGTGCTTCTGCTGGACTTTTTAGTTACATGAACCAAGAAGCTCCCTTTTGTCTTAAGCCAGTTTGGCATGGGGTTTTCCATGTCTTGCAATGAAAGATTCTCAACTGACTCCAAAAATTATTGGCCAGACTCCAATGACTGAAGTTGAAATCTTTACTTGTTGGATATTGGATTTATTTATTAATTGGACATTAATTGGATATATTAAGATAGGAAGGCCCTTCTTCAGATCTGTTGTAATCATAGAATTATTTTACACATGACCATAGAGCTGCCATTTTACCAATGAGGATGCATAGCAGAATCTGAACAAGTCCTGGGCTCTGTGTAACCCTGAAGTCAATCCTGCATTTGCTCCTCGGTTAATCATCATGATTATCATCAAACCCAGGCCTCACTTCCCCAGGCCCTCTTCTTTGGGTTTCTTCTTCTGTGGCCCAGCCTGATCTCTTATTCTTCTTGAAAGGAAACTGATCAGTGTGGCCACCAATTCCCTAGGAACCTGGTTGTGTTAAATAACAAAAAGTCAGCTGGGTACATTTGAGGATCTCACTGGCTTTATTGAACTTTCCATGAGTCGGGCAATATCCCAACTAGCAAACAGAAAGGAGCTCCCTGGAGCTGTAGACAAGGAAAAGTTTTTAAAAGCAGAGAGGGAGTGGCGGGGGGGAAGGAAATTTTTGGTGAAGAATGCATTGTTTTAGGCAAGGTCACCCTCCTAAGGGGAACGGAAAGGGTCTATCAGTAAATTTCTAGTGCTGACCAAAAAATGCCATGTTGAACTGGTTAAAGGTTACCACCCTGGAGAGTTTGAAACTGCAGTTAGGTTAAATATCAAATCTTGTTTTGCTTACGTGGGCCCTTAACATAAGTGAGGGACTGTCGTTTTTTTGTTAACAGTACTGACTAGTTCATCTGCTCCGTGAATCTCTATAAGTATGGGGGCACACCGGGGCATGGTGCCTGGCTTATGCGCGTGTAGGGGGGTTGAGTCTTTTCTGCGATCAGTCTGTCCCCACAGCATCCGGTGTGTGGGAATGTGGAGCCTGAGAGAAGGGGAGCACACAGCGGCTGGGGAGGGGGCAGCTTTGGTGCAAGCGGGCAGGCTAGTGCCTCACGGCTAACCACTGGATTCCTGCACCTTGGCTGGCCAATCCTGCTGAAGGAGGAAGAAAAGAAGCCGGCTGAAATCTTCATTCACCCTCCGATTATTTTATTCATTCAGACAGACAAAACATGGACTTGAGCCCCATTTCTGCCACTTAGAAGTTGTTTGAACTTGGATATGTGCGCTGATCTCCGCTACCTCAACTGTAAAGACCTGCTCCGTTCACAGGATTGTTGGGAGAATCGTGGGTCGATGTACATGATAAGTGCTGCACACACATACTCTGCAAAGAGTCAGGTGCCAGGAATGACTGCCCCTTTTATCCGGGGTCAGAATTCTCTGTTACTGTGTGTGCATGTTGACAGCTAAAATCATGGTGTTATGGTTATAGGGAGAGCCCCCAGTCATATTAAGTGTATGATTTTAAGAATGACAGAGCATCTGGGACTATATTTTGCAAATCAAAGCTTGTAATTTAAGGAACAATAGAATAATAAAAAGGGAGTGTTCTGGGAAATTGAGGACATAGGGTCAGCAGAGAGACATTAAAAAAAAAAATACTGAGCTGGGAGTTAGGAGACTTGATCCCTAGTCCTTCCTCTGTCTGTGATCTTGAGCCATGGTGGCACCCTTGCGGGCTTCTGTTCCCCCGATCTGTAAAACTAGGGTGCTTGACCTCATTGTTTCATAACTGGGATGAGGTTAAAAAAAAAGGTTCATTTATTTATTTTATAGAAGAAGCTTGAGAGAGCTTGCACGTGCACAGAGAGAGAACCCAAGCAGACTTCCCGCTGAGCATGGAGTCAAGATCGGGGCTCAATCCTGAGATCATGACCTGAGTAGAAATCAAGAGTCAGATGCTTAACTGACTGAGTCACCTGGGTGCCCCACTGGGATGAGTTTTTGGAGTTACCCGGGAAGATCCACAAACGTAGAACATTTGTTTTGTTTCCTGCTGCGTTTCCAAAGCCTAGATAAGTCCTTGGCACAAGGTAGGTACTCAGTATTTTTTTAATGAACAAATAAAACTTTATGAAAATTAACAGGCCTGGGTACACTCCAGAATCCTCATAGAGTATGTGTTTTTATTGGCCAGGTTCAGCGAATAAAAACACAAGACATCCAGTGAAGTCTGAATTTCAGATAACCAATGACATTTTTGGAGCGTGCATATGTGGTATGCAGTATCAGGCTATTGCATCTCATGTAAAGATAACCAGGTAATGTTAGAGCTTTGGGCACCTTCAGACTGGCCAAGGTTTCAGAATCAGACAGATAATCTTGGTGTGAGTCTCTGCCTTGACTGTGTAATTTTAACTGATTGCTAACTTTACCGGGCTTTGTAACCACAGTGTTTATCCCACAGGGTTGCTGAAGATATTCGAGATAATGTAAGTATGATGGCCAGCACTTAGCAGGTGTCTCTACTTCTATAGCCGATATGGGCAGTTGGTTTGAAGGAAAAAACTCAGCATCACCAAGACCTTCACCGAATGCATTGTCAACTAGTAAATTGGCATTCCGAAGTGACCAGGAGTAGAAAGAATAGTTCTAGGTGGACCTGAGCAAAGTTAGACTGAATGCTGACCTTCTGTCAAACAATACCTCTGTGTCTGGGGGGAACAAAACATACTCAAAATTAATAGCTTACCCAGAATAAATAGAGGAAGGAAATTCTTTCCTTTCATTTGTTATGGAATGTCATTTGCTTAACTGACTTTTTCTAATGTCAAAAGTAAATATTCAGGTTTCCTAGGGTCACTTGACAGAAGGATGGGCCCCTAGCTGGGTAGTGAAAATACTTCAATCCTGACCTGGTTTCTCTCTCTTCTAAGTTAAAAGCATCTTCTGTGTCCGGAGCATTTGATGTTTCTAGAAATGTCTGATACATCTCCTCTGGTTGAAAAATGAGCACATGTGGCAACACGTGTAAAATGTTCATTAGAAGGAAACAACTCGCTAGAAACACATATTTAATGCTGAGTGTATATTATGTACCAAAGACTATCCTGGGTGCTGGGGCTCCTCAGTGAACAAAATAAGGGTCAGTGAACAAAACAGACCCAAATCCTTGCCTTTGTGGAAATGGCATCCTGGGATAGGGAGAAAAGTATAAGCATCCTAAATAAATGAGTTCTGTAGGATGTGGACGGTGATGGTTTCTATGGAAAAGGCCCAGAGGGGAAGGAAGTTGGGACCGAGGATGGTAGGGTGGTCATTTTAGTTAGCATCGTAACAGTGGGCCTCATTGGCAAGGTGGCGTTTGGGAAACGAAGGTGATGGAAGGAGCCATGCTGATCTGGGGGGATGAGAAGAGGAATATTAAGCACAAAAGCCCGAAGGCAGGTGCATGCCAGGAGTGTTTCAGGAACAGTGGGGAGGCCAGTGTCGCCAGAGCAGAGAGAGGGAAGACAGTAGGAAGAGAGAAGACCCAAGTCACTGTTATGGTCTTAATCGTGATGAGAGATCCCATGAACCTCACTGCAAATGTGAATCTTAGTTTCTTTACTCTGTTCTTGTAGGGTCGTCTTCAACTGCCCACTTGCAATGACGGCTCTTAATTTGTAAAGCACCGTTAGATTAGAGATTTACCCCCACAGATCTATGACTGCAGGAAATAACACAGCTTAGCAAAGATACATGTGCCTTCATCAATAGATCTGAGTTCCTATTCTGATGTTCCTATTGCTAGATGTGTGCCCTTGGGCAAGTTACTTAACCTCTCTGTGCTTCAAGTTCCATCTCTGAAATGGGTGAAATGAGGCACCTAAAAGTGCCTCCGTTGAAGTTGTGAAGACTGTAGGGAAGGTCCATGGACAATCTTAATACAGTGCTTGGCACATAGGAAGTACTAAAAAAATACCATTATTATTTCTTGAAAAGTATAATCAGGAAGATTGGGTATTTTGAAATATCTATTTCAATGTATATTTGGAATGTATATTAATAACCGAAACATGTTTTTGAGCAAAAATGGCCTTTAAGCCAACCTCTGGGATGATCCCTCATGATCCTGTGTCTGAGGATTCAGACCCATGTATGGTCCCCTCCCACCTTGTACCAGGGTTGGTCTATGTGACCATAAATTATGGCAGAAGTGACAATATGTCACTTTTTTAGAAAAAAAATTTAATTAAAAAATTTTTTTGTCTAATGACATGTCACTTTGAAGATTAGATTATAAAAGCATTGCAACTATGATCTTGCTCTTTCTCTCTTTCTCAATCATCACTTAGCTCTGGGGAAGGCAACTGTTATGTCCTGAGCAGCCCCATGGAGAGGCGCCCCCTGTGGAGGGGTCTACATGACAAGGTACTGAGTCCTTGTGCCAACAACCATGTGAGTCTGAGCCTTTTTGGAAGTGGACCCACCAGGTGTGGTCAAGCCTTTAGATGATAGCAGCCTTCACTGACATTTTGACTGTAACTTAATGAGAGCCCCCGAGCCAGAACCATCCAGCTAAGCAGCTCCCAGATTCCCAAACCACAGAAACTGGGTGAGATGATAAATATTTGTTGTCTTAAGCTTCTAAGTTTTACAATAATTTGTTTATGCAGTGATACATAATTAATAACAATAACTCATATATATTTTTTCTAATTAACTTTTGATTATAAAGGATTTACTAGGCCTAAACCTATTTCTCTCATGTTTGATCTTTAAACATCACCCCTGGTCCTCGGTAGGTCTACAAGCATTTATTTTTTTACATAGTTGTTATCAGTGTAAATCAGTGTATATACACTACTGGGTATTTTGATTTTCCCCCTCAGAGTCATGTCATATGCACCAACAGATTGCCGCATTCTTAGCATTTTTACTGGCTCTATGGCATTCTTTGCTATTGCTATGTCACCTTAGCTCAAACATTCCCTATTATAAGACATACTGAGTTACAGTAAAAATAGTGCCCATGAGCCGGGCAATGTCCTGAGAGTTCCATAGACTAGGTCCCTGCTCTCAGATACAAGAAAGACAGGCAGCACAGAGGGGCGAATCCTCCTGAGGCTCACAGACTACCACAGGGATCGAACACGAACACTGGTGTTGGGTAGGTGAGTGCACCGCCCTTGAGGCTGACCCAAGACAGCGAAGGAGCTGTGTGAACGTCATTGTTAAGATAACAATCATAGCTTTCTAGAATTCTGTGTGCTTCCTGGAGAAATACAGAATAGACAGTAGACAATAAAACCTTGGGGGAAAAAAAATCCTTGCCTTGGCTCCAAGTCTCAAAGCAGGATTTCAGGGAGGGTATCCCTGAACTAAAGCCATTGTCCCCCAACTCTGTGTGTCTGCCTCCCCCCTCAGCATTCTCCTCCCCTCCTTTGGCTGTGCTTTGTCAGACGCTGCCATTGTGGCTGGAAGAAAAAAAGTTGACTAAGCCCTTCTTTGTTGAAATGCAGCACCATGTTACACATACCGGGTCTCTTCTGAATACAGCATTCATCAGAAGGCTCTTACGTAACCAGATCCTATAAGCAGGGAGCACCGTTTCTCCAGTTGGGTCCGTTCTGGTGCTGACCGTTTGACTTTCCCAACCTTGCTAACAAGATTCAGGGGGACCACGGGGTCAGCAAGCCGTTTTCACCTGTAAAAACATAACATGCGATAAAGGGAGCTTCACCTAGTGTATCAAGGAACACGAAACACAACCAACTCTAGAACCTTATCAGGTTCATGCTCATCAGTCTATTGAACCAGATGCAGCCCTGCCAGCTGGGGCAAAGTCAACCCTCCATGAGTGACAAGACTGAGGTTGTATTGACATCAGGGTTCCTTATTAGGTTTCAGCTGTGCTAATCCTCAGATGAATGTAGCGCAGCCTCCTTCCCTCCTCTCAGTGCCCCTTGCGCCCACAGAAGACACCCCTCCCTGTTCAGCGGCACTCAGAGAACCTTCATTTTAATTAGAAGTCTGTCTGATGAAAAAGCACCCGGGCTCAAAAGACCACTCCAGTTGTTTGAAAACTCCCGGGTTAGAGAATGGGGCAGTGAGGTCAAGGTCAAAAGGTTACCAGGTCAGGATTTTCTTGCCAAAGGAGAAAATGCCTCAGCAACAATGACTCAGTGCAAAGTTATGACTAATATGATTAAAACAAAAACAAGCAAGCAAAACAAAATACCTCCAACACAAGGCACATGGTGTGCCAGTTGAAAGTGACCGGGGGTGGGGTGGTGAATTCGGACCTTCGCAGCCCAGGTTCGAATCCTGCCTCCACCACTTAGCACTGTGGCTTCCTGTGGATGCTTGAGCCTCCCTGAACCTCTGCCTTCATTTCTGCAATGTGGATAATCATCACGCCTACCTCGCAGGACAATGAGGTTCTCAGTAAGTGTTATCAGTTATTAAAATTATACCGTTTTAATTATGATAATACTTTATACCTCTTTCAAGCCAAAGCCTTTTTTTTTAAATAAATTTTATTTATTTATTTGACAGAGAGACACAGCGAGAGAGGGAACACAACAGGGGGAATGGGAGAGGGAGAAGCAGACTCCCCACTGAGCAGGGAGCCCGACGCGGGGCTCGATCCCAGGACCCCGGGACCACGACCTGAGCCGAAGGCAGACGCCCAATGACTGAGCCACCCAGGCGCTCCTAAGCCAGAGCCTTTTATATTATGGTGAAGTTTGTACATGTATTAGCTCCTCTAAATGACAGGTGGTTTGTTTGGATTCTTCATCTTTGTGCCCTTTATAAAGCTTAACCCAGTGCTTTGGGCAAGTAGGCCCCCAATAAATATTTGTCAAATAAGTAAATGTCCTAAATATAGTGAGTCTGCAGGGACAGGCTTGTACACATAGTCCCTCTAGTTAGGAACCTATGAGAATGTCACACATCTTTTGAATACTCTATAAATATAAAACGTATTCATACGGGGTTTCAGCTTCCTGCAGACTAAACCCTAACTTACTTTGCAAAATAAAGCAAATGAATCAATGTGTTCTTTACCTTTCAGACGGGTGTTTCCAGGAACCAGGAGTGTGGGGCTATCATGTTATAGGTTGAAATAACTTCCTTTCTTTCTAGCTTTAGATAATAATTATATGTTTTCTGACACAGACGGCAGCTAGATTATTTTACATTCATTTCCTAAGCTTCGTAATGCTTATAACTAAGTGGCAAACTAACTAGTGAAATCTGAGTTATGAGGTTTGGGACACAGAAAAAAGCAGAGCTGGCTCTATGGGCCATTCCCTTCTGCTTCTCTCTTTTAGCTTTCTCCAACAAGGGAGGTCGAAGCGCTGTTTTGGAAGAGGGAACCATAAAGCCATTGGCAGTAGGTAAGTGATCCAGACTGAGTCATGAACTAGGGTTCTGTAATATTAATAGATGTTCTTCAGCAAGAAGACTCCTTAGTGGCAGTAAGAACTGAGCCAGGCTGAGGAACACATACCTTCCCTTAATAAAATCAAGAACCTCCAAGGTTGGCCTTGGAAAAGGATCTGTAGTGGTGAATCCAGCTGTCTCCACTGCACAATTGGAAGCCCCCCATCCCACCCCCCAGTTTGCCTTTTCTTTTTCTTTCAGGGAGACTCACTTGTGCTCAGGTTTGCACACACACCACACACTGTCACACACACACACACACACACACACACACACACACACATGTTCTTGCCACCATGACTTCTCTTTAATACTCTGACATGAAAACAGACAAAACACTTTCCCTCACATCTCTAAAATATTTGAGAATGACAAAAACTTAAAAAAAAACATATCGGGCACCTGGGTGGCTCAGTTGGTTAACTGACTGCCTTCAGCTCGGGTCATGGTCCTGGAGTCCTGGGATCGAGTCCCACATCGGGCTCCCAGCTTAGCGGGGAGGCTGCTTCTCCCTCTGACCCTCTCCCCTCTCGTGCTGTTTCTCTCTCTCTCTCTCTCTCTCTCTCAAATAAATAAATAAATAAATAAATAAATAAATAAATAAAATCTTTAAAAAAAATCTCAACAGTAACTGTGGTATATATCTGTTGTAAAAAAAAAAATGAAATGAAGAGTATGAGAAAGGAAATGACTTCCAGGGCCTGCCCCAATTCTTCTGTCCCAAAGGACTAGTGTGACTTTGGTGACCTCTCACCTGGGGGTCTTTCTTGCTCTGTCCTGATTTATCTCCTTGCTGCCATGTACCTTACTGGGTTTCAGTGCACAAGACATTCAGGGCACCATATTCCTTCCTGCAGCTTACCCAAGGCCCGCTCTGGGGCAACTCATTCTGTGAGGTTTGATCCTTACTGCTCAACCCAACGTGAGGTTGGTATTTCCATTTTACAGACGAGAAGCTTGAGGCTCAGGGAGGTAAAAGAGTTGACTGCTCTTACCTGTACACACTTCCTAGTATATGGCGGAGGACTAAGTGCGTGACACGAAGGTCCACTATGCAAATGGTATACCCCACAACCAGGGCAGACGCCCTTTAGCTGCAAAGCCCGTATAACATATGGTTGTGTTTGTTACTAATTTACTGGATAGCTTAACTGAATCCTGAGGGAATGGGCACAGGAGACATTGGTTTTGATGGGAAAGGAGAGTAAGGAGAAGGTTCTAAATCTGGAGTTGCTGCCAGTAAGACAGTCCTCATTATGACCCCATGTGTAAAGTGCAGAGCCACATGATGTCAATGGAGTGATAGCAAATAAATGTGTGTTTTAAAAGGGCCTGATGGAAATATGTCAAAATCTGAATAGTGACTAGGTGGTGGAGCCATAAATGATTATTATTTCTAATTTATCCTTTTCATATTTTCCCAAAGTTTTTTTCCCCAATAATGGGCATGCATTACTTTTATTGTCTGAAAAACTTAAGTATTAGCTTATAACATGTTAGCTGTATGTTATATTGTAAAACATATGGCTATCAAATTAAAAATGTATGTGCTTCAAAGGACACTATCAAGTGAAAAGACAACCCACAAAATGGGAGAAAATATTTACCAATCATATACCAGATAAAGGACTAGTATTACTTACCAGATAAAGACCGCTTACAACTCAACAATAGAAAGACACATAACCCAATGTAAAAATGGGCAAAAGATTTGAACTGACATTTCTCCACAGCAGATATACGGATAGCCAACAAGGATATGAAAAGATGCTCAACATCATTACTCATTAGGGAAATGTGAATTAAAACCACAAGACGCCAATTCACACCCCCTAGAATATATATAATGAAAAAGATGACGATGACTGTGGACGAGGGTTTGGAGAAATTAGAACCCTCATAATGGGAAGGTAAAATAGTACGGCCACTTCGGAAAAGTGTGTCAGTTCCTTGAAAAGTTAATCACAGAGTTACCATATAGCCAAGAAATTCCAGTCCTAGATATATACCCAAGAGAAAGGAAAACATGTTTACATAGAAACGGGTACACGATCATTCATAGCAGCATAGGGTGGCTTAGAGCAAAAAAGTAGAAACAATCCAAAATGCCCATCAGAAGATGAATGGTTAGACAAGATGTGGTTTTATCCATACAAGAAAATATTATTCAGCTATAAAAAGGAGTACTGATACAGGCTTCAGCATGGATGCACTCTGCCAATATTAAGAAGCCAGACACAAAGGCTTTATATTGTATGTTTCTACTTATGTGAAGTGTTCAGTATAGGCAAATTCAGAGACAGAAGGCAGATTAGTGTTTGCCCAGGGCTCAATGGGGAGGGGGGGACTGAGGAGCGACTTCTGATTGGTGTGGGGTTTCCGGAATAATCGAAGTGTTCTGGAATTAGATAGTGGCCGTGGTTGCAGAACTGTGAATATATTCAAAAATCACCAAATGGTAAACTTTAAGAGTAAACTTTATGGTATGCGAATTGTATCTCAACAGAGAAATGACTAAAAATGAAGTAAAATTTCAAATAGAAATCCACCAAAAAAATTCAGAATCTGCCTTACTTTTGACTGATTAGGTATGACTACGTTTGAGGGCCTGGGGAATAAATGTTCACTGACTAAATGTAATGAAGGAAAAACGACGGACGGAGAGTACTGTGTGCATGCAGGAGCCCCCTGCCTGATTCTCCCTCTTACTCCTTAACCCCCCGGGGTGGGGGGGATAAAGATGCTCTTCATAGAATTGCGGACATTAGGCAGAGAGAGGGTAGAAATCTACTGAACCCATACACCCTTATTCTACCTATGAAGAAACTGAGGCCCAGAAGGAGGAAAGAGTTTGCTCACTGCCCCCCACCCCCGTCATGAGCTGCAAAGGGGCTGATGAGCTTTCCTTTCCCCACGTTATCTTTGAGCTGCCGCCTGCCTGTCCTTTTCACCGGCAGGGCCATCCATTTCAGGAATTAGCAGGTGTGCTTTGCCTGTACGCATAGAGAAGCGCTGATTGCACAGCCTCTTCGACCCAAAGGCCAGCATTTCGCTTTTTGAGGTTCGACGACTCTCCACTGTAATCTACTTGCAAAAATACCGTGACAAGTGTATGGCGCCGCTGGGTGCGTGCTCTGCTGGAGAGCTCGGGGCGGGGGGGGGGGGGGGAAGGGCCCCAGACCCCTAAAGAAAAGCAGTGACTGAAGAGCGGGCATTAATGGGTTTTTGTTTTGTCTTGGTAATACTTGGTTTTACAAAGTTGGCCTTCCTGTCCGGTTTATTCAAACCATTTTCATTGGAAAGAAGACTCAAGCCACAGTCTCTCAAGTCTCCACGGATCTACTCGCACCCAACTGCGACTGCTCTGAATCGAGTGTCTGACTTCCTAGTTGGCTCTCAGCTCCCGCGGGGGGCACTGCGGCTTCTCTGGAGTCCCCCCGCGCGGAGCACCTGCACGCCTCTGCACACGCTTCTGCACTCCCCTTTCCACCCAGGACTCCGTCCTGCCGCCGAGCCGGTCCCTGGTCGCCCCTGTGCGGGTCCCGCTCAGGCACCTGCAGGAAACGAGAGCCCTGCGCGCTCACCTGGGGCCAGAAAACCAAGCCACAGCCGCAGTTTGTCAGCGGAGTGGTGGGAGGGGGCAGTAAAAAGGCGCTGGGGGTGGGTATTAACCGTGATCCCTCCCGGCCAGGGAGGAGAGGAGGGAACTGACTCAAGTTTCCCCGGGGGGTGGAATTTTTCGCTCCCTGGGGTAGAGAAGCAGGCACACGTGGGCGGCAGGAGCGCGTCGGGCGGAGGGCGCTGCTCGGCTTGGCGGCTCGCCGGGCAGGGGTGAGGCGGAGGTGCGCGAAGGTGCCTCCTGGGCCTGGTGGAGTTGGAGCGGCGCGCAGGCGCACTGAGGCCAGCCCGCCGGCCGGGTCCCGGGGTACAAAGAAGCGCCGCGCAGAGCAGGGGTTCCTGGAGGTCTCCGGAGCCTCCTGGGGAATCCCTCCCGCCCCGCTTCGGGACGCCGCCACGGTCGTTTCCCGCGCGGTGACTGAGGCTTGCCAGCCTCCCCCGACCCGTTCGCCCCTGCAGTGGCTGCAGGCCCCGGAGAGCGGCAGTCCGTTTCGGGGTTTAATTCTGGCGCTTGCACGCGGGGGCCGGCTCCGCCCTCTCCGCTCCGCCCCCTCCTCCGAGGTCCGGGAGCCGCGGCCCGCCGGGCGCCGCAGGTTGGGGAGCGCGCCTGGAGGTGAGTGAGCCCGGGGACTGCGCCGCGCCCTGTATCCGGCGGGGTCGGCGCGGGGCGTTCGGACCCCGACCCCTGGCGCGGGCCGGCCAACTTGGCGCGCGCCCGGGGGCCGCACGGCGGCCGTGGCGGTGGCGGAGGGCAGCCCCGCGGGCTCGCGCTCGCCCTGCCTCCCCCGGCGGCCTCCGGGCGGGCCTAGGGACGGGGTCCGAGAGACCTTTGCTCGGGCCCCGCGGCCGCCCGGCTTTGGCGCGCACTGCGGCCGCGCGGCTCGGCCGGTCGCGGCAGCGGCAGAGTCCGGGCCGGGGCCAGGAGGGTGCGGGCACGCCAAGCTGGGGTACGCTCGAGCCCTGTACTAGCCCGGGACGGGGTGCCGGACCCTCCCCGAGGCGTCGACGGGTGAAGTTCTCGGCTCCGCTCGGCGGGGGGAGTGGCGGTCGACCTTTTTATCTCTGTGCCCCAGAGCGGCAGGTGGCCTCGGTCGCCCTCCGCCGACTCCGAGATGGCTCCGGCCAGGGTCGGAGGGGTCGAGAGGTGGGGGGAGGGCGGGGGAGCAGGGGCCTCCGGGACGCGACCCTGACCAGCGCGGCGTGGGCTTCTGGGCGGCCCGCGGCGTCAGGTCGTTGGAGGGTGCCAGCGCCCTTGAGCGGGCTTGGTCCCCGACGTCCCCTCTGCCGTGCCACTTCGGCAGAAACCCACGCACTCCTGCGCTCAAGGCAGCCACCGCCCCTTGCTCACTCTCCCCCCTGCACCTGGGTCCCCGGGGAACTTTTCGGAGGCAGCTTCTCGAGGTGGGTCCTGCGAGTCGGCGGGAGCGGCTCCGCACCGGGGTGATGGGTGAGGGCTTTGGCCGAGTTAGCGTTAAACACAATCTGTGGCGTCCCCCAGTGCTCGCTGTCTGCACCTCATCTCTGCGAGGTTCGTCTCGTATTAATTAACGAAATACATCAGCAAGACAGCCCTAAGACTAGCAAGGAGGGGTAATCATCCACATGTGTAACTGCAGTTTCTTTTCCCACGTCTATTCCCTGCATCTCTGAGTTGGATGGAAATCGGAACCTGCTTCCTCTTTTTTAATTCGTGGGTTTAGTCACCTTGAATCTTAGGTGGTGCTTAGCTGTCCATCTGCTAATTGTTCTTTTGTCCAACTTTCTCTACTAAAAAGTGGGGGCACTCCCACGTTGTATTTATTTTAAAAATTGAGATACCATAAACATGCTACAAATTTACCCTTTTAAACTGTTCAGTTCCATGGTTTGTAGTATATTCACAAAGTTATACCGTTATCACTACGAATTCCAGAACATTTTCATCACCCCCAAGAGAAGCCCCATCCGAATTAGCAGTCATTCTTCATTTCACCCTTCCCCAGCCTCTCTTCTTCATTTTAAGGTGAGGTTTTCCCAAGGTAGAGATTGAATTAGAAACTGAGAGATTATTAACTTCGGACCTTTTTCAGTTAATGGGTTTGGGGGAAGGTGCTGCGGATGAGGCAATGGAAGAAAATTTTACTAGGGGCTGTCCCGTGGTCAGATTTAGTGTCTAAGGATGCAGGAGAATTGGTTAGCGGTGGAATGATGGCCTCCTTCAAAGACACTCACAGGAGGGATGCATTTTATCCCCTGAGGGGCACAGGGGTGATTTGGGGTACTTTGTCAAGTTCACAAACTTTTCTAGCTGAGGTTCCACCTCAGCAAAGGTGAACTCTGTTTTGTGTGTGTTTCAGGGGGGAAGGATGATAGAGCAGAAAAAGAGCAATGTTTTAAAAATAGTTTTGTTTTAAATCATCCAAACTGGTCCCAAAGAAAGAAACCACAGGCAAATGGCTGTGAGAATCGATACAGTCAAGACCTAGATTCATTTTCTGAGTGTCAGCATTTGCTCACAAATAGTGCTGTGAGCTGACGTGCTCCCGCATCAACTCCCTAGTCCAGGGAGGAGGAGGAGGGTGGCCGGGGGTGTAACTGGAGGAAATTCAAGGAATTGGGGAGGAGGTAGGCGAAGGGCTGACAGGGGCCGTGCTTATGGGAGCGGAGGCCTGTAGGGTACGCAGGTTCAGAAGCAGCAAGGGGGATCTCAGGGAAAATTACAGACACATCACTCAGGCATTTGCTGGATTATTTGTGCATGTTTTAAAAATCTCATTTTAGCAGAGTTGAAACAGCCCAAATGACACAGCACTCTCCACACATCTCTTCTGTCCTGCATTCAAAGAAGCCAAGTTGGTTTCGAATGTAATGGGACATTTTATGTCTCTGTTGCATGGTTAGCTTGGCTTATGCCATCTGTTTTTTGTGTTGTTTTGTTTTTAGGTAATTGTTAAACTATATAATACACATACCAATCGTAAGTGTACAATATGATGAATTTTCACAGTGAATGTGAACTTGTAACTTGCCCTGAGATCAAGACACAGAATGTTGCCAGACTGCTGAACACCCCTTCTGCTC
Organism: Eumetopias jubatus; assembly: GCF_037043125.1. Taxonomy (NCBI): domain Eukaryota; kingdom Metazoa; phylum Chordata; class Mammalia; order Carnivora; family Otariidae; genus Eumetopias; species Eumetopias jubatus. The sequence goes on along the minus strand of NW_028274821.1, from coordinate 10,640,850 downwards.
TTTTCCCATTACTTTTTCTTCCCAGGGTAACCACTGTCCCAACCCATAGATCAGTTTTGCCTGTTTTCATGCTCTATGGGTATGGTATCCTCTAGTACATGTTTTTTGTTTGTTTGTCTTTCAGTCTGGCTCCTTTCTCCCAAAATCACACTGATGAGATTTAGCCATGTTGCATGTGGCTCTAATTCAGTCATTATCTTTGCTGTCCAATATTCCATTTGTGTGACTGTGCCCCATATTATTTATCCATTCTGGGGTTGATGGGCGTTTGAATGGTTTCCACATTTTGTCCATGGCCAGTAGTGTGGCTGTGAACATTTTAGCGCATGTCTTGATACACCTGTGCACATTTGTTTAGGTTATATACTTAGGAGTAGAATTGAGAGTCCTAGACTGTTCAGTTTAGAAGATCCTGCCAAACAGATTCCAAAGTGGTTGTTTAGTTAATACTTCTACTAGCAGCATGTGAGAGTTCTGTTTTAACCTGTAAAAGCAGTAAATCTACGGAGTTTCACAAATGGACAAAAGGTGACCCATATTTGCCCCATTCCAGCAGATGGATTATTTCAGTTGTGTCCACTACTAGTGCTTTTCCATGTCTGCTCCTGTTTTTATGAAGTCATAAGAGTCAATTTGGTATTTTGTTTGTCTTCACAGTGTGTCTTAATACTGTTTTAATCTCCATGACTTTCTAATTCCTGCACACATCCACAATCCCATGGACAGGCTTCCATTTAATAATCCCCCCCCCCCCGGTATTAGAAATGAGTGTTAATTTTTTTGGAGTTGTGTATATATTGCCAAAGAAACCATCTCTGTGCATATATTTTCCCCCCTTTTTTGGGATCATTTCATAAACTAGAGTCTTTGTTTTTTTATGGCTCTGGATCCATGTTGTTAAACTACCACCTGCAGAACCCAGCTGTCCTTGAATCTAGTACAGAATTGATTAAAGTAACCTTGAAGTTGCTAATATGTTACCTGCAAAAAGGCATCTAATGGGTTTAAAATCTGACTCTCAAAGAAACGGTGAAGTTGACCCTGATACCTGCTTTTTAAATAGTGTAAATGGGACTATTGTAATTTCACTTGCCAGTCACATATGATTTTTCTTTATCTTTTGCTTTTTGCCAAGGTACTAAGTTAGGAGTTTTAAGGAGTACAAGAGGAATCCTACCATTAAGTAGCTGGTTGTCCAGAAATTATGTATAAAAATTAAGAATACCAGCTAGGCAGATTCCTTACATGTGACAAAGGAGTGTTTCGTTCGTTTACCAGATATTGAGTACTTCTGTGGGTTCTGAATCAAAAGAGGTCTTTCTTGCCTGAATGGTTAGGATCGGCTTCCTTGAAAAGTAAGACTTGAGCTGAGCTTTAAGGGATCCTTAGAAATTGGCGAGGAAGCAGATCTCGCTGAAGAAGATACCATTGAGTTATTTCCAGAAGAGAGATGAACAGCGCACAGGCTGTCCTGGACAGTGGAAATGATGCTGGTCTTCTTTTTATTCTTTCTCTGGAATACAGTGAAAATTGGTGAACTAATATAAAGGCAGAAAAATGGTTAGAGCTTTTTGGATGAACACTTTTTTACTTTCAAGTCAGCATCCTGGGGTTCGATTGTGAACACTTGCCAAAGATTACCGTGCAGTGGACTGCTGCTTTGCCTAGTTATGCCTCTAAACTCACTCTTTCCCCTCAAATAAGACACAGCAAAAATTTCTCTAAGGTAAAGACTGTTCCATCAACTTGCATGTAGAATAAACCAATATCAATTTACCTTTAGTAAATAATAATGACATTTCTATTTTATGCAAGGCTTGGTGGGGAAATTCAGAGACTTAAACCCTCACAGAGTTCATAGCAGGTGGGGAGATAGGAAGATACAGAACTGTAGTAGGAGGCAGAAGGATGGAAATACCTGCTATGGGTGGCTCATCCTGGAAATGGAAGGGGTGGGGAAATTCATGCTGCGAGGTTTGTGTGATATTTAGGGAGACTGGGCCTTGGAGAATGTATACGGGTGGGGATTATAGCAAAGGGCATTGCATTTTAGGGCCTGGCTTTTGAAGCAGCAAGGCAGTCTGGTAGGGCTCGACGTAGTAGTTTGGTCAGTCACATACTTGGAGACTTAGGTGAATGGCAGCGTGAGATTATGCTCTCTGTCCGGTGGCTTCTAGCTGCCGAGCCAGCCTAGTTATCTCTGCGAAAATGTTGTAGCTCTGGACCCAGACTGGCTGATTGGAATATAGGTTGTTCTGCTTGCTTGTGTGACCTTTGGCACGGTTACTGAACCTCTCTGTGATTCAGTTTCCCATTTATAAAAAGGGGATAACAAAAGCACCTCCCCTCATGGAGTTACCTGAGGATTAAGTGAGTTAAAATGATATCAGAGGGGCACTGGGGTGGCTCCAACTTTGGATTTCGGAGTGTTCAACTCTTGATTTCGGCTGAGGTGATGGTCTCGGGGTGCTGAGATCAAGGCCTGCATCAGGCTCCGTGCTCAGTGTGGAGTCTGCTTGGGATTCTCCCCTCCCTGTGCCCCTCCCCCTGTTCAGGCTCGCTCTCTCTCTTTCGAATAAATAAAGCTTTCAAAACCAAAACCAAAACCATAGAGAGCACTTAGAAGACTACCTGGTACACTCTAAATGCTAAGCATGTTCACTGTTTTTCTTTAATTTTTAATTGTTTCAATTTCTGAAATAGTATTTGTCCATAGAATAATGCAAACAACAAAAAAGCATTTAAAATGAAAACTAAAACCCGTTCCTCCCCTCGGATCCCTGCTCAGCTACAGTCTCTTATCAGATGTTACTGTTAACTCTTTCCATTTTCAGTTCTTTTGGTGGTTGTCATTGAGCAAATGACCTCAAACTTTAGTGGCTTCAACGCTTGTTTCATGGTATGATAGATTCTGTGGGTCAGGGATTCAGGCAGGACTTGGCTGCTTCTTGTGGTGATGAGGTCTCTGTGTAGCACCCACTTGGTGACCGGGCTGGTCTGCATGGTCCGAGAAGGCTTTGCTCTCATGCCCCATGTCTTGACAGGGATGACTGGGGGGCTGGGCTCAGTGTTGACTGCTGACGAGAGTACCTGCTGCACATGGCAACTTCAGCATGGTGGCCCCGGATAGTCAGACTACTCACATGGCCGCCAGCTTCCCTCATGTATTAATCAGGGTTCTCTAGAGAAACAACAAATAGTATGTATGTATTTTTATAGAAAAAGATGTATTTTAAGGAGTTGGCTCACATGATTTTATGGAGGCTGGTGAGTCCAAAATCTGCAGTGTGGGCCAGAGCCTGTGGTGCAGATGAAGACCAAAGGCAGTCTGCTGGAGAATTCTCTCTTGTGTGGGGAAGCTGATCTTTTGGTCCTATCCAGACGGTCAACTTATTGCTCGAAGCCCACCCACATCATGGACTACAATCTGCTGTACCCAGAGTTCACTGATTAAAATGTTAATCTCGTCCCCAAATACTCTCCAGATGGACAAATACAATTAACTGCTAGAGTGCCTCAAGAGAACCAGTTAGAAGCTTCCTGGCCTTTTATCACCCAGCCTCGGAGGTTACATGACTTTCCTTTCACCAAACTCTGTTGAATGGGTCCATCACAAAGCCTGCTCAGATTCGAGGAGAGGGGACGTGGACCTGCCACTCAATGGGAAGAGTGATGGCACATTTGCAGCCTTCTTCTTAAACTGCCGTAGTGTACCCTTGATTTCAACAAATTTTGCAGCATCCATTCGTTCCCTGCTAAGGAAGAAAGGGAATTAATACTATCCCCACCTCTCCTCTCTTCCTCTCCCCCTCTGCCTCCCAATTTTATTAGATATCCCATTATTTTTATCTTGTTCTTGCTATTTTTAGTTCTCTTTTTTCAGTAACCTTTATAATTTTAAATAAAGCATTCCATATCTGACAAGGCCACGGAGAAATGAGATTTGTTGAGTGCGTGTGTGTTTGTTTGAGCAGTGGAAAAGAACAGAACTGTCTAGGAGGAGGCCTAACAGAGAGGCTCTTATTAAAACACTCCAGTCACTAGATGTGTGAATTGTTTGTGAGCATGTCCCCTGATGCGCACAGCAGGTGACCTAATCCAGCAGTTTTTATTTTCTCTTTGGCATTTAAACTCCGATACCTGTTTGCCTTTTTCTTCCTTGAGCTTTATGTTTCAAGTATGAATGCTTTCTCACTGATGAATCTTAAAACAGATACACTGTTGAGTTGTATATTTGTGTATGGATACATACACCAGAAGAACCTATCAGAACTAAGCATCCTCATGCTTTTTTCATTACAGAAGCAATCAGGTAATTGGAAACAGTTATATATTTCAGACAGTGTCAGGAACCCTGTAGCTCTGTTGGAAGGTTTTTTTTTTTTTTTTTTTTAATTAGTTAATGGAATTGAGCAGTGGGGTTTAGTTTAACGCTCAGAAGACACACTAATCCTTTTTTTTTTTTTTTAAATTATCCCCTGAGAAGCACACAAGAACCTCTATTCTTGTTGGTTTACATTGTTGTGTATTGCAGATAAAACTCCTTTTTATATAATTTTTGGCTTGATTAGAGGTAAGGATGTGAATGTGTTGATATCTGCGTTATATTTTTGGCTAAATTTATTCAGATTTCTGTTGGTAATTCTGACTTGTTCACGTGTTGGCCTTGGGGAAAATATGAAAAAAAATAGAGCAAAGGTAGAAATCAAGCTGAATTCATCCTCCCTCTTTCTCTTTCTTTCTCCTTCTCTGTCTCTTCACCCCCTTTCCCCTTTCCTTCTCTCCCCCCCTTTTTCTCAACAGAACTGCTCTTTCCTATAAAACTAACTGCTTAAGAGTAGCCCTTTTTAAGGGCACCTGGGTGGCTCCGTCGGTTAAGCCTCCAGCTCCTGATTTCGGCTCAGGTCTTGATCTCAGGATCATGAGATCGGGTCCTCAGTGGGGAGTCTGCTTGAGATTCTCCCTGTCCCTCTGCCACTTTCCCCCCTCAAATAAATAAGTAAACCTTTTTAAAAAAGAGTAGCCCTTTTTAGGGGCAGTGATTGCCCCTCTTACGTGATGCTGTGAGTCCCTTTTCTGCCAAAGACTTGCTCATCTCCCTTCCCCCACACAGAGCCACGGACCCCAGCGGATCATCTTTGTGTCACACCCCTGGGGGTATCCACCTCATATCAGAGGTCACTTGTGTCAGTGTTTGAACTTTAATACATGGAATCGCAGTGTGTGTACCCTTTTGTGCCTGGCTTCTTTTCACTCTGTGTTGTATTCGGAAGATTGCCCCATGCTGTTTTATGTGGCTACGGGTAGTTCTGTTCATTGGTTTCTTGTGTTCCACGGTGTGACTATACCACCGTTGACCCCTCCTCCTGGAGACCTGCTTTGGGTTGTTTCCCATTTGGGACCAGCACGCACAGTGCTGGCCCGAACCAGTCTGCGCACGTGTTCTGATGGATGGATGTATACAGTTGTGTTGGATGCACATCTGGGAGCAGAGCTGGCGGCCGGCCTGTGCACAGTTCTGCTGTGGCAGAGATCGCCCCAGCGGTGGTATTCATGTCTGTGCCCGCAGCCCTGTGTGAGTTCGACTCGCTCTAATGCTTGTCATTCTCCTCTGTCTTATTTTAGCCAGCTGGATCAGTAGCTATTCTTGAATTCCCCAGACTGATGAAGATGAGCACCCCAAAAAAGAGCTCTTATAACATATGCTATAACACGTGTTATAGCGTAGCACGATACAAAACATTAGACTAGTTTAAAGAATTCATCCAGAGATTTTTATGTCCGCTTTTTAACTGGCCTAGCTTTTCTGTTTTTCCGTGCAATAAAATTCAGTTCTCATGGGATTTTCTTCTTTAATTTGGTAGGAGATGCCTGTCAAGAGATTGACACTTAATAAAAGGTAACAAAACTTTACGAATGAACTCTTTTCGGTATATCTGAAAGCTGAAATTTTGCTCGTGTCGTCTTGCCATTTGAACTTTGCTGATTTGTTAAGTCAGTCTACTGATTTTTGGCATTTACTGTGACATTTTTATAGGAGGATTTGTCTAAGTCATGCTCTGTAGGTGGCCAGGAATTAAATTTCCACAAGAAAGTGCAAAAGAAAATTTGAGCTCTTGGGGTGTAAGTTTTTAAAGGAGGAAGAGAAGGGTAGTAGCCACAGGGATACGTTGGCTATTATGTAGATTCAGTGGCAGTGCTAAGTTTTTTGTCATTTTTTTAGAAAATGAAGTGAGTCGTTTTGATGAAACTTAATATGTGATTTGATGTGCTTGAGTTTGTTTTGATTTATTTCCTTTTGAAATTCATCCTGCAGCGTCTACTTTTTTTTTTTAAAGATTTTATTTATTAATTTGATAGAGACACCCCGAGAGAGGGAACCACAAGCAGGGGGAGTGTGAGAGGGAGAAGCAGGCTCCCAGCTTCTACTTTAAGGGGCCTGTTTTATCTTCTCAGTTGTTTCTTTTTGAGGATTGTATGCCTCTTTAGGAATGCGGCCCCGCTTTGTACTTAGTGCAAATGTTCTCTCCCCCTTTATATATCACTAGGGGTGTTGCTCATCAAGGGAGAGGCCCTATTTGTCTTCAGTACTTGTATTTGTGGGTACTGTTTGGCCTGTTGGAGGCAAGATGAAATCCTGGGTGGCGTAGCCTACATGATCTTTAGAAATCCCAGTCTTCTGACCTTGAGAGCCGAGTAAGATTTCTCTGCCTCCAGAGACCCCACCCTTTGATCCCCTTCCAGAGTTACAGTTCAGGAGTGGGGGGAGAGTTTGTAGGATCTCTATCAAGGAGAGGAGTTTGGAAGAGAAATGATGGAAGCTTACTTCCTACAACTCAAAATTTCTTAGCCCAGGCAGGGTTTCAGTAACAATTAGGAGAAACAGTTTAAATAGTTTACAGCTATGGAAGTTTTTTGTATACTGTTAAAAAAAAATTTTTTTTTTTTTTTTAAGTTGAGGGAATTCAAGACTAATCCTCTCATGAAGTCATGTGAACTTGTGCTCTGATATGTTTTGGTTGGGGGGAGGAAGGGAGTGCTTGTGGCTCTAGAGCGGGATCTGAGAATTGTTCATAATGCTAAGAAGAAGGGCCATGGTGTGGGAGGGTGGGGGGCACTGGCTTGAGGAACAGCAGCAGGGGCTATTTATGGAGTGGTGAAATAGAAGGGAGAGGACTGGGTTACGCTCTGTAGGCATTCAAAAATATTTGTTGAATGAATATGCATAATTATATTCATCACGTACTGAAGCTGCCAGATCTGCATGAAGGTCCCAATTCATCAACTGTTGTAGTGGTTTAGGTGCTCACTGTGTGGGAACTTACTTATCCTTTAGGTCATAAGGAATTCCGTGCTTCCATCAGCTACAGCTGAAGCATTTTGGTTGTAAAGAGATTTGTCCTAACAAGATTTGGTGTACACACACACACACACACACACACCCACCCACCCACCCACCCACCCACCCCCCGGCCAGGCATGCATCTGAATCCTATTTTGTTCCCTACTGCTCCTCTCCACACACTCTTCCTGTGTGTGTGTGTGAGAGAGAGAGAGAGGAGAGAACTTGGGGACATGAGGGTACTATAAGTTACCCTCAATGGACTCTGTTTTGTCAGGAGAGATTTATTTATTTTTGTATTCAATTCCCATTTATTTTTGGCTCTTGGGGCCATGTGATCTCTTCAATATGAAAAAAAACCCAGCAAGTTCGACACAAAGTAGAGATCAGAAGTGCAGAGTAGGCCAGAACCAAAGTAGGGGAAGAGAAAGAGATGAGATGCTCGAAGATGGAGAACTCCCTGCCCCCCTCTCTTCTGAGGAATGACTCAAGTGTTTAGGTGGCAGCACACAGCTTTCCGTAGGTAATTTTTCCCTTTCTTTTCAGCAGAGTTTTATTTTTATTTTTTATCATTTTTTAAAAATTTCATTAATTTTTTTAGAGCAAGCAGGGGGAGCAGCGGAGGGGGAGGGAGAGAGAGAGAACCCCAGCCCAGCATGGAGCCCGTCGTGGGGCTCGATCCCACGACCCCAAGATCAGGACCTGAGCCAACACCAAGAGTCGAACACTCAACCCACTGAGTCACCCAGGTGCCCCCAGGAGAGTTTTAATCAATTTTTAGGTTAATAGAGAAAGAGAACTGTCTCTTTTTGTCTGTTTCTGGTTTACTTTAGCCAGCCCCCCCCGGAAACAAAAGGCTACTGTTTGGATAATCACGGGAAACTGGGAGAGCCTAATTGGAAGGACTTTGTTTTCCTTTAATGAAATCCTGTGTGCTCATAAAGCTGTTTCACACCTTCCGAGAAAAGTAGCTCTCACTCAGAAACAGAGTGCTACTGTGTCTGGGCTTGGTGCTGCCTGCCCTGGGGAGGGCGTGCCGGCCGTCCACTTCTTGAAGTCGGCAGTGAGTAAGAAGACCCAGGAGGACTTTGAGCCAGCCCAGAACCATTGAAGAAAGTAGCTTTACTACAATGGAAGGAAGAAAAAGAAAATGTCGTTCTTTCCTGTCCATCAGCTTTGCCAGCAAGTGGGGAAATGCTGCTTAAGGGCTTGACATATATAGTTTAGGAACATTTTCTTGGGAACTTTCTCTTTCAAAGAAAAAGTGTTAGGAGCCTCTGGCCTCACATCCAGTTTGACCAAATAACCATGCTTCCCTGTTGATCTGATTTGAGTCCTGACTTGAAGCTGTTGCCCACAGATGTCTTTAAGCTGTTACCCGCAGAACCAACCCCAGGCTGCTTCGGTGTGCTGAGTCCATGGAAACTGTGCTTGGTTCTCAACATCTCTTTTTCTCTCCTTGACCCTCAATGGCCCAGGGTAGCTTTTTCTTCCCCACTTTCTTCCCTGTTTTTTACCTTTATTTTTGGACTGCTCAGATTGAAGGGCTCTGATTCAATACAGGGCAGTGGTCAGGAGCCTGGGTTCTAGAGTCTTAACTCATACGCTTCCTGTCAGGCGTCTATTTCCTTTGCCTCCTTGTGTCTGAAAAGAAACAATATCATTTTGCTATGCTGTTTAAGTGTGTCTTGGATGTGTGAGTGTGGGGCGGGGGGAGGCAGGGCAGAGGAGGTAGGGAGGGAATATAAAGGAAGGAAGGTCTAAGATATAGTATTTCCTGACTATAAAACTCCCTGGAAGAACATCTCAAAAGAGCTGTCCTGTTTGCTCAGGGCCAGAGGAGTAGAGAAAGGGTTATGGTCCCAGGTAGCACACGGTGGATCAGAGAACCCTGGGAGCAAGTAAAAGGTCAGAGACAGGCTCAGGGACCCCAGCTCTGAGAAGCGCCACCACCCTTCTCTCCTCTCTGCAAGGTCTTCCACAGATTTGGCTGAGCAAGATCATCAGTCTCTGCCTGTAACAGGGGGGTAACGAGAGGTCTGGTATAGAGGAGCCCAGGTGATCAACGAGGTCATGGGCATATGAGCCTTGCCAGAGCTGTGTTGAAATCTGGAGCACTTGGGAAGCCTGGTGCTCTCACTGCTGCCCCAGCCAAGGAAACTCAGCGGTTCTGTAGGATTCCTGGTAATTACTGTTGGTTATTGAAGTTGGGGTACTTGTCTCAGGAGGCACTGGGATGGGGGAGAGATGAGATGGTCCTGGGACCCCAAGCTGGTGCTCTGCACATCTCTTCTGGGAAATAACCTCCATACGAATGCTGGTTATGCAGAACCATGCTGGAAACATGTTACGGGATTTTCAAGGGCTGGTGGTGCAAACCATTCATCATTTAGAATAACGTTTCTAGGATATAATGCATAAATATTCTTGATAAGCTGTGGGCGCACTACTGGTTGTTAAATCGGTAATTCATTGTATCTGAAGCTTTGGGGGAGTGAGGAGAGTAACACTGTATTTATAGTTCAAGGCCTATGCAAAGGCTGGGGGAGTCCCGTTCAGTTAACTGCTTAGCTTTTCTTAAATCAGTGACTATGTGGACCCAGAGGTTGGGTCTTTTTCTCACAGCAACATGTACTGTTTTGCCTTTTCTTGTGTTCATTAAAATTAAGAACTTTCATTTAGCAGTATAAATGGAGGGTGGAAAGGCAGGTCACAAAGTAGAAGGTATTTGTCATATATTCAATAAGCAGCTTGTCCAGAGTATGTCAGGAACAGCTACAAATCAGAAGGGCATTCAACATCACCAGTCATCAGGAAAATGCACATTGAAACTTCTATAAAATACCAACACATATTCAAATGGCTCAAATTAAAAAAACCAACCCTGATAACCAAATATTAGTAGAGACAGGAAAAACTCAAACTCTCATTAACTGCTGGTGGAAGTATAAATTGGGTTTAATCACTTTGGAGTTACTTCCGAAGCTGGACAAATACCTAGCCTATGATTCAGTAATTATACTCCTAGATATATATGCCCAACAGGAATGAGTGCATACGTGCACTAGAAGCATTTGCACGACCTCTCGTAACAGAATGATAGGAACCTCAGAGAAATAGTTCAGATGTGCATGAATGGCAGGATTCATGCGTGAAATATTGCACAGCAATAAAAAACACAGTAGTGCTGCACAGAAAAACGTGAATATTGAGACATTATATTGAGTAATATTATAGGTATCATATTGAGTAAAAGAAGCCAAAAGTGTACATATTGTATGATTTCTTTTATATGAAGCTCAAAAGGGGGAAAGAAGAATCACTGGTGAATCGAAGAATAGGGCAGGGGGGCTGGAGTCAGGGGTATATTGACTGGGAAAGGACAGGGGGGTCTTCTGGCGTCCTGATGAGGTGTTTTCTATCTTTGACCTAGTTGCTGATGCCATGAATATGTTCGTTTGCAAGGATTCCTCATGATAAATATTTAAGATTTATAATTTTACTATATGTGTGTTATTCCCTAATTTTAAAAGTTTATTAAGATCAAACACTTAAAAATAAATAAGCCAGGATTTATAATAAAACAGTTAGGCTTACTGGCTGTGTAAAAAGAGAAACTCATTTAAACTGGCTTAGACAAACCAGCATCAGCAAGGAGTTGGTTGGGAAACCAACCCAGCCAGTCCTCCCAGGAGTTAGGACCTGAAGTTGGTTCCTGGTACCTGGCACTCATGGTATCTTGCCTCCAGCATTTGTACCATACTTTGGCTTTTCTCTACAGGTTACCTTTCTCTGCTTCAGCTCACATGTGGTAGAAAATGGGCAGCCCAGCCCTTCCTATCTCCAGCCTTGCTGCTCTAGCCCCCTCTTCCATCAGCAGGGCTTAGCCTATGTCTCTTTTTTTTTTTTTTCTCTCCCTGGAGATAGGAATCATTTTGTGATCCCGTTAGCTGTGGCCAGGGAGGCTGGGATTGTGTAGGAAACACAGAGTAGCCAAGGGTAAGGATGGGTGGGTTTTTCTAAAAGGGAAATGTGTGTGGGAAGAAAATGGTCCCCATCCTGTCACGTGTTCTCCTGCTCAGTGTCTGCTCCCTCAGGTCTTTTTTAGCCCTGATTTGGAGCAGGGAAGAAGAGTCCCCAGGAAATTCTTCGCTACCTCACAACCAAATCAGACTCTCGTGTTTGCTTACAAATGGACACCCCAGCAGCTTGACCCTGATATTTTGCAAAGTCTTCCTGAGCTAAGCTTTACCAAGATCTCTCACAAACTAGCCTTGCAGAGGGACCTGTTACCTTGTATCATTTGGGGATTATGGGATAGTTTCCCTAATGCCTGAAGATTCACATCTTCTGGATCTAATTTTCTGTCCAGTTGTAGGAAATAGTGTTCCTAACTTGATTTGAATTTAGCAATGAGAATAGCCTTCCTGATAACTACTGTGGGCTCGCTAACCATGATAGAGGGAACCATGGCCCCCAGATTCAGGACTTTTCAGGGAAGAGTATAGCATTATCTCTCTCCCACTCTCTTGGGTTAGCTTTAGTCCTAGTAAGTGTTAGGAGTTTCTCTGGGCATCCAGCTTGCCAAAACCCCATCACGAATTTGAGATGGTGCTGAATTTTTCCTTCAGCAGTGAAGTTTTGAAATGAATTGCTGTATATTTTCATCAGAGTAGCTATGAGAAGAGTCTTTAAGCATTGTTTTCCTTTGGCTTCTAGAAGAAAGTTTGAGAGACCTAGTAATTTTCGTCAAGTTATTTTTAAATTGCTCATTTAAAAAACTATCTGCACCATCAGATCTTATTCATATTGGTAAGATTTCTGGGCAGACTAATACTAAAAAGCTAAAATGAACCTGGCCTTTTTTGGGCTTGATTTCTACATCCCATAAAATCCCAATTACGTTTCCTTGTTTTGCTGGGAGACCGGTTTGCCGGTTAAGTTTATAACCTTGATTCTTGTTTTGTCCCGCATCAGCTAGAGATTAATTACATGCCTATGGAAGGGTGAGGTGTTGAACCTTATCTTCTTTGAACCTACCATTGTTCTCCACAAGGTCTTCTAAAGGGCAAACAAGTAACTTAAGTTTTCTCTCTCTTTCTAAAGCACATATTTATAAGGTAAAAACTTGAATTAGAAGACGACATTATTTTCAGTTTATTTTGTATGTTATGCAGATGGTTAGCATGGAAATTCACTGGCGGTAAGACCTACCTGTTTTTCTGCATTCATTAGGTTGCCCTAGGTATCAGTTATTCCATTGATCATGAAAACATTTTTTTTTTTTAAAAGAAGTGATGGTTTCATCTCTCACCTTAGGCTACATGATGCTCAGTGACCTAAAACAACATTTTAATTTCTGTTTCACATTACGGCAGCTGTGGTTCTACTCCAGAGGTCTTCTCTAGTCTAGCTCCAGATCCGGGTTGAATGAGCCACCCCACTCTGGGACATGGCAGAGGGTGAGAAAGGGAATGACCAGTCCATTCGTGGCTGTTAATGCTCCTGTTTATATGTGACTTCTCGCATTCAGTGGGCTATGGCAAGTCACATGGCTAAGCCGACCAACAGCAGGCTAGGGAAATGTAATTAATTCTTCCCTCGGGAGACACTACAAGTCACATGACAGTGGGAAGTCTATTCCTTTTATAGGGAGGGCTGCAGATAATTGAAACAACATAGTCTGCCACAATGGAAAACTATATTTAATTCTAAGAAGTTTAAGGGCCTGTATGCTGAATCAGAACTAGCATTTAGATTGATTACATCTGTATTTTGGGGGTTGTTTTGAAAAAGTTATGCTTCAGAAATCTGCCTACATATGGAAAACAGGTCTTGTTTTTATACAGGACTGATTAATTTTTTATGAGTTGCAGAGCTGTACCCACAATTTGGTAACTTTCCACTCATTTTTTCTTCAGGGTCTAGATCTGAATTTAAACAAGAAGTTACTCTTCTTACTCTCTTGACCTTTGTATCTTGATTTTCTATGTGTTATCGCTGTCTTATTGGTCGATTTTCTTTTGTTTAATTGCCTGAGTTAATGTGGTTTTGGCAGCCACTCGAAGGTGGATGACACTGTAAAGAGAATGATAGAGATGAGCCTTTTGGAAAAACTAAAATTTATTAGGGCTTAGTGAATCTGTCCTGGTATTTTTCTTTCAAAAGTGAAATTGCTGAGCTGTTGCTAATATCCTTACCGGGGAATTTCTGTCTTAGTGTTGACAAAGGACAAAATCAGAACCCTTTGAAGAAAGATGGCAAATTGCAATTGTACTTACTGTGAGGCATAAAACCTCGGTGCCTTGAGTGGTTATTCTCCCGTACGCATGTTGGGGAGCTTCAGAACCCTTTTTGGGGAGTAAACAGGGAATCTTGGCTATTCTTAGAGTTTCACCCTCACAGCCTTTTGTGGAGTGGGGACCATCTGTTTAGGCAAGAGTCTTGCATAATTTCTTTCTTTTTTTTTTTTTAAAGATTTATTTCCTATAGTTAAGAGGCTATTATGATTGGTCTCCCTCTCTGATTTCATCAAACCATAAGAGACTCTTAACTATAGGATACAAACAGGGTCGCTGGGGTGGGGTGGGGGAGGTGGGTGGGGGATGGGGTAACTGGGTGATGGGCAGTAAGGAGGGCACTTGATGGAATGAGCACTGGGTGTTGTATGCAACTGATGAATCCCTGACCTCTGCCTCTGAAGCTAATAATACACTATATGTTAATTAATTGAATTAAAATAAAATAAAGAGATTTATTTACTTTACAGTGTGTGCATGAGTGGGGGAGGGTCAGAAGGCAAGGGAGAGAGTGCGAGAAGCTCTGGTGAGCACAGAGCCACACGCAGAGCTCAGTCTCGTGACCCTGGGATCATGACCTGAGCCTAAATCAAGAGTCGGCTGCTTAACCGACTGAGCCACCCAGGCATCCTTAGTTTCTGTAATTTTTATAAGAATGCTGAGATTTCTTCTGATTGGTTGATTTTTTTAAAAAACAGATATAATTGACATAAACATTATGTTAATTTTAGCTATATAACATAATTCAATATTTGTATATTTTGCAAAATGTTCACCATAATAAGTCTAGTTACCATCCATCACCACACATAGTTACAAATCTTTTCTCCTTGTGATGAGAACTTTTATTTTTTATTAGGGTTTTTTATTTTAATTCTAGGTAGTTAACATACAGTGTTAGAATAGTCTCAGGTGTGCCATATAGTGATTCAACAATCCTATATATGACTTAAGTGCTCGTCATGATAAATATACTCTTTAGTCCCCATCAGCTCTTTCACCCATCCCTCCACCCACCGCCCCTCGGGTGACCATCTGTCTGTTCTCTGCAGTTACGAGTCTGTTTCTTGATTTGTCTGTTTTTTTTTTTTTTCCTTTGTGCATTTGTTTCTTAAATTCCACGTGTGAGTGAAATCATACAGTATTCGTCTTTCTCTGACACTTACTTCACTTAGCATTATACTTTGTAGATCCATCTGTGTTGTTACAAATGGCAAGATTTCATTCTTTTTTATGGCTGAGTAATATTCTGTTGTGTGTATGTACCCATTTTCTTTATCCATTCATCTGTGGATGGACCCTTGCCCTACTTCCATAATTTGTCTATTATAAAAAAGGCACTAAGCATAGGGGTGCTTGTATCCCTTTGAATTAGTGTTTTTGTCCTTTGGGTAAATACCCGGTAGTGTGATTACTGGATCTTAGGGTATTTCTCTTTTTAACTTTTTGAGGAACCTCCATACTGTTTTCCAGAGTGGCTGCACCAGTTTGCATTCCCACCAACAGTTCAAGAGGGTTCCCCTTTCTCTGCATCCTCACCCAACACCTGTTGTTTCTTGTGTTGTTGATTTTACCATTCTGACAGGTGTGAGGTGATATCTCATTGTGGTTTTGATTTGTATTTCCCTGATGATGAGTGATGTTGAGCATCTTTTCATGGGTCTTTTGGTGTGATGAGAACTTTTAAGACCTATTCTCTGCAACTTTCACATAACACAGTATCACTAGTTATAATTGGTTGGCTTTTAAGGTAAGTAGAGTAGTCCTTAATGGGTAACACTTAATCGGTCCCAAGTATAAATGAAAACTTGTTTTTGAGAAATAGTGTCCATTTATGAAATTTTAAAGGATTTTACACACCAGTCCCATCCAGATATTGGGTAGTTGTGATGCTGCTTTTCCTTTCCCTCTAATTTCTCTTATCAAGTTGGCATGTGTTACATCCTGAGCTCGCATTATTGAAGGATAGGAAATGGTTTAAGGAATGGCCACAGGAAGCCCTAAC
The DNA here is from genome assembly GCF_037043125.1 of Eumetopias jubatus. Lineage (NCBI taxonomy): Eukaryota > Metazoa > Chordata > Mammalia > Carnivora > Otariidae > Eumetopias > Eumetopias jubatus. The sequence goes on along the minus strand of NW_028274821.1, from coordinate 10,625,204 downwards.
ACAGTGCATCTCTTTCATGTCTCTCAGTGGCCCCTTTTTTAAAAAATATTTTATTATTATTATTTTTAATGTTTTTGTTGTTAATCACCATACATTACATCATTAGTTTTTGATGTAGTGTTCCATGATTCATTGTTTGTGTATAACACCCAGTGCTCCATGCAGAACGTGCCCTCCTTAATACCCATCACCAGGCTAACCCATCCCCCCACCCCCCTCCCCTCTAGAACCCTCAGTTTGTTTTTCAGAGTCCATCATCTCTCATGGTTCGTCTCCCCCTCCGATATCCCCCCCTTCATTTTTCCCCTCCTGCTATCTTCTTCTTCTTCTTTTTAACATATGTTGCATTATTTGTTTCAGAGGTACAGATCTGTGATTCAACAGTCTTGCACACTTCACAGTGCTCACCATAGCACATACCCTCCCCAATGTCTATCACCCAGCCACCCCATCCCTCCCACCCCCCACCACTCCAGCAACCCTCAGTTTGTTTCCTGAGATTAAGAATTCCTCATATCAGTGAGGTCATATGATACATGTCTTTCTCTGATTGACTTATTTCACTCAGCATAACACCCTCCAGTTCCATCCACGTCGTTGCAAATGGCAAGATCTCATTCCTTTTGATGGCTGCATAATATTCCATTGTGTATATATACCACCTCTTCTTTATCCATTCATCTGTCGATGGACATCTTGGCTCTTTCCACAGTTTGGCTATTGTGGACATTGCTGCTATAAACATCGGGGTGCACGTACCCCATCGGATTCCTACACATGTTATCTTTGGGGTAAGTTGAAAGTAGAGCTACCATACGATCCAGCAATTGCACTACTGGGTATTTATCTCAGTGGCCCTTTTATGAAGAAGCATTAGAAAAGTTCCCCTAGGCCCTAATATTAGAATCTGATTTTGATGTACTGAATGATACGAATCTCGTATGAGATGGTGATTTCCTTATTGCTTTGGCCAAATGTGTGTCCTCCTGTTAAACAATCATGTACAGCTTCATGATTGTCATTTTCCTATTTTAGACGTTGTTTACTATTCCATTATATTTTCCCTTGTTCTGCATTTGATGTTTTTCTTCTGTTTTTAAAATTAAGGTAAATATAATTCAGTTTAATTTGAAAGTTGCCTGAAGCCCTTTTTGGGATGAGGTTAGATATAAATACATAAAGTAGGCTTACTTGGTGCATTCAAACATTTTAAGAGGCCCTAAAATGTATATGAAGTGTGCAGAGAGAGGAGGAAAGCCAAGTAACCCCCTTTCTGTGCCCTTTGTCTCCCTTGTTGTTCTCACTAACAGGTGTGCACGCTCAGGGGTCCCTGGGGTCTCTGGCCCTTGTACTCAGGGTCTAGGCAAGAGACTCTGTCGGGGCCCTTTCACTAATGAAGAAGGGGCTCGTGGTGTGCTGTGAGGTCTACGGTGCAGGCCCAGGACTGAGTGGGATTAAACTGGCAGGAGGCAGTGGTATAATGGGCACGTGGGCAGGAACAGCTCAGGAAGGGACTGCACACTGACTTTGGCTTTGGAGTTAGTATTTTCCAATGAGCTACTTTGGCATCTGACCCGGGTCACTCTGCAAACTCTGATACACTCCTCGGGCCAGGAGTGGGTGCCCGTCTGTGCTCTCCTGACCTCTAGCCTGTGACCTGCTCTGGCTTTCCCTTCACTACCCTCCCTCGGTGCTGACGGCTCTTGGTAATCAAGCCAGAATTGGCCAGAAGCTAAACACCTGGCCTGCTGTGCCGTAGCTTCTCGAAGTGCTTTCCCTGAACTTTGACCTCATGCCCTTTGCTGTTATTGATGGACAATAGAAAGCATGTTCATATTCAAGTTTTTGTACACTTGCTGGTTCTTCTCCTTGCTCACTGGCCATTCCTTTTCACTTTCCTTTGCTGGTTCTTCGTCTCCTTGATTTTTGGAGGGCCAGAGGGCTCAGTCCTTGATCTCTTCTTTTCTGTAGACTCTCACTCCCTCAGTGATGTCATCTAATCTCATGGCTTCAGGTACTGTTAATATTCTGGTGAGTCTCACATTTAAGAGCTCTGACTTTTTTCCCTCAACTCCATGCTTGTATGTCCAACTACGTCCTCCTGTCTCTACCTGGACGTCTCCTATGGCCCCCTCAGTGTGGCCGGAACAGAATTCCTGCTTTATCCCCAAACTTGTTTTTCCCACAGCCTTTCCTATTTCCATGGTTGGCAAGACCCTAAAACTGTGTGTTCATCTTCACTCTCTTTTCTTTCCCACTCCAATCCATTAGCAAATCCTGCTGATTCTGCCTTAGGAATTTACCCAGAAGCTTCCCCCTCCCCATTTGCACCGTCCACTCTCTCGCTTGGATTACTGCAGCAGCCTCGGAACCGGTGTCCCTGCTGCGGTCCTTTCGATCCATTCTCAGCGGTGGTTCTTTAAAAACAAAGGTCAGGTGATGGCTCTTCTCTGCTCAAGCCCTCTGTTGGCTTCCTGTTTGCAGAAGAGGAAGAGTTCTTACAGTGAACTCTGGGACTCTTTTAACCTGGTCCCTTGGTAGTGTATGACTTCCTCTCCTGTACGCGCCCCCCTCCCTTGCTTGAGAGCACTGGCCTTCCTTGGTCTTCCTCAAACTTGCCTGTGTGCTTCCCCTGGGCACTGGCTGCTTCTCTCCCTCCAGTGTTCTCATCCCCATCCCTGCTCATGCTGAGTGCTGGCTCCCATGTCAGGTACCTTGACTCTTGGTTCAGAATTGAAACCAGCCTCCTTCTGCAACCCTTCATTCCCCTGAGTCCTTCCTTGTCCTTCTTCCCATAGCATAATAGCATATTATGTAACTCACCTATTACGTTTATTGTCTGTCTACCCCGGCAGAATATGGACTTCCCCGGGCAGGGCTCTTGATCTGGTTTGTTGGCTCACGTATCCCAAACTCTTAGAACAGAGCCTGGAAACATAGAAAGTGCTTCAGAGGTATTTGTTGTCTAGTGAGCTGCTAATAGGGGTTCACTGTGCTGTTCACATTCCCTCCTATAAGGAAGCGTATGCTTTGGTTCATGTTATGCAATAAAACCATCTGTTTCCTGATGAACAGGGACTTTTAATTTTTTTCCCCCAGTTATGAAAGTTGTGTAACTCATCGTATTTCCTTTTTTGCTCTGGCTACCAGGATGCCGGGAGCTAAGTTGTATTGGCAGCTGGGCTTCATTGTGTAGGTAGAAATCATCCGACCCCTCTTCTCCTTTCCTATTCCTTCCTCATAGGCAATCAGTGTTCTTGCTTCTAAAGGTACTCATAAGTAAGAAACACTAAATAAAAAAGTGTTTGTGTGTGTGTTGTCATATTCTTTCCCCTTTTAAAATCCCAAATAACATACTTCATGCATTGTTATGCACCTTGCTCTTTTCATATAACCAAACATCTTGAAATTCCTCTATATAGGTAGAGTTTTTCTTACATTTTTATAGTTTTAAACAGAGCAACATAGTATTTTCTTCGTACAGATACGCTATTTTGTTAGATAGATTTCCTTTTGATTTTGATATCTGCAACAGTGCAGCAAGAGATAACTTTGCATGTAGGTTATTTTGCTTACGTATGATACAATCCTAACTATGGGATCGCCAGGTGAAGGGATACCTGGCATTTGTAGTTGGAGTAGATTTTGCCCCAAATGTCTTCCATAGAAGCTGGGCTAATACATATACTCTCACCAGCAAGGTACACAAGTACCTGTTTATTCACATCCTTGCCAACATGGGATGTTATGAAACTTGTTCATCTTTGCCAGTGTGATAAGTGAAAAACAGTATCTCATGTGGTTTTAATTTGCATTTCACCTAGGAGGTTGAGTACCCCTTCATGAGTCCATAGGAGCCCTGTGTATTTACCTTCTGTGAACTCTTTTGTCCTTTGCTGTTGGGCTGTTAGGGACCAATTTGTGTCACTTTATATCCAAGGGAAATGAGCCCCTTATGTGTGATGAGAGTTGATGTTCCTAGTGTACTGTTCATCTTTTGACTTGGATTATGTTATATTTCTCCCTGTAGGCAATTTTATCAGCTGCCTGTTTTAAGGCCTTTGAATTTAATACCGTAAAGAGAAAAAGGCCAACCTTACTCTAAATTTTTTTTTTAATTGTCCGGGGCTGCTTTTGTTAATTCTTTGCTTTCAGTTTTTATTTTTTTAATTTTTTTAAAGATTTTATTTATTTATTTGAGAGAGAATGAGAGACAGAGAACACGAGAGGGAAGAGGGTCAGAGAGAGAAGCAGACTCCCTGCTGAGCAGGGAGCCCGACGTGGGACTCGATCCCGGGACTCCAGGATCATGACCTGAGCTGAAGGCAGTCGCTCAACCAACTGAGCCACCCAGGCGCCCTCAGTTTTTATTTTTTATATTATTCATCCATCTTGAATTTATTTTACAATGTAGGGACCCCTGTATACTTTTTTTAGATGGCTGCTGGTTTTCACAGCCTTTTACTTAATAATCCATTTACCTCCTTTGATAGGAAATGCCACCTTTATCATATATTAAATCCCACATACTTGTGTGTCCATTTCTTGACATTTCTGTTCTGTTGATCAGACTTGCTATTCATGTTTTAACTGTGACACTTCTCATTATTGAGGATTTGCCAACCTGTTTTGATATTAGGGAGGATTAGGTTTTTATTTATTTTATTGTTGATGTGGTTGTTAACTACCAATTTCGCAGTGGCATTTAAAGGTGAATTATGCAAAATTTAAAGGAAACCAATCAGCATTTTATGTAACTCAGAGGTACACTGACCTAGGTTGGTTCAGCTCAGAGTTTGCTAATGTGAGGCTTACTATTTTTGTTTTTTTCCAGTGGGGTGAAACAAGATACCAAAACAGGTAAAAAGTACTTAATTATTCACTTTTGGGATCAAGATTGGTTTACAAGTTAGAGCGTTTAGTCTTGAGGGAAGATTAAACATGATTAAATAGGTCAGTAATCACAAAGCAAAACTCTCAAGTTGGAGAGTTGGGTGAAGAGGCTTGGTGGTGGGGACTCGGAGACATTTGAGCTGCAACTTGGTTCATTCTCAGGTGTTGAAAATCCAGTATCAGCAGCCTTGGTGATTTTCCTAGTGCAGAGCCTTTATTTGAGATGACAAAAAGAGACTGCAGTGAACCAGAGACCATTTCATTCTGAGTCGTGACAGCCTTTTGGCATCTGTCTCTGGCCTTACTCTGAAAAACCTCAGAATGTGGAAGAAATAGTCTCCACGTCTCCCGAGTGTGTGTGGGTGTGTGTGTGTGTGTGCGTGTGTGCGTGCGCGCGCGCGCGTGTCTGTGTGAGCCAGGCTGTTGCCATATTGTATCGTAACACCAAGAAAGAGAAGAGAGCTCATCTGGATGCCCACCTTAGCCGTGGTGCCCAAAGTGCCTGTGCACGAGTGAGTCATTTTAGGAACTGTTTTCCTCCCGACGGTAATGAATTTAAACCATTAACTGAATGTGAGTGCAAGCACAAATACAATAAAGAGGAGACCTGTCTCAGCTGGGGCTGCGTAACAAAATATCCAGACCGGATGGCTCAACAGCCCTGTTCTCACAGTGGCGGAGGGTGAAGTGCAAGATCAAGGTGCTGCATGGGTGGGTTCCAGTGAGAGTGAGTTGTGAGTGTACTTCCTTGCTGGTGCTTCTTGCTCTGTCCTTGTGTGTGGAGAGAGGAAGAGCCCTGGTCACTCTTCTTCTTCTTCAAGGAGCACTGATCCCTCATGACCTCACCTCAACCCAGTTACCTCCCAAAGGTCTCACCTTCAGATACCATCACTTGGGGGTTAAGACTTCAACATACAAATATTAATGAGCGGTCAGTCCTTTCCTCAGAGGACTCGAAGGGGATTTTGGCTTCACCTAGACATACAGTATATGCAGAGTAAAAATATTCAGGAGATTCATCTCTCTCTCTCTCTTTTTTTTTTTTTTTTTTAAGGAGCTCTGGGCCTAAAACTCATGTTTCATTTCTTCCATGTAGCGCCTACAGTGGGCCCAGGATGTTTCAGTGGTTTGCTTTGGAAGGTGCTAGGGCCTCCTTTCCCTTTGTGAGAGGTTTCAAAAAGAAGCATTCACTTGAATGTCAGTGTGCGTTTGGCTTGCGTTTCCCCATCTTCACCGTGTTTAAGTATACATTTCAGTGGCATTAAGTATATTCACATTGCTGTGCAAGCATCCCCACTCTCTGTCTCCAAAACGTTTTCATCTTCCCAGAGAGAAACTCCGTCCCCATTAAACACTAACCCCCCGTTTCCCCCTCCTCCTGGTCCCAGGCAACCACTTCTACTTTATACTTTTTTTTAATGTTCGGATATATACCTCCAATACCTTTCTTGTTAGAAAGTCTTTGCTAAGCTACTTGGCCTGAGCGTACAATTTGCCAGTTAAGCTTGGGACGGTCTTAATCACTCATTTTGGAACAGTGGAAAGTGGGTAAAACTGCCTGACTGTATTAGGAAGAAATGTGCTTCCAGATTTCTGGAGGAGATGAGAGATTTCCTTACCAACGGTAGCATCTCCATCAACTGTGGGTTTTCTTATCTCTTGGCCAGAAAGCAACCTTGCCGTTGTGGGATGATCAACGTGTATACACAGCTGCAGGAGGGAGCTGGGAGGTGGCTGTGGTCGGAGGCTGGGTAAGTCCCGGAAGGTAATACATCAAGCACCGTGTGGTTGCGGGTCAGAACGATTTTGGAATTGGAGCCCGGTCGGTGACTCTTTCAAGAGGAAGGCACTTTGGGATATTTGCTTTGCTTTGAAGCCAGCTCCAGGGAGGGATTGTGACTTCTTGTCAGACAGGGGCAAAGCTGGGTGTGTGAGGTTTTCACATGCAGGAGCGAAGGTGGTTGAAAAAGGGAGATCATTATTAATTTTGTCAGTAAAATTTGTTGAGCCCCCAGGGCAATTTGGAGGAGGACTTGCTGTTCTCGGAGTCTGTTGCCGATGATGGTGTATCATAGGCATTAATCCTGGGGTAAGAGCGTAAATCTGGGTGTGGAGTTTGGGTCTGCCAATTTGTGACTTCGGGCACGTTGTTTAACATTTCCAAGCCTGGGTTTCCTCAAGTGAAGAATGAACATGGAGATAGTTTGCTACTGGTTCTGTGTAAGGAACAGATCAAATAGTGCACAAGGCATTTAAAGTGTCTGGCACAGTCTAAGTACTTAAGGTAGGAAAACTCTTATGCCCCTGGAAGAGGCATATAAAATAGAATGTCTTAGACATGTATATTTTTATCCTCCAAGAAAACACCGTTAGGATCTCCCAGTCCTGAACTGTACGACTTCTTTGAATTGCGAATCATTTTTATCGGATCGTGTTGTGGTGTCCGGATCATCCTGGTGAGAAGTGCCAGATAAGAGAGGCTGGTTCTTCCAGCTTGGTCAAAACCGTCAAAAACGGTCAAAAGCCGAGGCAGAGGTCCCGGGAGCTTTGAACAGCTCCCACCCATCGTGTTGTTTTCCTCTTCAAACAGTAGGCTGGAATTCGTTTTCAGTAGCTAGCTAGGTTCATCATCTTCCTGTCTCCGAGCCATATCTCCTCCTTCCCATGTTGATGAGAAGCCAAACCAAATCACTAGGCACATGGGGGCACATTCTATTCTTAGGAGGATCTGGAGATTCACCTGCCGACATTCCCGGATTCTGTAGATTTGGGTTGAGATAAGGTAGAGAGGATAAGCCATCTAGCTCCTTTACGCTGCTGTTATTTTTTGGTTTTTAATCCCCCAGGGTTAGCAGAGGCTTGCAGCTTGAGGAGCAGAGAAAATGTGTGGGCAGAGATGAGATCCAGTTCTCTTGTCATGTGCACCCAAATAATGCATCTGCTCTGATAACTGCCGATCTGGGTCTACTTGGAAAGGGCACTGAGTGACAAATAGTGGGAGGGTGAAGAATGAGCCTTTAGATCTACCCAACTTGACAAAATTCAGAAAATGTCGTGCAGAAATGTATGCCTTTCCAGTTGGTGAATCCAAAACAATGGGATTGTTGGCAGAACTTTTGAAACTTGTTCTTTTTTGAAAGCATCATTGTGTTCAGTGGGTACATGTGCTTGGCTCATAAACACACATGCCTTCATCACACTGCGGCGGTGGGGGGGGGGGGGCGGTCTGTGCATTTTACCACCAGGAGAAAGGAACGGAAGAAGTGGTGTTTTCCCTGCAGGTGCTAAGAGGTTTTCTCGAAAGAAAGAAAGTGTGACTCTTAGGCAGGCGAGGAGGAGTGTCAGTAGACGCGTATCTTAACCAACCTACTAGGGGTGACGGGTTTCATTCCTCGCCACTTGGTTTTAGCTTCATCATTCCTAAGGTAACTTTTTCTCCCTTAGTTAGGCAGTAGCCTGCTGGCTGACATTTAACTCTGGACTGAGAATCCTGGGGAATGAACCACTGTAATTTATAGCCGGGGTACAGATGCAAAGAGACAGAAGGGATATTCAAATGCTTTCGGCGCCTTCTTTCTTTCCTTGGGATGTCTTCTCCCAGAAACCTTACGAAAGCCCCAAACTAAAAAATTCTTACAATAGGAAAACACCTGTCATTCCTCCTACGTAAAAAATTCTAGGGGTTTCTGCAAAATTTGGCTTTGTCGTGCCCCTGCAGGAACAATTGCGGTCTTTTTAATTCTCGTTGTGTATTACAATTTCATGGGATGGAGATGGGTGGGAGGCGGGGGAGAGGGGGAGGCCGAGGTAGGAAGCCAGGCTGGAGAATTAAAAATGATGTCTTTCTTTGAGGATGCCCCCGTCACCCCCCTCCTGCTGGCTTCCCGACCGTGGGACCCAGCCGCATCACTTCCTGTCCAAGTTGGCACCGAAAGGGGCACAGTGCCTCTGCCCAGTGTTCTCAGACTGCACTTGGCACGTTTCCAGTAATAGAGTCACCCAGAGAAACAACTCGGCCCCCTTTTTGTCTTTCTCTGTTGCCTTGGGCAGCTTCCCCAGGCCTCAGTCCATCTGTCTCTTGCATTTTGGAATAGCCCCATTGAGTTCCCAGATCTTGCCTTTGATTTATGTAGCACTGGCTTCCTGAACATCCAGGTCTGCCTCTCTTCCCTTCTTTTATGCTTAGACCCTCAGTCTTCCCTAGGGAGGACTCATCCCATGCTTTCCTGTGGGAGAAAGGAAAGATGCATTCCTCTCCAGCCATTTTTCCTTCTACACTCACATGCATTCCTGTCCAGCCATTTTCCAGGGTCTGCCCTGTGCTAGGCACTGGTTGAAGGCTCTGCCTGCATGACCTCATTAACCCCTGTAGTCCCGTGAGGTGGGAGCTGAGGCCGTCCCTAAGTGTGGTTCACCTACATTGTCTGCCCCAGGGCACGTGATGGGACTGCAGGATTGTCCCTCCGGTGGTCAGGCGCCTTCCCCCACTTGGGGGCTTCACTTTCTTAGCCCGCAGTAGGCAGCGAATGCTAGACTGCTAGTATTTGTGATTTCCTCTGCTCTTGACAATGTAGGGGTCCCGACGGCAATTTAGTTTTCCTCCCTCCTGAGCTTTCTTTCGCGTCCATATGTCTCCTAACAGGTCTGTTCAGGGCTGTCTAGACTTTCTCTGCCATGCTCCGCAGAATTCCTCCAGGCCCACCCACCGCCCAATTCCAAAGCCACGGCCACGTTTCTTGGTTTTTGTTACAACAGCACCCCACTTCTAGCCACCAGATCTATATTAGCTTTCTGTCCCTACCATGACAGAACCCTGAAATTTAATGCTTAGAGCAACACAAATATATTCTCTTACAGCTCTGTAGGTTAGAAGGTCAACACAGGACTCGGGAATCAAATTAGGGGGTGGGCAGGGCTGGTTCTGGGGGGGGATCTGTTTCCTCATTGTCCCAACTTCTAGAGGCCCCCTGCATTCCTTGGCTCAAGACCCACTTCCTCCATCTTCAAAGCCACCAATGGTGATTTGAGTCCCTTTCACATTTCAGATTTCTCTGGCTACTTCATCTTCTGTCCCATCTCTGGATCTCTGACCACAGCCAGAGAAGTCTGTCTGCTTTCAAGCTCCCATGATTACATTGCACCCACCAGAATAACCCAGGCAACTCTCCTCAGCTCATGGGTCCTTAACTTTAACCACATGTTCAAGTCCTTTTTGATAACATACTCAGGTTGGGGAATTAGGACTTGGGTATCGTTGGTGGGGTGGTGGGGGTACATTCTTCTGCCCGCCACACAAAGTACGGTATAAATTCTTAGCAAAATTAACTCTCTGGTCTTCGTTTGCAGCCAGCATTCCTGTTGGCCAAGCGTGCAGCTGCTGATACAACAAAGCATTTTTATTCAGGGCTCGTCTGGCCAGCAGCATGCACCTTGTACAACAGGTGCGAGATGAGCGAGAGCTATTGGAAGACTAGAAGCTTCCTCCTTTCCTCTTAAAGTGAAAACAAGCCATAGAAGCAAGGAGACCACTTGGGTGTGACTTTCCTCTTTACTGTGAAATTAAAAACTAAAACTAAACCAAGAACAACAACAACAAAAAAACCTTCCATAACAGAACTACTAGTGCTGATGCATAAAACTGACCCACCTCCTCAAAAGCTCTTTCTCCTTTGAACGCAAATTTCATAGGAAAATCAGACCCCCCACCCCCCCACCAGTGACATTTGGTTGTGTTTCTGAGCAGAGTCCCTTTGGGGGCGGGGTTGGGAAGCACCCTCTCCCCTTGCCACCTGGAATTCAATGCCAGTTCCGCTCTGATAGCTGGTTAGCCTGTAGGGTCCTCACAAGTTAAATCTTGTCTCAGGAAATAATTTGCTTGGAGATCAAAGCGTGGATGGGATAGATTAATTTTTCAACAAACCACAGGTCTGGGAGAATGTAAACACTGTCACTTAAATGCTGCTCAGCTCCTGATGAACGAGTCATTTGAGGGGACTCTTTCTTTTAAGATGGAAATTCTGCATGTGGTTGATTTACATCTGAGTATGTAGAACAAGAACTCTGGAAAGCTGGTACCTCAGCAAGGAAGATAAGGCCCCAAAATGACCAGTTATTACTATGTATTTTGACACCTCCTTTAGATAAGTGCTTCTCAAGGGGCTTTGGTGGTGGTGGGGGAGGGTGGTGACTTTGCCCCTTTGGGGGGCATTTGGCAATGTCTGGAGATATTTTTGATTGTCACGATTCAGGGGAGGGGTGCTCCCAGCATCGGGTGGCTTGAGGCCCGGGATGCTGCTGAACGCCCTACATGCACGGGGCAGCCCCCACAACCGACGGTTATCCAGCCAAAAACGTCAGTAGTGCCAAGGCTGAGAAACCTGTAGAAGGACGGGCTTCTCTTTTCTGCTTATTCAGCTGTGGTTTTAACAGATGTGATTTCTCTGAGGGGCTGCTCCTTTATTTCCTCATAGCATCTTGCCCTTAGTGGGCTTAGTGCCCGCCATCTTTGTTAAGATCTTTGTCTTCTTTGGTCTCGGAGCAGAGCTCTCGGGGTGGGGGTGGGGGTTGGGGCAGCATGGACAGGCTGACCGTGGCCGAGTCAGCATGGTCTCCAGAGTGGAAAGATCACAGGCTTTGGACTTCTCCCAGCCTCTGCTCGCTGACATGTAAAGTGGAGGTGATCATAGCACCCAATGTAGGATATGATTGTATTTAAGAAACATGGTGTCGCAAAATGTTTGACGTGTAATGAGTGCAGAGTAAATGTCTTCTTTTCCCAGACAGCTGATCAGGAGACTGTGTGCAAAGCCCAAGGGGCCTGGGACCCCTTTTTGGGGGTAAAAAGTTGGATATAAAGGAGAGGCAGAAGTCTTAAGCATTCTGGGATTTTTATCCCCCCACCATCCAGGAAGGAGAAGGAAAGAAACTTAGAGCTTTTTAGTAAAGGTTACTCCGCGATTGACAAAACGATCTGAAGTACTTAGGAGGCATGTTTTGCCTCGGGCCAGAGCTGATTTTAAAACTAAAATGACAGCAACTAGTTCGCGTTGGAACATTCCTGACTTAATTATAGATACCTGCAAAAGTCCCTTCAAACAGGTGGGTCTCAGCGGCAGGGGGGCTTTTCCTTGGTCAGTTACTTGGTCGAGAAGAGCGCAGAACAAAGGGCTAGGAGTCAGATTTGACAGAGAATTCCGTCTCCTCTCGATTCAGAACTTGTTTCCCATTTGTCAAGCGGACATAATAATAACTCCCCTCAGGGGATGGCTGTGAGCATTGAGCGAAAGTGTATTTTAAGACATCCCGCAGGGTGCGTACTTCAGGAATGATACCTGTAAAGGGTATTGGTTGAAATGTTTCCAGTTTTTCAGTGTCATGTAACAGAAGTGTGAGGAGAGGTAACAAGAAGTTAACATTTCACTCTACCTGTTTATTAGTAGTTCTGTCCAGTTATGTCTGTTTTGAGAAAACTGATGTTTGAGGAATCCCAAGCCTTCGACTGGTTGCTACTTGTGCTTTTATGGCGGGAGAGTCAGCCTAGGTCTGTGGCCCGTAGTTCTCATGCCACCAGCGAGTCCCTGTTGGATGTCATGTTTTTGGTGCCACCGGAAAATTAGCAGAGGGACTGCTCACAAAGTTTTCACTTGAAAAAAAACCTGATAAACTCAACTGATGACAAAAGTGGTTAATCGTTGCAAGATTGGACATCTCCCGGGTTAACTTCTGTGCCCATCGATGTGCCCCTTGCCGCTTTCAGAACCTGAGTCTAGGTCCTTCTCTTGCAGGAGGTTCCGGACGGTCTCCACGTTGGCCTGATAATTTCCCCATTCTGCATCTCCTAACCTCCTGTTTTCCCAGGCTTCCCCTTTCCTGCTTTCCATCTGCAGACATCCTGTTGAGTACGTAGAACGCCTCGTGTTATGTAATTTCCCTGCCTGCCTGTTTTTCTTGAGGCTCGTTCCACATCATGTATATATTTTGCTATCACCATGGCACCTGGACTGGTACTCGCTATTGAGGATGAGCCATCAAAAATTAGAGGTTAGCAGTTAGCAGAGGACCTGCCAGCACCGTGCGGAGGAATGAACCAGGCAGAAGCCGACAGGCAGGGGGTGTGGGTGGGGGATCTGGCATGTTTGGCTGCAGAGTAAGTGCCCCGCTAGGGAAAGGGAAGGACAGGCTGTTAGGGGCACACAGTACGGGGAACAGTAGGGGTGGGGGGCAGGGAGGCTCAAGCCCTGAAACCTCTTGTAGGAGCTGCAGTTAGCCAGGTGAAGCCAATTTGGAAGGGGCGCGCTGTTCCAGACACAGGTGGGAGAGCGTCTTTGTTCACAACCCAAGAGAGAGAGTTGAGTTTGATTTCAAAGTGGAGGGTGAATTTGGGTAGGCGGGTGGGGGAGGTGTGCGGAGTGGGGGTAAGGTCCTAAAGGGCCTGGTTAGCCACGTTAAGAAATTTTAAACTTGATCTCAAGGGTGGTGGGAAATCATTGAAGAGTTTTAAGCCCGGTGAGTTCTGTAACTAGGAGTACAGATGGGGAAAGGCCCTGCAGCCTGGGGGTAGGAGGATGGCCTGAGAGCCGAGGTACCTGCAGTAGCGCCCATGGAAGGGAACCTAGCCTGGGCAGGGGCCACGGGGCCGGAGAGAGGTGGACAGTCTCCGTGAGCTGACCCAGTGGGAGTGGGAAGAGTCCAGCGCCGTGCCCAGGCCTTTGGGAGGCCCAGCTGCTTGCTCCTCAGGGAGAGGAAGCCTAGGAGGGTGTTGGGGAGGGAGATGAGCTCAGTTTGGGACAGATTGAGTTCTAGGCTCTGCGGGACATCAGAGGGAAGCGTCGGTGGGAACTGTGCAAGTTGTAGGGGGCTCCCTGGTGCAGATGGTCACGCAGCTGGGAAGGAGGAAGATCGCCCAGTTCGGGGTGGAGGCCCGGGGTGGGAGAAGGGGGCTTAGGGCCAACACCTGAAGAGCAGCCTGCAAAGGAACTTGAGGACGCGGGTCCAGAGGGGTCCAAGGAACAGAGTCGTGTGTTGGATCTGGCGGCAGGAGCAGTTTCCAGGGCAGGATGCCCGCTGGACCCAGAGCTGAGGGTGGTGGAGTGGGGGGATGTGTGTAAAGCGGTGCTTCTGCTGGCCTTCGCGGGCGTGAGAAGAAGCTGTGCCCCTGGATGTGCGGTGAGTGGACTGTGGGGGAGTGAGCCGCTCCCACAGGCCCCCTTAGCTGTGGCCCTTGTCTGGTGCAGACCGTACCCCCGTGCACGGCATCTGACGGTCCATCAGCAGTTCTCAGTCTGGGGCAGTTTTGCTCAGTCGGGGGCGGGGGTGGTATTTGGCAATCTGTGAAAGACATTTTTGGTTACAAACTGAACCAAGGGGGGTGGGGGACTACTGACGGCTAGTGGGTAGAGGCCAGGGATGCTGCTGAATGCTCAGGACAGCCCCCACATCACAGACTTGTCCAGCCCCAAATGCCAGTTGTACAAAGCTTGAGAAACCTTGGTGGAGGCGAACCTTTCCGGATCTTTGCCCGAGACGAGGAGGGCGTGGGAGGGCAGGAGCTGAAGGTGGAACGGGGAGCAGGGTCCTTCTGTGCTTTGCTCCAGCCTCATTTGTGGCTGTCTCCTCGGCCATGTCCCCTTTCTCATCAGGTTGTAGCTTGTCAACTGTTTGTTCTCCTGTACCCATTTCTCACACACACACCCCGGCCCACCCCAGCACTGTGATGCAAGGTACTCTTGTGTCCTCATTTCTGTTTCTGGGCACCTTGTAAGACATCTGTATTTTAATACCATTCGGTCAGGAAAATCCGTTTTGGCACCAGAGAGACCTTATGTCGCTTCGGCTCATTGAAAGTAGCCCGTAATTCATTGTCAGGGTGATAGGGCTTTAACGCGTGGTGCATCAAGCAACCCCTCGACCATCAGGCGTGGAGAAAGACCAGAAGTATTCCTTGTCTTCGGAAGCAAGCCTCGCTCCTGGCTTTGGGAAGGAAAGAGGACACATGGTTCTCACCAGATAGGGTTGTAGCAGCTCTCCCGGCCCTCGCGGGGACACATTAAGTCATTCATGATGTCAGCAGTGTCCAGTCTGTGTTCCCGGGTCAGTTGTTGTTGAAACATTTGGGGCGGATGAGGAGGAGAGGAATGAATTAGCAGCTCCCTCTCTCGCTGTCCGTTTCCAGCCTTCTCGGATTGGAGCACGAACCAGATGCCGGCTGTTTGTCTGATGATCTGGGTTCTGCACAGTGCAGAAGGTGGCCGGCTAGGCCTTGTGAGCCCCCTCTAACGTGAGGCTGGCAGCATCCTGGGTCCAGTGGACAGAAAAATGTATTGCACCATCCTGTCAGTGGGGAGACACCTGAATTCACAGAACAGCTGTGGCGCGTCCAGGGTGAGTTTGAAGAGCAAAGTGGTCTTTTCTGTCTTCAGAAATGTTTTACCTGCCGCAGTGGGTGAATCTAAACCCCCCGAAAGAAATGAAAACAAGCTTCATACTAAGTTTTGGCAAAGAGTGCTCAAAACAGCCAGACTGTGTGGGTTAAGCACAGGAAGCGGCTTCATTTTAAAATGGTGGTAATGGTAATGAGCCACTGGCCAAGTTGAATGCATGATGAGCCTTGGTTGTGGGCATGTCCTTTCTGAATTAATTGCTGGATGTAGAGCTGGATTGCAGGCCCCTTTCAATTAAATTGTCTTTCATATAATTTAAAGAGATAGGGCTGATGAGACTTCCCTTCCTGCACACTGAGTACCACAGGACAGATGACACACGCGTGGCTTTGGTGTGTCTGTTTGTAAAGTCTTAACTCTGTCTCCAACCCCACGAAATAGTAAAACACACTATAGATCTTCAGCTTCTGTGGCCAACCAGCCCGTGCTGTGAAAGAGGAAAGTGGTGGAGGGCAGGAAAAGGGGAAAAAACTATTGGTCTTCTGGTTTGGCCAGAGCCTCTTATGATGTGTGCTAAAAACTCTTGATGGTAATTCCTTCGAGGAAAGGATATCTTGTATGGGTAAATAACCCAGCCTTGCATAATATCAACAGTCATTCTAAACCCTATTGCAGACCCTCAGTGGAAATGATGATTCAGGGTTTTTCTCCCTTCAGTCAACCAACAGGTGATTCTCTAGGGAAGGGTCCGAACTCCTTTGTTAGGGTTACTGTAGTTCCTAACCCAGGAAGGCTTTCTAAAGGTCTGTCCATGGTGTATGGAGGATTCCTGATTTTGTGATTGCAGCAGGCAAACTTGGTACTTCAGGCTCTTAATCTCTGGCATCATGCATAGATGCCCTCGTTTGCTTTCTAGGACTGCTTTAGCAGTAAATAGCAGGGATATTTGCTGAGAACATTTGCAAAGAGAATGCAAACAAGAACAAACAGATGTGCATGACTTGTGTGGAAAAAAAATCTCATAGGTATAAGGAAATTTTTATAAACAAAGATCCTCCCCCAACTCACCATGTGTTTATATGTCTATGTTTGCATAGGAAAAAATAGAAAAGGGTGTCCTAAAGTGCTAACAGTGTTTGGAATTAAGACTAATTTGGTTGAAATTTTTTCTGATCAGGATCTTAAAATGTTTTGTAATGACCATGTTATATTTATGCAATAAAAATGAAGGGGGAAAATAGGTATAAATATATAAAGAGCCAGAATTTTAAAGTCTGGTTAAAGAGCTACATATTGCATGAAATTATAGATGAAATCATGTAAAATTTTTTTTTCATTTTAATATCACCAGTAATTTCAAAGAAGTTTATTTTCTTTTTCCACTTACTGCACAGGAAAACAGAGGGAAAGAAAGCATATATGATGAATTTTCCACTTTTCTTCTCTGTGATTTTATTTCTTCTTCCTGCTCACTTTGATAGTTCTTCTTCCAGGCCTCTTATTCTAGAACCTTCCAGCAGAGAGAGTGGAGTACCCCATCCAGACCCTGACTTCGTGCCGTGGGTGTGACCGCGGGCCAGTTGCCTCCAGCCCCCCACTCTGCCCGAATTGCCAAGGAGTTGGTGGCAGATCAAACCTGACCGGTAGAGGAAGCTCCATGGTGTTTGAAGACAGGCTGTGTTTCGTGTTTACCAGTTTTTGCTCCCTTAGAATGAAAGACCAGGCTGTTCTTAGGAAGGACTGTTTTCCCTTCCTTTTCCTGTTGTGGCTCAGACAGCTGTCTCTGCAGACAGCTTGAGATGAGGAGCAACCTTGGGTGCAGCCAGCCCCAGGCTGCACGTGGGGGTGTGAGAGAGAAGCCACCCCAGTCCTTCCTCCGCCCAAGCCACCTGGCTCCTTTGTTTCTTTCTCCTCCTTGGCATGTCCAGGGTACAAGAGGCAGTGACTCCATCACATAGGAACTCCGAAGCTGGTGAATAAAGCCCCGAGCAGGTGGCTGCCTATTGTCTGTCTGGAGGAAGTGAGCAAGGTTCTTCCTGGGACGGCTTTTGTCTTTTGAGAGCTTCTAAAGGGAAAATGATCCTTAATTAGGGTTGGGGGCTTGTCCACACACAGTCCTGGGGGGGGGGGGTGCGGTCAGAATATTCCCTAGGGAAGACCGCCTTGGTGGGTTTAGGTCTTTTCTCTTCCACATGACTCTGAGGCCCTCTGGAGTGGGGACTTGCTTTCTCTGTGGGCATGTCTGGAATGTCAGCAGTCTCCAGACCACTGGGTTGGATGCAGAGAGTCAGAAAACAAGTTCCAAAAGAAAAAGAGATCAGCTTGTGGGTGGGATAAATATGCACACTTCATCTGTGGTAGGTTCCCCCCTGAGGTCGTAATTTTTAGTACCTTTTTAGATATCAGTAATTCTGAAGAGAGGCTCTAATCTTGGGGTTTTATGAAAGCAATTAGGGTGTCCATTACAAAAACCCACTCATTCTTGAATGACATGGTACTTGCCCACCAATCTTCCCACATCCATGCATAAGCCTGACTGCAGGTCTTCAGCAGTATCATCCTTTGGGTCAGGCAGCACGAACAGATAAGGCATCTTAAAACCTCAGCGACCACAAGGAACCTGGACTCCTTTATCAGATTAAATTCTCTCAGGAGTGAGAGGCCCTGACCGGCAGCCTGTGAGGTTCTGCCAGCTGTCCGCTCTTGGTCTTCGGGGTTGTGGGAGGGAAGGGCTTCAGAGGAAGAAGGCCCAGCAGCCATCGTGGAGAAATCTCTGTAATCGCTTTGTTTTCTCCAGTTGCTTTTTCTTTCTTCCCCTGAGCTGTCTATCTCTGGACATGATCAGACTCCTCTCCCCCTTTTCCTGGGCTCCAGATTAATTTCCTGCCGCCTGCTCAGCAGTTTCTCCAAGATCATGTAGCTCTGGGAGGCTTTAGGTCCAGCCCTCTAGCTGCTGTATCACTATGTCTCCCATCTTGGCAGGAGCTGAGTGCGGGAGAGGAAGGGAAAGCTGGAGAAGAGATGAGGGGCCCGGGAGGACAGCTAACGTGGAGGGCCGAAGGAGGTAGATGAAGAACGTGCCATGAAGGGAGATGGCAGCTCATGATTAATTATTAGTCCCACCTTGGGTGCCTGGGTGGCTCAGTCAGTTAAGCGTCTGCTTTCAGCTCGGGTTGTGATCCCAGGGTCCTGGGATCGAGTCCCGAGTCGGGCTCCCTGCTCGGCGGGAAGCCTGCTTCTCCCTCACTCCCTGCCCCTCCACCCCACTCGTGTTCGCTCTCACTCTCTCTCAAGTAAATAAATAAAATCCTAAAAAAAATAATTATCAGTCCCACCTGTCTGGCTCTGGACGGTCAAAGTTAGACCAGGGAGCCTCTCTCCCTCCCTCAGACCTTTTCTCGGTTGCAATACAGGTGAAAATAAGGTGGGAAGAACAAAGGCAGGCCATGGGGACAAAGGGAAAACAGACCAGTTTGCCTGTTGCCCTCTTTCATCCAGATTGAGTAGATGGGAGATAGAGTTGTTACCCGTGATGCTACTTAATACCCGTTTCGGGATACTAGGCCATTGGGTTTTATAAGAATGGTTCCCAGGATTTTGAATATGAAGGTAGCTGTCTGTCTGAACTCAGAGGGCCCAAAGTTGTTTTTCAGTTTTGATTGGATTCTGCTTTTGGAAATCAGAAAGATGTTGAATGAATTTACTTTCTCATTTGACTTTCCCGTGTGTCTAAAAACCCGTCTGATCCAAAACTGTGTTTACCTCTGAACGCTATGACATTAGATGACAACCCTCTTTCTTGAAATAATGCCTAGAGGACTGTTCATAATGCTGTCTCTCAGGGGCACCTGGGTGGCTCAGTCGGTTAAACGTCTGCCTTGGGCTCAGGTCATGATCTCAGGGTCCTGGGATCGAGCCCCACGTCTGGCTCCCTGCTCAGCAGGGAGTCTGCTTCTCCCTCTGCCTCTGCCCCTCCCCCTGCTTGTGCTCTCTCTCTGTGAAATACAAAAATTAAAAAAAAAAAAAGGTGTATAATGCTGTCTGTCCCCTGTGCTCTAGACCCTGCACTTGGTGCTAGAGATACAGCAGAGAACAGACAGGATCCCTGCCTGCATGGAGCTTGTAGTCTGGTTGTGTAGATTGACATTCAGTGGACAGTTACACAAGAGCAATGCAGCTATAATTGTGACAGGAGTTAAAGCAAGTAAAAGGAGTGTGCAACGGGAAGATCTAATCTAGCATCGGCTGGGACAGCTTTCCCTGAAAGTGACTTGGGACCAGAGGACTAATAGAATGGGCTGGGTGCAGGCTGGGAGTTGGATGCTCTGGGTGGGGGATGGGGGATGAGGTGGGAGGGAACAGTGCTGGAACAGCACGTGCAAAGGTCCTGGGGTAGGAAGGGTCTTCAGCCTGCTTGGGAACAGATTAGGATGCTGTGACTGGTGTAGAATGGACAGGGTGAGGACCAAGTAGAAGGTCCGTTAGCTGGTGAAACGGCTAGTCCAGGACGCAAACCCAAATC
This sequence comes from Eumetopias jubatus, assembly GCF_037043125.1. Lineage (NCBI taxonomy): Eukaryota > Metazoa > Chordata > Mammalia > Carnivora > Otariidae > Eumetopias > Eumetopias jubatus. The sequence goes on along the minus strand of NW_028274821.1, from coordinate 10,605,410 downwards.
TGCGTGAAGACTAAAGGCATCATCTCCTGAGCATTTGTTAAACAATATTCAGGAATGACATTGACGTCAACGCACAGCTTATTTAAAAGATTCTTAAGTGAAAGCTTTCTTTCCTTACGGCTTATTCATCTTTTAATTATAATGTAAAATGTGTTTTAGTATTAAGTTATCGGCTGCAGAAAACAAGGGGAAAGACTCATTTGAATCAACCAGCAGAAACTTGGAATCATGCCTGCTCCCTACTTCAGCCTTGCCAAGACGTAATTTCTTTAATTCATCCAATCGCATTCTTGACTAACCTGCGCAAGTCCATACTGCACCTTGGCTTTCCCCCCGTAACAGCTTAGGGATCTCTAAAGAAAATATTTTGAAATGTTCTCTTTTGATCAGGGTGTTTGTGGTTAGATGCTGTATACACTGCTTTTGGTGCAGAATGAACTGTTTTTCTACCATGTGAGTCTTTGTTAGGAATGAATGTGGTTGTAGTTTTGTCACCTTTATTTAAAAAGTCATTAGTCACGTATTTTTGTAGAGAAAGTGATTTAGATGTTTGCAGCCTTTCTTTTCCAGAGACTTAAGTAGGTTCCAAGGTATTTAAGATTGAACAGTTCTGTTGGGTCATAATAAAACGACTGTCTTGCATGGAGAACTGCTTTGTGCAAGGCGGGAGGCTTTAACTTGCTTTGATCCTGATGACTTCCCTGTGATGAAGATTGTACTGTACTTCTTGTTCTACATTTGGGGAAACGGAGGCTTAAACATGGCGGAGCTGAGACCTGACCTCAGGCTCTCTCAGGGTCCCTGCTCTTGGTCCCATGCATTTTTGGTTCCAGGGTCAAGTTTGTTTTAGGCAGCTGTTGGGAGTCACCTCAAATCCTGGCAACCGAGTAACATCACACATCAAATAAATCTGAGTCAAATAGTGACATTTTCTTACCAACTATTGTAAGGACCACGGATGAGAAAAAGGGATGCTAAGGGCTTACTGTCCCGTTAGGCACCTTTGTACACAAAACTTTGGATAAGTTCAAATCTTCCCTGTGTTTGCATATATTCTAATAGGAATATTGGAAGATCAGTCAACTGCTCTTCATGGTGTTGGTGGAAATTAAACCCACATATAATGGCAATCTCAATGAATGACCACTTAACAAAAACAATCATTGATTGCAGTGATTCTCAAATTGTAATCCTCATCTGAATCCCCTGAGGGCTCAAGAGTGTGACAGGGACACCATGGAGCCATCCTCACTGTCGGGAAAAGAGGGGGGTCCCCTGCCTCTCCTCCCCCTACACCACGTACATGGTGGCATGAGACTTGGATGTACAATCACCTCTACAGGGATGAAACTTCCACTCTGCTGGTGTTTGCCGTAATTGCCTATACTGCTACATTAGATGAGTCAAATGAGCAAATGTCAATCAGGATTCAGAGACCCCACAGGTAAAATATTCTACTTGGTATATTATGGAGATGGTCCTTACTGGGGGTGGGGTGGGGGTGGAAGGGCATATTTCAGTGCCAAAAGCTCTGCTGGGTTTTTCCTTCTCTCCTTGCTGTGAATGACAATTACCTGCAGAAACCGAAAAATTTAAGATTCCTGTTTGGGTGGAAATTAAATCACATAGGCTGGTTTAGTAAGCCTGAAGAAATTCTTTCAGATTTGATGTGTCCAGACTTGTTACTGGAATATGAAGTATTTGATTTAAGAAGATCTGTGGGCTCCCAGTGCATAAGTGTTTTTGAAAGTATGTTTCTCAGAATACGATGAGAAAAAAATTCCTTTGGAATGCAAAAATGACCTTTTAGTGCTGATAAAGATGCTGACAACCTTTCTACTAAGAAATGAAACAAAAACAAAAACTTTTAACCTTCATGATGTTATAATAACATCATTAATTTTTTTGTAGCTGAGCGTCACCGATCATGTTTAATCATTAAACTATTTCAGAGCTGTAATAAAAAGACAATTACTTTCCAAATCGTACTCCTCTAATATTGCAAAGTTGATGGAGGGGTGCTAAGTTATAATTCTTATTTCTTCTTTCTCTAGAGTTTGTTTTGTTTTAGTTCAAGCGGGGAAAAACAAAATTATAACTAAATACGAAGGCATTTTAGGAAATCTTTTATTTTAAGGAGGAAGGGAAGTTTTGGAGCCACTTCTGATAATGGACCTCAAAAAAAATCCTGAGACCTATTAGAATTTTTTAAAATTCCAATATAGTTAATACGCAGTGTTCTGTTAGTTTCACATGTACAATATAGTGTGAGTCAGCACTTGCATGTAACACCCAGGGCTCATCACACGTGCCCTCCTTCACCCTTATCCCGTTTCCCCCTTCCCTCCCCCCCACCTTCCCTCTGGTGGCCATCAGATGGTTCTCTATCGTTAAGAGTCTGTTTTTTGGTTTGCCCCTTTTCTTCTTCCTTAGTTTTGTTTCTTAAACATCACGTGAGTGAAATCTCATGGTATTTGTCTTTCTCTGATTTGTTTCACTTAGCATTATACTCTCTAGTTCCATTCATGTTGTTGCAAGTGGCAATTTTTCATTTTTTTTTAAGATTTTATTTATTTGAGAGAGAGAGAGAGGTATAGCAGGAGAGGGAGAAGCAGACTCCTGGCTGAGCAGGGAGCCCGACGCAGGGCTCAGTCCCTGGGATCATGACCTGAGCCGAAGGCAGACACTTAAACCAACTGAGCCACCCAGGCAGCCCAAGATTTCATTCTTTTTTTATGGCTGAGTGATATCCATTATAATAGAATATGCATACACACACACCGCTTTATTCTCTCATCTACTGATGGACACTTGGGCTGCTTCCATAATTTGGCTGTTGAAATAATGCTGCAATAAACATAGAGGTGCATATATCTCTTCCAATTAGTGCTTTCGTATTCTTTAGGAAAATACCCAGCAGTGGAATTACTGGATCATAATAATTCTTTTTGTAATGTTCTGAGGAACGCCCGTGCTGTCTCCCACAGGGGCTGCACCAGTTTGCACCAACAATGCATGGGAGTCCCTTGCTCTCTGCCATCCTTGCCAACCCTTGTTGTTTCTTGTTAGAATTTCTTAGTTTATCTTGCTTAATTTTCTTATTTTTAAATTAACATAGGTTGCTCATATAAAAAATTCCCTCGTGTGTGTGTCTGCTGCACAGAGAGAAGTTGAGTGTGTGTTTACAGATTGCTGGTGAAGCGTTTGGGAACCTTGGTTTCTTGTGCTCTCCTCCGATTGTGTGAGACTTGAGTCTTAAGCTCCAGGCTTGACCGGGCTGGTTTTAGAGTCCTGGTGCCGTCAGTTATGAGGTGTGACCCTCACAATATCATTTAACCGTGGAGTCTCAGTTTCTGCATCTCTTAGATATAATTATATTATCGACCTCATGTGGTTGTGCAGTGCCTGGCTTGGTAAATGATCTGTAATGTTAGCTATCGCCGTGATAAATTGCATGGCTGTATTCATTTTCTTTTTGCAAAAAAAAAAAAAAAGCCGTATATGTACATATATAATAAAGTAAGCATTCTGAATCTGTGGAGCGATCTGGATAAGAATCCAGGAGCTAGAAATAGTCAGTTAGTTGTACCAATGTGGTATTTTACACCTACTTTGGTCCCTGTGAAATAAAATATAAACTTCTATCCAAGATCTTTTTAAACTAATAGTGTAATCATTAGGGTGCCACGATGTAAAAATGGGCTTGTGAAACTAAGGTTTGAGAAGTGAAATGAATCAGATACACTGTAAGGTTTTTCTTTTTCAAAGCTGGTCTTCCATTACTCTGTTGATCCGAAGTCGGATTTTAAAATCTAATGTCCTTGTTCCATTAAGATAATTCAATAATTTATCCAATTACTTTCCTTACTCAACTTCAGTTCTCAGCCCATTGGTGCCTTATCTCTGGCTCTTGCCCTGGTTTTGACTTTCCTGCAGAGTTCTAGTTTTGTTTTGTTTTGTTTTTTTGTCCATTTTGGTGGGCTGGGCTTCTTTCTACTTTAATTCTTTCAGTCATATGCGTGCCTCCTTTCTCGTTCCAGACTCACTTAGGACTCATCCCTCTGCTGTGTAGCCTCCTTACCGTCTCAGCAAATGAGGCGCAGTGTGCGACCTTGTTTGGATTCTTATTTGAACAGACCATCAGCAAAAACACACTTTTGAGACAGTCACAGAAATTTTACTGTGGACTGATTCTCAGTGGTAAGACCATTATTAATTTTGTTAGGGCTTGATAATGGCAGGTGGTTATGTTAAAAAACCGTGTTCTCTTTCAGGTGGAGAACAGGAAGAAAAAAAAATACACCTAGGACTTGGGGTGGTTCTGTAATATCACAGGGGGCCCAGAGGTAGCAACACTGCTCATTGTAGGAAATATGAGGAATATGGAAAAATTGAGAGAAGCCCCCCCCCCAGCCGAATTGTTACACAGTCAGTGCTATTCTGTGTGACATTTATGTTCCTCACAGTGTCGTGAGCACTGAATTAATAAATGCCAAACCACTGCTCCTCGTGTAAGAAAGACTAGCTTAGGTTCCTGTGAGCTTTTGGTCATTAACACTTCCGTCAGCAGTTCAGTATGTAGCTTTGTTTTATATGTGTTTCTGTTTTAAAGACACCTTGTTTAATACTTGTTGTTGATTCACTAGCGCTAAGCTGGGGGCCAACAGCACCATAGCTCAGGCCTGAATGAAGCTGATGTCGCACGTGTGTTTTCTCCGTAAGGCCCGTCACAGACTTCTCACTCTTAGACCGCTAGACAGCACCTCAGCCTTTTGCTTAGGGGCCATTTCAGACAACAAAATTATCAACAGAAATGCAAAAAACGTGGAACTAAGTGACTGTGAAAAGGACACTTGTTTACCCTAGGAGAGCTGAAACGAGAAGGCAGAGCGTTGCCTCGTTTGACCTCAGCTGGGAATGTGTGCGTAGAGTGAATCACATATTTCACCACTCAGCACATGCCCGTGAGTGACCCTGAGTGTTGATTTGGGGGTTAGAGGTTTCGCTGAGCGCCAGGCCACTTTGCAAATACGAGGATCTCCTCTAGTTTTGCAAGCCTTTTTGGGGTGGTCTACCCATAGGCACTGAATATTTTTGCCACAGATTTGTCACTTTCTGGTCAATTGTCTGGTCCGTTCTTATGGTCATACAGATTTATCCTAAACTCTAAACATCAAAGGTAGCCATGTAGAATTTCTTGCAAATATTTTTGCAGAGGTCGCCCATTTAATTTATTTTTTGTGCACTGAAGTTTTTAATTACATAGTCAACACTGTTATTCCCCTTCATTTTTTGTCTAAGCTTAGGAAACTCAAGGATGATGATTCTTCATTGGAAAGAGCAAAACACATGTAGATGGCTGGGGGAGGATGCCCACGCTGGGGGAGGTGACCGAATGCGGAGATTCTTCAATTGAGTTTGAGTCTCCACAGCCAGTTTCATCCTATCTTAGGACACTTAAAAAGTCCCACCAAAAAGTAATCTACTTGAAAACGCTTTGTAAACTTAAAAATGCTGTCAAAAGTGTAAGGGCATAATACTTTCTGATTTGTAGACTTGTGCCGGCAATCTTGGAGGACAGGAGGAAAGCCAAAAAGAGCAAAAAGAGAGGCAGATATTCTTTAGAAATGGAAAACATTCTAATTTTCTGAAATAGAAAATGAGAAATGATAGTTCTTTCCAAGTATGGCTAAGAAAGCTCTTTTAAAGGTGATTCCCTAGCAAAATCAGAGCTTTCTCAGGTTGACTATGTTTGTGGCTCTTACCATGGGCCCCATTCTTACCTTTATGCCCCGTCTTCATGTGTGCTGTGGTCCCACGAGATAGAGCTCTTCTCTCCTGCAGCCTGCAGGCTAGTGCTTCCGTGGTCTGGAACTTTCCTAAAGCATTTTTTAAAATGATTTATTCATTTTGGAGAGAGAGAAAGAGCACAAGCAGGAGGGGCAGGGAGAGGCCGAGAGAATCTCCAACAGACTCCCCACTGAGCGCAGAGCCCAACTTCTGCTCAATACCACAACTCTGAGATCACAGCCTGAGCCGAAACCAAGAGTTGGACACTTAATCGACTGCACCACCTAGGTGCCCATTTCTCAAAGCATTTTTACCTTGTGTTGGAGTTGTCTGTGTGTCATCTCTCTACCTCCCTGAAGATGAGCTTCTGTCTTACTCATGGTTTCATCTCTCATTGACTCTAGTCGAGTGCCTTCAAAAGAACAGGTGTGAAATGGTCTTGGAATGGAATAAACAGAGGGAAGAAGGGCTGGTTTGGGATTACCTAGGAAAGAGGCACAGCGGTTGCAGGAAGTTAGCATGGGTTTCCCAAGGACAAGCCTTTCTTAAACTCACCTTATTTTCTTTCCTTTATTTTGGAGAGAATTTTTTTTTTAAAGATTTTATTTATTTGACAGAGAGAGACACAGCGAGAGAGGGAACAGAAGCAGGGGGAGTGGGAGAGGGAGAAGCGGGCTTCCCGCAGAGCAGGGAGCCCGATGCGGGGCTCGATCCCAGGAGCCTGGGATCATGACCTGAGCCGAAGGCAGATGCTTAACTGACTGAGCCACCCAGGTGCCCCTCTTTCTTTCTTTCTTTCTTTCTTTCTTTCTTTTTTTTTTTAAAGAGAATTTGAGTAAAACCATTGTTAGGGGATACCAGAATAAAACCAGGTGTTTGACTGAGTTTCTTAGGATCCTTTTAAGGATAAGTTGGAAAAATATAGACTTGATTATAATAAGATACAGAGATGTGTTGCAGGTGGATTAACCGTTTGACTTAGTGCAATTCACTGCCTGGCCAATGCTATTCTCATTTTCCCGTCAAGGTACTATTTAGGAAAAGGAGAGTTTATACTTTTTAGGGGAAGCTGTGAAGGGATGGAAGGTGCAGGGGTGGTTGTAGGCAGGAGTGTAGGGTAAGTTGGAAGCATAACCAGGAGCTATGTGTCTTTGAAGTTGCACATTTTTGCCCAAAGAGAAATCCACTTTGTATTTTATTTTTTAACCTATCCATATTTGTTTTAATATAAAAATATTTTATTTTATTTATTTTTTATTTTTTTAAAGATTTTATTTATTTATTTGAGAGAGAGAGAGAGAATGAGAGACAGAGAGCATGAGAAGGAAGAGGGTCGGGGAGAAACAGACTCCCCGCTGAGCAGGGAGCCCGATGCAGGACTCGATCCAGGGACTCCAGGATCATGACCTGAGCTGAAGGCAGTCGCTTAACCAACTGAGCCACCCAGGCGCCCCAATATAAAAATATTTTAAATTGTCAGAAGATAAACAGTTTGGTAGCCCTTCCAAAAAGACATGGTGTCCTGGTTTGAGAAAGTGGTCTTTGATAAGGAAAGGTGGATCACCATTTACGTCTGTCTCAGGGTTAGGATGTCAGAAATCAGGATAGAAAAAGGTTTCTAAAAGTCAAAGGCAGTCAACATGAACAAATCTGTAATTAAGCTCTAGTGAATGCAATTTCCTTATGTCTGGTATAGGGAAAAATTTTTCATTTTTGTGGGTCTTACACACAAAACAGCTCTTGTTGAAAAGATTGAAGGTTTGAGGCAATGGCTTGACGTAGTTGGCCATTTCCCGCAGCGTTAATGACATAGTGTTCAGAACAAAGGAGATAATCATGATCTTGTTTCCTGCACTGCACTGGACAGGTAGCCTCTGAGGGCTTGCTTTCAGTTCTGAGCTCTACATTTTAAGAGGGCAACCAGGGAGGAAAATGGCCTAGAAACTATGTCCTACCAGGAATAGTTGAAAGCCTGTGGGGTGGAAAAGAGAGCAAACTAACTTCTCAGAACTGGAACTTTCAGACAGACAGAAGAGCCTTCTCCTCTCTGTCCGTGAATTCAAGATTTTTTTCCTGTGTGTTCACAAGGAAAATGGAGATCTTATATACACTCGTTAGTGAGTGCTTTCAGCATATACATCATTTCATGTTTATATTTCTGTACCTCTATTATTTCTAATGGCTGCATAGCACCCCATTATATGAACACGCCCTTTATGAAAACCATCTCTCACTGGTAGTCATTTTGGTGATTTGCAATTTCTTAGTATCATAAGCACCAGCACTATGATGAATATCTTTGAGATATTCCTATGACCATGTACTTGTCAAGTTATTTCCTTAGGACAAATTCTCAGAAATGGAATAGCTTGCTCGAAGTTAGGTTTTTGTTTTTGTTTTTGTTTTTCTTTTTAAGGCTTTGGGTACTTCCAGCCAAATGGCCTTGCCAATACAATTGGACGTGTTAAAGAATTTGGATTACCCCAAGTCTGAGATGTGCAGAGGGGATTTTGGCAATGAGTTGTATGTTGGACAGTGGTCTTAAGATCCCTTCAAAAAGGTCACGGTAGTTTTGCCCAGGTGATTGTTTTATCTAAAGGTGTCCTGTTTCAGTCTTAGAGTCCCTAAGGAAAGTAACGGAGATTTCTCGTCCAAAAGCACGGTAGAAATGAACCAGTGAAGAGAGGCATGTCTCAGGCTGTACCTCAGCGGACCCTCTGGCTGGTAGTAGTTGGTGGACCCTCTGGCTGGTAGTAGTTGGCACATGGAAAAGAGATTGCAACAAGTACTTTCTTTGATTGGTTAAGAGAAAAGATGGAGCAAGCCGGCACACCGCAGTTCTGTTGCATAAAATCACTGCACACCCATGAAATGTTTTGTCAGACTTTATTTTTATTTTCTGACCTTTAATAGAAAAGAATTTTTTGTTTATATATAGCCCTCACCAAAGTGTCTATTGCCAGGAAGCTAATTCTGTTACCAACATCCCTAATATGGCAACTTTGTCTCTATTTCTGTTCTTTGTGCATTGTGTTGAGTCTTAAACTGTGACTATTCCATTAACTGAGAGCTCTGAATAGCCATTGTGTAACTGGAGTGATATTCTCTGTCTGTGTCCGTTCCATGCATTGTGTTCAAGAATAAACGTGCTATTTGATTTCTGACCGGCCTCTCTCATTGCCACTACTAATATGATGTTATTGAAAAGATAAGCCGAAGAATAAACCTCAGAAGCACTCTGCATTGTTGAAACAAAAAATCTTTCAGTTTAGAATTATATGATTATATGTGTGTGTGTGTGTGTGTGTGTGTGTATGTATGTTTCTATAGTTGAAAATCAGCATCTTATCCTTGGGGTTTAGGTGAGAAGTGTCAGTGAAATTGAATCCAGAATTGCATTGATATGTGCTTTGCTAGGGAAAAGTTCTCCCCCCGTCCCTTTTAAAGTCAAAATCTCTAATTAGTCTATGGTCCAGAAAGATGAGGGGCTCTGACCAACTCAAATGAATTCAGCCCTAGTAGCTTGTTGGATCACTAGGAGTATCAACAATATCAACACCTAGACCAGGGCAGGGTACTCATATCTGGCAGAGACCTGCTAAAAATCAGAGGTTCTTGTTCTCTTATCTATAACACATTATAGTTTGTGAGCTCCTAGAGGACACAGTCTTTGTTTTGCTCATTCTTTAGCATCCTAGCTTCTCACCACTGTCCCAGGGTTATAAAATGTGCACTTTCTTTGTCAAGGTAGAAGTGTTTAAACTTTTTAGACATTCCCATTTATACAAAACGGTTTGAGCACATGTCCTCAAAATCGACACTTAACTCTAAATTAGACATATGCATGTGTCTGTACTGAGGTTACATGCTCAGGTTCATTTTATACTGATCATATAAAACACATGTAAAGTAATTATATGTAATTTTAGCAGTGCTAAAATAAGAATGATGAAAAGCAATGTTTTTAAATGTATTGATAAACGTGATGGCTTCATATTAACATTAGCTATTACTTAAAAGGGTACACTATATATTTATTTCTGCTCCTTCCTACTTTTGGCCTCTTCATCATTTAGTCTCGTACCCAGCTCTGGTGTTTTGTGGCTCCCCTTCCACCTCCTAACACCCTTTCAGCCGATGGCCTCACCGCAAACTACTTCTCTGTGCTTCATTCAGATTCTTCAGAGTCATCCTCTCAGTTTCCCCATTTTGCCTTATCTTGTCGGGTCAGCTCATGTGAATCTCTTTGACAAATGGTGTTGGTTTTGGCTTCTCTCGGCAGGTCCGCTCTGGGCCCCACAGGTCACTGGGACAAGTGGGAGACAAAGTCACTCGGTACTGGCAGCAAGGAGTGTGGGCGGAATGGCTTCACCGAGGAGGGGCCCACGGAGGTTGAAATGGTGGCCCGGCCCTTCCACAAATGTGGCGGTGGGCATAGAAGAGACACTGAAGTCTGACTTCCTCTCTTTTTCCTTTGCAGACGCATGCCAACATTCTTTCAAAGATCACTAGGCCTATTCAGCAAAGTTTTTGCCATTGAAATAAAAAAGAGCTGGGGACCGTTTATTCCTATAAAGATCTTCCCCAACCACCCACCCATCCACCTGTCCTGTCCAGTGACGACTGGGGAGAAAATGGTAGCAGCTTCATCTTGAAAACTTAACCCATAGTTCTTGCAGGAGCAGAAATGATTTCATGTTTGCTCCCATTCAGCCTCGTGCAGACTGGAGTTTAAAGATCTCTTGTGCAGAACACAACTCATTTCTTCTGCATAGATGGAAGCCAACAAGGAAAACTCGAATGGCAGGTCCTAGTTTGGAAGGGCCATACGATGAAGCACGTGTTTGGGAATGTGAAACCTACTTCTGCACCCAGGGGAGTGTTTTCTTTTGAAAAGCACCTCTAGGTCCCTTCCTTGTAGGACCCGAGTACGGTGTTGGCCCCTTCTAAGGCTATGGCCACCTGGAGCAGTGCATGAGCTTGTCAGAATCAGACCTCTTGTGAGTATGTTTCTGTGGTCTGGATGGTGGCACGTGTTCTAGAACTTTAAGCGGCCAAGTGGTATTGAATTTAGAGTTAATTTTTTCTTTTAGAGTTAATTTTTTTTTAAAGTGGCTCAAAACTGTCCAGCAGGAACATAATTTACAGTCTTCCAAGGAGAGGGAGGAGGAGAGCACTAAACCATTTATTGAATGCCTGAGTTCAGCACTTTGCATTCTTTGTTTTATTTCATCTCCCTATCCCTGTTAGGTAACTATGATTATTCCCACTTTATGGAGAGGAAAGTCAAGCTCAGAAGTTGCAATATGAAAATCACAGACTAATCAGGTATGAGGTATAGAAGGTGCTCCTATGTGATGATAGCTCACATTTCTTTTGATGAACTATGTGCCGAGTATGATGGTGTGCAGTTCAACATGTGTTATCTTATTCTCAGCACATTTAAGCCTCAGAGGTTTTTTGTTTTTGTTTTTTAATTTATTATTTTAGAGAGAGCAAGCGAGCAGGGAGAGGGGCAGAAGTAGAGGGAGAGAGAATCTCAAGCAGACTCCCTGCGGAGCAGGGAGCTCTATCCGGGGCTCGATCTCGTGACCCTGAGATCATGACCTTAGCCAGAATCAAGAGTTGGATGCTTAACTGACTGAGCCACCCAGGTGCCCCCTAAGCCTCAGAGGTTTTAAAAAATCAGTCTCCCAAGACTGTCTTGAGACCAAGGACAAACAGTATTAAAATGTTGTTGGATCTCCTTCTAGTCCCTTGTATATATTTTTTGTGGAATCAACCTCATACCCAGTTTTCACTTAACTGTATAAAACAAGCATTTCTTCGTCTTCATAAAATCTTCATAAACATGAAATCTGTGTAATAATTTAAGTTTCTAACTATTTGCTATTATAATAGTGGAGCAGTGTATGTACGTTACTAAATCTGGGGGGGAGGGGGAGTTTAAAACTTTTTTCTTAATGTGTATTATTAGAAGCAAAGTTATAGGGTCAAAAGTTATATTTATTCTTTAAAACTGTAACCACTTTAAAGGACCTTGATACATGTTGCCTAATTGATTTAACTATGGGCACAACGTCCACCACAGGGCAGTGTTGTGAGTGAACGCCCATTGCCCTGCAGACCTGGTCCCAGGGGCGGGGTGGGTGGTCCCAGTACTGTTCCATCTGGGACCATCCTCGCCGTGGCGCGCAGGGGACATGGGAGGCTGTTGGGGCAGAGAACTCACCTCAGTCGGCCTGACACCCAGCTGTTTCCAACTGCTTAAATGCACCCTTTACTAGTCTTCCTGCCATCCCTCCGTTGTGTCACATCCATTTCGAAAAGCACAACTTTTTGTCTCTGTATTATTCGTCATTCTTTTTTTTTTTTATTTTTTTATTGTTATGTTAATCACCATATATTACATAATTTGTTTTGGTGTAGTGTTCCATGATTCATTGATTGTTCATAACACCCAGTGCTCCACGCAGAATGTGCCCTCTTTAATACCCATCACCAGGCTAACCCATCCCCCCACCCCCTCCCCTCTAGAACCCTCAGTTTGTTTTTCAGAGTCCATCATCTCTCCTGGTTCGTCTCCCCCTCTGACTTACTCCCCTTCATTCTTCCTCTCCTGCTATCTTCTTCTTTTTCTTTTTTCTTAAAATATGTTGCATTATTTGTTTTTTACTTCCATCCCCTCGATACGTCGTAGTGCTTTTCTTTTTTCTAAGAGTATTTACTTAGGTATCCTTAGAAGAGATGTACACTTAACAACTTTGATTGGATTTTATTTTTATTGGATTTTATTTTTATTGGGTTTTATTTTATTTTTTAAGATTTATCTATTGGAGAGAGAGCGAGAGCGTACGCACAAGCGGGGGCGGGCGCAGAGGGAGAAGCAGACTCCCCGCTGAGCAGGGCTCCGGGATCAGGACCTGAGCGTGAGGCAGACGCTTAACTGACTGAGCCACCCAGGCGCCCCTTTTATTAAATTTTAAATCAACTCCTGGATTTATTGTTTCTATTTTTTTTAATGCATTCACCGTTGCTCAAGTGTTCTGTAGTAATTTTTCTAACAAATGGAGTTGGGTGTTTTTCCTCATTGGATATATAGTTCACTTATTGTAATGACTTACGGCTTGCTTGCATTTATCTTTGGCTGGATGCATAAGATTTGATCTATGGGGTTTGTTAATTCTCCACCTTCCCCACCTTCCCCAGCCCCAGATGTTTCTGTTATTGTCAAAGCAGTCTCATATTAGGATATGTATTTCTTTGAAACAATACTTATTTAGGAAAATGGTTTCTTTTCCTCTCTGTATTGGGCTTTTTTGTTTAAATGCCTAGTATTTCTCTGATGGTTTTGTTTTAATCTGTGCTTGGAGTGTGGTCTGCTGCCTTGAAGAACGTATTGAATTCTTTAGTATATAATACTAAATATATATATTTATATGTTATTTGGTATAAATATATACAATGAATGATGTATTTGGTATAAACATATATAGTAAATTACAGACATTTGGAAAAGATGTATTTCTATAAAGTTCACTTAGACTTCATTTTAAAAATCTGCACTTATATCTTAATTACCATGAAATTGTGAGGTCCTTAGCATGCCCTGAATCTGAAGACTGGCTTTCCTAGCGCGGGTGACAGTTTTGAGATCACAGAGTCTTGCTGGCTGGCTGCACTGTTACCCAGTCGGCCCGGCTGGGTGTAGACCCGTAGTATAGACAGAAATCAAGACTCAGGTCCCTAGAAACCTGATCTGTGACCTAGACCCTGTCCAGGAGGTGTTCTGATCAGAAAGTTAATCTGTTAGAGGAACTTTCATCACTGTAAAAGGCAGAAAGGATTTTCTTAAAGCTTTTGATAAAATCTGGATGCATCCTGCTTTGCCCTATTATGAAGACTGAGCACTGGTCACTTTATTTTTTTAAAACCACCTGCCTCCATTAATTTAGATTAATAGTGACATATACTAAGCAATTGAAAATATGTCCTTTTTGTAAGTTTTTAGAATATATAGAGGCTAAATTATGTTGCTTTTTATGTTAATAAAGTTATCGAAGACTCCTTGACTTAGTTCTTCGTAAGACTTCATACACGTGTTTAATGTCTGCCTAATATTTAATAATAATTTAAGTTTCTGACATTTTGTGGTAGTGGGACAATAAGTGTTTAAGCTTAAATCTTTGTCAGATTGCTTTGAACATTATTTCTTTAATGTGTGTTATTAGAAGCAAAGTGACTGGGTTAGAAATTATAAAGTTGTGTGTGTGTATGTGTATGTATATGTGTGTTTGTATGTGTGTGTGTATATGCATATTAATATATATAGAAATAATACCAAATAACTGTAACCACTCTAAAGGCTCTGGGTGCATTTTGCCAAATTTATTTCTTTTAAATGGGACCACTGTCTACCCCATGGCAGGATGTGAGTATCTGTCTCCCACCTTGCCCCTGGGGGTGGTCCCAATGCCCATCCCCCAGCTGTGGTGCTCCATCCAGGACCAACTCCTTCTGTGGGGTGTTGGTGTGAAAAAGTGGTGTCATGTGTCTTCTCCACAAGAAAAGGCATTGTTACCAAGACAAACAGTGGTACTGGATCCAGCTATGTACATGCCAGAGCCAGAGAAAAGCTTCACTGGAGAGACTGTCGACCATTGTTGGAGGTCGGTAATGCAGAAGTTACGTAGTGTTCCTTTGGCAACAGGTGTTAGTAGATTTATTCTGATGTAGGAGCCCTTTAAAGAAAATTCCAGGCACCTACACTGAAAAATAAAATAATAAAATAAGCCTTAGGAATGCATTACTTGTTAAGACTCAGCAAGGGAGGGCACATGTTGAACAAGATAGGTTGCTTTTTTCAATTTAATAGGTAAGGAAATAAGCCATGCATCCCTTTTCAATCAAATATTTTTAAGCAAGGAAACAATGACCAGGATAAGCTCTCCGGTCCCCAGGCACTTAAAATCTCATGTAAATTTACAGTTAGAGAGACACAGTTCTGCTTTTTGGAATGAATGTTGAAATGCAGTTGGAGCAAGTCTTGGCTGAGAAACTTAGATGCACAGAGTGAGATGTGTTTCCTAATTCCTAGTTTTGTTTAAGAGGCACAAATTATTCAGGGAGGGAGAAATAGGAGTTTATAGGAAAAACTTCTTGCTAAAGACTCCGGTTTTGTGCTTTAGCTTCTTGTCTCATAAAAATCAAGTCCTAAACTCACCAAGTGGTATTCTTCCCAGTTTACCTGTGGGTCAAGGTCAGAACAACCCGGGGCACTAGTTGAGCATCTGTGTCTGCTGGTCTACCTAGGAGGTTGCTGGGAAGACTTGTGGGTTTTCCTTTTTTTAAGTCATTTCAGTTGCAAACGGGTTCGAATTAGAAGGTCAGTTTTTCCTTGACTTAGATGTCTCTAGCTTGTATATATAATAAACAGTGATTAAAAATACATTTATGCTTTTTAAGAGGACATATATGTGTTAACTAACTGGAACTTATTGAAAGAAATGTGAAAAAAAATCACTATATATATAATGAATCAAAAAACATACATGTCAAGCAGCAACTAAATAAAAATTTTTATTTAAACAATAATGAACAATTCACCCATCCCCTCCCCCTGCCCCGCAACTGCCAATCTGTACTCTGTGAGCTTGGTTTTGCTTTGTTTTTTGTTGTTTAGATCCCACATATAAGAGAGATCATATGGTATTTGTCTTTCTCTGTCTGACATATTTCACTTAGCACCCTCTAGGTCCATCCATGTTGTTACAGGTGGCAAATCCCATTCTCTCTTACGGCTGAGCAATGTTTCACTGTATATATATGCCACATCTCATTTATCCATTTATCCATCGAGGACACAGATTGTTTTTGTATCTTGACTGTTGTCAATAATGTTGCCGTGGAATGGGGGTGCAGATAGCTTTTCAAAGTAGGGTTTTCATTTTCTTCAGATAAATATCCAGAACTGGATTTGTTGGATCCTGTGGTAGCTCTACTTTTAACTTTTTGTGGAAACTCCTTACTGTTTTCCGGAGCGGCTGTACCACTTTTCATTCCTGCCAACGGTGCCTGAGGGGTCCCTTTTCTCTATAATCCTCACCAGCACTTGTTATTTCTTGTCTTTTTTTTTTTTTTAAGTTTATTTGAGTAATCTCTACACCCAGTTGGGGCTCGAACTCATAACCCTGAGATCAAGAGCTACACGTTCCACCAACTGAGCCAACCAGGTGCCCGCCTCACTTCTTTTCTTTTTGGTATTAGCCACTCTAACAAGTGTGAGGTAACATCTCATTGTGGTTTTGGTTTGCATTTCACTGATGATTAATGTTATAGAGCGTCTTTTCATGTACCTGTTTATCCATCTTTATGTCTTTGGAAAAGCATTCAGATCCTCTGCTCATTTTTTAATTGGTTTGTGGGGTTGTTCTGTTTGCTAGTAAGTTGAATGAGTTCTTTTTTTTTAAGATTTTGTTTTATTTTTTTAAGTAATCTCTACACCCAACATGGGGCTTGAACTCACAACCCTGAGATCAGCTGGGCACCCCGGGCTATATGCGTTCTTTATATAGTTTGGATATTAATCCTTATCAGATATATGATTTGCAATTATTTCCTCCCATTCAGGAGGTTGTCGTTGCATTTTATTGATGATCTCCTTTGTTGTGGAGAAGCTTTTCAGTTTCATGTAGTCCCGCTTATTTACTTTTGCTTTTGTTGCTTTTACTTTTGGTGTCAGATTAAAAAAATCATCACCAGGACTGACCTCAGGAGTTCTATGGTTGCAGGTCTTACATTCAAATGTCTCATCTATTTTGAGTTGATTTTGTGTGTGGTGTAAGATAGAAGTCCAGTTTCGTTCTTGTGCATGTGGCTGTCCAGTTCTCGCAGCACCATTTATTGAAGAGACTGTTCTTTCCCCATTGTATTCTTGTCTTCTCTATCATAAGTCAAGCAAGAATTTTTAATATGCCAGTGCATTCTTTGCATTCGTACATTTTACCTGGTGAGGTGACAATGGCTACTTCTGGTAGAACAATCTTTTCATCTTTCTGTGTTTATGTTAGAAACTTCCTGAAATCTGATTTCTTGTTGGGCTAGCACAAGGTGAGATTGTGTCAGGTGGCATATCTGTTTAAGAATTGCTTTATTTTTTTAAAGATTTATTTATTTTAGAGAGAGTGTTAATGGGGGGGGAGGGGCAGACAGAGAGAGAGAACCCCAAGCCAGCTCTGCGCTGAGTGTGGAGCCTGACATGGGGCTCAATCGCATGACCCTGAGATCATGACCTAAGCTGAAATCAGGAGTTGGATGCTTGAAGCAACTGAGCCACCGAGGTACCCCACCCTTTTTCTTTTCAAGTAGGCTCTGCACCCAATGTGGGGCTTGAACTCACGACTCTTGAGATCAAGAGTTGCATGCTGTACCGACTGAGCCTGTCAGGCGTCACACGAGTTGTTTTTATTCTTTGCAGTTTCCCTGAACATTACCACAATATATGTCCTGACACAGTAAAGGTTAGGTTTAGCAGGAAATTAACTTTTCTAGCATGTTTTGAGAAAAATATTTGAGCTGGTATAAATTTTAATTACTGGCAGGGTGGAAAAGAGTCTGACTTGCAGGATTCATGATGGAGGCATGTGGCTGTGATTGGTCAGGTGTTGCCTTTATGTCCTAAATGAGTTCATGCCATGACCAAAGGTGAGTCTCTACAGTCAAAGAATAAAAAGTAACTTGTAAATGTGGAGAGCCTAGGTCAGTAAGTTAAAATTGCTGCTTTACCAGTCTCCGGGTTTATGTGATAAATTAAAAACCAAGACTCTGTGTTTTGCTTTGGTTTTTGTTGACGCTAGAAGTAACTGAAGTCCTTATTGGCGGGGAAAGAATAGTGGCAAGGGTAGCAGGGATTATAGAAGCCACAGACATTGTTTTCTTTGTATTTTAAAGAAAATGTTGAAATGGCTGAAAGAGTTTTCCTAACTCACCCCCCTCCCCTGAGACGGATTGGCGTTTGCTTTAGAAATCCTGAGTGAAAAGACTGAGGAATTACCCCCTTGGGGTAAGAATGACTGATGGAGGAAGGCCAGGCTCCCTACATTACACGGTAATGGAGATACATACACACTTTGCGAATGTTTAGTATTAGACGGAGTTAACTGTCGATGAACAGCACACTTCCCGTTCTTGTAATTGCAGTTAGCGTCCATCCACCTGTGCTCTGTGTTTCAGGATGCTTGCCAGGCAAACCTGGGTTTGTTTTATACTGGAAGGAGTCGTTTTGTCCCGTTAGGACGCGCCGATCATCACTAGCATGGACTCGCTTGGCCCCTGGACTGCAAATATTTGAAAGGTCCTTCAGCCCCACTCCTCTCTTGGGAAAGGTGACAGGAGGTCTGTGCCTGTAATATTCCATAAGGGCTGAGAAGCAGTACGATGGTGGGTGGGCAGGGCATCAGCTGTCTCTCTTGAAATGCCAGAGCCTGGGCTCTGATAATTAACAAGGTTGAGGGAGCATTTCCTTGGTGAACTTTACTGCTTGACCCAGTTGACTGGGGCACTCTGGGGAAATGGGCCTTGATTCCTGCCCTCACTTCCCAAGATTGAAATCTGGCATTTATATGATTGTTAATATTGAAACGGGCACCCACAAGACCCTATGTTCTCAGTTGGGAAGAAGCCATTATATTTTGTAATTCTTTTTTTTTGAAAGTACATACTCTAAAAAAAAAAAGTATGTACATTTCAGATGGAAACCTGTGTGTTTTTGCTTTGTCTTTTCTTTTTTAAGATTTTATTTATTTATTTGACAGAGAGAGACACAGCGAGAGAGGGAACACAAGCAGGGGGAGTGGGAGAGGGAGAAGCAGGCTCAGGGAGCCTGATGCGGGGCTCGATCCCAGGACCCCGGGATCATGACCTGAGCTGAAGGCAGATGCTCAACAACTGAGCCACCCAGGCGCCCCTTTGTTTTGTCTTTATACATAAAATGGACCTTGATTGAAGTGATTTTTATTTTCATGAGGAATAATCAAAAGCATCTTTGATTATTCAGATTTGGGGAATGCTCACATTTGCTAGGCTTTATCTTTTTTAAAAGATAAAGATTTCTCCCATCTTGTTTGGTGAACAAGAGGTATGGATATTTGGCTTAAATGTTACAAATTATTTCTATTAAAGCAGTCAACAATATTCTAAAAGACAGTATTCTAAAATCAGCAGCTGGTAGTTGATAATATCTTTTAAATTACCTAGTAATAAGCTTTAGTCAGGTTTCTAGTATTTGGGAGGTAGGTGTTCTCAGTTTATGGATGTAGAATTAAAGCACAGAGAAAGTGCAGTACCTGTCTGAGGTAAGTCCCATGGTTGGGGACAAAAGCCACGTTCATATTCTCTTTCATGTAATAAACCAATTAAAGAAGATAGTGTTGTAGTTAATAGCAAGGAATAGCTTAACAAGTGGTTCTCAGAATATTGTCCTTGGGCCATCAGCATCGTCCGAGAGCTTGTTAGAAGTTTAAATTTTCAATCTTACCCTGGATCTGCGGAACTAAACTCGGGAGGTCTGAGTCCAGCAGTTTGGATTTGTAAAGCCCTTTCGAGTACTTGTGACGCACTCATGAGCTTGAGAAGCACAGCTTTGGTACCTGTGGATGTCGTTCTAAATGCTCGGAGTCGCCAGGGTGATCCAGCCTGTGGGGGGCTGAGGGTAGATGGGGGCGGGCAGGGGGCCAGCAGTGGGGCAGCCTCCTGGCACACAGCGCCCTCCCAGGCCCCCCAGACCTGACTTTTTAAGGTGCAGAGAGAGAGTAGGTCAGGAAGCAGAAGAGGAGGAGCTTCTGTCTGACTTGCCTCTCTACAGCAGGTGCCTTGCCTGAGGCCCCTCTCCCGTTGGGGGTGTCCTGTTACTGCACCCCCCGGGACTCATGGCTTCTTTGTCGTGTTCTGGTCGGAATCTCACGCTCTCAGGAGCAGCCTCAGCCGCTCACTTGGTTCTTTGACTGAGGATCCCTGGGCGTTGCTACATCCTTTCATTTTGGGGGGCTGTGCACCGGCTCACAGGGCGTGCTGTTTGTGCTTGGGATGCGGAGGCTTCCTGCTGAGCTCGCTGCTTCCCCCTGGAACAGGAGCTGTACTTCAGACCCGTGGGAGAGGGGAGCAAGGACCCTGTCTGGCTCGTAAGGCGTTAGATTCCCTGCTTCTGACATGAGGTGCTTGGTGAACAGCTGTTGAATGAAAGTCCGTATCGTCAGCACCAAGGTTGTACCCTGTCCTGTAGAGCTCATGCATGCCCTTTGTCCACTTCTGTTTAAGACAGTGGTTCTCAAAATGTGGTGCTCCCCCCGGCCCCCCCACAGCCCTGCCCACAGCAACAGCACAGCGTCACCTGGGAACTTGTTAGACATGGACATTCTCAGGCCTCACCCCAGACCTAATGACTCTGAAACTCAGGTGGGAACCAGCCATCTCTGCTTTAATAGAGTGATGCTTTGGATTCTGATTTATGCTTTAGATTTGAGAACCACTGGTTTTAGGTGCTTGGGTTTTTTTGTTTTGCTTTGTTGTTTTTAAACATTTATTTATTTGAGAAAGAGAGAGAGTAGGGGTGATGCAGAAGGAGAGGGAGAATCCTGAAGCTGTCTCACCACTGAACTCAGAGCCTGACGTGGGGCTCGATCCCAGGACCCTGAGTTCAGGACCTGAGCCAAAATCGGGAGTTGGCCACCTAACCGACTGAGCCCCCAGGCACTCCTGTTTTGTTTTGTTGTTGTTGTTGTTGTTGTTGTTTTTAATGATAACCTTTTATTATAATTTTCTGGGAAAGTAAAGATGTTTGGCATTTAGACTTTGGAGATAAGAGCGTACTGGGGCTCACCTGACAAGGTGCTGTTAGCTGATTGTTACCTGTTTGCACACCCTTCCTCGAGGACTCAGGGTCCAGCAAGTGGCCTCCTGCCACCTCATCCCCAGCTCGCCCCCAGCTGTGGTCTCTTGCTCCACAGGGAGCTGAAAGAGCATAGAAACACTGGAGGGTACGGAACTTTCCATCCTGGGGCTTTTGGTTTAAAGGGCACAGTTCAGCCAAGCAGTATACCCATTGGAGAGAAAGTACTTTCTGCTCGCGCTCTCTCTCTCTCTCTCTCTCTCTCTCTCTCTCTCTCTCTCTCTCTCTCACACACACACACACACACACACACACACACACACACACACACACACACACACGAGCATTCATTCACCTTTTGTTCTCTTTGCTTTAAGTTGGAAATGTTCTTCCTCCTTTATATAAACTCTAGATACTAAGTAAGGAAGTATACTTTGGATGACTGAATGCCCTTTTCCTTGCGCAGTTTCTCAAGTGTAACTTTTTTTTTTGGCCTTTGCTAAGCTATGCAGGGTAAAAATGTTGTGTTTATTAATAGCATAGTTTACATGGTCAGTTAACTATTTCACTTCTGATTAATCCTAAAAGAGAAAAGCTTTTTTTAATTGAGCCCTCTATATAAAAATTTTTTTTCCCTCTGGGGCAGTATCACAGTTTAAGAATATATCTGACCATTGATTTAAAAAAAAATACATAGATAAACAGCTAGCTTTTACGTTGTTACAAGATCAGTGCAAGTTTTTAAGAAAAAATCAAATATGACAATTGAAGAGAAAATACCCATGACCAAGTTGGACTGTTCTTTACCATATTAAGAAATTGTACGTGGATGTTTATGGGAGAAGTTATTCTAGACCCTACCAGTTTTCTGCCGAAAACAAAAAATAAAAAACAACCCCAAACTGACGTTACTCTAGATAACTGTTTTCTTCCACCTCTGTATAATGTTTAACTTGTCTTTGTAATATAGGCTCAAGCTCTGCTAACAATTCCATCTTTAAGATGACAAGCCTATACCAGGGGTGGGCACTGCACAGAGCACAAACATCCCTCTCGGGGTTTTACCTTTATCTCTTGATTTAATAGAATGTCTGCATCTGGAAACAGGAGGAATGGACTATATTCGGGGAGATATATATATATAATGTCAGCTAAAGCAGGGTATTCACATGCAAGCCTAGAAAAACAGGATTCGGTGAGGCACAATTTGGCAGGGCAGGCACAATGAAATGGGGAAACGAGACACCTAGACTTGGAGGTGTTCCCAGTTCCAGAGCGTGGACTACACCAGGCACCCCCTGCCCCACTCCACCTCCTACCCCCAGCCTGGCTCTACTTTCTCGGGTCTGGTCCAGTGCTCACCCAGCACACCCAGTTACTAACTTGAGAACATGGTAATGGGGAAAGGATGGTATTCACTTGGGTCTCTTTGGCTGTGAGGATCAAAACCAACTTCAGGAGGGCTTTCTCAGGATGCTGAAGTACCCCCAAAGAATCCAGGATCCTCAGCGAAAACCTAGGATCAAACCCAGAAAGCACAAGGAAGTTAGAGGATGCTGTGTGTTGTCCTGACTGCTCTCAGCTTCACCCCCCCCGCCTTACCGCAGACCAGCTCTGTCTTTCACGGGGCCACCTGCTTCTGGCACCCAAAGCTGCTGCTTTGAAGCCCTATGAGAGAAGCATCTCTCTTCGCGTGGGTCTGATGTCTTTATGGGCCCCGTGAGGCCATGGCTGGGTGAGAGGTGTGCGTACTGGGAGGCAGCATGGGAGAGTCATCTCTGACCGTCTAGCTGGGTCAGAAAATTCCAAAGAAGGGAGTAGTTGATGTGGAGAGGACAAAAGCATTCCCCCCACGCATAGCATGAACATGTTGCTGTGGGTTTATTCATTAACCTTGCACTCTGCAGGAGGAATCATCTTTGGCTCCAAGAAAATCTGGATGTTGGACTTGAAAAAGCTTGGACCAGACTGGGGAATCAGGGTCATGGATGACAGTGAATTTTCCAAAGTGACTCCACCCCACGAGGCCTCATGGCCGCGAGCAGGTGATGCTTCCAGTGACACCTGTCTCTGGTGTGGACCCTTTAAACAGCCCTGGTGACGAGCAAGGCTGAAGTTCACGGTGAATGCCTGCGTGGTGGAAAAGCCTCCTGAATCTCTGCTCTAGAGACATCCTTTACTCTGAATAACATTCTGATCTCCTGATGGAAATCGACGAATTTGAACTAATACTCTCAGAAAATATATATAGGTTACTAGATACTAATCCTTTTGGCTTCAGGAGTTCATTTGCTCACTCAGTTGTTAATTCAAATTGGGAATGAATCTTGGTACACAAACTCAGGGGTGAAAAAATACTGTACTTCTCTGAATCAGGTGTCTGGTGGTAGCAGAAAGGTTAAGCTTGCGGCTCTTTCCCGTATCACCCTCCCAAGATTGTGCCAGAGTTCCAGGCTTCTGCTATTTGTCATGAAGTCGGAAGGCCCCCTGGGTCATCTCTTCACACTGATCCCTGTTGCTGTTGGGCCAGAATTGAGGCTGGGGGCTGGGGGGACACTTTGTCACAGGAGGAGTCCAAGCTCCATATCCTGCCATTCTCTTGGGGCCCCTGCGTGTCTGGGGGTGCAGCCAACGAGCAGGTGTGACCCTCTGTGGCTCCAAGTTTCACACTCAGCTCTCGTGCAAGAATCTCTTAGTCTGAGGGTGATTGCTCTCCTCTTAAGCTGTGTTCTTCTTAAGAAAGCTGGCCACAGCCTCGCTGATGCAGGGAAGCCAGAACCCTCTAGCCACAGGCATCAAAAAATAAAATGAAAACATTTGGGGAGTGTGTGTGTGTGTGTGGGGGGGGGGGTATATATTTAGGACTAAATCAAGGAGAACCCTATAGCAGATGGCAGAGCTTGCTCGCAGCATTAATAAAAAATCTGCCACCTTGGGTAACCAGCAGATGACCGAGGACCTGTGAATGCTTCCTTGTCTAGAATTTCAGCACCGGCTCTACATAAAATATTTATGCAGCAGTGCTTCTTAACCCCTGACCAAAGTGTGGGCTCATGTGTATACTGTTACTATAGACGTCACCAACATATAACCAGCTGAAGAACCTTGAAGTGCATTTAGAATGTTGGAAAGTAAACGGCCATGGGGTTAAGTTTGTAGGGGCTGAGAGAGAGTGGCCTTGGTTCCGAAACAGAAATATTTATCTTGTGACCAGAATGGCTCTTCAGTGGTCAAGACACATGACGGAGGGAGAAGAGAGTTTACTAAGGCAAACGCTAGAAGACATGGCGCGGAAGCTGGTAAGCTGGGGTACTGTGGGCAGAGAGACCAGAGTTAGTGTTGAGAAAGAAATGTTACCAAAAACACAGCTCGCAATCATTCTGTTACCGAGCCTCTCTTTAGGTCTCTACAGACACACTTGTGTATTATGTTTGTAAAATATATCATGCGCACATACCAAAGTAGAAGATTAAAAATGCTAATAATGCTTATTATTTTTTCTCTATTCATACATGATTTTTCTCTTTTCTTTTTTTAATTTTTTTAAATTTAAATCCAGGGGCGCTGGGTGGCTCGGTCATTAAGCGTCTGCCTTTGGCTCAGGTCATGATCCTGGGGTCCTGGGTTCGAGTCCGTCATCGGGCTCCCTGCTCAGCGGGAAGCCTGCTTCTCCCTCTGCCACTCCCCCTGCTTGTGTTCCCTCTCTCGCTGTGTCTCTCTCTGTCAAATAAATACATAAAATCTTTAAAAAAATAAAATTTAAATTCAATTAACTCAGTTCACTTCATAATTAATTCAGTTAATGAACATCCGATTGTTCTAAACTTAACAGGAAAGCACTATTTTGAAGGAAGAAAAAGATGTTTGAAGTTATCTTTTTGACAGTTTAGCTTATATTATACAGGTCACCCAGAGGTGGTCATCTGGTATCTGACCTGAATCTGGACTTTTTTTTTTTTCCCCCTTCATTCTCCTGAAGCAGGGAAATAGAATGTAGATGCTGAGAGTGGATAGCATATGGCTGTTGAATAGTTCCGGAAGGTTTCTTAGAGAACCCAAACCAGGCACGCACAGGTGGTGGTGGACGGAGAGGTTGGAAGGGTCTGCAGTCAGTTATTTTTGGTGACCGAGCTCTGTGCATTTGGCGAAGTGAGGAGCGAGGGAAAAATCGAGGGGAGGTACTTTTATTGGTCTCAGTCAGGCAAGCTTCAGGGTACAAAATGACCAGCACGAACTCTGTGGCTTGTCTCTGCTTGTCTCCACGTGCCCCCCTGGTTTCTCCTCAGTCCCCTTCCGTCTGGGTCCTGTACCAGCGTGATTGCAAATTGTCCTCAGGGGTCACCAGTGGCCACCTTACTTGTTGCTAAGTTCAGTGACCTCTTGGGAGTCCTCCATCCACAGCCTTCGACGTCACTCATGTTTGTCTGGGCTAGTGTGCCTCTCCACCCGCGTGGTTATTCTGCACCTGTATCCACTCCTCTGGCTCCATGAGAAGGCCCCTGGATTGTCTATGTATGGTTTAGTCATTGCTGATGGAATAAGCTCCCGCACGAGCCTCTCTGGGCAAGTGAAAATGGTGGCATTGATTAAAAAAAAAAAAAAAAAAAAAAATCTTACTACCTCAAGGCACAAAGGCATATAAATTTCAAAAAGCATTTGCAAAGCGGATCCAAAAAATACTGGGTTTGTAAACACTGAAACGTGGTCCACGCTAAAGTGGAAAACTTAATCAGAATAGTCCTGTTCCAGCTGGACCACTGAGCTTAATAAACAGAAAACAATGGACAGTGCTGTTAGGACACCATATGAGGTGTGAAATTGCCTAGAACGTGGGCCTTGGCGGGGCCACGGGCTCAGCTGAGCCTTGACAGAAGGGATAAGAAAAGCCATATCCTGCGTGGGGAGTGATGGGCACAAAGGCAGGGTCTAAGTGTATGTTCTTTGGGACATAGGAAGACTTAGCCTGACGAGGACAGGCGGTATTTGTTGGAAGCTGGAGGAAGATAAGATAGAGTAGAGCTAGGTTATGGAAGCAGCTGAGAGTGAGCGGAGGGGTAAATACTTGACAGAAGAGAATATTATTACCGCCATGGACCCGGAGGTAAGAGAATGCTAGATTTGGAAATTCAGAGACCAGCAAAGTTTAGATTTGGAGGCATCCTCTAAGGTGGGATGGGAAGCACTCCTATTTCTCGAGCCTCTGCTGTACGCCAGGCACGTGGTGTCGTAGTTCTTACCTTTATAGTAACCTTAGCGGTAGATACCCTTGTTCCCATTTTACACATGACACACTGAGCTCCACGGAAAGGTGAGGAGCACCTGGGCCAGGAATGCAGGGCAGGGACATCTTGACTTCGAAGCACAATGAGGATGGAGACCATTTTAGTCTGTTCTTCATTTCGCAGTCCAGAAAACTGGGACCCAAGAGAGAGGGGACTGTTGGGGGTGACACAACAGGAGGAGCCTGGGCGGGTGATGATCTGCGGAGAGAGGCCAGGCTCGAGGCTGCTGCGGGGGGGCAGCTGGGGGTGCCGTGGTAGCTGGCAGCGTAGTGGTGGACCAGAGCGAGAAGGAGACACGGAGCAGTAGGGCGTTCCAAGGGAAGGGGGTGCTGGACTGATCCCACACTGAGGGATGGCTAGAGAATCATCCCAAGGTTTGAATCCCAGGGAACTGCCACGCACAGAGAAAATCCTCAGTGGAGCTAGTTCTCCGAGAAAGGCCATGTGCTTCTTACGGAGCGGTCTGACTCTGAAATGACGGGGACACCAAAATATAAAAATCGATGGCACTCGTGAGCTGCCTTCTGTACATACTGACCGAATACGTGAGCAGCCGTGGAAGTGAAAGGTGAAAGTCTGGGAGGGACCAGCCCTTGTCTTTGAAGGGACTGGAACATACCCCAAGAGCCAGCAGCTCAGCTTGTCCCGAGAGCGAAGGACACCCCCGTTTGCCTCATCTAGTTCATCTGTCACTCTGGGCCGTCCCTTCCACCCCCGGAAAACGACTTAACTCTACTCCATAGCTGTCTCTAGTCATCGATTCCCCTCTCCTGCAGGTTCTGGGCCTGGCAGGGGTATTGCTCCCCCACATTTCCCTCACCAAGATTCTTTTTCTTTCAGAATGATTGTCTCATGGCTGGACAGCCTGCTGAACGGTTGAATTGCCTCCATCTTCGGACCACACAGGGGAGATTGTCCCTGGAGCTAAAATACTGATCACAGTCATCTTTTGGCCTGACCTGATTGAGGTAAGGTGTACTTTTTTTCCTTATGGCTGTCCTGAAGTTGTCATGTTTGTGTCCTTTACCTTTGCCCCTTGGAGACCTGAATCCATTCTTTTCCCCCAGCTTTTGTGCTCTCACAAGCCTTTCGGAGTGCTCTTCTTCTGTAAATGTGTAAGAGGGCAGAAAAGACTTTTACAGGATAAAATATGAGCAAACTGCTTGGCTCTGAAGAATAAAGCGGAAAATATATTACTCCTCAGATTAAATCAGTAAAAGTACCCTATTTCCATAAACACAATATGCAGAGAGTGGATTATGTTAGAGAAGCTGAATAGATTGAAAGGAGTATTATTAAGGCCACTTGAAAAAAATGGAGATAACTTCAATATTAATAGATTGCTGGCTTTATTCAAGTAAAGAGAATTTAGAACATGCAGAGAATTTAAAAGAAAAAAGAAGTCTAGTCCTTCCACTTCCAGAGATAATCCATGGTAAAATTTTGATGCATTACTTGTAATATTTATACTACAAATATTGGTAATGATGTGTGTCTGTGTGTGTTGTTTGTGAGTGTTATGTGTGCTAACTTGGCTGATATTTGCAAACTGAGTAACATTTATCACAGGCTTGCTTTATGCCAGGGTCTATCCCAAGCACTTGACATATATTAATTTATAAATTCTCTCAAGGCGGTACAGTGGGTTTTTGTTATCCCCATTTAAATATAAGAAAACTGAGGTGCAGAGAAAGTAAATGACTTGCCCGTGCTCACACAGCTGGTAAACCCACTCAGCACTTGAACCAGTCAGATAAGAAAGCTCATTTGAATGGGTTTGTTTGTTTTTGTTTTTGTTTTTTGTTTTGTTTTTTGCATACCTCTTTTCCTTAAGAAGATGCTGATTCCTCAGGTCGCCTGGGTGGCTCAGTCGGTTAAGCATCTGCCCTCGGCTCAGGTCATGATCCCGGCGTCCTGGGATTGAGTCCCACTTTGGGCTCCCTGCTCAGCGGGGAGTCTGCTTCTCCCTCTCCTCCGCGCTCCTGCTCTCTCTTTCTATCTCTGTCATTATCTCTGTTTCTCTCAAATAAATAAATAAAATCTGAGAAAAGAAAGGCAGATACTTATTCCTCTTTTTCTGTAGCATCGTTTTAAGTGTGTGCTGTTCACTTCCGTGGTGATGTGCTGGCTTCCCTACCCTGTCTCCTTTTGGGCAACATTTGTGGACCTTTTGCGCACCTTTTGCGCACACCCATGATTAGTTCCCCAGGACATCCTGCTCTAAGTGGCTTGGCTGAGTCAGCGGGAACGCGGGAATGTTTCATTCCCGTTTTTGATTCACTCTGCTAATGGTCTTCTCAACAGGTCCCAGTTTATATTCTAACTAGTGGTATATGGAAGGGCCTGGTGACCCTAAGCCCTCAGCAACACTGGCGGTTAGCAATTTGAATACGTTTGTTTGCTAAAAGATTCCAGGTGTCCTTGTTCAGGTCCACATTCTTGCCTCTGATACTCTAGAGCTGTGGCCTCCTGCCTGGTTTCTTTCTCTCACTTCAGTCCTTTGTCACAAAGGAGTTGCAGGACAGTGGGTAAGAAGAGCATGGGCTCTAGAGCTAGATGCCTGCGTTCAAATCACGGCTGTACTACTCGGCCTCAGTTTTCCCATCAACAAAATGGAATTAATACTAAAACCTCTCTTACAATGCTGCTAGGTGACAGTTGATGTAAAGTACTTGAGAACAGTGCCTGACTCTTGGTTAGTTAATTGTTGGACAGTACTGTCTTCCAGAAGTACATGCTCAGGGGCGCCTGGGTGGCGCAGTTGATTAAGCGTCCAAATCTTGACTTCAGCTCAGGTTGAGATCTCAGGGTTGTGAGATCGAGGTCCGCATCAGGCTCTGTGATGAGCGTGCGGTCTGTTTGAGATTCTCTCTCCCTCTGCCTCTCCTGCTCATGCTCTCTCTCTCTAAAAATAAATAATCTTCAAGAGAAAAAGGTCCATATTCAGATGCCTGGGTGGCTCAGTTGGTTAAGCATCTGCCTTCGGCTCAGGTCATGATCCCAGGGTCCTGGGATCGAGTCCCACATCAGGCTCCTTGCTCAGCAGGGAGTCTGCTGCTCCCTCTGCCTGCCATTCCCCCTGCTTGTGCTCTTTCTCTCTCTCTCTCTCTGACAAATAAAATCTTAAAAAAAATGGTCCGTACTCTTAATATTAAAGAAAAGGTTATACTTGTTTGCAGTGACATATGATTATTATCAAATTTGTAATTCACAGTAATATCTAAAGTGCTCCCATTGTTGTATTGTTTGTGTTGACACTGTGAGCAACCTAAAGGTGGCGCATGGCCATCCCTGCCTCAGTGGATACTGACAGGTCACGGTAATGAGGAGACAGTAATAACAGGCATGTGAAATAAGGAGAATGTGAGAGTGCTTTATGAGCTCACAGAGCACTTTCCCACGCATTACTTCCCTGGAGCTTCACGACAGAGCTGTGAGGAGCTGGAGCAGCTACTGTTAACCTTGCTTTATAGAGGAGGAATTAAGGAACTTGCTCACTTAAGCTCATGGAAATGGTCAGTGGTAGAGCCGGGTTTGTACGCAGGCTTTCTGACTATAAACCCCCATTCTTGGTGCTTCGTGACATAATGGAAAGCTGAGGGAGGGACAGGTGTCGATACCCAGCTCTAAAATGTGCTAGGAAAGGAAGGAGCCAAGTGGGATACCCCCTGGGGTTGGGGGGAGGAGGGAGGGACCCAGTGAGGTAGTGGGAGGCAGAGGAGGAGGGAGGGGGCTTTCTCCTTGGAGGGGGGAGGGGGGAGGGGGCTTTCTCCTTGGAGGGGGGAGGGGGCTTTCTCCTTGGAGGGAGGAGGGGGGAGGGGGCTTTCTCCTTGGAGGGGGGAGGGAGGAGGGGGAGGGGTCTTTCTCCTTGGAGGGGGGAGGGAGGAGGGGGAGGGGGGGGAGGGAGGAGGGGGCTTTCTCCTTGGAGGGGGGAGGGAGGAGGGGGGAGGAGGGGAGGGGGGAGGGAGGGAAGGGATGGCGGATGTAGACTCAGATGTTTGGCTTAGAAAGGAATATTTGAGGGGGCTCCAGACTTAGGACCTGACTATAACTCCTGAAGGAGAAAGAAGAAAGTATTTGTTGAGATTAAGAGCAGTGGGTTTGCAGTTTTTGATTTGAGAAAGAGGAGCTATTCAGAATAGCCCGGGTGTGAAATAGACCGGGGAATCCGAAGGGCTGCCAAAGACCTTTGCGGCCCAAGAGGCAGGACCCGGATAATGTTGCTCAGAAGTTGAGTACTGCAGTACCATATTTATGCACTGTTGTCGCGGGGTGCTGGGTGTTTTAATGAGTGGACAAGCAAGCAGTGGTTCTCAGTTTTTGATTCTAGAAACCTTGTCAGGGGCTGTGCTTATCATCAGGCAATGGGTACATGAAGTAGGGAGAGGGTAGATGATTTCTTAAAGAAATCTGTGAAATGAGGTTTTAGATTCCATAGATGCTTCTAGAAGTCCCTTTCTACCACACAGTTTCCTGATTCGTCTTCAGTCTACATTGAGTCTCCTGTCTGTGACCCCGTCTACTAGACAGTTTACCCTTTTTATGTTACGATCTAGATACTTTCTTTGATTACTTTGCTTACTGTCACAAGCAATGTATATCGACTGTAGAAAAATTAAAGATACGTAGACAAAAAAGATGTATTTAACACACATAATCCTACCACAATTAAATACCCACTGTTAATGTTCTTCCAGAGGGTTTACTATATGTACATGCCTAAGTAAGATTTTCAGATAAAAAAATTCAACTTGCTTTTCTTTTTTTTTTTTTTTTTAAGATTTATTTATTTGAGGGGCGCCTGGGTGGCTCAGTCGTTAAGCATCTGCCTTCAGCTCGGGTCATGATCCCAGGGTCCTGGGATCGAGCCCTGCACCGGGCTCCCTGCTCAGCAGGAAGCCTGCTTCTCCCTCTCCCACTCCCCCTGCTAGTGTTCCCTCTCTCGCTGCCTCTCTCTCTGTCAAATAAACAAATAAAACCTTCAAAAAAAAAGAAGATTATTTGAGAGAGAAAGAGAGAGAGAACAGGGGGAGGGGCAGAGGAGGAGAGAGAATCCTAAGCAGACTCCACGCTGAGTGCGGATCCTGAGGCAGGGCTCGATCCCATGACCCTGAGATCATGACCTGAGCCAAAATCAAGAGTCTGACGCTCAAGTGACTGAACCACCCATGCGCCCTTCAACTTGCTTTTCTTGATATACTGTAAACTTCTCTCCGTATCAGTGGTCACGGTCATGGCGGCATAATTTTTCTTATTTTTGAAGCATAATCGACGTACAGTGTTGTTTGTCTCAGGTATATGACAGTGATTTGACAAGTTTATACATTACTCAGTGCTCATCACCATCTGTCACCATACAACATACATGGCAATGCATATCCTCCTGTTCTTGAGGCTGCTCTTAATGATCTTTAATATAAATTCAGGAAAGAGGTTTTTAACATGTATTACGTGAAAAATCTGAGCCAGTTTACAAATTCCACTGGCAGTATGCAAGAGATATTTTTCCCACACTCTTCTTAATATTAAAGTGGAATTAAAAAACCTTAATCCAGTTTTATGGACAAGTGAACCTTTGTCATATATTTACGAACCATTACTGTTTCTCCTGTGAAGTCTCTGTTCCTCTCCTTTGCGCGTATCTCCAGAGGGACATTTGCTTTTTTTGTTAGTAACTTGCAAGAGAGTTTTTATTGTAAAATATCTCTTATTATAAAAATATTACAAGTTTTTATGTCCTTTGCCTTTGAATTCTGTATGGTGTTTTTAAAAGGAAGTAAATACGTAATTTTTGGTAGTGAACTCTTTCGCCTGTCGTTCCCATATAGACTAGGAAGCTGGAATGCCTTTAAGTGTTCCCCCTGCAGTTGGCCCTTTGCATAGCAGAATGACCTCTTTCAGGTGTTGTGCCATCTCCGCACACCCCTGCCTGAGCTGTCAAGGCAGTCTCCTTACTGTGGCCTGCAAGGCTCTACCTGCTCTCCAGCCTCACCTCTGTTACTCTCTGTGGATCACGGTGTTCCAGTACCCCTGGCCCCCTTTCCATCCATGGAACGTGCCAGCCTCTTTCCTGCCCCCAGGACTCTGCAGGTGCTGTTCCTTTGTTCGTGAGCATACGCGCACGTACACAGACACACGCACTCACGCTTGTGCTCACACACATCACTTGCGGCTGACTCTGTCTCATTCAGAGAGGCGGTTCCCGAGAGAGAGCCCCAGAGCAGGCTGCTTGGGTCCTCCTGGCTTCCCCATTCCCCAGCTCCGTGCCCTTGGACCCCTTCACCTCTTCCTCCCCTGGAACATCACAATCATCATCATAATAGTCCTTACTTAGAGCTGTTGGGAGGCGTAAATGGTCTTCGAAATCAACCCCGTGCCCAGAAGTGCACATCAGTGGTTCACTGTCCCTGTTATTTTCCGGTTCTCGGAGAGTGCTGTCCTGTCCAGCCTTGGTCATTCCCTCTGGCATTCTCCATCTCATAATCCCCTTTTATCGCTTTGAGACTTACCAGTGTGCAATTATTTTGCGTTGATTTATTTTGTCCTGTTTTCTTGGCTAGTCTGTGGCTCCCCGGGGACAGGGGCTGAGTCTTTGTTGTCCACAGCTAGGTTTCTGGTGCTTTGCAACATTTGTAGAGAGAATGAATGAATATCAACATGTCCAACCACAGACTGCATAGACATTCACCTATGTTGTGTTGTTGTTTTATGGTTTTATTTCGCGTTTTTAAATAGTTGATCTGTGTGAAACTTAATTTGAAGTATGGTTTGAAATACAAATGCAAATTAATTTTTCCCCACATGAAGTAGGCAATTGCAGTTTCTGTCTTTTTTGTTGTTGTTGTTTTTTGAGAGAGCTCCAACCCAGATTCCTTAGGGACTCTGATGTTTCTTGTTTGTTTGTTCATCTCTCCTTGGGTAGTCCTTTTGCAAAAAGTAAATGCAGAAACTGTTCATTGACTTGAGCCAAACTCCTCATGAGCGTGCTGGCCCAGGACCAAGAAAGATGCTCCTGGGGTCACTTCCCATGGCCCGAAGTAAGACATGATGTTAACTGACTTAGGAACTTGTGGCATTTGTTCAATATCTAATGCTACTAAACCGGCTGGATATTTCAGGCAACCCTGTTTTAGATATTCTGTCTCCCATTTTTAAAAAATTACTGAAATCACTGAAAATTACTTCCACATTCTCCTGACTAAATTACTTTTCCTCAACTGCCTCTTGCATTTAGATGAGAGATGAATATGCCTCGGTAGACCATGTGTTCTGATTTTTGGTTTGGAAAGACCGGTCACCATTCTTTTCCAGATTTTACCTTTCGTCGTTAAAATTAATGAAAAAACGAGACCTACCCATTGTCAGAAAACATGTATACAGAAAAAAACCTGACTCTTGGATTCTACCTTCTGGATCACCCCTTCATATAACCCCTCTAAGTTTATTATATGTCCTACCAGGCTTTTTTTTTTTTTATGCTTAGATCTTTACACATGTGCACGCGCGTGCGCACAGACATTCACTTACTCTCTCCCTCTCCACCCACCCCCTGCAAATACTTGCATGCTTTTCCTGAACAATGTCCTAAACCCACTTTCTTAGACACATCAGTAGGCTTTCAAAACACTCGAAGCCTTTCTTCCCTAGCTGGTAATATGCGAGAGAAGTTACTAAGTGCTCTTTTCCCAGGGTTTTAAACCCCAGGTCCTGCTTGGCTTGTGTGAGTCACTGGGTGTAATCTTCCAGAGGGCAGGGGCGGCTCGGGCACACTCAGGAATGTGGTGGAATCTGATAAGGATTTCCGTCTCACTGCCAAGGAAGAAATGGGGACTCAGAAGGGAAGCCATCGGGATGGGAGAGGGGACATTCTTCTCTGTCCGTGAGGGTAAGCATTGAGCGAAGGTGTTTTCCCTGGGTTATAGAACACGTAGGCTGATTTCTGGGGGGAGAGGGGCTCACAGATTGGGGTGCTGTTGGGGGATAGAATTTTTCACCACTCATTCTCTTCTGCGCCTTTTTTTTCTTTCGGTCCGTGAGAATAGAAGACACTGGGGGGTGGACCGGGGCGGAGAGCGCCGCGAGTCACAGGCTGTGCCCTTCACACTGGCAGTGGGAAGCGGGCAGCTGACCGCCCCGGGTTCTGATCGATGGCACCGCACTCCAGAGACCTGGAGGGGTTTCTGTAAGTGATGGGGACCCTGGACTCCTGCAGAATGGCACTTGTCGGGGGGTTTTCACAGTGCCCACCTTATTGCGCCAGAGAGGCAAGTTTCATTGCTTAAGGGAACAATTTACGGCCATGGGCTTATCTCCTTGTTTTAGCTCTTTATGTTTTTTCTGCCTCTTAATAAAAGGTGAAGTCACAAAGCAATTAAATAGTAGTGTGGTTTTCAGGCAGGAGGTGGAGAAAGGCTACCCCGGGGGAAAGGCTAACATGATTGACAGAGGCTGACTGGAGATTTACATTGGGAATAACTCGTTCCTCAAAACTTTCTTCATTTCCTGGTGGGAAGTAGGGGGTAAATCATCGGCCAGGAGGATGGATGATTAAAAGTGTAGGAGTTATGATTTCTTTTTGACTTTGTAAGTCTCTAAATCTAAACCTTAACGGAGGGTTCTCATTTTAGGAACTCTTGAGGAAGTGATGGAAACCAGCCCTGCCAAGGATTGAAGGGAAGCAGAAACACTGTAAAATCTTGAATTGCTAATAAGCTTGAGCTGCTTTATATTTTATAAAATGTCTTGAGACCCAGCGAAATGAAGTAGAGAATTCATGAGCCTTTTTTTGATTCCTTAAACTCAGATCCACAAGTGTATATATTTTTGAATATTTAAAAATATCGAATGGGGTTTCAACTGTTAGTGTCTGGAGTTTTTTAAATACCATTAGGAATATGTAATAGTGACACTTAAAATGAGGAAAAATGCAGACAATTGAACGTAAACATATAGAGAGTTGAGGTTCCCTGTTCCTCTTACCCCAGCTTTCTGGAGCATAAAAGAAACGCTTTTCGCCACTTTGTATTGATGACCTGTTTACTCTCATCAAGAGAATTAACAAGTGAAGATACAGAAGTTGAAGTTGTCATTCTTTCCTATCCGAGAAACATTATGACTTTAAGGAGTGTTTAAAAGCGGCCTTTTGATCTGAAGTTCTCTTTCTTTTTTTTAAAGATTTTATTTATTTATTTGACAGAGAGAGACACAGCGAGAGAGGGAACACAAGCAGGGGGAGTGGGAGAGGGAGAAGCAGGCTTCCCACTGAGCAGGGAGCCAGATGCGCGGGGCTCAATCCCAGGACCCTGGGATCATGACCTGAGCCGAAGGCAAACGCTTAACGACTGAGCCACCCAGGCGCCCCAATTTTATTTTAGTTTTAAAGGTTTTATTTATTTATTTGTCAGAGAGAGAAAGAGAGAGCACAAGCAGGGAGAGCAGCAAGCTCCCCGCTGAGCGGGGAGCCCGATGCGGGGCTTGATCCCAGGACCCCGGGACCATGAGCTGAGCCGAAGGCAGACCCTTAACGACTGAGCCACCCAGGCTCTTTATCCCTGGTAACCCCATGGAAATGGCCAAAGCAAACACCTTAAATTAAAAATGAAGTTGTTGGTACCTGTCGAGAGAAGGAGTAATTTACCGAAGAGTTAATTTAAATGACCCAGAAATTGAGTGGCTAGAGGACATTGTTTGTTCTGGTGCGAATTTCTCTTGCCATGAAAGCTCCCTGCGGGGGAGACTTCAGTGCCTTCACAGGAGCACCCCTGTCCCCCCACCCCCGGAACTTCACCACCACAAAAAAAACAGAACAAAAACCGGAGAGTCAAGTACACAGCTGTCCTGTTGCTGTTGAGGGTGTGCATCCTGATAGATTACCTCCCGAGAGGATCTGTGCTGAAGGAATAGGGAGATATTCACTTCTAGAGCTTGGTAAAATGGTAACAAACAGCTTTTATCCCAGATCAGTAAATCTTTCCCAAGTCCCTGGCCAGGGTTCTGTGCGTGGGCCGTGGAGTGGCCGTTGTTCGGTTTCTGCCCCTATAAAGAAGGGTGTGGGACGCCTTTGGATGCCCACCACTGTAGATGAAGTTTGGAGAGAGAAGGCTGTGTGACCTCTCAGCCCTTATTCTGGGCTGTTTCTCAGGCAGTGGATCATTTTGCTACCCCGGGGCCAGTGCTTATGAACAGTCGCTGATTTTGATTATGTGTCATTTTCCCTGGTGACAGTCCTTTATCCACCCAGACTGCTGCCCAGGGAGGTATCTGGATATGGAAGGCGCCCATCTGCACTGGTACCATGATCTTACTATTCTAGCAGAAGGTAACTCAGTGGGGAATTAATGTTTTGCTCTTACCCGTGTATTATTTCTTTTCAATTGTATTTGTCTTCAGTGACATGAAATGCACATAGCATAAAAGTGAATAATTTAAAAATGAACAATTCAGTGGCATTCAGCCCATCATAATGTTGCATAGCTGCTCCCTCTTTCTAGTTCCGAAACATTGTTCCTACCCCAAAAGGAAACCCTGCACCCATTAAGCAGTAATTCCTTATTCCCTCCTCCCTCAGCCTCTGCTTTCTCTCTCTCTGAATTTACTGATTCTGGATATGTCCTATAAATGCAGTCGTATAATATGCAACCTTTTGTGTTTGGCTTCTTTTACTTAGCATAGTTTTTTTAATGTATTTATCTGTGGATGGACATTTGGGGTTTTTCCACCTTTTCCCACATTTTGATTATTGTGAATAACGCTGCTCTGAACATGGTTGTATAAGTATTTGGGTCCCTGTTTTCAGTTCTTTTAAGTATACATCTAGAAGTGCAATTGCTGGGTCATATGCTAATTCTATTTAAATTTTTGAGACACTGTCAAACTGTTTTCCACAGAAATTGAACCATTTCCATTTATATTCCCATAAAGAGTTCCAATTTCTCCACATCCTTGCCAACACGTGTTTTCCTTTTTTTTTCTTTATTGTAGCCTCCCTTGTGACTATGAAATAGTACTTGATTGGGGTTTTGATTTACATGTCCCTAATGACAAATGATATTGATCATCTTTTCATGTGCTTGTTGACCATTTGTGTATCTTCTCTGGAGAAATGTCAGTTCAAATCGTTTGCCCATTTTTAAATTGGGTCATCTTACAAAAAATAAATTGTGTTGTCTTTTTGTTGCTGAGTTGTAAGAGTTCTTTATATATTTTGGATGCTAGACCCTTATCAGGTACAAGATTTGCAAATATTTTCTCTTTTTCTGTCTTTCCACTATCTTGGTAATGTGCTTTGACACACAAAAGTTTTTTATTTTGATGAAGTCCAAGTGATTTTTTTTTCTCTTTTGTTGCTCTTGCTTTTGATGTCTAAAAATTGCTGCCTAATCCAAAGTCAGGAAGATTTATCCCTATGTCTTCTTCCAAGAATTTTGTGTTTTTCTCTCTTACGTTTAGTGTCTTAATCCGTTTTGATTTAATTTTTTATGAGGTATGAGGTCAGGGTTCAACTTAATTCTTTTGTATGTGTGTATCTAATTGTCCCATTTGTTGAAGGGACTCTCTTCCCCCATTGAATGGTCTTTGCACCCTTTAAAATAATCAACTGGTCATATATGTGAGGATTTAGGTTTAGACCCTTATTAGTCTGTTTGTCTGTCCTTCTGCCGGTTTACTCTGTTTTGATAACTATAGCTTTGTAGTAGGTTTTGAAATTGGGAAATGTGAATTTTCCAGCTTTGTTCTTCTTTTTCAATATGCTTTGGATATTCGGAACCCCTTGCAGTTCCATATGAATTTAAAGGATCAGCTTTTCTATTTCTGGAAAGAGAAAAATAAAAGGCTATTGATAGGGACTGCACTGATCCATAGATGGCGGTGTTGCTATCTTGACGGTATTCAGTCTTCCAGTTCCTGGACGCGTGATGTCTTGCCATGTATTTACATTTGTCTTAACTTATTTCAGCATTGTTTATAGTTGCAGTGTACAAGTATTTTACCTCCATTAAATTTATTCTTAGACATTTTGTCCTTTGGAGGCAGTTGTAAATCCATCACCTTGATTTCCTTTTCTGATTGTTCCTTCCTGGTGTAGAGAAACACAACTGCCCGTATGTTATTTTCAATTCAAAAAAATTAGAGTTAAAAGAATCTCTACTGGTTGTTTAATTTTTTTAAAAGATTTTATTTATTTATTTGACAGAGAGAGAGACACAGCGAGAGAGGGAACACAAGCAGGGGGAGTGGGAGAGGGAGAAGCAGGCTTCCCGCGGAGCAGGGAGCCCGATGTGGGGCTCGATCCCAGGACCCCGGGATCATGACCTGAGCCGAAGGCAGACACTAATGACTGAGCCACCCAGGCGCCCTTCTAAGATGAGGGGCCTAGGTAGCTCAGTCAGTTTAATGCCCGACTCTTGATCTCAGTGTAGATCTTCTCAGGGTTGTGAGTTCAAGCCCCACTTTGGGTTCCACACTAGGTGTGGAGCCTACTTAAAAAAAATGACGTAAGAACCCCACTATCCCTCCATATATTCCGTTTTGTTTTGTATTTAAGATTTTATTTATTTATTTGTCAGAGAGAGCACACAAGCAGGGAGAGTGGCAGGCAAAAGGAGAAGCAGACTCCCCACTGAGCAGGGAGCCTGATGCTCTGCTCGATCCCAGGACCCTGGGATCAAGGCCTGAGCCGAAGGCAGACACTTAACCGACTGAGTCACCCAGCCTTCCCTCCCTCCATATATTCCTGTTAAGTTTGATATACATCCTTTTATGTATTTTCTATACATATACATGCAAAAAAACCTTCTTCCTTTGGGTAGACTCTTACTTTGTCTGCGTTTTAACTTAAGTATAGATTATGAGTATCTTTCTAGGTCAGTACATTTAGATTTTCATTATTCCTTTGAAATGCTACGGAGTATCCTGTTGTACAAGGTACTATAAGAGTATTCTTTTAATGAGCATTTGGCATGTTTTTAGGGTTTTTTTTTTTTAATAAACAATGCAACAATTAACAGTCTTGTGTGAGTATTGATCCATACTTGTGTATGTCTTGAAGGTAATGTCCCATAAGTAGAATTGCTGAGGCAAAAAATAGGCACGTAATGTCTTTTGGTAGACAGTGTTTTCGTTTTTGTTTTTGTTTTAAGTGTGTTTATTACGGGCATAGATGCTACCTACTCTTACCTAAGAACTCACAGTGAGTAGTTAAATGCTTTGAAAGAAATGTGAAAAGGGGAGTATGTCTCACCCTTCTGATTCTTTGTGCAATGTGGTAACATATAATCTCAATAAAATGTAAGTAATAAAGTCCTTTTGGGTATGTGTGTGAACTTTGTAAGCAAAAGTGTTCTTAAAGATGTTGTTAGCCCAACTTACTGTTGTTAGGTGAGGAAGCACCTAGGAGTACATACGTGCCTCTTGGGCTGTTCTCTCTCTTGCCTGCTGTACACCCTGCCCCACTCTGAACGTATCTCTTGTGATCCCCCCTTGCCAGCCGCCATTGCTGGCAGTCTTTCCAAAAGATCTTTCGCTTGCTGACAGATTCTGTGAACACCCAGTGTTCTCTTCTTTGGCACAGTCCAAGAAAGACCAGTTTGGGAATTTGCTAACATGTTCTGAAGGCAAAGACTTTGTTTTGTTCAAGTCTAACTGTGAAAAGCTTAGCTTAACCCCAGAAGGCAGACCATATCCGTTCTGGGGGAGGGTCACCCTCATGGTCTGCGTGGCTGAGTCTCACATCCCACACCTTCCTATGCTTTTCCGTGGTTCACTAAGTAGAGTAGAGGAAGGTGCTTTTGCAAACACCTCCAAAGAAAAGAAAGTCAGATGGAAGTGAGGAATAAGAGTCAACCTTGTTGCTTTCCATTTCCATCCATTTTTTTTAACTTTTTATTTTGAAATAATTTTAGACTTGGAGAAAATTTGCAAAGATAATACAGAGTTCACATGCCCCCTTCAGCCAGCTTCCTTCAGGGTGAATACCTTACCTAACCCGAGTATAATGATCAGAACCAGGAGATTTAAATTGCTAGAGCACTTTTAGCTACACTCTAGGCCTTATTAGCGTCCCGTCCAATTTTCCATGAAGGTCCTTTTTCTGTTCTAGGATCCAGTGAAGGATCCACATTGGATTGAGTTGTTCTGCCGCCTTAGACTCTCACAGTTCTTCCCTTGTTTTTCATAATCTTGATACTTTTGAACAGTACCAGTCAGTTCTTTTGTTGAATGAAATTTCCTGAATTGGGGGTTTTCTGGCATTTTCTCACATTTACTTGTGAGGCTATGAGTGGTTACTTGATGTTTTTCTCATTGGTGGTGATGCTAATCTTGATCACT
The DNA here is from genome assembly GCF_037043125.1 of Eumetopias jubatus. Taxonomy (NCBI): domain Eukaryota; kingdom Metazoa; phylum Chordata; class Mammalia; order Carnivora; family Otariidae; genus Eumetopias; species Eumetopias jubatus. The sequence continues at coordinate 10,565,126 of NW_028274821.1, read as the reverse complement.
TGACTCAAGTAGTATCTCCTGGGTTTCTCCACTATAAAAGTGCTGTTGTAATTAACAAATTAGTCACTTTGTAATTAATAAATATCTTGGGGGCAGAACCTTTGAGTCCATGCAAAGATCCTGTTTCTCCTCAAGCTTTCGCACACTGATTTTAGCATTCCCTTGTAGGTCTTCCCTGCAATGATTATTACTGTACTGTTGGCCTAACAGTCATTTGGTATTGCCTTCATTTCTTATACATTTATTTATTCATTCTTCCATAAGGAAGAGCTGTTCTCTTATATATGCATCAGTGTGGACTCGTGGATAGTTATTTTATTCTAATGGTTCTAATCCAGTGCTATCATTATGGATTTTTTTGCTCAAATTGCTCTAGCTTTGGCCATCGGGTGTTCCTTCAGATTGGCCCCAATGTCCTTTGACAAGTTCCTGTCCTTTTTCAAGCACTTCTTCCTTTGTGGTACCTCTAGATGTTCCAGGCTCATCTTGCATTTTTCTTGCTCTACCCCTGGAATCAATCACTTTTTTTTCTCTTTAAATTTTTTATTGTTATGTTAATCACCATACATTACATCATTAGTTTTTGATGTAGTGTTCCATGATTCATTGTTTGTGCATAACACCCAGTGCTCCACGCAGAACGTGCCCTCCTTAATACCCATCACCAGGCTAACCCATCCCCCCGCCCCCCTCCCCTCTAGAACCCTCAGGTTGTTTCTCAGAGTCCATCGTCTCTCATGGTTCGTCTCCGCCTCCGATTTCCCCCCCTTCATTCTTCCCCTCCTGCTATCTTCTTCTTCTTCTTTTTTCTCTTAATATATATTGCATTATTTGTTTCAGAGGTACAGGTCTGTGATTCAACAGTCTTGCACAATTCACAGCGCTCACCGTAGCACATACCCTCCCCAATGTCTATCACCCAGGCACCCCATCCCTCCCACCCCCCCCACCGCTCCAGCAACCCTCAGTTTCCTGAGATTAAGAATTCCTCATATCAGTGAGGTCATATGATACATGTCTTTCTCTGATTGACTTATTTCGCTCAGCATAACACCCTCCAGCTCCATCCACATCGTTGCAAATGGCAAGATCTCATTCCTTTTGATGGCTGCATAATATCCCATTGTGTATATATACCACGTCTTCTTTATCCATTCATCTGTCGATGAACGTCTTGGCTCTTTCCACAGTTTGGCTATTGTGGACATTGCTGCTATAAACATCGGGGTGCACGTACCCCTTCGGATCCCTACATTTGTATGTTTGTGGTAAATACCCAGTAGTGCAGTTGCTGGATTGTATGGTAGCTCTATTTTCAACTTTTTGAGGAACCTCCACACTGTTTTCCAGAGTCGCCTAGACCCGTCTGGTGGAGAGTGGCATTGAGAGACCAGTGTCTGTGGTGGGTGTACATAGCGCCTGGCCTGTCATTGCACCTGTCTTCCATCAGTTGTCAAGTGAGGTCCTCCCAGTGAGCACAAGCCTGAAACTTGCTCTTGACTCTCCTGGACAGTTAGTCATTTCGGTGTAAAATCCTTTTGATCAGACCATTTAATGGTGGGTTGTGAAAATCGGTTGCTGCTCATAGAGACCAGGAGACAGACAAATAGGTGTTTGGACTATGAATGGAATGGGTTAACTTTTTTGTGGAAAAATGTTCTTACCTTCAAAGGCTGCTGTTAGCGTTCAGGCATTCCTGACATTCCTTTTACCATCTTGCACGGGTTTTTCACTCTCACTTTTAGCCCATGTCCTATTTTAAGGTAATAAGAGTAACTTTTGGTCTTTCCGTTAGTTATAGAAGGGAAATACTACCTGATGTATTCCTATTAGAGTGTTTTATTCAATGTCTAAGTACAGATTGGTCATCCTATAATTACTTTATTTTTGCATAGATATTATGTGGCACAAAACTTTTCATAAATTAGGCATGTCCTTCTGACTTTATTTATGAAGTCTTACAGTCATTGATAAAATATTTTTTTAAAAGATTTTTATTTATTTATTTGACAGAGAGATAGCGAGCAGAGGTAGGCGGAGTGGCAGGCAGAGGGAGACGAAGAAAGCAGGCTCTCCTCTGAGCAGGGAGCCAGAAGTGGGGCTCGATCCCAGGACCCTGGGATCATGACCTGAGCCGAAGGCAGCCGCTTAACCGACTGAGCCCCCCAGGCGCCCCTGATAAAATATTTTTATTGCTTACGAGTGTTGAGGGCTTCTTTTCCTTGGAGAGCCAGTGTAATTTCTTTGCTACTTTTAATCCTTGCAGAACAGAACTTGCCTAGATGAGATTCCAGTGGGACTCATTTTTTCCTCTGTAACTTTTCCGATTTCTTTTACATACCCGCCCTTTTGGCCCGCAGTTTCTGTGAAAACAGCGTGACCTCAAGGCACATTCCACATGTGATTGGTGGGATTCTAATAGTTACAAAGCGTATTCGTCTACAGTGATACGGATCTAACTGCGCATTTTGCTGTATTTCAGAGCTCATTCTTGGGTCTTATCACCTGTTTCTTGTGTATGGAGAAGTTTTTCTTTTTCTTCTTTCAAAATACAGATGGAAGAGTGGGTTTATAGCAGGATTTAAGAAGGTGCGTCTTTTTCAAGGACGTTTTCCCTTTGACTTGGGCACTTTGTAGGAGTATTCTTCCCACCCTTGCTCTACTGCTGTTTGGAAGCGGGGTTAGGTGTAATATGGTACAAAGCCCAGCCGGTCAGCTAAAGCCTCGTGTTGTAATGTTTTGAAAATATGCCTGGCTGACTCTGGCCTCTAAATGTGTAAATTATCTTTGCAGCAATAAGAGGCCTTGAAGAGCTTGAAGCTGTTTTGATTAACTAAGCATTTTATGATCATTCAGCCAGAAGAATTTGCTAAGAACAGCTCGTGTGCCTTGAATCCAATTTAAAGGTTAGGAGTATAAGATTGTAACTATAGTTGTGTAGAAAGACACCACATAATATTTGGTATTTCTCTGCTGTTAATAGTTCCTGCATTAATCATCGTCTTTACCTTTCCCTCGTTCTAGAACAGAGGAATATTTTATTTACTATATTAATGATTATTGTGTGTCCATTATTAATTAAAAGAATAAATTGGCTTAACTTTTTCTTACTTAAAAATTCCACCTTATCATGATCTCAGGGTCCTGGCATCAAGCCCCATGTTCGGCTCTGTGCTCAGCTGGGAGTCTGCTTCTCTCCCCTTTTCTCTGCCCATCCCTCCGCTCATGCACCTGCACCTGCACGCTTGTACTCTCTCTCTCTCAAATAAATAAAATAAATCTTTAAAAAAAAATTCCCGCTTACCATGCCTGGTTTTTCTTTTTTTCCATTAAGTCATTGTTGAGGAGGTGGGTGGCATATCAGTGGCCCTTGAGTTTAGCAAAAAGCTTTCTTCATCCTATAGAATCTTGACTTTGGGATACTAATTCATGGATGCATTAGTGTCTAAGGTAACAGAGCTAATATTCAAAGCACCAAACAAGTATTGTTCTAATTACTCTGGTTATTTTTTCCATCCCTTTTCTGGAAACATGGGAAATATTAACAGTGATGCTAATCATAACCATTTATTGAATCAGCATTATGTGCCAGATAGTATGTGGGACAGTTTGCAACTAGCATCTCATTCCATCTTAATAGAAACCTCCTAATATTTCAGAAAAGGAACCCAGTGCTTAAAATGTTAAATGACTTATGGTGCCTGGTTGGCTCAGTCGGTTACGGGCCATATTGGTATGAAGCATTAGGTCCAACTCTTGATCTCAGCTCAGGTCTTGATCTTGGGTTGTGGGTTCAAGCCCCTCATTGGGCTCCACACTGGGCATGGAGTCTACTTAAAAAAAAAAAAAGAAAAGAATAAAAAATGTTAAACGACTTGTCCAAGATCACACAGTGAGTAGGCCAGAGAACTGCTTGGGTTTTGTCTAAGGTCACTGCTCATCCCACAGAGCATACTGTGGTTGTCCTCATGTCACTAAAGAGGAGTATGTCTTTAGGGATTGCCTTTCCCTCAAAGTATTTTTTAAATTTTTAGGATATTTTAAAGTATTTAAAAAAAATTTTTTTTTTTGTTTTATAAGGAGGCTCCGTGCCCGGCGTAGAGCCCAACACAGGGCTTAAACTCAACAACCCTGACTGAGATCAAGAGTCAGATGCTCAACCGACTGAGCCACCCAGGTGCCCCATTTTTTTTAAATGATTTTTAATGTTAGGTGTTTTGGGGTTCAGCTATTGTCACACCTTTGGTTTCGAGACAAAAAATTCTAGATATGAGGAAAGGTAATTTCTCCCAGATGGTGCAGTCATGCCTTTTCTTGAAGCTGAAGACGACTTCTCTCTTAAGACTTTCTTGCTTTCCTTGAGTAGAAACTTCAGGCTTTGGGCTGGTGGAGTATTATATTTAATGACAGAAAAGATAAAGCACTGAACATGACATTATGTAGACTGTGAAGATGAGTCTGTTGTAACTCCCTTGACCTTTAATCTGAATGCCCCAGGGTCCCCACCCTCCACCCGGCAACAGTGTATGGAGTTTGGTTTCGGGAAGCCCGGCCAATGATGCAATTGGGAACTTATCTGGAATAAGTAAAAAGCCCTAACTTCAACCTCCCTTGTATTTATCCTTCCTAAATCTCTAAGATGTGAACTTCTGATTATACTGGGCTCATGATGAGGTCATCCATGGAAGAAGGAAGTCTTGAGAAAGTGGGAGGGTAGATTTGCCTCCAGCAGGTAATTAAAAACCTGCTTTACAAGTTTTGGAAAAGTGGGGCCAGATGTGTTGGGCTTAGGATGTACAAGGGTTTCGCTGGATGATGGATGATTTGGGACTTCAAGGAGCTATCCAGCTTCCATAGTCTGAAAGTTCCCTTCTTAGGCAAAGAAGACACCTGGAGGACGCTGTAAACATAGCAATCACATATAACTTGAACACTAAAAAACACTATTTGGCTATGGATGTGAGTGTAAAGTAACCATGGGACTTTCATGTGAGGAACACTTAGGCAGTGAGACAGAAAATGAATTGTCAGAGTGTTCTAAATTTACTGTGCACGCCTCCAAGGTGGGTAACAGGACCACTTACTTACAGCTGATCTTTGAGAGAATGCCCTTGTCATTGTGCTATAACTACAGAAGAAAGGGCCATATTGGTAAGAAACAGTAGGTCCTGGTCCATTTTTTGTTGGTGATGGGAAATATTCTGTCTTGTCTCTTAAATCACACCTCAGCAAGTGTCTAGAAAATGAAATTGCAGGAGAAAGATTGTTATAATTGAATATGTGTCATTTGCAGACTCTTAAAAATTTGGGAGGCATTGGCATAAGTAGAACACACTGGAATCGGCTTCCCTGAAGTCGGATGCATTCTGACACGGAAGACCTCTTGTCATTGGAATTTTCTTGGTTTAATTTTTTTTTTCTTTTAAAGTGTGGAGCCTGTGACGGGGCTTGAACACATGACCCTGAGATTAAGACCTGCGCTGAGATCAAGAGTCAGATGCTTAACTAACTGAGCCACCCAAGCGCCCCTGGAATTGCCTTGTTCTAGAACATTTGGATGCACTGGCCCCCCGGTGCTGTGAGACATTCACGCGTTCATGGAGGGAGACTGCATTCTGCTCTGCTTCCCTCTCACAGGGACCGTGAGATTAGGCCCCAGATAATGGGCAACTGTGGAATGACAGAGATTACTTTCCCTCTGCTCCTGTTTTGGTTCTTGTCCTCTCTTCTGTGATTTGTTTGCACTCCTTGACTTGACCTAACATTCCTCTTTACTGAATCCATTCCTCTTAACAAACCGAGGGTTACAGAGGTCGGCTTTGAGGGGAAGGCTTTCTGGATGATTTGGCCTATTGGTTTCAGAGAGGGTGTGTTTCAGGCAGGTATGGAATAGCTAATAAAGCTTCCCTAAGTCTCTTTTCAAGAATTTGGACTAAAACAACACTGTTACATTAAAGTGATTAAGAGGATTCCCAGCCATTGGTCATTGGAAATGCCATTTGATGATTTCTGAGGTCGTAAGGCTCTCTGGTTACGTATTTCATGCTGGAGAATTTTCTTTCCTTTTTTTTTAAAGATTTTATTTATTTATTTGACAGAGACAGCGAGAGAGGGAACACAAGCAGGGGGAGTGGGAGAGAGAAAAGCAGGCTTCCTACTGAGCAGGGAGCCCGATGTGGGGCTCCATCCCAGGACCCTGGGATCATGACCTGAGCCGAAGGCAGACGCTTGACGACTGAGCCACCCAGGTGCCCCCATGCTGGAGAATGTAAAGATGGATGTCACGTGATCCTATGAATGTAAGCTAAAAATGCTAATTAATGTCAAGTTTACTTATTTAACTCCAAATTACCTTGTGAATGTGCATCCAGAAATTTTTAAAATTGGAGCCATGGTTCATCTTCTGCTTGTGTATTTTTTTTTTCTGTAAAGTATTATATTTATATATATATAACATTTCCACAAATGGGCAGAAGTCCTTCATATATAGTGATCATTTTTAGTAGGAACATAATATCCCATTGTGCTGATGTACCATGGTTCTTGCTAAGCTGGCCCCTGATGTTGGAGATTTAGTCTATTTCTAGTTTTCTTTATGACCGATATTAAGGGACATATAGAAAGGGCCATTCTTGCTATGATGGTTGCTCATCTGTTGAATTTGTGCCAGGCATGAGCTCAGATGCTGTGGCACATGAATGAAGACAATTGAGACTCAGAGTGCTGTAGGAGATGAGAGCCATGAGGGAGGCTTTCTGTCTAGTGAGATCAAGGAAGGTGGCATGGAAGAGAGGCATTTGATTCTGGGTCTTAAGAGTAGTAAGAATAAATACGGGGAAATTGAACCCCCAAGGAGTGGAGTGAGCAGTTTCAGAGTATTGTGGCTGGAGTGTGTTGGATCCATCTGCTAAAGAGCCAAAAATACATTTTATTAGAAAATATCCCACTACAAGTACGTGTCGTAATATGTTTTGGAAAGAGTATATCCTAGAAGTGTATGATTAAAATGTTGCCAAAGAGATGCTTTGTAGGAAAGTATGTTACTGGAGGCTTAACTCCTATTTGCCAGTCACTTTTGGGTCTTCCCTAATGGTGATTCTACAGACCAGTCATATGCGGGAAACTAAATATCTGATTTCCAGGCGACGGGAGAGAGGCACTGGGAGGTATACCATTTTCTGTAAAATATAGGAAGTCATCAACATATCTACGAACAACTGCAGCTCCTTCAATTATTCTTGTGTAGACCTAGCATTTTGGGGGTAGATACTAAGTGCTAGACGGGCCAGTGCTAGAACAAAGGAAAGAAGACTTCATCGCCCAAGGAAACTAATGGCTTAATTGAAGAAAGAAGCAGAATAAATAATTACAGCAGTAAAAACAAAACCTCAGCAGTACGTTAAGCTCCTTGAAGTTACACATAGGATACTATGGAGGACCAGCAAAGAGGCCTCTCACACTGGTAGGGGATACCAGGGAAGACTTCTGGAAGAGGAAGTGTCTTAAAAGTGTGGGACAGAAAGCAGATGAAGCCCTCGTGTGGTCGGAAGAATGGTCCACCTGGGCAGAGGCATGAAGATTAGAGAACATAAACACTAGGGGAAGAAAATTGTATGTGTATATATGTATATACTATCCTCTGCAGCTGGAGAGGTGGGGAAAGGCCAGGTAGTGCATGACTGTGAATACCATGCTGTAGGAAAACTCTCAGGTTTAAAAAAAAAAAAAAGCCAGGATCAGATTTACCCAGGAAGTGACTGGGATGGTACAATCTAGGGATGGTGAGCATAGTGACCGGGGAAAGGAAGGGATGGAGGAGTCTCCCTAGTGGCCAACTCTTCGCTTAGCGCTTTGGAATATGAGGAAATGAGAAGCTTGCTCAAGAGAGCCACTGTACCCAGAACGGTTTTGTAAGTGGATGAATACCTGGTGAGGATGATTTTATTAGGGGTTAGGCCATGGCTAGCATGGGAGAGAGAAGTGCTAATGAGATTAACTTGTCTCCATAACCCAGATGGCATTTGGGGGAGCCCCAGGTCTGTCTATGTTACACAGCCCTGTGTCCTGACTCCCTTCGCATTAGCGGGGGTGGTGGCTAAGCAAGCTCTGCCACACACTGGTTTCCAGTTCTGGCTTTTACCATTCAGCCAGTTTTATTCAATGAGCATGAGTATGTTTTCCTCTTTAAAAGACCAGAAGGTGGCTGGGTGGCTCAGTTGGTTGGGTGGCCGACTTTGGATTGGGGCTCAGTTCATGATCTCAGGGTCTTGGGATCGCCCTGAGTTGAGCTCCACACTCAGCGGTGGGGCGGGCACGGGGTGGGGGGGGGTCAGCTTTGGGATTCTCTCCCTCTGCCCCTCCCCATGCTCTCTCTCTCTCTCATAAATAAATAAATCTGAAAAAAAAAAATGACCAGAAGGGAAGAAAAACCATGGAACTTTCCCCTGATATGGATCGCCTTGTATTTTATATGTAGAATATTTAATTTAAATATACATGATGTACAAAAATTTTAAAAATTAAAAATACAAGAGGCAAAAATAAGTTCATAACTTTCATGTGACCATTGCAGTGGAAAAGGTGAACCAGTATTAGGTCTTACAATGTGTTCATCCACTCAGCGCATATGTGTGGAGCACCTTCTGCGTGTCAGGCACTATTCTCACAACTATGGAAACATCAGGGAACAGAAACAAAGTCTCTCTTCTCCTGGTATTTACCTTCTAGTGGATTTGGAGGAGATGTGACCCACCCCTGAGTTGTTTTTAAAAACGAAGAAGAAACTGGTGAAATGTGGTTGTTCACCCAGATTTTTAATTTTGAGTGTCTTAATGCCCGAGGAATGCTTTGGAGCTACAACTTAAATCCCAGTTCTATGAATTTTCATGGGTCATTCTTTAAAACTGGCTCTTCGAGGGGTGGTTAGTAAATGACACCCTCTTTCACCTCCCTGAATCCCTCTGTATGCTGCTGGGTCATTCAGAATGGCACTAAGGTGAAATTTGGCATTTTGCAATCCACTCGAAGACAGGTGGTTACGTCTGCTCAACACAGGATCGATTAGACACCTCTCGAGTGGGCTTGTTAGTTCTTGTGCAGATTCCTGTTTCCACCCCGCTTCCGGACCAGCTGCACGTACCTGCCTCAGCCCAGGCCAGGAGGCCAGCCTTGTCTTCACCCAGCCCAGAAGCAGAGTTTCAGAAAAATCCACTTCCCATGCCATAAGAACCTCTGTAACTTTTTGCTCTCCTTTTTCTCCTAACTCCTGTGCTGGGACAGAATGTCACCATAGGGATAGCAAGGATTTTTAGGCAAAGAGAAAGCTCTGAAACGGGCATAGTGTTGAGACATGAAGTACCAGAGCAACCTTCTTTCATGTTCCTGCTACCCTTAACCAGGTTGTATGTATGTAACCTTTGTTTTTCCTTGTAGAAACCTTGGGGGGGGGGGGGTCCGTGTAACTTACCCACTACCATGGAACCTTTGAAGAAAAGAGTATAAACTTTCAGGATTATAACATGAATGACTTCTTTTGATGGTTATCACATCACAACATAGCAATTTTTCCTTTATTCATATTTGGGTATTCTCTTAAAGACCTAAAGGAACTCTTTTGGCTTTTAAAAAAAAATCTCTATTGACCAACGTTATATAGGAAGATGTCATTGTTTTAGAACATAGGAGATGAAGATGGTCAACGTGAGGGCGTGTGCACTGGGCAAGTGTCAGGACGGTTGGAGACCAGGTGGGCACCATCTGCAGTCTCTACCTCAGGACCAGCCCAGTCATCTCCCAGGCTGATTGGGTCTTTCTTCAAGCCGAGAAGCCGAGGGGATAAACAGACATGACAGATTATTGACAAAAGCTTATCAGTCTTTAGGGTGGTGCTGTTGAACCACACCTGAGAAGGAGCCTTGATGAAGCCAACTCATAAAGTTACTTAAGAGCCTCCACCCTGGTTGATGGTCTAGATTGTCTCCAAGGGAGTGAACTGCACTAGTGTTAAGACTTTGAGTGGGATAATGGATGCATTCATACACATCGCTTCAATACAGCATTTTCTTGGATGGAACCATGGGAAATAACACATGAGCACACACTCACGCCTCTTGTTAGCTTTCTGGGTCACTGCTGGCCTCTTGCTGTCCTTCCTTGCCCAGCTGTCTTTTGGGACCAGAGCCTTTGTGATATCATTGAAAATGTTTATGTTCTTAAAAACCCAGACGGAAGAAGAATTGACTGCTACCCATTCAGAAAGTTGGCTGAAACAATAAATTAAGATTTTAAGAGAGGACTGTCTACCCATGTAGGCTTTGACCAGAATAAATTTACCATGTTATTAAACTGATCATTGTGGTGGTGGTGCATATCTATAACATGCCACTACACTGTTTTAATTTGGAAAGTAGTTTGATAAGGTTATGGCTTATACGTTATATGGATTTATTTGTAGATCCTTGGGGGGCGTTCTGTAAACTTCAGATTGTGGTCTCAAGTCTATTTTAAAGAGATTCAGTAGACATTGATCCTGCTACCATATTTTGCCTTTTAACCCACTGGTGGTACTTGCATTTCCTTTGATGGACTTTAGTAAAATTTAGGAAAGCTTATAAAATTCCAGTTGAACTAACTCAAAGGAGAAGTAGGTCAATATCTTCCTTTGGAACCAGGGCGAAAGTAATTTTCGTCATACCACTGGTTAGCAAGTATTTTGTATTTCTTTGTTAAAGAAAATCAAAATATTTTCAAATTGCTTATAAATTTTGTCACTCTAATATAAGCATGCTTTTCTCTTCCTTAATGTGTTTTAGTTTTCATTTCATTTTATTTTTAAAGTTTTGTTTATTTAAGCAGTCTCCATACCCACATGGGGCTCGAACTCACGCCCTTGAGATCAAGAGTCACATGCTCTTCCAACTGAGCCGGCCAGGCGACCCTAGTTTTCATTTTATTTATGTGCTGTATTTGGAATACTGTTTTTACTTAAGTTGCCACAGTTTTTCCAGTGCTTGACAAAAAGCCTCTACCATGATAATGATAAATGATGTTGAATCACATAATCTCTAAACCATCTTTCTCATGTTAAAAATGTAAATTATGTCTAATTCTTTGATACTTTAGACCCCATGGTAGTAAAAAATCTAACTTCCCCTGGGATAAAATCACAAAAATCACTAGGTCAAAAGTATGAACATGGTTTGATTTGGTGAAGGAGTTTATAATTATCAAAGACTCTTTCTAGATTATAAAAGTAGTACATGATCATCCTAATAAATTAGAATGGTATAGAAGTATATAAAATTAAAATTCTTCCTGGGACCTCAAATCCCACTTGCCAAAGTAAGCCATGATGAGCCCTTCAGCCAAGGTTGTATGGGATGAGAAAAGGTGGTTCTATAGAGTACTGGTTTATTTGTCTGGCTTAAGAAATGGAATCCAAGCAGTTCCCTTTTTGGACAAGATGATGAGGTACCCATTGTTGGTTTTCTGTAGCTGCTGGTTTGACAAAGTGTAATTTCCTATGGTCGTGATGTTCATGCCCTCTTGACTGTGATCAAGAGATGGCTGGAAGTGGCAGGCCCCAGCTTTTCTGGAAGGTAAGGGTCATTGAAGAATCCTTGCAGATAAGAGAGGAATTGTATATCCCAGGCCCCGGGGGTGATGACTGGACGGGCAGGTGGGGGATGGGGGTGGGGGCGGGTGGAGGCAGTTCAAGCGTGCTGAGGGAAGAGCACACTCCTGGCTACACACAGTCCGTGACCTGAGTGTCCTTACATTTGATTTCATCTTCTCCACCCCTAGATAGAAATCATGTTTGAAGTCTTTTCCACTTTTCTTAGGAAGTGTGGTTGAAGAAAGGGAAAGAAGCCAATTTATAAGACCACTTTTTAGAAATGAAGCAGTCATTTCCTCCACGAGCTTATGGAAGAAAAATACAGTGGTGTTCTCCCATTTGGGTGTTTCATTGAATTGTTTTGAAATGAATTACCTTTGGAAGGAGGTATCTTCTGTGTCCTGTATGTGCTCACTTACTTTGCTATCATTCGGTTACCTTATCCCCCTGCCCACCAACCCTGTCTCCATCCCCACGTCTGAAGGGAAGGTTGGCCTGACATGCATGGTGGTCTTTTGGCCTTTGGAGATGTTACCTGTCAGTCCCCAGAGTTCAGTTTGCTAGTATTGGGCCCAGTCCACAGCTTCTGACCTGTAAAAACAGTAGGCAAGCTAGAGGATCTTTTAGTGAGTCAGACAGTTGTCATTGAACTGAGTCCTCCCTGGGCCGGCTTCCTTGCTAACTCTTGTGTTCAACTTGTAAAACTGGGTGTCTGAACGTACCTGCCAGATTCCGTCTAGGACACAGCTGGGAAGAGGTGGGGGCCTCCAGTAATGCCTGAAATTGGAATAAAAGCCATGAGACCCGCGTCCTCTGCCCTCAGCCTGCACAGAGGCCAAATTCCAAACAGAGAAGCCACTAAAGAACTTATGCTTCCCTTCACCTTTTAATGCAGGAAAGTGTCTATCTCACCAGATAGGAGTTAAGTCTCAAATTCAGAGCCTCGGATACTGATTCTCTGATCTTCACATTCCATTTCTGAGGGTTTTTGGTTTTTTTTGACAGTTTATCTTCTCAGTAAATTTTCAGTATCTCTATCATGTTTGCCATCTAACCTTATGTGCACTTGTCCGTAGAAAACTAGGATGTTGGAAAATAACATCTGCTTTTATTTGCGTAACGAACACATGCATTGCTTCGGGTACCTCCCACAGCCACCCACCACGCTTCCCACACTCTGTTCTGCTCGCGGGAGATGATGTGCCGTTTTGTGCTTTGGGCAGTTCTGGAGAAAAATCCAGAGCCAAGTGTGGTAACTCTTGGGTGGAGGATTGAGAATGTAATTTTTACAATCTGTATTTTTTTTTTAACAGCCAATTATTAGAAATAAAGAGAATTTCGATACCAAGATTGAGATGTCCCGGTGGTGAACTCTCATGGGGTATCATTCTCGAATCAACACTGGTGGAATGCAGTTCAGTGGCGCAAAGGCAGGAAGACTTCTAGATAAGCATGATGTAGGCTGGAGTGGTGATAAGGTAGCCAGCTCGTCCTAGGTGTTTCTTGCACGAGAAGGGAATGCCTTGGGGATTTTGGTATTATCTCCAGGCCTCTTCCTTTTTTTTTTTTTTTTCCCCCTCTATTCAGCCCTTGAACAAGTCTCTGTATTAAAAAAAAAAACCACACTTTCATATAAAACTATGTTATAATTTGGTTTACACGGACCACTTAGGAAGGGGACAAAATACAAACGCAGTGAGACACAGTGGATTTGTGGGATGGGAATTCAAGCCGTCTGTTCTGTTGAAGAAATTGCAGGAATTTAACCTGAAATCCTAAGACAAGACGTCTCACAGGGCCATCCTGGAATGTGACGAACACAGCAATTATAAGTGAGTAATAGCTCTGATGATGGTGCTAGTTTGAGCCTTGGTTCAGACCGTCAGCAGTCCTGGTAATGAGTTAACAAGAGGTGAGTGAGCCCCAGGAGTCGCATAAGGCAGGAATCACCGTGCCCTGTGACATCTGCCTTCCCTGGGCTTGTAGTAACTCAAGGTACACAGAACGGTAACAGTAACGGACTTCGTGCGTGTACCCAGCCTTGTTTCAGAGTACAGTTTATGATGGCTTAAAAAGTCCTGCAAAGTCAAGTCTTGGACGTCAGTGGGTGAGGATGTTGGGACAGCCGGAAATAGCAAGAAGAGGAAGTGAGGAAGGAAGACGGACATCGTGCACTGTGTCCTGTAAATACACTGCAGACAGCCCCCCGATTTGCCCCCATGCTCTCTGCCAGCCAACGCAGAGAGGAGCATGACCAGCTGTGCAGTCACAGCATCTGTGAGATCCAGTAAGTGACTTAGGAAGAGCACACGTTCTCACCACGGCTAGTGGCCATGCCGTCAACAGCATGAGGACCTTACGTAGAGCTCTAACAGTCACTGCCTGGGGGAGAGTGGAGTTTGCAGACTTTACGGGGGAAAATAGAATCTGCCTGCTTGCCTCCATTTGTGCTCATTTGTAAAGTTTTACTAATTACAGAGGTGACTATAGGAGTCACTTTTCCCCCCTTCTCAGTGTACAATAGGGGGTACTTTAAATGACATCAAAAGCGGGATACTTAACACTTCCTGATTAGAAAGAGTGGGTCCACGAGCTCTTAAATTTTTCTCACTTTCTGGTGTCACAAGGACCATCCGTAGTCACTAGATGGCAGTATCAACAGCCTTTTGGGAAGTTGAATAGGCTCACGCATCTCTGAGGTCCTGAAAATGCAGAAAAGTAGGCAGACCATTTTCACTGAACACCCGGGATCTCATTTCTGCACCCTACATGGAAACAGAAAAATCTGTTTTCTTCGTGGCCGGCGAGAAGCCGCTGTGTGCCATAGCTGCTAGCTCACTGGGGTGGCCCTGGGGCAGTGCTTTTTGCAAGAAGCGAATCGTCCACCGTGCATGCCCGCCGTGGTCCCGGCTGGAACCCCCGCCCGTCACCAGGCCGTTGTCACTTCACGGTCGCTCCGGACCAGCCGTGGGAGGGGTGCAGTCGTGTGTGTAGCACGTGGGAATCATTTGTAGACCCCCTCAGTGTTTGTGCATTTATCATCTCTAGCACCAAAGCAACATAATCTCTCTCAGCAAGTGTGATTTTTGTTTCCAATTAGGTGAAAACCTTTTGCCCGTTTCCTTCTTTGAGGAGAGATGACATTCTTTCTCCGACTGTTTTTATTTTTATTTTTTTTTAAGATTTTATTTATTTGAGAGAGAGAGAGAGAGCACAAAGGGAGAAGCAGACTCCCTGCTGAGCAGAGAGCCCCTGGGATCATGACCTGAGCTGAAGGCAGACGCTTAACGACTGAGCCACCCAGGCGCCCCTAGACTTTTTTTTTTTTTTGATGAAAACGTTAGACTTATTTTAAAATCATACTGGTATAAAATTAATGGCATTTGGTTGAAGTTTAGGATTTTTATAGTCTTATCTTGGGTAACCTGGGAGAAGGGTTAGGAAGATCGGTTTTGTCCTGTTCCTTGGGGCATTTTATTGACCGCAGCTCTGCTGGTGTTTGGAGTGAGACTGTCCTTCATTGTGTGGGACTGTCCCCTGCGTTGCAGGTTGTTCTGCATCCCTGGCCCCTGTCCACGACATGCCAGGCATGCCCCTCGGGCACTGGGACTACCCAGTAACACACGTTTCCCTGCGCCTCCTTAAGGGGTTAAGAGCTGTTGGGCCAGAGGGTTTGCTGTACATCGTGGGTCTTGTGGAATTTTTGGGCAGAATCTTGTAAAGAAATGTACGTTGATAACTTTATATTTTAAAAAATCACAACCGCAACCTCGTCACCTTAAACTTCATTTTCATTTATTTGTGGGTTGTCATTTCAATTGTACATAAACACAGTTTTTTAAAAAGTTTTTATTTATTTTAGAAAGAGAAAGACAGCATGAGCGGGAGGGGCAGAGGGAGAGAGAGAATCCCAAGTAGACTCCACACTAGCGCGGAGCCGGACGCGGGGCTGGATCCCAGGACCCTGCGATCATAACCTGAGCCGAAATCAGGAGTCGGACAGTTCACCGACTGTGCCACGCAGGCGCTCCAATACAATTTTTATGTAGCATAAAATTGTGTATATAAAATTTTTTGGTATACTTTCCATATAACCCCATGATGCACTTTCCTTGTCTTTCTGCTTCGCCTGCGTGTCCTGGTCAGATAATTCCCTTCCCTCTACCCTGCTTCTCCCCTCCCCCTTTTAAAAGTAACCACCATTTATTTTTCTCTCAGGAGAATTTGAGTATCATTTTCTTGAGAACGATGAAGTGTCTTTTTTTGCATCTTCAACTGAAACGGTTAATATACAAGTAACTCAGGGGTGAATTGTATTCTTTGCTCTTTTAGTCCTTCTGACATCATAAGTTCTACCTTTTTTGCTAGACGTTGCCCCTCCCTTGAGAGTTTAGTTGGATGAGAGGAATCCTTGCCTGTGTTTGCTCACTCTCACTGATCTCCTCTGCCCTGGAGTGATGGTTTGCTACCCACATAGTACTCATTTGTGAATTGGGCTAGTTGAGAAGAGTTTCCTTTTTTTTTTTTTTTTCTTTTTCATTTTCTTTTCTCATCAACTAGACTAAAGACACCCCCTTGAGCTTAAGACCTGGGCCTTAGGATTCCCAAATGTTCTCATGGTACCTAGCACAAGGGCCAGTCCTTGGTGTATCCTCTTGGTAAAGGCTTGATTAGTAGATATGTTTCCTGCTATACTTTCCCTGGTTGGTTTTTGTATTGATGCAGTCATAACAGCTTCCGGATGTAGGTTAGGTCACCGTAAGTTATGGCCAAGACATCAGGAGCAAATTTTAGATCTTCCCTTTGATGTCTAAAGGCAGAAGACAGGGGTAGAGGGGATCCCAGGTGGCCCCTGACCTAACAGCAGTCCATGAGTATGAAAGAGAGAACGGGCAACACCTGCTGAATCGGGGTGGAAGCTATGAACCTGTTTCTGGTCCACGGGATGCCACGTTCCGAAGGCTGTGCCAACTGGTAACGTGAGTTCTGCACCTGAGTTGATCCTCTGCACCTGCTGGACAAGCCTCTTCCAGCACTAAGTGTGACATATTATGGAGCAGCAGGGACTTCTGCAACTATCCTATCGGCGTTACTTGTCCCCCACCCCCACCGCCCCAGCATCAGCCTGGCACCACATCCCCGCCTAAAGCTCAGGGAAGAAACACTGTTTGATGCTAAAGCTTTCACTGATCCAGATGGAATTTTCAAGTTTAGGTGATCTTGGGGACTTGTTTGGTTTACTAGGCTTTTCACTTTGATCCAATTCTAGAACTACCATGTTACAAGCTATATCCATGGGGACCGAAGTGAAGCTCTTTTGGCAGTTAGTCCAGTGACTAACCAGGACCTGGTTAATCATCTGTCCGCTTACATCTGGAGCCACTGGATTAAAGATGGCGGATCTTGTGCCGATTGCTAGCCTAGACATTTGAAATGCTGTCAAATTGCTATCAAACTGCATAACCCAGGTTTTCATTTCAGTTCACAAAAACCTTTATTTTGCTTGCCGCTTCTCCAAACTGTCACTTAATAACCTAACAGCTTCTTATCTCCACACCCTGTAAAGAAAGATTAGATTTATATTCAACTGGTACCTACCAAATTTTGCCAGTGATTTTCTGAGTACTTCCTGTCATCCAAACATTCAGCCACGCTTTATGAAGAGCCCTATGTGAGTCTACTCAAAATCAATCAAGGCAGTAATTACACGACCCCAAATCTCAGTGGCTTTCAAAACCAAGGTTGATTTCTCACTCGTGCTCCGTGTTCACTGTGGGTCAGCTGCAGCTCTGTTCAGTGTTGACCTCAATCTATTGATGGGACAACCTCTATCTACATCACTGTTCCTCTTCAGAGCAGGAGAAAAAGAAAACAAGGTGAAGGTTCATGCTAGCTCTTCATGTTTTCTCCTGGAAGTCCTACGCGGTCATCGCCCGGAGCAAGTCATGTGGCCATACTTGAATTCAGCAGGATGAGGATGTGTAATTCCTCCTTAGGAAGGGGCAGGAAACTTTGGTGAAGAATAATATAACCACCACATTTCTAAAAATGCAAGATCTTCATATTCTAAGAGAGTAGTTTGTGTTTCATTTTTCAAAATATAGTTCCATAAGTGAATGGTGGGCCAGTTAGGTTGATCTTTTTCATTCCTGTAAAGAACCTACTGTTATATCTAGTGAAGTGTAATCAAGTGTATGATCTATTTATTTGAACTGTCTTTAAAATGAAAGTTATTTTACCGTGTCCAGTTCTTTTATCGATGCCTTAATTTGTATTCTACAACTGTCCCTTGTTGGCTTTGGTGTTCAACATTTATTTTTCCAAAACCATACATGTCTATCATCTTCACAAGGTAAATGGAGTCAGTGGAGGGGAAGTATCAGGAAGAAGAAATGGGGGGATGACAAATGTCTAATGTCTTGGATTCTATTTCCATATTAAATGTCTCCAAAATGTCAGCCCTTGCTTCTGTGGGTGTTATCTGTTTACTCTGAGAAGTTACTTCTGCTCTTGGCCACAAGCCAGCATGGCAGGAAGAGCCCAGTGTCACCTTTACAGCTAGTCGACAGTGGTAAGGAAGCAAGCGACTCTTCTTTCATCTGGCTCTAGGGGGGAAGGTACAAGCAGAATGGGCCGGTAGAAGAAATTGCTCCCTTGGCTGAATTTTCCCCACCATCAACTTAAGGCAGAAAGGCTGATGCTGTATACCTATCTTCTTTGGCAAAAACTCAGCTATAAACGGGCTGGTTCCTGACACGTCCCTATACACACTTTGAATTGCTTCTTCTGTTTTCCGCTTTTCCTGCTCAGGTTTCTCTCAGGAGCAGGTCCCACTTAGGACTTACCACTTCCGTCAAAATGACAACACGTATTTATAGAATGGGCTGTCTGACGGAAAGAGGGTGTGGGCAGAGTGGAGGAAGGAGCGAATCCTGGCTGCTGTCAGTCAACAGTATTTATGGAACCCCCCTCCGGATGCCAAGCTGATTGTGGGCAGTTATCAAAAAATGTGTTTGGCCCACCTGCCTCCTGCTTGAATCCACCCTGCACACCGGACCTCATCTTCAAGCTTCTTTTTTTTTTTTTTAATGTTTTTTTTTAAAGATTTTATTCATTTATTCGAGAGAGAGAGAATGGAGAGATAGAGAGCACGAGAGGGAAGAGTGTCAGAGGGAGAAGCAGACTCCCTGCCAAGCAGGGAGCCCGATGTGGGACTCGATCCCGGGACTCCAGGAGCATGACCTGAGCCGAAGGCAGTCACTTAACCAACTAAGCCACCCAGGCGCCCCATCTTCAACCTTCTTTCTACTAATACTCCCTGTGGAACTCAGCTTCCTTTGGGGACAGATCAATTCTCCCAAGAATAAAATAGAGCCATACCCCCTGTGATGTAAAAGTGTGCCATTCTTTGAGAAAGGCAGAGTGTTCTCTGTTGCAGGCCACAATTTTATTTTTTATTTTTATTTTTATTTATTTTTTAAAGATTTTATTTATTTGACAGAGAGAGACAGCGAGAGCAGGAACACAAGCAGGGGGAGTGGGAGAGGGAGAAGCAGGCTTCCCGCTGAGCAGGGAGCCGGATGTGGGACTCGATCCCAGGACCCTGGGATCATGACCTGAGCCGAAGGCAGATGCTTAACGACTGAGCCACCCAGGTGCCCACAGGCCACAATTTTAATGTAGGACCTGGGAATGGTCTCATTGTCAAATTATTTATCAGGACATAATTTTTTTAAGCAAAGACTGCCATCTTTAAAAAATATATATATATATATATATTCACTCCTAAGCACCTGATTCCCTGTCTCTCACACACAGGGATCCATGAAATAATTTTTAAATGATGATGAGTGATAGAGCTTGCTCAGTTTTTTTTTTTTTAATCTTCAACCACAACCCCCAAATTTGTCATCCAGGAAGGGCTGCTTTGATCAGTAGGAAAGCTTATGCGCTCTGGGTGGGGAGGCAACCTTTCCTAACAGCTCATGTCTCTCCTGAGGCAAAATTGGCTCCACCCTATTATCCCAAGTACAATCTGCGGCTTCTAGTAGCTTGAACAAACTTAATGTGCCACCATGAAACAGAGAATGTGTGGAAGCAGAGAAGGAGGAATTAATGACCAAACTTACTGTGACGTAGAGCATTTTTAAACGTGGACTTCACATTTCCTGAACTTAGGTTCACTATCTGTTGGTGAAAATCCACAGCACCCTTGGGAGGAAAAAAATGGCCATGACGAAGGGCAATCCTGTGTTTATAAAGAAAGACCCAGGTCAGTTAAAAGTCCTCTTGTAGAGCTGACTCTTCAGTTCTTTCTTTAGAGTCAATAGTTGTCTCAAAGGAGGAGTAGGAGAGATTTATAGTACTTTGGAATTGGGGGACTCGGTGGATGTGGGGGGTATCTATATGCCTTAAGAATAGTTTTTTATAGTGTTCTTTTTCTTTTTTTTTTTGAAGATTTTATTTATTTGAGAGAGCACGAGCAGGGGGAGTGGCAGGGGGAGAGGAGATGAGCAGGGAGCCCGACACCTACACCGGGCTGGATCCCAGGACCCTGAGATCATGACCTGGACTGAGCCACCCAGGCGCCCCTAAAATGTTCTTTTCCAAACCATAGAGTACTTAGAGGCACAATACTGAACCTAACTTGTTGGGTGGAAGGTGAGTCGGGATAAGAATGAGGTAAGCTGAAATCACAGCTGTGATAGTAACGATGGGCTGGTGTCACAGTACCATCTTCCTTGGCACAGATGTTACACATAATTGACCCTTTGCATATCAGCGAAGTTGGGTCAGCCCAGTTGCTTCATGCTTTGAAAATGTGTAATTATTTTCATACAGAAGAGCTGACATTCCTTCAGAATAGCTAAATCTGCCCTTCTTTTAGAATCACACGAGCCACTCTTAGAATCATAGTACCTTTCCGGCATTCAGCTAGGGACAGAGTGGATAAAGATATTTCCTGATCCCCAAGTAATTCTGCCTTTGATTTATGGGGTGCGTACAGATTGCAGATCACAGATGGCCTCGAGTCAGCCTTACTGAACATTTCAAGGGTTTTATATACAGTAGATTCCCATGTTAAATGTTAATATTTAATAAAATATTAGCAATTTGCTGTAATTTTAAAACAACTTAAAGAGACTCTCCCTCGGGTGGGATTGGTTTCGCTAGGTGTATCCAGCTGGTTTAACGTCTTCTCTTGTGTGGTTTTTTTGGTCTAGTTCAGGTCTGGGCAGGCCAAAGGTTTAACGTCTTCTGTTGTGTGTTTTTTTGGTCTAGTTTGGGTCTTGTGCAGGCACTGGTGTCTTCTGAAATGCTCTTACTCTGTATTACTCAGGGTCATTAACCACAACCTACTCCTGTCTTGAAATGGGGCATTAACTCTGGAACAACCCATACCCTGAAACCTGATTTCAGGGGCCCAGGAGAGCAACAAGCAATTCTTTGCAAGGAAAGCAAAAAACAAATTTTTAAAAAATTAAATCTCGGGGTCACGTCAAATTAGCAATGTAAGGTTTGAAAGAATAAAAAGTGCTGTGTCTTTTCTCAGTGACTACAGTCCTATTAACAGTTCTGCTGTTGACCTAAAGGAACCTACAGGGTACCAGTTGGCTCATGGAACTGATTTAATTCCATAGCGGAAATGAGTCATCATTTGATTTACCAGAGGTAAAGCCTCTTGGGTCAAATTCTCTAACTAGTTGTCTCCCATCTGGTCTGTTTAAATCCTCATTTAAGGGCTAACCTGCACACATAATTCCAGAATGCTCAATACCAGAATTCGGAAGTGTGTATTTCAGTCTCTTTCTCCATACCTGAAATCCACCTAGTGTATGTGGCTAAGACTTTTACTCTGAGGGCCTCAGCTGGTAAGAATAACCTAATAGCTGACAGCTGTCAGATACCATGTTAGGCTGAATGGTTAAATAATTGCAGTCAAAGATAAATTAATCCTTTTGAGGTATTTATATCTGCTCTGCCAAAATCCTATCATTAAACTTGAGCTTTATGAAGCATTACTGACTATATAGTAAAACGAAGGCAGCAAAGCCTCAGGGTGCCCTGGAGTCCGGTTTGAGTTCCCCGTGATACTGACTTAGCAAGTGTGGAAATTCTGAAGTCATCACGACAGAGAAGAATCTGAGTCCGCCCAGGGATTTTGGACCATGGGAGGCACTACTGAAAAGAACAAAAGACTCAAAGACCCCAGGCCTCCGTTGTTTCCTTCTGGGAAATCCCTGTTGTCAAATCTTCAAGGAGCAGCGGTTCCAGGCAGCTAGAGGTGAGAAGTCGAAGCCCCACGATAATTCATGCCTTCCTTTCCCATGACTGAGGTCTTCCTGCAGCCAGAGGACAGCCAGGGAGAACGTGGGTTGCCCTCTTGTTTCTTAAGCAGCCCCTGCCCTGTGAGCCCCTCACACCCCGCTTTCCAGCCTGGCCTGCTCTCTCGCTTGCTCCTACAGTGTCCGTTGGGGCGTCCTGCTGTTGATCTTCACATGAGGGCTGTGTCCTCGCCAGTGGAGGGGACAACAGTGCAGACACGGGCGATGAGGAAACCCACATGCTCTGCCCGATAGCTTTGGTTTGCCCTGGGGACCTCTGCTCTTGCTTATGCCTCTTGGGGAGAGAGAGAGAGAGAGAGAGAACAAACCCAAAACACTGCTTTCAGAAACCTAGGGCAGGAATAAGCGACAGGCTCTCCCTGATGGGACGGGCAGCTTACAGCTCAAAGCTCATTTATTGGGTTCTTCTGCTTTGTACCCTTTTCGAAGCTCCTTGAGCTAACAGTGAAGCTCCTTGCCTGTTTGGAGGGAGAGCCTACAAGAGAGAATGAGAAGGATTTTTGGAAGAGGTTTTCTAGGTATGTTTGTCTTTTCCCGGTCACATGTGAGCTTCTGTGGCTCCCGCTCAGCGTATAACAGGGCTTTACACGATTCCATAGCCGGCAAAATTAGCCTAATTATTGATCGTTCCCTCTCCCCACAGTGGAACCGGGAATCCCACTGCTTGGGCGCCATCTTGCCTCTTCAGTTCTGAGCAGACAGGGCTTACCATAGTGGGTTAGGTTAGTGTGGCTGAACCTTGGCTGTACATCATCAGAATCCCTGATGAGTTGTTGTTGTTGTTTTTAAATAGATTTACCCAGGTTTCACCCCAAACCTAGGGGATCAGCGTCTCCTGAACTGGCAGCTGGGCTAGGTATCGGGGTGCTTGCCCTCCGGGAGCTTACACACAGCCCGGGGGAGGAGGCAGAGGGGTACACATCCAATTACCACATGACATTGTTCATGCTCTAGGGGGCCCAGACTTCTGGTTGTGTGCAAGCCACTGCCTTTCACAGAACATTCCCCTCGTACTTGGTGCTGTGTATATGATTCTGTGTTTTATCATCACCTTGCAAAGTATGCTTTTAGTTACTGTTGTGAGGACAAGGAGACCTCAGAGAAGTTTTTAGTATACATGCCGAGTCTCAAGCCAGCTGGTGACGGCACCGAGAAGCAGATGCTGGGCTGCCTCACCTCAAAGCCTGTGCGTGTCTCAGAGTTCCCTTCTGCCCCAGGGACCCCTCATAGTGCCAAGGCTCTGTCCCTCACCCGGTTTAGCACACCTGCTTTGAATCCATGTGCGCCTGGATCCTGTCAGCACTCTACTCAGTACCGTGAGAGTCTTAATTTGTCTAAAACCTATTTTCTCCATTTTTTTCTTTTCTTGAGAATCTGCGTTTGAAAAACCACGCTCTTAGTTTGCTAAGAATAATATGTGTAACGTTTAAACAGATTTCGCCGATACAGAATAACAGGGAGGGGAAGATAAAAATAATTCCGGATTTCTACTGGATTTCTGAATGGTTACTTCTGGGTCGTAATATCTTTGCTGTTAAAAGCCTATTCTGCCACTCATGTGGGTTATACTAATATAAGAATCTGTGTAAAGTTTCATGTTTTGAAGCATCATGTAGATTGAAATATTCGTTTTTTTCAGTAGTCCTCTGAAGCTAAAGAAAAAAGGAATGTATCTTTATAAATAGAAGAGAGATAAAAGAGGTAAGTGTTTTCTACAAGTTCAGAGGCTAATTCATAGATCGTTAACTGACAGCTCTGACCACATAACCTGGGGTCTTTGGATTCATGACCCACTGCCCACCATCGTTGGTGGCTGTTCGGAAGCTACATACTATGACAGAATGCACATCTTGCATGATGCTCAGAGACAAGCTGAATCATGGGTTTTAAGACTGACATGTACTCATTTTCCTTTTTTTTTATTATGAAGTTTTTCATTAAGATTGTTTTCAACCCTTCTTTGTGCTTCTAGATAACAGTGTGCACTCTTAGAGCTTTTATTGCCCTGCTGGGTCGTGGAAGTTTACAAGGAATGAAAATAAGGGAATGAGAGAACAGTAGTCGCATGTGGGCTAGTTAAGCAATACCTGAAGCCTGATTAAATGCATTTGGAATGGATGCCTTGTGTTTTCAGTCTCTATATAAGACTTCCCTTGGAGCAAAAGGAAGCTAGTCATTTTTACATCTTGTTGCTTCGTGCTCCCCTCGGGCTCTCAGTGATGGGGCACTGCGCTCAGTGACGATGGCCACATGCAAAAATAAGGCACGGGTGCTGCTCTGGAAGAAGCTGAAAAATCCAGTAGGAGCAAACAATAAATGCAGAAATAATTACTTAATTTCAAATGGATCTAGTAGGTACCTAGATACCTGCATAGAAGCATCTGTCGAGCCCCGTATCAGGCACCCTGCTCTGCGGGAAGCCTGCTTCTCCCTCTCCCACTCCCCCTGCTTGTGTTCCCTCTCTCGCTGTGTCAAATAAATAAATAAAAAATCTTTAAAAAAATTAAAAAAAAAACCAGTATCCCCTTTAAAAATAACTTAGTAACAACCACAGAAATCTTTCTTACCAAACCACCAGTGAGAACCCGGTCTCTAAGTAGGAGTAGAGACATGTCCATCCAGACAGTCTTCAGTCTAAACTTTTTTATTCCTTAACTTCTAAATTATAAAATGACAACAGAACCTAACCTGAGTGTCTACGAAATTGGCATCTGTAAGATGGTGGGGAATCAGAAAGTTCCCACTAAGGGTATACAGCGTCTAGGACTGTTAATGTCCAGGGCAGACACTCTAAGCCCGCAAATTCCTGCAGATAAGAGCCAGATTTCCTCCTGGAGGAAAAGACAGCTACCATCATGAAAAAGTTAGCTTAAACATTTATTTTTTTTTTTTTAGTTATGTTTTCCTAAGCCCTTATCAAGTAGGGCACCTAGATAAGAATGGTTAAGTATTTAGCTGTAAGCCAGCAGTTGAGAATAGGAACTATTTAAATCTGTAAGAACTTGAGTCCAACAAAAATGCTGGCTGACAGCCTGACTGAGGTGAAATAAACCTTGTTTCCAAGTTTCCCAGAAAAATTGTTTTTTATGGGCCTCAGCTCAGGCCTCCCGAGTGCGTGTGTTGTGTGGGTGTGTGTGGTGTGTGTGTGTTTTCTCTTTTAATCCGCAGGAAACTTGTAGGTTGGGTCTTCTGATAGTTGTCCATTGTTAAACGTTCTTTTTTTTTTTTAAGATTTTATTTATTTATTAGAGAGAGAGAGAGGGAGAGAGGGAACACAAGCAGGGGGAGTGGGAGAGGGAGAAGCAGGCTTCCTGCGGAGCAGGGTGCCCGATGCAGGGCTTGATCCCGGGACCCTGGGACCCTGGGATCATGACCCGAGCTGAAGGCAGACGCCTAACGACTGAGCCATCCAGGCGCCCCTTGTTCTGTCTTTCTTTATACCCGATTCTGCAAAGAATGTCTAGAAAAGGCCAGAACTTGAGGTTGTTGAATCACTTTTTCTAAGTGTTTTGGACAGCCCTCTGCATTTCCCTGGCTTGTTAACTGAAATAGCCACCTTAGAAATGTCCTGAAATAGTTACTCAAAGATGTGTTCAGAATAAAACGAAAGGAAAGTTTCGGGCATCCTCTGCCAGACATGGACCATGCTTTAAAATGATCAGTCTCAGAGCGCCTGGGTGGCTCAGTCGTTAAGCGTCTGCCTTTAGCTCAGGTCATGATCCCAGGGTCCTGGAATCGAGCCCCACGTCATGCTCCCTGCTTGGCAGGAAGCCTGCTTCTCCCTCCCCCACTCCCCCTGCTTGTGTTCCCGCTCTGGCTGTGTCTCTCTCTGTCAAATAAATAAATAAAAATCTTTAAAAAAATAATAAAAAAATAAAGATAAAATGATCAGTCTCCCAGGGCACCTGGCTGGCTCGGTTGGTGGAGCATGAGATGCTTGTTCTGGGGGTCACGAGTTCAAGCCTCACATTGGGCATGGAGATTACTTAAAAGTAAAATCTTTAAAAAATGGTCTTCTGAGTGTCATCTTGAGGGTGACCCTGTGGATGTGAGGACTCTGAGAATTTTGCCCTTTCCCTGGAGTGCTCCTGTTTCCCTAAAGCACAGACCCCTGGAATTGTCGGGAGCACTCACACTGGAAGTGGAAACCCACATCTTCAGCCTCTGGTTTCTCACTCTCAACCTGGTACCTTCTTTCCCCTCCTGATTCTAGCTGTGCTTTGTCGAGGACCTCCTTTCCCTATTGGTCCCTGTTAATAAGCTTGACAGGTAGAGGCCTGGACGTTCCAGGACGTCTGGACATTAGTCTCATCTCCCAAAGGGGCTGTTTGATGATGCAGAGCATCCTTTTGCCAGTGGTGAGCAACCCTGCCATTTTGAAGCTCCCCGTCTTCTCTCCTAACTGTCCCAGTTATAAAGCTGGCTCCTGGAACCTTCCTTCAATTGTTGCTGTCAGCCCAGCTTGTGTCTTGGTTTTGTCGTAGGTATGAGTTTCAGGGAGCCCAAGGGTGGGCGTGTGGGATCTGCGTACTTGCTGAAGCTTTATAAAGATCTCATGTCCTAGGCTGGTAGGTTTTGTTTTTTTCCCTCTTTTCTGTTTTCAGCAGTAGTGGTAATCAACCCTCAGGAATTTAGAGCTAAATAGGGTTAGGGCCACATGTTAACAGTATTTATTTATTCCCTTAATAAGGATTTATTAAGTCCCTGATGTATGCACAGTCTTCTGCTAAATGAAAATTATCCAAAAAAATTGTTTTTAGAAAACACCGGATATGACTAAAAGAGAACTTCAGAATATTTATCTGTAGAGTAGTAAGTATAAACTTTTATGAGCACAGTGCTTTTATGGTATACAAAACACTTCTAAAACAAAATCACTTGTTTCATTTCCTCGGTAATCCTCAACGAGGTATTTTCTGCATTTTACTGACTTGAATTGAAGCTGAGCCAGGCTTCTCTCCTGGCTCTTGAAGCCAGGAAAAACCAGCGGACGGAGGCTGAGCCCCAGACCCCAGCCTGCTCATCAAGACCTGCTCCTAGCTGGGGAGTCCTGGCTGCCCTGCCTTCTTCGTGTGCTCTCTTTCCCTGCAGTTGGTCACCCGGAGAACCTCTGTCTTGCTGTGGGGACTTTGGTTTGTGTCTTCCCTCTTCCTGCTTTTGGTCTTCTCAGCTACAAATTCTGAACAACTCCCGGGATGGTCCTCATAGTGGGTGAGCGTCCTGTATTTATTCCCGGGTGCACACACCATTACACACTGATGTATCTGAAATGGGATGCGTCCTGTGCCCACCATTGAGGTCCACTTCTTTCCCAGAGTTTCCGTCTACTGGTCACCGGGGGCACAAAAAGTGAGACCAAGTTTTTCCGTCCCTGCTGGAGGATGTTTGGGCCACACTGGTGGTGTGAATTCACAATGCAAATCCGGGGAGTACCGGCTCTGGTTCAAATCCTAGGGGGCAGATTTCCCCCTCCGCGCCCAGTTCCAACCTCTCCCTGACATCCCTTCCTGCATGGCGGGCTTACTTCTCTGTGGCTCTTTGGTGCCCTAGCTTCATGGGGGACTCTCCTGCTCAACTCCCCATCCTGGGTGCTTTTGCTTTCTCAGTGGTACGTAAAGTAATGTCACATTTGATGAAACGTGGTATGTGGTGAGAGGCACTCTGGATGGCTGTTGGTGTCGTGTTACGTAGCGTTGTTTGCTTTCAGGAGAATAAGTGGGTGCTCCCTGCTCCGCATCGCCCAGCCTGAGGCTTGCTGATTTGCTAAGACAAAGCCAGACTGTGTCACCAGTCCCTGTCCTTTCCCCCCAGCCTTCCTGGCAGCTGCCTAATTTCGTTTCTTGCTGGTTGCACGCCAGGGACAGAAATACAATGTTAATAAATATGTCTACATGTAATAGAGAAACAGGCTGTAAAAACAGTCATTTGCCGTCTACTTGGATGCACTGCTAGGAAAAGAGATGGCATTTTCTGACTCAGTAACTTAACAGCTTTCCTGCCTCCTGTCGGGCACATGACAGACAAATGATGAATATCCAAACATGTGTCCCGGGAGAAAACACATTGGTCTCTAGAGCAAATATGAATACCAAATGCCTGACTGTCCCTGCTGCTGGTGATGGTGCCGGACATCTACTCTGTTCTCAGTGACAGGGGTTCACAGCTGCAGCCCGGGGTGCAAACCTATGGAGCTAAAACACCTCATCAGCATCTAGAGAGAGAGGTGGATAACCAAGTGGAGAGAGGAGGCCGGCTGCGCCTGTCTGTATTTGGGGGAGGGGAAGTGTTATAGACAGCAGACTCCTTGCTTAGTGAGTGCCCTCCAAATGTCAGGCACTGTGCTAGGCGCTTGGTGTATATTCATCTATTCATCTATTAGGAATATGAGTGCTCTTTTTAAGAACAAAGGGAATAATAAGAATAGGTGATCATCAAATGCCTTGACAGGTTCCAGGGGGAAGGTGAGAAACAGGAAGTGGGAGAGGCTGCAGAAAGCTTGTTCGAAATCTGCTGCTCGAAGGTTTTCTAACAAAAAGGCCAGGTCAAGGTGTGCCTGGTTGGTGGGAGCAGATGGCTTGGTGTAAGCAGCTCTAGGAGTGATACGGACCTTGTGTTGTTGCTTTGGTTCAGTGATGACCATGTTTTGAATTTCACCCACTCACAAAGATTTTCTTAGCCCTTTGCCCTTGAGACAAAGGGCACGAAATCACAAGTTGAGTTGCAGACAGGTTAAATACGCCGTGCCGTTTATGCCCAACAAACAGAATGATCTGTGAAAGTTATGTGGCCCACACAAAAATGAAATGCTATATAGCCTCCTGAGCGTCCCAGGATCCTTGGGGCTTCCCCTGAGCAACCCTAACCAGGCTTCCACTCCATGGAGATCTACCCCAAGATTCAAGACTTACTTCTCTTGGACGTTCGTCAGCTACACCCTTGGGCCCAAATGTCTCGCACCATCAGTCTCCAGCCCAGACCTCTCATCTGCCACCATCCCTGCTGTACGCTTCCACGATGGAGAATTCCCAAGGAGTGTCCTTGTTTCTCCACAAGGCAGGCCTTTTTCTTTAGTTCCGCCAGAGCATCAATTCCTAAAACAAACCCAGTCCTGTGGCTTCTGAGCTCATGTGACATTCAGTGGCTCCTAATACTTTGAAAACAAAATCCAAACTCCTTGGCTTGATATACAAAGCCCTTAGTCATCCAGCTCTTGGGTATTTTAATTTCCCACAGCTCCCTCATACACACCCCATCCTGGGGGCTCTTGCCTTTCTGTCTGTTGCATGTCTTCTTTGAAGACTACACTTCCTCCCCTTCAGGGCCAACTCACTCATTGTCAACACTCGGTTCATGCCCTCCGATAACCCATTCCCACATCTCTGGATTATCTACCTCCCCTCTGTGTTCTGTAGCTCTCAGCTGACGCCTTTTGGATAACTATTTAACATGCGGTTAAATTGAAACAGGTCATAATAACTTTCCTTCCGCTACTCCTCTGTCCGTGAAGACAGAGGCTGTACCCTTAATCCCCATCCTCCTAGGATGAACAGTGTCTCTGGTCCCTAACAGTCTCTGAAAGACTTGAGTAAAAAGGAGGTCACATTTGGCGCCCCATTTAACGATGACTCGGAGTTCGTCAAGCCAATGAAGGTAGCAGTGAACTTCTATTTAAGTCAGATTTCATAGTTTCCTTTAACATCAGATCTTGGCAGCCAGCTATTGAGGATTTTCATGACCCAAAATATTCCTCAAATCCCATACTTGCAGATTTTGATCTCTGGGATGACACATCCACCACATGTCATTCTTTGTCAGGATGATTGCGCTTTTACCTTGGGGTTCTAAGAGAAGAGGTTAACAGAATCGGTGGTTTAGTGATGATGCTGTTCATCTTAAAAGTTGAATGGGAAGTATTTTAAAAACTGGTTAGAGAAGATCATTATTGGGAACATAGAGAAGATAATTGCTTAGTACATGTATCGTAACGGGTAGAGAGGGAGGTTTCATGCAAAATAAAACAGCCTGTAATTTGGTTTTTGGTTTTGTTTTTTTTTTTTTTTTTTTTTTTACAGCTTCTATACCATTTTCTGCCCACTCCTGATTTTGTACCCGCTTCTAGAACCCCATAAGAAAATTAGGGAATGAAACATTTTATGAACTGTGAATAAGTGACCTAGTTCTTTCTCGTGCCCTTGACATTACTACTGATGGTACCACTCTTACAAGACTCCAAATCAATAGAAGTTGATTGATCCAGTGGCTCAGGGACAGCATCGGAGGCTCAGGTGGTCCCTCCCCGGCGCTGTCCACCGTCTGCGGATGCATCCTCCGCATGGTGGCAGAATGGCTGCAGAGGCATGCAGCAACCCAGTCAGATCGGGCATTGTGTGTCTGTTTCAGGAATGGAGGAATCTTTCCCCAGAAGTGCCCTGGAGAAAGTCTCTTTGCATCTCACTGACCAGAATGGAGTCACATGTCCTTTCTGAAACCCATCACTGGCAAGGAGAACAAGGTTACTATGGTAACGAACCTGTGTACAACAGAGGTGGAAAGTTGGCCATCAGGACTCCAAGGCTTTCCTCCTTCCTATTCTGTAACCCTCCTCACCATACCCACCCCCCACCATTTTGGCCTCCCCTTGGTGGCTTTACAAAGTTGTGCCTGCCTACTTCCACCAAACCTTCTCTCTGTCCCTCCAGATTCTGGGCACCCCCAAGCCCTCACCTAAGTTCCCTCTGCTCCATGGAACTTTCTTTGCCCTCCCTCTTTTCTGCTTATTTGGCACCTCTGTGAAGGTCACATCTCCCAGCTGGATTCTGAGGTCTTTGGGGCATGTCTTTGCTTCTCTCTGTTCCCTCGTGTACTTTTCAGAGAACCACAAACCCTGACTTTATTTGTGCAAACCCTTTCCCAAAATGTTACTAAGACTAATATAACCCACAAATGGAAATTTTCTTAACATTCTATTCATAATAAGCCCCTTTGAGACTAGAGCCAGTCCTTAAAATAGAATATTCATCCCTTTCTATTATTAGGAAAGTAAGAATTCCATATTAGTAGAACAAGAAAAAGTACAAGTGACATTCACAGTATATTAATATTCTTTCTTCATCCACTCACTTTTTTTTTGTCCTTTTTGTAAGGAATCACAAGCTCACTTCTGCAATGGTACGTACAGGTTTTAGATTTTCTTAATCTATTTTACTGATATTCTCAGACAGGGGTTCCTAGTCTTCACTACACATCATAATTATCGAAGGAGCTTTTTAAAAATATGCATATATGGGGGCACCTGGGTGGCTCAGTCCATTGGGCGGCTGACTCTTGATTTTGGCTCAAGTCATGATCTCAGGGTCATGAGATCAATCCCCACGCAGGGCTCTGTGCTGAGCATGGAGCCTGCTTAAGATTCTCTCTCGCCCTCTCCCTCCAACTTGATCACAAGCATTCCTGCTCTCTCTCTCTCTCTCTCTCTCTTTCCCTCTTTCCCTCTCTCTCTCTCTCTATATATATATATGTCTCAAAATATATATATATTTAAATATATATATATTTAAAATATGTATATCTAGGTATCTTATTCAAAACTTCAGGTTCAAGTGGTCGGGGTAGGGTCCAGTCTGTTTTCATAAAATGGGATCTCAAAGTTCCCCAGGAGAGTCTGTGGGCAGCTGGGTTGAGAACGCTACTCTTACGTATCCAGATGCAAAACCCTTCTTGGTGAGAATTATCAGAATAATTTCAAACTTTTCAGGGTTCTTGTCCATACTGGGGCCGTATTTTATTGTTTCTCATCACCAGCACATCTGATCACACAAGCTGGGTGCTTACTTCCTGTGTGCTTCGTGTCTAATTACCGCCCTTCCCTTCCTCCTTTTCCCCACCTGGACTATAAGCATCTCCACATTTCCCATCTGCCCTGTAGCAGGCGTTCAGGGCGGCATGAAGGGTGTCACGGAGGCTCAGTCATTTTCCATCAGCAGAGTAGTTTTGCCCAGGGGCTGAATGTTACTCTTCCGCTTCATCCTTGCCACGCCTTCTGTTATGCAAGCACCGAATTGCCCATCCACCTTCCCTTAGGCCCCCAGAGCCATCCCCTTTCCCAGAGCCTTTACCCGGCCACTTCACACTTCCCCAGGCCTTCCCCACACTTCCCCAGGCCTTCACACTTCCCCAGGCCAGGCCTTCCCTAGCCCCCTGTTCAAACCTTTGCAACCTTCAGGAATGTTTAGTGCTTTATTCCATCCATTTGTCTGCCTTCCCTCCCGCCTCCCCTCCCCCCATTTCTGCTGTATTCCACTCCTCCAGCAATTCCTTAACGTCTCTTTCATCAGGAAGAAAACTTGTCCTGGCTCATGGGAATACTTGTCCCCCTCCCCAACCCATTCTTTCTCAAGCCTGCTATTCGTGGGTCTTCTGCTTTCTTCAGACACTAGCAGATATTCTCGTGACCTCTACACAATAATGACGTGGAAGTTTTAGTTTGAGAATTTGCTGGGTGTTTGTTCATTTGTCTCCTTTTTTCACCTCTGGTGATACGGCCTTTGGAGAATGGAGGGTTTAACCCATTTTGTAAGGTCCAACATTCACTTGATTGTGCCTAATGATGACTGGTAGCAGATGTCATAAGTAGGGTTGCCTGCAGCAGTGGTTCTTAAGTTTCGGAGTGCATCAGAATCACTAGGAGTCCTTATTCAAACACAGGTTGCTGGGCCCTATTCCCAGGATTGCGGATTCAGTAATTCTGGGGAAGCTTGAGAATTTGCATTTCTAGTAAGTTTCTGAGTAAGGGTGCTATTGCTTGTTTGAGGACCATACTTTGAGAATCACTGTCCTGTGGGACCAAGAAACAACCCGAGAATGAGTGGGCAGATCTTCCTCGACTTGAAATGGGGTTACATTCTGATAAACCCCTCACAAGTTGAAAATGGCATAATTCAGAAATGCATTTAATACACCAAACATCATAGCTTAGCCTAGTCCACCTTCAGTGTACTCAGAACACTTACATTGGCCTGTAGTTGGGCAAAGTCATCTAACACAAAGCCATTTTATAATGAAGTATCGAATACCTCATGTAATTTATTGAATACTGTGCAGAAAGTAAAAAGCACAAGGGTTGTAGGGTCCAGATTGCTGTCCGTGTATCAGTTCACGCCCGCGATCGTGTGGCTGACTGGGTAGGTGGTTTGCTGCCGCTGCCCAGCATCACAAGACAGTACATACCACGTGAGAAAAGATCAAAATTCAGAATTAGAAGTGTGGTGTCTATGGAATGCATATCCCTTTCATGCCATCATAAAATCCTAAGTCAAACCATCGTAAGTCTAAGACTGTTTTCATGTGGGGTTCGGTGATATCATCAAAGACCCAAGTGCTTACTGTCTTTCCGCTCTGCTTTCCACCAGCTGCTGGTGGTCCTCAGACTTGCTCTGCATGGGGGCAAAATGGCTGCAGAAGCGCCCAGCATCACATCCAGATACACACTAATCTGTATCTTCCCTTAGGTATGTAGCAGCGGTAACTGTTGGGGAAACTAAAACAGAAGATCCAGGGGTTCTTACCAAATATCGTGGTGAAGGTATGAGCACAGTAGTCATTGAGGGCAAGTTAATTTGGCTCGGTGCTCTCCATCATTGTGGCAGATGAAGATACTGCTCATTCAAGAAGCATACTGTTGTGGTTCTTCCTCTACCTATACCGTAGTTATTTGAGGATTTCCATCAATTTCTTAAACGTCTTAGTACTTTCAGGGTCAATCAGAGAATTTTCCTGTTCCGGTGATGCTCTTGGCAGAACAGTATCATGAGGAAAGATGCCTGTCTTGTATCGTTGTCTGGAACCCTGGCCTGTCCTAAATGACAGCATGAATCTGCAGATGAAGCCACCCTCTGTGTACAAGGCTGGTTGCAAACAGGACTCGACCCCATGGGAACAGGGCCTCACTCCCCAGGCTCCTGCTGCATGTCTTACGCGTGGTGCCAGGACAGCCTCCACGGTTGAGATCTTTCTTGTACCATTGAAGCCTCTTCTGTCTTCTCCCCTGCACCTTTCCTGAAGGTTTGCTCTCTCGGCCACCATCTGGCACTTCACGGAGGAAGCTGACCCTCTGCTGTGTCAGGGATGTGCTGGTTTTGTTCAGCAGAAGCATAGAAACAGAGTCTCACGTGAGTGTTTCGTTACCGTTGGTGCTCAGATGACATTGTTAGGAGCAGCTCAGTGAAGTGTCTCCGCTGTGTCTTGTCAGCTAGAGGCCGAATATTTGGCAAGGAGCGTGTTGGTCCTTGATTCCCAGGTTCTGGGCAAACTTGTAGTTGCCCATCCTTTCAAACTTGGTTGACTTCGGTGTCTTTCATCAAGGTATCGGATTTGACGCCAGCCATTTAGGAAGCACTTGGTTTCTTACTCTCTTCTGTGGGTTCCTCTGGTCCCCAGATCAACATGAGTCTTGCAATTTCCTCCTCTCATTTCTCCCCGGACTGAGAATCCTCTTTCTGCCATTCAATTTATGCCACTGCCAAGAACCGATATAAAAAAGGGGCATAACGATGCCCATAATTTAGAGACAGTTGACTCCTTTTAACCCAGGGCTGAGCAGTTGGATTTGACTACATTTGTTTTTGTGTATTTTAATACGTTCACCTAAACAACGTTCACGCTTTAGAAGTTTCATAAAAATGCATGGTATGAAAAAAAAAACATCTCGATAGAGGTTCTGTGTTCCTTAGGGAGCCCCATAAAATAGCAGTCTTAGGATGCACTTTTCCCCTGATGCTAAACACTTTGCTTCAGCAGGCTCTATCAGGTCTCTCCCCACTGTCATTTTACTTTAGGATTACATTCCACTCCATTTTATTTAAATATACACCTCCCTTTTAATTTCTCTTTCTTATCTTTGGCAGTAATCAGTTTCTCAAGAACCCACCTTCTTTCCATTTGGATATTTGATCTTGGATGATTTTACTGGGAAGAGGAGAGTGGTGTTGAGTGGCAGATCTGGTTTTGAACAAGTGTTTGCCTTTTCTAAATCCCAGCAGTGCATGAGCTTGCTTTTGTCAGTTTCGTACCCCAAATTCTGGGCTCATGGGCACGCTCAGCCACCAGCACTGAGCAATGGTTTGCCTTTCCGTGAATGGCCAGCTGGTGTAGAATTCGTCTTCTTTGAGGGGGGAGAAAAATTCAAGCTAGACAAGAACTTTTGTGGCAGGTAATTCTTATTTGAAATTTATTTGAATTTCTAAAGGCGAATCTGTTTCTATGTCCTGCAAAGTCAATAGGTACCTGTCACCTTTCTTTTTTCTGTTTCATCTGGTAAGCTTCTATAGATGGAAGAAAGTCAGCGCTTCCTTTTGGTATTTTGAGAGTTTTATTTTTGTGCCTCCAATTGGCAGCCTTTCGGCTCCACAAGCCAGTGTCGACATGATGGCGCTGGTAAGTATTTCTGGTGTTCTAGAAGATTTTTTTGGATGCAGTTTATGCCTGAATAAATTTATCTTTCTTTCTCCTACTTTATAGCCCCCTATTTAATATATTAGGAACCATTTTATAAACAAAACAAAAAAAGGAGGAGAGCCTATTTGGAAACATAAAAAGAGTGAAGGGAAGGTCATTTTTAAGCGTCTGGTTAGATCACAATTCGGCAAGATCTTAATACTTTGAAACCAAAGTAGTAAACCGTGGATCTATTGAGGGTGGCCGTGACAGTCTTGCCTCTCTGTCTTCCTTTGAAATCTCATGCAGGTGTGTGTGTGTGTGTGTGTGTGTGTGTGTGTGTGTGTGTGTACACAGATCTACACTTTCTGGTGTTAAGGTCCGGAACTTTCGTAAGCTTTTCAAAGCTACTGCTTTAAGATATCTTTTTGATGATAAACTTTTACCGTATTTGTTTTAAGATCTGCCCTTTTGCTGTTTAAAAACAACTTTTATTTAGTTAACTCTTTAAATGCTTCCTTTGCAGAATAAGATTTTTTTTTTTTTTTTTTTTTGCAATACGGTTTTTGTTTCTGTTTTTTGGTTTAATTTACTCTCCACTTAAAATTTTGATCTCCGTTTTAGGGAGCTTCTCCCATGAGTATTTTATTTAAAAGCAAGGGATTTTAAGATAAATGGACTAAACTTAGCTTTGATTAGTTTTGCATATGGGAAAATGTAAACTGAATGTGTAGTATGTGATGTTTCACTACATAGAGTATGCAGCGTTCTTTACCACAATTGTAATGGTGCTTCTCCATGTGGTGTCTGTGGTAAAACCAGTCTCTTTTAACCTTGGTAATAAAGTAGAGAGGATCCTGGCCTGGTGGGTCTGGAGACGAGGCTATATCGTCTTCCTGGAAAGCAGTTAAAGGAAGCACAGATTTTTAAATCTACGTGGTCCCTGTGGTTTCAATCAAGGTGATAAGTATCTGTGATTTTTGTGTAGGCGCTGGTGTTTCGAGAACAAACATCAGTTACCATTAACCTGGGTAGAA
The DNA here is from genome assembly GCF_037043125.1 of Eumetopias jubatus. Taxonomy (NCBI): domain Eukaryota; kingdom Metazoa; phylum Chordata; class Mammalia; order Carnivora; family Otariidae; genus Eumetopias; species Eumetopias jubatus. Next base: position 10,528,698 of record NW_028274821.1, on the reverse strand, counting down.
GGGAATTGAATTCTGCTCTGACATTTTTAGGAGTTTAAGAATTAGGCTTCAAGTTAATAATCAGTGAAATAAAAGAGGTCACATTTTTAGGAAATGGAATCTCTTGTGTTTAAAAACTAATGTACCCCGGTTTTTGCGACAAAAACAAGGTAAAGAGTTAAGGCACTGTTTTTTTTCTTTCTTTCTTTCTTTCTTTCTTTCCTTTTTTTCTTTTTTTCTTTTCTTTTCTTTTCTTTTCTTTCTTTTCTTTCTTTCAGTATTTCATGATTTGACCACAAATTACGTTTTTGGCCTTAATGATCTGACTTGGCCACAAAATTACATAGGTATTTCAGTAGCCATTTGTTGAATGCTTAGCCGGTGCTGAGCCCCAGGCAGGCTACCCTGGAATGACAAGAGGACCGAAGCTTGGTGGTAGACCCCAGGGGCTAACAGTTCAGGGCTTGGCAGTCAACTAATAATGTCCTTGCTTGACACTTTGTTTTACTTTTATGTTTTTCTGCATTTGCTTAGGATACCTGTTTCAACAGTCATACACTAACCTTTGGAAAATATGAATGTCACCAGGCACCACAGGAAATGTTTTTTATATTTAGAAGTAAATTGTAGTAATTCAGGTTATATTTCTCCATCAGAGAATACACTGTTCTGGATAGCTGAGCTTTCCAAATGGCTCAGGATTTGTCCCCGTGATGATGTCTTCTGTGTCCTTCTCTCGCTTGAACCATTTTGGTTTGAAAACTTTCTGAAATTGATTACATACATATTTACACACTTTCTTAAGAAATCTATTGAACATAATCTAAGCTTCTCTTAGTTAGGTCTGTCATTGTCAATCATAGTTATTATGTTATAGTAATAACGTCCCTGGGAACCACAGTTTATAGGGTTGTTCTCTGCCTTCTCAAGCATTATTTTATTTTAATTTATTGTTGAGAGAAATAGAGCATGGGAGCGGGAAGTGGGGAGGGGCAGAGGGAGAGGGAGAAAGAGAATCTTAAGCAGGCTCCATGCCCAGCACAGAGCTGAGTGCAGGGCCCCACCTCATGACCTGAGCCAAAATCAAGGGTCGAATGCTCAGCTGACTGGTCCACCCAGGCACCTCAAGCATCATTTTAACATCTCTTCTCTTGCTATAGGAATCTGCCTTTGAGTTACCTAACTTTCTGAAGCAGTCCCCCAAACTTGTAATCTGATCTGGGGCTGGGGGGGAAGGAGGGCCAAACAGCCAAATTTAATAGAATCGCATGTGAAAGAAGAGTAAAATGGCCATGGATTTAAGGTTTCAGCATAAGCAGAGTTCATGGATTTATTTGTGATCGTTTATCTGTGTATTTGTTTATGTTCTGTTCTCATGAGTGTTCCAAGCAGACACCTAAGTCCTGGGTAGCTATGTGATTATCACATAAGGATGTTTTATATTATTTTCTTGGCATCCTAAACACAGATGTTGTATTGTACTCTTATTGTGTTGATGAAATATGAGAATTACGGAAGCTGAAATTGAAGAGGACTGTCACTTTTATGCCTCTGTGTTTTTTTCTGTGCCTTTCCATGAAACTTAATCCACTATAACTATTGATCTTTGGTACTAGTCAGGTCTCAAAGTAGCGAAAACTGCAGAAAACAAGTGTAGTTTTTAGTGTTCACACTCTTTCCCCATTAAGTGTATATTTAATCCCCACTCTGTTTCTTATTTTGGGGTTTGTGTGTTTTAATCATTCCAGTTTGCTTTAAGGGAGTGGTCTTTTTTAAAAGAAAGCTCTTAAAAAACAGTTGTATGCAACCCTAGTATCAACTAAGAAGCACCAAAAGGAAACTATGGGGAGTGAAAGCTCTCACCATAATATCATGAAGTGTTCTACGCTATTTTTTCCTTGTTGACTCAGAACAAATACTAAGGAAGGAGATGAATGATCTTAGTTTTTCTTTCTGGCCCACACTTACTGTAGCAGAGACATGAAATACCAGCCCTGATCTAAGACCTAAGTGGGTAGCCTCGGGAAAGTGTCTTTCACAGAGCTGTCCTTCAAGTCCAAGGAAATGAGGTCAAAAGAAAGGATCTAGTTGGTCTAGTACATTTCAGCCTTCTGCTTTCACCTGCTGTTTCTGGAGTCTCCTTCTCCTTTTAGCCCTATAATAGTAAACTTGTTTCTTTTCTCTTTCTTTATTTTTCTTCAGTTTTTTAGTGGGGCACGGGGCAGAGGGAGAGAATCTTAAGCAGGCTCCACAGCCAGCGCAGAGCCCAACATGGGGCTCGATCTCACAACCCTGAGATCATAACCTGAGCTGAAATCGAGAGTCAGACACTTACCCGACTGAGCCACCCAGGTGCCCCTCTTTTCTCATTCTTTACTAGGATCATCTCAGTATTTCTTTAAAGATAGTCTGCGTAGGGGCGCCTGGGTGGCTCAGATGGTTGGGCATCTGCCTTCGGCTCGGGTCATGATCCCGGAGTCCTGGGATCGAGTCCTGCGTCAGGCTCCCTGCTCCTTGGGGAGCCTGCTTCTCCCTCTGCCTCTCTCTCTCTCTCTCTCTCTCTCTCTGACTCTCATGAATAAATAAAATCTTTAAAAAAAATTCTGCATATATAATATGTAATATTTGCCTTCTCTGGGTCATAAAATGAGAACAGACACAAGTGGTACAAATGTACCAATTCGTTTTCTTACGCAACTTACTCATTCACTCAAAAAATAATTTTTAATTAATTAAAATAATTCCGAAAGTTGGCCGTCCTAGGCTGAGTGCTAGGTGCTTAGGAAACGAGGGCGATCGTTGCGCTTGCAAAGCCTACAGCCCCCGGGCGGGCAGCGAGCGTCAGGCTGGTCTGTGCCCTGACCAGGTCAGGTGCCACGTGGCGCTCACTTCTCTGAACCCGGTCTCCTGATCTGTTACAGGGGGCACATATCTCACGAAGCCATTTTGCAGCTTAGCTAAGATAACGCATGTGAAAACATCGAAAAATTGTACAGTGAGGACGAGTCTGTTCTCAGGTTTGGTTTAGAATAGAGGGTGGGAGACTTTTGTCCTGAAACCATTCAGATAATCCGGCTCTGAGATTCTGGAGTTAAAGGGAAACAATGCACATCAGTGTCGAATGCAGTTCCCAGGAGATTGTTGGAGGTTGTATTATTCAGAGCCTCTTGCTCTAGAAAATCCTGTTACTGGCATTATGCTCAGGGATGAGGACAGTGAGACCAGCACAGCTTTGTTGGACATCGCTGGTTCCTGCAGCCTTTCTCAGCCTCCACTGTGCATTTTTACTCTATCCGTCAATAAGAACGCAGAGAGCCTCGTGGCAGTGGGACATATAGAAGATGCCTGTTTCATGACTGGGTCCTATGTCTTCATAGCATTCTCTCAGTGCTTCTCTGACTTGGTATTCCCATCCCTCTCCCCTTTTTTTCTGTTAGTTCTTTAAAGGCTCGGAGATGATGTGTCCCAGTTTGCCTGGGACCAGCCTAGTTTTTGCCTGTGGCTCCAGCATCCCATCGACTTAACATTTTAGCCCTCTCAAAAGTGTCCCAATTTGAATCGTCACCATAGAGGTCACCTTGGTTCAAGGCATTGAAAAAAAGCGAAAGCTGGAGCCAGCAAATGAGTGGAATTACAAGAATCTTTGATAATTGACCTCAGCCACTGAACTGACTTAGATGTGGATGTGGTCCAATAACGTCCTGGAATGCAGCTTACCAATTAAAGTCAGTAGTGTCTGATGATCAGCACCCACGGCAGCCGGTTTCCAATGAGCTGTTCAGACTAGAATGTGTATTTGTGCGCCCTGGCTCAAAACAGTAGCTTTGACACCCGAACGGTTTCCATTCTCGCTCGGCTTGTTAGAGCTTGAAGGCTCACATTCCTTCTTAAAGGCCTATCAAGGTTTTCATTCAGCGTGAATATTCGTTTGCATTGAGATGGTATCCATCTCGGGGTTTTTGCGTGCTTGTTTAAGCTCTACGCCCAACATGGGGCTTGAACTCAAGACCCCGAGATCAAAAGGTGCACGTTCTACCGACTGAGCCAGCCAGGCACCCCCGTATCCGTCTCATTTTTGACCATTGTTGCCCCCCCGCCGGCAGCCAGGCGACGGGGGTGTGAAACATGCCTGCAGCTCTTATGGGGTAACTCCAGGGGACGGGTGGAATGAGGAGGCAGCTCACAGGGGCCAGCCTACAAGGCAGCATCTTCACCACATCTTCCTCCTCTCTTCAAGGAGAAGGTGGGACTGAAAGAGACAGGAGCTTCAAGCGAAAATCCTGCAAGGAGGAGAGGAGGCTGCCACTTTCTGTGTCCCTTGCAGGCCCCAGTAGAACCACAAAATGGCCCCTTCCCGCCAGCATTAGTGCGGAATTTGTGAAAACGTCAAGAGGATACTGTACTATTTTAGCATCCGCAATCCCAATATTCTCATAAGCCAGAGCGGTTGGCACAAAGTTCAGTGCAAGTCACGGTTGGTTGAAAGCAAACGCGTAACTGCCTTTCTCTGTCCACAGCCAGTATGGGAGTTCTGGGGTTGGCCTCTGCGCTCATGAGCCCTAAAGAAATATGTATGAATTGTCTTGCAAAGTGAAAGCAGAAGGTCAGAAAATAAAATCAATGGAATGGGTCAGTTCAGTGCTCTCCCCAGAGCACAGACTTCACAGAGACGTGAACGTGGCATAGAGATCTCTGTGAAACCAGTGGGCTTTCTCACACTTTTTGGTGGGCGGTTGTTGAAATGCTGATTCTGATGTCCTGGGGCCGGGGTGGGGGCCACTTGTCGCATTTGTGACCAGCTCCGAGGGGTGCTGGTGTTGCTGCAGATCCTGACTAGCCGCTTGTCAGGACAGGGTGCTTCAGCAGGCTCTGACTCTGGATGTCACTGTTGTCCCACACGCAAGTGAGGGTGACACAGAGGGGACCCTGTCCTGGGAGGAGCTGCTTCGCTGAGGCTTGAACGAGAAGAACTGTCCAGTTAGGGCTTAACTCTGGTTCCCAGTCTCTTTCGAAATCTTCCAGCATTCTCTACAGAGGCCCCGTGTTCCTGCCGATGAAAAGAATCAAGAAATACACATTTCGTGGACTTGGAATTCCAGCAACTGGCTCTTTGTACAGCAGTTAAGCGCTAGGAGGGAAGGAGAGGGGGGCAGAAGTGTAAGAAAATCAATAGGAACTTTGGGGACATTCAGAGAGGAAAGTTCCTCCTGCTTCCGTTGTAGGAAAAAAGCTGTTATGTGCCTTCCTCTCTTCACCTGGAAGGACACGGGGCCACCACTAACTGGTTCCTGGGACTCTCTTCTACCTGTTAACCTCTGTTATTTCATGAAATGTTCTCATCTACAAAGGCAGGATTTAAACTCGGGGTTTTTAGAGCGCATTGTTAAACCATGGTAACCAAGAGTTTTATGATCATATGACGTTGTATATAATATATTCATATGTCTTTACTTCAACTATGTGGTTTTATTTCTGTAAGGACACCTCCAAAATGTGTGTGTGTGTGTGTATACTAAAGATCTTTGGTACTAGTCACACACACACACACACACACACACACACACACATTTTGTATTTTCCCCTTGGCTCTCTTTAAAAAAAAAATCTTGGTTTCATAGCTTCAGAAAATTTTTATATAATTCATAGTTGGCTGTATTAATTTCTTCTTCCGTGTTCCTAATCTAAGGAATCTGGCCTCACAGTGGCAGCAATAGCTAGAACTTTCTTCTGCAGTTTACCAGCATTTTCCCTACCCATCTGCTTATGTGGGCATGAGATACCTCTTTGAAAGAATAAAGGGGAGCCTGTTCCAGAAGGTACTTAGGGTCCAAATGTATGTACTTGACTGTGTTCTTTTGACACAATGACCTCTTCAGTCTTAGGACAGGAGTCTAGAGTGTATTCCCATCTCTGCTCTGACCAATTGGTTATACACCAAGCCCCATATAATGTAGTAGGTAATGAGCCACTGTAAGTCATTCCAGAATTTCTCATTCTTAGACTTCTGGAGGAGAGAATTAAACTAAATTTACCCCCAGATACAACATTAATACTATATACAGGAATTGAGTTTATGGAATATAATTTACTCTGAACCAAGGCTGAAGAATAAACAGAGAATCCCACATTGAACAACAAAAATTGTCATATTAAATTCAAACTTCATGAGAACATGTTGTATGCAGAGAGATTTTTGGATGCATCGTTTTGGTGGTGTGTTTACTGTGTTAAAAGCAATAAAGATAGACATGGATTACAGCTCCATTGGCCCTCCCATGCGATTTTGGCGAGAGTTTCACCTTTCTGCAGGGTGACCTGGCATTACCCGTCAGAGTGCACAGGCTGTGTCTTTTCATGTCATAAATCCACTTCTTGGAATTGATCCATAGCGAATTATTGGACAGGTACCCAAAGCTAAATGTAAAAGTATGTTCCCAGAATACTTGTAATATGAGAAAATTGGAAATAATCTAAATATTCAGTAAAAAGGAAAGTCAAATAAAATATGGCCCAGGCATGAAAGGGAACATTCTGCAGCTGTTAGAAAGGAGACATGCAGGTGTTATCTTTAAAAGATGGCTCTTATAGGGGCGCATGGGTGGCTCGGTCGGTTAAGTGTTTGCCTTCAGCTCAGGTCATGATCCCGGGACCCTGGGATCGAGCCCCATGTCCAGCTCCCTGCTCAGCAGGGAAACTGCTTCTCCCTCTCCTTCTCTCTCTGCCCCTCCCCCTGCTCATGCTCTCTCTCAGATAAATAAATAAAATTAAAAAAAAAAGATGGCTCCTATAAATGTTAAAAGAATTATCGTAATGGTGCTGAGACTATTGGTTATTCAGATGGAGAAAAATTAAGCTGGACCCCTGCCTCATACCGTATCCAAAAATTAATTTGAGATGATGCACAGAAAAAACTAAAACTTTAAAGCTTCTAGAAGAAAACAGAAAATAATGTCTTTGCATCTGAGGGGCAAGCAAGATTTCTTTGCACAAGACACCAAGCACTAACCATAGAAGAAGACAGCTGGTGTGCTGGGCTTCCCAAAATTTAAAACTTCTGTTCTTCAAAAAAGCAACATCAGGAAAACAAAAAGGCAAGCAACAGCCTGCTATGGAAGTATTTGTGATATTTTAACGCTTACAAATCCAAAAAAGGACTCTTACCCAATTATATAAAGAATTACTGTAATTCAAGAGCAAAAAGACAAACACCTAATGAGAAGTGAAGAAAAGATGTGCCCAGAGTTGTTGCAGAAGAAGGTCTGTGATGGCCACTCAGCCCAGGAGAAGATGCTCCATAGCTTTGGTCATTAGGGAGACAGGGGCAAGTCAGACCACCAGCAGTGATGACCAACACCAGCTGATAGTATCTAGTACTGGTGACAGTGAGCAATAACTTGAACTTGTATACATTGCCAGTCAGAACGTAAAATGTTGCAACCACTTTGGAAAGAAGTTGGGGGTGTTTCTTAGAAAGTTAACCACACATTCTCTGTCTCTGTGATCCAGCACTTTTATTCCTGAGTGTATAAACACATGGTCACAAAAAAGATGTGTGGGAGAATATTCATAGCAGCTTTATTCATAATTGTCCCATCCTGGAAACGTCAGTGGGTGAAGGGATGAAAAGATTGTAACATATTAATAAAAAATGCTACTCACAGTAAATAGAAGAGACTAAAGAAAAATAAAGTAACATATTTGGGAACAAATGTATATGCCCATGTGTGTGAGCACAGGGACGAATTAGGACACTACCCACCAGAATGCTGATGATCGTTAGTAGCATTATAGCTGATTTTTCATTTTTCTCTTACACTTTTCTTTATTGTTGAAGATGTGCCACTGTTGCCCCAAAAGAGAAAAGATAGCTTCATTTAGAAGGGGTAGAACAAAGCAGCGCCTTTGAGTGCTGAGTTGAAGAAGAATCCAGAACCCTCATCTTATAGCATCTCCTCCCTGTTGCCTGGTGGTCAATCTCTGTGGTCAGCCCTGTGCCAGGATGAGCTTCCAGACGTGGTGGGGGGCGGGGGGCCTGGGAGGCAAGACCTGTGTCCTGCTGACCCATGCACAACATCCCTTGGAGTCTGAATTGATTTGGCAACATTGGCCCAGGGGAGCCTAGGATTGACACAAGCCCAATTACAGAATCACAGGATGTCTGTCAGCCCTGGAGTTCTTATTACAGGGCTGTCCTCACCCCACCCTAGAGAACTGGGGGCCCAGAGCATTTAAGTAACTTTGCCAGAGTCCCGGAGGTCGTTTGAGGCCACATGGAAATGAAAACGTGGTTTCCAGGCTCCTGGTCTTGGGCTGCAACTCATCACGATCTCCGCTGTTGTGGATGAGCCCCCATCCTCGTGAGCATCCTTTAATGCCACAGAAAAGAGGTCTCCAGGTAAGGGAATGGATTTTCTTTCATATCTTAGAAGATTTGTATGGTTAAGCCTTGGGTCCAGATTTGTGTCCAGTGAAAGAGACTGAAATTCAGAGGTTCTTTCTGTTTTGTTTTGTTTAAAAAGATGTTATTTATTTTTTTTGTCAGAGAGAGCACAAGCAGGGGGAGCGGCAGACTCTCCGCCGAGCAGGGAGCCCGATGCGGGACCTGATCCCAGGATCCCGGGATCATGACCTGAGCCGAAGGCAGAGGCTCAGCTGACTGAGCCACCCAGGTGCCCTGAAATTCAGAGGTTCTTGACTTTCCTTCAGTCCTGGCCTCTTTTGGATATGGACTCAAGGCAGTAAAAGCTCTCCCTTGAACAGTGTGTGTTTTCTAAAAAAACCACAAAACTTTGCATTTGATTTGGGGAGTTTCAGAAACCCTCTGAGACCTGTCATTGTGTAGGAAGTGTTCTTTGCCTTGCATTCCTCGAGTTTTCAAGTAGTCCTCTTGCATTTGAGCATAAGGAAATGATGAACCAGTTTTCATACCGTTGTGGTGAATACGTTTCTTGACAAAATCATTGTTTGGGAACAGAAAGGACAGCAACTAGGAATATCATCAACACACCTCATCACAGTAGACCCTTAAGTGTTTTCTGTGTTTCCAGTTGCTGCTAACATTGTCTTCCCAATACAAGTAAAATTTCACGGTATTTTTGAAAAATCCCACCACACTGGCACAACTGGTTTAGTTTTGGCATTGTGTTCAGTTCTACTCTGCTCCTACCCGTGTGAATAATTCATGATTATAGCGGAAGACTGTCTTCAGCATGTTCCTCCATCCTGTTCTTTGGAAGAAGAGCATCCCTTCCGTAAGAAAGACACAAGCCAAGGCCCCCGACCCATGAAGAAGCCAACATTTCTCTGTGCTTCTCACCCAAAACTAGGTGTTTGGATAACAGCAGGTACTTTCCACTTAAAAGATGGAAGAGTTTTGAAAATGGCCCAGCGCCATAGTTTTGGAAATGGCTGCGGAACTTGTTAACACACCAACCACGGGGCCCACTTGAAATTTCGGATTTGGCAGCCCGGGGTGGGGCCCAAGAACATGCATTTCTGATAAATCTCCAGGTGACAATACTGGTCCAGGGCCACACTTTGAGAAACAGTGACGTGTGAGGAATAAGAGTCCTATAAGGCACTGTGTTCTCCAAACTTCTCCTGTAACAAGACATTTCACACACCATGCCAGGATCAGGGAATCAGAATCTTCAGGGAGAGTCTCAGGTTGCTGTACTCTCAGATTTGGGGAAACTCTGTTGCAGTCGGGTAAGCCCTACAGAACCCCATGGAACAGTAGACTTGACTGACGGCTCCAAGCCACCGTGGTCTGCTCATCCCCTGTATGCTTCGACCCGATGACTCCGTCAGCTTCTACAAGTGTATCTTCCTGCCTTCATCCTCAATTTTTAAATGAATTTTGGGCCATCCTCATAAAGATTTTTATTTCAGGTACCAAATATGTTGTGCAAGAGAGAAACCAGGACCGCTGCCTTCTGAGACTTTCCTGAGGTTTTAGTGAGCTCCCTTCCTGTAAGCACAGTCACAGTTGAGTGTGCGTGCATGTGAGAGGGAGATAGAGACGGGAAGGAAGGAGAGAAATGTGCATTTCTAGCAAGTTCCCTGGTGATGGTGATGCTGCTCGTGCAGGGATCCCATTTTGAAAACCGCTGGAATAGACCCATGACTCTCAATGTAGCACATTGGGATCTCCAGGGGGAGCTTTCTTTATGCCAGGGTCCCACCCCCAGAGTAGTTTCACTGGTGTATGTTGGGGCCTGGACAGTAATTCCGCTATTCTGCCAAGGTCATGAACCACTGCTTAGGCTCTCTCAGGATGGAAGGTAAGCCCGTCAGGAAACGTAAAGCCCGATAGGGAAAATAGGGCTAACCCAGTGCATGTCACACTTCACTGTGTGTGCGAATCACCTGGGCATCTTGTTAGGCTGCAGGTTCTGTTCAGCAGGTCTGTGGTGGGGCCCAGGGTTCTGCTTTTTTAACAAGTCCGGCAGCTGCCGCTGCTATTGGTTAGGGGGGATGGGGGCTGCACTTTGAATAACAAGGGACTTAGAAGCTTTAACGAACACGTGTAACTGCCTATCAACACATCATTTTATATTTAAAAGGTATATTTTGGGGGCGCCTGGGTGGCTCAGTCAGTTAAGCATCCGACTCTTGATTTTGGCTCAGGTCATGACCTCAGGGTTGTGAGATGGAGACCCGCATCAGGCTCTGCGCTGGGTGTGGAACTGCTTAAGATTCTGTCTGTCTCTCTGCCCCTCCCCCTGCCTGTGCGCGCGCTCTCTCTCTCTCTCTCTCTCTCTATTTTAAAAACGGGCGCCTGGGTGGCTCAGATGGTTAAGTGTCTGCCTTCAGCTCAGGTCATGATCCCGGGGTCCTGGGATCGAGCCCCACATCGGGCTCCTGGTTCAGCGAGGAACCTGCTTCTCCCTCTCCCTTTGCCTCTCTCCCTGCTCATGCTTTCTCTCTCTCTCTTTCTCTCTCTCTGTACCTGTGTCTCAAATGAATAAATAAAATCTTTTAAAAAAATTTAAAAACAGTATAAAACAAAACAATGTCCTTGAGATGCTAGACATTAAATTAGAAATAATAGCTATTTTGCCGTTAATGAATGTTTGCTTTCCCTCGATGTCTAGACATTTTTGTTGTAGCTTCTCCCTGCCCCCTTCCTATAGTTTCACACAAATGTTTGTGAATTAATTTTGCTTTAGTACGCTACACAGATACCCACAGACCTTTCTCCCCCCACACCCCTTGGTCTGGATCTCCGTGTTCACGGTCTTTCTGAGAAGGGATCTTGGGGATCTTGCCTTCTTGCTTCCTCGCTGCCTCAGCCCCTGCGTGCTGGGTGTTGATACCCAGGGGGCTAAATGTCCAGTAAAGCCCCAAGGCCCCCACTTTAGGAGCGGATGGCTTTTGGCCCTGCCGCACTGTCACATTGCACGCTCTAGGAGCCGGCCTTCTGGGGACGTGGCTTCAGCCTGTGTTTCTGGCTCAAGCCCAGCCTTTTTCTCCTGGGTGAGGGGTGAAGCCTCTTCCCTGGCAGGTTCCATCCTCTGGCACTTTTCCAAGCGTGGTGGAGTTGAGACATTGCCATCAGAGCCTTTTAGAAGAACGAACGGAGGGTGGGGCGAGGAGGAGTCAGGACCTCGGGCTGAGGAGGAAGGGATTGGAATCCTAGCTGCAAAGTCGCCTTCCCCAGGCCTGTTGCGTCTTCCAGCTGAACATGGTGAAAGTGTTGAGTGATTGATGGCATTTGAATTGGCCCTCAGAGGACGTGTCTGTGGCCTCTGACCATTTGAAATCAGTGGGAATGACCCCAAGGGTCTTCCCTTCCCATGCCAACCAGCGGACAAGGCTTTCCCTCCAAGGCGTGGCCTGTCCTTGGTCAGGCTGTCACTCCCCTGCTGTTATCTGAAGCATCCCTCGGTGGAATGACGGGCTGGCAGGAAACGTTTTCAGTCATTTCCATGGCAGATGCCAGCACCCCCACCCCACACCTTGGTGTTTACGCACCTCACACGGGGAGACGAACATGGGCAGAACTTCTGCAGAGCCATGAAAGCGGTGTGCTTGTCCCAGCAGGAAAGCCTGAGACCAAAAAGCAGAGAATGTTTTGAGTCTCCGATACCAAAAAGGGAAAAGCTTAAGTGAGATTTATTTCAACGCACGAAAGTGACATTGAAGATCTGCTGGAACAGTTTGTATGACTTATTAAGGGCAACTTGAATTTGAGGGTGGCTGGGGCACAGCAGACACTGGTTCTTCCTCTGTAGGTCTCTGGATTCAGTTTTTCGTTCCAGCTTTTCCAGTAACCATTTTTAGAATCTTTAAAGATTTGTTTATTTATTTGAGAGAGAGCGTGGGGGGCAGGGAGGGGCAGAGGGAGAGGGAGAGAGAGCATCTCAAGGAGACTCCCCGCCGAGTGCAGAGCCCAATAAGGGGCTCAGTCCTATGACCCTGAGACCATGACCTCTGAGCCAAAATCATGAATCAGACGCTTAATGGACTACACCACCCAGGCGGGTGTATTTTGCTCTACTGTTAACAGCGTAACATTTCGGATACCTCCTGGGCTGGCCACTTAACTTCTTTTAAGTTTCTCTAAAGTGAGTAGGAACTTGTAGGTTCTGAGGAAAACACAAGAACTTATGGGAAATGTCTGTTTGGCATGGCGGCGCCTTTCTGTTATAGAGTGGAAAGTAAAAATTTCAGAAGTTAAAGTATACTCAAAGGGCTAGTTATATCATTAGGGGGAAATTCCCTGTGAAGTCTCAAAAAAACCATTCCTGAAGCATCTAGTGTCTTTTCCCCATAATAGAGTAAAGAAGACCCAATCTGCTTCTCCTTAAAATGGCAAGAAACCTAAGCGAAACACTTAAAAAAAGAAAGATTTATTTTAGGGAGAGAGCAAGTGTGGGGATGAGGGGCCGAGGGGGATGGAGAGGGAAAAAATCTCAAGCAGACCCCACATCTCCACGCCAAACACAGAGGTCCATACAGGGCTCAATCCTAGCACCCTGACACCTCCACCCCAGCCAAAACCAAGAGTCGGACACTCAACTGACTGAGCCGCCCAGACGCCCCCTCATCAAAATACCTAAAAGTAAGATCATTTATTTTGTGTTACACATTGGTATTAAAATGCTTTAGTGGCTTTGCGCTCGGAATAAACCCCCTTTCCCTTCCCATATCCAGCAAGGCCCAACAAATGTCCTCGTTTAGCCTCTGTTCACCTCTCTGCTCTTTAGCTCTCTTATACATACAAAACTCGGTTGCTCAAACACATAGAGCCTTTTCCTGCCCCAGTGCCTTTGGACCATGCTTTTACAGGAAAAAAGGATTTTAATTTTAATGAAGACCACTTCACCAGCTTTTACTTTTAAGGGTCTTTCATGTCCTCTCTAAACTCTTCTCCAAGCTCTAGAAGATCTTTGACGTTGTCTTCTAAAAGTTTTAGGTTTTTTTGGTTTGTTTTACATTCAAGACTCTGAGTCCTTCCGAACTGATTTTTGTATAAGGTGAAAGGTTAAAGGTCAAGGTTTGTTTGTTTTTGGAAAAGATCTTTCTTCCCTTGTAGGGTTGTTTTATATGCCCTTGTGGAAACTTTGTGGGAGCGTTGATATGTCAGGCTGTTTCTGGGCTCCATCCTTATTCGCCACACTCCCCTAGCTAACCCCTGTTTGTCCCTCGGGTCTCACCTTCTATGTCATTTCCCTAGAGATGCTTGCAGGGACCACCCATCCCCATCCATCGCCATATCCTCATCATCAACCCTAAAAAGTTTGGCCCTCGTTATTCTCACTCAGCACCTATTTTTTCCCTCCCTTGTGGCATTTAGCATAATGTGTTAATAATTTGCTGTTGTGTGTGTGTCAATATGTGTGAAATTCCTGCCTCTAAGCCCCAAGAAGGCAGAAACTGAGTCTCTTGTTTACCATTCAAGTTCTCTAAGTGTGCCTCTTTCAGACTGAGTGCCCAATCACTATGTTTTGAGTAAATGAATGGCAAAAAGTCAACCTCTTGGGGGACATTGTCTAAATCACCGGGTACCATTTTCTTAAAATCAGTGGGCATTCCTGGCTCGGAGCCTTAGGAGGACTTAGTTTTTTCTCATTTAACCCATCTTACAAAGTAGTGGTTTTGAGAACCTTTGGCCTGCGTCAGAGGCACCTGCAGACCTCTAGAGTTCCAGATTCACTAGGTCGGGATGGCCTGAGAATTTACGTTTCTAAGAAGTTCCCAGAAGATGAGTGCTAATGGTGTTGTCAGGGTTTGTGTTTCTAAGAAGTTCCCAGAAGATGAGTGCTAATGGTGTTGTCAGGGAACCATACTTTGAGCACCTGTGCTTGAAGATGAAGAACCTGGGGATGTGTTATGATTCTCTTTTACTTAATGACCGTCCCAGGCACCCTTGAACTTGTCATTGAATAGCATTGATCACTTTAAGAGTAATCACGGAGAATATATCCTATAAGAATCCAATCCCAGAAGAATTAGAGGGAAAATGTCTGGTACCTCAGTAAATAAATGAGAACTTCACATTTTAAATAATTAAAATAGGAAATGAGCAAAAGCCTTTCACACTACAGTAAACTAATTCTCTTAAAGCTATGGCTGTTACATTTGGGTTCTTTAATATTTGAAGAGGCTAAAGCACTGACATTTTAATTCGTAAACAACTAGCAGTAGGGATGCTTTCGAAGAGTAAGACGTCACTAAGGAGGATGGACTTGTAAATGATAGGGTTAGGTTTCTGCTCTGGTCTCTTCCTTCAATCCTTTAGAGATGAACCAGAGCAAATCAGGACCTACTATTTCGTGTGCCTATACTGAATCATAAAAGTAGTTTCTTCTGAAGTCAACAAGAAACTTAAAGGTGGTAAGCTTAAAAAAAAAAAACCAAAGACTTCGATAAATCTAATTTTCATTTATCTTCCCTTTCTTTGCGCTCTTTGTTGCAGAGGAAAACAGCCAGTTTTCAGCCTAGGTTGTTATGATCTGATAAACCCTCCTCACTGAACATTTCCTGGAAAGATCATTTACCAACAGCCTTTTCTTTAAGTGATCAGGAAGCTGTGTGAATTCCAGCAACCCAGCTGGGACAGAGCCAGTGCCAGGCTCCGAAAGTATTTGCAGGCTCTGAGGTGGTGGTTTGAACCTCTTGGTTATTAGCATTGTCCTTATGCACACTCTTGGAAAGATCCCGAAGCACTTTAATGATGTAGAGTGGACGTGGATGGGCAGGGAGGGTCTGTGGGAGGGTTAGACACTTCGGGGGCACAGGGAGGCAGATCTTAATGTGGGAGTTCTTTTCATAAGGCAGAAAAGAGGAGTGAGGAATTGGCTTTTAGTAGACCTGATCTGTTCCACATATTGTGAGACCTAAATTATTTCAGCCCAAAGCACAGATGTCTAGTTAGACTACTGGGGGCATGGGGGGAGGTGAGCATCTACTCTGTTCATTGCTGAATCCTCTGTACCAGAAACAATGCCTGGCACATTACAGGCACTTACTTGTTAAATGAATAAATGAATTTATTTACTGTGGCTTCTTTCCTATTTTCTTTTTAGTGTCTTCATTTTAACTTGTTCCTGTGATATAGAAACTTCTTCTCGCCTCTTAAATGTTACCCCAAGGAGTAAGTTGTAAATGTAACTATTTGAACAAACGGCAAAATAATTTTTTCTAATGGGCAAAACCATTTGTTTTTCTACATTATAAATGAAACTAGTGTCCAGGTAGGATTCTGACGTAGATCTTGTTTGATGATGGAGATTTTCTTCCATCTCTACCCCACCCATACCAAGAAAATGATCTGCTGTATTTGAGAAGGGTAAATGGGTTTGGGTCATAATTAGGTAATTTGGTTGGAAAATAACCAAGAGGTAGTTAACATTATTGCCACAGTTTCTGTGGTGGGAGCCAATATTAGAAATCACTGGAAGATAATCTGAAGATGAATTGTGGCCAAAGTTTGCACTTAAACATACTTTTAATTAAGTTACTTTTAATTGAACTCTGGACAGAACTATCTGGGCAATCATAGATGGTGTATAATAAGTTAGATAGGTTTTTGGATGAGTGTTGGAAAGACTTATTTAAAGAAATAAATGAGCTTTGCACGTTTCGTTACGGTAAAGGTATTTGTGTCTGTGTGTATGTGTGTGTGTTTCCAGTTTGGCTTTTGCAGACTCTGTTCTCTTCAGTTTTCTCTTTAGCACTCAGGCCTTGGTCTTCTTTCTCGACTAGGCGGTTCAGTTCATTTACAGCTAAGCCTCTGTGTAAGCACCTGGTTCTCTAGCCACAGCTCTGCTTGCCATCCTCTCTCTCTCTCTCTCTCTTTCTTTCTTTCTTTCTTTCTTTCTTTCTTTCTTTCTTTCTTTTCTTTTCTTTTCTTTCTTTCTTTCTTTTTCTTTTTCTTTCTTTCTTTCTTTCTTTCTTTCTTTTCTTTCTTTTCTTTCTTTTCTTTCTTTTCTTTCTTTCTTTCTTTCTTTTAGATTTATGTATTTATTTTGGGGGGGAGTGGAAAGGGGCGGAGGGAGAACAAGAGCCCTAAAGCAGACTTCCTGCTGAGCTCAGAGCCTGATGTAGGGCTCGATCCCGTGACCCCCAGATCATGACCTGAGCTGGAATCAAGAGTCGGATGCTTAACTGACTGAACCACCCAGGTGCCCCCCCCTTTTTTTTTACGATTTTTTTTCTTAAAGCAATCTCTACACCCAACGTGAGGCTCAAACTCACAACCTCGACCTCAAGAGTCACATACATGCTCTACCAACGGAGCCAGCTGCGTGCCCCGCCATGCACTTTCTTATCTCTTGACTTTGCATATGTTGTTCCTTCTGTCTAGAATGCCCTTCCCTCTTTCTCACCCTGGAAAACACTCATTCATCCTTTCAGACTCAGGCCAAGTGGTCTCATAAATACATTTGTCGGCCACTCGCATCCTTTTGGGGCAAAGCAAGGGCACCTTGCGATGGAGTAGAATCAACTGTGCGTACACCGCTGTTGTAGTGCTTTCTCCTTTGATTACGTGCCTGCCTGTTTCCTTCCAGCACTAGTGTGCGAACTTCTGGGATGGGTACGTGCTTTAGTTTATCTTATGTCTCCAAGCAGAAACAAAATGGTGGCTGGCAAAGGAAACAGTCAAAAAAACAAAGAGGCAACCCACGGAATGGGAGAAGATATTTGCAAATGACATCACAGATAAAGGGCTGATATCCAAGATCTCTAAAGAACTTCTTAAACTCAACACCCAAAAAACAAATAATCCAGTCAAAAAATGGGCAGAAGACATGAACAGACACTTCTCCAAAGAAGACATACAGATGGCTAACAGACACATGAAAAAATGTTCATCATTAGCCATCAGGGAAATTCAAATCAAAACCACAATGAGATACTACCTTACACCAGTCAGAATGGCAAAAATTAACAAAACAGGAAACAACAAATGTTGGCAAGACTGTGGAGAAAGGGGAACCCTTTTATACTGTTGGTAGGAATGCAAGCTGGTGCAGCCACTCTGGAAAACAGTATGGAGCTTCCTCAAGATGTTAAAAATAGAGCTACCCTACGACCCAGCAATTGCAGTACTAGGTATTTACCCCAAAGATACAGATGTAGTGAAAGTAAGGGGCACCTGCACCCCAGTGTTCATAGCAGCAATGTCCACAATAGCCAAACTGTGGAAGGAGCCAAGATGCCCTTCAACAGATGAACGGATAAAGAAGATGTCCATACATACAATGGAATATTACTCAGCCATCAGAAAGGATGAATACCCACCATTTGCATCAACATGGATGGAACTGGAGGAGATTATGCTAAGTGAAATAAGTCAAACAGAGAAAGTCAGTTATCATATGGTTTCACTCAGAGGTGGAACATAAGCAATAGCACGGAGGACCATAGGGGAAGGGAGGGAAAACTGAAGGGGGAGAAATCAGAGAGGGAGACAAACCACGAGAGACTATGGACCCCAGGAAACAAACTGAGGGTTTCAGAAGGGAAGGGGTGGGGGGAGGGGGTAACCGGGTGATGGGTACTAGGGAGGGCACGTGTGGTGATGAGCACTGGGTGTTATACACAACTAATGAATCATTGAACACTACATCCGAAACTAATGATGTACCATACAGTGGCTAACTGAACATAATAAAATAAAAATAAAATATACATGCAAAGAAAAAAATAGTGGCTGGCACAGATGCTTGGAGTTGCAGGTCTTTAAAACATGTGAAGATGATAAAAATAGACACATGAAAAAGAAAAAGAAATCACCTCAGGTGCTAGCCCTGAGAGATAGTGATTATTTTTTCAGATTCTCTCTTTTCCAGATTTTAGGAACACCTGTTTATGTTTCTAATTTTGTGAAGCAAAAGAAAAACTCCCGATGACACATCATAAAAGAGATTCCAGAACCTGGGCGTCCAAACCGTGATTTCGCCTTTCCCAGTTGTCATTTGAGCCTCGAGGTTCTTAATTCCAATGTGACTGCCCTCCTTCTGTCCATTTTTGAAATTCCTGTGATTCCGTTGGGAGCCTCCCACCTATCCTCAGTGGCGGAGAATGTTGCTGGGTTGAGAAAGTACTTAATTTTTGGAAAGAGTACGATGACATCCATAGCAAAGGCTGAGGCATGAGGTGGTGAACCAGGCAGACTGGTGTCCTGTGGAGTCTCGAGAGTGTGATGGGCACGCACTGAGACATTTCCTGTGTGTCACCCAAGTCCCTCCTCAAGCTTGTATGTACGTCATCTCAAGGAATAAGATGGGAAGTACAATTGCTCCAAAAACAATATTCCCTCAAGTTCTGAAGCATAACTTTCTGTCTAAAAGGAATTTGAGCAAAGCATCCTAGCAATAAGCAGATACATCCCCGGGTGACCTCCTTGAAAGGTTCCTCTTATTTATGGGCATAAATTCTTCCTTGTTAAAGCAGTAGTGCATGCAGCCCCGGGGGCTGGATGGCTTACCTCTGGACTTAGCTCTCTCACTTCCTGGCTCTCTGAGCCAGGCATGTTCTCACCTCCCCATGCCTTGGTTTCCTTTTTATAAAATGGGGGGGAGAGAATTTTCAGTACTTCACAGAGTCATTATGAGGTTTGAATAAGGTGATAACTGCTAGGTCTTTTAACAAGTGTCTTGAATGTAACACAATTTTGCAAATTCTGAGATACACATTGTTCACATTTTATTTTTTTTAAGATTTTTATTTATTTATTTATTTGACAGAGAGAGAGGCAGCGAGAGAGGGAACACAAGCAGGGGGAGTGGGAGAGGGAGAAGCAGGC
Organism: Eumetopias jubatus; assembly: GCF_037043125.1. Classification (NCBI taxonomy): domain Eukaryota; kingdom Metazoa; phylum Chordata; class Mammalia; order Carnivora; family Otariidae; genus Eumetopias; species Eumetopias jubatus. The sequence continues at coordinate 10,509,461 of NW_028274821.1, read as the reverse complement.
TTCCGCCGAGCAAGGAACCTAATGGCGGGGCTCGATCCCGGGACCCTGGGGCCATGACCTGAGCCGAAGGCAGACGCTTAACGCCTTAGCCACCCAGACGCCCCCATTTTTCACATTTTAAACACTTCAGAAATGAGGCTATGTCTTACAATTAATGTTTAATAAGCATTTAATGGCCATTTAATGAACAGCACCTTTCTTAATCAGTGGTACTTTAAATAATGGTGCACCGTAGAGTAGATACCATTTATATCTCAATAACTAATGGTAGTAAGAGCTCGATAAATACCAGCTGTCATCTGCATGGTCCTCAGCAGTGTCTTCATCATCATTATCTGGGCACCAACCAAGACAGCAGCATTTGGGTGGTTGGTAGTACCAGCCTAGAGTATATATCAGATCTCAGTTTCATCTGTTTGCATTACTGTGTTCTTAGAAAAGACCTAGCCAGCTGTTCTTCACGTTTGTTTCGTGGTAAGCTCATAATATAAACTATTTATGGGGTAAATTCATGCCATGTCTGTAGTATTCTCTGCATTATGCTAGGGGAGCTACTAAAAATGCTCTTCGGATTAGTCTCTTGAAATCAACAGACAAGAAGACAAATTCTTTATTTTCTGTATTGATGTCTTTTCCTAAAGCCTTTCAGAGAAGTGCTTTTTCATAGCAGTTCTAAGCCACCATTGTACCACTTAAGATTTACTGTTTGCAGTCTTCTCCGGGGAAGAAAAGAAGCAGTTTATTGATCTGTAACAGAGAATGGATCGTGGCCAGACCTTTTCTGGTTTATATAATGCACTGACTGAAGAATCTGCATATCATTAAGAAGACTAAGGCCTCATAGTTTGAGGCCACCTGTCAGGCATGAACAATAACTGGGGAAAATCAATACACAATATAAAAGTGTTGTTTTTGTGCAGATGCCACCAGGATCCACACCCAGTGACAGCCACGTCATATTATTTCTACCAGCAGTATACTTCTAGTTCCTAATTTTGGGGCTTCCTCCTCATTTTGATTTTATTGTTCAGTTTGAGGGAGGGTGGGAGAGACCAATTTGGATCTGACGTAGAAATCTTCTACCAGGGGGAAGGAGGTTCACTAACAGGAGAGGACCTTGGACCAAAGTGGAGGAAGCTTGACTCAGAAGATTCTGGGCATATCTCCATCCAAATACCTTGACACATACTTCACACACCCATAATACACACAGCCTGTTTCTTCTTGCCTTCTGTTTGCCCTCAAGAGTTTAAGTGGTGGTATTTACAAGCTGTTATAAAGCAAGAGCACAAGCACTTAGGTCTAGAAAGGGTCCAGGGATCAGGGTTTTGCTTAGGTTTTGTTTTTGTTGACTTTTAGAAGTATAATGAGTTGAAGAATTCCAGAGGCTGGGCTTCTCTCCTCTGCCCCCATATCTCCCTGCTCCCTCTCCTCTTCCTTATATATAGTCCAGTCCAAAGGTGTATATATATGTGTGTATATATATATATATTTTTTTTTAACAAAGCTGCATTTGCCAGACATGTGTTGTAGTCATTCCTGTTCTTAAAGGTAATGCTCACTTGATCCCTAAAGCCTGCTGTTTGAGTGAATCAACTCTGCTTGCACAGAGGTTACTGGTTTCCAAGCTCAATGCCATGGACCTGAACCAGTGCCTATTTGCAACAGGTCAGGTGATTGCCACATAGGCAGACAGATTAGAGCCATCCTGTCCTCCTGGTGTGCTGCCAGACCAAAAATGGGGACCAGCAGGGAGCCCGGAGGCCTCACACGGAAGGCTGAGAATCATGTCTCTGCAGGTGGGCTGCAGGGTACTCACCAGAGCTGGAGAAACCAAGCAAGGGAACGGTGTTGTTAGCTTTTGTACTATAGCACAGGCTCATTCAGGCAGCGAAGAGAAGTTCACTAGCTCCGCAGCGAGAAGTGCTCACCCTGTGTGATCACCGAGATCAGCCATATCCTCTGCTTTCCTCTTATTTACTTGTCTTTCTCACTTAAAATCTCCGTGACTATGGCCTGATCGGTTCCTTCTGCATAGCATTTGGAAAATTCTCTTTTCTTCCTCTCGAGCATTTTAAAGCAAATAAAACCAGACACAGGAAGTCTCTAATTCTTTTTTTTTTTTTTTTTAAGAAAACAGTTACTATTACAAAAGTAATAAAGGAGCTAAACTCATTCCTAATGTCATCACCCAGGGGCAACCTTAAGGAACATTTTGGTGTATTTACTTCTCATGGTTTTAAATAAATGTATAAATACGTACATCCATATTTTTAACAAAATTAGGTTTATGACAGAATACAGTATTTACCAATGTCCTTTGAGTATTTTGCTACATTATTAAAAGCTCTTAAATGACTTCAGTGGCTACATGAGGACCCAGTATATATGATATGTTTGTTATGTTGGCGTTCTCCTACTGGAAGGTCATTGTGGGTTTCTGAGTTCATGCTTGAATTCTCAACTTGGAATTCATTAGGTCAGTTTCTTCGGGTTTTGTGGGTCTAGAGCTAGGATCTGGGCACAGTGGAAAAGGAATACTTCCATCTGTATCATTGTTTGCTTCCTTTGCCAGCATTTTTCAAAAGGCATTTTGAAAAAGCAAGGTTGGGGCAGGGTTCCTTTCCCATTCTTGTTTCTTTTTTGTTTCAGTTTTGTGATTGTAATACATCTTATGGTAGTAATCGCAGTTAACTTTCATTTTTTTTTTTTATTTTTTGGGTTTTTTAGAGAGGGAGCAGGGGAAGGGCAGAGGGAGAGAGTATCTTATGCAGGCTCCACACCCAGCACAGAGCCCCAAGTGGGGCTCGATTCCACGACCCTGAGATCATGACCTGAGCCGAAGTCAAGAGTCGGATGCTTAACCAACTGAGCCACCCAGGCGGCCCTCAGTTAAATTTTAAATAGAGGATTCATATAAAGTAAGAAATAGGGTGCCCAACGTGAACTCCAATGTTTCCAAACCATGTGCCACGCTATGTCATGTGAAGGTTATCTGACAGGACAGTGGGAGATATGGAAGACTTTTTAAGAGAGGAGCTGACCAGATCACATTTGTGTTCTAAAAGACCAAGTAGGTAAAAGGCTTTGAAATACCTCAGAAGGGTCCCCATGAATGCATCCTTTAAAAATGTGAACGCTTGGTACAACAACAACTACTCTAAAAGTGCAATTGAGTGAATGAAAGTGTTGAGCCAACCTTTGGAAAAGAGGCTTACATGTAAGAACCAAAAATGGTTCGTGACGGGCTATAGAGCGATACCCGTTAGGAGGCCATTGGCATTTGAAGGCCACCTTCCTAAAAACAGCCGCGTTTCTAGAGAACCCTTTTTATCTCCTGGAAGAGTACCGTGTCTGGAGACCTGCTCTCGGTGCCTGTCCCCGGGTGCATGTGCGGGGGCCGGGCAGCTGTCACCATCGTCCATGGGCTGCCTCACCCTCACCCGGATTGGCACCCTCCGTGAGCAGCCATCTTTGCAAACAGACATCTAAGATTTAGTGTTGTACGTATTTTTAAATGATCCATTTTGATGGGGCTCTCTTTATTGTTTCAGGTTGAATGCATTTGGGAACTTGATGCATAAAATTTGCATGACTCCTCACTCCTTTCTGGATCTGTCATTGGATTCCAGCCAGCATGGCTCACACCACAAAGGTTAACGGCTGTGCGTCAGGTAACTGTGCTCTGGAGTGTGTGTGTGTGTGTGTGTGTGTGTAAGTGTATGCCTTTGCTCAAGCTGATTTCTTACTTCTTTTTTAATAATGGCTAGATATTAATTAGCAAGTTGCCTAGATAACTAGGCTTTCAAAGAATTTTCTATCCAAAGAGGATGGTTTTTTGCCTTTTTTTTTTTTTAATCTCTTCGAGAATTCGCTTTTATCTTTAGAGTCTTTATGTGAAGGAATCAGTTAGGTAGATTATCACCCAACTCAATTCTGTTGAAGTGGTGAAAGATAAATGTAAAATCCTGAATACTGATCCAAGTGTAATGTGCACTCCTCTCGAACTTCTTTATGAGGGATTGAGCAACGAGAGAGGGAAGTGAGTCTGGATGCTTCAAGCCAATTCCTATTATCCACTCCCAGGCATCTTTCGTTTCATGTTGCTACACAAAAAGAAACAGGGGCTGGAGAAGAGCATACTAGTTGAAGTGACTTTCCCGGAGAGGAATATGCCACAAGCCATATCATGAATCATGAGGACTAGAATTCGCAGTTCTATTCCGGTTACATTAGAGACCTGTGTAGTTTGCATATCTCGTCCAACATTGCTTATATAAGATTTGGGAGAAATTTATAGAACAAACACAGAGAGAAGCCTCCCAAGAGACGGCGTAAGACAGGGGGCGACCACCTGTCCAGTATGGAACGCCAGGTGTTCATTCCACTCTTGAATGATCTGCCAAAGAGCAGAATGTACAAGAGCAGGCAGGGATTGTGGGTGGGGAGTGCTTGTGTGATGTCTGACCCCAGTCCTGGCTCTGCTGCTCTGACTAATGGGAAGAATGGGGAGTTGGAATCAGGAGCCCTGAATTAGAGTCCCATCTCCAGCACTAACCCTGGAATACGGAACAGGACTCTTTCTCCATGTGTAAAACGTCAGTAAACACATCTACCTGCAGGGTTAGGACCCATGTGAGAACCAGAAGCGGACTTACAAGCGCCCTGTCAGCTGGAAAGCTCTGGCAAACCGGGAATAGGAGGAGCCCTCTGGAGTGGGCGGAGCCGGCCCGCATGTGACTCTGTCCCAACCGTCTCAGCTGCACGCATCCCCTCCCCTCTGGCAAGAACGCTGTAGCTCGCCCCAGACCAAACCCAGCCAAACTCGATGGTTTCTTCTGGGACAACTGGTCTCTCTCTCTCTCTTTATTCTTTTGCTTGCCCTTTCTACTGCCCAGCTTCTCGGGGCTTTTATAGATCTTGCTCGGGACTGCTGTCACTAAGACACCATGAATGACAAAAGCGCACATGTCATGAGCACTTACTGTGTACCACAGTGGCCCGGATGCTTTGCCTGCATCATCACGGTTAATCCTCACAGTAATCCTACGAGATTATACTGTTCTCACTACCACCACCATCCCTATGTGATGGCAGAGAAACTAGGGCACTCAGCTAAGGAAGAGAAGTCAGGATTCTTCCTTGTTTCTCTGGTAAAATATTTGGTAAAGGAGGAAATTGAAGCATTGTGAAATTTCTTGAGTGCTGTGGGTGAGTCTCAGCCCCCCGGGATGCTCTCCTCTCCCATCCCATTCCTGCCCTTACCTGCGTTCACATTCAGAGGAAGTGGGGTCTGGGGTTGTTGGTGCCTCCAGATCTTGACCCTCTGGCATCTCTGGCATATTCCTGTCTCCAAGGGTTTATGTACCTACCTCGTTTGCCCTCTGTTTCTTTTCAACTTGACTCGTCCTAGAGTGTCCCTTTCCCTCGTTCCTAAAGTCTGATGACCCAGCTATAACCTTTCCCCCTTGCCTAACAAGTCTGTGCACTGAGTTTGGAAGCAAAGGGAAGCTCTCTGATGAGTGACTTCTGGGGTGTCTGGGGATAAATGGGTACTGCAGACAGGTGTCGGGAGCAGGCAAGGGACAGTACTGTTTTTTCTAGTGGCCATGACCTCTACAAGCAATCTGATTAGAGGCTCAGCCAGACACAATTGCTTTAGTTATGCTCACACACACACACACACACAGACACACACACACACACACACACACATATGCATTTTAGAAAATTTTAAAATATAAAAGTTTAATATTTTCTTAAAAAATAAAGCAGGAATTACTGATAATACCACAACCCGGAAATACATGTTCTGCTTATTTTCCATGCTGTCTTTAAATTTTGTATATTTCACACAGTTGAGATGATGTGCTTATAAAAATCATGATTTTACCTTTTCTTTTCCTACTCTATATTACAAAAGAAATAGCTGCCCACTGTTAAAAAAAAAACAACAAAATCATACTCAAACAATGCAAAAGTATATGCTGGTTATAAATACACTGTTTCAAAATGTAATTAACGTATGAACATTTATAGGCTGCAGATTAAGATGAGATAAAAAGGGCTTTTTGGCGGCAAAGGAGGGCTGGTTACTGATCCTTCTGGTGAGAAAAATAAATAATTTCAGTAGTTCAGTAAAGTTTTTAATGTGGGGTAAATTGTATATTTTATTTCATCTTCCAAAGATAAAGTATAATATCAAATATACTTTTTTAAACTGTATTTCCCCTACGTCTGTGGTACCCAAAAGGAGTCTCGACCCCCACCCCCTCCCCTAAAAAATCAGTGCTTTGGGCTCCATAGAACATGAGGAAAAATCCCATCTAAAGGTTGAGGTCAGGGCATTGGCACCAGAAACACTTTTCATGGTCTTAGGAACAAAGCAGGAGCAAAAGAAGCCAGCTGAGAAGAGAACCAGTTGGCCGAGCGGTGCCCTTGGCTGCCAACACGTCTGAGGACTGACATCCCACATTCATGTCCCTGTTGAGAGTTGAAACTGAGGAAGGGACCGTTCAGAGTCGCTTTATCCTTTGACTTCCCCATTGAGTCCTTCGGTTAGCTTGAATAAAAGGTACTGATTTTAAAAGAAGAGCAGTTAAGTTACTGCTGTCATTTGTGAAATGTATTGCCCTAAGTTTAAGTGACAAAATGCATGAAGGTGATGTGCCAGGCACCTGTGTGCATCCCGCCTAGCTGAAGAAATACACTTTACTAGTACATGGCAGAGATCCCTGGAGTACCTCCGGTGTGCCAGGCACTGTTCTGGGCACTGGGGATTCAGCAGAGAACAAACAGGCCAAAACTCCTGCCTCCAAGGACCTTCCCTTCTGGTAGAGGCTGAGGGTTTCTGTGGACAGAGCATCCAGATAGAATAGAGGACTGACTTACGCTAAAAAAAAAAAAAAAAAAAAAAAAAAAAAAGTATTCACCGTGTATTCGAAATTCAGATTTTGCCGGGTGTCCTTGCTTCTTATTTGCCACACCTGGCAGCCTCACCTAGGCACCCCTCCCAGCTTCATCTTCTTCCTCGCCATGTACCCCCTCAGCTTCAGTCATGTCTTTGTGTCTGTCACCTCTCCTGCACAAGATCTCCATCCTGCCTCTTGACCGGTCCGGTTTTGCTTGCATTCATTGCAAACCCTTGACGGTGGTCTTACAGAGAGTCCCCTAATGTCATTCGTTAATGTGATGAGCTACAAGCATTAATAGAAATTGCTTGTGACCGTTCCCTGTTCTTGTGGACACCTAGGAAGTACCTGGGGGGAGGCGGGGGGCGTTGGTTAGGAAAATGGCTTTATTTCTGCGCTTCGGGGATGGGGACAGTCTGCTTTTTTTCAAGTCTCTCAATCATGTTGTGAACTGGATGCACTGTTTACCTCAGTAAACACTAATTATTAATGTTGTGAAACTTTAATTAGAGCTTCGACTCTCTTTTGAAGCTAACGAACAAGTGGCTTATTTGTCAGATGAAGATAATATACCTGCCCTGCCTTCTTCACAGGGAAAAATAAAACAGTAGCCACAAAAACACTTTTTAAGATGTAAAACGCTAGTCCGATGTCAGGGGAAATCACCCCCCCCTCCCCCGCGCCCCTTGTTCTGTGAGCTCATTCCCGGTCTGAAAAGGGCCTGTTCACAGGCCACCGGGCCAGGCCCTTTCAGACGCTTTGACTTTGAGGCAAGAACTGCATTACTGTCCTGTGTCTAACAGTTAAATGAAATAAACAGATGAGTATTAGGGAGTACCATTTTATGCCTCCCATCACCAGCCTTATTCTTGCTAATATTTGCCTTTGGTAGTTTATTATGGTTTTTCTCCCTCTTGCTATTCCTCTTTCAAAGCATCAATATACATATATATATATTTTTTTCCAGATAACTATCCATTGACTTACTTAGGGTACTTATCGAACTGCATTAAAAACTTGGTTCTCATTTTAAATTCTTATGATAAATTTCATTAAGTCTTGTTGTCAGTCATTTGGCTCCAGGTTTTGTCTCCATGCTGATCTTAAATGAGGTACAAAGGCCGCTGATAAGACCAGGTCAGCCAGGGCCCCAGACTCGTGGCTGAGCAGGTAGAATTCTGCCGCTCAGTGCAAGCCACTCGGTTGTGTAAATATTTTTCCCGGGCAGCAGCATTTCTCAAACAGAACTCTGAGCCCACTGCTGTGAACCCGACAGCAGGAATTAATTGCGTGCTGTTTGTCAAGTGTGAGACCAGTTTGCCCTGACTGGTCTGGCTGGAACCGCCCCGGGTTTTCCGAGACCATCTGTAAGGAAAGTCTCAGCCTGGCAGAGGTGGGGGTGTGTGTGTCTCTGCTGGTGAGTCTTAGACCTGTGGTCTTCATCAGCCTTCCTCCAGAGGCAGAAGGTGAGCTGATGAGATGCTGAGGCTCCTTCAATGTGTGAGTACCGTCCGTGACCCTCCAGGGTGTCCTGGAAAAGTCTGCCAAAGGATGAAATGTGTGTTCCTGTCTGTGCTTTGCATTCCCTTGTAAGCGGTATGTTCGGAGAGCTGAGGGTACAACACAGTTGCCTGACATCAAAACAGAGGTAAAGGGCTAATGGGGGTCTTTATGAGTCCACCTGTCCCTACTTTTCAGATGACAAAACACAAGTTGCCCAGCCCACACAGTTAGCCAATGGCTAAACCAGACATTGAATGCAGAGGGTCTTTTTCCCTTTGTTCAGCACATTCTGTTGACATTAAAAATCAGAAGTGTGGCAACTGTGAAGTCCTAATTAAAGTAGATCAAGGGGGAAAGTATGTGTTTCAGGAAACTCCGTGAAACCCAAAAGTAGAAGAGTTGTGAGTAAAATGTCCTCCCTGATAGAGGTTAGGTTGATACGTTAGTTTCTTCTTAGTGTGAATTATCTCAAAGAGCCAAGTTAACAAACATATTAGTATTGAGTACATCATGCAGTTTCATCCTGTTACTCGGTGTGCTTAATAATCGGATTTCATTTCAACTTTAAATGAAACTGTTCGTTTTTTGTTGATTAAAGGCTCATTTCACGTTGAGGTTTACAAATAATGTATTTTCTTATAGTGATGGTGTTTCAGAAGATAGTTATTTTTTAAGTATTAGTTACATTTGAGTTTCACATTGCCGAGACCGCCTACAAATAAGAGACACTGGATTTCAGAGACTTGCCTGTCTGGTTAAATCAGAACCCCAGAATTCATCCAGCCCCCAGAGACATTCTGGAGAGTCCCTCCCTCGTTGGGTCTTGCTTGGTTTCCACACTCTTAAGGCTTCCGTTTTTCCCAGTAGCCCAGCTTCACCTGATAAAGCTCCAGACTGTGGGCGAGTCCTAATGGGTTAAGCATCATTCAGATTTCAGACAGGCGATTAAACTCTGCAGTTGAGCCGAGGAATGATGCCTTATCTGGCAGTGAGTCCCAGCCTGCTTGGGTGTAGGAAGGGTAGAATCCAGGCTCTTGCCCGTCCCAGGTGTTCGGCAAAGATACACTCTTCGGTTGGAGACTTCTGCCCAGATGCTGTGTGGGCGCCAAGGGAAAAGAAAAAACACAAAAGAAAATCCCAGCAGGGTGATGCGCTCTGATGTTAAAGCCTTGAGCTGTTGCTCTCCTTTGGAAGCTGCAGAGTGAGGCAAAGGATTAAAACAGCCCTTAACTACAAAATTTGAATATCCTGTGCCCTGCTCACCAGCAGACTTCCCATCGGTGAGTATTGGCTTGTGTTTCTGATTATGCACTTCCCCTCTTTTTCAAAGGACTTGGGTGGGCCAGCTGAGCCCATCCGAAGTATAGCTCGTTAGCTTCCTTTCCAAGGGTTTGCCGTCTTCCTGTGTCCCAGATAATTCCAGTTCATCTCCTTTTGTGCAGTTTCTGAGAAAGGTTTGTGTGGGCTTGGGAAATGAATGACCACAGCTCACAGTTTCTGCTTTGGGGTCCTTCTCTCTAAGAGGCTGTTTGATTTGATCTGGCATAGAAAATAGCGGCATAATTCTCAAATTCACAGAGGTCGTAAATTCTTGCTCTTTTCTGGCAGCATACGTAAAAATTGCATGGAGGAGACTTCTCTAATAAAAAGCTCGTAGAAGACTCAGCCAGGAAATCAGATTTGATAGGATTCAAACACTTGTAGAAATTCTAAGTTTAAAAAAATTTTTTTGATGATTCTGTTTTTCCTCTCTTGGCGTCTCTGCTGGATATTTTTGGAATGAGCTGGAACTGATTCACTCATTTCCATATGCTTTAGGAAAAGTATGCTCATGTTTCAGAGGCTGAGCCTGGCTCTGCTTTGGGCTGCAGTTCCTCGTGAATCCTGAAGATGAGAAGTGTTTTGAATATGTGGCCCATTTGTATCTCCTAGTAATCTCAGCTGGTAGTTCTGTATGGACAAGTGATCTCACAACTTAAAAATATGTATGCGACTATTTTGAGGATTTTTTTTTTAATTGTGAGCAGATTTCTAATCTTAGCAGCACTTGGAATATGATTAAATAATATTCTATAATATTCAGGAGACCTTTCTAACCAACAGATAGAAAAGCAGCACTGTGAACATGAAGGAAAACAGGGCTGATGGACAGATTGTTGTTGGCTTGATGGGATGTGTTCTCATCCCCAAAGTTCAATCTGTGGACTCTCACTCTGTCTCGTGTGTGACAGGCCAGCTTTGAGTGGCCCGTGACTTTCCTCCTGCTGGGTCCGGAGGTTTGGTACAGTTTCACCCGATGAACCTTTATTTAAAGGAGGTGGTGCTTGGAATGATGGTTTATGGAAGCAATGTGCTCTGAATGGTCACAGGTGCTGAGTTTATTTTAGGTCCTTTCTCGTAATCTTAGTTAAGTGAAAAAGTTTTCTCTCTGCGGGATCTTTCATACTCCGGGCATGATCTCTGTTCGGTAGAATCAAGAGACAGTCACGTGATTTTCTGAATCTAGTCTCACAATGTTTGGTTTAGTCAATAAATCCCATCAGCTTTGCAAATAATTTTGTGAAAACATTGATTCATCCTGCACTGTCAGATGTTCCCATTCCTGCCCACTTTTCTGAGGGCCTTTTTCTCTTGCAACAACTGTCCGCCAGGCGAAGGCTTTTTAAATGTTTGTATACAAGCAGGCCGCAACAGGCACTTTTCGGAGTCTCCTGGAAGAAAAGAAGGAGGTCGTCCCCAGACTCGAAACACAAGAGAGAGAGACGTGGTATTTCTAAAGATTCCTAAGCCCAACCACGTGGTGTCTTCACCCCCATAGTTACATGCATCACCTCTTCCTTTCTTCTAACAAAAACCAAAAAGTGTTCCTTCTTCCTCCGCTGCCCGTCTCCTCCTCCGCTCACTCCGTATACCCACCACGTGTGGCTGATGTATTTCCTTTCCCCCAGCATTCCTGATTGACTCACAGGGATGCAGTAATCAAATCAGGGGCTCATCAGGGAAATGTGGGCTTTTTTTTTTTTTTTTTTTTTGAGGCAGTTCATCTGGCGTGTTCCCCTCCAGCTGGGAGGACAAAGACTCATCTGTCTTGCCGTGAGCTGTCCCAGGAGGCAGTAAAACCTGCCGGCTTTCTGTGCCCTCTCTCCCAGCCGGGACTCCACCCCTGCAAGGGGTGAATCAGCCCGATGATACACCGATTGTTAGAGCGCGCCAGGGCGGAGACCTGGCAGTCTGTAGGCCGGTAGGGGCGGAGGGAACGGTTTACATGTCAAACCATTCCAACAGTGTAGCTTACAGGAAAAAAATTGCAAAACACCGAAGCCCTGTGCCACCAAGTTTTTCCATTAACGCCACGCTTTACACAGCTTCCAGATCTGCCCCAGGCACAGCTGCCTGGCAGTGTCACATCGTAAACTTCTGGGGGGTAAGGAATCCCACCAGCTCCTGGGCACGGCCCTGTACACTCTCATGCATCACCCAGGAGCTGTGGATTCTCACACATTATTGAGGCACTAGGAACCAGCATCTGGAACTTACCTCCACCCCCAGGATACTGCTTTTTAAGTGAAGAATCCCCAGACAGAAAATCTTCCAGAAAGGTAAAGGGGACCGAAAGCTGGGGGCTTTCCCTCTGGGGCTCTTATTCTTTGGTTTTCTGTCCTCTGGCCACTTTGATGACAAAAAAGCAGACTTTGCAAATAGTGGTGAATTTAAATCAGGGTGTTGCTTTGGAACGACCGGAAGGAAGGATACAAAACTCAGTGAAAATACTTCAGAAGTGCAGTGAGCTAGCTCATTCATTCAGGAGCTCACTTTTAAATGACCACACAGAAACGTATTTGGCAGAAGGGCAGCTGTTCACCTTCTTTGTGGTATGGACCAACCCTGATGTCCTGTGACGGTGGGTCTCTCTTTGCCTTACTGTCACTTCTTTGTGACTTTGTTAAGGATGGCTGGCAAGATGAAGGAGCACTGAACCGTCGATACTTTTGTTATTTTTTCAGTCTCTCCAAACCTGTTTGGCTTTCACTACCTTTAATCTCTATTCGCTCCTAACTCTGGGCTTTTGTTTTTGGCCTCATTTGGACAGAAATCATGATCTGTTTCTGTGTCTTCAGTCCTGAGGCCTGCAAAAATCTTGGTGGGCCTTCCCAGCCCTCCAGGGCTCCAGGCAGCAAGAGACCAGCTCTGGGCAGAGGGTCCTGAAGCCAGCGGGGGCTTCTGCACCATCCCCACTGCTGTTCCCCAGCCCACTTGCCCTGTTCCCTTCCTAGGGGCTCATTCAAAGCCCTGTTCTCTTGATCTGGATGGCTTTCCCATACCTCCCAAGCCCTTCTTATCCTTCAAGAGCAGCTTCCTCTCTGACCTGTTCCAACAAGCGTTCTCAGGCACTCCCGGGGGACGTCACCCCTACCTCTTCTTAATTCCTGGAGAGCTGTGTATTTTAATGTAGAGTCAGGGGTATATGCCTCACCAGTCTATAAGCGTTGGGGTCTCAGGAGGCAAGAGTCACATCGTCTACACCTCGGTGTACCCATTGTGGCTTGCTTAGTATTCCGCCTTGGGTCCCCGGGCTCCGTGTTCAAGGAGCGCATGTTTGCAGCACGCCTACCTTGTGCCGGCACAACGCTGGGCAGCGAATCCAGAGCGAGACACGGGCACAGTGCCTGCTTGAGAATCTGTGTGATTGAACTGAGCCCTGCCATTGGCCTTTGTTACATTGTTACTCCCTTTGCAGTTTCCTCCCAGCCTGTGCACCTGGGTATTTTTCCCGGGTGAACAGGTGGCTTTCAGCCCGTGGCACACACTCGCTGACGGCCTTCCCCCTCTTACCTCTCGCCTCTAAGTGCAAGGGGTAGGATCCGCTTTCTCTCCATCACGTGCTCTGATGTAGGCTTAAAATGACACTGTCGGTTAAGTGCCTTGCATTCCAGGGAGAGGTGACCAGGTGTAACGTGGGTTGTCCAGGGAGGATGCTGGTCCAAGGCCGTTTGGAAGGTTCTTTCTAGCTCCCATGGCCACTTTCTTGTTAGTGACCTAGCCAAGAGACAGGAGGTGGAGCTCTCACCAGTTCCTTTTGCCCCAGGCTTGTCACCTGGTTTGGTTCAGCGGGCTAGTTGGAACTGTGGATGAGAAACCGAGTTGGTGGCCTCTAAGGTTGGGAGTATGGCCGGCTGGTCGGCCTGCGTTCTTTCCCACAGTTCTCTTGGGAAGGTCTCTACATATCCCTGCCCCCCTTTTAGATGGGAGGAAATAAACGGTTATTTAATTAAATAATTATTAAATAAATTATCGCTAATAAATTATAATTATTATAACCCATAAATTATAAATAAATATTAAATAGACTCTTACTGTTTGTGGCGTCTATAGTCTTTGTGGCAATCTAATTTGAAGTTTTAATCCCCTTATTTCATGCCTCAAGTCATTTTGTCACAGGCCTTTTAAATGCTGATTTTAAGGCGCAGGTGAAAATATATTAGGAGACAGTCTGTTTATCCAAATCTGATGAAAGTAATAATCGGGGGGCACCCCAGACTGTAAAGAAAGCCTGACGTGTAGAAATTCAGTGTGACTCTGGTGTTAAGACTTCAGTGGGTTTGAGGAAATGCGCTCTGTTGAGTAAGTTGTAACGCAGACAGAGGGCTTCTTCCTGGCATTTTTAGATGCGCCCATCACCCGTAGCGTCCTCGTACTCATCTTACCGTCCTGGCCAGAATCTCACGCCTCTGCTGGGCACACCCTCCTCATGTTGACTGTGGCCTCTCCTTGGAAAATCTCCCCTTACGTTAAAGTCTTAGAGCAGATCCTTCAAATCCAGGCGTGTGAAGGAGGAGTCCTGTTCCGATACCCAACGCTCTACACACCTAACAGGGCAACAAAGAGCTAGAAGCCCTTGCTGGATCTGTCCCGTGATCCCTTCGGGTCCTGTCAGCCCTTTGGGCCGTGGTGGAGGTGGGTGGAGAAGGAGCCAGTGGGGACGTGGAAGGGAGCTCCACCCACACCGCTCTCCCTCCCTGGAGTTCCCTTGGACACCAGCTTTTGTATCGCACCCATCACCGGTCCAAGAGCCCAGGCGGGGTGAAGTAGCACCATAAGGTATTTGGATTCTTTAGGGGCTGGGGGGGAGCTGTGAGGAGGCTAAAATATCACAGACATAACCCAGGCCTTCCATGAGAGTGGTAACAGAGCATCCTGCTTTCAATCTATGACTTTTCAAGATGAATACTTACAGGTGGGGTTTTTGCACGTTAAGTTTACCTTCAGGAGACGTGGTGGTAAGGATCCTAGGCTGTTGTTTGGGTCTTTATTTATTTTTTTAAGATTTTATTTATTTGAGAGAGAGCAAGAGATAGAGAGGGCGTGCACGAGTGGAGGGGTAGGGGCAGAGGGAGAAGCAGACTCCTCGCTGAGCCGGGAGACCCTGGGATCATGACCTGAGCCGAGGGCAGACGCTTAGCCCACTGAGCCACCCAGGCGCCCTGGTCTTTATTTTTTTAAATGAAACATCGTGGTAGTAAGAGAGCTCAATGCAACACAAGTAAGTCAGTCAATATGCGGCAGAATGAGAATTGTTTTTTCTAATTTGTTTTATAGTTTGCTCCAACGAGGGAACAAAGGGAAGAAAGGGCACCTGGCTGGCTCAGTGGAACGTGTGACTCTTGATCTCGGGGTTGTGAGTTCATGTTGGATGTAGACACTACTTAAAAATAAAACCTTTAAAAAAGGATAAAATAGGCAAGAAAAAAATTGGTCACCTGGAAGATGGGAAAGGAGAAGGTATAGGAACAGGAGTGAAACTGGATCCCAGATGGATAGCACGGAGTCCTTGCTCGGTGTCACAGCGCTGAGGCCGGGAGTGTGTTCCGTGTGACCAGCCCAAGGTTTTTGTCTTACCTTGAATCACTTGCCAAGACTTTTAAGTTAGGTAATTCCGTATAAAAATACTAATTTCTTCAGCTTCCTTTGAAAAGTCAAAAGATGTGCCCTCGCTGGGTGGGGTGCTTCTACAGGCCCAAGTGAGCTGGGGGAAGAGGTGCTGTCTGGTCTCCCCCAGCTGCCCTGGACCCCTCATTTCAGTTACTAGCCTGGACTCTAAAGGTACTTGAATTTATGATCTGGACCCTGAGGGTACTTAGATGCTTCAGGGGCTGCCCCCACTAGGGCTCTGAGCTTCCTGTAAGCCAAAAGGAAGAACATGCTTTGAGTTGCAGATTTTGCTTGGTTTGAAGCGGGGGTTCTCCTTCCTGGCTTCAGTGTAGACTCATCTGGGGAACTTCTGAAAATTCTAATGCCCCTGGCTCCCCTCCAAGAGATTCTGACTCATTGGGGTGGGGGGCAGGCAACTCAGCATTTTTTTTTTAAGATTTTTATTTATTTATTTGACAGAGAGACAGAGAGAGAGGGAACACAAGCAGGGGGAGCGGGAGAGGGAGAACAGGCTTCCCACGGAGCAGGGAGCCCGATGCGGGGCTCGATCCCAGGATCCTGGGATCATGACCTGAGCCGAAGGCAGACGCTTAACCAACTGAGCCACCCAGGCGCCCGCAACTCAGCATTTTTAAAAAACAGCCCCGGGCCATTTAATTGTGCAGCAGAGTTGAAAACTTATGGGAGAGGGGAGCCTGTCTGGGAGGTCCCAGCATTGGCCCTTACACAACTTGGAGGCTAAAAGTGATGTTCTTACGGTGCCCCCTCTGGTCCAGAGGCCTGCCTCCGCTATAAAACGAGGACACGGACTTAGAATCTTTGACGTTTTTGTACGTACATCTCTTTAAAAGGAAAAAGTAACCCGCAGAGTGTGGCTCCTCTGGAAGGAATTAAATTGACTGAGTGGGCCCCGGGCCCCTGCAGCGGGGGGGGGGGGGGGGGGTGCACGGCACTGGTTGAGATGCAGAGGACGAAGCTCCTCTAAGTCTGTCGGGATGTGAGATGTGTGCACAAGTAGGAACAGAGGGCAAAACAAGCTGTTCTGAGAGCCTGGAGGGAAGAGGCTGCCGGAAGGATGAGGCGGACAACTTCAGACAGCACTGATGCTTTAGCTGGTCTGCGCAAACTTGGAGGATTTTTGTCTGGGAAGGTCGGGAAAACACATCAGAGGGGGAAAGAACAATCCAAGCCAAAATGGGTTCCTTCTCCTCCCCACCCTTCAGAGACACCTGCTCCCCCACCCCACCTCCGCCTTCCTCTGCCCTCGGAAGGTGCAGGAAAGAATAGACCTCCAATGTGGCCTTTCACTACTAGGTAGCGTTCACACAGGGATGGAGCAGCGAGCGATATGGATGATGTAAGCCTCATCTGTAAAATGCCAGTGATCCTAGTTCGCTCCCAGGGCCGTCATGGAGTTGAAATGAGTTCGCATCTGTGTGTGGGTTAGATGCAGGCAAGGGGGCGGCTGAGAGCCTCAGAGCCCCGCTGAGGCTGGAGGGGTATTAGCAACCGCTACCAGGGAGAGCAGGACCGTACTGGGGGAGGAAGGTAAATTCAGGCTGTGTCAGGAACTCTGCATCTCACGATGTCCAAAATGTAACTCACTGTTACACTCACTACTTCACTGAACATCAGTTTTCTCTCTAGACTAGGGGACAGCCCCCTGCCCCCCCCCCCCCCCCGACCCCGGGAAAAAGTCTTGATGCAGTAATCCCATTCCTTCGTAAGCATCACAACTGTGGGCTCAGCTAGGCTTGATTGCAGCCCAGAGCCCTGCAGCCGCCACCCAGGGGATGAAGACTGTTGGTGCCCTCGGGCAGCCTGGTGACCCAGAAGGCTTCCCTCTACAGTGCATTTCCCTTCTCACTGGGAGTCTCCCTTCCCGGCTCCTTTGCACCTGTCCGAGGAAAAGCCTTGAGTACATCCCCATCCTCCCAGGTCTCGTTTGGTTGCTTCTTTTGTACATAAATTAAGAAAGAGTAAAGGCAGACAGGTGTGTCTTTCTCCCAACAGTAGGAGCCTGTGTGACCGGCACTTTCCAGGCAGCAAGAGCTCCTATCTTTAATTATTCTTCCTTCTCAACCTTTGTCCTCCTTCATAAAGGGCTACATATCTATTTGTATACTATGACTTCTTCTGCTAGACCTCACCTTAATGGAAGCACACATACAAAATAATTACCTTCAGCTGTTTGGGGAATAAGCTATACTTTTGTTTGTTTGTTTGTTTTAAATAAGCTGTATTCTTAACCCAAACACAATGTTTGTGAAATAAAAATTCAGCAGTATTCTCTTTTGCAGGATTAAGAAACACTACATTCAGATGCCTTCCTCCATTGAGTTCTTAAGAACAAGTCTTTGGATAATAATACCTAGTTTGGAATATAATCACGTGACTGAGTAGTACCAGAATTTTCTCACAAGTACAGAGAAAAAACTTGCTGTGTTAAAAGCAAATGATAAAACAAGCCTTAGGGAATTTTTAGGATGATGGGTGTTTCCTAAAACTGGTTTGTGGGGGTGGATGCCACAATTGTATACATTTACTAAAACTCATCAGACTATTCACTTTTTAAAATGGGTACATTTTATGGTCTGTAAATATCTCAATAAAGCCTTTTTTTGAGCCCCTCTCCCCAGAAAAGTAAAAAAGAGACCTAAGTCAAATCTCTTATCTAAGGTAGGTGTTTTTGGGTAAAATAACTTGGAATGATTTGGACTCTGTATTTCAGAGTATCTGGCCCTTGAAGCTTTGTTCTTAGTTTATTATTTTTCTTTGAATCAGTTTATTTATTTGATGTAAAATAAGCCCAGATGAGCCCCACATCATCTTAAAACGTTTAGTCCTTGTAGCTTCACACAAAGATTTGTGTCCCAAAGATTATTATCCAGCCACCAGATCTGGGCCAGGAGGCTGGAGCCAGAGGTAAATGGAGTGAGGTGTGTGTGCATGGCCCCCAAGATGAACCAGACAAGGCAAATGCGGTGGATTCTTATAAAATTGTGCCTCTCTCCTCGTAGCTACACCCTGTTTTGGATTTTGCAAAGCAGGTGATTTCGAGTCATCCCTAATCTTTGCTAATCTCTGTTTTATTGTTTAGAACGGGTTTTGCTTGTTTGCCCCATAGACAGAGTTCAGTAAATCTTGTTTTTCTAGAGTCACTTTTATCCAGTGTTCTTAGGCCAAGGGAAGAATGCGTCTTAAAATACCATCTCTTTTCTTTTTTCTTTCTTTTTTAGGTGATGTATTTAAATCATTAGAGGAACATATCATTCTTACGTTTTAAAACAGAAACCAAAGGTTGCTAAAAGATGTTATCATCCTAAAACAGAATGCACTTGTTGGGGAACTTAAGTCTGTGTCTTTGAAAGTCACACGATCAAGTTTGGGTGAAGACGTGTAAGAGAATATGAAAAAAATTAAAATAAAAGCTCGGGTCTGTGGTTTACAACCAGGAGTGTTTTTAGCCTTCAAATTACACGTTTGCATTAACGAAGAGTAAAGCAAGCAGAGAAACCACTTGCCTCTAGCCCAGCCTGGGCTCAGCCTACAACTGAATCATTTCCTTCAGCAGATGGCTGCTGAGTTATAGTTCGGATTATAACAGGGAGCCTTTCTCAGCACTGGAGGCTTTGGGGAAGGGACTCGGGGGAAAAACAGAAAGCATTTGTTGCTTTTCTCAGTTCTTCCTCGATTTAGCAGGTTTGCAACTGTATCTCTAGGTCAGCATTTCAGGTGTCTAAAGAAAATGAAGATAGTGTGCTTGAAAAATCGAAAGGGGCATGGGATCTATCTGCCTCCACTCCTTTATTCGTTGCTCTTAAGATCCTTGCTAGCAATTTTGTTGGTTGGTAGATTTTGCTGTCTCTCTGGCGCTTGGAGTGCTGGAATTAAACTCCACAGCCAGGAGGCTGTTAGTTGGTCAGGAAATTCCAAATGGGTATAAATAAATTCTCTGCAGCAGATCCTGGGCTCTCTGCCTGGCTGATGTGTGTAGCGCCTTTAATGACGAGGGAAGTATGCTTGAGACTTGGCTTCCTGCTTGCTGAAAATCACAGTTACTTTGTTTCTGGGGAGGTGAGTAAGAAAGCCCAAAAGAAGAAAAAAAGGAGAGCGTGAAGTTTGGGGGGAGGGTGGGGAGTTGGGGGCTGGTGAAGTATGAACTCAAGCTCTGTGTGTTAGGAAAAATGTTTGCTTTTATTACAAGCTGGAAAGGATACCTTGTACTTGATTTTGGGTTCACTGATCATTTCAGCTTTGACATAAAGATGTCATTGTCGTGGGAATGAAAGGTTGTATATATAGGCTAAGGTTTGCGTTTCTGAGTTTATGGTTTGTTTAAGTTCCAGAATTTCTTCTTTTCTTTCTTTCTTTCTTTCTTTTTTTTTTTTTTTTTTTTGTGTGTGTGTGTGTGGCTAAATCCATTTTTGGTCATTTGTTTTCAGCTCTGTGTTTCTAATGGGGAGCTGTTCTGTGTGCCTTCAAGCTGGCTTCTTGTTCTTGTATAAACACTATAAAACAAAATATGGGCTGTGATTCATACAGTTACTCCAATTCTCTCCCCTCCCACCCCCCCCCGAAAAAAACCTGATGCTGTTTTATTAGAAAAGCCCTTTCTGTCCCACTGTCTCAGCTTGTGCTCCTTTGCTTTCCACAGAATTTTCCTAGAACTGCCACATTTCCTATTTACCCTCAGAGTTGACGTGTTATTTTTGAAGAAAGTTTGGAGGACAGCCTTCAGTCCCCAGCCTAGCTCTCTGCCGTGCATGCATGACCAAGTCGGGCTGTATTTCACTAGTATCTCTCCAAACGAGACCGTGAACACCAGAAAGCACTGCCTCGGTGGTGAGCGGCAGGTCCTGAAGCAGGCCTGTGGCTCTTTCAAGACCGACTTGGGGTCGAGAGTGGCTGACCCCGAGAGCTGGCCTGGAGTGCTGGACAGAGGGCCCTGCCATGTCACGTGCCTCCTTCACGCGCAGTGCCTTTTCCTAAGGCACGGCCCATTCCGTTCCCTTTCCACCTTCTCCCCTCCCAGCTGCTCACCTGGCTTCTGGACTCTTCCGGCAGGCCCAGAACAGAACTGAAGCTACAGCGAAGGGAAGCTGGTTTGGGGGGTGGGTAGACTGTGCCGGTTGTTGTGATGTGTCTGGAAAGGTGCTGCTGGATGAAATGGGCCGAGGACAAGGCCACGGGCACCGGCTGCCTGAGCTCATCTGGTCTGACCCTGCTGCCATGCCCCGCTTTCTCCACTTCATCACATAGCGTGCAGTGTGACGACATTCTGTGGGAAGTGCAGTCGGGAGGGGGTCATAGTCTGGAAGAAACCTTCGGGAATTCCAGAGGCCCACCCAGCTTCTCATTCTATGCAGGCAGACCTTGTTGATGCACCATGCCACTCCAGGCCCCTGCTGTCCGTCGCTTGCCCATGAACTTGGAAATATTTATAGCTCCTGTTCTTGTTTTACGAAGATTACACCTTCCCCAATTTAGGCGAGCCCAGCTAGACTGCCACGGAGATGTGCTCCCTGGTTCTAAAGCCCACTAAAGTCTGCACAGTGTGTTCAAGAGGCGCTTTCCTCTTAGGACTTCAGTAGAGCTGAAAGCGTGACGTTGTGGACTCATGTCTCCGTATTACGAGAAGAGAATGTTTTGATTTGGCCATAATTTATTTTAGAAAGGTTAGGGATGTTCGCCAACTTTGGCTCTTATTTTATCTCACCTCCTTCCTGCATGGCTGATGCGGGGCCAGGCCTTCCTCTATCCCCTAACCGGCACCTACACTCCACGTTCCCTGCGCCCAGCGAGCACGCACGAGCATGTTCCCTGCACGGCCCAGCTAGCATCTCTCCCAGCCACGCCCAGAGGCACAATCCAGGGTAGACCTCAGTGTCGTAGCCAGCCCATTTGCTCAGCACCTCAAACCCGAACTTCATGGAGTGGGGGAGAAGCAGCAGGGTGGCGGGGAGGCAGTCTGGGTCATCTGGGGTGCCTCACCCAACAACAGAGGGTGATCCAGTCGCAGTAAATAGTAATAACAGGCTGCAGGCATCGATCTAAGCAGTCCGCAACCACACTGTGAAGCAGGTCTGTTATTTGCCCAATTACACAGCTGAAATAGGGTCTAACTTGCCAACAGCTGGAAAGTGGCAGAACCAGGATCCAAACCCAGGCAGTCTGGCCCCGGAGTGCTGGCTTTGATCATTACACGTCTTCCCCCACCATTCCTGACTAATCTGTAGATGCCTTGATGCAGAGGTTTTCATTTCAGCATGTATTGAGCAAGCTATGTGCCAAGCACTCAGGGATAGAAAAAGAAATTCTAGTTGATTCCTGCACTCTCCACCCCCCGGCCCAAGACACTGGCTGGTGAGGGAAGACCCACACGTGCCTGCTCATCAGGATGTGTAGGCAGAGTGTTTCAGAACAGAAGGAAGAAGGTGACCAGTTCCTCCCAGGACAGAGCAGCTGAGGATAAGTGGAGCTTTGACGAAGGATGGGCTGTTGGGGTTGAGCCAGGACAGTGCAGTTAATCCTGAGAGATGAGAAGGGCAGTGCAGGTGGAGGGAATAGAATGAGCAAAGGTGGATGGGCTTGAAAGTTGTTCCATAGGTTGAGGTGCTGGATTGGGGCCAGATTGTCGAAGATTTTGGATGCCACGAGAGGAACGTTTATTTTTTTCTAAGATTCTATTTATTGATTTGAGAGAGAGAGCGAGAGAGCAGCAGGGGAAGAGAGCGTGGGAGAAGCAGGCTCGATCCCAGGACCCCGGGATCATGACCTGAGCCAAAGGCAAATGCTTAACCGACTGAGCCACCCAGGCACCCCCCGGAAAGGAGCGTTTAGACTTTATTCTCTCTAATGGGGCTCCTGGCATATCAGTCTGTGACATTAATAATTGAGAAACCCTTCACATTTCCAGGGATACCTCAAACAAATGTAACATTCCTCAAAGAATATGTAATAGAGAAGAGCAGAGGCATCAGGCCCTGATTAAAAAAAAAAAAAACTGCCTCATTTGCATATATGAGTATCAGCGGCGTCTTGGCCATGTTCCCCAGTGACTGGCTTGCTGCTTTCCTGTCCCTCAAAAACGCTGAAGGCACAAGCAAAGGAAGCTTATCATTATCTCTATCTCTCCTTCTCTCTACCTATGCATATATGTATAATTTATTTTGAAATAAACTTCAAACTTGCCAAAAATTTAAAGAAATTCTCATACCTCCTTCACCCTGATTCAGATTCCCCAGTGGTTAACACTTAACCACATTTGCTCCATCTCATTCTGTGTGTGTGCGTGTGTGTGTGTGTGTGTGTGTCAGGGGTGAGGGGGGCCCTGCATTGGCCATGTCTCTTTAGGCTCCATCAGCCTAGAACAGTTCTTGGCCTTTCCTTTCTTTCATGACCTTGATGGATTTTTTTAAAAAAAGATTTATTTACTGGGGCTCCTGGGTGGCTCAGGCAGTTAAGCGTCTGCCTTCGGCTCAGGTCGTGATCACAGGGCCCAGGGATAGAGCCCCGCATCGGGCTCCCTGCTCAGCGGGGAGTCTGCTTCTCTCTCCCCGTTCCTGCTCTCTCTCTCTCTCTCCCTCATTCTCTCTCTCAAATAAATAAAATCTTTAAAAAAAAAACCGATTTATTTATTTATTTTAGAGAAAGAATGCACAAGAGTGAGCTGGGGGAGGGGCAGAGGGAGAGAGAGAATCCTCAAGCAGACTCCCCGCCAAGCCCGGAGCCCTATGTGGGGCTCGACCTGAGTCAAAACCAGGAGTCGGGCACTTAACCCACCGAGCCACCCAGACACCCTGATCTTGATGGTTTTAAAGAGAGGCTTTCTGTTCTGCAGGATGCTTTTCAGGTAGGATCCATCGAGGTTTCCGGACTCACGCCATACGTTCTAGACAGGAATACCATAGAAGCGGTGCCAGGCCCGCTGGGTGTCTGTCAGCTTCCTGCACCACAGAGTCACCGTTTTTCCCTTTGTGGTCGATAAGTACTTTATGGGAAGGTATTGTGATGCCACCCCAGTACCCTGTTCATCAGTAGAAGTCTCTGCTCATAAGCTGTAGGATCTGGTGATGATGATTCCTTCCCAAATCAGCCACTGTTATAATGCTTCTTAAGTGATGATTTTCTGTTTTCATAATTTCTTTATTCAGTAGTTGACACTCTAGTGTATTTATATATTATAACATCGTGGGCTCAGAGGTCCCTGGTTTATTCACCAGGTTGTAATCTGCTGTATCATTAATCATAATATTTTGATGCTGAAATTTTCCCAGGTTGGGACATTGAGAACCTGAAGGAGTTTCTGAACCAGATGGACACTTTTTTTTTCTTTTTTTTAAAGAGAAAAATGAAAGAGTGAGTGGGTTGGGGGAGGTGGCAGGGGTGCAGAGGGAGAGAATCTTAAGCAGTCTTTATACCCAGTGTGGAGTCCCATGTGGGGCTCAATCTCACAACCCTGAGATCATGATCTGAGCTGAAATCAAGGGTCTGACGCTTAACCGACTGAGCCACCCAGGCATCCTGACACCGTCTTTATAGAGCCGATCTGAGGTATGCTGACATTTGAGAATAACTCATGGGCAAGCATGTATTCTCTAAGTTCTCGATGTTGTATGCACCTCAGGCCCTGGGGGTCACCTGCAGTGAGATCCTTGTCAGGCAGGCAGACTATGACAAGTGACCGTAGGGACAGGCTGACCTGAAATTGAGCTTGTCAGAGACCAGCTTAGTGAGTGGAAGACTTGGATTTTTAGCGTGTACTGCTTGGGTTCTCCCAGACCCTATCCTCTATCTTTAGCCTTTGCATTAGCTAATTCAGCACCTGGGCAGGTGTGGGTAGAGTATGGGCTGGGGTGGGAGCAGTAAAGGGGGGTAGTAACTTGCCGGTCTGTCTTTCCCTCCCTTGCAGAGACGCTTGCTGGCTGTCGGGGGCAATGTTTCTGCTTCGCAGACGTGTTCAGTCCCTGCAGTTCCCATCCTAGAGTTTCAAGTACAGAGCCCGTTTGTACTCTGCATCTCAGAGCGCTAAGTCAGACCCCCACCCGCGCCACGCGTGTCCCTCCCAGATTAGATTTATCATGTTTTCATGACCTTCAGAAAAGGAAATCCTATCATTTTTCTCTGCAGTGAGTCATCCACTCGTTTAAAGAAAAATATTTTCTTTTTTAACGGCACAATGAGGTCATGGAGAGAGCCCCCGAGGATGAGTCCTGAGAGCTGATCCTGGTCCCCAGCCCAGACCAGAGTAGCTGAGGTTGTCAAGCCTTCCCAATAGACCACAGGTCACCCCAAATGCAGATTCGAAGTTCTGGTGGCTTTAACACTAGAGCTAACACTTAGTATCGAGTTGTTTTAAACTCGCTCCATGCAAAGGAATTTGTGACACCGGGGGAAACATTCATGGGGACTTGGAGCAACCCATGGAAAGCTGCTGGAGGATGCTGAAGGGAATTTCAGTCCATACCCCAGCATCTGGCCAGAGCTGTCTTATTAAAATGCAGATCTGATCATTTCACTCCCTTGTTTAGAACCCTTCGATAGCTTCCCAGTGCACTTAGGAGCCAAAAGCCTGACTCCCGGGGCCCTGCCTGGCTGGGGCGCGGCCCCCTCTCTGCCTCACTTGGGGCAGAGCCCTCGTTCAGTGTCTACAAGTGGCATATTAGGTGTGTGCGTTTTCTTTACCTAGAGCTGCTCCTGTCCCCTTCCCCCTGCAAGCACACACCCTGCACCGTGCCCAGTGCACTCCTCAAATACAGCCCTGCGGCAGTGCGCTCCATGCCCGCCCCCACCCCACCCCCTGCTCTGTCCAGCATGCTCCCTGTGCTTGACTTTCACCGCGCTCCTCACCGCTGGTCCTTCATTTCTGCAGCCCCTTGTCTCTCTCCTCCTGTACTTTGCAAGTTCACCTAGACAGGCTCTATGTCTGATTCGCTGAGTAGCTCCTAGCCGGGTTTGGCACACAGTAGGTACTTCATAAATATTTACTGAATGAAAGAATAAAATCCTTCTTTCAGTCTGGTCATCGCGCCTTCCCTAGATCAGCATGCCCTTTATGGGATGTGGGATCCTGAAGCCAGTAGGGAAAACGGTTGGTGATGCGAGACAGTGGAAGGTGTGGGGATGGCGTGCAGGTTAGTGTCTGTGGGCAAAGGTTAAAAAAGCAGAGATGAGATCAGCCTCGGGAGGAAATCTAAACATTTAGAGGGAGAAATGTGAGATGTGAGAAACAAGACCACATTACCACCTTAGCCGCATTAACAAACCAAGCCTATAAAATCGCACTTAGGCTGCATATGACAGGTCACTTGGCCTGGTATTTCCTGTGAACTTCCGGGTTACACTTTTGCTTTCTTTACTGTTGTCACTTTCCGCACATGGGCGTCTGGGTGACCGTTTCAAATAGCTGCAACCTGGAGAGGCCTGGGTGGTATTGGGGAGGTTCGTGGGAATAGAAATTCAGGCTTGCCTCAACAGGCTCTGACACCTAGTAGGTGCTCATTGTGTGCATGAATGGATGGGTGGGTGTGCTCACTGGGAGGGGCAAAGAGCCGGTGGAAAAAGTAACTCTTGGTAAATGGAAGAACAGGAGGAAATCTCATCTGTCCTATGTTATTTTAAAGCAGAACGAGGAACGCTTACATTGTTCTCTTTCTTTTTGTATGTTCTGCCCCAAATGGGGTTGCTTGTAGATTTGGTACAGGGAAGGTCCTTGGGTCTGACAGTCTTAATGCTAACAATGCCATCAGCAGAACTTTCCTCTTAAACCTGTCCAGAAAGATCTATTCCACTTTACTGTTTTCTCTGTCCCACTGATCCGAGCCTAGAGAAGTTGATTTGCTAACTCGGTTGCTCTCATACTTTGGGTAATCAACATCGTGAGAACTTTCTCTCCCTCTGCAAGTTCATCCTTCTGGTTTTCTTTCCTGCCTCTCGGCCCTAGCTGATGTGGAGTCTTTTCAACTGCCTCCAACAACAGGATGCTTGCAGCTCTGCTGCTTTTAAATGTGGCAATCCATGATAATTATGTGCTTCTCAGGGACTGACTCAGCTCTTGGGGCAGAGCCTTCATGCTTCATGGGAGTACAGAACGTAGGGTCACAGGAAGCAAAGTTCTTCAGTTTGAACACTTCAGGTAGAACATCTGGTAAAGAAAAACACATAAAAAGCGTGTAAGTTGTGGCCCATGGGTGTAATTATTTTCATGGTGCCGTCAGTCAGCCAGTAATTGGGCCTAGATTATGCAGCAGTGAAACCAGAAGAAGTATCCTCACTAACAGATAAAGTCATAATATCAAAGTTTTGGCCATTGAAAAGTCCACCAGGATGTGTTAGTCCAGAAACCTCCAGTGTGTTTTGCTCATACTAAAGAATGGCTCGCTGTGGTAGAATGTGTAGAAAAGTATTTAGCGTTTTCTTGCTCAGAAGTGGCATTTTTCACCCTGTCCCTGGAGCATGATGTTATGGCCCCACTAAGAAGTGGGGGCCTTGAAGACTGTGACTTCTGTGGCCAAAGTTTTCAATCGCTCTACAGGAAGTTTTGACTCTGTTCATTGTCCTTAGCATAGGCCTTCTCTGATTCAACATGGCGGACATTCTGGACTGGATAATCCACTGTTTAGGAGGGTGGGGCTGTCCTGAGCACTGTAGGATGCTTAGCAGCAGCCCTGGCCTCTATCCACGAGATGCTACGAGCATCCCCTTCTAGTGGTGATGACCAAAAATGTGTCCAGACATTGCCATATGTCCCCTGGGGGGCAAAAATCACCCCCAGTTGAGAACCACCACTAATAGGTTAATCCTGTGACTAATTTACTACCATCTAGTCTAATCTCCCACTTCACAGTGAATGTATTAATTTTTTTGTGTGCCCAAACCAAATACTGTTTGGAAAGTTTGATTTCCTTGAGAAGTGAAGATCATATAACACCTTTTGTTAATCTAAAAGAAATTATTCTTGGGGTGCCTCCCTTGCTCCGTTGGTAGAACATGCAACTCTTGGTCTCAGGGTCTTGAGTTCAAGCCCCACATTGGGCATAGAGCTTACTTAAAAGACAAAAAGAAGTTGGGCCCCTGGGTGGCTCAGTCAGTTGAGCATCCGACTCTTGATTTCAGCTCGGGTCGTGATCTCAAGGGCGTAAGATCAAGTCCCCCATGGGGCTCTGTGCTGAGTGTGGAGTCCTCTTGAGATTCTCTCTCCCTCTCCCTCTGCTCCTCCCCTGGCTTGCACACGTGCTCTCTCTCTCTCTCTCTTAAAAAAAAAAAAAAGTTATTTTTGAGATATCCATATCTGCATTTCACTTTGCTCATGCAGCTAAGCTGCAAGGAAATTTTAAATTTTTCTTGAGGCCATAAATTGGGCCCCTCTCACGGAGCTCTAAGTTTTATAGGTGGTAAATACATAAATAAAGAGTAGAATTACCATCAGTTTGTTGATTTCGGCTTCTCTCTGTACACAAGGGAATTTGCTCTGGACTTGGGACATTGTCTCTAGTTAGTGTTGTCTCATCTGGTGTTTAGTTACCCCAAATTGCAGACCGTAGGGGGGCGGAGCAAGATGGCGGAGGAGTAGGAGACCTGGATTTTGTCTGGTCTCAGGAATTCAGCTGAATAGGGATCAAACCATTCTGAACACCTACGAACTCAACAGGAGATCGAAGAGAAGAATAGCAACAACACTCTGAACAGAAAAGCGACCACTTTCTGGAAGGTAGGACGTGCGGAGAAGTGAATCCGAGGCGATAATCGGGAGGACAGTCGGCGGGGGAGGGGGCCTCTGTCGGCCGCTTCTGGCAAGTGCTAGAGCCGCGGAGCAAAAATCGGAACTTTTAGAAGTCGGCTCCGCGGAGGGACGTCGCTCCAGTGGCTAAGCGGGGGGTGGAACCCTCGCGGGACAGTGTGGTCTCAGGACCCTCGGGGTCACAGAAAGACCGGGGGTGCCTGAGTGCGGCAGAGCTCCCAGGGATCGGAGCGGGGAAGCCGGCTGCAGAGACGGAGCCGAGGCGTGGGCTCTCAGCTCGGGGTGGCCATAAACTGTGATCCGCGGCCCAGTCGGGCCACTGCTCCTCCAGCAGGGACCCAACAAGCGGCAGAGCCGGGGAGACTCCCCTTCCTCCCCCGGGAGGAGCGGCGCGGGAGCGCACCGCAGGGATCTGCTGGGTTTGGAGACTCCACACGGGGTCGGGCGCCAGAGATAGAAACGCTCCGTCACAGGCCGGGTGAGCACGGAGTGCGGCCGTAGACCGGGGAGACCAGAGTGATTGCTTTTCTCTGGGGGCGCACTGAGGAGCGGGGCCCCGAGTTCTCAGCTCCTCCGGGCGGAGATTGGGAGGCCACCATTTTCACCCTGGTCCTCCAAAGCTGTACCGAGAGCTTGCAGGGAACAAAAGCTCCTGAGAGCAAACCCGAGCAGCTTGCTTAGCCTGGACGGACAAGGGCGGGGCAATTCCGCCTCCAGCAAAGACATTTGGAAACCACGGCAACAGGCCCCTCCCCCAGAAGATCAGCACGAACAGCCAGCAAGCCAAGACCAAGTTTACCGATCAAGGAGAACGGGAGAACTCCAGCGCTAGGGGAATACTGCACATAGAATCCATGGCTTTTTTACCATGATTCATTAGTTTTTCAAAGTTAATTTTTTCAACTTTTTTTCTTGAATTTTTCTTTTTCCCTTTTTCAACCAACATCTTATCAATCCCTTTTTAAAAAAAACATTTTTTATTTTTCATTTTTAGAGTCATATTTTTATCCCTTCATAGTAGTTACCCTTATTTTTCGCATATATATATATATAAGTTCTCTCTTTAAAATTTTGAGATACAGTTTCTTCTAACAGATCAAAATATACCCTAAATCACTCGTGTATGGCTTTGTTCTAGTCTCCTGCCTGATCACATTCTCTCCCTTTTTTTTTTCTTTTTCTTTTTAAATCTTCTTTCTTTTTAAAAACAACTTCTTATCCTATCAAGTCCTTTTATAAAATCTTTTATAATTTTCATTTTTGCAGTCATCTGCCATCCCTTCATTGTATCAACCCTTATTTTGTACATATATAAGTCTTTCTTCCTTTAAAATTTTAGGAGGCACTTTCTTCTAACAGACCAAAATATGCCCAAAAGCTAGTGTGTGGCACTGATCTATGCACTAGCCTGATCATATTTGATCATATTCTGGTTTTTTTTTGTTTTGTTCTGTTTTTGTTTGTTTTTATCTTTTTCTTTTTCCTTTTTTTTTTTTCCTCTTCTTCCTTTCCCTTTCTTGTCCCCTGGTTTCAGGTCTTTTCTGATTACTTTAGAGTGTATTTGCTGGAGACGTTGTTAACCTGTTAGCATTCTGTTCTCATTCATCTGTTCTCCTCTGGACAAAATGACAAGACGAAAAAAATCACCTCAGCAAAAAGAACAAGAGGGAGTACCGTCTGCCAGGAACCTACTCAATACTGACATTAGTACGATGTCGGACCTAGAGTTCAGAATCATGACTTTAAAGATACTAGCTGGTCTTGAAAAAAGCGTGGAAGTTATTAGAGAAACCCTTTCTGGAGAAATAAAAGAACTAAAATCTAACCAAGTCGAAATCAAAAAGGCTATTAATGAGGTGCAATCAAAAATGGGGGCACTAACTGCTAGGATAAATGAGGCAGAAGAGAGAATCAGTGATATAGAAGACCAAATGATGGAAAATAAAGAGGCTGAGAAAAAGAGAGAGAAACAACTGCGGGATCACGAGGGCAGAATTCGAGAGATAAGCGATACAATAAGATAAAACAACATTAGAATAATTGGGATCCCAGAAGAAGAAGAAAGAGAGAGAGGAGCAGAAGGTATATTGGAGCAAATAATAGCAGAAGAACTTCCCTACTGTGGGGAAGGAAACAGGCATCAAAATCCAGGAGGCACAAAGAACCCCTCTCAAAATCAATAAAAATAGGTCAACACCCCGACATGTAATAGTAAAACTTCTGAGTCTCAGAGACAAAGAGAAAATCCTGAAAGCAGCTCGGGAGAAGAGATATATAACCTACAATGGTAGAAACATTAGATTGGCAACAGACCTATCCGCAGAGACCTGGCAGGCCAGAAAGGACTGGCAAGATATCTTCAGAGCACTAAATGAGAAAAATATGCAGCCAAGAATACTATATCCAGCTAGGCTGTCATTGAAAATAGAAGGAGAGATAAAAAGCTTCCAGGACAAACAAAAACTAAAGGAATTTGCAAACACGAAACCAGCCCTCCAAGAAATATTGAAAGAGGTCTTCTAAGCAAAAAGAGAGCCTAAAAGCAGCATAGATCAGAAAGGAACAGAGACAATATACAGTCACAGTCACCTTATAGGCAATACAATGGCACTAAATTCATACCTTTCAATAGTTACCCTGAATGTAAATAGGCTCAATGCCCCAATCAAAAGACACAGGCTATCAGATTGGATTAAAAAACAAGACCCATCGATATGCTGTCTGCAAGAGACTCATTTTAGACCCAAAGACACCCCCAGATTGAAAGTGAGGGGTTGGAAAACCATTTACTATGCTAATGGACACCAAAAGAAAGCTGGGGTGGCAATCCTTATATCAGACAAATTAGATTTTAAAACAAAGACTGTAATAAGAGATGAAGAAGGACACTATATCCTACTTAAAGAGTCTATCCAACAAGAAGATCTAACAATTGTAAATACCTATGCCCCTAACATGGGAGCAGCCAATTATATAAGGCAATTAATAACAAAAGCGAAGAAACACATTGACAACAATACAATAATAGTGGGGGAATTTAACACCCCCCTGACTGAAATGGACAGATCATCTAAGCAAAAGATCAACAAGGAAATAAAGACTTTCAATGACACACTGTACCAAATGGACTTCACAGACATATTCAGAACATTCCATCCCAAAGCAACAGAATACACATTCTTCTCTAGTGCCCATGGAACATTCTCCAGAATCGATCACGTTCTAGGTCACAAATCAGGTCTCAACCGGTACCAAAAGATTGGGATCATTCCCTGCATATTTTCAGAGCACAATGCTTTGAAACTAGAACTCAATCACAAGAGAAAAGTCGGAAAGAACTCAAATACATGGAGGCTAAAGAGCATCCTACTAAAGAATGAATGAGTCAACCAGGAAATTAAAGAAGAATTTAAAAAATTCATGGAGACCAATGAAAATGAAAACACAACTGTTCAGAATCTTTGGGATACAGCAAAGGCAGTCCTGAGAGGAAAGTACATAGCAATACAAGCCTTTCTCAAGAAACAAGAAAGGTCTCAAATACACAACCTAACCCTACACCTAAAGGAGCTGGAGAAAGAACAGCAAAGAAAGCCTAAACCCAGCAGGAGAAGAGGAATAATCAAGATCAGAGCAGAAATCAATGAACTAGAAACCAAAAGAACAGTAGAACAGATCAACGAAACTAGGAGCTGTTTCTTTGAAAGAATTAACAAGATTGATAAACCCCTGGCCCGACTTATCAAAAAGAAAAGAGAAATGACCCAAATCCACAAAATCATGAATGAAAGAGGAGAGATCACAACCAACACCAAAGAAACACAAACACTTATAAGAACATATTATGAGCAACTCTATGCCATCAAATTAGATAACCTGGAAGAAGTGGGTGCATTCCTAGAGATGTATCAACTACCCAAATTGAACCAGGAAGAAATAGAAAACCTGAACAGACCTATAACCACTAAGGAAATTGAAGCAGTCATCAAAAATCTCCCAAGAAACAAAAGCCCAGGGCCAGATGGCTTCCCAGGGGAATTCTATCAGACATTTAAAGAAAAATTAATACCTGTTTTCCTGAAACTGTTCCAAAAAATAGAAATGGAAGGAAAACTTCCACACTCATTTTATGAGGCCACCATTACCTTGATCCCAAAACCAGACAAAGACCCCATCAAAAAGGAGAATTACAGACCAATATCCTTGATGAACATGGATGCAAAAATTCTTACAGAAGTACTAGCCAATAGGATCGAACAGTACATTAAAAGGATTATTCACCATGACCAAGTGGGATTTATCCCTGGGCTGCAAGGATGGTTCAACATCCGCAAATCAATCAACGTGATAGTATACATTAACAAAAGAAAGAACAAGAATCATATGATCCTCTCAATAGATGCAGAAAAAGCATTTGACAAAGTACAGCATCCTTTCTTGATCAAAACTCTTCAGAGTATAGGGATAGAGGGTACATACCTCAAAATCATAAAAGCCATCTACGAAAAACCTACAGCGAATATCACTCTCAGTGGGGAAAAGCTGAGAGCTTTTCCCCTAAGGTCAGGAACGCGGCAGGGATGTCCACTCTCACCACTGCTATTCAACATAGTATTAGAAGTCTTAGCCACAGCAATCAGACAACAAAAAGAAATCAAAGGCATCCAAATCGGCCAAGAGGAAGTCAAACTCTCACTCTTTGCAGATGATATGATGCTGTATGTGGAAAACCCAAAAGACTCCACCCCAAAACTGCTAGAACTCATACAGGAATTCAGGAAAGTAGCAGGCTATAGAAGAGAGACAAATCAAAGAGTCGATCCCATTTACAATTGCACCCAAAACCATAAGATACCTAGGAATAAATTTAACCAAAGAGGCAAAGGATCTGTACTCAGAAAACTATAAAATACTCATGAAAGAAACTGAAGAAGACACAAAGAAATGGAAAAACGTTCCATGGATTGGAAGAACAAACATTGTGAAGATGTCAGTGCTACCTAGAGCATTCTACACATTCAATGCAATCCCCATCAAAATACCATCCACCTTTTTCAAAGAAATGGAACAAATCATCCTAAAATTTGTATGGAACCAGAAGAGACCCCAAATAGCCAGAGGAATATTGGAAAAGCAAAGCAAAGCTGGCGGCATCACAATTCCGGACTTCCAGCTCTATTACAAAGCTGTCATCATCAAGACAGTATGGTACTGGCACAAAAACAGACACATAGATCAATGGAACAGAATCGAGAGCCCAGAAATGGACCCTCAACTCTATGGTCAACTCATCTTTGACAAAGCAGGAAAGAATGTCCAATGGCAAAAAGACAGTCTCTTCAAGAAATGGTGTTGGGAAAATTGGACAGCCACATGCAGAAGAATAACACTGGACCATTTCCTTACACCACACACAAAAATAGACTCCAAATGGTTGAAAGACCTAAACGTGAGACAGGAGTCCATCCAAATCCTAAAGGAGAACACAGGCAGCAACCTCTTCCACCTCAGCTGCAGCAACTTCTTCCTAGAAACTTCGCCAAAGGCAAGGGAAGCCAGGGCAAAAATGAACTATTGGGATTTCATCAAGATAAAAAGCTTTTGCACAGCAAAAGAAACAGTCCACAAAACCAAAAGACAACCGACAGAATGGGAGAAAATATTTGCAAATGACATATCAGATAAAGGGCTAGTATCCAAAATCTATAAAGAACTTATCAAACTCAACACCCAAAGAACAAGTAATCCAATCAAGAAATGGGCAGAAGACATGAACAGACATTTTTCCAAAGAAGACATCCAAATGGCCAACAGACACATGAAAAAGTGCTCAACATTGCTCGGCATCAGGGAAATCCAAATCAAAACCTCCATGAGATACCACCTCACACCCGTCAGAATGGCTAAAATTAACAAGTCAGGGAACAACAGATGTTGGCGGGGATGTGGAGAAAGGGGAACCCTCCTACACTGTTGGTGGGAATGCAAGCTGGTGCAACCACTCTGGAAAACAGTATGGAGGTTCCTCAAACAGTTGAAAATAGAGCTCCCATACGATCCAGCAATTGCACTACTGGGTATTTACCCCAAAGATACAAATGTAGGGATCCGAAGGGGTACATGCACCCCAATGTTTATAGCAGCAATGTCCACAATAGCCAGACTGTGGAAAGGGCCAAGATGTCCATCAACAGATGAATGGATAAAGAAGAAGTGGTATATATACACAATGGAATATTATGCAGCCATCAAAAGGAATGAGATCTTGCCTTTTGCAACGACGTGGATGGAACTGGAGGGTGTTATGCTGAGTGAAATAAGTCAAGCAGAGAAAGACATGTATCATATGTCCTCAGTGATATGAGGAATTCTCAATCTCAGGAAACGAACTGAGGGTTGGTGGAGTCGTGGGGGGTGGGAGGGATTGGGTGGCTG
This sequence comes from Eumetopias jubatus, assembly GCF_037043125.1. Taxonomy (NCBI): domain Eukaryota; kingdom Metazoa; phylum Chordata; class Mammalia; order Carnivora; family Otariidae; genus Eumetopias; species Eumetopias jubatus. Next base: position 10,474,940 of record NW_028274821.1, on the reverse strand, counting down.
GGTGATAGATATTGGGGAGGGTATGTGCTCTGGTGAGCGCTGTGAATTGTACAAGACTGATGAATCACGGATCTGTACATCTGAAACAATGCGATATATGTTAAGAAAAAAAAGAAGATAGCAGGAGGGGAAGGATGAAGAGTAAGTCGGAGGGGGAGACGAACCATGAGAGACGATGGACTCTGAAAAACAAACTCAGGGTTCTAGAGGGGAGGGTGCTGGGGGGATGGGTTAGCCTGGTGATGGGTATTAAAGAGGGCACGTTCTGCGTGGAGCCCTGGGTGTTATGCACAAACAATGAATCATGGAACATTACATCAAAAACTAATGACGTAATGTACGGTGGTTAACATAACAATAAAAAATTAGTAAAAAAAATTGCAGACCGTAGAAAGTGGGTCATGAGAGAGAAGCGGGAAGAGGGACTCTGATACCGTTCATGTTTAGGCCTTAGGTCGGCCCCAGGATGACGTCAACCGAAGAAGTCATTTACCTGCTGTTAGCGGCCCGTCTACTTACGTTGGTGCAACAGTATAAATTCTGCTGATTCCACCTCTTTGTTTCATTTCTGCCTTGTATTTTATTTGGATTTTATCCCCATGCACCCCACCCCCTAGTGGGTGAGCCTTGTGTGAGCCTTGTGAAAGTGGGGACCTTATCTCTTGTTCACGCTGTGTCCCCAGCTCTTAGAACAGAGCCTGGTAAATAGTGATAGATAAATGGACAGGTGGATGGATGGACAGACGGATGGATGGATATTATTCCTAAGATTGTTTTTATCAATATTAATTATAAGTTGAATGTATGAATAAATTTTTTATTTGGTTGGTCCTCCCGTCAGACTTGAGGATAATAACATTCTGATTGGCCCCCTTGAATTTAATCTCTTTGCCTCCCTGGGTCCAACCACACACAGTGTCAAGACAGTCTTAAGTGGAGGTCTTTTTAGCCTCTAGCGTGGGGCTGAGTGTGCACCTCAGGGTGATCGTAAGTGGACCCGATCGCCCTGGTCTGGGACCAGAGTCTGATGGCCTCTTTCGTACTCAGCCACCCCCCTCTCTTCTGACCTCATGTGTCCTCGGGCCATACCGGCAGTCTCTGCCCTGGCCCTTGGCCGTTTGCCTCTTTCCTTTTACTCTGTCATCACTTGTCTTACCTTAAAAACTCAGCTCTTGGTTAACTCCATTTCTGTTTTGATTAATTATTCACGTATGATCATGTTGTTCTTGTTGCTGACATGCCTTTGTAACTGATCTCAATTAGTGTTGTGTTTAGGATGTTTGGTGTTTATTTCCCAGCTAGACTCTACCTCCTTTTATTATAATCCTTCCTCCTACTCTTTCCACTGAATGGGACCATTTTCTGCACCCAATTAAGCTTGTAATAAATGCTATATAATGAAGGTAGAGGTGGTGCCAGGAGCCGTCTCCACCACTGGATTTCCAGACATTTAGAAAATTCTTGTAAACCCCAGGGGACAGCCCTCTGATTCCAGAATATTTAGTTGGAAGCTGTTACTTTCAGGATTCCATTTGCAGACATAGCCAGTGGTTTTTGGCTATATATAAATAGGCATAACCCTGTTAATCCAAAAAAAAAAAAAAAAGAGGTTTCAGGCCATTACGATTCTCTATAACTCAAGAGATTTTTTTAAAAAACTGTTGTTTTTATTCTTTCCTGATTATTCTTGAGTTAATAAAAATTTCTGTATAAAAAAATTTTGCTGTAACATATCCCCAGTTAATCATTTAACATTTTTTTCTTTTCAAGATCTGGTCTTAATTTTTTGTGGGGGAGGGGAGACACAGGGGAGTGATTGCTGTATCCATTAGAATTCAGCATAGATCCAAGTAACAGAGACCCAACACGGAAAATAGCTTAACTATGAGAAGTTTATCTTTCTTGTACATAGACATATAGAGGTGGCTTTCCAGGTGCAGTATGATAGCTCTGATCCGCAGAGCTCTTAGAGACCCAGGATTTTTCTAGCACATCGTTCTTCCATCCCTATGTGTGAACTCACAGTCCAATAAAGCAGCTAGTGTTCCAGTCATCACACCTGCATTCCAGGCAGCAGGATGGAGAACATGACAAAGAAGAAAGGAGGCCAGAGAACTATTCATGTCTCTTCAAAGGGAGGTTCCGGGGGGGTTGCTTTATGACGTTTCTGCATATGGCCATACTAACAGTAAAAGAGGCCAGGGAAATGTAGTCTTTATATGTGCCCAACTAAACCAGGAGTCCTGTTAGTTTCAAAGATGGGATAACACATACGGAGGAACATCTGGCTGTCTTTGCCATGGCTGCCCCGTTCATCCCCCTCCTAAAAGAACTTTCTTGGAGTTTATTTCAATACATTTTCTCTTGTGTCCCAGTAACTTCTTATAATCTTGTAAATATTTTTTATGAGATAAGTAGCTATGTGTTGTAAAAATGTGTAAGATATAAGGGACAACATAAAAACCATCCATGATTCTACAATCTAAAGATAACCACTGAAACAGCTTCTTGTAAGAATTGTCTTTAACACTAATACAGAGCAAGCAACTTCTGCCTACATAATATTAAGATGTTCTTAAAAATTCATTATATACTACTGTATGTTCAGTTATTCCTTCGGGAAACATGTTTAAACATCTACACAGTTCCACACATCTTATTAAATGATGTGTGTGATTGGGAAGGGGGAGTAGTGAAGGAAATTTTAAAAATTAAATTTGTTGCTCTTAAGATACTTAAGCGCAGAGAGAAAACCTACACATTTGGACAAGCTGGGAAATCAATCAGGGCCTTATAAATGCCATATTTTGTGTTACTGTATGTGAACGTACACCAGAAAGCAGGAGGTAAAAAAATGACACTGGGTGTCTTTATTTAGTTGTAGAACATACAGTGGACAGTTGATTGTAAAAATGACCTTGAGAAACACAGGTTGCTTTTTTAGGTGCTGGGGGATGAAATTTGGATGACAGCTTCTTAGGATAGTCTGATTTAAGCAGTATTAGGAAATCATCAAGCCTAACATGGTTAAATTCTAACCTTTCCTGAGTCCCAGATTTAGAAGTCCAGAGTTCATTTGGGGGATTATTCAGCATGACCTATGCCTTTTGTGAACTTCAGAAATAACTAAAGATGGGCTGGCCAGTTAAGTTTCACTGAAAAACGTGATGTGCTTTGGGGCGCCTGGGTGGCTCAGTCGGTTAAGTGTCTGCCTTCGGCTCAGGTCGTGATCCCGGGGTCCTGTGATTGAGCCCCGTGTCGGGCTCCCTGCCCTCCGAGGAGCCTGCTTCTCCCCATCCCTCTGCCTGCCGCACCCCTGCTTGTGCTCGCTCGCTCGCTCTCTGTCAAATAAATAAATAAAATCTTAAAAAAAATGTGATATGCTTTGTTGCATTCTAAATCCTGACATCAAATCAGTGCGTTTAAAAAAAAAGAAAAGCACGTTGAAGAGAAATAGATAAAAATTAGCCTTTTCTACTGAAAATGGGTGAAATAACTCTGTTAAGAAATACACAGAAAAATTCTGGAGTTATACCAAAATATTAATAGTGCCCCTAAGCGGTGAGCGCCGAGTGACGACTTTTATTCTTTCAGTGGCCTGGAGGTGATTTTTTTTTCTTTTTTTTTTTTTTAACATAAGCATGGACTACTTTTGTAACTGGAAAACGGTGGGGTTTTTAAAAGAACTTTTCATCAAGGGCAAAAGCTCAGTTGAGATTCCTACTATGGTTAAGGGATGACGGCTTGTCGCTGGTGAGGAGCCAAGGGCTGAGAAGAGTTCCCGCAGGGCCCCTGACCGGCCAGGACTGCCGTGCGCTTGGAGAACCTGCTGGGGATTAGTGGCGTCCCTTGTGCGTGGCACGTCCTCAGGTGACCGGGGCCGCGGCTGCGGGGCGTCGGCAGGAGCACACAGACTCTCCCTCGGAAGTGGCTGGTACCGCGGACGCACAGCCTGTGTGTGGAGGTGTTTGAATTGCCCGCGGGATTTGTACGCCTGGCCACGCTGGCCTGAAGGACACACATTTTCACGAGATCCCGGGTTCCTGTTTTCATTAAGAAAGCAGGCAGTGCCGAGCGGCTGAGTGGGCTGGGGGTGGCGTCCGCGGAGCCGGAGGGAGACTTCATTGGTGCGACCTGGGCCTATGGTGTTCGCGCGTGGCCCGGCGAAGGGTGCACGAATGTTGAACCTCCTTTCCTTACCGGGTGAAGACCGACGGAGGGCGTCCGAGGCAGCGCCGGGACGCAGTGCGAGCCAGCTGGTGAGCGGGGCAGCCGGGCGGGCGCCCCGGGGGTGGGGGTGCAGCGGGCGCGGAGCAGGGAGCAGGCCGGCGGGCCGGGAAGGCGCCGGGTGGTCGGCTGGTGGCGATCAGGCTGGTGGGGAGCCCTCGGGGCCCCCGGGATGGCGGTGAGCTGCCGGCGGGGAGCGGAGCGCCGCGGGCGCCGGAGAGAGGGGATGAGCTGCCGGCAGGGAGCGGAGCGGAGCCCAGCGGGCGCCCACCCCACCCCACCCCACCCCACCCCCCCCCCCCAGGAGGAGGGCGCGCGGCCTGCGGGCGATCAGGCCGGTGGGGAGCGCAGCGGGCGCCTGGGAGGGGGGTGGGCGGCCGCTAGGCAGCGGAGCGCGGGGCGGGGGGCGGGGGCCTGGTCCCAGGGCTGAGCCCCCTGTGGCCTGGAGGAGCCACAGCCCAATTTTAAGAATCGGCGGTTCCTGTCCGTCAGATCTGCCCGCTTTGGCTTGACACCCGAGCGGGCAGCTTCTCTTTGCTTGTGGAATTTCAGACAGCGCTGGAAACAGGTCGGGCTGCATACTTTGGGTGAGCGTGTTGTCCATGTGGAGTTAAAAAGGAAAGAAAGAGGGAAGGAAAGACGCAGTTCTGTTAACATGAGCACAAGCTTCCTGGTGCCGGCTCATCATCAGCTCACCCTTACATGGGTGAGCAAGTGATTAAGGTTGAGCATTTCTTTCAAGTAGAATTCTCTTGCCATGTCTTAGAAATGAAATCTGGTGCCTCATTTCCAACAGCGAGAACAGTTTAATATTGTTTTAAATCAGGGCACGGAGAATACACAACTCTGCTGCTTGGCAGTCTTTCTGTACTTTTCTTTCCAACATTTCAGAGGAAAGAGGGCAAATTGGATGCGAAAGGTTTACTCAGGGCATTCACCCTATGAGGTGTAAATGCTCAGCAGGGTTTGGACTGGGAAGGGCAGGCAGGCAACCCACATTGCTGGAAATACTTGACAACAGTCGGGTGGGTTTTTGTACCCTGGACAGGAGTAGGGGTACAAATGGCTTGCATTTTCACTCATTGCTTTTGGGTACTTTCCATAGCTCAAAAAATGCAGCGCTTGTTATTATGACTTTAGGAAAACACATTACTTAATCCTACAATTTAAACAAACAAAAACAGCCTTGCTTTTCAATTTGAAATGCACAGCTCAGGTCAGCAGCAAGGTCTGTGCCTTGAAAAAGTTCTTGCGTTTCCTTTTCTAAATGTTTGGTTTAGCCAGAAGTAGCATTTACTGAATGCCACAGGATCCAGGGCTTGGAGTATAGGTTTGCTTTTATTTTCATTCTCGTTTGCATCTGTTTGGATATGTTAAAATACAACACGGGGTATTCTTAGTATATGGAATGTTTTGTCTAAAAGAAGTCAAAGAGGAGAAAGACGTTTCCTCTAGTTGGGGCAGGCTTTTGGTGGTGGTGGTGGTTTTAAACGGAAGGGACAAAATAGAGTTGAAGTCTCTTCTCCAACTGTGTTCCTACCCATGCTGCTAAAATTCCTCATCGGCCCCTGGGTCCTGGCTCTCTCAGCAGGGAAGGGGGTCAAGGCAAATTGGGATCTTAGGGAGGGTGGTCAGGCACCAGGGTGCCCTTGGCCGCCGTTTAGAAAGGCTGCAAAGTCTGCAGAAGAGTGACTGCTGTAAGAACTCCCATCCCGGGCTTCCTGCATCTCTCCTGATTAGGTCCATTATTCTGCCTTTTCATTTTTCATTTTTGGTGCCTCAGCGTTCACCTTATAAAATAGGAGTCTTAAGGACTATTCTGTAGACTTCAGTGGACTCGAGACCACAAAAGAAATGATCTCCTCAAAATGAGTTCAAGTTTTTTCAATACGTTCTTTTCTCAAAAATAAAGTGTTTAGTGAGGACTTAATATACGCTTGGCTCTTTAAAAACCACTGTGTCATTACATTCTTATAACAGCCTTACGAGGTAAATACGTGTATTTGCATTTTTACTCAGGGAGAAACTGAAGTTCCAAGGGGTTTATTGACTTACTCACCCAGCTGTTAAGTTGTAGATCCAGGATTAGAACAGAAAGAATGCTGTCAACTCTTAAATCATACTAGTTGGCCACACTGCACCATACACAAATGCTATTTTTTTGTTTAACCACCCAGTGTATTCCATAGCTTTATCATATTGTCTTCTCGTTCTCCTAGGAAAAGCAGAGGGTGTTCTGAATGGAGATCATGACAAGGAACAGAAAGATCCTTATTTTGTGGAGACCCCCTACGGTTATCAGCTAGACTTAGACTTCCTCAAGTACGTGGATGACATACAGAAAGGAAACACCATCAAGAAACTGAACATCCAGAAGAGGCGGAAGCCATCGGTGCCGTGCCCAGACGGCCGGGCGGCGCCCGGCCAGCAAGGTGTATGGACTTCCACGGAATCCCTCTCCTCCTCCAACAGTGATGACAACAAGCAGTGCCCCCACTTCCTCCTCACCAGAAGCCAAGTGACATCGACGCCAATCCCAAGGCCCCCTGCCCCTCTGGAGGCCTCGCCCACTTTTCTTACCATCCCGGAGAGCCGACAGCTGCCACCACCGTCACCACAGCTCCCGAAGCACAACCTTCATGTCACCAAGACGCTGATGGAGACCCGGAGAAGATTGGAACAAGAGAGAGTCGCCATGCAGGTGGCACCGGGTGAGTTCCGACGGCCCAGGCTGGCCAGTTTTGGAGGCATGGGCTCCACGAGCTCGCTCTCCTCCTTTATGGGTTCTGGAAACCACAATCCCGCCATGCACCCACTTCAGAACGGGTACCAAGGCAACGGGGATTACAGTGGCTATGTCCCAGCTCCTGCCACCACTTCGTCCATGGGGAGCTCCATGCGCCACAGCCCCCTGAGCTCCGGGATCTCCACTCCAGTGACCAACGTGAGCCCCATGCACCTGCAGCACATCCGCGAGCAGATGGCTATCGCCCTGAAACGCCTCAAGGAGCTCGAGGAGCAGGTGCGAACCATCCCCGTGCTCCAGGTGAAGATCTCGGTCTTGCAAGAAGAGAAAAGACAGTTGGCCTCGCAGCTGAAAAACCAGAGGGCCACAGCCCAGAACGACGTCGGGGGCGTGAGGAAGCGGTCCTACAGCGCTGGGAACGCATCCCAGCTGGAAGAGCTCTCCAGGGCCCGGCGAGGCGGCGGGGAATTATACATCGACTATGAGGAGGAGGAGATGAGGAGCGTAGAGCAGAGCGCACAGAGCATCAGGGAGTTCCGGCAGCTCGCAGCGGACATGCGGGCCCTGGAGCAGAAGATCCAGGACAGCAGCGGCGAGGCCTCCTCAGAGCTCCGGGAGAACGGGGCGTGCCGGTCCGTGGCTGTGGGTGCCGACGAGAACATGGACCACGTGGTCGTGTACCGCAGGGGCCCCGGGGCCTGTAGGGACGCCGCAGTGGGGACCATTACTGAGACGAGGAGCTCTGGGGTCGGCGTGACAGAGGCCATGCTGGGACTGACGACGGAAGCGGACAAAGAAATCGAGCTGCAGCAGCAGACCATAGAAGCCCTGAAGGAAAAGATCTACCGCCTGGAAGTTCAACTGAAGGAAACCACACATGACCGCGAGATGACCAAGCTCAAGCAAGAACTGCAGGCCGCTGGGTCGAGGAAGAAGGTGGACAAAGCCGTGACGGCCCAGCCGCCTGTCTGCAGCAAGATGGTGGAGGCTGTGGTGCCCACGAGAGACCAGATGGCGGGCCGCCACGTGGATGTGGCCGACATAGGCACGTGCACCTCCGTGTGCACGCGCAGCGTGGCGGTCTCCTGCCAGCCCGGGTGTGAGAGTAGAGCCTCAGGGCCTGAGCTGCCCCTGAATCGGTGGATTGTCAAGGAACGGGTGGAGATGCGTGACCAGTGTGTGGGGAGGTCAGTGGAGACGTGTGACAAGAGTGTGGGCGTGGAAATCAGTATCTGCGAAACAGGCAGCAACACAGAGGAGTCTGTGAATGACCTCTCGCTCCTCAAGACCAACCTGAATCTCAAAGAAGTGCGCTCGATCGGCTGCGGGGATTGTTCTGTTGATGTGACCGTCTGCCCTCCGAAGGAGCACACGTCGCGGAGCGTGAACACAGAGGCTGTTAGCCAGGTCGAGGCCGCTGTCATGGCGGTGCCTCCGACCACCAGCCGGCACACCAGTACGGCTTGGGAACAGGTGGACCAGTCCACCAACACCGAGATGGCCACCCTCGTGGACTCCAGCACCAGCACCTCCCTCAGCACTTTGGACAAGCAGACCAGCACCCAGGCTGTGGAGATGCGGACAGTGGCGATCGGGGAAGGCCGTGTGAAGGATGTCAACTCCTCTGCCAAGATGCGGTCCGTTGGCGTGGGAACGGTGCTGTCTGGCAGTTCTGACTTTGACAGGCCTTCGGCTGTGAAGACCAAAGAGTCAGGCGTGGGGCAGATAAATATTCACGACAACTATCTGGTTGGTCTCAAAATGAGGACCATAGCTTGTGGTCCTCCCCAGCTGACTTCGGGGCTGGCAGCCGGCAGGAGGAGCGTAGGTGTTGGGGACGAGCCCGTTGGAGAGTTCACGGAGAGCCCCCAGCCCCAGGCGCCTGGCATGATGACCGGCTTGGACCACTACATCGAGCGCGTCCAGAAGTTACTGGCAGAGCAGCAGACTCTGCTGGCTGAGAACTACAGTGAACTGGCAGAAGCTTTTGGGGAGCCGCACTCACAGATTGGCTCTCTGAACTCGCAGCTCATTAGCACCCTGTCCTCAATCAACTCTGTCATGAAGTCTGCAAGCACGGAGGAGCTGAGGAACCCTGACTTCCCCAAAATGAGCCGGGGTAAAGTTACAGGTATGTGGCGTTCCGAGGGACCTGGGGGTGAGGACGGATGGGGATCGTGTACTTGGAGGAGGTATGGATTTTTTTCACCTGCTAGAACCATTTTTTGAAACACTGGAGGAAGCTTTAGAATGATCATGGGTAGAATGAACTCCAAGAATCAAAACTCATAAGGAGCTCTGCTGATTCCCGTTGTCTGGTGGTTTCACTGGCCTTGGGCTGATGGGAGCAGAAAAGCAAGCTTGGGTTGACTGGCCTGGTGGCTGTCTTCTGGGGCTGTTGGTTTGCTGCCATGTCTTCTAGATATGTACTTGCTCATTTTCTACCGGACAGCCTGCAAAGGTCCCACAGTGTCTGTAACCCTAGTTACCAGTACATGCTCAGTAAAACATACTGGCATGAAATGTTCTTCATTAAAACTTTGATGGAGGGAGTTCATGTATCAATTCAGTAAATAACGATTTTATTCCTGCCCTTTTCCAAGCATAGGTATAGGCTTCTGTCCTCACGGTGCTTACACTCCAGTTGAGGGCACAGTATGTCAGGAGGTGACTCGTGCCATGAGGGAAAGAACTCCAGTTATAGGGAGAGTGAGCGGTGATGGTCGGGGTGGGGGTGATTAGAGATGGGGTGGTCCAGAAAAGGCCTCTCTGATAAGGGCCCCCGGAGCCAGAGAAGGGAGCCTTTCCCACGGTTCATTTTGACAGGTGCTTAAGGTGTTCTTTCTCATCCTTTACTCATTGGGATTCCTGCTCACCCCCGCTTTTCTTAAGAACGGAAACTAATTGAGAAATTACCCTGGAAGACTTTATGACATGTAATATTTCCCTGCAAGCCTTGTTAACATGACTTCCCTTTCACGTGTCTCTAAGCAGTCATCATGTCCTTCTAGGACGGAGCTTTGTTCCTGGCTCTCCCGCTCGCTCGAACCCTCATGACCTAGAGAGAGAAAGTCACCCTTCTTTACACTTCATTTGTAAAATGGGGATTCGAAGGGCACCCATCCTATAAGGTGGTCATTGTGCTCACCGCTGGCTCACAGTGAGCTCAGGAGAGACCTTTGTTGTCATTGGTGATGTCGCTATAGTGCGTCCCATGTGGCTTCTTTTGTTGACAAGCTGAACTATAGTTGAGGTTGGGGAAGCTACCAAAAACACATCCTCCACTCTGACCAAATGCTTCAGGTAAAATGAATGTAAATGCTTCACATGATTTGATGAGTGCACACTGAATTTAATTGGATGTGAAAGTGTGCAGTGTGGACTGAACGTGAGTAAACCATTGCCCAAAATTTTAAATTCTTTGTTTTTTTATAGTCAAAAGGGTAATGGTTAAAATAGACTGAAACTGAATATTTTTCTGTCTTCCCAAGTTTCCACTTCCAAACCTGAATTCGTATTAGTTTTTAGTAAGCGTGCTGGGGAACAGATAGTTTATTGTAGAAGAACACACGAACATGACAATGACAGCCAAAGGGTGGGGTTTGTGCCTTTTAGAATCAAGTCTAGTAAGTGTACAGAGGGGTCATTTTATTATTTTTTAAAAATATTTTACCTCTTTATTTGATGGAGACATAGCGAGAACAGGAACACAAGCAGGGGGAGTGGGAGAGGGAGCCCGATGCGGGGCTCAACCCCAGGACCCTGGGATCATGACCTGAGCCGAAGGCAGACGCCCAACGACTGAGCCACCCAGGTGCCCCCAGAGGGGTCATTTTAGAGTAAATAGGATAAAAATGACATGTGGACTGAAGCAAAGTCTTAAGTAACTCATCATATGTCTGCTTCCACTTCTTTTTAAAAATCATGAGGTCAGATGTGAAGTCAAAATAAAACTCTTAAATATCCCCAGACACAGATGGTACAGTGGGTCATCCATTATAAGAACATTTTCCTGCCAGCTTCCTCCCTCCTCCCCAAACTGGGGTTTCTGTTTCACATTCCTGCCAAAAATATTTCGCTGTACCATTGCGGTCATCTGCCTGACACCCTGAGCATGAGGAACAGGGAGGTTTTGTCTGGCTGTGTAACAGTGCTTTGTGGTCCATTTCCAGCCACACCGACATTCCAGAAATCACTGTTTAGATCTGACCCTGCAAATGAACACCTAAATTAATCATCTGAGATGTAGAAGACCTACAGCATTTGAGCAGAAGTATAAATATTTTTTAAAAGATTTTATTTATTTGAGAGAGAGAGAGAGAGTTTAGAGCATGAGTGGAGTGAGGGTCAGAGGGAGAAGCAGACCCCTGCTGAGCAGGGAGCCCGATGCTGGACTCAATCCCAGGACCCTGGGATCATGACCTGAGCTGAAGGCAGACGCTTAACTGACTGGGCCACCCAGGAGCCCCAGAAGTATAAATATTTTTTAAAAGATTTTATTTATTTATTTGAGAGATAGAGAGCACGAGAGGGAAGAGGGTCAGAGGGAGAAGCAGACTCCCCGCTGAGCAGGGACCACCCCCCCCCCGAAGTGGGACTCGAACCCGGGACTCCAGGATCATGACCTGAGCCGAAGGCAGTCGCTTAACCAACTGAGCCATCCAGGCGCCCAGTGTAAATATTTTTAATAGCGCTTATGTGGTCACGAAGCAGCTCCCCCTCAGAGAACAGTTTTAAAGTATTTCTGTAATTCGCATCACATTTGTATTCTAACGTCCTAATGCAGAAGGAGTTAGGTGAGGGCAGAGCATTAAACTTTTTGTTCCTTGGTGTTTGCTATATGGACTGAAAACCAAAGCAGCTTGATATGGTAGAGATTTTCAACACTTGGACGCTGTGAAGGGTGAAGGTGTGTCCAAATGCACTGGGGCTTACTGCGGGCTCCGAACAACATAGAATATTGTTCACGCCCAGTCTAGAATACATTTCTGTACCAAAAGGCATGAATAGCATAGACATTTTGTCCCCCAACCGAAACGATGTGGAATTGGGAGTTTGACGTCCCCAAGAGCATATAAACGATCACTTACAGGAACCCGGTACTTGATTTTTTTAAAAGCTAGGTTTGGGCTCTGAAGCCAGACATTCTGGGTTCAGATTCTTTCTCTGCCCCTAGGACAAGTTGTCTTTGTTCCTTCCTGGGGTCGAAGGGCACGTCTAATGAGTCAGTGTGAGTAAAGCATTTGTAGTAGTCTGCAGCCCGAAGCATAGATGATCAGTAAATGCCGGCTGTCATTGCTGTCCCTGTTTTTGCTACTTCCAGAAATGGAAATGTAGATGCAGAACAAATTGCCACACAAAAATTGCACAAATGGTCTCTTGTTTTTAATCCAAATGTTTATCTTCATAATTCTGGCTGTCACCTTTTCCCCTCAATTACTAAGCCTCCCCAACTAACAGTTTTATCAAGATAAGGAAAGATATCAGTAAAAAATGGAAAACACAAAATAAGTAGAAAAAATGTTCAGTTCTGAGTCATTCAGAGTCTGTATAAAAGCTACAAACAAAGCCTAAATTGAATTATGTGTATTTGTGCCCAATCCAGAGACTTCTCAATTTTTCTAGGTTGGAGATATAAGAGCATGTCTTATTTAAAAAAAAATTTTTTTTAAATAGTCTCCACGCTTAGGGCGCCTGGGTGGCTCAGTCAGTTAAGCCTCTGACTCTTGATCTCAGCTCAGGTCTAGGCATGGAGTGTACTTTAAAAAAAAAAAGGTTGGAAGCTTAACCGACTGAGCCACCCGGGCACCCCGAGGGCATCCCTTTTTCACAGGCAAAAGAGCATTCTTTTTTGTAGCACCATAATGCCTAACACCCCTATTCAATTTCTTAAAATAATAACTGGAATATGTGCTTGTAACAAATTAATGGTTCAGAAGAGCTTAAAATAAAGAGTGAAAGCCTCCCTCGTGCTCCCCTGGGGTAACCCCTTATGTGTTTGGTGTGTACAAGTGGGGTGTGTGTGTGGCTCTATATTTTAGAGATGTAAATTCTTTTTAACAAAAATTGAATCCTACATATTCTATCTGTGTATTTGTCACATAAGAGGTCACAAATGTTCCTCTGGGATTAGAGAGACCTTGTCATAATTTTGTTGCAGCTGAAATTTGTTGATTACCAAAGATATTCTATACTTTTTTTTCCTCAGTGTTCCTTTTTTAGAATTTTAATTCCAGTATAGTTAACATACAGTGTTATATTAGTTTCAGGTGTACACTATAGTGATTCAACAGTTCTATACATTACTCAGGGCTCATTGTATTTTTAATTATCTTCACATATTTCACCCCCCCCACTCCCCTCTGGTAACCATCAGTTTTCTATATTTAAGAGTCTAGTTTTTGTCTGTCCCTTGTTTTCTTTGTTCGTTTGTCTCTTAAATTCCACATGTGAGTAAAATCATACGGTTTTTGTGTTTCTGTGACTGACTGATTTCCCTTAGCATTATACCCTCTAGATCCGTCCATGTTGTTGGAAATGGCAAGATTCCTTTTTATGGCTGGATAATATTCCAAAGTATATATGTACCACGTCTTCTTTATCCGTTCATCAGTTGAATTACACGTGGGCTGCTTCCATAATTTCGCTGTTGTTGGTTATGCTGCAGTAAACATCAGGGTGCATATATCCATAAAACACTTTTTGATTCTTCGTGGTCTAAGTTTCCTGTACTTAATATTTTCTTTTATGGAATTACAAAGTTAAGAGGAAATCAGTTTCTGTTCTCACACAAACCTTAGGAAAAAATGTTTATTCTTCCTGTAAATCAGTCGGATTATTTTGGTTTGAGGAGTGAGTTAATATCTTTTTCTTTCTTTCTTTCCTTTCTTTCTTTCTTTCTTTCTTTCTTTCTTTCTTTCTTTCTTTCTTTTCTTTCTTTTCTTTCTTTTCTTTCTTTCTTTTCTTTTCTTTCTTTCTTTCTTTCTTTCTTTCTTTCTTTCTTTCTTTCTTTCTTTCTTTCTTTCTTTCTTTCTTTCCTTCCTTCCTTCCTTCCTTCCTTCCTTCCTTCCTTCCTTCCTTCCTTCCTTCCTTCCTTTCTTTCTTTCTTTCTTTCTTTCTTTCTTTCTTTTTTCTTTCTTTCTTCTTTCTTTTTTTACCTTTTCCCTCTGGAGAGAGAAAATCGTAAATGAATGACTTGCACTTACAAATACTCCAAAACTATATACCTGTCTCTGAGCAAATATAAACAAAACTATAACAGTGTAATTTAACTGCCTGCCACAATATATAGGAAATTAATCTCTCATACTCAGAAGAACTTTTTTTTTTTAATAGAAGAACTGCTTTTTAAATCAGCTTCCATATTTGCACCCTTAGTTATCTTGGGTTTAATAAAAAAAAAAAAGTATGAACTTAGAGTCATTCCCATAGCTGTGAAAGCAATTTTGTAGACAGAGATCTGAGCCAAAGCAAAATCAGGGAAATAAAGTCATTACAGAAATACCATTTCTAGTGAGTTTTCTCTTAGCTCAAATAATATACCATTTACTTGTCCAAGGACTTAGAAGTTTTTTAGTCACAATTTTTTAAAATAAATGCTCCAAGAGCATCGTATAATCTGGACAAAATGCTTCTGAAGCCCTGCAGTGTATAATGGCATGATGGAGGGGAGAGCCTGCTGACACGGAAGTCAGAAGAGCTGACCCGGAAGTGCTTCAGGAACTTGCAGTATTGGTTGAGAGAGGAAGAATCGGGCCTGCCATGTCCTCTTCTGTCATGAGAAGGCTGGATTCCATGTTTCTTGCTTGGACCCCTTTCAGCAGAATTACTCTCTACAAGTTACTCTTCACCAGGCTGCCCATCAGATTCAGTTGAGAAAGTATTTTTCTAAAATTCATGGGTTCTCTGCTGCCACCCACCACCACCACTGGTACCAGTAGGCACACCCAGGCCCTGTTTCAGGGAAATATTGTTGGAATAAACCGCCTTAGAGCAAGGCCTCTTAATCTGGGGGCCATTGCTTTATGAACAGTTTTATGTTAGGAAGTTTTGTCAAGAAATTGAAGACTTTTCATCAGATTCTCAAAAGAGGGGTGCCTGGGTGGCTCAGTCGGTTAAGCAGCTGCCATCTGCTCAGGTCATGATCCCAGGATCCTGGGGTTGAGCCCCACGTCGAGCTCCCGGATCGGCAGGGAGTCTGCTTCTCCCTTTGCCTGCCCCTCCTCCTGCTTGTGTGCTCTCTCTCGGTCAAATAAATAAATCAAAAAAAAAAAAAAAAAAAGGATTCTTGAAAGAGATAGTGGCCACTCAGAAAAATTGAAATTGCAGATCTGGGACATCCGTTATAAACCTTGGGGAAAAGGACCCAAAGGAACATCTTTCATGAGTTTAAAATCTGTCCACCACTTTTGTGAACCTGTCCCTGGACACATGTTTGCCAATCTTTCTCTTTTAAACTGACGCTTGTTTTAAATGGGTATTGACATGGCCATGCAACTCCGGAAAAAGATGCAAGTTTACTTTGACATATATTCTGAATCCTAAAGTGTGCAGTTCCTTTCTGGCTAAACCATACAGATTGGTAGTTTTTGAGAACTGAAGTGAGTTCTTGGATGTTCAGTCATTAAGGATGAAGTGAATTTGTTGATACTGGACAGTGGCCACAGCTGTTTATTCTTCCTCCAAGCAGCTAGTCGTTCATATCTCAGTAAAGATATTTTTCTTAAAGATTTATTTATGAGAGAGAGAGCAGGAGCAAGGGGAGGAGCAGAGGGAGAGGGACAAGCAGACTCCACGCTAAGCGCCGAGCCCGATCAGGGCTCTGTCTCAGGACTCTGAGATGGTGACCTGAGCTAAAACCAAGAGTCAGACACTTAACCGACTGAGCCACCCAGGTGCCCCTCAGTAAAGATATTTACAGTCTGCTCTGTCCCCTTCTCTGTTCAGGTCAGTTGATAGCTATGCATTGACTGTGAACTCTGTGCAAAGTGTGGTACTGCAACAAAGATGTAACGTGGTCTGTGCCTTGAAGAACTTGTATTCCAATTGGACTAATCCAAGCCAAGACATGTATACCAGAAATATGAATGATAACCTATGGCAATATGTGTTAGCCACCAAATGAGCAAATAGAAAGTACTCCAAGAGTTCAGCTGCAATCAGGCCCTCTGAGATCAAGGGAGGAGATGAGGTCTTTAGCTGTTTCTGGAAAGGCACCCATGCTTAATCTAACTTTAGTTAATGCAGCCTGTCAGTGTGGCTTTTCTGGGTCAGGTCTTGGGATGGTTTGTAATTAAATGTGGGTGGGGTTGTGGTGAAGGAGAATCCGATTCTTCATCCACTCTAGCATTTTAATTTCTAAGTACCCATTTTTAGATACATGCGTGACAGCTATCTGGAATGTTCCCAGGAAAATATTAAAATGGCCCTAGAAATTATTAAACTGCAGCTCTGACCCTTGAAGCTCTCCAGTTCAAGTTGACTGTGTTGGTGGTCACAGGCATTGGCCTTCAGGCAGAGTTCTGAATGTTGAGCCTTGAATCAGGATGGGATTGCCCTTTCTCCTCCATCAAAGATGCATACCTTCTCCCAGAAGTAGTATGTACCAAAAAAGCAGGTGATCTTTCACGAATAATCTCTACTGTCTGTTCCCCAAACCAGTATGTATTCTGAAAAGGATGAATTTATGCCCAAGCCCTTTTCTTAATGGAAAAACTACGTGTGTTCAGATCCCTTTGAATTCGTAGTTTTATTTGGGGAAAATACCGATGATTGCATTGCCTCCATAATGATTCAGATATTTCAGGCCTACTTCTTGACAAACAAGCTACATGTTCTTTAAAAATCAGATCAGAATGTTTAGCTGAAATTTTGACAAAATACGTGTTTAATAGCTGGCCACAGTGTTCATAGCTGTGTTTTCAGAAACACTTGGCATTATAAATCAAAGTATTGGTTGGCATAGCAGAAGAGTTGGGATATGTGAACAGAGTGATTTCTAAAATCCATTTTATTTTTTAAAATCATTTTTCTAACAAATATAGATACACAGTGCAATATACCAAGAACTAATACAAATTCTAGGTGGAGAAATGTCACAGAGGATATTGGAGAGGGTGATCTTGTGCAAAAAACAAAAAAACAAAAAAACAGAAAACAAAAAACCTCCTCCAGCTCTGTTTTTCATTGAAGGCTTTTTAAATAAAATAGTTTGCTTTTTAACATTTCTAAATGTTGCATTCTAAACGGTTTAAAGTCGGGAACGTACGCAGAGTTTTCACTTTAATAAAGTGACTTATTTTTCATGATAGTTTGCCTTAGGTAGTTTATCCATGTATTAAATGCTATGTGTTCTTTAGAATTAATGCTTTGAGGTACTTTTATTTTCCAGAGCACTGAGATTTCTGTGACTCACGCTCTTTTAGTTATCACTAATCTGGTCAACTTGTAAAATGAGGTTCATGCTTTATTGGCATTTATGGTCATTATAACTTAAAGACCAAAGCACAGCTGCCCCCCCTCCCCAGCTCTCGAGCTCCCCAGCAGTGCCTGTGGGAACCATTGCCACTTGGTGGGAGCTTTGAGCATCTAGGCCCAGAGTGCCAGAATTCTGCAGGTGTTTTGTGGTTACTCCTGTGGTTTTACCCATGTCGTTGGGGTAGCATTTACTGGTACTCGTGGACTTATACCCTTAGTGGTCCAGGCCTGTTAACGAAACTCCGGTAATTCCTAAAAATTCACATGGTGCAAGTTGATGGATTGAAACCAGAGGGAAGTCTAAACTCTTGTTTTCAGCAGTCAGGTTTGTTTCTGTTAAGGAAGCTCTGGGCCCAACATGGGGCTCGAACTCACAGCCCTGAGATCAAGGGTTGCATGCCCTACTGACTGAGCCATCCGGGGGTGCCCCTCAGCAGTCAAGTTTTATATCTGTTAAATCACTGGTTCTCACTCCTGGCTGCGCATTAGAAAAGCTTGAGGAGCTTTTTAAAAGTACTAACACAGGGCACCTGCGTGGCTCAGTCGTTAAGCATCTGCCGTGGGCTCAGGTCATGATCCCAGGGTCCTGGGATCGAGCCCCACATCGGGCTCCCTGCTCTGCGGGGAGCCTGCTTCTCCCTCTCCCCCTCCCCCTGCTTATGTTCCCTCTCTCGCTGTGTCTCTGTCAAATAAATAAATAAAATACTTAAAGAAAATAAATAAAAATAAAAGTACTAACACTCGGGGCCCCCCTACAGAGAGTTTCATTGTATCTGTATTTTTAAAAGCCCCACCCCCAGGTTTGTTGGTTCTAAAGTGCAGCCAGGGTCAAGACCGTTGGATTTTGTTGTCCTTTTTATTTTGCTTTTCTGGGCTGCACCTTTTCCTGTGTTTCACTTGAACACCGCAGTCCTGGGCTGGTGCACATCTCATTCTCGGTGTGCTCTTTAAGGACGATGGGTCCTTATCAAGTTCAGACCATTGTTTTCGGGCCATTTGAGAGCAGCCAAAGTTTCAGCACCATCCAAAAAACATTTTCTGGCAATAGAGGTGAAACATTCCCTCTGGTTCCAGCGAATGAGGACTAGTTCAACATTTAATGTCGTTCTTTGCCTCGCTAGTTAGTCTTCACAGAACCCTGGCGACTTTCGGTTGAATTACACAGGCACTTAGGGAGGGCTGTCCGTTCCCCAGCACGGCTCTCGGCCCTGGAGAGGACCCAACCAAGAGCATAGCGCGGAGGGACTCCAGGCGCTCGCGTTCTTATGCCGGAGACGCCCGTGATGCCGAGAGAGCAGAGGGCGGGCGTACTTTGGTCTGGACACTGAAGTGCTGCAGGACATGGAGGGAGGAAAGAGACCTCTGTGGACTAGCACCAGAGGAGAAGGGCTATAGAGGAAGTAGAATCGGGGCCAGCTTCGAAAAGAGTATGGTTCGAGTGCACATACTGAAGTTTGCTGAAATTCCAGGCCGTAGAATGGTCTAGTGAAGAAGGACACAGGTGGGAATGATGACGTCGCATGAGCCCTGTGAACACATGGAGGGTGGGAAGGGTTGAGCAGTAGAACTCCCACGGGCGGTCCATTCATCAGGAAGGACCCTCCTGTGCCTGCTGGAGGGGTTGGCCCCGCATGGGAGAAGTTCTGAGAAGCCCTAGTTGACGCAACAGTGCTCTGCGGAGGAACGGTGGCCTTGGGTGGGGGAGGGGGTGGGGGGTAACGGTGGGCAGATTGTCTGCAAAGGAGGGCAGGGGCAGTGTGGATATACTGAGTTGTTAGAAATGTTCTGTATCTTAATAAGGAAGGCGGTCACACAGCCGTTTGCATTTACCAGAACTCACTGAACTCCACAGTTGTGCATTTTCTTGTATATAAATTATACCTCAACTTATAAATGTTTTGAAAGCCGTGTTCAAAAAGAAAAAAAGAGGGGCGCCTGGGTGGCTTAGTCATTTAAGCATCTGCCTTCGGCTCAGGTCATGATCCCAGGGTCTTGGTATCGCGCCCCGCATCGGGCTCCCTGCTCGGTGGGGAGCCTGCTCTTCCCTCTGCCTGCCCCTCCCCTCGCTTGTGCGCTCTCAAGCTCGTTCGCTGTCTCTCAAATAAATAAAATCTTTTAAAAAAAGAAAAATTGGGGGCACCTGGGTGGCTCAGTTGGGTAAGCGTCTGCCTTCGGCTCAGGTCGTGATCCCAGAGTCCTGGGATCGAGCCCCGCATCAGGCTCCCTGCTCGGCGGGGAGCCTGCTTCTCCCTCTCCCACTCCCTCTGCTTGTGTTCCCTCTCTGGCTGTCTCTCTGTCAAATAAATAAAATCTTTAAAAGAAAAATTAAAAAAAGAAAAAAAAGAAATCTATGGATCCAAAAACTTAAAACCCAGAGCAACCAGTGGAAATCTGTGACAAGGATTCCAGTTCAGATATCTTACAAAAGTTTTTCTGAGAGCATCGGAGAAATGTGAATACTGACCAAATATACAATAATCTTTTAAAAAAATTTTAGGATTTTTTTAGTGCTATAATTTTTTAAGAGCTCTTTGAGGAATATATGCTAAAATCGTTATGGACAGAAGTGATAGACCCTCTAGGTTTTGCTTCCAAGCACCCCCATGTGAATGGGTGGAGGAGTCTAGCAGGGGCCTGAGCTCTGATGGCTCTTGAAGCCCAGGATGGGCACGCAGGGATTCATTATACCGGTGTCTGCTTTTGTATATGTCTCTGGTTGCAAAAAACAACAAAACAACATAGGGGTTATTTGCATTTTAAAAGTCCTCACTGGTTCTTTTTTTCTTCTTTTTATGTTATGTTAGTCATCATACATTACATCATTCGGTTTTGATGTAGTGTTCCATGATTATTGTTTGGACATACGTGCCCTCCTTAATACCCATCACCAGGCTAATCCATCCCCCCCCAAAACCCTCAGTTTGTTTCTCATGGTTCATCTCCCCCTCCGATTTCCCCCCTTTTATTTTTCCCTTTCTACTATCTTCTTTTTTTTTTTTTAACATACAATGTATTATTTGTTTCAGAGGTACAGGCCTGTGATTCAACAGTCTTACACAATTCACAGCGCTCACCATAGCACATCCCCTCCCCAATGTCTGTCACCCAGCCACCCCAATCCCTTCCACCCCCCACCACTCCAGCAACCCTCAGTTTGTTTCCTGAGATTAAGAATTCCTCGTATCAGTGAGGTCATATGATACATGTCTTTCTCTGATTGACTTACTTCACTCAGCATAACACCCTCCAGTTCCATCCACATCGTTGCAAATGGCAAGATCTCATTCCTTTTGATGGCTGCATAATATTCCATTGTATATATATACACCACATCTTCTTTATCCATTCATCTGTCGATGGACATCTTGGCTCTTTCCACAGTTTGGCTATTGTGGACATTGCTGCTATAAACATTAGTGGGCATGTGCCCCTTCGGATCCCTACATCTGTACCTTTGGGGTAAATACCCAGTAGTGCAATTGCTGGATCGTATGGTAGCTCTATTTTCAACTGTTTGAGGAACCTCCATACTGTTTTGCAGAGTGGCTGCACCAGCTTGCATTCCCACCAACAGTGTAGGAGGGTTCCCCCTTTCTCCACATCCCCGCCAACATCTGTCGTTTCCTGACTTGTTAATTTTAGCCATTCTGACTGGTGAGTCCTCACTGGTTCTTGAATAGGAACATGCTTAGTGAGAGTGCTTCTCCAGGAAGAGTGTCCTGGTGCTTAGGGATCGGAGCGGCTGAGCCTTTGAGGAGGTCACCCCTCTAGCTCTGCCGTGCCGATGAGGTGGGTGGAGAAGGAGGAACGGAGGCCAATGCCCTGCTTTGTTTACTTTGCTTACAGTAAGTCAGAGGCTTCGTTTTTGCTGTTGGGGAAGCACATCCGGTCACAAGGGCACTGCATATCATCTGGAGGGCCGCATCCGGTGTTGCATGTGTTTGCTGGGGGAGGGAGGTGGATTTGTGGAGTCACTTGGGAGGCCCCTTGCCTGCAGAGCTAGAGGAGGGACTTGTGCTGCTAGTTCACGGACAGAGTACTGCTCACATGGTTAGGAAATGTAGGTTCTGGTCTAGCTATGAAGTCACCGAACCTCGAATGCTTGCATTCAGTGCTTGCATCTGAATCCAAGCATTCAGAATTCTTAGCTTGGATATATGAGAATTAAAATTTAGGTGATCCCTAATGCCTCACTGTGAACATTTTGCTTCCCTCCACTCTTTTTATTAGAGGGTCATTGTTTTTAAACCAGTACTTTCCAAAGTGGGCCACATGCATCAGAGTGTCTTGTGGACGGGTCAGTGGGGATGTCAGAGATGCCCACCACTGGGGCCCCATTGCAGATCCACAGCAGGTGGTTGGGAATCTGCATTTTAGCACATATCCCCAGACGGTTCATATGAACAGTAGAGTTTGAAGAGAACAGTTACAGAATCTATCATGGTGTTGTTTTTGTTTTTTTTTTTTTTTAACTGCCTCAAAATACAATCAGTATTTAAATTTCTTTTCTTCTGAGGATCCAAGCAATTTCAGAGCTTTAAAAAAGAGGAAGTTGTGATCAAATCATTATCATATGACATTGCTGTGGGTAGATTTAAATTTATTTGGATTAGTAACTCGTGTTGATAGTGCATAATTTAGGAAGTCGACACCATGAAGAAAAAAATTATAGCAACCTATAATTCTTTAACCTTAGAAAAGCAGTGTTAAATAGGTTTGTTGTATATCCTTCCAGACTTTTTCTAACATACATACATATAAATATAATTATTTGCCAAAATATATTTATTTTCTCCAAACGATTTAATAATACATTTTTATTTTTTTTTCTAAGATTTTTATTATTTGACAGAGAGAGACACAGCAAGAGAGGGAACACAAGCAGGGGGAGTGGGAGAAGGAGAAACAGCCTTCCCACTGAGCAGGGAGCCTGATGCGGGGCTCAATCCCAGGACCCTGGGATCATGACCTGAGCCGAAGGCAGGTGCTTAATGACTGAGCCACCCAGGCGCCCCTAATAATGTGTTTTTAAAACTCACTAACACACTATGCTTATCTTCCTTTGCTAAAAATCTTTAGCTACATGAGAATTTTTAATGGCTGCATAGAATTCCTTTGTATAAATGCACCAGAGCTTATTTCACTAGTTTCTTATTGACACACTGTGGTATCTGCCTCTTTCCACTGTTTTACTCATGGAAATAGTGAACATCCATCTGCATCTTTTTGTACATCCTTAGGATAAAATTCCTAGAAGCAGATTGCTAGTCAAAGAATTTTCTTATTTTTTTAAAGTGATTTTGAACACAGTTAATATTCACTCTAAAAAATGGCAAATACAGAGAAAAGTTAAAATCTCCGTAGCTTCCAGATAACTTTTACATATTTTTCTAATAGGATCACCTACGTAGAGTCTTATTATCTGCTTTCCTCGTTTAACCATATGTTGTAAACATCTTCCATTGTCAGCCACATTAAAGATACTGTGATACACCTAGATACAGTAATTATATGCAATGAATTGACCTGATTCTTCTGCTTGAGTTAGTGACCAAATATTAAGTACCTGAAAGATAGAAAAGCAGTCTAGTAGGTGTGAGGAGAGAGAGTTGATTCGAACTCAAAATTCTTACAGAGTAGAAGGGAGTCTTAGGCAGTCCCAGGTCCCTGTGAGAGGGTCCGAGAGCTGGACTGTGGGAGTTAGGGAAAGAAAAGTCATGTTCAGTCAGGTCAGGGAAGGCTCAGACGAGGGCGACCGAGGGCTTGACCCTGTGCAGGTGGGGAGGAAGAAGCATTCCAGGTAGAGGAGCGTTCCCTAGGACGTGCTCTTAGGAAAATGAGAGACGCCCACTCTCAGCATCCCAGTGACTGGGAGGCGGTCCTCCCCTCAGAAGGGACCCCAGGCGTGGTGGGAAATAAAGGTGGAGACATAGTGAGATGTGTCGGGCTGTGGGTGGTCTAGAGTATGTGGCTAAGCATCGTGGACTGCATTTCCTGAGCAGAGGGGAGTGTTTTTTAGCTTTGCTCAGATTCGTTTTAGCCAGAGTGCCAATGGGATTTGAGGGGCTGGAGTTTTGCTCATCAGCTGTGTGTGCGAGGGGCTGTGGTAAAGCAAGAGGATGGTCAGGAGGCTGTGCTGCCCGCCCGACCCGAACGGACCCGGATGGTCGCAGCCAGGGCAGAGGGAAGAGGAGGAGGTGGAAGGACAGGTCTGGGCAGACGCGGATGTGGTGATAAAGGGAAGGTGGAGGGTCAGGAAGGCCTTGGGGTTTGAGTCTGGGTGGCTTCCATAGTACGGCCATATATGCAAAAGGAAAACACAGGGAGAAAAGCATTTGAGAAAATGATGAGTTGCAAAAACTAAAAACAAAACAAAGCAAGTTTAGCCCCTTTCATTCGGTCTTAACATCACACGCTTCTACCCCCGTCTCCTTCCTGACAGGCAGTGGTTTGGAATACACCTGTAAGTGTGGAGGCCTTCAAGCAGGAGCTCCGTTCCACACCCAGACCTCCCCGCCTGAGCAAGCAGTGGGGACCGCGGAAGGGACCCCCCTCCGCGGCCAGGACGCCTTCCCCTCTCAGGAAAGCACGCTGTCCCCTGTGAACCTGACGGACGACCAGATAGCCGCCGGCCTCTATGGTAACCTTCCTCACTCAGACCTTCTCAGCCTCAGGATTCTAGGACCAGCACTGCCAGTGCCCCAGTCTTATGTCAGAGTGCCTCATAGGTTGACCTGGAAGAACCATTGACCTGAGAAGTGTTAGGAAGGTAGGCCTAGAACATCTTTAAAAAAATTGCTAAAGAAAGGAGTGTGCCATCCCCTGAAGAAAACCCATCTGATTTTGTGAATTACGAAATATTTTGAGTAGCATCACACTCCCTTCGCAGTCTGGCAGGCATAACTTCTTCCCAGATTATCTCAGCTGAAGGAAAGAACAATAATAATCCCTATTTTAGTGCCTAAGTGGTTCTTGAGGCCCGAGTAAGTTATGACATCACTTTATAAACAGCGAAGCCTGATGCAAATGCTAGTGGTCAGTGCTTTTGTTATGTTTGGAAGTACTAATGGGTTTTTTTCCCCATTTAAAGAACCTCAAATTATTTTCTTTACATGCATACATCTTTCCAGTGGATTTTGTGCACGCTTCTCATATGCAAGTGCCAAGATCTAAATTTACATGAATGAGAAAAAAAAAATGAACATGAAGAAAGATTTCTTGGTCCTTTAACTTGCATGCGTACGAGTTGTGTTAATTTTGCTCACCTTGACTCCCTTTTTCGCAGTATGTACAAACAATGAAAGCACACTGAAGTCTATCATGAAGAAGAAAGATGGCAACAAAGATTCAAATGGAGCAAAGAAGAATCTTCAGTTTGTTGGCATTAACGGAGGGTAAGGAAAGATGCTACCAGTCAGTCTGTACATGGCGTGTCTGTCTCCTTCGCCTCCTGTCTCCTCAAGTCCCATTTCAAGGTGCCCAGGCTGGGCTTCAGCCACATCTTGGTGACGGAAGATCCCCTCAGAAGGGTGCATTTGGGCTCCTCTCCTCTCCTTGCTATCTTTAAGGATGTGTCACTCTTGAAAAGACACCTGATGCCGCTGAGCAGTTTACATCTTCCCACCTCTGATCTGAAAACAGTAGTCTTCAACAAAAGTAGCAGGCGACAAGTGTCCCGCGGAGTTGGACAACTTGTTCTTACCTGTACCAGACTCAGGAACAAACAGAAAGAGGCGAGAGCATCGCTCCACGGGCTGGTGATGGTCATCCACTCCTTCAAAATGGGTTATTTTGTTTAGCTTTCCATGCTTACATACAAAATTGTAGGGCCTTTCACTTGACCAGTAATCCAGCTGTGCCTTCAGTTCTTTGCTTTCTAAATAGAATGTCTATTAGCTCTTTATTCCTTCTCACTGGGTCAGATAAATAGTGAAGCCTGTTTGTCATCCTGCAGTTGAAGCAGAACAGCTAATCTATTAATCCATATATAGCCTCGGCCTCAACAAGAAAGCAATAATGCGGTTAGTTGCGATAATATTTATGGCAAAGCATTACATAAAGATTTAACTTAATGGGGCCTATTTCCTGAATCTTTGAAGTCTAGTTGGGTAGTGCGGCCCAGGAGTTTTTGGAGGGCGTGTGCCAGAGGAACTATCGATTACTTACCTAATAATCTGTTCACCACGACACGGGAACAATTAATGGAGCAAAATAGGAAGAATGTAAGGGAAAAGAAAAAAGAAGGAACAGAAAGAAATGAACCACTGCAGACCTGGCTTTCATGAGGTAAATTTCCTTTGATTTATCCTAAGCCAGAGGTGCTGTATATATACATATTTTCCTTTCCTATAAGTAGTATAATGATACCAATTGGCAACTCAAGTTATGCCTTTTAAGCCAGAACCCATTTGAAACCACCAGATTTTTAAGTAGACCTTACTTTGAACTTCCAAATGCAGGGTCTCAACCACAGTCAGATGTCTGGAGTCAGTCAGCCGCTTTCCCTGCATAAGAGTTTCGGTCACGGGGTCTTTCTGGGCACACCTTGCATCTCCTGAACTCCCAATTGCCACCTAGGTATGAAACAACTTCAAGTGATGATTCCAGCTCAGATGAAAGCTCTTCCTCCGAGTCAGATGACGAGTGTGATGTCATTGAGTACCCTCCCGAGGAAGAGGAGGAGGAAGAGAAGGATGAAGACACTCGGGGAATGGCGGAAGGGCGCCATGCCGTTAATATTGAAGGTTTCAAGTCCGCCAGGGTGGAAGATGAGATGCAGGTTCCAGAATGTGAACCTGAGAAGGTGGAAATCAGAGAGAGGTGTGGTACACTCCCCTCCCCTCCCTAACCCTTCCCACGTTCATTGTGCCTTTGGCAAGAGAACTGGCCGATTAGGAGATTTCGCCATTGTAACTATTGGTTGGGTCTTTCCGATCCCCAAAGGAGAGCTAAACTTCATCCTCAGAGGTACGACCGTCGTGTCGTGATGCTGATAAACACAGGTGCGGAGGGAGAGGACTCCTAGATCTCTCAGAGTAGCAAAGAGAAGGGCCTGATCAGGCTGCCACCTTTGCTTCCTTCAAATGTGTTTGCTAGCTAATTTTATGTGTGGAGCCACCATCCACAGAGCTATTACGTGTCGTTAAAGTTTTCAGTGTTCCGACAACCCACCTTATACTTGAAGGCAATGTTAGAATTTTGTGTGGCCAGCACATGTCTTTTAAGATTTCAGATTTTATCATTAGCCATTCATCTTGGTACAGGTCAGTACTGTTCTTATAGGATCGCTGTGTGTGAAAGGAGCGGTCTTTTAGCCCCAGCTGAAGATCACATTCACTTCAAAGATGATGTAATCAGTCACATGTCTGCATTTTGTTGCTCACTGAGTGATAGGGAACACCACAAGAATGGGTTTGGGAGTCTCCTAAGCAGCAGCTGAAATACCCAGTAAACACTGTGGTTGGCTGAAACACATACCTAACGATGTAGCAGATTTTAAAGACTGCTAGCAAACGTGAAATCAGTGCTTATAAAACAGAGAATAGAACAGATGGAAAATTCAAGATGGTTTTTCACTATGTGGAGTATAAATAGAACATTTCAGAAAACTTCTGTTTAATTTTGCAAATGAAAGCTTAACTGCATTAACACAAGGTAAGTGTTTCTAGTTTATATTTCCAAGTATTTTCACATGGCTCAGGATCTTGTCATCTAGGTTTGGGGTTTTTTCATTTTTTTGTTTTTTTTTTAAACAGCTTTATTGAGCTATCATTTATTTACCGTATGTCATCTGATTTTTCAGTTTAGATTTTCATGGGGGTTAAACACTTTCTGAGTGCAGATGTGTGGTTTGTTGGTCAACATAATGGATCTGTGGTAATTCTGACCTCTTCAGCCCCTTAAGGGTAGAAACATTTTTGGGAACTTAGAATAAAAGGAATAAAAAAGTTCCACAGGTTATTCCATAATGTCATAAAGGCCAAAGAGGTGAGGCTGAAAGCTGCCCATACGGAAAGGCCTGAGCTCTGGGTGGAGACATTGGTTCTGTATGTCCTCGGACGCCTAAGGAAGCCTGCTCTGACCTCCAGGCAAGCACCTTGTCCCACCACGAACCTGCTGAGGTCCACTTGGGGCCTCTTGTCTTTTAAAGGGCCATAGAGTTTGCAATAAAAATGACTTTCCTTTGGTGGCCAATCGTGAGCTCTCTTTCTTTTATCTTGTCATAGGTATGAATTAAGTGAAAAGATGTTGTCTGCCTGCAACTTACTGAAAAATAATATAAATGACCCCAAAGCTTTGACCAGCAAGGATATGGTGAGTCTGCCCTCCAGACATTGTACCCTGTCTGTACAGATTACCCGAGTGGACATCAAAGTCCAGTTGTCTAGACTGCCCCCAAGCTCTTGTTGCCCACACGCTTTGCCCCCGAACTATCTCTAGCTCGTGTAAGCAGAGTGAACCTCACGTTGCCCTATTCACACTGCACGTTAACCTCAGGCCCCACAGCGGACATCCCCACCCTGTACTTTTCTTGGCAGTGAAGCCTCTGTGAGGCACATACTTGCACACGGGAGGGAGGGCTAATTGCAGTCAGCCGTCAGGTTTTGACATACTCTGCTTCCGCTCCCAGAACCTTGTGATCCGGGGAGAAGAGCCACCAGAGTTGTTGTGTTTTATTTTTTGGTTTGTTTTTTGTTTTTAAAGTTGGCCTCTGGTTTTTTAAAAAGCAGCCTATCTGGGCCGAGGTCAGCATTCCTTTCAATTATGAAAGTGCGTGTTATGTTCCCGTGTGGAATGCGGGCGGCCGCTATTTTTAAACTTCGGAGTCACTGCACTTGTCATCTGTGCCCAGTTTGAGAGACTTGGAAGCTCACAGCGGTGAAGCTGGTGGTTGCTTCAGGGGCAGGAAAGACACGGCCCAGGGCAGATGAGCATTTCTGGGGCGACGGTGAAGCGGACACCTTGGCGAAGTGTGTCGCTCTCCCTCATGGGGCTGGTGGAGTTTTGAGGTGCGACTTCTCTCCCAGGTCAGACCCGCCCTCTGGTTGACAGTTCTCTTCAGCACACTGAGAAAACGTAGGTTCTCCCGTTACGTTAGACAGAGTTGGCATTTGAATCTCGGCACCTCATCAACGTGGAGTTTTCTGCTGCATAGCCCAAGTCAGCAGCGAGTGAGAAAGTCTCACAGGATTGTAGAGGGACGAAACCAAAATGTTAGGACTAGAAGGGACTTCAGGGATTCCCCTCATGCTGGAAAGGCACCGTTTTCCTCGTGGACAACACGCACAATCTGAGGGAGAACTGGGGCTGTTGTCGCAGGTGTGAGGGGCGTGGGCGTGCGTACCTGTGAGGCCACCCTGTCCTGGTCTTTTCTGTTTTAACTGAGGCCCTGAAGATGAGGAGTCTTGTCCAGAGCTAGTCAACTGGCTCCTCGTTAGTACTGGGGCTAGGTGATACTTCTCGAATACTGGTCCACGTTTTAAATTTATCCTTTCTGGATCATACTACCTTATCATACGGCATCCTTCTTTAAAATTACGGTTGTGCCTCATATTTGTTTCCATTGCTATAGAAACTTAAATTTCTCAGAGCCAGCTGTGTCTTGACATTAAATTAGCAAGCTGAGAAAAGGCACACGGTGGTGATGTTTACAGAAGCAAATACGAAATAAAATCCCTGGCCTGGGGTGGGGGTGGACCCAGAACTCCTTCCGTATAAACTAAATTTCTGTCTACGCCTCAGTCCCAAGAGAGCAAAACCGTGAAATGTCACTGCAGTGTTAATATTTCCCACGAGGTTGAACCTGAACTTAAAACTGGTGCTTCTGGACCCTAGATCTTATAGCTAGAATAATTTTGACCATTCTCAAAATACCGGGTCAATGTGGTCTTCAGGGAGGACCATCCATTTCTCTGGCCCCAGATTGCCAAGCATATTGTCACGCGCATACTCCGTGGTCAGTTCCTTTTTGGTTAAACTGAACTCATTTGATGAAAACGCGTTGAAGGAACTGTGCCATGAAAAGTGGTAGACACACACGAACAATCACAGTGCCAGGGCCAGTACCCATGACAGGACACCACATACACGGCAGTAACAATTCAACACCCAAATGACACAAATTCCCCTCTCTCCATTTGAGGACGGACTCCAGAGAGGTAGAGAAACCTGAATATGTAGAAGAATGAGCAGAAGAAAACATTAGATGAATTTTTTTCCCACCCCAGGACCCTTTTCATCAAGTGCCACAGAATATTATTGAATGGGCTAAAACCGAATCATCAGTAGCTGGACGATAAAGATGCAGAAGCCAGTACAATTCCAGCTCCCACTTCTCTGTAGGAAGGGGACCTCTTGGGTTCTGGTGCTGTTGACATAGGCTTTCCGTCTTTCTTTGGTCTATTTCTAAACCTTTCAGGAGTAAGCAAAGCACAGATGAACGGTAAACTCGTGTAAAAAGGGCTCATGGAAGAAGGATTCTAGTTCCTCCGGTCACCAGCAGTGGTCATGGGCAGTCTGCTTTGAACTTCACATGGTCCGGGTTTGACTTGGTTGCTCCTGAAATAAGGCCCATGTTCATGTGTCCACAGCCTAAGGGAAGGCATGTACGGGGCTCATGGTCAGATGCAGATGATTCTGAATGAGAAATGTAATTTGTTTCGAACCTGCTTTTTAGTCCCTTTCCATGGTTGAACGTCTGTCTTTGGGATTGGAGTGGGAATTGGGTTGGCTACACCCTCATGGTCTTTCAGCCCAGTGCTGTGGGGATGTTGAAGGAGTTAAGGGTGGTCTGGATAGGAAGAAAGCAGCATAAATTCAGTGTGGGTGAAGTAATTTCTTCTGTCCTGAGTACTCTGAAAATCACATGCAAGGCCAGCATAATTACTTAATATTAATTGTTCAAGAATCAATGAAGCCAGGCCTACGTGTTTTTATGTGTATTGCCTCATTTGTCCTCATCACAAGCCCTGTGGGGAAAAGGTATGTTTATTACCCCCATTTTGCAGATGAGCAAACTGAGGCATGGAGTAAGTATCTTCCCCAGGAGAGTACAGCTCACAAGTAGCAGAGACAGAATTGGATCCTTGCAGGTAGAGCCCCTGGACAGTGCTGCACGGACTCTTTTACAGAAGTTAGAAATGTCTGTGGTTGAAAGTCAGGAGCGGTTCTCCAGTTTGGAGTTTGAGGCACCTCTTAGGGCTCTGGGTTTCATGCAATTGTTCTTTGAGAGCCGATTCTCGCTGCGTGCGCTGACTATAAAAGGCCTCATTTCTCGGGCTTTCAGCTGGGCTATAAATAGAACTAACGGCCACTTGCTGGTGTTTTGGCAGCGGTTCTGTCTGAACACCCTGCAGCACGAGTGGTTCCGTGTGTCCAGTCAGAAGTCAGCCAGTCCGGCCATGGTGGGCGACTACATAGCAGCGTTCGAGGCCATTTCCCCGGACGTCCTCCGCCACATCATCAACATGGCAGACGGCAACGGCAACACGGCCCTCCACTACAGCGTGTCCCACTCCAACTTCGAGATCGTGAAGCTGCTCTTGGACGCTGGTGCGTGCGCTGCCCTGGTCTCTTCCCTGACCTCACTCAGGCGATGACTCCGCTCAGAGAAGCCGGCTGACCCGCTCCTCAGTGCTGGGACCACCCCACACCCTTCCCCATTGCTTTTCCACGCGCTGCGGCAACGATACCCTTCTTGAGTCATTGGTGGGAGGCTTTACCTGTAAACAGAGCTGGGAGACACGGCCTTCAGGTCCGTTTTGAAAGGAGGTTGTGAGGCTATTCTTGCTGCGTTTCAGCTGCGTTCAGGCGAGGTGTCTCCCTGGTGAGGAACGTGCCTCGGGGTCCCTCCCAAGCTGAATCACGCTGGCAAGGCGAGTGCGCTCTCAAAAGCCAGAGTGCTGCTCCGGGACCCGCGTCAGCTTCGGTGGTTGCAGGCTGCTCTCCTTGCCCTTGCTCCACGACCCCATCCAGCGGCCTTGCAGAGGTGTGCCACTAGCCGAGATGGGGACCACAAAGCCACTATAACAAATTATAGTAGAATCGTAACCATTTCCACTGAAATAGACCCTGTTACTCGGGACTCCGCGTAGAGTGAAGAAAGTGTTGTTCTTGTATCTGAACCCCGGTAATGAGAACAGTGAAAACCCTCGTTTATAATTGGAACATCCCATCCCAGAATATAGCCACTGCATGTCTGATACACGAAGCGAGAGTGTGCTACATGGAAGGGTCCCCTTGGAAAATGGCGAACTTTAAACTTTTTGTTCAAATATGTAGCCCAGTCGTACATACAGTCCCCGAGTCACTCTGATTTATTTTTGAAATACATATTTTTACTTCTAGTATGTGACTGATACAGAATTTATAGGACCTTGGTCTTAAATTAGCGAGCACACAATGTGAAACTTTGATTTAGCATATGCAATAAAATTGTCCGGTTTCCCCATACTGCTTCTTGATCCAACTCACTAATTTCTTCTACTCCGTTTTGGGGAAATTAGATTAATGCAGAGAAGTAACCAAGCAAGATTTATCCCTTCTAAGTTTGCTTATTCCCAGCAGATGGGAATATGTTAGGCTAAAAGTGCTTCCATCTTAGAGGAAGGAATTCCAACCCTCCTTCCCTTTAGACTTTCCAGACTAGAAACAGAGCTGGTGATACTGTCAGCCCACATTGTTGTTTATTTTTTTTAAAAAGATTTTATTTATTTATTTGAGAGAGAGAGAGAGAGCGAGAGAGAGAGCACCAGCTTCAGGGAGAGGGAGAAGCAGGCTTCCCACGGAGCAGGGAGCCCGATGTGGGACTCGATCCCAGGACCCTGGGATCATGACCTGAGCCAAAGGCAGACGCCCAACTGACTGAGCCACCCAGGCGCCCCCACCCCCCATGTCGTTGTTTAAACAGAGAAGTGGATAATATCCAAAAGAGCCAAAAACAAGATTTCCGATTACTCTTGAAAGTAACAATTTAACCTACCCTTGGAAAATTTGTGTGGACAAGATATTTTGGTAAATTAAAGGGTTTTGGTAAATTAAAGGGTTTTGGTTAATCACCCTACTGGATATACTTGACCCTCTGCTGCCCACCATTATAGGCTGAGGCTGGGGCTCCGTCCAGCGTGTGGGTGAACGTAGTGACCGCAGCCTCCGTGAACGACCGCACATCACAGATGATGGGGAGCCTCAGAGAGCTCGTTGGTTCACATGCTTCTCCATCACAGAGCTTTTTCTTTCTCCTTTTCTAAGTTAAAAAACATGCCCTTTGTGTAAATGCCATCATGTCCCTACTGTGCAGTTGTTTTTTGAGCTTAAGGCAAGTTTGCACGGTATCTTCTCTTCTCACTCCTTATGATAGAAACATCCTGAACATTTTAACTATATATGGTCACACATGAAAGCTTCTCTCCTGCACTCTGCATTCCTTTCATTTTATTAGAAAGTGCTAAAGGAATTTTAAAAAGGATTGCTGAGCCCCCAGTGCCTCCTTAAGAATTACAGGAATAGAAAACGCCTGGTCTGTTGTGTCTGTTAGTCCCTGGCAGTTCCTCCCTGCATTTGCTCTCAGACCGCAGTTCCAAGAACAGCTTAGCTAGGTGTCACGGGATTGGAATTGGGCTTCCAAGGCCCCAAACAAGTCAGAGGAGCAAACTTAGGGTCTCTGAATGAGTCGTGATCTCTGAGTGGGTGATGCCGTCGTGTTCTCTACAGAAGCCTTTACAGATCCGTCATATTCGTAGCTCTCCCTGCCTCTTCGTTCCATAATCATGATCCCCCAGACACAGACGAGTGTCCACATCCCACATTATGTGGACTCTTTGAAGCCACCATTACTTAGAACAACCCCCCAGCGCTCCACGCTGTTGCAGTCCAGCCACCAGTTGCGAACAAGAGGTGCCGTGAAGGCTCACTCTCACTTTTGCTGCTTCTGGCCTCACACGACACAAGAAAACCTTTTATCCTTTCGTTGAGTATGAAAACGTCTCTGGCAGTTCCTTCCGAGTCACTCTGGGACGCGGAGCCCCGGGGGCCGTTTCACAGGCTTCCTCCCAGCCCTGTTCCTTTGGTCCATGGGGGAAGGGTCGCTGTAGGAAGGTTTCTCCCTGACGAGACTCGTGTCTCCGCAGACGTGTGCAACGTGGATCACCAGAACAAGGCGGGCTACACCCCCATCATGCTGGCAGCCCTCGCCGCCGTGGAAGCCGAGAAGGACATGCGCGTCGTGGAAGAACTCTTCGGCAGCGGGGATGTGAACGCCAAAGCCAGCCAGGTGAGCACACTTGCCTCCCAGGTCCGCGGCCGGCCCGCACCCTGAGCATGTGCCCGGCCGCCCTGGCTGACCAGACCTGCTGGTGAAGTAGCGGCTTCAGAGTCACCTGGCGGGTGTCCCCCTCCTTGGCCTTGCGCGCTACCTCTGTTCGGAGTGGGGTGCATGCGCCCTGTAGGTCAGCCCGCCTCAGAGGGCCTGGGAGTGCCCGCCGTCTGCCCGGCTCGTTCCTGACTGTCTCCGCAGTGTGGTGTCATCATGCCGGGCACACAGTGGCCCCGGGCTGGTGGGACTTCTAAGCACCTTTGGCCTTCCCGGCTCCTCGCTCTAAGGAGACAGGTCCTCCCAGCTCCAGGGGAACACTGACGCATTACTTGACGGTCTTACTTAGCTCGGCGGCGCTCAGAACAAGAAACTGTTTCTCCGTGCCAGCCACCACCTAGCCCCAGATTCGTTCCACATCTGCTTTGTCCCGTCGGTCCTCCCGCCATTCCCCCCCCCACCTCCCGCCCCCGCCCCGCACAGGCCGCCCCCCCCAGCCGGTCTGTGCTGTGCCGCTCAGTGCTGTGCCGCTCATGGGCCCCGCCACTCCTCCCCACAGGCAGGTCAGACAGCCCTCATGCTGGCCGTCAGCCACGGGCGGATCGACATGGTGAAGGGCCTGCTAGCCTGTGGGGCTGACGTCAACATCCAGGACGACGAGGGCTCCACGGCGCTCATGTGTGCCAGCGAGCACGGGCACGCGGAGATCGTCAAGCTGCTGCTGGCCCAGCCGGGCTGCAATGGCCACCTGGAGGACAACGTAAGTGAGCGACGCGGCCTCCACGGGGCTGCCCGCTTGGGGCTCTGCAGGACCCCTTGGCGGAGGGGAAAGGGCCCGTTCTCCGCGCTACTCACTGGGGACCTCGTGCTGTGGTCCTGGCCGCCGCCCTTCCTGGCCCAGCACGGCAGCATGGCCCACGTGCAAACTCACGCTCCCAGGAATTAGAGCCAAAGGCAGGCTGATGAGGCTGCAGCGGCCACGCTCGTTGCAGGAGGAGGGTGATGAGCTCGTCGGAGAGCCAGCGTGCAGCAGGGGAAAACACAGACTGACGACCCAGAGCAGACTGAGCGCAGGCATCTTGCAGGTCCACGAAGAAGAGAGGACCGGGTCCCCGGAGCATGGGGAAAGCTGGGTTGCTAGCTGTTCTGGGCCAGAACTACTAGATGACTAGAGCCAGCTGTCCCCACCCCCGAAATGAGGGCAAGCGGCCCCTCACTGGGGCCCCTCAGAGGGAATCACTCGTGTATCTCATCAGCCTGACCCTCCAGACCATGCGGCGCCTTCGAGCACATCTCCCAGCTCCTGCCTTGGCTGTTCCATCATCGTAACCCCAGTCTGCTCTCCCCGTTCCCAAGCAGTCCCTGTTGCAGATAACCCCTCGCCTGGGAAACATTGTAAGGAAAGCAGCTGCCTCTGCATGTCTCCAGGCCAAAGGGGAGGAGTACCAGTAGGTGAAGGCACAGGAACTAATATTTGGTTGGAGCTGTGGTTTGAAGGGCAGAGGTCACAGAGGACAGGCTGGGTTGGTTCTGCTTTGGAAAGTTTATCTCCGTGGAGCACGGGTTTGGCCCAGAGCTTCCTTCAGCTCAAAACACTAAAAATAAAAACTTAGAAGGAAAATATACTTTTTGGGCACTAAGCAAAAGATCCCAGTGGGCCCAGGCCAGCAGGAAGAGCAAACCAGTGCAGGCGTTTACTCGTATCCAGGACCGGGGGGCCGACAGCGGGCTTCCATGTGGCAGACGCCCCCCCGGGGCTGAAGAAGCTGCCCCTGTCCCCCATGCCCCTAACTTCGGTGGGAGCAGAAGGAGTGCTTCCAACTTACCCTTCCCCGAGAACAGTGTGTGTGGCATGTGTCTTGATTTTTTGTTTGTTTGCTCTTACTTCTGCTCTCTCTTAGCCAAGAATAGCCCGTAGATGTAGTCATAAGAGGCCCCAGAGCCACAAGTGACTTCCAGAAATGCTGGTCACCTCAGGAAGGTGGGAGGAAGGAAGGAGGAGGGGAGAGAGGGAGGGCAAGTCCCTGCGAGAATTCCGAGTGGGAGGGAAGGACCGTAAGACGCTGACCACAAGAGAATTGTTTCCTGCTGCTAGTGACCAGCAGGGCATCCTCATTCCAAGACCAGACAGAAAGTAAATGGTGCTGAGTTTGGCCTTCTCCCTCCTTGACATGCATCCGAAGCCCTGCGAGTTCATGGAAGCCAAACACATAACTGGAAACTTTGACTTCCCCATATTTAGTATTTCCCCTCGGATTTTCATACGATGCGTTTCTGCAAGGCAGCAGGATTCAATGACTGTGCATGGATGGTGTTCGCAGCGGGCGATAGGGGTGCTTAGGGCCGGAGGATCGGCTCCCTCCCCAAGGGCAACGTTAAAGGATCGTTGGCAAATGGCAGGGTATCCAAACATACCCTGTGGTACTGCTTGCTCGCTGTAAAGATAAACACAGACACTTAGGTTTCTACCCCATCTTCTCCTGCGGCCCACAGCTGGTGGAAAGAGTAGTGGGGTGAGTCCTTGGCGGGCAGCCTATGTTGAGGGTGCACGGGGCCCGCACCTCCACACTAACCACCGGGAGGCACAGTGGGGATGAGGTGACTGTCTTCCGACCGCGACTCCGCTCGGGTGGGCGCGGTGCCTCATGGTAGCCTCAGGGCTTCGCGCGCAGAGGTCCAGAAAAGTCTCCCGAAGGACTGAACCGATTTGGGGAACCGTCACAGTTCTTGGAGAGTATTTGTTTTGCTCCCTTTCGGCTGTCTGGAAGTTTGAGAAACCCACCCTGGCTTGTTCTTTTCCATGTTCTCTTTAGGACGGCAGCACCGCGCTCTCGATAGCCCTGGAGGCAGGACACAAGGACATCGCCGTTCTTCTGTACGCCCACGTCAACTTTGCCAAGGCCCAGTCTCCGGTCAGTGTTGTGCATTTGCCGTTTATGAACAGGCTCACGTCCACCAGACCAGTGGGCCCCCTTCTTCCGAGAGTTGACAGGAGACGCAGGTTTTCTGAGGCTTCCGAAATGGGGAGTGTTAGTCTGGAACTTAAGGGTTCGTGACTTTTGCTCCCCCAGGCGGCCAGGAGAGCTGACCTCTGCTCGTCCTCAGGAGACGGACGCTCACATACATAAAGGGTTTAGTTCTGGGTTTAGTTCTGGGCAGAATTACCCAAATGGCACCTGGGGCACCCATGAATACATACTGCTACGTCCCTGGCATTTTTCTGAAGGCACACAGTGAGCAGCGACCTGTGGGCCGCGAGTCCGCCCTTTAGCAGGACGCTGACTTCCCAGGACGGCGCAGCAGACCGGGTCTGTATCCCATGTTCCAGGGGTCCGCGCTCCGCGCACAGGTGGTTGTCAACTGTTCTGGACGGAGTTCCTCGGTCACAGAGGATGCATCTGCCTGAGGTCACTTATTAACCCCCCATTTTTTTCTCCTCTCCTGGTCTCTAGGGCACCCCTAGGCTTGGAAGGAAGACATCTCCTGGTCCCACCCACCGAAGTTCATTTGATTGATTAGATGCAAATAGCCGTCCATTTACATGCCACCGTTAAGCTGCTACTTGTTCCTGTTGGGGTGACAGATACTGAATGTATACGTATTGTGCCTGAGCTCACCAGCACGCAGAACGGGAGGCCTGGCGCCTGGAGCTGCGTGGTGGAAGCCGAGCCGGCGGGAGCCGGCCGCCGGGCACACGCCGCCTCCCTCCTGGCTGTCTTCCCTCTGCGCTGGGCGTGCTCACCCCCGGCTCCGTGGCTGTCGAGTCTCTGCTCCGTTATGTACAGTCCTAGTCTCTCCCCACCTTGCCACTGCCGGGAAGCATCAGCTTCTCACTGGCTTGACATTTTTAAAAATGTTCCACAAGTATTTATATTGACTTAACGTGGAGCCACTGGAAAGCTCTCTGAAGATTCCATTCCAGGACGGTTTTGTTGATTTGTGTGTGTGTGTGTGTGTTTACTCTTCTCAAGTAAGGCAGTGGTGATGACTGGTCATCAGCACCTTGGGCCTGGGCCTGGTAGGTTTCTGGTTTCAAAATCAAAAACGGAACTCTCGAAAAGTAGAAAACTTACGAGAGGAAGTCTTTTCAGTTGGGTTAATTGAGGTGGATGTATTATATGACTTTTTATATAAAAGGTATCTATATAAAATGGACACAGTATTTTCGACTTTTGTATTCCATAGTCATTGAGACAGGAGGAACTACGTGTAACGTTGCCATGTTTTTATTAATCATCACCCGAGTCTGCATCCGATGGCAAAGGTTGGATCTTGTTAGAGGAGTTGGCAGTATATTTGCCTCTAGGGAAACCTAGTGTAGTTCTCCACATATTTATGGATTCCTTTCTACCATGTCACATTTACTTTGGTCTTACATGTATTTAAATGTTTGAAGTGCCTTAGACTCTTGCCATATTTTCAAAATAAAATTTCATTAAGCTCTTGTGCGTGTCCCCGCTCTGTCTCTGACAGCTGTCTGCCCGGCCCTGTTGACTTACGGCCCCGGAAGCCGGGCTGATGGACTGCATGGGCGGGGAGAGCCGGCCCGTCGGTCTTGCACTTGGCCGAGAGGAGAACACGGCTCTGTTCACACAGCTCTACCCGGTACTCAGGTTGCCCGTCAAGCATCGAAAATTTAAGACCTTATTAGGCAAGCAGCTCATCAGACAGGTAATCTCCAAGCGGAGGCAACGAGTGAGCTCTTCTCAGGTGCAGGGCACTGGCCTCTGGCCCTCGTTTTCGGTGTACCTGCTGGGTGACGGCAGCTGCCTTGCAGTCCCTTTTACAAAGTAAAGGGGACTGAGTCCACCTCGTTCAAATGAAGAAGCATGGCGGCCAAAATGCAAATGAGGTGTTTGGGCACGGTCACTGGTGGTGAATTTTAACCCGGGCTGTTTGCGAGAGCCAGGTGCACGGGAGAAATATCACAGAGGCTTTTCTCACACCTTTCTCTGTGCCTCTTTCCTTCCTCTGATCTGTTCATGCACTGCTGAGCTCAAAAAAGGGACCAGAGGACAGATTTTTTTCCAGCAGGTGTGTATCACAGTGCCTTTCCTAGAAGGCTTGTTTCACGGGCTGGGAGGAATGTGTCGTTTAGAGAAGAACTCAAGAGGAGCTGTAAAAAGCGGTGCTCGAAATTGAGGCCAACTTGGGGCGGTAAGAAATGCTCCCCGCCCCTGCCCAGGCCCAGGCCCAGGCCCGTGGTGGGACATCTGGGGCAGAAGGGCCGGTCCTCTTTTCTTGAACCATTAAAGTGAGGTCACAGCTACCTAGGGGCATGAGCACCTCTGTCTGTCCCAGGACAGATCCGCTAGCTCTGGGCTCAGGCCTCAATTTCAGTTCGCGTAGTTTTTCAGGCTCCTTCAGACCTGAAATAGCACAATAAATTAAGGCAGAAGAGCGTTTGTGTTTGAAGCAAAGTAGGTCTGTGAGTTTTCTGCCCCTCGACGGCATGGCGTGCCTTTGGAGCAGGGACACCTCTCAGGTGGTTTGAGGTCCTGGGAGTTTTGTTCTGTTTGAAAAGGAAGGCATTCGTGGTGTCAGTGCATGAGAAAATGAATTCTTACACCTTTGTGCTCCATTTCAGATTTCTTACGCTTAATTTTACAAAACCGAACGAGCGATTTTTATCATGGAGTGAGGTCTCGTTCAATCCGTACCTGGCTTCTGGGTTTGCGGCATAGGCCTTGTTTATGCTGCTAACGCTGGGCACTTAGAAGGCGTTTTATCTTGGGGTCTTGGCACATTATAGAAACCAGCCTGATTCTCCCGCATTGCTTCAGCTGCTGCTTATTGAGGTGTGAGTCCATAAAGGGATTTGTGGCCAGACACTCGGGCAAGGCCCCCCAATGAGGCCGGCATGGGGCTGGAGACTCCTGATTTTGTTTTCTGGCTGGCGTGAAGAGAAGCCTAAACCTTTTAAGTGACAGGCAGTCTCTTTTTTCAGACAGCCTCGCGCTGGAAAACTAGAAGCCGAAGGCCAGCATCCTCCCCCAGACAGAAGGAATAGAGCAGTGGGAACTTTGAGACTTTAACGTTAAGAAAGTGAAACATGACTCATCCTGCCGCCGTTGTGACATTAAATAATGGACTAAACCCTATACAGGGGGTGGCGGGGGTTGAGGGGGGTGCCAGGAGCGTGCTGTCTAGACGAGTCCCCCTGATAAACCAAGTGTTGCGTGTAAGTTGCCCGTACGCTAAGGGGAACTTACCCCCAACTTTTGTGGCCCTGAGATACTGCAGGTAACGGGCTAACCCTCGCAGATGGGATCCCATCCTAATGGGTTCTTTGCTGCCGGGAGCCGGCTGCAAGCAGAGAGTCTGATTTTCATGATGCTTTTGTGAGAACTTCTGCCTTCGCTGCATGTACGGGAACTGCTGGTGGGAGCTGGGGGGAAATGCCGATGGTGGGCCTCACCCCGGTGTTTCTCAGTGTGGCCTCTGGTCCACGCTGAGAACGGTTTTACTCCCGAATTACGAGGCACTACCATAGTTGTTTTACAAACAAGTCGGGAGAGCTGGAGAGAGCCGGACCAAAACAAGAAACACGACGCCTAGTCTTTTATCTTGGGTGTATGAGGAGCCAACGTGGCCTCTGCGTGGTGTTTGTCCGTGTTTGGTGGCATTTCTGCAACTCTGGAGCAGGCCGTTCTAGAAGGCCAGGAGCCACGGCTGCCATGGTGCAGGGGTGGGGGGGCGGTATGTGAGGGACAGCGATTGAGCAGGCAGCTCTGCAGTGTTTTCCTAAGCCCATCTATCCCTTTCCCTTTTCCTGAAAAAGCAGGACTGTTTCTGCACAGGAAGAAGGCCGCAACCCATTGCCTTGCCTTTGGAATAAAGACAGTATGCTGTTTTCTTTTCTACTGAAAGAAAATCCTTTTTAGGCCCTGGGCCTCCGCCAGAGATTGTTCTACGTTGCGCCATAAGGAAATTACCAGTCATACGTTTGCTCTGCTGTTACTCAGCATGGCTGTGATTTAGAAGCCAGCCCGTCATAAGAATATCTTTTCAGTCCATTTTGCTGAGGATGATTACCACAAAAGGATGTGGCTGAGCCCATGGCCACTCTGTTCCAGGACCACTCACACTCGCTCCCCCTCTGTCCCCGCCGAAGTCACTGGCTATTTCCTGGGCCGGGAGCTGGGAAGTCACAGTCAGCTCTTGGAGCGTGAAAGGTAGAATTCGTACTCGTCCCTGAGCTACCCGGCCTGATTTCCCGCAAAGATTTTGCCGAGAAGCTAGAAAGCAAAATGTCATGTTTTCTGGGTGCATGCTGGTACAGATAGGTCGGATTTTGAGGACATTTCGGGGCAAAGCTGGTGTTTTAGAAAACCAGCTGCCCCATGCCTCTCCACGAAGATCCTTTGATGATTTAAGAGGCGCGGGGATGGGAACTATATGCCTCCTTTTCAGGCCATGGAAGTTGCATAAGAAATAATCTGAAGACCAAATGCCCGTCTTGTTTTCGAGCCAAAACAGGTTTTACACCCGTTCCCCGCCCCCAACCCAGAAAGATCCAGTTTGCCCAGCGCTGGAACCACCTGCAGGAGTGAGGCTGTGTGGCAGAGAGGGAGGGCCCTGAGCACAGGCGGGCAGAGGCTGCTTTGCCACCAGACTGGTCAGGCGGCTCCACACCCAGGGCCAGCCAGGTGGCCACTGATTTCTCACGTGTTGGGCGGCAGAGAGATTCTGGCTCAGATCCATCTGCTCTGCAATGAAACTGATGTGCTCAAACAGATAATAAAGGTAATAGTCACTAATTAGATTGGGT
The DNA here is from genome assembly GCF_037043125.1 of Eumetopias jubatus. Taxonomy (NCBI): domain Eukaryota; kingdom Metazoa; phylum Chordata; class Mammalia; order Carnivora; family Otariidae; genus Eumetopias; species Eumetopias jubatus. The sequence goes on along the minus strand of NW_028274821.1, from coordinate 10,433,411 downwards.
CCCTCAATCCTCCCTAGAAATATGCTACCACCACCCCGAAAAGCCAGTCTTCCAAAGGGCTGACCAATACTAGTTGAATGAATAGGGGTAAAAACATCCTTGGAGGGTGGCATTGAAAGTCAGGAGAGTGTTACTACTAGGGAGGGGGGAGGTTACTGGGAGGGAGCCTCCCAGGAGCTGGCGAGCCCCTAGGAATGGTTTGCTTCTTAGCCTGGAAGTAGCTACCCTCTTATGTTCCCTTTATGATAATTCAGCAGACTGTATACTCACAATTTGTGCACCTCTGTGAGTGTATGTTAACTTCAGGTTTTTTTTTTTTTTAATTTAAAAAAATGCGAGGGCCCCCTGGGTGGCTCAGTTCGTTAAGCATCTGACTCTTGATTTCTGCTGGCGTCGTGATCTCAGGGTGCTGAGATCGAACCCCAGGTTGGGCTTTGTGCTGAGCATGGAGCCTGCTTAAGATTCTCTTTCCCTCTCCCTCTGCTTCTACCGCCCCCCCCAACGCACGCATGTGCACAGTCTCAAAAAAAAAAAAATTTTTTTTTTATTTGAAAAAGTTTGAACAAAAAAGATCTTAGGTGGGGAGGGTGTAGGTTTTGTAGATGTGAAGGTGAACAGGAACGGGGGCGAATGGCTGGCTCAGTCGGCAGAGCATGAGACTCTTAATCCCAAGGTCACGAGTTTGAGCCCCACGTTGGGCATAGAGTTTATTTAAAAAAAAAAAAGTGAGCAGGAATAAAATGATAGTGAACCTAAACCTGGAAACCCTGGGTCCCACCATTTCTTTAATGTTGATACAGAGCTTTGCACACGATGGGTGTTGTGGTCCACCCATAACCTTGGGCAGTAATCATTTGGGCTGTTCTCAGATGTTCCATTTCTTTTCCTGGGTACTCCCTGCCTACTTCTGAAGTCAGGCTTGGCCGTGCGATTGCATTGGCAGTGGAACATTGGCGAGGGGTGACGTGTCCGTTGCAGGTGGGAGCTTGAAAAGCCAGTCTGCTGCTGTGTGCCCTTCTCCCATCTTGTTCGTAGAAGCAAGTGTCCAGACGGACATAGGGCCGCCGGGGTTCCCTGGGGACTGCGTGGAGCAGAGTATCGTCACCAGCCTACATTCCAGGGCTGTCAGGAGCACAGATTTACCATTATCCTGTCATGGGAGGGGAGTTTGCGGGTGATTTGTCAGCACGGCATGACTTAGGTTTTCTTTATTGATAGAGAAATCGGTTTCGGGCGGTAGGTGCGGCGAGACGCCAATGGCTTAGTAGGTGAGCTGTGGACGGCAGGGGCATGGGCTTAGTGGACTCAGTCAAGGACACGGGAAAGTGATGCATGCTTTTCCATATCTTCCCGAGGCTGGTACGTGCCAGGAGCCAGCGACCTTGGTGTACAGGGGCTCAGGTAGCCCGTTACGCAGATGCCCTGAGGCAGCAAGGACTAGATCTCTGGGAAGGACAGCCGTTTCCTGTGTCCCTGGGGAGGCCGATTTTATCTCATAAACGTGTCAGTCTCAAACCTGAGCACACATCAGAATCCCGAGGAGGGCTTGTGACAACCCAGACGAGTTTCTGATTCCGTGGGTCCGGGAAGAGGCCTGAGAATCAGCATTCTTAAAACAAGCTACAAACTCCTCAGTGAGGCTGAGGGTGCTGGTCTGGAGACCACGCGCTGAGAACCGCCGCCCATGGGGAAGGAGTCTTAGAGATAGCCTCTCTTACTTCAACCACAAGCACCTGCTGGGTAGGCATCTTCAGTGTCTGTGTTCCTTAATCTCAGTGGGCTTTGTTTGTACTTTCCAGTGACTGAGACTTCACAGTTAGCTTGTGCACTGCGAACCTTTTGCTCTCCAATTTAAAAATCAAATTTTGCGAAGGTGTAGTTGCCTCATGGCAACTCTTTCTTTCTAGAGCTTGTATAATATATCAAGTGTTAATAAATCCTGTGTTCCTCCAGAACTGGGTTTTAGAACCCAGCCAGAGGCCTGGGCTTGAATCACAGCAGTCTTACAAGAAGAATGACACACCCATTGCACTTGGAAAGAAAGAAAGCTTTATTTGCACGGATCCCACTGAGCCTCTCTCTCTCTCTGTTGGCTCACCCCCTCGTGAATGCTCGTTTAAAAATCACCGTCTCCTCCTGAAACCCCAGTGAAGCACTAAGCAGAGGGTGGGCTGTGTGGATGTCCTCCTGCCCCCCAGCTGCTGTCCCTGAATTCCTCTCTCTGTTCCTGTCCTGCATCGGGCAGAAGCTCACAATGGTTTCCCTTTGCAGAGCCAAGCCGGCGGTCTTTCTGGATGCTCACGCCAAGACCTGAGAGACAGGGGTGTCTGTGAGGGCAAGCCCTGGGAGCCCACAGGACCAGGAACCAACTTGAGGGGTCTCCCCACCCAAAGGCACGTGTCGTGCATGTCCATCGCTCTTGGGTCAGAGACTCAGCTGAGACAAGTCAAGAAGAGGGAGGGGAGATTAGTATTTCACAGGGGAATTGGAGGCAACTTGTTTATACCCTCCCCCACCTATAAATTAATCTCTGAGAGACAAGACTCCCTTTCAGGAAGTACACTGGCCGACACTGATTGATGGCAGGCCTTGAATGACCGGAGAACATTCATGAAGTTCCTCCCGAGGCCCCATTCAATCATTGTCAGGGTAGAGCCGGAAGCTTGGCGTTGATCTCATAAGCCCTGCCGTGTTTTCTGGTCTGCATAATATTTCAAAAGGTGGAACAGAGTACTTTTATGTGTCTCTGTGTGCTAGGAGTTCGGGGACTCGGGCTCAGGAGGCCGACAAGCCTGCGACCGCTAGAGCAACAGACTGGGATTCATGAGTTCGTCCTGCCAGATGCATATCTGTGCTTCTGATTCACACTGAAATTAGGGAAGCCAAACACTGCCACCCCTCACCCGTGAGTCTTACAAAGGTGACCTCTCGGTGGTCTGTACACACACCGAGCTCTGCATGAAGGGGAGTTTTATCCAGATGTTAACATGAAGAACAGTTGAAGACTGCTGCAAAGAGCCACCCTGTCTGGGGAGAGAAGCCCCCTGCTCTCGGCAGTCCGTGGAAATACAGGGAGGCATCTCTTTTCTGGGCTCTGCTTCGACCCCCTTCGTCAATCTAATGCCTGATCAAGAATGACTTTTCACTTCTTGCTGTGCTCATTCTGTGGTTTCTACCAAGATATTGAACACATCTGTAGAACTGAAGGCCGGGGAAAGATCTTCAGCTCGAGGTAGCACAAGCAAAGATCAATCTGCGGGGGCCCATTTTTCTTTGAAGGCGAAAGTTGCTGCTGGTGATTCTTCCAAGGGTGCATCATTGTCTGATTTATAAGTGGGCACGTCAGTTACCTTGGCCACAGTGATGCTCTGTAACACACAGCCCGCAAAGCCCCCGCGGTATCCAGCCATGAGCATTTACTCCTCACGGGTCTGGGGGGCCCACGGACCTCTGGCTCTGCTGCTGACCGTGGCCCATCTCACGCTGGGCCGTCAGCCGAGGGAAGCTGGCTCCGCTCCGGTAGCTCACAGTCTCAGCTCTGTGCCTCGTACCTCCCAGCTGCATAGCCCAAGAATGTTCTCGAGGCCGTGACAAAGATGCAGGAAGAACAAGTGGACAAGGCTTGTTCAGGTTTCGGTTCAGTGCTGGCACCCCATCATTCCACATGACATGCTCTTGGCCCCGGCAAGTCCAAGACCAGCCCAGATTCAAGGAGATCAGGAGACAGGCCGGGCCTCTTCAGTGAGAAGAACAAGTCAGGATGTTTAGCTTCAGACGGAGTAAAGGATGTGGAGCCAGAAAATGCAATAAATACTTCACGGTGAGATCCTTCCCCTTAGTGGTTCTGGCCAGGATTTGGGGTGTTGCTCAATAGACCTACTTCTATTACCCTCCTTAACTACCCGTGGGAAAGGGTGGAGACAGTAAATCTGGTCCCTCCTTGAGGCTAACTGATGTTTGCGGAGCTCCTGCACAGTGGGCACCTCATGGCATTTTTCAGCCGTACCATCATGACTGCCACGAGCATCACCGTGGGGGAGTCCCTGACTAGACTCCCCTGCCAGGGACTGTGACAACGTGCAGCAGTGGGCAGGAAGTGGGGTGGCCACCTGGAAGCAGCTGGGAGAGAGGACTTGTCCTAAGAGTCTTGGGAGCTGGTTTCAAATGCTGTGTTTGAGGGGCATCCGTCAGGGTGAGACACAACTGAGGAAGACCCTCCATTGCTCCAGGCTGTCCTCACCCAGGCGCCCGCACCGGGAAGCATGTCCACAGCCTTTGGCTTCCTGCTGACAGAGTCCAAGAGGGGACAGGCGTGAGTCATGTTAGAGCCACTTCGGGTCCCAGCTAGAAGCAGGATTTTCACCACAGGCCCTGGCTACCTCCGGTGGCCAACAGGCAGGGCTCCGTCATCTTGTCTGAAGTCTTGTCCATGGACTTGTTCCGAGGCAGTCTTACCAAGTGAGTCGGGCATGGTGTCGGGGCAGTTACCTGCCCTTTGGGAGCTGGTCCCAGCCTAACGTCCCCCCACGGAGCTGGGGTGTTGGCTGTGCCGGCTGAGGGGCTGTGCGTGCTGAGGTTGGGGGCGGGCGGCCGGCAGAGGCAAGAGCTTTCGCACTTGCTGATGGAGTGAAGGGAACTCCTGGGGGGGCGCCTGGGGGGCCCAGTCTGTGAAGCATCCGACGACTCTTGGTTTCGGTTCAGGTTATGATCTCGGGGTCGTGAGATGGAGCCCCATGTTGGGCTCCTTGCGCAGCGGGGAGTCTGCTTGGGATTCTCTCTCCCTCTCCCTCTGCCCCTCCCCCTGCTTGTGTACTCTCTCTCTCAAATAAATAAAAAAATCTTTTAAAAAGAAGAAGAAAGAAAGGAACTCCTCACTGCCTAGGGCCAGCATAACCGTCTGGCTGCTCTGTGAGAAGCTGTCTACCGAATCGCCTCAAAATAGAGGCACGTGTTCCCAGGTTCCACCGTGAAGGTCCAGCCGACGGCCTCGTCACTTTGGTCGCGCACGAGCAACATCCTTGTAGGACTGCGGGCGGGGCTCACAGGAAGACAAGGAGATCCGTGTCCCTCTCAGACCCCAGCCTCGCGGACGAAGGCTGGAAGAGCCCGCGGCCGCGCGCTGAGGGGGATGGATGCCTTCTTACAGCTGTCTTCAGACGCCGCGGTCCCGGGATCACCAGGGCCGGGCCCGGCCGCCCCCATTCCCTTCCAAGGGACGCCACTTTCCCCCACAACCCAGATGGCGAGCAGAAGCATTTGTCGGCAGGAGGGTGCCGGGCCCCAAGTCCGGAGGGCACAGGCTGTTCACAGCGACCTCAGGGTGGGCGGTCACACATCTAAAGGGCAGTCGTGTGAACAGGGAGGAGTTCTGTCCTGCTCGAGGAGGAAGGGGTTGGACCACCGAGCCAAAAATCCAACCCCCAGCACACAACGCATTTAAATGACACCCCTCTGCCCCCCAGGAAAGGGTGAACTAGGAAAAGCTCGTTCGGCTAAAGCAACTGGAGTCAGAATGGGCTCCACCGCCGTTAAGGGACATGAGAGCCTGCATGGGCATCCTGAGGTCCCACCAGCACTGAGACTGCGGCTTTCCTCCAAGCCACCAACCCGGTCACTCACTCTGTTCCCTGCAGAGCCTGACCTGTCAGCCCCGTCCCCCCACCCCCCCAGCGGCCAGGGGTGGACACACCCTTGCATGAGCCAGTCTCCTACTGACCGTGTTTTCCAAACAAAAAGTCATGGGTACAAAGTCAGTGTTACTACAAGCATTTTTTAAAAATCCAATATATCCCGGGGCGCCTGGGTGGCTCAGTTGTTAAGCGTCTGCCTTCGGCTCAGGTCAAGGTCCCAGGGTCCTGGGACCGAGACCGGCATCGGGCTCCCTGCTCGGCGGGAAGCCTGCTTCTCCCCCTCCCACTCCCCCTGCTGGTGTTCCCTCTCTCGCTGTGTCTCTCTGTCAAATAAATAAAATCTTAAAAAAAAAAAATCCAATAAATCCAGAATTTCAGATTGTACCACGTATAGTAGTGGTTAGTAATAGTTAATGAAACTGCATTCACATGCACACGCACGCACGTTCTGTGTTACAAAGTACGATGTCTTGGTGACGGTGGGCAGAACAGAAGTCTAGGAAGTTTGCACAACCCAGGTGCAGGACACGATGCAGCCAGGCCCAGCGGTAGTTGTAGTGCCTCGTAAGGGATGCAGGGAGGAATCATCTCGAGCACCTGTTGTGACTCCTTCTGAGTCAAGGACTAGGGGTGGGGGTAGGGCTGCACAAAGTGGAGAGGATCAGCCCCTCCCCATCGAGGGGATAACCATCTCGTTGACAAGCAGCCACACCCAAGTAAAGGAAAGCACGTTAGGGTGCAGCAGGCCCCTGAGATAGGGTGGCAGGTGTCACTTGGCATAACATCTTTAAGATTCAACCGTGTTGTAGCGAGTGTCAGGACTTCATTCCTTTTTATGGCAGGGTAATAGTGCATTGTGTGTATACGCCACGTTTTGTTTATCCATTATCGTTTTATGGTCACTCGGGTTGTTATCACCACCCCACAGTGAAGGAACTGGGGCACCTAGATGGCTCAGTCGGTTAGGCATCCAACTCTCGGTTTCAGCTCAGGGTCGTGAGATCAAGCCCCTCCGTCAGGCTTTGCACTCAGCCCAGGGTCTGCTTGGGATTCTCTCTCTCCCTCTGCGCCTCCTCCTGCTCACACTCTCTAGATCGATCAATCAGTCTTTTTTAAAAAATCACAAAATGAAGGAACTGAAGCTCTGAGTGGCTCAGAGTTACCCAACTACTTAATGGGAAGTCTGATTAGAGAGTCCGTGCCCCCTGCATCCTGGGCCAAGATTGCTACTATTCCAGGCTAGCAGCCCAACACCCCTTCATTTCACATTCTGCTCTGGTTTCAAAGAGTGAAAGATAACAATCCTTTATATAGCACCTAACTATGTACCAGGCACTGTTCTCCGTGCTTTATGCGTGTTAACTCATTTTCTCCTCACCATAAACCTGTAAGGTAGATGCCCACCGTTACTTCCCCCTTTTGGCAGAGAAGAAGACAGAAGCAGGGAGGTCAGGTAACTTGCCCAACATCACACAGCTATTAAGTGACAGAGCTGGGCCAAGAACCCAGTTCCAGAATCCCTGTGCTTACTCCAATACACTGCCCCTCTTGTAGAGAGAAAAGAATTCTTCACCAAAGCAATACATCCAGTGGGATTGTATTTCTAGTGTTAGAGACTCGAATTCCAGAGACAAAATCAACCAAGCTGCGCTTTTTCTGAGATTAACTCGGGAAGACAAATTTATTCCAGGGAAAAGATCGCAGGCTGAGTTACACCTGCCTTTTTTCAGCGAATGTCTATGGCCTCAAACTCTGCATGGGTCTCAGGGGACAGTCTCCCCCACTAGCCAGATGATTTAGGAGCTACGGGGCAAACGTAAATCCTTCAGGCCCAAAATTGGTCCCCTAAAATATCCCCGACTCTGCTCAGTTAAAGACACGGAAGTGTTATTCCAGGAATACCCTTGCTACTACTACAAGACCCGTTTTTCCATGTGCCTCTGAGTCTCACGCTCCTGCCTACCACAGCCACTATAATTAGGGCTGGGCCGGGAGTCTGCAGACCCCAGAAGAGTCACACAAGCGCCCAACCACCCTGCCCCAGCTCTATTTAGGTCATGTGACCTGTCGACTAGGAAGCCAGCTTTCTAGAAAAAAAGCCAAAGCACAGCTGCTTTCTCCAAGTCTGTTCTACTTGGAAAAGCAAGTGCTGAGGATATCACTCCCACCCTAAGGAGGGAGCATACGGGAGGCAGGCCCACTGTCTCCAGCAAAACAAGCAAGGATGCTTATTTACGGGCCCTGCCGAGAAAATGTATTATTAAAAGGGCTGAGCCCCGGCGGGACTCTGTGTCCTTGCCGTGTGGCTGGCCGAGTTCTCCAGGTCGTGGGTGGTTTCAGCCAGTAGGTCTAAGGACTTCGGCTGATCGGTCAACAAGAGGAGAGCTTATTTACCCGCCACAGAACATCGGGCTGTCGCTTCGATAAGACTTCTTCAAGGTGCCCTTGGAAGGCAACCAGTTTGCGGGCTTCTGCCCTTTCCTCTGGGGCGCAGGCTGCTAAGACAGCAAGAGAGGGCACACAGGCACACTGCTGTCTTATGTGTCTAGCCATGATGAATTTTTTCTCTTCAACCTCACCCACCCACCGGTGGTGGCCCACGGCTCCTACATGAGCAGTAAGAAGCCACAGAAATCCGGGTGATGCAGTCGCAGATGGAGCCCTGCAGTTTCAGAACTATTCTCTGGTGCTCCGTAAATAACGCCTGCAATACCCCCCTTCTTACCCAGAAGTCTTCTCAGAGGGGTCCCCTCGAGTTCTCAGGACGCTGTCCAGAGCTAGGGCAAGAAAGAACCCATGGAAGGTAGAAACCTGTGCAGGCTACACAGCACCCTGCCGGGGCCGCGAAGACCCCAGAAGAGCCATGCAAGCACCCCACCAGTTACCTTCCGATCATGTGACTTGGCCAGGAAGAGAGAAACTTCAGGAAGGAAAGCCAAAGAGACTCCATAGCTGTTCTACTCCAAGCCTCTTACACCCAGAAAAGCAAGTGACGAGGAACCACACGAGGTCATGCCCGTCAAAGCATTTTGCAGACGTGTCTAAGTGCTCCAGGAGGGCCAACTCTTTCGCTGGGGGTGAGGGCGTTTTTCCTTGAGGTTGGGCTGCTTTTCATTTCAAGTTCCGGTCGCTGGCATTCCTCCCCAGGGCACCAGGTGCTCGCACGGAGACAGTGTCTTCCCAGTCACCCCATGAGCGCAGACAACAGCTGGGCTGGTGGCTAATCGGTTACACCGTAGATGTCCCTGTTCCAACTGGATCGTCCCCTACGGGGCTGGACCCCGGCAGGCTGCTCTTTGGGTGACGAAAAGAAAAGCCCACGGGGCAGCAAGAAGATTTCTCAGAGGAGCCTGAAGCCTGCGTGTGGGGCGTGCGGGGGAAGGGGGTCCTCACGCACTCCTGTGTGCCTCTCAGTGTGGCACAGACGGAGTCCAGCCTCCCCCGGGCCACGCTGCCGTGTTCTAGGCTCGCTCACCCATCCCCCTGTACGCTAGCGGCCCATGCCGGCCCGTTCCCTCCTGGGGCCTGATGCTGTGCGGAGCGCTTCCAGGCATGCCCTCATCGAGTCCCATTAGCAGGGTTGTCACCACGCTCCCCGTGTTCCACCTCCTTAGCGGCTTCTGTGTCTGTCCCCTTCTTGCTCCTTGGGTTCTCTCATTTCTGGGCCTCAAACCCTGGTCTCTTTGCCAAGCAAATGCAGAGAAGCATGGCCCCGGCCAGGATTCTAAGCGGTGGCCTTATGCATACCAGTGGATCTATCAGTAGACAATCAGAAGAGACCAGAACAATGCACTCCTATTATGGCTATTCATCTGGAGGGAAGGCGATCAATATAGACATTAATCCAGTTTAATGAGGGAAACAGGCCTCCCTTACTGGTTCTCTTCCAGGGCGCGAAGGGAGTTCGCTGTCACTGCGTCCTTGCTTTCTGTTCTCTGGCTGACTGCTGCAGTACCTCACTGCTCGTAGACCAGACACTTGGCACCTGCTCTTCTGAGAGTTTCTTGTCACTTGTGAAGTTTCCGTGACCAGTAACGATGGCACACAGAGGAGAATGCCTCACACCTCGTTATGGCTAACGTGGGGGAGTCTTCATCCTTGGAAGCATGTTCTACACTACTTCGGAAAAAAGCAAAAGTCTTTCCTCTCGCAGGCCACTGGACGTACCGTACTTCATATCAAGTAAGGTGAGGCCCCGAACAGGTCTCCCTGGACCAACTAAACTGGGTCTGGCCCTTGCCTTAACCTCACTTACTCGGTGGGCAAAGGGATCCCTGGCCTTTCTTTTGCCTGCAGTCGTAGAGACGCCTGATTTCAAGTCTCAGTGCTCACGTTCTAAAACACTGTAAGACTAAAATGAAACACCACCTGCGTAGACTTCTTTCCCATAAAACAAAATTAGATACTCTTTCCGTTCCATACTTAGAGGAAAGATACTCTTCCCTCTAGTAAAAATAAGGGAAAGAGAATTTAAAGAGGTCCATTATTTTTTTCAAAAATTATGTGGGAATTAAGGGGCTCCGGGGGTGGCTCAGTCAGGTAAGCATCAGACTCTTGACTTTGGCTCAGGTCAGGATCTCAGGGTCGTGAGAGCGACCACCGCGTGGAACCTACTTAAGTTTCTCTCTCTTCTTCTCCCTCTGCTCCCACCCCACCCCCACCCGCTCACGCACACATGCGCTCGCTCTAAAAAAAAAAGGAATTTAAATATCACTTTATGAATTATTGCACTGTGTCATCTAAACAACCATACTAAAAAAAAAAAAAAATTTAAGTGAATCTTTGCCTATTACAGTGCTGATACCTGTCACTACTTTTGTTTTGTTTTTTTTTTTTCTCTCTCTGTATTTGTTTTTCCTCCTCCAATTCTCCATTTATTGTAGCAAATTATGACACATTTATAGTTTGGGTATGTATTGAACAGTTGTATACACATCCTTCTGTCAACGTACAGAAGGCAGGAATCTAGAAGCCGGAACCATACCCAGCACAGGCTGGGGGAGCCCTGCGCCCTGTGGTTCTCTGCCACCTTGTGTCTACATCTGGGTACTGCACTGTCCTCAGTTGAGTCCAACAACGGTGTTCTCCCTCTTCACCACCCCCAGGAGGCCAAACGCAGACCGAGCCCACTCCTGTGGGATGAGAGGGAAAGTACCAGGAACTCTGGCACCAGACCTAACTTAGACTCCTGCGTTCCCCCTTTACCCCTGAGCCTGTGAGCAAGTTACCTTCCCTTTTGGAGGCTTCATTTCTACACCTGTAGCCAGCAGGTGATAATGCCCGCCTTCAGAGTCGTGGCCACAGAAGTTCTAGAAAGCCGCACAGGTGTGACGTTGCTGTGAAGATTAAATGAATAGTGTAAAGTGCCCGCCAGCCATCCAACAATGAATGCTTCCTGAACAAATGAGAGCGTGAGTAGAACAGCAGACCGAAGGAACCTGGGAGGAAGGTCGGTCCATCAGTCCAGCTGACGTCCCCTCTTCTGAGGGACCCAAGGAGACGAGGGGCAGGCAGGAATGCTGGTTACTGAGGGCAAGGCTCTTTCCGACAGTGGCACTTGGAGTCCCGCTTCCAAATCCCTAAGGCTAAGAAACCGAGTGGCCTAGCTGGGTTTGGGCCCATCCCCGGTCCAGACATCTGGCCGGGGGTCCGCTGTGATCGTTAAGGGAGACCAGGAAGGGGTTGGTCCTCGTGAACTGGATTGGCATTCTGGGCGGTGTTCACTGCACCACAGGAGAGTCTGAACCAGGCAGCGGAGACAACAGGATGCGGGTGGGAAGAGCCCTTCCGGTACTGAGTTAGGTCTTACAGGGGAGCAGCTGTGAGAGGTAAGAAAGCCTATGCTGAAGTTGCTGCTAGACCCTAAACCATGAACTTCTAGAAAGCCAGATGGGTATGGATTGATTTACCTCATCCATCTGCTACTGAAGAACCAACGGATGCAAGTATCACTTTTATTCCCCTTCAAATATACAAAAATGGAAACCCAGAGAAATTAGATTTTCTGTTTGATGTTACAAAAGTAATGGGCTCTAAACCAGAACCTGAGTTCTCCACGTTCTGCTGAGATTTTCTTCCAATACAGCACAACAGCTCCAGGTAAAGGGCAACCTCCAGAAGAAACTGTCGGATTTTTTTTTTTAAGATTTTATTTATTTAAGAGAGAGAGGGAACACAAGCAGAAGGAGTGGCAGGCAGAGGGAGAAGCAGGGTCCCCGCTGAGCAGGGAGCCCCACGTGGGGCTTGATCCCAGGACCCTGGGACCACAACCTGAGCCAAAGGCAGACGCTTAACAACTGAGCCACCCAGGCGCCCCACCCGTCGAGTATTTTGAGAAGAGCAACCCCCAGGAAGTTCCAATGAGCTGGACAGGAGGCATCATCTTCCAGGCATGGTCCATGGGTAGTTAGTATGTTTTTCTGTGACCTTTAATCCTTGATGACCTCCGACCTATTTGAAATAAAGGTTCAGGGGTCTTTTTGGAAACACACACACACACACACACACACACACACACACTCCCCAAACAAAAAACATTTGTCTTATTCTTTATATTAGCTTGATTAAACAGATTTCAGCTTTAGGAAACATAATCAGAGCAGAGCCTAACTTAAGAAATTCTTTTTACTAAGAAATCAATACCTTTTAGGTTGTTTATAAATAATCATCTTCTCTACTGTTTTTTCAATTGTTGAAAATGAATACAGTATTTTAAAAATAGCGCATTAAGACAGAAGCTACAGGTGTACTGTAAATTATTATCAGGAAACATGTGTGGCACACACACCGTGGTTGTCCCCACCATCTGCTGATGGTCACACCTTTGCGATGCCCCTCCCCTCGAGCAGGGGTGGGACCTGTGACTTGCTTCTGCCCACGCAGGATAGCAAAGGCGATAGAATGTCACATCTATGATCACGTCATGTAAGGTTGTAACACCTGTCTTGCAAGGAGACTCTTCCTTGTAGGCTGTGAGGAAGTAAGTGGTCATTGTTGGCAAGACCCACATGGCAAGGAGCTGAGGGTGCCCTCTGGCCAACAAATTCCAAGAAAATGAGGCCCTGCATCTGACAACCCACAAGAAATGGAAACCTCCTAACAGCCATGTGAGCAAGGAAGTATCTTCTTTCCCACTCTCGCCGCAGATGAGACCACAGCCCCAGTGATCATCTTGATTACAGCCTTGCAGCAGATGCGGCTAAGCTGGGCCTGGACTCCTGACCTACAGAAACCGTGACATGATGAATATGTGCTGCTTTGAGCCACTGAGTTTGTGGTGACATGGCTCTATAGCAGTAGGGTGACTACTACAACTAGACCATATCATATAAAGAAGAAAAAAGGTTCTTTCTCACTACCCGGAGATTACCGCTGTTCACAGTTTGTGGATAGTTTCCTGAGTAAAATTAATACGTCATCACTGAAAAATGGTAATTAAACAGAAGCAATAAGTCAGAGAAGGAAAGTCCCTCTCTCTCCCCCTGGGAAAATCACTGTTACCAGTTTTATCTGTTTCCATCTCTCGCTCGCTCGCTCTCTCAGTATTGATAGAACTATATATTTCGATATAGTAAAACTGTACATATGTAGCGTACGTTATATAGAAGACACACATGTAGAAAAACACTTTACATACTTTAAAAAAGAAATACACATGCATAGTTTCTTTAGAAAAATAAACAGACTGGAATCTTCTATACTTTCCTGTACCAGTTGCTCAAGTCAAAAAACTAGGAGTCTTCTTCGCTCTTCCCTTTGCCTCCCCCCACCTCCAAGTCTCCAGTAAATGCCATTGTCTCCATCTTAAAAAAGAACCCGAGTGGGCCGGGTTACTCGTCGCTTTGACCACCGTTTCCACAGTGAGTCCGAGGCAGCCTGAGCCAGATCACGTCTCTCCCACTCGGAGCCCACCGATGGCTCTCATCGCCTGCAGAATAAAAATGACAGCATCCTTTCCTACCACACCGTACCCCCCGCCCTGCTCCGTACCTTGAGAATGGTCAAAAGAAGCAGCGAAGTTCAGAATGAATGAATGGTGAGATCAGAGGATATAAAGGGAAAAAAAGGGGGGGGGGAGGGAAGCTTATTTAAAAAAAAAAATTGTTCCAACAGGTCACGGCTACTCTGCATTTTCTAGTCCCCTAACCCTGACCCCATAACACCATCCGCCCTGTGGTTGGGCCGTGGCGTGCATGCTCCAGAGATTCTGAAGGCAGGGGCATGCAAAGGGCAAACTGCTGGATGAAGACTGTCTTCAGCAAGCCTATCCAGCCACCGTTGCTTCGTTCACACGAGTCCTGATGTGTCGTTACCACCCCCAGAGGATTTGAACCCCCTTCAGAAGAGGGGATTCAAACCCAAAGAGAATTTCTTTTTATCAGGAAAGTTAAGCCCACGGTGTGGACATTCTCACCGTCTGAGGGCAGAATGTCCTGGGGAAGACTGTGAGTCACGGTTGCCTGGATTACAAGCCACGGAAGGCTTTCCCCAGCCCAAAACGTGAGATCCAACCTCCTGTTGTTGGCCAACGGCCCTCAACTGTTCCGACTCCACCCGTCTTTCCTGCTCACTCCCCCCTCGGCTGCCACTGCTCTCCTCCCGGCCTCTTCTCGGGCAGCCCTGTGTCTCCCTTGTGCATGCCTAAGTCCCCCAACCTAATGTTCCCCCAAACCATTCACATCTTAACCTAAATACTCACCAGTCTATCAACATCCAACTTGACCCCTCTGTCCCGAGCGCTTTCTGTTCCAGAAGCTAATTTTGGCCTATTGTGGCTGAGCAAGTGTGTGCGAGTATAGTACTGGACCTCACAGAGGAACCAAAAGGGAATCGGGCTGGATGTTAAAATGCAACTTTGACAGTGACGCTAGGTATCGTCGCGGGAAGAGTTGAGAAAGCAGAGGAAAGAGATCCACGGGCCATGGCAGGGATGACTTTGACGTTATTGAGAACACTGGAAAGGGCCCCTGCAGCCCAGGAACACTGGCCCATAAGGAGAGGGAGAGCAAGTAGCCACAGTCACGAGCAGAAGCTTCTCGGGTCTTGGAGCATGGGTGGTCAGAGCCCTGCCAGGGTGCTCTGCGGAGCTTGCATCTGCGTGGGGACAAGGCCACATGGACCGCTTACAGGCTGATTAAAGTAGCACTCCTATATCCAGGAAGGCGTCCTTCGTGAGAAACAGTTGCACGTGTATAATACCGTCATTTCTATTGTTATCTGAATCTCCTCTAGATTTGCACACTGCTATGAACATGGCAGTCGTGAGCACCTGAATTCTAAAATACCCAGATCAGGTACCTTGCTCAGGGTACAGTAGATTCTTCAGGGTAGTTTTGTTTAAATGCTTTCTCTTACCCACCCGTAGTAACTCCCATGGCTTCTTGGACTAGAGTTACTATCACAACATGGTATCTACATTATTGTTTCCTCTCTGTCTTCTTCACGGGTCCGACAGGGTCTCAGCGGGAAATAGATACCACTGTCAAATTGGGAACCTCCACTTCCTAAGGGACAATTCCCCAAGATAAAGGCTGATAGAGTGGAAAGCGCAGAGGATGCTGTGGTACCCAGAGCCAGTAAAGCCAGAGGGGAGAGTCCTATGGAAAAGGGCCTCCTTCACCGGAGGGACGGGAGCAGCCTGAGACAAGCATGCAGCGCCAGGAAAGGACAATCCGGGGGAATCAAGACTCCAGCCTCGCTCCTGACCCATCCTCCGGGCTCCCTGTTAGCTGACCCAACACCAGGGGGGGCCAGAAGGCCAGGGAGGGGGGGTCATAGGATCCCCGTTCTGGGCAGAGAGCAGGGTGGAGATGTGGAGAGTGGATCTGGCCCGGCGAAGGGAGCTATCCAGCACCGAGTGTGTCCTACTTGATATTTATGTCCGTCGGGCCCAGAACAACCCTCATTTAAGATTTACATCCTGGTGCCCAGGAAAATCCTTGATAGTAGGGGCGAGATTGTAGTTATATTTCAACCGTATTGCCAGGCACTAGAGATAAAAACATAAATGTTAATAATCATTTGGCTGGAAGGAGAGCATGAAGGATGAAGTAGAGAGGAGGAAGGAAGAACACTTGGCGCGGAGGGTACATGTTTGCGGCGCTCCAAACCTCCTCTCTAGGGACCGAGTCAGCTGCCCCCAAGGTAAGGGTCTGTTTGAGGAACTCAGGAAGAATATTTAGCCCAGGCTTCTTTTAAAAAAGAGCAATGCTAGTGCAATCCGTCTTCGGCTCTCTGTGGGTATGAAGCTAAAGTGGGCTGTGCCAGGTCCTACACAGGGTAGCATCAGTTATGATACGCAAACAGAAACATCAAAATTGTAGTGGCCCCTTCTGGGTATATACTCAGAAGAACTGAAAGCGGAGTCCAAAGAGATATTTGTACAGTCACATGCCTGGCTGCCTCATTCTCCGTAGCCACAGGAAGAAGCGCCCCACGTGTCTATCGATGGATGAATGGATAAACAAATGTAGTATATACCTGCAATGGAACAGAATTCAGCCTTACAAAGAAGGAAAATTCTGGGGCACCTGTGTGGCTCAGTCGGTTAATTGTCTGCCTTTGGCTTAGGTCACGATCCCAGGGTCCTGGGATCGAGGCCCGTGTCGGGCTCCCTGCTCAACGGGGAGTCTGCTTCTCCCTCTCCCTCTGCCCCTCCCCCCACTCATGTTCTTTCCCTCTCTCTCAAATAAATAAATAATCTTAAAAAAAAAAAAAGGAAAGAAAGAAATTCTGTCACGTGCCACAACACAGATTGAACCCTGAGGACGTTATACTAAGTAAAATAAGCCCATCACAAAAAGACAAATACTGCATGATTCTGCTTATATGAGGGACCTAGAATAGTCCAGTTCCTAGATGCGTGAGGTGCGATGGTGGTTTCCAGGGGCTGGGGGAGAGCAGGGGCTGGGGTATCTTGTTTAATGGGCGCAGATCTTTAGTTTTTACAAGATGAAAAGGGTTTCGGAGACAGGTTGCGCAACAGTGTGAACATACTTAACTGTCTTGAACTGTACACTTAAAAATGATTAAGATAATACATTTGCTATTATATGGATTTGACCACCATTTTTAAAGATTTCTTTTTTAAGATTTTATTTATTTATTTGAGAGAGAGAGAATGAGAGATAGAGAGCACGAGAGGGGGGAGGGTCAGAGGGAGAAGCAGACTCCCTGCCGAGCAGGGAGCCCGATGCGAGACTCGATCCCGGGACTCCGGGATCATGACCTGAGCCGAAGGCAGTCGCTTAACCAACTGAGCCACCCAGGCGCCCCCCCATTTTTAAAAATTTCTTAATCAAAAAACAAATACAGTGTCTTAACCCACAACAGTTCATCTCTCACCCCACTACATTTTCACCGAGGGTCAGCCAGGGGGCTCTGTCCCATGTTATTATTGGCCTCCCTCTGGACCCAGCCAGTGGGGTAACCACCTTCTGGAAGGCTGCTGGTTTCCATGGCTGAGGAGAGAGACTAGGGGTGAGTCTTCCCCACCCGAACCTGATAAGCTCAAGCACCCACAGGGACGTGGGGGCAAGAAAGGCACTAACTAATGCAGATCTAAGAGGTACGTCTAGAAAAAAACCATAGGGTTGGCTACTGCCGCAAGAGGCTGACCAGACTCGAACAGATAAGAAGTGGACTGTGTTTAGTTGGTTTTTGTTTTTGTTTTTGTTTTAAACCACCAGCCTGGCCTAAAAGTGTCTGTGACTGCTCAAGATTTTAAGTGAACTTTGGTCCCCTCAGCGACCTTTGGGCAGCGAGCAGGCCTCCCCCAAGGATATCCTCTACTAGTGCCCTACTCAAATGACATTTAGGAGAGCAATCGAAGAGCAAAGCACAGCCCCAGGCCGTGGACCGCACAGACAGGGAGCTGCCTCCAGGGAGCTGAATCAGGGCCCGTTGGAGAAAGACGCTCTCCCCGCAGAGGGGGAGGAGTGTGAGCCTCTCGGAATGTCCGCATACCCTCGGTCCGCATCAGACTGTGGACCAGGGACGCTGTGCAGCCCCGTGTTTTCCTTTCCCAAAGGAGTGGTTCGTGCACAGATCCTATCCTGATGCCGCCTCTGCATGTGGGGCGGGGGGTCCCAGATAGCCCAGCGTTCTGTCTCGCTGGTTTCCAGGTGGGTGAGACTGCACCTCATTCACTCAAGTACAAGGAGACCCAAATTTTGAACTGGATACTGACCCTGAACGGGACATCTGGGCTCCAGGGACAATGAGAGCGGAATGAGTCTATTCTGAGCACAGCAAGAGGGTGCGCTGGTACGCTGGGTAGAGTGTGGCGTTCACTAGGCCTTCTGACGGTCTCCGATTCCGAGTACACTTTAAGGTCGCACCTTCGGCCTCCCTTGTAGCTGGAAGAGACTCAATGATGAGTGTACTTCTTTGCCTTCTGTTTTCACTGGTTATACATGTGTACCAAGAAGGGGGTCTGGGAATAAGCATATTAGAAATGACGGAAGGAAGGAAGGAAGGAAGGAAGGAAGGAAGGAAGGAAGGAAGGAAGGAAGGGAGGAAGGAAGGAAGGAAGGAAGGAAGGAAGGAAGGAAGGAAGGAAGGAAAGAAAGAAAGAAAGAAAGAAAGAAAGAAAAAAAGAAAGAAAGAAAGAAAAAAGGAGGGAGGAAGGAAGGAAGGAAGAAACTAACTACAAATATAGGTTTGAATTAAACCACTCAAAAAAAAATAGATAAAAATAGATGATCGGTACGACAAAGGCCTGGAGCAGACAGGAGAGAATATTAAGAGAATAGGGGCCGATGTTGGCACAAAATAGGAGGAGGGCCACCACGCGGGGGACCTGCTGAAGGCTTGGAGGACGAGGTGCTTTGGTTCATTTATCGGCTTGTGTTGGGGTCTCCAGCCCATCGCACACCCCCCAGTACCTGCGTGGAGATTATAGAGCAATCACACCGCCAGCGAAGCGTGTTCTCGGCATGACATTAAGGCTAGACTTGGTACCTTCTGTAACGTGTGGGTGGTGCCACTGGCTTGCTCACTCCAGTCCTGCACAGAATCCCAGAGCTGGCGAGTCTTCCTGGAGGAAGAGGTCCATGGGAAGGAGCCACTGGCCAGCACTCAGCTGTAATAGATTCTATTAATTCATACCTGTGACAGAACCATTTTTAGAGGGTTTTATGGGGCTTTGTTATTTTATTTTACTTTATTTTATTTATGTATTTTTTTAATCGCCCAACCCTGGGACTTACAATTTTTAAAAATATTTATTTATTTATTTATTTTAAAGAGAGAGAGAGAGGGAGGGAGGAGAGGCAAAGGGGGAGGGAGTGGGAGAGAATTTCAAGCAGACTCCCCGCGGAGCACGGAGCCTGACTTGGGGCTCGATCCCATGACCCTGAGATCATGACCTGAGCCGAAATCAAGAGTCAGATGCTCAACTGACAGAGCCACTGTGCAGGCGCCCCGGGACTTGCAATTTTAAAGCTGTTCTGCTGGGGTGAGAGAGTCTGGGGGGAGGAGGGTGTTATGATGACTTAAGACAGTGGCGATGGCCCCATAGGTACCAAGGATCGCAAAGGAATGAGGCAAGGTAGGTGAGTCAGCCAGCCACTACCTCAACCCAGAAAAGCAGCGATGCCATTCAAGGCCACCCTGGCTCCTCCTTTGGGCCGGCGCCTTGCTTTCCGCCACGAAGTTCAAAGAGAAAAGATCTTTGTAATCAGGAAGCCAGAGACATTAGCAGAGCCCAGAAAGAGGTCGTTAACTTTCTGGATATGGGGACTTCATCCCATTAACACTTGGCAGCCCCGACCAGAAGCTTGACGTGGTTATTGAAAAAAGAAAAATGCTTGGTTTTTCATCCCTGAGACTCTCCAATCACATACACCTTGGTCAAGTCTGTGTCCTTCCCCATCTCTGGATTTCTCCGTCCCTGGAGCACCTGCCTCTCCTTTGGCCGCACCAGCTTACTTGACTCACATCCTCTGCTGTGCTGAAAGAAATGTCTGAGTTCTGGACTGACTTCCTATGCACTTCCTATTGTCCTCCTCAATCTGCTCTCATGTCTAATGACCTGATAGGGTAACAACTACAGACCATTAATCCAAACTCTCAAGTCTTCTCTTAATCTCGTTCATGCTGGAGTTTCCAAGAAAGCGGGAGGATCTAGCTGAAGGCAGGGAGCAAGGGCTGCCATGACAAATCACCGCACACGGGGGCGTGCTTAAAACAACAGAAATTTATTCTCTCCCTGTTCTGGAGGCCAGAAATCCAAAATCAAGGTGATGACACGGTCACATTCTCTCCCAAGGCTCTAGGGGAGGATCCTTCCACGCCTCTTGTAGCTTCTGGTGGTTGCCGGCCACACTTGGAGGTCCTCGACTTGTAGACACACCACTCCAATGTCTGTCTCTGTGTCTGCGTCTTCCCAAGGCATTCTCCTCTCCGTGGGTCTGGGTCCACATTTCCCTCTTCCCTTTTTTTTTTTTTTTAAGATTTATTTGAGAGAGAGTGCACACGGTGGGGAGGGGCAAAGGGAGAGGGAGAGAAGCAGACTCCCCACTGAGCACAGAGCCCTACACGGGGCTCGATCTCATGACGCTGAGATCAGATCTGAGCCAGAACCAAGAGTCAGACACTCAACCAACTGCCCCCCCCCCAGGTGCCCCCACATTTCCCTCTTCTGACAAGGACACCAGCCACAATGACCTCACTTTAACTTGTGTAATTACATCTGCAAAGACCCTATTTCTGAATAAGGTCACAGGCTGAGATTCTGGGGAAACATGAGTTTGAGGGGATAGCAGTCAATCCGGGACAACCCAGTGACTAACCCCAGGAATGAAAGTCTTTCTGTCTGGGAGTCAGGGGCATGGCCCGGAGCGGCTGCTTAGTACCTTTACCTTGGCCTCTGGTCTGCCGCAGGTGGCCCTCACAGTTGAGCACTCACTCTGGACCAGGCCTTATATAGTTTTACGTGCAGTAGCTCATTACATTGCCACAAAAATCCCAGGAGGCGGACTCTCACCATCCCCGTTTGGCAAAGGACACTAACGGTGCTGAGAAGTTGAGTGCATTGTAGACGAATGCCCACAGAGGCCTCAGACCACCTCTGCGCAGAGCACTTAGGTCTGGATGAGGTTTGCTTTTCTCCGTTTATTTTGTATTTCTAAAAAACGTCAAACTATGAAACATGGAGAAAGAGTATATCAGGGTCCACATTTTAAAAATAATATGTTTGAAAAGCGAATTAACCAAGATAATTCACACAAGCATCTGGCCATGAGGAAACAAAAGCCTGCCCGTGAAAAACGGTGCACATCTCTTCAAGCCGGCCTTGTGCAGCTAACTTCAGCCAAGCCCCAGGGTTTGCTACCTGAGTGCTATGAGCTGGGTCTCCCCCAGGAGTGGTGAGCCCCAAGTCGAAAAGGGGCCGGACCTACGTCTCCCTGATTGTGATAGCAGTCAGTCTCCACCTTCGGGACCGGCCTGGAGGAAGGAACAATCCTTCTGGCCCAAAGGAACTCCCGTCCAACTAGGCCGTGACAAGACGGGGACCGGTCACTCTCCTCGGGGAGCTTGTGTTCTGGCGGGGAGACAGGCACATAAACAAACACATGAGCGCATTTCAGGGAGGGAGCCGTGCTGAGTAGATGGCGACGCAGAGTGAGGGGCCGTGACCTTTGGGTGGCCAGCGTGAGGCCGGGGCCTGGGAGAAGAGCCTCTTTCAGGAGTTGACGAAGTTACTGAGAGCTGAATCGCAAGATGGGGGGGAGTTTGTCAGCTGGAGCGGGACTGGAGAAGGGGAAACACTTCATCCATCTGCCCGGCCAGCTTGCACCTTGGGGGCCCACACAACGGCCCCCTTCTACTGCTGCACCTGCCCAGCAGCTATGTCATTTCATAGAACAAGTGCAAATTAAATATGAAGGTTTATCTGTGAAGCTCTTGCCCTGATTGTAAGGTAAATGTGTGCAAATAGTTAGACGTAATTTTGTTAAGTGTTCAGCACTGGGGAGCAATGCACTCCATCAAGGAAAGGGAGACACATGCCCCTTTAGGAACGACCTCCTCTTCAATTCACAAATAAATAATGGGAGCCGGGAAGGAAATTATTGTCTTTAAATCAAAGGCCACTTTGGCATTCTTCCACAACAGTTACGGTGAGCCCAGACTATGTCCCTGAACCCTAGGAAAAGCCCGGATTCCAAACCGTGGCTGGAGTAGAGTTCCCAGAGCTGGGGTGCCCATGGGGTGCTGTCGGTCTTGTATTGGGGTAGACCTGGGTGGCCAGCCTCAGCAGGCTTCATTTTTAGCCCCTCCCTCCGTTGCTGGAAAAGGCTAATACGTAGAGCCATCGGGCATGCACCAGGGGACACCACGTTGATGGCTCGCCCAACGTCCATCCAGTCGCCTCCAGCTCAGCGCTGTAGTAAGAGTCTGGAGAGGTAAATTCCCCGCATGGCGCGCCGTCCTTTGCAGCCGGGATGTTAGCGGGTCACGGCACTCCAGCTGTAAGTAGAGAATGACTTACAGGAGTCCCCCGAGCTGGAGGTCACCCCAGGGAGGCGCAGCCACGTGCACGGGGAGGAGACCTTCCGGCCAACACGCGGGCCGATGCACCGGGTTCTTTGGGGGCGCTGCAGCAGCTGCGGGCATCCAGCCCGCGATTCACAGGGGCCAGAGAGCTGGCCGCAGCAACCACGGGGCTTCGGCTACAATTAGACAGAGCCGGGGCGGGGGGGGGGGGGGGGGGGCTTCAAGGTTCTCTGTACGTCAGACTTACCTGGAAAATCTGTTAAAGCACAGCTTGCTGGGCCTCAGTCCCCAGGGTTTCTCCTTCCGTGGGTCTGAGCTGAGGCCCGAGAATTTGTCTTTCTGCTGCCCTCCCAGACGTCGGTGAGGCGGCTGGTCTGGAACACACTTGGGAAACTCCTCTTTCGAGGTCCCATTCCTCCTTTCTCCTGGGTGCAGGATCGATGGCTACGTTGTTCCTTTGTATCATTTTTTAACCTTCCTGGAGGTTCTGTGCATCAGGTCATACCCTTTGTTAAACGCCTTGCGGGTTGCTGGTCTTCTGTACCGACGCTCTCAACATTCTCGGAATTCTCCACCGAATCCTCCTGTCGCCTCCGTTGGGGACTTGGGGTCAATTCTCTGTCCCTGGCTCTATTGCTTGCGGAAGTCCCATGACTCATGCTGACTTAAACCCCATCCTACCAGATGTTCTTCATTTCAGCATCCTATCTAAATAACCCCCTCTTGTGCTGTAACTGCCCCAGACTCCCCCACTTTCTCCCAAAATAATCCAATCGGGAATGTTCACTGAAGGACAGGGTTAGGGTCTCTTTTGCTCAAAGGCAAACATGCCTTGAATTTAGCACAGAAACCGAAGTAGCCCCACAGAAGAAAAGATAAAGTTATAAGAACGTCTTTTTATCTACCAAAGGGAAACAAAAGTCGGATGGCAGGTGCCTGCTTTGTGCTCCATTTTTTAAGATCTGATCCTTTTTCTTTTCTTCTTCTTCCTCTTCTTCTTTTTTTTTTTTTGGTAAAGTATCTTAATGTAAAATTTAAAATCAAAACAACCTAAAAGAGCCCTCTTTGAAGGGTATGAGAGTGGATAAGATTGATTAAATGGCATCCTGCTAGATGCGTCTATTTAAAAATTGGTTAAAAGGTATTATTTACCCAATGAACCATAAGGGCTCAAAAAAAAAAAATCCTAACACAATAACAGTCCCTCAGGTAAATGCCCCTTCAGACAGTTTTTTAAATGTGTATCATTTATTTGATAAAGCATAGCAGCCTATCGAGAGAGGAGTTATGGTCTGCTGCATAAATAGGCATTTGGACAGCTTTAAAAATGCATACTCTTTACACCCAAATGCCGAGGGAAAATCCCAACAGAAAGTGGTTATTATGAGCAAAGAGCAACCACTTTTCAAAACCAAGAGGTGATCCAGCCCAGTGGTGTCTTTCAAATTTTCTTCTCCTAGAGCTGCATTAATCTTCTCCTTATTTATTTATTTATTTCAATGACCACATGTCCCTTCTGGGTCTGGGTCAAGAGGCTTCTGACTTTCCCTGAGCTCAGGCTTATGGGTGTTCTCACCGTTGTGTGCCCACCAGAATCACCAGGGAGCCTACCCAGACCCCACCCCAAAGAGGCCGGGGCACAGTTCTAGAAGCTCCTCAGGTGATTCCGATCTGCAGTCAGGGTTGAGAACCCCCAGGCTAGATAAAAAATCCAAAGCCCAGAGAGGCCAAGTGACTTGCCCAAGATCACACAGCAAGCCTGGGGGCGACCCAGGTATCTGGATCTTCACTCATGCTGCTCCTATACACTCTCTCCTTGCCTTGCAGAGTTGCCTTTTCCCTTTACTTTTAATACAATTTCATGCTTCTTTCATTACATCTACATTTAGAGTATTTAAATAGTGTGGAGTAGTTATGCAATTGCATCAGCAAGCATTTAGGAAATGCAACGAGAAAAAATACACTTCCATTCCCCAAATACCAGCTCAGTAAGTACTTTTGTATTAATTGTGCTAGATTGCCTTAGATACCATTTTCATCTTTATATATCTTCCCTATTTGTAAATGTGAGTTTACATGTTTGTGTATTTTAAAATTTTATACCCCAGGCAGTCTGCCTTACTGCAAATTCTCTATTGGTTTTAAGTTAATTTTAAAAATAATAGATGTTTGGGGTGCCTGGGAGGCTCAGTCAGTTAAGCCTCAAACTTCTTTGATTTTGGCTCAGGTCCTGATCTCACGGTCATGAGATGGAGCCCCGCGTGCAGCTCTGCACTGAGTGTGGAGTCTGCTTAAGAGTCTCTCTCTCCAAAAAAAAGAAAAAAAGAATGTCTCTCTCCTTCTCCCTCTGCCCCTCCCCCACCCCTCTCTCTAAATAATAATAATGGATATTCACTGAAAAGTTCAAGGAATATAAACCTACATAAGATAGGAAATAGAGGGTCCTAAACCCTTTGCCTCCCAGTTTCTAGAAGAAATCGTTTTTTTTTTCTATACATTCTCTGAAATGAGAACGAATGATGCATACGATTCTGTAATTTGTTCTTTTTTTCTTTTTCTACTTTAACTACATGCTCTGGGCTCCTTTCCCTGTCAGTACATATGGATTACCTCATATACACCATGCCACTAAATGGATGTCCCTAATTCATTTCACCAGTCTTCTCCTGAAACACTGAAAAGCCTTTTCTATCAGAAACATCCAGTACACAAACAAACAACTAAGCACGTGAACGTCAGGGCCTCCCAGCTGGGGCCCCGGCCCTCCCCGGCTGCCCCCTCCAGGCGGCCGGTCCCCCGGGCCCGCGGCCCAGCGCACACTCCGTACCCTGAAGATAGAGGGCTGGGAGGGCTCCTGTCATTGACTCCCCAGCCCAACCCGCCGGTGGAAAAGCAGCCCGCAAGGAGTGACACTGATAATTCGCCTCATTTCCAAGGCAACTCAGAGAACAGGGAGGCCAGGCCCAGGATGCGCCTGATCTGAATGTGCTTTCAGAAATCCCCAAAGCTGCCAGGATTCAAGGCCTTGAGGTCTCCTGCCCAGACTAAACTTTGTGTTCCGGGTCCCTCCTCCTGCAACTGCCAGAATGGGAGGCAAGATGGAAAAAGAGCCATTCAGTTACAGCAACACAGGTGGTTTTGTCTTTCACTCTTGTTTCCAAACATCAAGGAATGAAAGGAAATAGAAACTCATTGCCGAAAGAGTGAATTTTGCAGAAAGCAATTTAGCAATATTTCAAGAGCCTTGAAAAGGCCCTTGAAACTCTGACCTAGAGATCCTATCTCTGGGCAGCCTAAAAAGACAATCACACTTGTGCGGGAATATTAAGAGCCCAGGCTCCACCCTTTCCTGGCAAGCGGCTTTGGACAAGATACCTCTCCGTGCCCGTTTCCTCATCTCTAAAATACGAAGAATTCTTGTACCTCCTCGTTGGGCTCTTGTGAAGATGAGGTCAGTTCACCCATGTAAGCATTCCGAAAGGGACAAAGAAAGCTTTGCAAATGTCGGCTATTGTCATGTGTAACAGCAGCGGTTGATAGGGAGCTGGTTAAACAAACACTGGAATATTATGTAGCCATGAAAAATCGCCATGGGGCAAATCCTCGCAACGTACCGTCAATTGAGAAAGACAGAATAAAAAAACAACTTTACACAAAGTGTGATATTGACTACATACAATTGCAGCAAAGTGTTGGGTACGTCCAGACTCTAAGATGATGAGCATTTTTATATTTTTATATATCCTATAAGGTTTTCTGTAAATAGGCATCAGTGACTTTTATAATCAGGAATGAAAGTTTTTTTTTTTTTAAATAAAGAAGGATCTCAGGATGCAAACATGTATCAAACAATGCTAATCCTTTTCTGCCAACTTTAGGGCCAATGCTGCTCCAAAGCAGAGGGCTAAGGGTCGTTTGCTCTCTTGGTCTCCCCACTGTGTGTGGCTCCTCCCCCACCACAGCTGTCCCGCCTTTTCACTGCCCTTCTCTCTCCCTTACTCGGCTTCCTCTCAAGATAGGAGTCTATGAACTTATTCAGGCTCAACGGTAAAAGACTGTTAATTCTTAAAGCATCATGCTTCCCATGAAAATATATGTTTTACCACGGAACAGAGAAGAAGGATGACATCCCTAACAGTAGAATTTTAGACACCATCAAGACAAAGGAGGAGGCTGTTAAAATAAGCAGGAGGGAAAAAAAGATTTCCCGATGCCTCTGAAATCAAATCCTGGTGGTGCATTAGGCTGACTCAGCTCAAAATCAATGACGTTCAAAGTGCAAAATCCTTATCTCCCGAGAGGAGCTGACCTTGATCAAATGACCAGGAATGAATAAACCCAGTTGGAGGTAGGGTGGAAGAGGGAGGTAGAAAGGGCAGGTTCACCCAGGAGAGAGGTTTACTATTTTCAGTATGATATAGGTCAGTCATGAGCCTTTGGGGTATCCAGAAGGAGACGCAGGGAAGTAAGGCCAATTCCTTGGCGAGGGCAAGAAAGACACCAGTGGCTTCCAAGAACTGGACTCGCCTGACTTTCTGCCCACCGGAGGGAGCAGGAAGGAAAAATGAATGCCCTTCCCAAATTCAGAGGGCACTGTGCTGGGGAAAGGACATGCCTGGAATTGACATTGTCAGCCCAGGTTTGTAACAAAGAAATAGCTTTGAAATTTTAAAATTATTCATTCTCCCCCTCCCCCATGCTGTGGCCTCATCCCAGGAAGTAGCAAGTCAACTGTATCCAATAAGGATTAAAGATAATAAATAAAAGAGTAGCAATTAGTTGTGCGCCCTGATTTAAGAGGCCAGGCTGCCTGGGTCACGCTCGAGTGCCTTATCAAATTTAGGTCTATTATGACTGTCTTGTATTTCAATTGATGTTTGTGCTCACGTCTGAAGGCCCTTGTACCGAAAGGCTTTTCTGATATAAAAGAACTTAAACGTATAGATTGTTCTAGGATTCTATCATTCTTGCAGCACGAGGCAAAAGAGTTCAAGATGGCAGTTTAATGAGTCATGCAAAGCGGCTCAGAATTCAGTGTTACTGCTTCAGTTGTTTTCCCCTCTCCAAAGGACAGGCGCGAGGCAGAGTCATACGGTTGTTCTCTAAATGCCATGGTTCTGACTTGCCTTTTTATAAGTCTTGGTAATTTCCTTGCTTTCTGAAAAGCAAAAGCATTCCAGAGGCCCCAGTCTGAGGTGGGCTGATAAGCAGAGTCCTTTTCAGAGCCAAACAGGAAAAAAAAAAAAAAAAAAAAAAAAAAAACAAGAAACAAAACGAAACAAAACAAAAAAGAAAACCCAAAGGTGAGGAAATCAGCCCTGGGGGGAGTGGGGGACTTTCCAGGCAACGCTTGCCCCGAATGCACCCCTTCCTGAGCTAGTGCCAGGGCAGACCGTGGAGGTAGATGCTGGAAAGACCCTCTCTGAGATGTGACAAAAGTCCCCTCCTTTGTGGCAGCGGCGTCCTTGGCCAGGGACCTGGGAGAGCGCCCTGAGCAGCCCCAGCGGGCAAGGGTTTCCCTGCTTGATTGACAAATCTAATTTTAACCGAGCACTAATTCTTGCATTTGCTGCCCTCCGTATTTTCACCTCCCGGCCATAATTTTACCTGCCAACTCAGGTAAACAGTCTTTAATAGGACAAAGCCTTCGAAAGGTTAGACCGTACTGGGCTGTGTGCTGAGAGTTTGTACTTTTGTGTTGAGTCCTCATAAGCGAGATTTGGCCCTATAAGGCCCGCATCGGGCTCCCCTAGGGTCGCCTCCCGGCCGTACTTTTGGGGAGAGAAGGGTTCTCTGCTGTCCTCCGTTCAGGTGTGAGGGGACCAAAAAGGAGATTCACGGCCCCCTTGCTGTCCACCTCTCAGCGCCCTCCGTTTGTCACTGCACACGATGATGTAGTGACATGCTGGGGACATGCAAAAGGAAATGACACCCGAGGAGAGAAGGATTTCAAGTCGAACAGGACTATGGCTCTTCTCATAATACAAGGGAATGGCTCTCAGGAAAGAAAGGGAACAAAATTTAAAGTCGTTATCATGCTCTGTACTACATAAAAATCAAGTTAGCATATGAGAAACCCTAAAAATAACAAAGAATTAGCCAGGATGCTTAAATTCAGTCCCTAGCTTCCCCCAACAATGTTATATGGGGAAGCACAGTTTGTCTCTAACACCCCGTGGTTGGGCAGGCAAGGCAATCGGAGGTCTCTAGAAGCCCCACAGGCTGATACTACGTTGGATTTTAGGAAACCTCTGTAGTTTGTAGTGTGGCAATTTGTGGTTCTCAGGTCCACAGCCACAAATTGCTTTCATATCAATATTAGGTATTTGTGGGCTCAGTGAGGCTCTTACACGTTTTGCGAAGGCACAGCCACATTATTTTTGGACTCCCTAATTCATGCGAAAACCAGCAGCCGTGGGTAATTGTATTAGTGTGCTGAGATGCAAACAAAGTACAGCAAAGCAGGGCCCTCCAGCAACAGAAACTTCCTGTCTCACGGTTATGGAGGCTGGAAGTCCAACATCAAGAAGAGACACACAGAGGCAGGGTGGGTTCCTCCTGAGGCCATGAGGGAGGGATCTGTCCCAGGCCTCTCGCTTAGCTTCTGGCAGTCTGCAAGAAATCTTTGCTTTTCCTTGGCTTGTCAACGTGACCTCTGCCTTCACCTTCACACAACCTTCTCCCTGAGTGCGTTGATGTGTCCAAATGTCCCCCTTTGCTGAGGACACCAGTCATACTGGATGAGCAGGCCAGCTTATGGCCATTCCACTGCATCTCAGCTTGATAATTACACCAGCTACGACCCCACTTTCAAAGCAGGCCACGTTCAGGGGCACTGGGAGTTGGGAATTCAATACACGAGTTCTTGAGGGACACAATTCAACTCCCAAAAGATGTCTTTGTTTTATTTCCAGGAAAAATGGTTGAGCAGCTCATTGAAATCTGTGAGTAGGAACCTGGTCTTAGTTCAACCCAAAGCTGATTTATAAATAAAGAGAATAAGGCTGGATTTCTTTAAAACACACACACACACACACACACACACACACACACACACACACACACAACCTGTAAATATTAACTAGCTAAATGACCTTGGGTGAGTCCTATAATCTCTCTGGATTCTGTTTCCTTATCTATAAAAATGAGGAGTTTCAGATAAGCTTTAAAGTTTTTCCAGTATTAGAAATCTAAGCCCATACAGCACAGAGGAGAATTTATAACTGGTATTGACAATGGAATGCAGGTATAGTTTTACAGTGGGCTTATGGTCAGATAATAGAAGAAGATCCAAACATTTTATTTTAGGTGTTTTTTTTAAGATTATTTATTTATTTGACAGAGAGAGACACAGCGAGAGAGGGAACACAATCAGGGGAAGAGGAAGAGGGAGAAGCAGGCTTCCCGCTGAGCAGGGAGCCCGATGCAGGGCTCGATCCCAGGACCCTGAGATCATGACCTGAGCCGAAGGCAGATGCTTAATGACTGAGCCACCCAGGTGCCCCTATTTTATTTTAGTTTTAAAGGTTTTATTTATTTATTTGTCAGAGAGAGCAAGAGAGAGCACAAGCAGGGAGAGCAGCAAGCTCCCCAGTGAGCAGGGAGTCCGATGCGGGACTCGATCCCAGGACCCTGGGATCATGACCTGAGCCAAAGGCAGACACTTAACCGACTGAGCCACCCAGGGGTCCCAAGATCCAAACATTTTAAAATAGGTGTTACGCAGCTGCTAAGTAAGACAAGCAGACCCGCTCCTGCCAGTGTCATGCACACAGTGATTCGGTGAGTAACCCCAAGTTTCCAGAGGATTCTGGCTCTATCACGGACACACACACTCCTCTAGAGTCATTGACACAGCTACCAAGTCAGCTACGCAGGCTGGGGCATGACCACGGTCAGAAATAACAACTAAATCAAAGCTAACGATAAATGCACAGATCACCCAGCTCTCTCACGGGGTGCGAAGACTTGCGTCGTCCGTTGCAAAAAACCCCATTCTTCCTTACAGGTCACAGAATGAGCTCCTTGATAAAATTGTTCTCTAAAACAATCATGTTCACAGAACCGTGAAAATATAAGCATCTGGGGCAGCCTTGTTTTACTCACCTAGCAGAACACGGGCGAACCAGAGAAACCACCCTGTACTCTTTCCTTCTATTCTTAAGCAAAGCTCTGCTGGATTTCCTTGGCTCTCGGTGCCGCGTACAGAAGTGCAGATCAAAGCTCACTAGCTCCAGAATGTTATTCTTCCTGCCTCCGTGACAACAGCATTCCTGATCTTAGCCTTTCGTAAGGCGATACGATCTCAGACGGGGAGAAACGGAAAGACTTGATCACTATGAATTTCTTACTTTGCCCCCTCGTTCTATGCTTGGTCTTAGAATGACAGAATTGTCTAACTCCGCTTCTCCTTTACCTCACTGCAATGTACACGAGCCAAATGCTCCAACTACAAATGAACTTTTTTTTTAAAGCTTTTATTTATTTATTTGACAGCGAGAGAGGGAACACAAGCAGGGGGAGTGGGAGAGGGAGAAGCAGGCTTCCCGCGGAGCAGGGAGCCCGACGCGGGGCTCGATCCCAGGACCCTGGGATCACGACCTGAGCCGAAGGCAGACGCTTAATGACTGAGCCACCCAGGCGCCCCATAAATGAACTTTCTTAAGAGACACCAGAGGGTCTATTGCAACCAACTCGAATCAATAACAACTGGAAACAATAAGGATCAAGGAAACAAATTATCTCTTTGTTTAAAAGGAGATAATTTTATGATTAAGCATATATTGCCACACGGGGATATTTGTTAAGAGAATATGCCTTTCATAGGGAAAATGGTTAAGCTAATTATTAAAGATCTACTTGGTGGAATTTTATGTATTGTTTTTAAATGATGGTTTTGAAGTGCCTATGTAATGACATAAGGAGAGGTATATTAATAATGTCACAGGAATGGGGCACCTGGGTGGCTCAATCTGTTAAGCATCCAACTCTTGATCTTGGCTCGGGTCGTGATCTCAGGGTGGTGGGATTGAGCCCCGTGGTGGGTTCCATGCTGGGCATGGAGACTGCTTGGAATTTGCTCTTTCCTTCTCCCTCAGCCCCTACCCCCTACCCCCCACACTCACATGCGGTCGCTCTCTCTCTAAAATGAGTAAATGAATAAATAAATATTTTTTTCAAATGTCACAGGGAAAAATCAGGGTGATAAATGTGTTTTTGCAAATGTATATACAATGATTAACAGAATAAAGCCCCATGCTCTCGCCCTGGCTGCCCGACGGGCCCACCTGGCTGGTTCTCTGACCACATCTTTATCACCTTGTTTGATTTCTCCATAGTGCTGGTGAAGGGCCATGAAGTCATCCTTATTTCTCGTGTTCATTTAATGTTCTTCTTGTTTATGATATCAGGAGCTCTGCTTATCATTTACTATTAGATCCCCAGATCCCAGAATAAAAGTTGGTCAGTTAATATTTGTTCTATGAACAAATGAAAATATGCATTAAAAAAAGAAAGGCAATACATCAAATTGCCAAGACTTTCTACAAAGTTACTGGAATTAAAGATCATTTCCCCCCCTTTTCTCTATTTTTTTATGTTTTCTGTAATATTAATTCTATATTATAATAAAAAAAGAGGGGAAAAAAGGAATTATTTACCTTCCAAAATGCCCACATAAACATAAAAAGTGTAGTCCTATTGTATATTCCAAACTATGATAAATTCATAATTTGTTCCCTTAGTGAACCAACTCCAAAGAGTCCAAAGAAAATAAGAACATTTGCGCCTGCTTTTGGAAACGTTAGGCCGAAATCAAAGAGAAACTGATCACATTAAATCACTCAAATGTGTTCTATTTTGTATCTTTCTTCTGGAACACCGTATAATGAAACTTGGGTTTAGAAGTTCTACCTCGGGCCACCTGGGTGGCTCATTTGAATAAGCCTCCGACTCCTGTTTTCGTCTCAGCTCGGGATCTTGGGGTTGTGGGATGGAGCCTAGAGTCTGGCTCTGCGCTCAGTGGGGAGTCTGCTTGAAATCTCTCTCTCCCTCTGCCCCTCCCCCACCATACCCCACCCCCTCTCAAACAAATAAATAAATAAGTTCACCTCAGCATAAATCAGCCATTCTGTAGATAACGATGGTCTCATACTTCTATCTGGATTTCTGGAAAGTGCTGATTTTTTTTTTTAAGATTTTATTTATTTATTTGACAGAGAGCACAAGCAGGGGTGCAGGAGGCAGAGGGAGAGGGAGAAGCAGGCTCCCCTTGGAGCAGGGAGCCCGACGCAGGGCTCAGTCCCAGGACCCTGAGATCATGACCTGAGCCGAAGGCAGATGCCAAACTGACTGAGCCACCCAGGCGCCCCTAGAAGGTGCTGAATTATGATGGCAATTGTTAAGTAACTTGCCTTGATTTTTAAAAATGATCTAACCTCATTAAATAAAGATCATACAAAACTTCCAATCGTTATATTAACGAAATGGGCAGTATGTATTTGGTAAAATAGATGATGTATGCACATAGAAATATCTGGAAATCATGAATCTTGACCAGAAAACTCTGAGAGGTGATAAGAAAAAAAAATAATGTATTTGGATTGTTCAGTGGGTCTTTTGAAAAGGATTTTCCTGGCTCTGTAAATAAGTGGTGCGGGGCAGTGAAAAGGAAAGGGGAAAAAAAAATGCCCCAAATCGAAAAAAAAAAAAGACAATGACGAATGGCAGTCCCTCCAAATGAGCGGCCTGTTTATGCCACCTGCTGGATTCTAGCTGCACTGCTTAGTCATGCCCCGATTTCGAGGCGGGCTGATTCTTGCCCTCTCACTTTCTACAAAGCCTCTAATCTCTTTAATCCCCAATTGGACTTCCTTCCTTCTTTCCTTCTTTAAAGGCCTGGGGCTGCCAACTGATGTTCCCTGGACATGCGTCCTGGTTCTATGAGCAAAAAGGACCTTCTGAAAACTTACCCTGTGCAAGAACTTGCTCACAGCGCGTCCTCTGCCAAGCCCACCCTGACCCACCCCAGTCAGCCCCCCTCCTGCTGAGTCCTTCCTGGCTGACAGCCCACCTGGCCTTGTACTGTGAGTGCTGGTGGTTCTGTTCCCACCGCCAACTCCCTGGCATGTGAGGATCCCGGGGGCACCCTGCTTCCTGGGCCCAGAGTATATGATAAGGCTGGTGCTGATTTTGGCGGACGTCGTTTGAGTGCCATAACCCATTTCATCCTCACAACACCCCAGCGAGGAGCTGGTACTATCCCTACTTCACAGATGAGGAAACTAAAACAGAGAGGCCGAGGAACGCGTCCAAGGGCACCCAGGCAGGCAGTCAAGCTCCAGGCCTGTGCCCCTCGCTGCTACTCCCTCCGCCACTCAGGGAACTCTGAGCTGTCTGTGTGCTCTGTGTATGAACCTGGCCCTGTGTTCACCTGTCACAGAGGGCCACCGCGCTGGGTTTGTGCACTGCCCTCCAGGCACCCTGTCTTCTCTTCCCCGCTCTGCTCCGTGCCCTGGGATGCTGGCCTGTGTGGACTGCACCCACAGGCCCCCTTAGTCTCCGGCTCGGGTTTGGCTGTGGTCAATGGGAGGCGTGCCTACAGCCTGGGAGGGCAGGAGAAGGGCAAGAAGGTGTACTTCTTTCCTTGGTGTTCTCCCTGTTGGTGGCCAGAGGCTGGCTCGGTCTCTGCTGAGCCACAGCCCCTGCCGGGGGGCCCTCTCCAAGGCGTCAGCAACTCACGGGTTCCCACGACTCTTCCTCCCCATGTCCCCTTGCTGATGCCAGCCGCAGGGTGCTGTGTCATCCCATACTGATTTCTCCTGACTGCCCCCGCACCCCTGTAAAGTGTGTTTTTATTCACTTCTCCATTCCCCACTGGGGGTGCCGTCCCCCTCCTGTCGGTACCCTGACCAGTCCCGCCTCCAGCAACCCCCCTGCTCCCCCCACCTGCTCCAATTCTGCCCACCTGCTGAGCCCACCGTTCAGTCTCGTGGGTTAAGGATTTGTGTTTCCGGGTGTCCTCTGTGTGTAAAGACCAAGGCGAGGAATCTTCCAACCATTAATAACAACTGCTCATCAGACTGTTGCCCATCCCTGTCCCAGGTCAAGTAGCTTCTTCGGTGAGAGAGAGACAAGGGAGTCGGGAAGAGCAAGCCAGAAGGGTAGAGAAGGGGAAAGGGGGTGATGCGGTCCCAGAGACAAACTCTGCCAAGGTCCTAAGGACAACTTTCGAGAAGGCTGTCTAATGCCGTGGTTACAGCGGGGCCCTGGAGGGGACAGAGCGGGTAGGAGTCACAGCTCTGCTACCTCACAGCTGGGAGCACCACACCGCACAGAGCCTCTTCATTTAGAAAAGCTGAACAGTGGGGCACCTGGGTGGCTCAGTCGGCTGAGCTTCTTGGCTCTTGGTTTTGGCTAGATGGTGACCTCGGGGTCAGGAAATCGAGCCCCACATCGGGCTCTGCACCCAGTGTGGAGTTGGCTTGAGTTTCTCTCTCCCTCGGCTCCTCCCCCCAGCTCTCTCTGTCTCTGAAATAAATAAACCTTAAAAAGAAAAAAAAAAAAAAAGACAAACGGCAGCAGGATGTACTTGCTAAGGTTGTTATGTACAGTAGACAAATAACACAAGCAGACACTTTCCCGCCGCGGCCACTTGTCCCGTGCACAGTAGGAGCTATGGACTCTGTTAGCCGCTCAGCACTTTCTGTTCCCAGTGCCTTGGGAGGCTTAGTGGAAACCTTTTACTTGGCTATCTGGGAGCTATGGGAGGGTCACGGGCGGCAGGGTGGGGGACAGGCAAGTGCTGTCTGGAAAGCTGGGAGCTCGGAAGTCGGGAAGTCCTGGTTCAGATCTTGTTCCGCCATTTCATGGTTACATGACCTTGGGCAGGTTTTACGTCAACTTTGTGTGTCTCAGTTTTCTCATCCATGAAACAGAGGTGATTATCCCTACCTTGCAGCTCCGTTAAGACAGTCCAGGGATAGCGGAATGGCGATCACATAGGAGGCACTCAATTTTATTTTCCCTTTGAAACCAAGATTTTAGATAGATAGATACATGGATAGATGATAGACAGATAGAATTATAAAAGAGAAAGAGAGGGAGAGAGAGAGAACAGATTTATTTTAAGGAAGTCGCTAACGCAGCTGTGGAGGTCATGAGTCAGAAATCGGTAGGGCCAGCCCTCAGGCTGGACGCCTGCCCGGGTGTCTATATTATAGCCATTGGGCAGAATTCCTTTCTTTTTTTTTTTTTTTAAAGATTTTATTTATTTATTTATTTGAGAGAGAAAGAGAGCTGGAAGAGGGGCAGAGGGGGAGGGAGAGGGACAAGCAGACTCCATGCAGAGCACAGAGCCCAACCTCACCATCCTGAGATCATGACCTGAGCCAAGACCAAGAATCTGAGGCTTAACCGGCTGAGCCACCCAGGTGCCCCAGGCAGAATTCCTTCTTAGGGAAAACTGTGTTTGCTCCTATGGCCCTCAGCTGATTGGATGAGACCCACCCACAACAAGGACTTAAGTCAACTGATTGTAGATATTAATTACATCTACAAAAGACTTTCACAGCAACATGTACACTGGTGTTTAACCAAACAGTTGAGCACCGTAGCCTAGCCAAGTTGACACATTATATTAACCAGTGCAATGACCATTCCAATTCCATGTAGTGTCATCCTGTAAAAGACAATAGGATAATGTAGCTCTACCACGTGTGTGTGCGCGCGCGCGTGTGTTTTCTTTCCTTGCTTCTCCTTTAGGTCATGAATTCTCAAGAGGAAGAGAGGTAAAAATTGATTTCTTGGGGGACAAAGAAATTCCCAGACATTACGAAGACTTGTGTTCCTCCAAAGTCAAACTCTATCTGACGAGATCTTACTCCTCACCATTTGTTTAATTTCTCTCATTAGGAAGAAATTAAAGTACACATTATGTGTTTCACATTATAGAATTTATCTTATTTAAGCTTAATTAATTGATTTGCATTTATTAAGTTAAATTCTTTTCCTTCGGGGGTGATCGTGAACGACAAAGGTGAGGAACACTACCTTGGATCCTTTCATGGACGAATTTTAACAGCTCTAGTGAGGAAAGTAAAGGTGTGACATAGTGTTCTTCCTTGACTGGGTTGGATTCGACCCTTTTTGCTGTCCCATCTTTAATTTTATGAATGATGAGAGGAGGTTGTGGTCTATGATTTAGCCAATCTTTAGAAAAATGTGGCCATTAAGTTGTAGTAACTCAATATTAAAAGTAATTTCCATAGAAATGTGTGGTGTTGTCAGTGGCCTGACGCTATCGCCCATTACTCAAACCTGCACCCGCCACAGCCGCCTCCTAGCTCATTCTGCCCAGAAGAACCTTATTACAGGCCTGATGAAACAAGTTATATTTATGATGATGACTTACAGTTAAATCTACAGCCAGGGCCTCTTCCTTCTAGGCCTCTGTCCTATTCAAAACGCCATTTATTTCGAGAAATGGCTAGTTATTTCTGTTGAGCATCAAATGAGCTGCCAGACTGCTGCCTGAAATAAAACCACTTGTGTCTGGGGACTTTTCAAAGTTTCCTTTTCAACATGAGCTACTTTAAAACAACCAGAGCACAGCCTCCAGTTTCGTCCTCCCTTCCAGGTGTGGTGAGCTGGGCGGGGAATGGGATGGCGCAGAGCCTGGGCTCCTTCATCCTGAGTGGTGAATACGGTGCCAACCTGCCCCACTCCAGGAAAACACTCAGGAAGCCAGGAAGTGCCACCAAATGTCAGGTCTTATTATACTGAAGCAAAAGCCCCAGTATTTTCTGCAAAGAGGTTATCACTGATGAGAGACTGCATACCCGCTGTTCCTCTAGCTGTTTCTTCCTCCATACACGTCAGCCTGACCACTTGGGCTCATCCTTCAGGTCTCTGCGTAGAGTCACCTCCTCAGAGAAGCCCTCCTAGGTTTCCTATCTGTATCAGCCCCTGGTTACCATCTGTCCCTGCACCCTTGAGTGGATTCATTTGTAAAACTCCTCCCAGTCTGCACACACATATTCATTTCTGTGCTTCTTAGTAAAATGTCTATCTCTGCTCCTGGAATGGAAGCTCCAGGGGGTTTGCTCCTCATCTGCCGTGTTCACAGCACAGGGCCTGGAACTTAGGAGACGTTCAACAAATATTTATTAAAAATGAATAAACATGCCTGTCCCTTCTAAGATCTCTTCCCCAAAACTCGAAGGAAAAAGCTGGGGTTTTATTTTCCCTTCCCAATTTCCTCAGAAGGACCCTGGATTCTTAAAAACACAAAAGGAGGAAAGAAAGCTTAACTTCTGTTCACAACGCACTTGATCTTCTTAACAAAACTTCAGAGACTTGCTCAGTGGAAAAATGACACTCAAGAAACTGCCCTTGGCGCCTGGGTGGCTCAGTTGGTTAAGCGACTGCCTTCGGCTCAGGTCATGATCCTGGAGTCCCGGGATCGAGTTTACTTTAACAAGCATTCTGGAAACCCTAATTCTAAAATCACATCAATACCCAGAAATGGGGATGCCTGGGGGGCTCAGTTAGTTAAGCGTCTGCCTTCGGCTCAGGTCATGATCCCAGGGTCCTGGAATCGAGTCCCACATCAGGCTCCTTGCTCGGCGGGGAGACTGTTTCTCCCTCTGCTGCTCCCCCTGCTTGTGTGCTCTCTCTCTCAAATAAATAAATAAAATCTTTAAAAAAAAAACAACAAACCTAGAAATGTCACCTCCTATTTGCGAGCAACTTACCCTCCAACTGGATAAACCAGGTGTTTCTTTGAGCTAGGCAAAATTTCTTAGCTTTGGCACTCAAAAGCACAAGACATTAAAGAAAAAAATTGATGGATTAGACTTGACCAAAATTCAAAAGTTTTACACTCCCAAGGCACCATTAAGAAAATGAAAATACAAATTGCAGACTGGGAGAAAATATTTGTCAGTCATGTGTTTCATAAACGACTTGTATCCAGAATAAGAATTATTATTATTATTTTTTAATAGGCTCTATGCCCAATGTAGGACTCAAACCCACAACCCTGAGATCAAGAGTCACATGCTCTACCAAATGAGCCAGCCAGGCGCCCTAGAATAAGAATTCTTAAAACTTAATAATAAGAAGACAACCCCATTAAAAAATGAGCACAATATTTGAATAGTTATTTCACCAAAGATGGTATAAGAATAATCAATAAGTACATACAAAGATGCTTAACATCGTTAGTCAGCAGGAAAATGGAAATTTGAAACCACAATGAGATACATTTCATACCCACTAGGATTGCTATAATAAAAAATGCAGAAATCATTAAGGATTGGAGAGGATGTAGAGAAACCAGACCCCTCATACATTGCTGATGAGAAGGTAAAACAGGATAGCCACTCTGGGAAGCAATTTGGCCATTTCTTTAAAAAGTTAAATATAAAATTGTCATGTAACCTAGCTATTCCCCTCCTAGGATCTGTTTGAGAGAAATGAAAACATAGGCATTTACAAAGACTTGTATGTACATGTTTATAGTAGAATCACTCATAATAGTCAAAAAATCCAAATGTCCACCGACTGGTTAATAAATAAACCAAATGTTCCGTACATGTGAATACAGTGGTGTTCCACAGAGTTCCGTACGGTCAAATACTTTTCAGCGTGGATGAACCACAAAACTATTGCATTAGGTAAAAGAAGTCAGATTCAAAAGGCCACATATTATACCGTTCCATCTATGAGCTGTCCAGGAAAGGCAAATCTGTGGAGACAGAGAATAGATTAGTGGCTCCTTGCGCTGAGTGACTGCAAATGGACACAAGCGACTTCTTTGGTGTGATGAGAATGTTCTAAAACCGACTGCGGCGATGAGCCCACCACTTGTACATTCACTAAAAATCACTCAGTTGTACACTGGAAGCAGGTGAATTGCATGGCTTATAAATTATACCTCATAATACCTCAATAAAGTTGTTTTAAAAAACAATTAATGGGGGGCGCCTGGGTGGCTCAGTCATTTAAACATCTGCCTTCGGCTCAGGTCATGATCTTGGGGTCCTGGGATCGAGTCCCACATCGGGCTCCTTGCTCAGGGGGTCTGCTTCTCCCTCTCCCTCTGACCCTCCCCCTGCTCATGCTGTCTCGCACTCTCTCACTCTCCCTCTCTCAAATAAATAAAGTCTTTAAAAAAAAAATCTAATGGAAATTTTCAAGTTGTGGGTGTGTTTTTTGATGTTGGTTCACTTTGCTCTATAAAGTAGAAATGAAAGAATCTTGTGTGGAAACAGATACACCAGGACAGCAAAATCAGGTGTAGAAAATATTGATCTGAACAAAACAAAATTCAAGAAAAAAATCATTACAAGGGACCAGGAGAGATATTTTACTCTCCATTAAAGACATAATCCACTGAGAATATGTAATAATCATGAGTTCATGAGTCTTGATGCCCCCAGAACCACGGCCTCAAATTATATACAGCAAAACCCCACTAATACAAGAGGTGAAATGAACAGATGCATGTTTGTGGTTGTAGGGACACTTGAGCACATTGACCTCAGACATCAACAGATCACACGGGCATAAAATAAAGATGTGGAGTATATGAAAACAAAATAAACTTGAATATATGTTCAAGCTTGAGCGTATGTTCAAACTTTGCACCTCCCAGAATTAGCAGTCTTTTTATTTTTACTTTTTAAATTTAATTTAATTTTATTTAAATTCAATTAATTAACACACAGTGTATTACTAATTTTTGAGGTAGAGTTCAGTGTTTCATCAGTTGCATACAACACCCCGTGCTCATTCCATCAAGTGCCCTCCTTAATGCCCATCACCCAGGTACCCCATTTCCCTCCCCCTCTCCCCTCCAGCAACCCTTCGTTTGTTTCCTAGAGTTAAGAGCCCCTTTTGGTTTGTCTCCCTCTCTGATTTCATCTTGTTTTATTTTTCCCTCCCTTCCCCTATGCTCCTCTGTTTTGTTTCTTAAATTCCGCATATGAGTGAAATCATATAATTGTCTTTCTCTGATTGACTTATTTTGCTTAGCATAATACCCTCTAGTTCCATTCACACTGTGGCAAATGGTAAGATTTCATTTTCTGATGGCTGAGTCATATTTCATTGTATATATACCATGCCTTCTTTATCCATTCATCTGTCAATGGACATCTGGGCTCTTTCCATAGTTTGGCTATTGTGGACATTGCTGCTATAAACATTGGGATGCAAGTGCCCCTTGGGGATCACTACATTTGTATCTTTGGGGTAAATACCTAGTAGAGCACAGTCTTTTTATTTATTTATTTATTTATATTTTTTAAAGATTTTATTTATTTATTTGACAGAGAGAGACACAGCGAGAGGGGGAACACAAGCAGGGGGAGTGGGAGAGAGGGAGAAGCAGGCTTCCCGCAGAGCAGGGAGC
This sequence comes from Eumetopias jubatus, assembly GCF_037043125.1. Classification (NCBI taxonomy): domain Eukaryota; kingdom Metazoa; phylum Chordata; class Mammalia; order Carnivora; family Otariidae; genus Eumetopias; species Eumetopias jubatus. The sequence goes on along the minus strand of NW_028274821.1, from coordinate 10,392,869 downwards.
CCAAAGTGGGGCTCGATCCCAGGACCCCGGGATCATGACCTGAGCCGAAGGCAGCCGCTTAACGACTGAGCCACTCAGGCGCCCCGAGCACAGTCTTTTTAAATAACTGTAGAACATGCCCCCAAGTTGATCATGTACTAAGTCACACAGAAAAGCTTAATAAAGTCTAAAAATCAGTATTTTTAGGGAAATCAAATTACATTCATTTTGCTGTGGCCGGAAAGCTTACAGCATTCACTTGAAAAACCCCGTCTCCGTGGTTTTGATTTGCCAAGGAAATTCAGCACTTTGTGGTTATGGTTCCATTTACTCCCCACTTTCCGCCAGGAAGGCTAAACATTTAAACTCCCAATCTATGCCTTGCTTTCTCTTTCTTTATCTTTCTTAGATTTTTATTTTGCCTTATTCTCGTTTAAAGATTTTATTTATTTAGAGAGAGGTGGGAGGCAGAGGGAGAGGGAGAGAATCTCAAGCAGCCTTGGCACAGAGCCCAACTCAGGGCTAAATGTCACGACCCCGAGATCACCACCCCAATGGAAATCAAGAGTCAGAAGCTCAACCCACAGAGCCACCCAGGCGCCCCTTCCCACTGATTTAAAGAAAAGGCTCTTTTTTTTTCCCCCATCTTCCTTGGGCACTTCTGCCTCATTCGTTCTGTTTACTTCCCTTGCTCTAATTTCTTTTGATTGAGATATAATTGACAGGTAACATTCTATTAGTTTCAGGTGTACAACAAAATGGTTCGGTATTTGTATATACTGTGAAGTGATCACCATGTGAGTCTAGTTACCCTCCGTCGCCACACATAATTACGGCTTTTTCCCCCTAGCTTCAAAAAAAAAAAAAAAAAACAAAGACAAAAAAACCCTAAGGCTTATCTCCTTGTCCCATGTACCTCTGTGCCTACCCCTGGAAGTCCAGCACCAGTCCGGCTCACTCTAAGAAGTGACCATTTTCCTGGTGACCCTTTCTCCTTGCCTCCCACCCTCCCTGTCCTGGCCATTTTCTCCAGCTAGAGAGGGGCAATCCTAGCTGGTTCTTCCTCCTTTGCTCCCCAGTCCTTGACTCTTAATCAGGTGCCAGGCCCCTGTGTTAGGCTCAGTGGTGAGCAAAACACAGGAGCTTTGGCCGTACTTTCGGCCAAGGTAACAAAATGCAGAGCCAGTTTGCAGGTAGGAAGGTTGGAGCTGAAGATCAATGGGGCGTTGTTTTTGCCTTCTTCTGGATTCCTTGACCGGAGCTGTGTGATCTCTTTCTCTCTCTGGGATCTGGGATCGATATGATCCTCCGATTTGTCCTTCAAGCTTCCTTCGTCATCTATTTTCCCGAGTTTCCTACAGGCAGCTTTCTTAGTCCGATGAATTATTCCCTAACTCCTCTGCTGCTTCCTTCACCCGCCTCGATTTCACTGAAAACAAAAATGGGTGAAGGGGGGCAAAGGTACAAACTTCCGGCCATAAAATAAGTCCTGGGGATGTAATGTGTAGCATGGTGACTATAGTTAATAATACCATACTGTATATTTGAAAGTTGTTATGAGAGTGGGTATTTAAAGTTCCCATCACAATAAAAAAACTGTAGCTGTGTGTGGCGATGGACGTTAATTGGACGTATCGCGGTGATCATTTTGCAACGTGTACAAATCTGGAGCCTCTTTGGCGCACAGCTAAAACGAATGGTGTGTGTGTGTGTGTCAATTACATGGCCATAAGAAATTAAATTTTAAAATCTGAAAAAATAATCATAGGCTCATGCTAACCTTAGCTTTCAGTTTCTGCTACAGAATGATGTAGGGGGCCAGGCGATGCCCCCTTTAAGGCAGTTGCAGAACCAGCAGACATTTTGACGTCACTGATGGGTCACAGGTTTGGATACGTCCCCCAACAGGTTACCTGCAGCAAGAAGAAAATCTCTCTGCATTCTGTTTCGCAGAAAGGTTGTCGCCTTTGTTCCATTGGCACTGAGAATTTAGAGCACATTCCAGCGAGAACTTTTCAGTCCCTGAACTGGCCCCTGGATGCGCTGCGTGGGGATAGCAGCCAGCTGAAGGCGAGCAAACCTTGGAGAGCAGCGTGTTCGCTGACCTAGCACAGTCCCTTCCTGCCTCAGTACACTCGGACTTGAACCTTCAGGAATGAAACACCGAGATACTGACTATGCAATTTGCGAAACCACCTAAGTTGTTTGCAGAAAAACTTTTCTTCCCCCCAAAGAGTTAAAGTTAGCAAAAACAAACTATCATCCACGAGAGGGGTCAAGAGGTAGCCTTCTGGAGTTCTATAAGCAGTGTGTAGCTCGATCTGGATGGCAGTTATCTGGGTTTATACAATGTAGACATTCATGGAGGAGAACACTTAGGATTCCTGCAGTTTCTGTTTCTTCTACTTCCATCTAAAAATGTTAAAGTAGAGCTGGTTGGTGGGGATGGTTGCACAACTTTGTGACTGTACTTCATGCCACTGAACCACACACTTAAAGATGATTAAAATGGTACCTTTTATGTAAACCCTACCACAATAAAAATGATGCACTTATGTGATCTGGTACAGGTCCCTCTCATATACTGAAGGATGCTAATTAACCTTAATGATGGCCAAGCTGTCCTTTTGAGTAGACGGAAAACCACCTCTCTGCCTGGAGCGTTTGCCTTGGCTCTGCATCCGTTTTCCCAAGTTCCTTCCCAAGGTCGATCATCTCTCCCAGAAAGTGGAATCATATCTGTGGGTGAGGCTCCTGTCCGGGCCTCCTTGTGACCCTGACCTGACCCAGCCCTCACACTCTCCCCTGCTTGCATGGACTCCCAGGGTTGAGGGAAGCAGAACAAAGACCTAGGGTTCAAGGGGAGGGCAGGGTGCAGAGCAGGGCAAAGAGAAGAGGGGAGAGGTCCAGCCAGTATATCTGCTCTCCTCCCATCTCTGGCTTCCCCCTGCCAGCCCCAGCATGAGGCATGAGGCACATTGCAGACTTTTAGGTGGCCAAGAGACCCTAGGTCATTAAGTTCCACCTCTTTCTTTTTATTTCATTTTTATTATTTCATGAGGCAAAGCACAGAGAGGTTAAGGGGCTTTTCTAAGGTCACCCAGCATTTGGAGACTGAGCCACTACTGAGGGTTAGGCCTTGGTGCCTCTTGTTACACGGGACCCGCACCTTCAGTGTGGCCCTTTCTCTCGGCTGCTCCTGACTCCTTCTGACCCTTCTTCCTCCTCTACTTTGCTTTCCCTCCAGGGCATTTTTTAAAGATTTTCTTTATTTATTTGTCAGAGAGAGAGAGAGAGAGAGCACAAGCAGAGGGAGCAGCAGGCTGAGGGAGAAATAGAGTCCCTGCTGAGCAGGGAGCACGATACAGGACTCGATCCCAGGTCCCCAGGATCTGACCTGAGCCGAAGGCAGACTCTTAACCCACCAAGCCACCCAGACATCCCTCTCCAGGGCATTTTTAAATAACAAATTTATTTTAGTAAAATTCACAAGTCATGAAATCTGCCCATTGAAAGTATACAATTCACTGGTTTGGGGTATATTGACAATTGTGCAACCTCATCAATTTTAAAACATTTTCATCACCCCAAAAATGTACCCTTAGCACTCCTGCCCCATTTGCCCCCAACCCCCAGCCCAAGAAAACCATCAACCCGCAGATTTGCCTCTTCTGCACGTTTCATATAGACGGAATCCTACAATTTGTGATCCTTTGTGATTGGTGTCTGTTACTTAGCATCATGTTTTCAGGCTGCAACCATGTTGCCCACTTCGAGATCATCCAGTTGTTCCCGGCACGGGAGGGAGAGTAAACGGGTGGAGGGCACATGCACAAGAGAATCCTGAGGGTCACCGCCCAGCCACACGAGAAAGGAAGGCCAGAAGTGGTTCCCTCCCCTGTCCCGCACCTCATTTTCTTCTTTAATTTAATCTCCACAGCCGGGGCGCCTGGGTGGCTCTGTCGTTAAGCGGCTGCCTTCGGCTCAGGTCATGATCCCAGATCGAGCCCCGTATCGGGCTCCCTGCTCAGCGGGGAGTCAGTTTCTCCTTCTGCCCCTACCCCTGCTTGTGCTCGCTCACTCGCTTGCTCTCAAATGAATACATAAAATTAAAAAAAAAAAAAAAAAAGAATATACAGTGAGGGGCACCTGGCTGGCTTAGTCAGAAGAGTGTGTCACTCTTGATCTCGAGGTTATGAGTTTGAGCCCCACAATGGGTGTAGAGATTACTAAAAACAAATAAACTTAAAGATATAGATATCTTTATATATATAGGAGAAAAAGCCCCAGCTTTTTCTTTTTAGGATTTATTTATTTGAGAGAGAGAGCAAGGGGAGGGGCAGAGGAAAGGGAGAGAGAGAATGTCAAGCAGACTCCCCACTGAGTGCAGAGCCCAAAACGGGGCTCAATCTCACCATCCTGAGATCATGACCTAACCCAAAATCGAGAATCAGACACTTAATTGACTGAGCCAACCAGGCACCCCTCATTCTCCAGCTTTCTTAATTTCTTAACTTTCGAACCCCAAGGCTGTATTACTCATTCAAAAATATGTACCTATTTTAAAATCCACTCAGTTGGGGCACCTGGGTGGTTCAGTTGGTTAACCATCTACCTTCAGCTCAGGTCATGATCCCAGGGTCCTGAGATCGAGGCCCGCATCGGGCTCCCTGCTCAGTAGGAGAGTTAACTTCTCCCTCTCCCTGCTCGTATTCTCTCTCTCACTCTCTCAAATAAATAAAATCTTTTTTAAAAATCCACTCATTCATTCAACAAACATTAATGAGCCACTAGGGCATCACAGGTCCTGGGCTAGGTGGTGGAGATACAGCTGTGAGCAAGACCAAACAAAAACATGGAAAAGACTCTATAGACTTCACACCCCTTGCTTCTGAGTGTCCAAAAGACCAGCTCTGACACCAGTCATAACTCCTTGATGAACAGGAATCTTCCCCTCCTTTCCTCTCCGATTTTCTACAGAATTTTTTCATCTGCATCGCAAATAACTGTTAATTACCTGCCCCTTTGTCTTGTTTGCTTTGGCTTCAACAGTGCTCAGTGCAGATCACCCTAATTAAGTTGCTATCACTGTTCACACTGTTCACCTTAAAAAATAAACTGACATTACTTTACGAGCAAAAACAAGTTTATTTAGGAACAGCAGAGAATGGCATCCAGCACGCAGAAGGAAGCTGGGGGAAAACAATAGGCAAGTCTGCGAACAAAGCAGAGGAACACCTTTTTATAAAGGGTGGGTGGGGGGAGTTGGGAGGGGCTGTTATAAACAAAATATCAATTGGAGTAAACTGGCAGTTCCAAATACAGTGGCTTCTCATTGGCCGAGTTGTGCCTGTCTCTCATTGGCCGAGTTGTGCCTGTCTCTCATTGGCCGAGTTGTGCCTGTCTCTCATTGGCCGAGTTGTGCCTGCCTCTCATTGGCCGAGTTGTGCCTGCCTCTCATTGGCCGAGTTGTGCCTGTCTCTCATTGGCTGGGCTGTTCCTGGGCAAGAAGAAGATCTTCCTTCCTGCGGGGGGGGGGAGTAGCAAAGTATAGGCCCCTTCCTGTTTGGAATGCAAGGTACTGTCTCCTCCCCTTGGGGTCTGCAAGTGGTAGGGCCCCAGAGCTCTCCCTTCTGGCTTCCCAACTCCGTTTTATTTTATTTTATTTTATCTTATTTTTAATTTTTTTGAGGTTTTATTAATTTTAGAGAGAGAGCATGCCGGGGGGGGGCGGAGCGGCAGAGGGTGCGGGAGAGAGAATCCCAAGCAGAGCCCCCAGCGGGGCCCTATCTCTGGACCTGGAGATCACAGCCTGAGCTGAAATCAAGAGTTGGTCGCTTAACTGACTGTGCCATGCTGGTGCTCCCGCATCTCCATTTTAAATGAGGTTTCCCTTTATTAGTTTTCACAGCACACTTGTCCGTGATAAGCCTGAAACATCCCAGCTCTGGGCGCCTGGGTGGCCCAGTTGCTTAAGCGACTGCCTTCGGCTCAGGTCGTGATCCCGGAGTCCCTGGGATCGAGTCCCGCATCTTCGTGTCTGGAGTAGATCCTAGGCTTGCGTGCATTTGTACTTTTGTCTTCCTTTTGGGCTGAAATAGGCTTGCCCCCCCCGCCTGCCTGGCATGACTCCTCTCCTCCCCAGGCTTGATACAGTTCCTTAATACGTATCCAGCCGAACGCTTTATTTATGTGGCTGTCTTCCCTGGTAATCCTGAGCGCTGGCAAGAAGGAGTCTATGTCGGATTCCTCCTCTAACCCACCAGCCAGGAGGGGCCTGGCGGGAGGGAGGGAACCTGAGGGGCAAAGACAGGTCCCTCATTTTAGACCAAGCCTGCTGTCCACGCAAGACTTTGAATGTACCTCCAAATGTATTATCCCATTTTGCAATGTTGTCTTAAAAAAGAAAAAACATACTGGGAACCTCAAAAACAAATGGAAGTCCATAGCAGGGATTCACACTCTTTTTAGGTAACAGGACCAGATAGAAAATATTTTAATCTTTGTGAGCCATACAGCCTCTGTTGCAGCTCCTGGGCTCTGCCCTTCTATCTCCAAAGCAGCTATAGACAGCACATAAAGGAGTGGGTGTAATTGTGTTCCTATAAAACTTTATAGGCACCAGAATTTGAATTTCATATAATTTCCTGTGTCACAAAAATTCTACTTTTCATTTTCTTCCAGCCATCTAAAAATGTAGAACCCATTCTTAGCCTATGGGCGCTAGGAAACATACGCTCATCTGGATCTGGCCTACAGAGGTATAGCTGGAGGACCCCGATCCAAAAATGGTTTTTTGGGGGGCGCCAGGGTGGCTCAGTTGGTTAAGCATTTGCCTTTGGCGTAGGTCATGATCCCAGGGTCCTGGGATCGAGCCCCACATCGGGCTCCCTGCTCAGCAGGGAGTATTCGTGCTCTCTCTCAAATGAGTAAATAAAATCTTAAAAAAAAAAAAAGTGTTTTATTTTTTCCTATTCCTAAGAGGACTTGGGGAAATGGTATTTCCCAGGACCTATAAAATTAGGGTTGTCATATTTGGCAAATAAAAGATACAGAACACCCAGTGGAATTTTAATTTCAGATCAACAAGGAAAAATAGTTTTTAGTGTACGTATGTCCCATGCAATATTTATGTATTTCATCTGGTACCCCTACTTCAGAGCGTATCAATAGTTTTCACTGAGTATAAGGCTACCAATCCCACCCTCTACTCCTACCACCCACCACCTCCAACACCACTGTGCTGGTGTCTACAACAGTTGATTATGCGTATTCCCTTGTAGAGACCCCTTTGAGTTTGCAGTGTGTAGGGGTGGGTGGGGGGAAACAGACACTACCTGTCTTCTGGGCAGGAAGTAGGGCCTGAAAGGGAGCAGGGAGAAGCTTCTTTGCCCCGCCCAGGACCCGCTCCACACCAGTGCACGTGTACAAGATGGCAGTCATGTAGGGCAAACATACTGGCTGGCAGAGGCGCTGCATAAAGATGGCGCCTGCCTTGTGGTGGCAAATCTGGCTGTGGGCTGGCAGAACCCCAACCAATGACCTTGGAGTCCCAGGGAAGGGGGACTCTTCACTGGTAGTGGTATAGAAATATATAAATAATTATTTCTTGTCATTTTATAGTTGCAGGTAGTTGTCTTTTTTTTTAAGATTTTATTTATTTATTTAGAGGTGGGAGAAGGGCAGAGGGAGAGAGAAACTCTGAAGCCGACTCTGTACTAAGAGCAGAGCCCGCCGCGAGACTTGATCCTATGACCCCGAGATCACGACCTGAGCCGAAATCAAGAGTCAGCCACACAGACTGAGCCACCCAGGCATCCCTGCAGGTAGTTTTTAAATAATTTGTGCCAATAATTATAATGATTAGGGTTAGTCTAACCTAATCTTGGCATCAAATGCCATAGTCATCCTCACTGTCTAGCTTCTTGACCCATCATTCTTTTGGGATTAGATGAATTTTTCTTTTTATAATGTATGTCTAAACCTTAGTATAGTTTCCTTCTATTTGTTGGGAAAGTGGAAACCTGACAAAGTCTTCTTTGGGGCGGGGGGAGCTTGCTAAAGCACATAATAACTGATATATGTGTCTCCTAAAGGTTTCAATTTTTAAACTTTGAATCAGCCACAAAATATTCATTTTACTATTCTCAGTGCTTCTGCCTCATGTAAAAGGCCTATGGTAAAAATCCAGGCACACTTACATTGTTATTTATCTTGGCAGTATTAGCATTGTGAATCTATCTGTTTGTCTTCTTTTTATTTTGTTAGCAAACTGAGAAATCAGCAAGATAGTGGCTATTGAACCCAATGGGAGATGTATCTGAGCACATTTGTTGATATACATTTTAACTTCCAATTCATTTGAAACTCTTAAATGAAATGTTATTTCAGGATTTGTGTTCACTGTTTCCTCTGGTCTTTTAAAACTATCACAGCAGAAGGCACAGGAAAACCTTGCAAGAGCCTCAATTTACCAGAGCATTAGCTGTATGAGAAAGTACTTAAATAAATAGACAGTAATTTCAGGGGGATTGTTAAAATTAAAAACTAGACACCTTTGTTTTTAAATGGTCAATTAAAAGAAGGCATTTGTAAGTTAAAACCTAAAATAGCAATTTGAATGTGTTTGCTCTTTACGAATCTCAGACATTAAAGGTATATTGTTATTCTTTCTCCACCTAATTAAACTTTGTAAAATAAAGTTTTTTGAACCTAACATTTTACTTTTTTTAATACGGTTTTTTTTTTTTTTTTGGTTTTCATTTAAATTCTGGTTAGTTAACACACTTTGGGTGTAGAATTTAGTGATTCAACAATTCTATACATTACTCTGTGGCTCATCATAAGTGTGCTCTTTAATCACCGTCTAAAATACATATATTTTTTAAAGATTTATTTACTGGGATGCCTGGGTGGCTCAGTGCGTTAAGCATCTGCCTTCGGGGCTCAGGTCATGATCCCAAGGTCCCGGGATAGAGTCCCACATCGGGCTCCCTGCTCGGAGGGAGGCCTGCTTCTTCCTCTGCCTGTCACTCCCCCTGCTTGTGCTCTCTCTCTGACAAAAATAAAAATTTTATTTATTTATGCCAGAGAGAGAGAGAGAGAGAGAGCAAGATTGCACATGGGCGAGTGGGGGGAGGGGCGGAGGGAGAGACTGTCCAGCAGACTCCCCACTGAGTGGGAGTCCGGGGAGGAGAGCCTCCACCCAAGGACCCTGAGATCATACCCTGAGCAGAAACCAAGAGTTCACACCTGACCAAGTGAGCCACCCAGGTGTCCCTAAAATAAATATTTTTAACCAAATTTCTTCTTGAAATTTTAAGCAATTAATCCCACAAGAAAAACTTAGGATGGCAAGCCATTTCTTTTCCTTTAGGTTAATATAAAAGGGTCACTATGCTGCTGACAATCTCAGAACAGCAGTTAATACTGAAAAGTCATCTACAGTTATCTTCAGAATACATTTTTTTACTTTCTCTGGAGGCTGAGTGCATTTTCTCTGGATCACTTCGTTTAACTTTCAAGTTGAGTGATTTTTCTTTTTTCTAGATTACTTAAGCTTTTCCCTTTAAATGTCATAACATTTACATTTTAACAATTCTTCCATGGGAAAAATTATAAAATATTTATATTCTTTTCTTAAAGGGTAAGGAATAGAACAGGATTTAAACTTCTGTTGCTAACTCACGGGGGCATTACTTGTGAAAATCAATCATTGCACAGTCTTAGAAAACAGGGCTGCCCCGAGGCGGGGGGTGGGGGTCCCCTGCAGGCAGTAAGCCTCTGCCCTGAGTAACACAGAGCCCTGCCTCCCTGGGTGCTGACTCCTCCCTCCCATGGGCTCCCACCCGTGCTCTTCGGCTCACTTTTGGTGTGCCACCTTATTGCTTCCTTCAGTCTTAGGGCCTGAGATGGGCCCCAGATGCTCAGATAATGTGTGGACAGTGCTTTGTGACAGATGCTTGCTACTCAGAGTTTCTGCCCCTCACCTCCAAGTTCCAGGCTGGGCTCCTAATTACTGACCTTGTTGGCAACAGTTTACTTGGGAAGAACTAGCCAACTGCTCAGATCCTAGAAGCTGCCTCCTAATTTCCCTCATCTTCTGCTGGTGGTTCAAGCTTCTCCTGTGGTATTCTGAATCAACTGCTCACACTAAGATTGTGCTCAATCTCTTGCACACATTGACCCGAGCCCTTTACATATGTTAGTCATTGCATTATGATAATTCTCAGGTCCTTTCCAATTTCCACACGAAGAAAGGGAGGCTTGGAGAGGGTGAGGGACTTGCCCGGGAGCAGCACGTCACTGGTAAGTGGCAAAGCCAGGACTCGAACCCAGGCAGCCACGCTCTCCAGGATGCTCGCTGACTGCCATCCTCCATCCTCCGTCTGTGTGTGCCAGGCATGGTCCTGGGCATCTTGCAAATAACTCTGAACCCTCTGATATTGTCATCTCCTCATAGCGACCAGAGAGGTTAAGTGGCTTGTCCACATCACCCAGCAATTGGCAGACCCGCCACTTTTATTCCTCAAACACCTCAAGGACAAAAACCTTTATCCTTCTCCATTTGCCTATAGGATAGAAGCCAAATTCCTCGCTGGCAGGCAAGGTGCCACCCTATCTTTCCAACCTTATCTCCTGCTGGGCTCCAGCTTGACTCCTCTGTTCCAGACTGGCATGCCTGGGCCCTCTCCCCCAACCCACAGGCTCACTCCCAGTGTCCAGCCTTCCATCCGTTGTTCCCACGACCTAAAAGGTCCCGTTTTCCCCTTGGTGCCTGCTCAGATCCCGTGGGACCATGGCCCCATGGCTGTCTTTCTCCTGCATGCAGCGCCTGGGGCTGTCCCGTGCTCACTCCTCCCGAGATTCCTATTGCTCATCCCGTGGGGCATTGCCCCCACACAGCTGTACACTGAGTCTTTACTCAGAGCTCCACACTTGACCCTTGAGCTGAATAATTTGACTCATATAGTATCTAGCTTCGTATATAGGGTCAGAAGCACCACAGAGAATTTTCCCTGTGACCTGTTGCACCAAGACCAGGGGCTAGGACTGCTTTCCATGGACAAAATGCAAAGTAGATGAAATTTATCACTGATGCTTTCTAATATAGCTCCCCACCCCCTGCTAAATTATACTAACATGTGGAAGGTTATATGTATAAGTACCCCGCTTTCTCTCACTCTTTTTTTCTTTCCAATATGGAAATAATAATAATAATAACAACAACAACAACAACAGACTTATTACTGGGTGCTAGATACCTTTCTAAGCACTTCATGAGTACTAACTAATTTAACTTTCTAACAATCCTTTGAGGCAGATATTATTATTATCCTTCTACTGCACATAAGCAGACTGAGTCACAGAGAGGTTAAGAAACTTGTCTAAGGTCACACAGCTGGGATTCAAAGCTAGGCATTTAAATATGATGCTATACTGCCTCACTAATAAGTTATTGTTTTTTTCTGATGGTGAAAGTAATGCCTCCCAAGTGTCTTTATTTTTTATTTTTTTTTAAAGATTTTGTTTATTTATTTGACAGAGAGACAGCGAGAGCAGGAACACAAGCAGGGGGAGCGGGAGAGGGAGAAGCAGGCTTCCCGCTGAGCAGGGAGCCCGATGTGGGACTCGATCCCAGGACCCTGGGATCATGACCTGAGCCGAAGGCAGACGCTTAACGACTGAGCCACCCAGGTGCCCATGCCAAGTGTCTTCAAAAATCGGATAGTAAAGTGTAAGCACCCCAGAACTATGATGACTAGAAAGCACAACATGTAATAATTTTTTGTGCAATGAGCTTGGTTTCTGAATTCTAGTGCTAAGAATGCTGGCTAGCTGAGGTTGACCACAGGGCTGAGGCTGGGCCGGCTCTGCCGCAACCCAGATGTCAGCCCTTACCACACAGCCATGGGGGGAGAGGCAGAATGGAGGGTGCCAGAACCTGGATCGACTTTGCAAAAAAACATAAAAACAAAGTATAAGGAGATCATCCCCCATAATCTGGTAACCCAGGGAGAGCTAAACAGCTTATCAAGCAGATATAAATCCACATTAGTTCTTATTTCGGAAATGGAACCACATTGTATATCGTGGTGTTTTTTGCTTGTTTGTTTGTTGAGGCATAATTTTTAAAAATTTTATTCATTAGAGAGAGAGAGATAGCGTGAGCAGAGAGATGGGCAGAGGGAGAGGGAGAAGCAGGCTCCCCACTGAGCAGGGAGCCCCACACAGGGCTCAACCCCAGGACCCCGGGATCATGACCTGAGCTGAAGGCAGCTGCTTGACCAAGCTACCCAGGTGCCCCAAGGCATAATTTATATACCATAAAATTCTCTTATTTTAGTCATACCAATAATTTTAATAAATTTGCAGAATTTTGCAACCATGACCACAATACAATTTTAGACCATTGCATCACCCCCAGAAAAACCTCGTATACCCATCTGCACTTCCTCTCCATTCCCAGCCAGCTCCTGGTGATCCTCTCTATATTGATCTGCCTCTTCTGGACATTTGACATAAATGGGAACAGACAATATTTTGAATCTGGCTTCTTTTCCTTAGTGTACCATTTTCAAGTTTCATTCTTGCTATAGAATGTAGCACTACCTCATCCTTTATGATGACTGGATAATAGTCCATGGGATGTATATACTGTATTTTGTTTATTCATTCAAGCATTGATGGATTTGGATTGTTTCAAGTGGGTGATGCTGCTATGGATGTTCATGTCCAAGTGTTTGTGTGGACATATGTTTTCATTTCTCTGCGGTAGATATCTAGGGGTGAAATTATTTGGTCATATGGTAAAGTTTTCCAAGATGGCTGTGCTGTTTTTACATTCCCACTGGCAATATCTGAGAATTCTAATGTCTCTACACCCTGGCCAATACTTGCTACTTGTCTGTTTTCGATCATAGCCATCCTAGTGGGTGTGCAGTGATTCTTCACTGTTGTTTTTATTTGCATTTCCCTAATGATTGACGATATCAAGCATCTTTCCATGTGCTTATTGGCCATTCGAATATTTTCTTTGGTGAAATGTCCATTCAAAATGTTGCCCATTTTTTTGATTGGGTTGTCTGTTTTTTTATTAAATCACAAGAGGTTTAATATAGTCTAGATACAAGTCCTTTGTCAGATATATGATTTCCAAATATTTTTCTCCCAGTCTGTGGCTTTTCAGTTTCTTAGTGCTGTCTTTAGAAGTACAAAGGTTGGGGCGCCTGGGTGGCTCAGTTGGTTAAGGGGCTGCCTTCGGCTCAGGTCATGATTCCAGAGTCCTGGGATCGAGCCCCGCATCAGGCTCCTTGCTCTGCAGGGAGCCTGCTTCTCCCTCTCCCTCTGCCTGCTGCTCCCCCTGCTTGTGATCTCTCTCTCTCTCACTATCTCTCTCTCTGTGCCAAATAAATAAATAAAATCTTTAGAAAAAAATAGAAGTACAAAGGTTTTGAATTTTGATAAAGTCAGTTATTTTTTAGGATTTATTTGAGAGAGAAAGAGAGAGAGAGAGAGAGAGCACATGAGAGGGGGGAGGGAAGAGGGAGAAGCAGACTCCCTGCTGAGCAGGGAGCCCGATACGGGACTCGATCCCCGGACTCCAGGATCATGACCTGAGCCGAAGGCAGTCGCTTAACCAACTGAGCCACCCAGGTGCGCCTTGATAAAGTCAGTTTATCATTTTTTTCTTTTTGTCTTATCACTTGTGCTTTGGTGTCATATCCAAGAGGTCTTTGCCTAACCCTAAGTTTTGGAACAGACCCTCCCCCCACACTCATCAGCATGTCTTGGCCATCTGTCTACCTCAGTGCATACAGACCTGCATCATCAGCGTTCCAAGATCTGGTTTCTGGAAAGAGGGGAGGGAAGAAAGGAGACAATAGGGCCAGACTACTCAAAATATCCAGAACGACTCTGCTCGTCCCTAAGGGCTCCCTACTTCTCTTTTGGATCATCTTGTGCCTGATACCTCCTCTGTGGTTTATGAATAAAAACTTTATTAGGCTACTAACTTCATCACGTTCTACGTTTTCGTACCTTGGTCACACAGTTTCCTAGCCCCAAATTGTCTGTGTCTGTAGCTTTAAATCCCTCCATCACAGATTCTAGTGATAGGAGGCTCCTAAGAAACACGGGCTCCCCTGTAATTTGGGACTCGACGATCACTGTTTCCAGCATTTACTTCATTCTCTGAAATTGGATTGGGTCTTGGGAATAACTGGGCACTAGCTAATGTATTAAAGTATAAATATATGGAAAAGGATAATTGGTAGGTAATCGCAATTGGCATGTGTGTTTTAATGGAAGATTTAGGAGTATTCCTCAACAAAATAATGGTTATCATTTGACAGGTTCCAGAATGAGATAAATGGTTGCATCCTGGCCTCTGTCCAGAGTAGAGCTTCACTGGCTTGTTGGTAAGGATATGAGGTATTGTGTAAAGCTAGAAGTTTCTTTAGGAAATAATTTTCAGCCAGAGAACACTAGTGGAGAAAATGCAGGCTCAGGGAAAGAGCCTGTGAGAGGGGGGCTTCAGAATCAGAATGGGAAAAGTAGGTTGGAGGATTTCAGAGCTCAGTGCTGAAAATGCTCATCTGCTAAGGGAGGGTAACCAGATAACCACCTTGATGGGAAGCCAAGTGGGGTGGCCTCCATCCTTTGCAGACTGAACCCCCCTGGAAGGGGGCATGGAATTTGGAATCTGAGAACCAATACAGGGGAAAAGCAAGGAGAGTGGGGGAGAGATGTTAGGGCAGCCCCCTGGCTGGACAAGGGCCATTGTGAGATTAGGGAAGTGGCACCGAGCAAAACAGATAAAGGGCCAACAATGAGCTCTTCCAAGCTTGTTGGAAACTCTGTGAGGCTGAGAAAGGCAGAGGGAGGTCACTGAAGTCCTTTAAAAGACAGCCTTAGGTATTTAACTTTTGCTTTTCACAAGGCAAACAATACCAAGCCACTGCATGGGGCCAGCTGCTGTTTTTGTGGAATATACTGGAAGACTAAGAAACAGGGAGTCCAGTTGGAAGCTACGGCAGATCCAAACAAGGGAAGGGCTGGTGTTGTAGGGACATTGTGGGTGTGTGGGAAGAAATATGATCTGATCAGCAGGCCTAGGGATGGATTTGCTGTGTAAGTGAACAGAGAGGAGGCACACAGGGGTGAGGTAGGGGTGTGTGTGTGGGGAGGGAAGGCTATAAGACCACTGAGGGTCTTATAAAAGCAAAAGTTAAATACCTAAGGTATAATTACACACAATGAATGCATAGATCTTATGTGTGGGATGAATTTTTGATAAATGTCTACATCTGTTAAGTACGCCCCCTGTCCCACCCCAATGAGGTTTTTTAAAGGCTGAGTGTCACGTGCCTGCACCTATGTGAAGGTGCCTCAAGACAAGAAACTTTATGCACCAGCAGTGAGAAGCAACAGGGGCTGGAACTATGCATTTGAGAGTTACCTGGAGCCAGCAGAACTCTCGTGAACGAATGAACACAAAAGGCAGGAAGGAATAACTGGAGAACTGAGAGACCCAATTTTTGGAGCGCTTGGGGGTCTTATTTGTGGATTAAGTGCAGAGATTTCTGTTTTCTCAGGCCTTCAATCTCATACTTAGGTGAGAAAGAAACCGCTTTCCGAATTGGCTTCTGCCAGCCTCTGCCCTACCGAGCTAACGTGGAGAATGGGGGAAGGGAGCTAGAGGACCCCACAGGGTGGTATGCACCTCTTCCAAGCAGCGTGCACCACTAGGATGCACAACAACATTCCTGACCTGGGAGCTCAGCTCCCTCCATGCGCAGTGTGCCCCTGCAGCCGGGCCTTGGCACCTGGGAGAGCACGGAGATCGCACTGGCCCCGGCCGCTCTGCACCTCGAGGTGCGTTTGCAGCCACCTGCAGCCACGCCCTCGGTGTTTGCAGCCAGTGCAAGCTGGCTCCCGGCGGGAACACTGTGGCTGGAGTTGGGGGGCGTGGCTGCATTCCCTCGCGCCCTCTCCCGCCCAGGCAGTCCCGGGAACGTTCTGAAAAGTATCCAAAAGTTCTGCGCCGCGCGCGCGCCAAAAGAAAAAAAAGGGCACAACCCCCCACTAGTCTAGGCGTTGTGTGCCCGGACCTCGCCACTCGGGCTGCACCTTTGGCTGCAGCGCACACGCCTTCTGCGCCTTCCCCTCGGGAGCCTCGCGGTTGGCCGTGCTCTTCCCTTGCAGCCACTCCAGACCCGAGAGGGGGCCGGACGGTCCTCGCACTTCTCGCTGGGGCAGCATGCCCAACGACGACGCATTCAGCAAGCCCTCTGCATCTTCGGAGGCCCCGCACGCCGCCGGGGCACCCCCGCAGGGCAAGGCCGGGGGCTTTGGCAAAGCGGCCGGTGCGCTGCTTGGGAACAGCGGCGGCGCGGGCGCCGGGGGCAGCGGCGGCGGCGGCGGCGGCGGCGGCGGCAGCGGCTCAGGCTCAGGCTCGGGGGCGTCGGGCATGGGCTCCGGGAGCAAGAAGTCCCCGCGGCTGCCCAAGTGCGCGCGATGCAGGAACCACGGCTACGCGTCGCCGCTCAAGGGCCACAAGCGCTTCTGCATGTGGCGGGACTGCCAGTGCAAGAAGTGCAACCTGATCGCTGAGAGACAGCGCGTGATGGCCGCGCAGGTGAGTGCGGGCGTCCGGACACCGAGGGTCAGCCCCCAACTTAAAGTTCCCCGGGCCGGGCGGGAGCCACGCGGTGCCGGGGTTCCGGGGAGAGGCAGTGGAGCTCGCCGACGGCCGCGGCGCGCGGGGCCCGGGGCTTCCAGCTTCGCGCCACGCCGGGCTCGCAGGGCCGGGAGTCCTCCGGGATCCGGCCCGCGGAGCAGGGAGGTTGCGGGGTTTGCTCGGCCTCCGAGGGTTCCCCGACCCCGACCTTCAGCAGAGTTGCGGGGTCGGCCCTTTGGGTTTCCCCAGGACCTCTGATCGCTCTTTCAGAGCAGAGGGTTGCGGGGTTCGCTCTGTTGAGAGTTACGGGATCCCTGACCCCGCCCTCCAGCAGAGAGTTAGGGGGTTCACCCCGTCGGAGGTCCCAAGAATCCATCCCCAGGATCTCCGATCCTGCTTCCGGAACAGTAAGGTGCGGGGTTCGCTCTGTTCGGGCGTCCCTGATCCCGCCCTCCTGCAGAGTCGCGGGGTCCGCGCCCTCGGAGGTCCCCAGAATTCCTAGGATCTCCGATCGTTTTCTCAGAGCACAGAGTTGCGGGGTTCGCGCCTTCGGAGGTCCCCAGGATCTCTGCTCGGGCTTTCAGAGCAGGGAGTTGCGGGGGTCGCCCCGCCGCGGGGCGGGGGGAGGGGTGTCCCGCGGATCTCCGACCTCGCTGTCGGAGCAGAGAGTTGGGGAACCCACCCGCCTCGGGAGGCCCTAGGATCCCCGCCCCCGAGCAGAGACTAGCGCTCACACTGCAGGGGGTGCGGAGGGCGCCCACTCGGGCGACTCGGGGACGGCGGCCGCCGCTCTTCCGGGTACCGCGCGCGTCGCGTGGTTCTGGAAAAGTCGCGGCAGCGCGCGCGGGCGCCGCGTGGTCCCCGCCGAGCTCCCGGCGCCCTTTCCGAGCTCGCCGTCCGCGGGCCCGCGCCGCGCGCTTCAGCCATTTTGAGCGCCGCGAAAATAGTATTAGCTTTCTAACTTCTCCCCCTCGACCTGACTCAGGTACAAGTTAACGTCTGCGTTGGTTTTCAAACACTTCAGAAGTTTCAAAAGGAAGCGCGGGGGGCGGGGGGGAATGGCACGGGTTTGAGGGTTCGTCTGCAGTTCTTTTTTTAAAACGTCCTAAGCAGGTCAGGAATTTAGCATCTGAAACCGAAATTGTCCGCGTCGTTTGGTGTCCCGAAAGGATTTTTTAGGAGAGAATAATATACATTCTTTCCAGCTAAAATTTGTTTCATCCTTTTAAGACAGTTTATTTAAGATGAAAAGATACCAAAGAAATGTTTACTAACGATGCGCTACTTTTCACTGGGAACGTGTAAATATCCTCCGTGGAAAAGAATTCGTATAAGAGTGTTTAACAAAGACTGTGTAAATGCTTAAAGATTATGCTTTTTATAGACGTCTCGTTTTTTAAAAATGTGTTTTAAGTTGGATATATGAAGTGCAATCATGGGCATACAGGTTTCCCTTAACTGCTTTTTTATGGGTTTTTAGCGTAATCTATAGTGGGTGAAAAGATTATCCTGATGTAGCGTTAAAATGCATCACAGTGAGTTTACTGAAAAAGACTTACGGACGTTGAAGTTGTATTTGTAGGTAGAAAAATCGTCTGAACATGAGTTGTTGGCTTAAATATTGAGTGCGGAGAGTATGCTTGGGAGGAGACTTTTCCTCAAAATGTAATAAAAACATGTATTTACGTAGGGCCGTTCATTTTGAATAAATTTTGTTAATAGGCGCACCAACCTGCAAAAAGGCTGTTTGCTATGTTAAAAAATAAAAACGACTCAGGATTACTTCTATAATACGAAACTTCATTTTCCACACTGGAAGGCTCCTGCTGTGCTAGATGAAATCCTGTAAAATTCCACCTACCAGCCATTCTTTTCGAAATAGTGTGAAATTGATCTTCGGTATGATCATAAAATAATTGCATTTTAATCACTTGCCCCCCCCACCTTCCCTTATTAAATAGCTTTTCCTTAAAATCTTTGAGAGGCCTTTATAAAGGTGTCCTTAGTTTATGGCATGTAAAATAAATATCCTGTGCATTTTGTGCACTTATGGGATTTGTGTAAATCGGGATAAGCATGCATTGACATATTTCAGAGATTTGTAGGTATTTTTTGTTGCTATTTTTTGGTCAAATCCTTAATATTCTGTTTCTAAACTTGGTTAATAACAGAAAAATTCAAGACTGAAGCTTAATCATGAAATGTTAAATTATTATTTAAGGGTGTTTTTGTAAGCTGAAGACTCCTGGTATGAGTAAAATTATTTGTAAGTTAATCATCTTGCTAAGTTTGGACTACAGTTTTCCTAAAACAAATAGTAGTTGTGTTTCTGGTTTACCATTTTGATTTCAACTTTTGGCTTCTGTTTTGGCCTCTGAGGTACAGATGTTTTACTTTCCCATTTCACTATCACTGAAAGTCGAGTTTCAACAGAAAGTCTCTTTTTTTGTTAACTTGTAGGCAAAAGTACAATTTATTTTCTTTACACTTTTTTTTTGCAACCTTTAACAATGTTATTTAAAAGCAGATAAGTTGAAGAGGGACCACGAGGAGTCTCTTAGGTAATTTAGGTCCCTTACATCCTCACTTCCCACTCCTTCCATAGAGGATCTGTCTTCTGCCTTTCTACCTGCAGCTTCTTCCTTCTCCCGGGACTTCAACACCCTATTCTAGCCCCTTTCCCACTATTACAGCTCTGCATCCTCCCTCCGGGGGGGGGGGGGGGGGGGGCGGCTGTGGGGTTTCCTAAGCGGCCCCTGCCTTTCCTGTCCACCCTGCTTCCTTGCTCAGGATTGTTCTGCTGCCCCTTCCTTCATTCTTGCTGTGCAAGTGTTACTCATTCTGTTCTTCAAGGCCCTCTTCCAGTACCTCTTTTGGCAGATTCTTACTCTTAAAGCCATTTCTGCCACCAGAGTCCTGCTGTGGGCTTGATGTGTCCTCCCGTGGTTTTTGCCACATTTGGTGTTGAGTTGCCTTTGCATGTTTGCCTGCCTCCTTTTTCTGCTTTTAAACAGTGAGTACCTTGGGATCTCATCTAATCTTACTGTATCTTGCTGGTCGCTGGCCCCAGTACAGTGGCCTTTTACAAATGTGTGGTGTGAAGGAATGAGTGATCCCATTCTCCTAACTTCCTAATCTATCAATGCTGACTTCTCTTCAGATGGAACTCCTGTGCTTGGCTGACTCTACAGTTTTTCCTGATCCTCCCTAGCCAGCCTTAGTTCCTGCTCTACATACTCATTTGTGTAACAGACATTTTTTGACCTACTGTGGGCTAGACTCCATTTCTCAGCTTTGGCTGCACATCCTGGTTACCTGGGTAGCATTCAAAAAGAACGAGAGAATCTCACACCTCATTCCTGGAGCTCATGAATCATGATATCTGGGGTGACTAGGGCTCCGGGGGGTTTTGGCAAAGCTGTGCAAGTGATTCTGGAGTGCGGGAGGCTGACGGGCTGCCCTGTGCTTCCAGGTGGCCCTGAGAAGGCAGCAGGCCCAGGAGGAAGAGCTGGGGATAAGCCACCCCATTCCGCTGCCCAGCGCTGCCGAGCTGCTTGTCAAGAGAGAGAGCAATGGCAGCAACCCGTGCCTGATGACGGAAAGCAGCAGCCCCTCGCAGCCCGCGCCGGCCAGCACCCCCACCACTGCAGCATCAGGTAAGGGGGGCCTGGGGCTCACATGGCCACCGACCAGGCCTTGGCCACAAAAACCGTCTCAGGACTGCCCTGAGCCATGCATCACATCCAGAACTTAGAGAGTTTTCTAAAACATTCTCCCTCTACAGGTTTGTTTTTGGCTGCTCCCCAAAGGAGATGGCCAGGAATTCTAGAATTGGAAGTTTGGTAGCTTCACGTTCCTGTTGATTATGAGCTAAGTCTGAATCTGGACAGAGTCAGACTCATCGATTATTGGAGGGCTGAGATTGCAGATTTCATCTCTGTCTACCCTCCGTTTGGGGGTTCTGTTGGTGGGAGCTAACGATCCTTCTTTCCCAGAACTGTAAGTCCATTTCTCTGGCAAGGACTGCGATGCACTTGGGGAAAGTGTCTGAAAAGGCCAGCTCCTAGGTGTCCAGTGTCGGTGGGCATTGGGAAATGAGGGGAGGCATGCCCCATTGGCTTCGATTCTCCCCCGTGTGCTAAGACTGTTCCAGGGGCAGTGTACGTGCTGGTTCATTTCTTTTCATTCTTAGATAAAGTAATCTGGTTGTACTAACTCTGTTTTACACATTTAAAGACTGCGGTGTGGGAAATGTGACTGGCTAAGTCCACAGAACTAGAAAGTATCTGAATTGGTCCATCTGCCTCCAGAGCTCCTTGTGCCTACTGCCCTGGGTCTCCAAATTACCCCGGGAATCACTGTGGTCTAGAGTTGCACTGTCCAGTATGGCAGCCCCGAGCCACATATGACCACTTAAGTTTAATCTAATTACAATGAAATAAAATGAAAACATTGAACCAAAGAAGGTATATGGTTAGCATTACTGATCACTAGGGAAATGCAGATCAAAACTACAGTGAAATACCACTTCATACCCATTAGGATGGCTGCCATCAAAAATACAAAAAACAAAACCGTGGAAAATAACAGTAGTGGCAAGGATGGGGAGAAATCAGAATGTTTGCGTATTCTTGGTGGAAATGTAAAATGGTGCAGCTGCTAGAGAAAACAGTATGGCGCTTCCTCAAAACTTAAATACAGAATTACCAGATGACTCAGCAATCCCACTTCTGGTGTTTACCAAAAAGAATTGGAAGTGGGGTCTCATAGAGATACTTGTATACCAGTGTTGATAGTAGCATTCACGGTAGCTAAAATGTGGGAGCACCCCGAGTGTCCACTGACTGCTGAATGGATAAGCAAACTGTGGCCTCTACACACAGTGGAACGTTATTCAGTCTTCCAAAGGAAGGAAATCCTGCCACATGCTACAACTTGGATCACCTTGAGGGTATTGTGCTGAGTGAAATAAGCCGGTCACAAAAAAACAAATACTGTACGGTTGTACTTACTTAAAGTCATCAAAATCATGGGCACAGAAAGAATGGTGATTGCCAGGGGCTGGGGGTGGGGGGATGGAGGGAACGGGGAGTTATGTTTTATGGGGATAGAGTCTCAGTTCACAAGACGAAAAGGGCTGTGGAGATGGATGGATGGTGTGGCGACGGTCGCATGACATCGTGAGTGTGTTCAGTATCGCCGGTGTGCATTTAAAAATGGGTAAGATGGTAAATTTTATGTTATGTGTATTTTACCACTGTGAAAAACGTTGAAAAATTTAAAATCTTCAGCTCCTCGGTTGCATGATCCACATTTCAAGTGCCCTGTAGGCACATCTAGCTCAGGTTCTAATTACTTAAATTGTTGGAAAGTGTGCCTTTCCTTTTTTCACAGAGTTCCATTTAGTGGCACTGGTCTAGAACGCAGGATTTCTAAGAAATCCACCAAAGATCTGTGAAATCCTGTTGGCAAATAAATACGCACACCGTTAACCCTGAACAACACCCCCGCCCTGCGCAGTCAGAAATGCACCTGTTAACTTCTGACTCTCCAAAAACTTAACTGCCAGTAGCCTACTATTGACTAGAAGCCTTAGGAATAACAGGAAATAGTCGATTAATGGGTATTTTGTGTGTTATATGTATTATACACTGTATTCTTATAACCAGGTAAGCTAGAGCGAAGAAATTATTAGGAAGAAAATCATAAGGGGGAGAAAATACACTAACACCACTGCCATATTTATTGAAAAAATCAGCGTAGAAGTGGACCCTTGCAGTTCAGATCCTGTGTTCTTCAACAGTCCATTGTATTACATACTAAAAACATATGCTGAGATTCACAGAACATCTTCTGAGTCTGCTGAGGCTCCCTGAAATACAGCCTCGCAATGTGGTTCCTCCTAACAGCTTTTCATGAGTTACGCAGTTTGCTGTGCCCACCAGCTGGACTAAAGTTACTCAGCTTTCTGCCACTTACTCACTGTACAACTTTGAACAGGTCACTGAAGCTCTCTGGGCCTTTTGTTTTCTCTATCAAAAATGAGGGAGGAGGTCTTTGAGGGTTTTGAAGACTGAGTCTTGACCATTATAATGAAGGTAAAGGTCAGCAGGCATCGAAGAAAGCCAGTGAGGGATGGAAAGCTCGCTTCTACGCCCCAAGTAGGTCTGTCTGAGGACCTGTCAGTCTGTGTGTCGCTGGGGCTGTAGATTCTGTAGTTATCAAGGGGAATCATATTTTCTTTTTTTAGTTTGGTTGCTCATAACATATGCTTACAAGGCTTTCCAGACTTCCTTTTTGATAAAAAGGGCGGAGTATATCTATCAGAAGTAGGATCTTTACACTTCAAGGTCAGGGCTGGTCTGGTGGATTTAGCTGGAGGGCTGAAATGAGAAAGGGGTGTGTCAGAGGAATAAAGGGGAGTGACTCATTGGATTTTTACAAACGTAGGAACTATTCCCATTCGCAGATAAGGCAACCAGTGGTAAGGAAGGTGCCCCAGAATAAAGCTGAGTTGAGCTGGGATTCATTCCAGAGCTGTCTGGTCCCAAAGCCCATGGATTTTCCATTTTACCTGCCTGTGAAGAGAGACTGTGGGAGCAGTTGCCATGTTTCCTTAGGAAATGGACAATTACAGAGGCTGTGGTTTAATCCTCAGAAGGGATTTAGGGCTGCCCGGCAAATAAGAACAACATTAGGGGCAAAAGTCCCTGCCATTCACCGTTGTCATAGAAGGCTGTGGCCACTGAGCTTCATGGGAGGAATACAGTGATGGATAAACGCCCAAGCTGGGCAGTTTCTGGGGCACTAGAGGTGAACCTGGTTTCACCTGCTGTCCTGCATTCCACCTCCAAGGAAGGGATGCCACAGTTGGATTGTCTACCCCAAAATAGGAGCTTTGGAGAAGGATCTCAGGCTAGATGGAGTTCAGCATGACAAAGGCTTCTCGCAAGCAGAGTATTTCAGAGTGGCAACAGGGAAAGTTACAAAGAGAAGCAGCAGGGGAGCAAGATAGAAGGTTCAGGGTCAAAGGAGGATGTGACCAGATTCCCTTCTTTGCCGCTGGAGCTGGTAGACCTTGGAGTCATTTTGGAGTCTTAAATTGACCCTCAGAGGGAGGGGAACTCGGAAGCCAGCCGTGTGCTGTGCTTCTGGGCTCTGGAAGCATCACTCTGGAGGCTTTGCCTGCCTTGGGCAGGGGGCTCTCCCCTCGCTAGCAGACTTCCACGGGGCAGGGGCCGCAGATACATGGTCTCACACCCAAGACTTGCACCAGGGCTCTTGAGTTGAGATCGAGAATTCCAGACTGGGCCAGTAGAAGTAAACTACACAAATAGACGAAGAGGGAGGAAAAGAAAGGGAGGTGGGGAGGTGGAGGAGAGGGAGAAAAGACAGACAGACTGACTGACTGAAGAGTGTCCTTCAAGTTTCATGCAGCACATGGGGCCCAACTTCTGGAAATTGTTTGCTGCTAACAGGTAGAGCTTAATATTACATTTCCAGAGAGTGGGATTTATTAAAAATAGTGTTTCATGTAAGTGGGAAGCAGTGTAGAAAAGCATATTCAGTGAAATGGAATTGTCCTTCCAATCCCAGCCTGCAGGTCGCTTCTGTTTGGCATTTCAGGATTACCCGCTGCCATACAGGCTTATGTGTCTGTCGCTTTCATAGATATATCTATTATTTATGTATTTAACATAATGGCAGTGTATTATTCCCACTGGTGTGTAATTAGGGTTTTTCCCTTCACTTACAACAGCTTGAAATTTTATAACGTGCTAGCATCCCATTATGTGGATGTGAAAGGCTAGGACTTGAAATTATTCAGGAGGGGTGAAAGCCGTCGGCGGGGTCAGACGATGGGGGCCCTACTGACCTGGCTCACACGGGGGCAAGCTGTTCCCCTTCTCTTTCTAATCCCTAATGTTAAGTGTCTGCAAGGGCAGTAGCTTAGCGAAATTCAGTAGATTTTTATGTCCTTGAAGTTTCTTAGTTATCTCCTTTTGGCTCCCAAAAGTGCCCAAGTGAGAGTGGAGAGCGCCCAAGAGTTATTGCTGAGATTATTGGCTGAACTCAAAGGACGCCGTGAAGGAAATTGGGTTTATTACCAAGCTGTCATCGCATTTATTGGAGAACGGACTTCCTCTGAGTAGGGTCACGTACCTAATGGCTCTACCATCCTTAATCAGAGATTGGCTAGAATCAGCCAAAACACTGACCAGAGATTCCTGGAACGATGGGTGTGAATGATTCTTACTGTTACTGTCATCTATGATGCTGGGTGTCAGCATGGAAGAAAGAGCCTTCCGAAGCAGCACCCCATTCGTTGCTATTTCTTATGCTAGCAGGATCCAAAAAAAAAAAAAAAAAAAAAAAAAGTGAGCATTTTTGATTATGGATAACAGTGAATTAAAACAATGTTAGCATTATCTCCATGGCTTTACATTTTGAATTTTAGCATAAAATTGATAGATTTTAATTTTCAAAAGTGTCCGCTGACTTTAAACAGACCCTCACAGACATTCTCCCGCTTTGAAATCTGGGTTCATCTTTGTGTTGTTCGCTATGTTCCCCTTCCCCTTCAGTGTGAGCAGCCGGCCAGAGGCTGTTTCACCCACTGCTCCCGCTGAGGTGGGTGTGGCTCCTGACCTCTCCTTTTCTGTATGCCCCTGGCAGATGAAGGGTTGCATTGTAGAGCGTTTGGTTCTGCCTGTGTGTCCTTTGTAAGTAAGGACCTGAATGTTATCGCCCTTGGGGCCCTCCCTTCTGGAGCACCCTGCACTTCCACACACACTCACATTCACACTCCCTCACATCAAACCACCCCCTACCTTCTCTGGCCTTCCCCCTGCAGCCTGGCCTCCTGGGGCCGATGGCCGCTCTCCCTCGCCTGTCCCCTGTTGGAAGGGTCAGTCAGTCGAGCCTGTGCCTGATAGTGATGGGACCCTCCCCCTGTGCGTCTCCCCTTTAGCGGTAATTCCTCACTGCAGCATGCAGACAGAGAGAGCACACACTGGTAGGGGAACACATCTCGTGTCTTCCATGTGCGTAAATGCTTTATAGGCTGAAACGGGGCAGTTTGAAAATTTACAGAGTCCTATGCCCATGCGGTTTTTACCGGTAAGAAATGTGCCTAATGAACGAACAATTGAAGATCCTGAGTTCATAGATTTTTTAAAAAAGATTTTATTTATTTGAGAGAAAGGGAAAGAGAGAACACGAGCAGGGGGCGGGCAGAGGGAGAGAGAGAAGCAGACTCCCTGCTGAGCAGGGAGCCTGATGCAGGACTCGATCTCAGGACCTGAGATCATGACCTGAGCTGTAGGCAGATGCTCAACTGACTGAGCCACCCAGGCGCTCCCGAGTTTATAGATTTATAAAAAACAATAAATAAACTTTATTCAGGGCGCCTGGGTGGCTCAGTCAGCTAAGTGTCTGACTCTTGATTTCGGCTCAGGTCATGATCTCGGGGGTGTGGGATCAAGCCTCACATGGGGCTCTGCGCTCAGCATGGAGTCTACTTGAGGATTCTCTCTCTCCCTCTTCCTCTGCTCCCCCTCAAATAAATACATAAATCTTTAAAAAATAAACTTTATTCTTTAGAGTGGTTCTACGTTCAAGTCAGAATGTTGAGGAGGGTACAGAGATTTCCCATATGCCCCCTCCCTCACACAGGTACAATTTCCCCTACTATCCACATCCCCCAGCAGAGTGGGACGTCTGGTGCAGTTGAACCTGTGTTGACAGGTCATCACCACCTGATGGCAATCGTTCACAGGACGGTACGTTCTTTGGGTTTGGACAGATCTATGATAGCACACATTCACTGTCATTGTATTCTACAGAGTTGTTTCACTGACCTAAAAATCCTGGGTGGAGTTAGGTAAATTTAAAATAATATTTCAGTTTTTATCTTTGCAGTTTTTCAATATTGTACCAAAAGAAGCACTTCATTTAAATGAACACCCAAAGAATTTCGTCTAAATCTCTTTTTGAGAATTCACTTTTGAAGGATTCTGGCCACTTATATAGGATGAGCTCCATTGATTTTAGATAGCACTTTAAATAGAAAATGTAGGTATTTGTTTTTAAGAAGACTTTCGATACAAGTATTCCCCAGTTTTACTTTCAGAGTCAAGGAAATTTCCAGGATGTCTTAATAAAACAAAACTCCTTACACTGAAGCAACAGGGGGAGGCTTGAATAAAAAAGCAAACACTGAAGAGTCATGCTACTGATCATTTGAAATCTGTTGTTTTAGATAGTATCTCAGTCAGTTTTATTGATTTTAAGGGCAGTCTTCACTTACATGTCAGATATGGCAATTAATTGGCCTGATAGAAATTCTCTGTAGACAGTATTTACATACAGTAGTTATATAGCAACAGAATACACAGGAAGTAACCTTCTGGTCTAATTTTGGCTAAGAAGAAAATTTGGAAAACATCTAGAGCCACAAAGAGATAAATACAGGGGGCTCCTGGGTGGCTCAGTCAGTTAGGGGTCTGACTCTTGATTTAGGCTCAGGTCGTGATCTCAGGGTTGTGGGATCAAGCCCCATGTCGGGCTCTGAGCTCGGTGTGGAGTCTGCCTGAGATTCTCCCTCTCCTTCTGCCACTCCCCCTGCTCACATTTTCTTTCTCTTTCTCAAATAAATAAATAAATAAAATCTTTTTTTAAAAAAAGATAAATACAGGGTTTAAACCACAAATTAGTTGGATAACAGCACTTGCAAAAGACATGAAAACATTTGATAGGTTTACATCTGTATCTCCTTTGTGGAAATGTAATCTTAGGGACAGGGAGTGCATTTTGTTCATCACTGTTCATGTGCACAGCCCAGAACAGTACCTGGCTTTATGGTAAATGGTCGATAAACCTTAGCTAAGCGAGTGAACAGTGATGGTTACATTGGAAGTTGTTTTAAAACGTTAGACCTGTGGTCATGAACCATCTGCAGATGTCAGAGGGTAAGTTGATCGATGTCCAAGGTGCAGTTTTTAGTTTTGTCTTGTGATTTTTTTTTTTTAAAGTATACAATGTTTTCTTTCTTTTTTTTTTTTTAGAATTTATTTATTTATTAGAGAGAGAGAGAGAATGAGAGATAGCACGAGAGGGAAGAGGGTCAGAGGGAGAAGCAGACTCCCCACTGAGCAGGGAGCCTGATGTGGGACTCGATCCCGGGACTCCAGGATCATGACCTGAGCCGAAGGCAGTTGCTTAACCAACTGAGCCACCCAGGCGCCCTGTCTTGTGATTTTTTTTTAATGTATTTTGGAATTTTTGAAAGGGTAAGAACTCATACATAATTGAATAGTTCAACATGTAATTCACGTACTATACAATTCATCTATTCAAAATGGGCGACTCATTGTTTTTTAGTAAATTCACAGAGTTGTGCAACTATCACCAGCCTCTAATTGTGGAACATTTTTGTCTCCTCCTAAAAAGAAATTGTGCCCATTAGCAGTCACTCCCCACCTACTCCCCATACCAGCCCTAGGCAACCTCTAATATATTTTCTGTTGCCATAGATTTGCCTACTCTGGACGTTTCATATATTTGGACCCCTCATATAAATGGAATCATACGTGTGACCTTTTGTGTCTGGCTTCTTTTGCTTCTCCTGATGTAAGTGAGGTTTATCCATGTTGTAACGTGCATTTATTACTCATTTTAAAAATAAATATTCAATAGAGGTATCTGGGTGGCTCAGTCAGTTGGCATCTGACTTTTGATTTTGGCTCAGGTCATGATCTCGGGTTCATGGGATCGAGTCCCCGAATCAGGCTCCATGCTCAGTGCAGAGTCTACTTGAGATTCTCTCTCTCCTTCTGTCCCCTGCCACTCACGTGCTCTCTCTCTCTCTCTCTCCTGCCCCCTAAATAAATAAATAAATAAAATCTTTTGAAAATTAATATTCCATTATATGCAGGGGCTCCTAGGTGGCTCAGTCAGTTGGGTGTCCAACTCTTGATCTCAGCTCAGGTCTTGATCTCGGGATCATGAGTTCAGGCCTTGCATTGGGCTCCACACTGGGAGTGGAGACTACTTAAATTAAAAAAAGAAATTCATTATATGTATACATGCTATTTTTTTTCTTCATCGGCTGATGGACGTTTGGGTTGCTTACACTTTTTTTTTTCTTTTTTTTTTTTAAAGATTTTATTTATTCATTCATGAGAGACAGAGGGATAGAGAGAGAGAGAAGCAGAGGGAGAAGCAGGCTCCCAAGGAGCAGGGAGCCCGATGTGGGACTCGATCCCAGGACCCTGGGATCACGACCCGAGCCGAAGGCAGACGCTTTTAACCATCTGAGCCACCCAGGCGCCCGGGTTGCTTACACTTTTTGTCTGTTAAGAGTAATTCTATTACATCTTTGTACCTTTTTTTAAAGATTTTACTTATTTATTTTAAAGATTTTATTTATTTATTTGACACACAGAGAGAGCACAAGTAGGCAGAGCGGCAGGCAGAGAGAGAGGGAGAAGCAGGCTCTCCACTGAGCAGGGAGCCCGATGCGGGGCTCGATCCCAGGATTCTGGGATCATGATCTGAGCCCAAGGCAGACACTTAACGACTGAGCCACCCAGGTGCCCCTTACTTATTTATTTTAAGGGGAGGGAGGGGCAAAGGGAGAGGGAGAGTCTTTTTTTTTTTTTAAGATTTTTATTTAAGAGAGAGAGAGTGAGAGAGAGCATGAGAGGAGAGAGGGTCAGAGGGAGAAGGAGACTCCCTGCTGAGCAGGGAGCCCGATGCGGGACTCGATCCCGGGACTCCAGGATCATGACCTGAACTGAAGGCCGTTGCTTAACCAACTAAGCCACCCAGGTGCCCGGCAGAGGGAGAGTCTTTAAGGAGACTCCACGCTGAGTGCAGAGCCTGACTAAGGGCTCAATCTAAAGACCCTGAGATCACAACCTGAACTGAAACCAAGTCAGATGCTCAACCAACAGCACCACCCAGGCGCCCCTGTACCAGTTCTTTGTACGAACATATGTTTCATTTTCTTCGGTATATACCAAGGAGTCCCAATTGCTGAATCGTATGGTAACTGTATGTTTTTTAACCTTTTGAGGAACTTTTGAGAATGTTTTCCAAAGAGGCTGCACTATTTACATTCCCATAAGCAAGGTATAAGGGTGCCAGAAAATTCAAACTTAAGTTTTTTTAAAGTGAAAAGGTAAGATGCTTTCATCCTAGTAAACACTGCAGGCATAATACCCAGTGAGAGTCTCTTAGAAGATCAGAAGTTTAGATCATGAAGCGTTTTTTAGGTTTGTATTTTGTTATCCCTGGAAATAAGTTAATATTCAGTCTTAGGGATCCTGGGGGGCTCAGTTGGTTAAGCGTCTGCCTTCAGCTAAGGTCATGATCCCAGGGTCCTGGGATCAAGTCTCGCATCGGGCTCCCTGCTCAGCGGGGAGTCTGCTTCTCCCTCTGCCGCCCCCCCCCACTCATGCGTGATCGTGCGCACTCTCTCAAATAACTCTTTAAAAAAAAAAGTTTCCTCTTTTACCTCATTATCACGTGCAGTTTTTAGTGAAAGGAACAATGTTTGAGGAGGCGAACCATGGAGGGACCTGCTGATGGGCGTTCTTTGTTGTTTTTTGGCTAAAGCAACTCTTCAGACCTTGGGTGACAAGCATTTCCTCAAGACAAGGGAGGCAGAATTCTGTTTGCCTTGAAACTTGGCAAGAATAATTTTTCCTCACTGCATTTCTGAAAATGAAAAACCACCATGGCTTTGGTGGAAAACAAAAGAGAAAAGCTGAGGGTTGGTGACCGTGGACTTCTGTCGCCTACATGACCAGTGGGAAGACGGCAGTCCATAGACTGACTGTCTTAGAATTTACTGCCAACAGCTGCTTGCAGCAGTAGGTCCTGGTGTAGTGTGACACGGCCTTGGCATTTGCTATCTTGGGAGACTCTTGCCGGGCCCGAAAGCTCATCTGTGTCACCTGTTTCACTTGCCTGCTCCGCAGCACCCCCTGGAGTCCTTGAACCACGGATTCCCGGTTATCTGCTGATTCAAGGATTCTGTCCATTGACCACCCCCTTACCGCTCAGCTGTTCTTTGGGTCTTGCGGATGCCTTCCTGTCCCATCTGTTGTTTTATTAACTAACTTACTTTTTAAAATTTTTATTGCTTCAGGGCGCCTGGGTGGCTCATTCGGTGGAGCTTCTGACTCTTGATCTCAGCTCAGGTCTTGATTTCAGGGTTGCGAGCTCAAGCCGCACGTTGGGCCCCACGTTGGGCTCCGCGCCGGGCATGGAGCCTTCTTAAAAAAAAAAAAAAAAGTAAAATTTTTATCGTGTCAAAACATACATCACATAAAATTGGCCATTTTAACATTTGTTAGCACGCCGTCCTGTGGCAAGAAGCACGTTCACGCTGTGGTGCGGTCGTCACCGCTCTCCCACGCCAGAGCTGGTTTTCATCTTCCCCGACGGGAAGCCTGTCCCCATCAAGCTGTAACTCCCCATTCTCTCCCTCTCGTTAACTGGCTTTGGACTCAGAACTGCCTGCTTTGCTAGCAGAGCTTTCTTCAAAGCTTCTTGGCCTCTGAAGTCACCTGTCGACCCCCAGGAGATAAGACGATCCCTTTAATCGCCGTCAGCATCCTACCTTCCTCTCTTCTTCTCCCAGCCCCTAAAGTTCTGCCTTATTGCTGCCTTCCCTGTTGTATATGCTGGTGTAATCTCCAGCTCTGGGGTCATGGGGACTGGAGTTTCCCAAAGGACTGAGGTTTATAGAGAAAGGGGCACAGGGGAGTGCCCGCTAACACCTCCTGCAGGACGCTGTCGATTCTGTACCTCTGCCAGGTGATCTCCGCCCCGCTCCTCGGAGGGCCGCCCTGTGTGGTGCCGCGATGCAAGGGAAGCAGGGTGGGGGTGCCTGCGGGAGCCGCTGCTCCAGCCGCCCTCCTGTGGGGTCTTGACTTGTCATGGTCCTTTTTGTCATCGTCACACGCAACTATGTAAGTGCAGATCTATGTTTCTGTCTCAGCCTCTGTCTCTTATTTTTCAACTTAGAAAAAATTCAGCGTGACAACCTTTTTGACTCCCCAAAGAAAATTCACATAAATACTGATCACTGTGGCTGACCCAAATTACATTTCAAACCCAGTTTACTCTAGTCTCTTATGTCTGCTGGCGGACTTCACAATCATGAATCTGGTCTTATTGTACAGTCCCACTGAACATGCTTTTCAGAAGAAAATGCACAAGAAACTCTTAAAGTACAGTATAAGTAGCTGGTTGTCAAAAGAAAATATTGATTCAGTATCATGGCAGATTCTTCTTTCATTTTTTTTAAGATTTTATTTATTTGAGACAGTGAGTGAGTGAGAGCTCACAAGCAGGGGGAGCGGCAGAGGGAGAGGCAGATTCCCCGTTGATCAGGAAGCCTCGAGGCAGATTCCCTGTTGATCAGGGGCTCAAGCCTGGGATCATGACCTGAGCCGAAGGCAGATGCTGAGCCACCCAGGCGCCCCTCAGTATTACAGCAGATTTTTCTGATGATTATTTGCAGTAAGAATTCTTAGATATTGCTTCAACCATCCAATGTCAGTTCATTGTGTAATAACAGATGACTTTCTGTTGATTTCAGCAGTTATAAAACTACTATATTTACAACACCCCTTAACTCTGGTCCTGAGGTTTTGGAGTTTATCTTAAACATAGCATATGAATAAATTCAGGGAAGCATATTGGATTTATCAAACACCAGTGTTTGCTGAACTGAATCGAATTCATCTTGGTTAGGGAGTCTGCCTTCTGAACAAGATTCCCTTCCTTCCTTCTTGCCTTTCTTCCTTCTGCATTTCTATCTTATTTTCATTCATTCAGCAGATGTTCATCATGTGACTGCATTGAGTCAGACCCTTTTCCAGGCCTGGGGTATACAGCAGCACATAAAACATGTGCCTCGTGGGTCTTAGGAATCCAGCAGGGGAGACTGTTTATAAACAAGTATGCCAGCGAATACAAGATATTTTCAGAAAGTGGTCAGAGCTATGAGGAAAGACAGAATGATAGGATGGACGTGTCCAAAGGGTCAGTGGCTGTTTGATAGGGTAGGTAAGGAAAGGGAGCCTCTCTGAGGAGAGTCCTGAGTGATAGCCCTCGCGGTCAAGGTCTGGGGCTTCTAGGCCGAGTGCACAGTGGAGGGAGACCTTGTGTGGAATAGGGAGGAGGCCAGTGTGCTGAGGGCAGGGGCTGACATCACTGGGGACTGCATCTCGGGGAGCCTTGTAGGACGGGAGAGAGGTGGGGTTTTAATGTGAGCACAATGGGAAGTCATTGGAGTGTTGAAGCAGTGGATGGCGTGATCTGATTTACTTTCTCAAAAGGTCTCTCTGCTGCGGCCTGGGGTGTAGACTGAAGGGGAGGAGTGGGTGAGAGATGGAAGGGAAGACCGCAGGGGCCCAGGCAGGGGGAGTGCTGCTTGCCCTGGGGTGCTGGGAGTGGAGCTGGAAAGAAACGGTGGGACAGGAGGTCTCCCTGGGACGTAAATTCACGTGTCACCTTGGGGAGTCTCATCGACCACACTTCCTGCAGGGAGCGGCTGCCACAGCATTGCCAGGACGAGGCTGTCATTGGTGCTTCCTAGCTTGAAAGGTGAAGCATTGTATGCTGGGGTGGTCATTGGAGTAACGGCCCCCCCAGAGATGTCCACACCCCAGTCCCTGGGACCTGTGAAGATGTCCCTGTCCATGGCAAATGTGATGAAGCATCAAGGACCTTGAGATGGGGAGGTGGTCGTGGGTTTTCCGGGCGGGTCTGTTCTTACGGCGTGAATCCGTAAAACTGAAGAACCCTTCCTGGCTACACCCAGAGATGCCAAGTGGAAGGAGCCGCAGGAGGGTTTTGAGGCAGGAGCCTTGACCCGTTGCTGCTGGCTCTGAAGGTAGAGGAAGGGGCCCCGAACCAAGGAGTGCGGGAGGCCTCGAAGAGCTTGGGACAGCCCCCTGCTGACAGCCAGCAGGGACACGGGACCTCGGTCCTCTGACGGCAAGAAACTGAACTCTGCCCGCACCCAGCCTGAGCAAGGACCCAGACGCTCCCCCAGAGCCCCCAGAAAGGAATTCTGCCTTGTTGACGCCTTGCCTTTTAGACACTTGTATTAGACTTTAGGCCCACAGAGCTATAAGATGATAAATTTGTGTTGTTTTAAGCTGCTAACTTTGTAGTAATTGTTATATAACAATAGAAAACAAATACGGTTTGTAATCACTTTTTTTTGTTGTTAGTGAAATTTAACATATTTTCATATGTTTGAGGGCCGTTTATAATTTTTCCTCTTTGGAATCCCCCAACCGTCATTTATAATGGAGACGGTCTGATGTGCTATGAGGTGTAGCCCCCACCTGCCCGTCTGCCTGGGGTTTTGAGCCATGAGAGGAGCTGGGGACAGACAAGTGGGGGACAGATGGCAGAGAGGAGAGGCCCGAGGACTGAGCCCTGGTCACTGCACTCTCTGGAGCTCCGGCCGAGGAGTGGAAGCCTGTGGCTCTTCTGGTTTCCCGTCAGCAGACCGTTAGCCAAGTGAACACAGCCATGGCAGAGGGTTAAGTCTGCTGTGTTCTTCCTATTCTCCCAGCTTCTATCCCTCATTTCAGTTTCACTTTGGGCAGATCTCGAGCTAAGCCAATGGCCCCAGTGGATTAAACCATTTCACAGTCCTGTCCAGTGTTGTGGGCTGGCAGGTTCAGTACGACTGTTTGGTGTGTGATAAACTGGTATGGCCATGACTGGGGAATCAGATTGTACCGTCTAGTCAGATATTCTACTTACTGGAGACTAATCTTATTCTTACCAGGGTTACTTATGTGAAATTACAATGCACGTCATCCGTCACGTACTTACTGCTTTCTCTCATTGGTGCGGAACATGCCCAGGGTCCTGCTTTTCCTGGGGTGAGTTGTTACCACCACGTGGCAATGCTGGGTTCCTCCCTAGGACAGGGGTATGTGGCAACAGAAGCTCGATCAGAGGTCTCAGAGATTCAAGACATCTGGGAAAAGAGTTTTGCTGGTATGTCCTAACTTCATACCCGGGGAGGAAGCTCCGTGTCCTCGAAAGAACCTAAGACCCAGAGTCCAAGGTCTGGCTCGGGTACCTGCCACCTGTCTGCTGTTGAGCTGTTCACTTCACTTGGTTTGCTCATTTATGAAATGGAGAAAGTAGTAATGCTTGCCCAATTTACAGTGCTTGACTAGAAACGTATGTGAAAGCTCTTTGTCAACCCTGAGGAAGGCAGAAACATGCTTAGCACTCAAGGCTCAGGTACTGATGTGGGGGCAGAGGAGTGAGCCTGGGTGCCGTCCGCCCTAGAGCCATGAGCTGGTTTCTTGTGCAGATGAAGCCATGTGGACTGACAAGGCAAGGATTATACCTCTGGGTGAAGATTATGTAGCCCCCCACATTTCTCTCCACCCCACCTATATCCCAGATGCCAGGAATCTCAGGAGTACATCTTTAAAAAAGTGTTTTTTAAGTTTTTATTCAAGTGTAATTACTGTAGAGTGTTATATTAGTCTCAGGTGTGGAGTATAATGATTCAGCAGTTCTGTCGCTCAGGGTTCCTCACCGTAAGTGCACTCTTCGTCCCCTTCACCCGTTTCTCCCATCCCCCACCCACCTCCCCGCTGGTAACCACCAGTGTGTTCTTTATAATTAAGAGTCTGTTTCTTGGTTCGCCTCTCTCTTTTTCCCCCCCTTTGCTCCTTTTGTTTCTTAAATTACACGTACGAGTGAGATTATATGGTATTTGTCTTTCTCTGCCTGACTTATTTCACTTAGCATTCTTCTCTCTGGATGCATCCATGTTGTTGCAGGTGGCAAGATCTCATTCTTTTTTATGGCTGAGTAATACATATACACACACACAAACAATAGAATACTACTCATGGCATATGTATATATACACACATACCACTTCTTTATCCATTTATCTATCAATAGACACTTGGGTTGTTTCCAGATCTTGGCTATTGTAAATAATGCTATAAACAAAGGGGTGCATATATCTTTTTGAATTAGTAGATTTGTTTTGGGGGGGTAAATATCCAGGAGTGGAATTACTGGATCATATGGTAATTTTTTGAGGAACCTCCATACTGTTTTCCAGAGTGGCTGCACCACTTTGCATTTCCACCAACAGTGCACAAGCCTTCGTATTTCTGCATATCCTTGCCAACACTTGTTCATTGGGTTGTTGATTTTAGCCATTTTGACAGGTGTGAGGTGATATCTCATGTGGGTTTGATTTACATTTCCCTGATGATGAGTGATGTTGAGTATCTTTTCATGTGTGTGTTGTCATCTGGATGTCTTCTTTGGAAAAAATGTCTATTGAGGTCTTCCACCCATTCTTAAATAAGATTATTTGGGTTTTTTGGTGTTGAGCTGTATATGTTCTTTATATAATTTGAATATCAACTCCTTGCGGGATATATCATTTGCAAATATCTTCTTCCATTCAGTAGGTTGGGTTTTTGTTTTGTTGATGGTTTCCTTTGCTGTGCAGAATTTTTTTTATTTTGGTGTGGTGCCAGTAGTTTATTTTTGCTTTTGTTTCCCTTGTCTAAGAAGACATCTCCATAAATATATTGCTATAAGGCTAAGCTCAGAAAGATTACTGCCTATGTTTTCTTCCCTCTCCATAAATATATTCCTATAAGGCTGAGGTCAGAAAGATTACTGCCATGATTTTTATGGTTTCAGGTCTCACATTCAGACCTTTAATCCATTTTGAGTTTTTGTGTATAGTGTAAGGAAGTGGTCCAGTTTTCCCAGCACCATTTTTTGAAGGCACTGTCCTTTCCCATTGCATATTCTTTCCTGCTCTGTTGAAGATTGACAGTATAATCATGGGTATATTTCTGGATTCTTTATTCTGTTCCATTGATCTGTATGTCCATTTTTGTGCCAGTACCATGCTGTTTTGATTACTCCAGCTTTGTAGTATATCCTGAAGTTTGGGATGGTGATACCTCCAG
This sequence comes from Eumetopias jubatus, assembly GCF_037043125.1. NCBI lineage: Eukaryota > Metazoa > Chordata > Mammalia > Carnivora > Otariidae > Eumetopias > Eumetopias jubatus. The sequence goes on along the minus strand of NW_028274821.1, from coordinate 10,356,203 downwards.
TTATGTTCTTTTTTTTCTTTTTTCCAAGATTGTTTTGGCTATTTGGGGTCTTCTGTGGTTCCACAAATTTTAGGATTATTCTAGTTATGTGGAAAATGCTGTTGGTATTCTGAGAGGGATTATATTGAATTTATAGATTTCTTTAGGTAGTATGGACATCTTAACAATATTGGTTCTTCCAATTGAGGAGTATATCTTCACGCTCACACACAGTAAATATATTGTATCTTCACATTAAAATATGAGTAAGCTTCCACCTTCTTTTCTTGGCCTTACTTTTCTTTTTTTTATTACTTTTACTGATCTAGGTCTTTAGTGTTAGCCTCTCTTATCCTTCCTAAGGGTGTAGGAATGTTGTGTAGCCACGTGAATACTCAGGAGTCAGAGACAAGGAACTTATTGCCAGCAAAATAGGGAAAGCTCCATCAGATCTTGCTGCCCTTCACAGTTTGGACAGAAGGCACACATTTTTGAAATCCTCAGCTGTGCGTTGTGCGTGTTGGCATAAGAAGCAGAGGGTACCAGCACAAGCCTGCTGGGGGCCGGGGGAGGACACTCTGACGTCACCACCACTGTCCAGGCAAAGTGTGAGAAAGCTGAGCTAGGCTGAGTCTCAGTTACCCACCGAAGTGGAGTCTACCTGGTGATGAGGATAGTATTTATGTTCAGTTCTAGAAGTTTTTATTATTTTTTTAAAGATTTTGCTTGTTATTTTAAAGAGAGAGAGAGCACGTGTGCACAAGTGAGCAGGTGGGGTGGGGGAGGGGGGCAGAGGGAGAGGCAGAGAAGCCCAAGCTGGTGCTCAGCACAAAGCCCCACACAGGGTTTGAGCTCACGGCCCTGAGACCCTGACCTGAGCAGAAACCACGAGTCGGATGCTCAGCCAACTGAGCCACCCTTGTCGCCCTTAGAAATTTTCAGTTTTAAAAACACTCCTAAACTTGTGTTGAACATAAACAGTTTTTGAAAACAAAATAAACTGTTTGGAAGTACCCAGTGTCAGATGTTTTTGTTAGGGGCAAAACAAAAAAAGCCTCGAGGGAGTCTCAAGGACACTGTTCTGATGCACGCGTCTGGAAAGCAGTGGATGGGGCAGCGTGTGCGAGTAGAAGCAGAAGTGCACAGTTCCTCATTAGCGAGTTTGAGCCTGGCTGAGACGGCCCCTCGGCATCCCAGCCCAGGAGCTGCTACCTCTTAGAGCCCCGCCATCCTCTTGATGAGGGTGGTGGTCATTTCCCTTATCACACGGTGCCTCAGTTTTTATCTGAAAGATGGAGTTATGAGTTATAGGAGAAAAGGAGTGAGAAGCACATCAAAGAATTTTCTCGTGGCTTTGGAAGAAGAGGCCTTACTGGTTTAGGGCTGTTCGCTGTGGGTGTGCTGTTTTCATCATGGAGCACCTGGGGTTTGTTTTCCTCTAAAAGATGTAGATAAACTCGAGAGAATCCAAGGGAAGGACAACAAAAATGATGTATGGCTTGGAGAGGAGGATAATAACGGTCTATAAATATTTGAAAGGCAATATAAAAGAGGGAGAGAGATTATTTGCAGCAGTGGGCAGGAGTTTGACAGGGACACACGTTTGCATCTAGGAGCAGGGGGAATCGGGTAGACCCAAAAAGACCATGCGTTATAGGGGTGATTAAGCAAAGAAATGTAATTCTCCCCTTAGTCCGTGTTGCCAGGAGCCCGAATGGCGGGAATAAGTGAAGTGTCTGAAACGGAGGATCCACACACAACTGTGAATAACGTTTTTCTGATTCTTCCATGAGAAGGGAGGAGGACATTGCTTTTGTTCTTTGCCTTCTAGTACGTGGTTTAAATCCCAGCTCTTTGGCTTTGTGTGTTCAGAGGTGGTGATAATCCTTACAATACCGCTAGCTCTCAGTTACCCAGGTCAGCTCACGCTGGATGTGGTCCGGGCTGCTTTGTTACTTACCTTCTCATTTAATCTCTGCAGTAGCTCTGTAAAATAGGAACTGTTTTTCCACTTAGAGGGAAACTGAGTCCAGTAACGTGCTCAGGATCACACGTGTATTAAGTGGTAGGGTCGGGATTCCCTCCCAGGGCTGGGACTCACAGCCCAGGCTCGTTTGCTTGGTCGTGACAGGAGTCGTTTGAGACACACTGGGGAGCCAGGGTGCTCAGCCAGGTAAACAGTTTGTATCCAGATGTGGGGTGAATAAAGGAATTGATGTCCAGAGCTCTCTTTTCTCTCCTTCTTTTCTTGAGCTATATTTTCTCTTACTTTACATTTTCTCATATTATAAATTCAGTTATACATGAGCTTTTAGTCATCCTCATAGATCTACAGTGACCTGTACAATTTCACGTAAGAAAGATAAATTTTATAAGGCAGGTGATCCTGTCCTGGGGATTCCTAGGCCGTATTCTTGGCTTTCTGGCTCTGATACTTTGTAGTATCTGGTGTATTGATGATTGCTAAAAAATCAAAACAGAACACACAGAATTAGCTACTCAGAACAAGGGTGAAGAACTGAGTGTTGGGATTTTTCCTGTCATCTTGAGGGTGTGGGGATCCAAACCTGGAATCAGAAGGCCTGTGTTGCATCTGGACTCCAGGTGCTTCTGTATTCCCTGGTGTGCAGGGCACCTGCTAAGCCATGGCCGGCTCCTCTCCCGGGGAGCATCCTCGTTCCTGCTCTGTCAGCACCCCCAGAGTCCTTGCAGAGCTCTTGCGGGTAGCAACTGCAAGATTGTATGTAAATTAGTAAATTGGAGGGTATTCCAGAAATCAAAGCTGATATTTAAGTTAAAGTTAGCATCATTCATATTAGCGGCTCTTTTCTTAGTTCTGCTTCTCTAGTTAAAGTCTAGGAGAGTTAGTAAGGGTTGAGACTTTTCCAGGCAATTGACATTATTCACAGGGGGCAGTGTCAGGTTTTATTGGGGGTGACACAGCAAGTGCCAGATGAGTTTCAAGGATGCTCCCCTGTGGATACTACAACGTTGCCTCTTCCCTTTGTTCCGGCAGGCAGGCGGTGAAGACTGCGCCCGAGTTCCTTGCCAGATGTCGATGCTATAGAAACCCAAAATGTGGCTCATGGCCCTGACATTTTTTACTCCAACTTTCCGTGTTGCCAATCCTATTTGTTGTTCTACAGAGGAAGTACCTTCCGTCTGGAGTCCTGTGCCTTTTTAAAATAAAGAGCTTGTTGATTTCTGTCCCCATGTTGTTCATCCCGTGGTGGTCTCCAGTGAATTTCTCTCTCTGAAGTCCTCCCTAGATTACTTTCACTGTAAACTGTAATGATTTTACCCTGGTCATATTTCTCCCAAGGTCTCCTATCGCGGTTACTTGTAAGGCTACTCCTCCTCTCTCATGTTCTCTTTGATCTTTTATAATTGGCTTAAAACTCGCCATATTTAATCTGCAGTGACTTTGTTTCTCCTCCCTACTTTCGCTTTTCCAGTCCCTGAGAATTTAATAATCTGTTGCTTATTACTCTCTTCGTTTTACTTTTACCTGAGGTGTCATATTTTCTGTTGCACTGTTTAATAGTCTCTGCTCCTGGTCTACAATGCTTGTTTCAGGGGTTAAGGCAGGTCTGCAGTGTCTGTGTTTTGGCTTGCAGTAAATGAAGCCCTACACCTTCTGTGGAGTTGGTGGGCTTCCTAGTTTCTGGCTGAACCTGAAGGAACCTGCAGTTTACATGGGGGGGGGGTGCGGAAGGGAGGGGCTGGGTCAGAGGGAGAGAGAATCCCAACCAGGCTCCACACCCAGTGCGGAGCCCAACACAGGGCTCGATCTCACAACCCTGAGATCATGACCTGAGCCGAAATCAAGAGTCGGATGCCTAACTGACTGAGCCATTCAGGCGCCCCAAATGAATTTGAGTTTTGAGAGCTTTTTCTCACAAGTTGACTTTTGTGGGGCAAATGGCTGGGACTGCTCAGCTCATACAAAAGAACAGTTCTTACGGCCTCTGTGGCTGACTTCTTGGCGAATCCTTTCTGTGACAGCATCCGGTCCCAGCACTGCAGTCTCTTCACAGGAAAACAGTCTTCCCACTGCTTTTCTGGTCTGTGTCTAGTCCAGGATGAAGGGGCACCCCCGTGGGGCTCGAGGCTCTCTACCTGTTCCGTCTTTCTTTCCTGGGGCAGGGGGACAACTTATTCTTACCAACGTGTGTGTTTCTAGGAGTGTGTGCTTTTTTATTGTTCAGATACTTACCCTTGTCTCATTGAATTCAACAACAACAACAACATCTTCTCTTGGCCGTCCAGTATTGTTTCTGTGTCAGAATAAACTGGAGAAGCCCAGGTGAGGCAGGTGGGTGACGCAGCCACAGGTGACAGCAGGTGTGGCCCACAGAGTCTGCCGACTCCTTTGCTGCACACACGGCTCCCTCTCTGCAGGCCCCTGGGTTAGAGTTGGTGCACCCCTCCCGCCATGCCACGGGCCATACCCCCTACAGACATGTTCCTGGGGGCTAAGTGTGCTGTGTGCTGTCAAGCAGCTCTTAAGAGCGGAGACCTTTCTGTGAAGCGGAATTTCTGGAAGCACATTCGATTTCTAGTGCTCCAGATGTGCGCAAGTCCATACAACATGGGTCACTAGGCGAGGAAGGTCAAGGTGGACGGGATGCGGTTGTGCCTGTAGGCGCACGAAGCCGGCCATTCCGCAGCTCCCGTCCTGCTTGTCTTAGCTGCCAGAGAGCACTCTAGCTGACTCTGGGGAAGGATTTCTCGCAGTTAAGATTTGCCTTTCTTTGCTGTTAGGATGTTGATGGATACGTAGATACAGATACAGGCGTGGGTATAGATCTGCGTGTGCATGTATGTGTGCATGCATGTGTCTGAATACACATGTCCATATCCCAGGTGGTCAGAGTCTTAAGGGCTTTGCAGATGCTGTGTCTGCCATTATTACTAAAAGCCAGCAACCTCTGGCTCCAGCCAGAAAGAAAGAAGGAAAGAAAGGCACTGTCACAATGGAAGTCTCACTGGGGCGAAGTGACTGGCTGAGCTTGCTTCCTGTGTGTGCCGAGGCCCGGACCGCACCGAGGCTGGGCGGGGGGGGGGGGGTGTCCTGGCCCCCACACTGGGCAGGCGGGCGTCGCCACAATACACCACCTTCCACTGTGCCCTCCTGTCCCTGTGGTTCGTGACACGTTTGGTGGAGCACCTAGTTGCAGGGGGCTCACTCAGAGTCTGGGGGGCTGGTGTGCACACGTGGAGGACAGCTGGGAAATGAGGCTGACGAGCCGTCTCAGGGATGAGTCGGAAGAGCCACAAGTCAGGGGCTTCGGGCCGGTGTGGCGGCCTTGGCCGGCCTTCCCCAGCGTGGTGAGACGAGGTTCGGACGGCCAGGTCTTGTCTTCGGAATCCGAGAACTCTCTCGACTCCGTGTCTGATGCACCGCCGCACCAGCATTTTAACCCTTAGCCGTCATTTACATGCTTCCCCAGGAAATCGTCAGGCTTGACTCTTTGTCAGTAGCGACAGATGTTTCTTAAACTCAGCATGTTCATGGGCCATGTCTGCGCAGCTTCCTTCTCTGGAAATGACACGGCCCGTGGCGAAGCACGGGAGCCCCAGCCTTGTCCGCTGCCATTGCACACATGTGCTCGGACTCACCACTCTTACCTCTCCAGACATCAAAACAAGGGCAGAAGGACGTCGTAGGCCTTCCCTGGTGTCGGATCTGTGAAAAGCCGTTAGGCTTCATTCTGTCCGGCTTTGGTAAAGGTGACCGTTGAAAGGATGCACCGGGGTTTGTACTTAGAACTGACTTCTGTTAATTTTAGAGGAGCTTTGTTGAAAAGGAAGGAAAGACCGAAGGAAAATAAAGATGGCAAACGCCAACAGGCCGTGCATCCTGGAGCTGGTGGACAGCATGAGGGCAGTGGCAGTGAGTGGCCACGCAACAGTTGAGTGGGCTCATTCCTGACAGCACATGCTCTTGTGGACCTTGATGTGAACCGGATGCGTGCTCAGCAGCGTGTCTCACACCGTCAGGCTGGCGCTGTGCAGCGGGGCTCCGGCAGGGGGCTGTAGTGGGGACACCGTGGAAGTGCCAGGGGCTGGTCAAGCCCCCCGCACCCACACCACATGCAGCCAGCATCCTGTCCCTTCCACCTGTCCCTGCTGATGCTGGAAAGTGGGGTGGTTGTAGGGTGACTCACTTCGGGGACCGCATGTCAGTTCTAGAGTTAGTATTGTAAGTGCACATGGAATCCCCAAATTCCATTTTCATCACTGATTGGAACATAACACCTCTTCCCACTCAATAAAAACAACAGCAACAACAACAACAAACACTAAATGTGGGAGCATATATATTGAATTTAAGATTTAAAATTTCACCCTCCCTTACCTCCACCTTCTCCCAGTAGCAATCTTTAAAAAGCGTGGTACAATTAAATAGTCAAATTCAAAGAAAAGGGAGTACAAGGGGCTGCAGATAATTCCCAGTTTGGGTTACCAGCTCCCACACAACGGAGAGTCGATTATGCTTTGTGTTCCTGTTGTTTGCGGGGAGGGAAGACTCCATGGAGGTGGGAAAGGTGCATCGGGAAGAAATGTGAAATGTTGCTGATTCGAGAAGCTTCTGGTGTCGGCCCTGGAACAGCCCCTTGCAAGTGCTAAAGGTCAGAAGTGCTTCCTTCACAAATTTGGTAAGACGGAGCAGTTAGCTGTTACAGTGTGCAACCCTGGAGGTCACAGACCAGGCTAGGAGAAATAATTATGAATAGTAATGGGCAATTACAGATAATGGGCTTCTGGGGGTGGCAGAAAAGACACAGCCCCACAGTCTTGCCTGGAATGAACACTGACTAGCACATTAACGTTATAGCAAGCTAAAAGTTCAGCCCTGGAACAGCAGCAGTCCCCGCAAATAAAATCCCTGACTGCCTTAAGGGAAGAAACACCATAGTAACTGTGCTTCTCAGAAGCAGAGCTGAGTAGCGGAGGCAGTGGGGCTGGGGGGGAGAGAGTTTGGGGAGAAGAAGCAGGGGTCAGCTCTTCTCCCCCACTGGCCCCCCGCTGTATTCGCCTCACTAAGTCAAGATGGGTTCAGGCCCGCGGCAGGTGCACAGGGAAGAAGAGGTCGTTTGCTTTCCTGGCTCTGGGTTCGTGTTTGACGTTTAAAATAGCCCTGTCATGATTGCCTTGTGGGAGAAACAGATTGTTCCCGCATTTCCTGATTATGCCTTTAGGGAGTGATATCACACCAACTGTACTCAAGGCTGCTGTCTGACCTCAGAGAAGGCCAGGCGCGGAAGATTCTGTTCCTTTCCAAGTTCAGTTGCGCTTGGGAAGCCTCTGCCAGGTGCAGCCCGGCCCTCCTGCGGTACCCCAAAGATGAGCATGTGGAGCAGGGATTTTTTTTTCAGAATTATTTGGTGGCTCTCTTGCTTGATGCAGAGAAGGCCACCACTCCGTTATGACAGAGATGAGAACGATAGCTAAACCTCTCTCGAGCACTTACCGTGCGTCAGAGCCTGCTGCACCCTCTGTGGTGTCTGTAGCAGCATTATCCCCACATTATGTGGAGACGCTGGGGCGCAGAACACGAAGTCCCTGGATCCAGGGTCATGGGGCACTAGATCCCGATCTGATGGAGCAGCTCGGCGTGGGAGCTAACGTTCTCACCCGGAAGTTCTGTGCACTGGTTGGCATCTCTCCCACTGAAAGAAATGTTTCCGGCTTAAGCTCAGAGCCAGGGGTGCCCAGCTGGGACTTCGCTGCTGACTGCTAACCAACTATGCGGCGAGCTCAGGATGACACCCTGGACTCCAGTCGCTCTGAAATCGGTCCTCCTGGAAAGAGAAGCACTCATAAGACACGGGTTTGCAAACTTTTCAGTGGCAAGGATCCCTTTACGCTCTTAAAAATTATCAAGGACCTCAAGGAGCTTGTATGTTGTATGTATGTGGATTCTATCAACATTTATTGAATTAAAGCCCTAAACTGAGAAATTAAAAACATATTTGTTAATTCCTTTAATAAATGTGTCACTTGTTAGGAGAAGTAACATATTTTAATGAAAAAAAAAGGTGTATTTTTCCAAAATAAAACTTAGGAGAGTGGCATTGTTTTGACGTTTTTGCAGACTTATAAGTCTGACTCAGACATAGCTGAGTTGCCATTATTTACTTTTTTAGTCTATTGTTTTGATTGAAATACATGAAAATACAGTTTCACATAGATAAATTTTTGGAAAAGGGAGAGAAGTGTTTGAATAGCCTCTTGAGACCCTTGTTCCTGTTTTCTGATACTGGACCAAAACTTGAAAGGTGATTTATTCATTTATTTATTTGTTTATTTTTAAAGATCTTATGTATTTATTTGAGAGAGAGGGGGCGAGAGGGCATGAGCGAGAGGGAGAGAGAACCTGAAGCTGACTCTGCGCTTAGCTCAGAGCTCGATGCAGGGCTGAATCTCACAACCCAAATCATGACCTGAGCTAAAACCAAGAGTCTGAGCCAACTGAGCCAGCCAGGTGCCCCAGTGATAATTCCTTAAGGATTAGTTGCAGGGTGGAGTCTGAAGTTGTGTTAATGAGCTTTTTCTCTGCCAAATTAAATACACTGGTCTATCTTGCACTTTATTTATTTACTTATTTTAAGATTTATTTATTTTGAGAGAGAGCACACACGCACGCGTGTGGGTTAGGGGAGGGGCAGAGGAAGGAGGGACAAGAGAGAGAGAAAATACCAAGCAGACTCCCCACTGAGTGAGGAGCCCAACCTAGGACTCCTCCTCACATCCTTGAGATCATGACCTGAGCTGAAATCAAGGGTCGGATGCTGAACAGATTGAGCCACCTAGGCACCTGCCATTATGCACTTTAAATGGACCTTTTGCCCGTGCATTATTTTCTAACGTCGTTCATTGGTCATTTGGAAAAAATTAACTCACTGAGTTGTGTAGATCTTCCAAAGGTCCTATTTCATGGCAAAATATCAGAAAAATCCCATTTCTTAATATCACTACTGATCTTGTCAAAACAGTCTTCATTTGGGAAGCTGTCAAGTGCATGGTGGCAGATGTAAGTTTCCAAAAATTCTGATTCGAATTTTGGCCAATAAATAGTTGTTTTCCTGGAAATGACTGGCTCACTTTGTTCCTTTTCAAGACAATACGAAGTGCCCAAGCCCCAGTAGCCAGAGTTTGTCATCATTGTTTCAAGTATATGTGGTGTTCCATAAAAAAAGCCGAGCATATCGCTCTTCATTCAGCCATTTGCAGGAAGCGCCTCGTTGGAGGAAACCATCGCCAGCGGGGTGCAGCAGAGAAGTGCTTTATGCGTCCCTCCCACTTTGTCTTGGGATATTAAAAAGGTGCGGGCAAAGGTAGGGAGTTGAAATCAAGGGTTTTTTGTTTTTTGTTTTTTCTGCTTCCTCAAGGGCATCTTAAGCAAGATTGACATAAAATTTTTTAAATTCTTCAATATTTTACAAAGTAAATATTGTTTTGATTGAAATACATGAAAATTCAGTTTCACATAGATAAATTTTTGGAAAAGGGAGAGAAGTGTTTGAATAGCCTCTTTATATTTAGGAAGTAAAATATTACAAACGAGGACTGCAGTGAGCAATGAGCACCGGCGCGGTTTGGTGGGACTGCCTCGATGTCCCCACCACTGCTTCTGCGTCACCATTGCAGCTGTTAGCACCCGGCAGAAGGCGACTAACATCCTTGCATTACTGTGGAAACCCATTAGACCTCATGGACCCTTGATAGGGAGCTGTGGATGGCGGCCTCCACCACATTTGGAACTGCTGCAGTCAGATGTAAGGTGTGGCTCCTCGGCGTACAAACGCCAGCCTGTGGTGTGTTTAAACCTGGGCTCAGACGGCTGGTCCTGGTGTCACCCTGGGTCCCTGGGATGGGTCCTCTCGCCAGAGGCTGCTGTGTGCAGTGGCTGGGGTGTGGCCTGGCCCCGAGGCACTCTCCCCCCAGGCCACCCCCTGCAGCCAAGGGTGACCGCTGGCTGAGAGGCAGGCTGTTGGGGTGGCCCAGGCCCACTCAGCGACCGTTCCTGAAGACCTGAAGCACACTACAGGACAGTTACCTCACTGAAATGACACTGGAACCAGGTCGAATCTCAAGCTGAGCAAAAGCCATGTGAAACCATATGATGAGATGTAATTTGGTTTTTTATTTCTTCACGTTTACTTAAGCGTCCACGCCCAAACTTCCCATCACCACCTGAGACCTGAAGGAGCAAAGACAAACAACTGTGATCTCATTTTTCTTTCTTTTTTCCGTAATTTTTAAAATTTAAATTCTAGTTTTTTTTTTTTTAAGATTTTATTTATTTATTTGATAGAGAGATAGAGAGCACAAGTAGGCAGAGAGGCAGGCAGAGGGAGAGGGAGAAGCAGGCTCTCCCGCTGAGCAGGGAGCCTGATGCGGGGCTCGATCCCAGGACTCTGGGATCATGACCTGAGCCGAAGGCAGATGCTTAACCAGCTGAGCCACTCAGGTGCCCCAAATTTAAATTCTAGTTAGAACATACAGCACAATAAGGGTTTCTGGAGTAGATTTCAGCAATTCATCACTTCCGTGCGACACCCAGTGCTCATCACAACAGGTGCCCTCTTTAGGACCCATCATCTGTCCCGCCCATCCCTCACCCACCTACCTCTGCGATCTTATTTTTATTTTTTTAAAAAGATTTTATTTATTTATTTGACAGAGACACAGTGAGAGAGGGAACACAAGCAGGGGGAGTGGGAGAGGGAGAAGCAGGCTTCCCGCGGAGCAGGGAGCCCGATGTGGGGCTCCATCCCAGGACCCTGGGATCATGACCTGAGCCGAAGGCAGACGCTTAACGACTGAGCCACCCAGCCGCCCCACAATCGTATTTTTAAAAGAAAATGATGAAAGAATCTAGATCCCAGCTCTAAAGGATGCTACCAGGAGCAGACTTGCAAATGGACACCCCCGTGCCCAGCGTCATTCGTGGCCCAAGCAGAAGAGCCTGAGGAGGCCTCTGCGTTTGAAGTCGTCTGAACACGATCCAGAGCAGACACACATCTGTGTTCACAGTCTGCCGCAGGTGCTCCTAACTGAAAGTTTTCCCAGTGCAAGGGATACGAGAAGGGGTGGGGAAGGGATTCCCTGTAAGGTCTCTTTGGGAGCAGAGCACTGGACGTCCGTCCTCTCTTCCCCGCCCTCTCCCAAACCCGGGCCCGGCCACTAGCCTGTTGGTGGCACTGCCAGTCATCCCGTCCGCTCGTGGTGTCGACAGAGTCAAGTCGCATGCTGTCTCTGGCATCTTGCCAGTGATAGGGAACTCTGAGCTGGCCTAAAGCGAGAAAACTTCCGTGGCCATGAGACATTTTCTAACAAAGAGAAATGGCATCTTCTTCATATCCGCCTCCCTCTGCAGTCCAGCAGTTCTGCTGGGTGGCCCCGGGAGTTCTGAGGCACACACGGAGGGGATGTGGAAGGGGAAACACGCAGGGAGCAGGGAAGGGAGAGCAGAAACCCGGAATAGGCAATGCAGATCGGTGAGCGCGTGTGGGAGGGAACGGTTGTGCAATGCCGTCAGCTGCGCTCTGGGACCACACGGTGAAGCCTGCACAGTGGGTGCCAGTCTTCAGATCCACTTACGATTTTCTCCTTGGAAGAGAGCCTGAACTCCATCCTTCTGTGCCGACGGCAGCCTCATTCTCCTCCTGCTGGGGGAAGTGTGTGTGTGTGTGTGTGTGTGTGTGTGTGTGTGTGTGTGTGTGTGTGTGTATTTTGAAAGACTCTTTTATAGGAATCTTTAATGATTCCTTAATTTCTCCTTGGTGCTCTTTGTCACCACAGAGAGAAGCTCCTTGTGTGTGTGTGTGTGTGTGTGTGTGTGTGTGTGTGTGTGTGTATTTTGAAAGACTCTTTTATAGGAATCTTTAATGATTCCTTAATTTCTCCTTGGTGCTCTTTGTCACCACAGAGAGAAGCTCCTTGAGGGCAGGGATTGACTGACCAGCACTTGGGCTTGTAGCTGGGGCAGGGGGTGCAAGAGCACCCAGCTCCGGGGGTCCCAAACAGACCAGCTTCAACCACTTGCTGTTGTTAAAAGTCCTAAGGCAGAGAGATGAGTAACAGAGAAACAAGAAAGGAATTTATTTTAGTGAGTCCAGCACCTGGAAGACAGCAGATAAGCGTCTCAAAGATTGTCTCTAAAGTGCTGAAAATGCTTCCAGGGTTAAAAAAGGAAAATGCGGGGCATTGGGTGGTGAAGGTGAAGTCGAGCATTGTCTTGCGGTCTGTCCCGCAGGGTATGCTGGCTCAGGGCAGTCCTGGTTGCTTGAGGGGCAGCTTCAGTTCCCATTCCAGGGAAGCTTTGCCCACAGGGTCTTTTGCCTGTTAAGAGGTCAGCTAGAAGAAAGTTTGAGGTCAGCATGGAGGTCAGTGAAGCCCAAGTTCAGGGATTGCTGCACACAATGGATGTGTTACTCCCAGGGCTTTTCAATGGCCCCAGGGTGGCCTGCTTCAAATGGTGGCCAGCTCCCTTGGAAGGCTTTTCCACTCTTCATGTTTCTCCATTTCCCCTGTAGTTCCTGTTGGTTTCTTTGATGTGGTCGTGCTTAACAATCAGTATCTTCCTCTCTCTTTCTCTCCCTCTCTCTCCCCCTCCCTCAGGCTCTCTCCCTCTGTCTCTTCCCTCTCTCTGTCTCTCTCTCCAGACCCCTTTGCATCCCACATTGATATTTTACACATTTTGAACCAGACTGCTCCTGGCTTGAAAGACCGACTTCAAATTCGTTTTGTTTTGAAAAGCTATCACCCTAAGAACACTGAACTTGGCAAATTCCTCTGGGACCAGATTACAAAAAAAAAAAAAAAAAAAAAAACCCTTGGGAAAAAGGAGGTACTGGCTCAAACACATTCGCTGCTTTGTGTACAGGAGTGACGTGAGCGAACCCGCGGCAGCAGAACATGTACTTGGAAGGTTGGACTTCATCTCGCCCTCCCTTCGCACGGGTTTTGTGTTTTCCCACAGCCTTGGCCAGTCTCTCCTTCTGTGTTTGCCTCGGACTGTCCCTGTGAGTCCTGCAGCAACAAGGACTGCAGCCTTTGTGCCCCGAGGTCCCAGACAGGTTGCCTTGCACACAGTAGGTTCTTGTGTGGAACAGGATTGTGTCTCCTCCAGGGGAAGGTGCCAGTGCAGGTGATGGTCCCTCGTTCGTTACCACAGACACCAGTTAGGGAACAGTAGGCACGTGCCCCCTCCGTGATCAGGCCTCCCGGCTGGACCAGCTCTGCTCTCCCTCTGGAAACCCACACATTCCCTTGTCAGGGTGGCAGGCTTGTCTCGGAATTGTGTGCGTGCTTAGGGGCTCCAGTGGTCAGCTCACAGGACATCTGTTCTCCCCCGTGTCTCTCTCCAGGTTCTCCCTGTTGGAGGAGGGGAGACTCGAAGCTTCTCCCTGGGTTTCTCTGTTATTCCTAAGTCTAGGAAATGCCAGGAGCTGTTAATCTGGACATAGGGGTTGCCCTGCAGAAAGAAAGCTTAAAAAAAAAAAAAAAAAAAAAAGCAAGTTGCTAAGCAAGCCTTCTTATCCCAGGCTGGTACCCCTGTCATCCTCCTGATTGACAGGTCATCATTGAACATAGTCTTCAGACCTTAATTTTCCTTAAAAAATAAAAAGGCATAGAGAAAATGACTGACACTCTTTCTGTATCCTCCTTATACTCAGCACAACGTGTTAGATAGGTAACTTTGAGATCTCAGACTTAGCAAGTGAGCAATTTTGCCTGGTGGGTAACTCTTAAAACCAGAAGCTAAGTTGGACAGGGACCATGCAAGGCATGGGATCACAAAGAAAAGTAAAACCTGCTCTATGTAAATTAACCATTCACCTGAGATCACTGAATGATACAGGGTCTTACTGTTTGTAAACTGTTAATTCTGGTTTTCTGTGTGATCTTTCGTATAGGAGACTGGGGTTTGGTTTTGTCATTGAAAAGGTTTAAACGTAAAGGACTCAAAGTGCCACAACTCCGGGAATCTTGACACTAGAGAAGAGTAGGGAAAAAAGCCTTCACGTACCTTAAAATGAATTACTGGTTAACTACCATTAATATGCCGTGGGCCCGGAGACCAGCATATAACACTGCAAGATCAATACGGGTATTTATCATGTGTGGGTATTGATCTCTCATGAAGGAGTGAATCATATTTCACGCTGCATATGTTAGTGCAAAAAAAAAGTAGCAGAGGGATTGGGAATCCTTATCAAAGAACTGGATGTGTGGAAGGTAAATGTACTGAGCCACAATAAGAGCATTGGAATAACAAGAGATCAAGTCTGTAGGCATATCTCTGCACACGTCTCTGTCAGACGAATGCCGTGGGTCATTTTTCCAGATACATGCTCCTCTAGTTCCTCCTTGCTTTCTTAGTTGTTGAATCCAGCCTTGCTGACCTTTTCTTCCTTCTAGCACAAATTAATACTGTACCAGTAATAAATACCAGCACTGAAAACGTCTGACTTCATTCTTCCATTGGCATCTTGAGGACCTAGAGGCTGATAATTTTTACGAGGGACTGCTGGTTAAGAAAGCTGCCACATTCTCTTGGGAAAGCACAGCTGTTGTGTTTTCTGTTATTTCTAATATCATTTTTAAGTCATCTTGGCCCGTGTTTATTCTAGAAAAATAAACAGTGAGATCCAGCTTAAGAATTTTTAGCAAACTCATTAAGATATTTCTACTTTCGGGGCACCTGGGTGGCTCAGTCGGTTAAGCATCTGCTTTCTGCTCAGGTCACGTTCCCAGGGTCCTGGGATCGAGCCCCGCATTGGGCTCCCTGCTCAGCGGGAAGCCTGCTTCTCCCTCTCCCACTCCCCCTGCTTGTGTTCCCTCTCTCGCTGTGTCTCTCTCTGTCAAATAAGTAAATAAAATCTTAAAAAAAAAAAAAAGGGTTTCCACTGTCTTTGTGTTTCCTCACCCTGGCCGTACAGTTAAAATGTCCCCGTCACAGTGCATGTCAGGCATGGGGAGCAGGAGGTAGAGCCAACTGTCAATACTTACTTTTTTTCCCTATGACTCAGAAAAGGGTTAGGAATAGCCTATTAAGAGTTTGTACATGGGGAACCACTTTTTGAATACATACATACATATACATTTCAAATTGTATATCATTATATATTTTGTGGTTTCTGAGTTATAAGTCTGCCTGTGGGTTTATTGCCAATCAGTAGTGACACTTGGCCCAACGGGCCAGGCTTGGCGACGTTCCAGCGTTCAAGAGAACGTTTCTAGTTACCCTTTTGGGGATTAGACTGGAGCAGAGGTTGGAGAGGTGGCATGTTCTTCTTCTGTTCTTTCTTCCTCAGTCTGGGTGAGAGCTGTGTTCTTCACAGGCTGGAGTGTCGCATGATCACTCAGCAGGGGACCAAGGGTCTGATCGGGGAGCTGGAGGGCTTTCCTCGGTGCCAGGTGTCAGCAGCATAACTTGGTTGTTTGGAGGAAATGTCCACAGCACAGATGTGCCCCGGATTTCCGTGCATTACTGCAGCCTTGCTGTACAGGCCCATCATTACCTCTGCAGGCCTGGAGTATTTAAAGAGCCTTGTATAGACTAACTTACAGACCATATATGCGTATACAGAATAAACTGTTCCAGTGTAGTCTATTCTGCTGCCTCCTTATTCTCCTAGATCTATGTTTTGTGCTTGGATCACTTTTCCTAAGACATTTTTATTTTACTCCCTTACTCTGAAAACCTTCACTGACTCCCTGTAGATTGAGAAGAAACTGGAAGTCCTTGGCTGGCCTCCACATTCAAGGCCCTCCACAGTTTGAGCCAACGCAACTTCCCAGAAATTCTCATCACCGGTGGGCCCTGGGCGTGAACTCTGGACTCCCTCCAGGCTCATCCGCTCACTGTCCCTGCAACACTGCCGTGCTTCCCTCTTCGTGACCCTGTTGCTGTCATTCTCTTTTGAGTATGTCCCCATGCCATCATGTCCAAATCCCCTCCATCCTCGCTCCGGTCTCTCCCACTTGTGCTGATGGTGCCATCTGCCCATACTGTCATTGTGGCAGTGAATTGAATGCTTCGTAGATTTCTCTGTGCCTATTTTCTCAAGTAGATGGCATGCTCTTTTTTTTTAAAGATTTTATTTATTTATTTGAGAGACAGAGTGCAAGAGTGAGAGAGAGAGCATGAGCAGGGGGAGGGAGGAGCAGAGGGAGAGGGAGAAGTAGACTCCTCGCAGAGCAGGGAGCCCAATCCCAGGCCCAGGGATCATGACCTGAGCTGAAGGCACTTAACTGACTGAGCCACCCAGGCGTCTCTCGATGGCACACTCTTAAGAAGAAATGAAACGTTCTGAATATTTCTTTATGCCTTTTACAGCTAAAGCAAAGCTTTGGACATAGTTGTTCTAGGATAACCAATGAGTGAATCAAGTATAAATACAAAAATACAATTTAAAGTTAAGAATAAATTATTCTTATATTACCTGCTCCTCTTGATTTTCCAGAAGTCCTGTGTAGAATAGTAAAGTTTTCAAAGGGAATAGGTGCTCGAATAGTTGAATTAAGCCTTTGTGGTTACAATACATGAAGAAAGCCTGGGTGTAGGCCACGGAACCATTTGGCAGCAGGAAACACACTGCTTGCAATTGGAGCTCTGCAGAGATTTTGGTTAAAGTGGTATTGATTGGCATGGTCTTACTTGGTAGCCATTGAGGAGTGTCACATTAATGCAGTCAGGCGTCACATTTTTAGGGATAATGTACGGAACAGTTGCTTTGAATCTTTAAAGTAGACCAGTGATTCTCGATCTTTGAGTGCATCGGAGCCTTCTGAGGGCTTTGTTAAAGCTCAAGACTGCTGGGCCCAACCCTCAGAGTTTCTGATTGAGTGGGTCTGTGATGGGGTCCAAGAGTGTGCTTTTCTGAAAGTGGTGCTGATGCGAGTGCTGCAAGGACCACATTCTGAGCACCACTGGATTAGACACCTGCCGTTTGTTGGGTGTTTATTTCAACCTTGGGAAATTTCCATGTACTAGTAGCATGCACATAGAGGCTGAGAGTCATAAAGCTGTTTTTAACATTGACCAAGAGTTTTGATGTGAACTTGGAAGTGAAATTTGTGATTTATAAGATACAGTGTTTAATAGTTCCACATGTCCCTAGACCTTTTTAAAATGTCACTTTTTCTTTTTTTCTTTAAGAGAGGGGGAGAGAGAGTGGTGGGTGAGGGGCAGAGAGAGAGGGAGAGAGAGCATCCTAAGCAGTCTCCATGCCCAGCTCTCTCACAACCCTGAGATCATGACCTGAGCTGCAGTCAAGAGTTGGACGCTTAACCAGTTGAGCCACCCAGGTGCCCCTAAAATGTCATTTAAGAGTGCTTAAACATTTTAGGATTGGAAAACATTTAGGCATCTATTCTTAAAGAGCTCAAATGATTTTTATTATTTAAATACTCGTATGAAATGAAACTTTTCCAACACGTATCTTAATTTATTCTTAAATGCTCAATATAATTTGAAAGAAGAAATTAAATATGGGTAAGTGGGAAAATGATGGCATCATTAGCTAATTGCAGTCTGCTGTAGCAAAACAAATCCCTGCTCTGACCTGACACAGCAGTTCATTTGAGGTTCACTGTGGAGTTTGTTCAAGCCATCCTCTTGTTACCTCGAGAATTATTACGGACATCATTTTGTTGCTGGGTAAAGCTGAGACCTGATAAAAGGTTCTAAGGTTGTGATGCAGAAATTCATGAACCTGTATCCTAATCTTAGAATGCCTGTGTTCTTGGGGTTCTGTTTAACTCTTAAGTAATGTATTTTGCTGTGTTTTTTGTTTTTTGTTTTTTTAACTGAGAACCTTGCTTTTGAAGGGCAGGTTGTAAAGGGTATCCAGTTTTTCCCACTGCAGGGACATGGAAAAACATCTAAAATGCCTTCCTAAATGTCTGTGGGATTGTATATGGATGTCCCACCAGTGCTTGTGACTGAGTGGTTAAGAATATGTCATTCATGGGGCTCCTGGGTGGCTCAGTCGTTAAGCGTCTGCCTTCGGCTCAGGTCATGATCCCAGGGTCCTGGGATCGAGCCCCGCATCAGGCTCCTTGCTCCACAGGAAGCCTGCTTCTCCCTCTCCCACTCCCCCTGCCTGTGTTCCCTCTCTTGCTGTGTCTCTGTCAAATAGATAAATAAATCTTTAAAAAAAAAAGATCTGTCATTCATGATATATCAGATAAAGGGCTAGTATCCAAAATCTCTAAAGAACTTTATCAAACTCAACACCAAGAAAGCAAAAAATCCAGTCAAGAAATGGGTAGAAGACATGAACAGACATTTCTCCAAAGAAGATATCCAAATGGCCAACAGATGCATGAAAAAGTACTCAACATCACTTGGCATCAGGGAAATACAAATCAAAATCTCAATGAGATACCACCTCACACCAGGCAGAATGCTAAAATTAACAAGTCAGGAAACAACAGGTGTTGGCAAGGATGAGGAGAAAGGGGAACCCTCCTACACTGTTGGTGGGAATGCAAGCTGGTGCAGCCCCTCTGGAAAACAGTATGGAGGTTCCTCAAACAGTTGAAAATAGAGCTACTCTACGATCCAACAATTGCACTACTAGGTATTTACCTAAAGGATACAAACATAGTGATTCAGAGGGACACCTACATCCCAGTGTTTATGGCAACAATGTCCACAAGAGGCAAACTATGGAAAGAGCCCAGATGTCCCATCAACAGATGAATGGATAAAGAAGATGTGGTATATATATACAATGGAATATTACTCAGCAATCAGAAAGAATGAAATCTTGCCATTTGTCACAACATGGATGGAACTACAGGGTATTATGCTAAGCAAAATAAGTCAGCAGAGAAAGACCTACCATATGATTTCACTCGTGGAATTTAATAAACAAAACAGATGAACGTGGGGAAGGGAAGGAAAAATAAAATAAGATAAAAACAGGGAGGCAAGCTATAGGAGACTCTTAACTCTAGGAAACATGCTGAGGGTTGCTGGAGGGGAGGTAGGTAGGAGGGTGGGGGGCGTACCTGGGTGATAGGCATTAAGGAGGGCACATGATGTAATGTGCACTGGGTGTTACAAGCAACTGATGAATCACTAAGTTCTACCCCTGAAACTAATAATACACTGTATGCTAACTAAATGAAATTTAAATAAAATATTTTAAAAAGCATGTCATTCATTCCTTCTCTGATTTATATATCCATATAATTTGTCATTTTTGCAAAATTTATATTGCTTATGTAATCTGGAAAACAATGAAGACATGACATTAAACACAAAAGAATCAGCTACTGAAAACCACCTGTTATGCCATGAAATTGGTGTTGAAAATAAGAAAAAGTAGGGGAGTTCAGGAGGAGGGAATGGGCATGTGCCTTCTCCAAATGTGGTATAGAATAACAAAATTGGAATTTCTCATCTCATTAGTTGGGAAGAGAAGAGAAGAAAAAGAAATATAATAAAATAGTGGCTTGACGGAACACTGGCAGGAGGTTAAGGTGGGTGGATTTGGGGTTCTTTCAGAGAAAAGAGACTTTAGCACTGACTTTAAAATGAGGTTGTAAAAATACCTTCCAGAGCTTGCACCTTTTTTATATTTTTTCTTTCTCCTTCCACATACAGCCACATACTGAGCACCTGCTCTGGGCCATGCATTGACTGGGGAATTTCTGTCCACTGGCTTCTCTCCGCTTACCTGTGGTTTTAAAATGAAATAACATCTTATTATTCCTTGGAGCTTCTATGTCTTCCTCACATTTATTTTGATGTCTGGCTACTTGGAAAACCATTACACATTGATCCATCCTGCAAATACTGACCACTGCGTGTCCCGTACTGAGCTCGGTATGGGGATGCACAGGTGAGCCTGGAGGCATGCTGCCTGCTTGCTTGCTGGACCAACTTTCTGGTGAAGAGAAAGCTCTTGGCTGTGCTCATCTGGTCTGTTTCCTCATTGCTTACTTGCTCCTCCATCTCTTGCATGCTTCTGCTCCTTCCATTGTGCAAAAACCACAGGGCCCTCAAGACCTGGTCCTCAGTTGGTCTTTCCCAGAACTGATTTGCCTGATCTCTTGGCATCAGTTGACAGGGCATCCTGGCCCCTCCAGGATCCACATCACCTTTGGCCTGTGTGACAGTGTGTTCTCTCCTCCGTTCTCCCGCTTCCACCACCGGCTCCCTTTGCTTCTCCCAGAACATACTTTTGTAGCAGTGACTCCCTCCTGCTCTCCCGAGAGGCAGCCAGCACCTCCTTGGCTCCTGGCTCTCAGAGCCTCTGCTCTGCCCACCCTCACTGATAGCCTGGGCAGGCCTCCGGGGTCGCCTCCATTCAGCAGAGCACCCCGCCTCCCTCCCCCCTGCAACACCAGCTTCCCCTTTTCCCATCGTCTGTCCAGCCGGGCCCTCCAGGTCTGCTGAGTTGTCTCCCGGCCCATGGCACAGGCCCCTCGCTTCTGTTTGCACACGTCAGGTCTCTCTTCCCTTTGCGTGTCGTAAGATTGCCACCAGGTCAAGCACTCCGGAACACAGATCTGACCGTCTGCTCCCGGCTCAGAAATCCTCCCCAGGTCCTGCCACACCCTGCAGGGTCCGGAGGGCTGGTGGGGGCTTCCCTACCCCTTGCTGCAGCTCCGTCTCTCCCTGCCTTTCCCACCACCCAGTCCTTCGACCGCACCGCCCTGTCCAGCACTCCCAAACCCTCCCGCTTTCCCGCTCCCATTCCTTTGTCTCAGGACGCTTGTTCTCATTTTCCACCTCCACCTTGTTCTGTTCCTCCATTAAAGTGCAGCTGGGATGCAGCTTTTTTCTCCCAAGAGCTCTGTAATCCTTTCTAGGCTGCAAGTCATCTTTCCAGCCTTTAGGTTTCCCATAAAAGCGTATGGGTCTTCCTGTGTGATAATCCTTGCTGTTATTTGTAATTCCATCACGTTTCGCCCTAGGCTGTAGACTCCCGAGGGAGGGGCATCCTGACACCTTGCAGCCCTTTCAGGCACGTGGACCCACTTGTTGAACATTGTTTAATGGATGTCCATTGGAGAGATGACTTAGAAGTCTGCTTGTTTATTGGCATCGACACAGTTTAAAATCTAGAGCCAGGGTTGAGAAACTACAGCCTTTGGGCTGCTTCGGCCCACTGCCTGTGCTTGTGAATAAAGTTTTATTGCAACACAACCACTCAGCAACCTGGACATTCTTCATTTGAATGGCTCACAAAGCCTGAAATAGTTACTGACCTTTTACAGAAGTTTGTCTACCCCTGATATATACCATTGTCCAGACTCCTGAAGGATTTGGTATCAGCCGTGGAAGGAAGTAAAGGAAACAATGTTTGCTTCAACTCTTAGCCTTTCACTTTGGCTCTTTGACATAACTACATGACTACCATAGTTTGGGCACTGGGATTTTTCTATTTATTTAAAGTGAAGTACAGTTAATTTTGTTGTAAAAATGATGCAGACAGCCAAGTTAACTAGATTTGATCTCTAATTTCTTAACATTAGGATAGTAGGATTATCTGGGTAGAAGTTAGATCTGGTCAAGCTTTATGTTACTAAAATGTTTTAGGTATGCTCAGTAAAAAGAACTAACCAGCAGGGGTCGACCAGCTGTGTCACGAGTTCGGCCAGCCTTCCAGACTTGTCCTTTGTTACGGCCCTAGGAGGAAGCAGCATGTTACAGAGCCTTGCTCTGCCCCTTTGCAGATGAGAAAGGCCATAGGTCACCAGCGTTTCGAGCAAAAGCTCTGTGGACCTCCACATTAATACCATGTGGTCTTTCTTTCTTTCTTTCTTTCTTTCTTTCTTTCTAGAGGGACGCATGGTCATCCAGGATATTCCTGCTGTCACCAGCAGAGGGCACGTGGAGAACACACCTGACCTGGTGTCTGACCCCACCTACTACAGCAGCTTTTACCAGCCGTCTCTGTTCCCATACTACAACAATCTGTACAACTACCCGCAGTACTCCATGGCCTTGGCTGCCGATTCCTCTTCTGGGGACCCGGGAAGCCCCCTCGGGGGGTCCCCCGTGAAGAACAGCCTTCGGAGCCTCCCCGCACCTTACGTGCCTGGGCAGACCGGAAACCAGTGGCAGGTAAGGTGTTAACCCAGAGCGGCTGGATCTGTCAAGAGCACACAGTACGCGCACAGGACCAGCCCAGCACACGTGTGTGCACTTTATGCCAACGGCACAAAAAGGTGTTCACGCTCCCATGATGTCACGTGATGACCCCCGAGGTTGGCCGCAGGGATTGTAAATGAGTATGCATGTATTCGCTTGCGTTTTGAGATTTTACTTTTCTCCTTTTTCAATATCATTTTGCATAAAGACCCAGTTGGCTGGAGTCAGAATCACAAGGGGCTCACGGTGTGAGGTCTCACCTCCTCCAGACTCATCCCCACTTCCTTTGAGCAGCTTAGAACCTGCTGGGTGCAGCCTTCTGGTTGGCAGTAATGCTAGTGATGAATTTACACCCAGGGAGGGAGGAGTGTTATCATCCGTATGTTTGCGTGGAAGCAAGGCATGAAAAGGAATTAAGTCACTGTCATTCTGGGCCAAATTGGGATTTTTTAGCTGAAAATGAAGGTCATCATTCGTACTCTTTAGTGTACAACCAGTAACTTTTAAATTAACATCTGGGTAAAACAGCATTTTGCATTGTCAGGGAAGGAGTGTGGTTCTAGAGCTGTCGTGCTCCCTCAGCTTTAACCATTTCGGTCCTGGAGTGTGTGAGCGGCAGATGGAGGCGGGGAAAGCATTTCCAGGCTGGGTCCCCACACTGCGGGGGTTCGGACGCACAAGTGCTGACACTCATCACTGCCAGGCCCCCTCCGACCATTAGTGTTATGATTCTGGGACAACTGTTTGTATTTTGGGTACACTTACCATGCTCAGGCTTTGTCAGCTGGGCATTGATTCCAACACAGTGGGACAGACATTTGGGAGTTTAGGGCAAATCTTTGACCTTCTTATGCCCACTTTTAGAAAAATGTGAGTTGAAATCGTTCTCTGAGCAATTCTATTCCATTTTGCATTTTTTAGGTGTGGGGAAGTCCTTAATATTCATGCTACCCCACTTTTTGGATTTTCTCACTACCCTTCGGGATCAGACTTCTTCAGCCCATCAGTATGTCCAGTGTAATCCACTGGGCTACACAGTTTCATAAGTTTTCCACACAATTTATTTTGAGAATCTTACTTTTTTTTTGGAAGATTTTATTTATTTGAGAGAGAGAGAGAGAAAGCACGAGCAGGGGGAGGGACAGGGAGAAGCAGGCTCCCCCCGCTGAGCAGGGAGCCTGATGTGGGAGTCCATCCCAGGACCCTGGGATCATGACCTGAGCCGAAAGGAGATACTTAACCGACTGAGCCACCCAGGTGCCCAAGAGTCATCCTTTTAAAAAGAAACCTTAAAGCGTATGTGTGTGAGAACTCAATAATATGAGTGTAAAGAAAATGCAGTGATTTATGGATCTTCTCCCTGGATCCCTACAAGCCTGTCAAAGTGCCAGTTGGATTTTATTATTGGGGGCAGGTTTTAGGTTGATTTCTATCAGAGACTCTTCTCTGAAAGGAGAAAGAAGTATCTTATAATTCTGAAAAAAAACCAACTCATCCTGTAGATTCCCAGGAAGCAGGGACTACTATTGAAGTGTCCTGGTTTTCTGGCTACTTCCAGGCTTTAAGGATAAAGTAGGAAGGTGAACCTGTTGGCTTATGAGAAAAGGGGTGAGAAAAAACATCTTGAGTGTTTGCTGAGAGAAAGCCAGCGAGTTCATGATCAGCTTTACAGCAAAGTCAAACATCTACTTTGTCAGACTCTTTCATTTCAGCAGGCGTATGATGCTTGACACAGTAACGTTTCTTCTTACTCAACCTGGAAAACCTGGGAAGGGCATGGTGGAGATCTTGGATTTCCTTGGAGCTCTCTTGCCAAGTCCTCCCTCCCAGGGACAGCCAGGAGGAGACGGGCTCGCTCAGCCATCCTCCTTGCCTTGTCTTGGAGACACGTCTCAGGTGCTGTGTGCAAGGAGAGAGTCCCCTGAGGGCAAGTTCCTGCACCTTGGCTGGCGAAGTGGGGAGGAAGAACCTTGCCCAAACTTTCTTCATCCTGTGGGGACAGGCAGCTTTGATGCTGTTTCTGCTTTCTCTAGCACCACCACCTATGATGAGAGGTGTCCCTGGTTAGCCCCCCAGGAGAGATGCCAAAATATCATTTAACATATGAGTTTGTTTTCCCAGGAGGCTGGGCTTAAGACTTTTTCTTTCTTAGTTGGTCACCGTTGGTAATCTATTTTCATATAACAAATTCTTTTGCAGAAATAGGTCCTTCTTGGGCGCCTGGGTGGCTCAGTCGGTTAAGCGACTGCTTTCGGCTCAGGTCATGATCCTGGAGTCCCAGGATCGAGTCCCGCATCGGGCTCCCTGCTCGGCAGGGAGTCTGCTTCTCCCTCTGACCCTACCCCCTCTCATGAGCTCGCTCTCTCATTCTTTCTCTCAAATAAATAAATAAAATCTTAAAAAAAAAAAAAGAAAGAAATAGGTCCTTCTCTGCTACTGCAGTTGATGCCCATTCCTCTTAGTAAGTAACAGCACCAGTAATGACAGGCAGCATTGGTTGAGCAGTGAGTCCTCATAGCCTCAGGGAGCAGATTGTGTTGTTTCCTCTTTACTGGGGAGGGCACTGAGACTCAGAGGGCTGACTTAGCCAAGGTCACACAGCCACCAGACAGGAGAGCTGGAGTTCTGGCTCCACAGTGTTTCTCAGCACTGGTTATCTTTGGGTCTGCTGTAAACTCAGGGCCACGGCAACCACTATCAATTAATATGAACACTAAGGCCGCCCTCTTTAGTTCTTTAGGGCGTAGAATTTCTACCTAAGTATTTTGCTTTTCATTGGAGATCTCCTTGGAACCTTCTTCGGATTGTCTTTCTTCACTTGTGGAGGTTGGAATTAGGCAGAAACTTCTAGAACAGTGCCGATGTGTGGTTACTTCCGATGGCTGAGAATGGGGCCTCTGAAGCTTTCCTGAAATACGCCATCTTGGCATTTAGTGTTTAAAATATACTGAATTCCCTGCTGTCTGAAAGTTGCTTTTGGAATCTGCCTACAACTTTCCTGTGAATGTGATTATCAGTAAAAGCATATTTAGGCACACCTGCCATGCGTCTGTAATCTAGAAAATGATCCTCACGATTGAGATGAGGGGACTTGACCATATGGTCTTTCTATCCCTTCTAAGTCTGATGCTGCATGAGTCTGTGGATTAACCTTATAACCAGATACAAACACAAGCTTGACTTACAACCTTGTTGTTATGCCCACAAAAAGTACTTCTCTTGGAAATAAACTCCTAGCATTAAAAATGTAAGAGCCTGCATAGGTGCAAGCCGTCAGTTTGCAAAATGGCAGGTGACCATCAGTCCAGTGATGATCAGAGCTGCAGTGGGTCCTAGTCACCCCATCCTGCTGTAGAGAAAACTGAGGTCTGGAGCTGAAGGGATTTGCTCAGCACCCACAGTCAGTTGATGGCAGAGGTTGGACTGAAATCTAGGTCCTATTGGATTAGAGGAACGTGGGGTCTGGTGCTGGAAGATCCATATTCATTTCTAATTTGTGATCCAACTGTTCTTGAGGTCTTGAGCAAAATACAAAATAGCCTTTGAATCTCTGTGTTTTGGTCTGTGAAGGTGAAACTGTATGCCCACTTCCCAGGCTTGTTGCCTGGGTACGCGGCAGTGGACACCTGAAGTGAGGTGGTTACCACACGTGGAAGCCTCTGTGTGCACCAAGGGCTGTGCCGCTGTTAACTGCTGTGGCTTATTTTCATTAAGCATTATTATTTTTTTTTAATCTATCTATTTTCAGGGTGCCTGGGTGGCTCAGTTGGTTAAGGGACTGCTTTTGGCTCAGGTCATGATCCCGGGGTCCTGGGATCGAGTCCCAAATCGGGCTCCCTGCTCCACAGGAAGCCTGCTTCTCCCTCTGCCTCTGCCCCTCCCCCTGCTTGTGCTCTCTCTGTCAAATAAAATCTTCAAAAAAATCTAATTTTCAGCCTTCTTTTCATATGTATTTTAGTTAGATATCTCAGATCCCCTTTGTAACGAGATGCAGTATACATAAAGTACATTTTAGCTACTATTAAAAGACTGCGACATTTGAGAAGTGTATGAACGTATGTGGAATAACTTCTATCTGGGTTGGGGAAGAAAGAATGTGTTCCACTTAGTAAATAGGAAACCGAAAGCATAGACAAAGTTTATAATGAGGCAACATATCTTTAAGATGTGTATGTTACAGAGGAGAATTAAATAGTGAACACCTACAAATATTACTTACAACTGGTAAGTGTTACTGCTGTTAATCAGGAACTGGACGACTCCCTTCTTAAACCAAGCTGTTCGGGCAGGAGCGTGGGGAACAGCCATGGAGCTCTGGCCCTGTTTTGGGAAGGTGTCCTGGCTCTGTTCTTTCGGCCATGCCTGTGCCCACCTGGTGGAAGCTTCCCCGGGGAGGGCAGCATGGGGAGCTCCCTTGCTTGTGGTCATGTTTTGCATCTCCTTTGTGGAAGGTGTCCCACAGCTGCACCCAGAGAGCCCTGTGCTAGCTTCTCCTGACTGCATCTTCTCTTGGTCAGGCCCTGGCGCTGCCTGAAGGGCCCGAATCTTCGGCAGCCTCTCCTCCATCTACTTTCTTGGCTCTGCTGCTGGGAGCTGACTTCCTTGCTCACTTCTCTGGCCAGAGCGAGTCACCATTCTGTTCGTTAGCTTCCTCCCTTGTTGCTCGGTGTATCAGTGTGTGCTGAATGAGCAGGATGCATGTTTCTCAACGAAGAGCTCCTTTCTGACTCCTGGAAAAAAACCGACAGAAGTGCAGATCATCATAATTTTTTAAAGTTAGTCTTCTGAGAGATCAGTAGGGAGGGCATTGAATTATTTGCGGAAAAAAACCATTGACTTTTTTTTTAAAGATTTTATTTATTTATTAGAGAGAGAGAATGAGAGATAGCGAGCACGAGAGGGAAGAGGGTCAGAGGGAGAAGCAGACTCCCCGCTGAGCAGGGAGCCCGATGTGGGACTCGATCCCGGGACTCCAGGATCATGACCTGAGCCGAAGGCAGCCGTCCAACCAACTGAGCCACCCAGGCGCCCAAAACCATTGACTTTTTATTGGAAAGGTGAGGCTTCCGATGAGTGTCCCTATAAAATCAAGCAAGCCACGAATAATTATGGAGCACCTACTAAGTGCAAAACCTACTAAAAGAAATAAAGCAGTGTACTGGGTCAGCATCCCAGCATCTCAGGACTCTTTCATGTTAATGCCCTGAATGCTGAGAGCTGCTGTAATTGCTTTGGGTCTGCCTCCAGCCTCTGGAGATTTGTGGCCCAATCACAGATTTCTGTCCTGTTGTGAAACAGGAATAACATTTGGGACACTGGAACAGACTCACGATGAATGGCTGGTTCCTCTGACCAGCAGCTGAATTTCACTTCTGCATTTAATTGCCTGCAAAAGCTGTTTATTGCCTTGTGCACTCCTCCACGGCAACATTATCTCCTAAATAAACATGTTGTACCAGGTTGACAAGGGAGAGGCGCATATCAAGTGAGCAGAAATAAATACGGGAGGGCTCAGAGCTGTACCTGGGGTCTCCTTTCTCTGTCCCTCTGGCAGGCGGCCTCTGGATTGCTTTTCAGAAGCTGGGGCCACCAGATGTGTAGACTTGCAGGTAGACTCCCGTTCGGACCACAGTTTGGGTGTGGTCAAAGTGGCAACACAGGTGATTTCATTCCTTCTGGTGGTTATTTTGGGCTCAGTCTGAAGTGTCTTAGGGTACCGGTTGCCCATGTATGATGATGCAGCTCACTGGATGCACTCGTTTTTTAAATAAGCATGCACGGAGAACCAAACAGACAACAATGTGAAAAGCAGGTCTTGGGGGGACAAAGAGATGGGAACTTAGGGGTCATCTAAGTGGCCCTGGGTTTGAAACTGAGCTACAGGCAGGAAGGAAAGGAGATTTTGGTATCTGGGGCTTGAGCACAGAGAAGGTACCCCCTTGTGAGCATTCCTGGGATGGCCCTCTAGCACCTCTGATGGGCGGGGGGCAGCGGGCAGCAGGGCCAGGCAGGGCCTTACAGAAGACCCTGCCCTTTGATGTTCTCAGTCTTACAACAAGCAGCCTGATGGGGCCCTTTTCACACTGCCTCTTCTTTTCATTAGCGTTGCTCAGCATCAGAACAACCTGTTAGCTAAAAAGATTGAGAGGAAGTGACTTCTTGAGCATGTGCTGGGTGGGGGCAGCAGGGGCCCCTCCCCGTCTCCTGGAAGTCCCACAGGAGAGCCCAGCGGTGGTGCAGGTGGCTTAAACCTGGCTCTTGTTCGCAGGACGACAGTTCTCGTTAACAGCATTTTAAGATATTCCTAAACTTGAAAAACAATGTCAGAGAAAAGGAAGTAGAATGCAAAATCCACGTCAGGTTTTAAGGTGAAGCAGACTTGAGGTACACTTTTATGTTTGCCTCAGACCACCAAGCTGTACCATCAGGGACCCCAGGATGATGTGCCTGTGGCCACCTCAGATTCCTGGATAAGTCTGAGGTGAGAAAGTTGAAGTGATCTGTGGAACACAGCTGGTTATAGGGGAGCCAGGCCCCAGCCCTGGGCCCTCTACCCTTGGTCAGGGGCTCTCTCCACAAACAGTCTTGTGATCGCCGGGGCTGCGCACTCCAAACTATCACCGCCCCAGCGGGTAAAACTAGCCAAGGCTTCTCCTTTTAGAGCAAGCTGGGTATTGGCCACTTTCTGTTGGCGGATGGACGCTGCCTTTTTTGTCAAGAAAGAAAACCTGACAGAATTTGCCAGCAGACACAAGAAGAGTTTATGAGAACAGATTCCTTTTAGAACATTCCAAGCAGTTTCTTTCCTTAGGAAAGAGTCATTAAAATAGATGTGGTATTTGTTTTGGACTGTTAGCGCTAACAACCTTTATTTGGTTTCTTAAAGGGGAATTAGAGGGACACACGTTTATGTTGATTGAAAGTGTTACAGGTTCTCTTGAGTTGATGGAGTATACTTATTTTGTATCTGGCCACTTTGTGAACTCTGTAGTTCTAATCATTTTCTGGTTGCTTATTTGGCGTATCTAAGTTAGACGCAGAAAAATGTGGGTACTGCCATTTCCCCCCAAATACCCCCAGTTCTCATATATGATCTTGGTGCATTATTCAGTTTTGATACCTGCAGTGGATGTTGGTGTCCTCTTATTTTACTGGGAATGTGTCTAGTGGTTCACTGTCCTTCATGCGGGTTGTTGTTACCTGTGCTGGTTTTTACAGAGAAATGAGAAATTTCATGTGGACAAGGGAGTTTTTCGTAGAGCTCAATTATTCACTTCAAAAAAATGGCTTTTAGGGGCGCCTGGCTGGCTCAACCAGTAGAGCATGCAACTCTTGATCTCGGGGTCGTGAGTTCAAGTCCCACACTGGGTTAGAGCTTACTTTAAAAAAATTTTTAAATTTGTTTTTACTGAGACTATGCCCTTCCAACATTTTGTGAAAATAAAATGATCCTCTTAGGTGGCAGGCTTTCTTTTTGTGTAAATGCCCTCACTCAGCAGCACCACCCCTGCCCCTCCCCGTCTCTTTCTCCTCTCTGTCTTACTAGCCTGCAGTGAGAGTCTGGAAACCTCTGTGTCAGTCACCGTGTCACCATGACAACAGCAGAGTTGCCCAGGTCTTCCTCTGCTGCTTTTGGCATTTGTGTCCGCTTAAGGCTCAGCTTAACTCTTCGCAGGCAGAGTGCTTTGGGCTTTCCCTTCCTTTTTACGGCAGCCCTGTGAACACCCAGCATTTTGTGGGACTCCTTCCCATGCAACCCCAGTAGGCCCTGCTGTCTGGTTCAGTGAGGACTCAGGACTCGGCCAGGTCAGAAGGCCGGTCTCGGAGAATCTTCTATTTAAGGAAACACGGAGTCCCCCACAGACCTCGGAGAGTTTAAGGCTAGTGCAGCGAAGGTGTGTGGCTTCTCCCCGTTCGGGGCCACCTTGCCTCTACTGTGAACTTTCCCTTCAGCGGCCTGTCACATCTTAGCTGCATTTATACCTTTCTGAAGCATACTTCCTCCTGAGGTCCTTCTCTTTGAAGGAGAAATAATACCTCCAGTCCTCTGGGGCCTTCACAACACACTCCTGCTCCTGCAGGGAGCGGGCTTCTGTTGGCCACGGAGCTCTGCGGCCTGGACGAGTGCAGTCCCCACTCCCTGCCTTTGAGCTGCCCCCTTGTCTGGTTTCAGATGGTGACAAGCCATGGTCATGACGGCCAGCATCGGGCGTTTATTACGTCCTTCTTGAGGGACTTGCTGTTTTGTCTCACAGATTATGAAGGCTTCGTGGCCTGCACGCTCTGAGCCTGCAGCAAGAGCAGTTGTGGGTAGGAACCAGGGCCGCGGGGGGGCTCTGGGCCTGCAACAGAGCTGAGGGAGGGCCGTGGGCATTTCGGAAGCTGACCCCAGACAGATGGTGGGAGGTGGGCTGAGGGATCTCTCCTAGCGGCGACAGGGCACAGGGTGGGCATTTGCGCAGAGTATTTGGGTGGAAAACATGCGTATGACAGAAGAAAGCCAAAGTAGCCTCTGGAAACCTGGCCCAGGGGGCAGGCGGTGCTGACGGAGAGTATCCAGGCCAGGGACTGGGCCCTGAACATCCTGAGGGGCTGTTTGTCAGCCTGCCTGGAGTGGTGTGGTAACATCCAGGCATTCCCAGTGGAGTGTAAGCTCAGGTTTTTAGGAACCTGGGAAGACCCTGGTACATGTTCAGTGTGATCTGAACCGAGCTGGAAAACCCGGCAAAGGGCTGGTGTACCCTGGGGACTGCTCCATATTCAGTCAGGGGCAGAAATAAATACATTTTCAGTCTGTTGTGAGATTGTTACACAACCTGATTTCTGACACAGTAGCATCAGGTCAGTAAATAATACAGTCATTTGGGGATTCTGTAATCTGCTTGAAAACCAGATAATTAGATCACAGTTCTTGAAAGCTTTCAGATTTGATTTGGTTGGGCTGGTGGCCAAAATCTTATCTGTTTATGTTTGACCTTTTAGCTTATGTTTTTTCCTAAGCAGATGTGAATATGATACAAAATTAGTTGCTTTTCAGAGTGTTTAAGTACATGGCTGGGCGAGGCTCAAATTTCTTGGGAGCCCATTTTGTATGGCTTGCTAGGTGTCCCTCATTACTTGAATAAAGACCAAAATCAAGGGAATGCGTAGGAGAGGCTGGTTGGCCCTATTTTTAGAAAACTATGTTAGGAATATGACAGGTGAAACAGGGTTACAAAAATTCTCCGGGCACCTGGTTGGCTGGCTCAGTTGGTAGAATGCATTAGTCTTGATCTCGAGGTTGTAAGTTTGAGCCGCATGTCGTTGGGTATACAGATTACTTAAAAATAAAATCTTAAAAAAAAAGGCTATCAGAAAATCTCCATCATTATTACAGAGTGTGTATAAGAAATTCACTCATGCATTCATCATTACCATTCGTTTACTGAGTCCCAGCTCTGCCCCCGGTGCTGTGCTAGCCTCGCGCATCCCCCCAGGGGTAGCTTTCAGGGAAGTGGATGACAGGAGAAACTTAAATGAGTTTTACTACCTTTTTTTTTTTTTTTTTCCAATTTTACTTAGTTATTTTAGAGTGAGAGAGAGTGCAGGGGGCGGGAGCAGGGAGAGAGGGAGATCATGACCTGAGCCCAAATCAAGAGTTGGATGCTTAACTGACTGAGCCACCCAGGCACTCCATGAGTTTTATTAATTTTTAACCATTCTCTGCAGAGAGTAGACCCCCTTACTGACCACCCCCAGGACAGACTGCTCCCAGGGCCCTGTGGGCATCACCCTGGCCATGCACAGCCTCCGGGGAGGGGGTTCATAAGAAGATGGAGAAACCGGGAAAAAAGGGGTTACGTCCTCATTTTGGTTTTCACGTCTTTTCATCTCATTCCTTCTCATGCACATTCTTTTTGGCAGTTAGTCGTTCTTAGCCAATTCCGGGAGAATGAAGGAAGACAAAATAATCCCGTCTTGAGTAATGGTATGAACTCCAAAAACGTGAAGGCACATTCTTCTCTCTCTCTCTCTCTCATACTCTGTACATGACAGTGGCAAGATAGGATCTGGAGTTGGGTTTTCAACTTTTTAAGATTTGAAAAGTAGAAAAAGTTCAGAGAATGGAGTTTTTTTTTTTGTTTTGTTTTGTTTTGTTGTTTTTTTCAAAACAGACACTCAGACACTTGGGGAGATGAGGTAACTTGCCAGGATCACACAGCTGCTGAGTGGGGGGTTGCATTTGAGCTGGGGTTTACTTGACTGCAGAGGGCACGCCCGTTCCCATTCTATCTCCCTGCCTTCCTAGAACAGCACACTTTCTTGGTTTTCCTTGTAAGAAGCCTTAACAGGTGTTATATGATGTTTTCTTATATTTTATGGTATGTCTTATCAGATCTTGGAGGGTGTAACGTATCTTATCTGTTTTCCGAGACTTGGTATATTAGAGAAAGTGGAGACTCCTGTGTCTTCACAGGATTAACCAAATTTAAATCGCTGAGCTTAGGGTCCTTAAGCATGGTTCTGTGGCTCCCCCTCATGTCCCCTCTCCTGCCCCCCCCCTTCTGTGCACTTTAGGGAAACAGATTTCTGGTCATCCTTGTGTCATTGTGGTTACTTGGAGGTGGGCTGTCCCTCCTAGTCTTGGTGTGGCCTTTCCATGACGCTAAGCCAGTGTGAGTTGGGCGTGCCTCAGCAGCCTGCATTCGAATTTTTACTACCAGCTCAGGTGAAGTGTGTGAGTTGGTGCCTGTGCTCATGTGTAGACGCTGGCCCCAGACAGTCTCACCTTGCCCTCCGAGCAGTCCGTCATGTTCAGTACTCATAAGATACCCTTCACACTGCTGATTTATGCTAAAAGTATCGTAATGTTTCTGACAGCTCATGTGTGACATGAATATAATCCATATTTCTTAGAGCAGCTAATCCAAGTGGCTTATTTCCCGATACTGCTGATGGGGCTGTATCTCTTGATGTCACAGCCCTTGAGATTCTGATGGTAACATATTGTTTGTGGGTCACTAGTTTTGTCTAAAGCAGTAGGTTGGAACAGAGTAGCAAAGGTTAATTAAGTTTGTCCATCAAGATGGGAACAGATATGGATGCGTCTAATGCTTCTGGTCCTAAAATCAAAGTTCCTGAATGTGTGATTACAGGCCTGTTTTCTTCTCATTTTCAGACTCTCCCCCCCACAAAAAAGTTTCTTATTTGATCTTGAAGCAGTGAAAACGGGAAGAACTGGTAAAAGCCACAGGTAGTGAGGAGGTCTTTATAATCAGCAGACATCTTAATGTAAAATGGGAAAGGCGGCGAGGTTTAGTAGAGAGGCTCCCCAGGCCGCCTTGCTTTGTTTGGATCCTGCCTCTCTGCTTAATCCCTTTATGAGTGGAAGCCAGTTACTTGATCCCCCTGAGCAGTTAGTTCTTCTTTATGTTAATGATTATTACACCGAGGACTCCGTGAGAACACAGGACAAGCCTCTGTAGTATCTCTCAATGAATTTGCTCAGTTTTACTTTACTTTCCTCCTCTGAAAGTCCATCCGTCCTGTGGTCAAGAACCAACATTTTCTCGAGAAAGTTACTTTAAGAAAGTCACCATCACAAGCCCCCCACCGCCTTTCTGAAGAGGTGTTATTAGGCTTTCAGAAACTTGCCCTGTTAGTGGAAATGGGGAGTCCTGTGTCTGGATAGTTATCAGCCCAAATATAAAAATGCAGACTTTCCATGCCCTTTTCCACCAGCTACTGTACTGAAGCTGTGTTTTCTGTTGGCTTTCAGGTAAATGATGCTTGCGTTTCTGTCTAGCTCTGTGTGACTTTAGGTGGAAAGTGGGGGTCTGTGGTTTAGATTTGTGAATCAGCTCCCAGATGTAAGTACTGACCCAGGAGCTGGATAATCCTGCACAGATGTGTGGTTTGGGAAAACGAAGGGGGCGCTGGGCTAGCTGCAACCGAGACTCTCGGCCAACAGACCACCCCTTCCTCTCTCTGTGAGCCCCCTGAAGTGCGTCTGAATCTTTCCAGCGTCCAGGAAAAGGAACCATTTTATAAAATGGGCTTTTTCTTGTGTGTACCTGTTTTTGAAAGTCCTTGCTTTTACCAGATTTATATACTGATGTCTTTCAGACATTTTTGACAGAGATCCACAGTAAGAAATGTTTAATATTGTCATAGGGCTTATGTTTACACATACATATAAACACAAAATGAAACATTTCATACAACAGTTCTTACCCATACCATATACAATGAATTTTTAGATTTCTCTTCTATTTTATTCTATTTGCTTTCATTCTGTCCATTTCTATACTGTAATTTTTTTTTTAAATGCTGATCACAGCCTGCTGAATTAGATCACTCACAGTCATAGCGCTGCATTTTGGAAAACACTGTCTAAGGGTAGACCCTGTTCTCAGATGCAGATGGTGAAAACAACCAATTGAGCAGCACAAGTTAACCAAAATTAATTTGGGTTTTTTAAAATGTGGAAATATTCCCATCTTAATTGTTCTGCACAAGAAGGAGAAGCATAACAGATCACTGATAAAGGTGCTTGTGGTCCTGATCCCTGTGGGGTGTCCACCCCTTCAAGTGTGTGCCAGAGCAGTACGACTCTTCATGCCCTCTCTGGGACTTTGGGAGTCAAGGGAGGCTTGCTTTTATATTCTTACCATCAGTGTTGGTTCTGTATTTCCAAACAACTTGCCTGTTTTTCCGTGGTGCATCTTATGGCTGTTTTTCACGTGTTTTGTATCTACTCTGGTGTTAATCCAGACCTGACATTGAGCTCCTTTCCTTCCATTCTTTTTGAGAAGGCCCCACTCACACAAGTTTTATTTTGTGTTTGCCTGTGTCACAGACTTTCTGAAGCTTTGGGAACTGTGGGATTCGCAGCTTCAAGTGTCTTAGAGGTGTCATTTCTTCACTGACTGTCCTCTCCGCTGTACTGCATGGCCCTCCTCTTCTGCCCGTTTGCTCTCCCGCCTCCCCTCTGAGGAGCCTTCCTTCCGTTTGGGGGCATATAGCGCTTAGCTTCTTCAGCGGACCCTCAAGCCCCCGTGGTTCACTGGAGAGGTCCGCCCAGGCTTTGGGGCAATCTCTTGCAAGGGCCCGGGTTGGCACAGGGCCAGCCTCCACCTGCTGTCCCCTTGGCGTCCTCCACTGCGAAGGGACGTGGAGGGCATTCCGTAACGTGAGCCCGGCAGAGGAAGTTAAGGAAGCTGGGTGAGAGGACCCGAGGGACGAGGAAGGAAGAGGTGTCCCAACAGTCAGCGTTTGCCCTGTTAATGTTACAGTCATCTCTGAAATTTGCTCTTCATAGGCATCATTTTTAGCTCGTATATTAAGAAGGATTCTTTCCAGCTGTGACGTGTGGCATCCTGGAGGATGAATGAGGTGTGTATTTCAGGAGGTGAATGGGTACTTGCCCTTTGGGTAAAATCCGTGGACTAGGAGGACTCACCGTGTGTGATTAGGTGAGCGTGGGAACAGGCATCCCGTCCGGAGGGTTTGAAAAGAAGCTTCTATTAAAGCTAAAGAAATCCTTTAATGAGGGCAAAAGTCAGCCCCCAGCCTTCACTCTTCGCATCACCAGGAGACCTGGAATTCCACAGTGTGTGAAGAGCCCTGCCTTTTTTCAGAAGAACATTTCTCTTCATAAAATCAAAGGTTCATCCCAAATGTAGCTTTTGTAACTTGAAGGGCTGTAAACCACACAACATTGCCAAGGGCATCTTCTCACTATTCGTTTAAATATCGGGGTTTGCACTTGGGAGTTTTATCCCATATGGTTCTCGAGAAGTCTGTCCCCTTTCCTGGCCAGCCCTGCTGCTTTGCAGCTGAGCCAGCCTCCGCGACCAGCTAGACCATGGTCTGGTCTTCACGAACTCCTCTCAGCCTGGATGGAGCGTGCAGTTCACTGCAAGACCATGCTCTTCCCGGCTGAAGTGCTCCCAGACAACCAGGGAACAGTGTTTAGGAGGTTTTTTTTTTTTCTTTTAAGGAAGTAGGGTCTAATATTTTTATGTTTTGTTGGGATTTTATTGTAACTATAAAAAAGAGTGACTAAGGTATATAAAAAGGAAACCTGTGGTTCAGATTTATTGTGCTATATGTCCTCAACAGTTGAATAAAATAAAACCCAAGGTGTTCCTTCGGGGTTAATACTAACACTATGCACATTCCCCACCAGCCCAGTTTCTATCTGTAGGTCACACTCTGGTTCAGAGACTTGAGGTGGGTAATAAGATTATAAAACATGCCTCTTGCTTGCCATCTACCACATGCTAATAGTAATGGGAGTCATAATTCACTGGAATACTGGGTTTTTAGGTTTTACCTGGTTCATTTGTTTAATTTGAAGGAACAAAAAATAAAATCTTGAGAAGAAACGAGACCGCCCTGCATAAAGGAAAAATCATATCCTTTTAGCAGAACTGAACGCTGCCTCTAATTTGTGTGTAACTTCTGTCCCTCAGTAGAACTTTGCCGTTTGAGCTGGAGGTAAGGGCCTGAGCACAAGCAGGGACTAGGGTAGTTTAAAGCAGGTTTTCTCAACCTTGGCACTCTTGAAATGCTGGGCTGGATAATTCTTGTTGTGCAGGAGCCGTCCTGTGCATTGCAGCCCCCCTGGCCTCTCCTCACTAGAGGCCGGCAGCATACCCTTCTCCTCCCCACCCCCAGCTGTGACCAGGAGAAGGGTCTCCGAAAGTCGCCAGATGTCCCCCAGGGGACAGATTGCCCCCAGTTAAGTACTACTGGTTTCAAGTAAAGCAAGTTTCAAACGTTTCCTTGTTTACCCATTTGTCTAATCCAAAAGCAGCCAGGACTGTGATTTTTTTTTTTTTTTTGAGTTGGAAGGGAACTAGAAGGGACCTAGTGTTTGAAATCTCATTCTGCCACACCTTTTTCTAGACGAGTCACAATTTGATTTTAGCTTCACGTTTCAGAGATTTACACACACGCTTTGAAATGCTACGGTCAACCCTTGTATGGTGCAGGTATGAACTGCACGAGTCCACTTATATGTGAATTTTTTTCTAGTCAATACAATACAGTCCTATAAATGTGCTTTCTTTTTTTTAAGTTTTATTTATTTTTTTTATTATGTTTGTTAATCACCATACATCATTAGTTTTTGATGTAGTGTTCCATGATCTATTGTTTGCGTATAACACCCAGTGCTCCATCCAGAACGTGCCCTCTTTAATACCCATCACTGGGCTAACCCATCCTTATGCTTTCTTAATAGCATTTTATCCCCCTAGCTTACTTCATTCTAAGAGTACTGTTGGTATGTGTTAATTTACTATGTTATCGGTAAGACTTTGGTCAACAGGAGGTTATTTAGTAGTTAAATTTTGGGAGGGTCGGAAGTTATATGTGGATTTTCAACTGCATGGAGAGGTTGAAGCCCCTAAGCTCCTGTGTTGTTCAAGAGTCAGCTGTACATACAGCCATCCTCATGTCCAGGTGAGCACATGGATGGTTGTTTATAGATTATTCTTCAAGTTGAATGTGGCTGATGTGATGAATGGCTTCGGCAAATTCATATTTAATAACCTCAAATGGAGTCTGACCCTTTGTATCTTTTTCTTTTCCTCGAAGTCCCAGTGATCTTGGGATTCAATAGAGAAAGTGTGAGTTTGAGTTCAAATCCCTCAATTCCTACTTCTAAATAATCCTTATTATCTGATACTTTCTAGAAACATAAGAGGAATTAAAGGAAAAAATTAACATGCATGGGTTTGAAATTGTTTATTTTTTTGGTAAGCTTTAGTTAAAAAACTCTACGGTTTATTTAAACCTTTTTGCAAATTCTATACAATTTGAGATTGGCAGCAGTTAACCAGTCGATAGACTGGTTAACCTTTTGCATTTTTTAGTTAACACTGGGGATCTTG
Source organism: Eumetopias jubatus (assembly GCF_037043125.1). Classification (NCBI taxonomy): domain Eukaryota; kingdom Metazoa; phylum Chordata; class Mammalia; order Carnivora; family Otariidae; genus Eumetopias; species Eumetopias jubatus. The sequence continues at coordinate 10,318,211 of NW_028274821.1, read as the reverse complement.
GGGTTTCATACTTCTTGGGGGTGTGGGAAATGTGTGAGTATATCTAGGGCAGTGGTTCTCAATCTTGACATCACATTAGAATTACCTGGGGAATGGATAAAGATGTGGTTCATATATACAATGGAATATTACTCAGCCATCAGAAAGGATGAATGCCCACCATTTGCATCGACATGGATGGAACTGGAGGGGATTATGCTAAGTGAAATAAGTCAGGCAGAGAAAGACCATTATCATATGGTTTCACTCATATGTGGAACATAAGGAATAATACAGAGGGACCACAGGGGAAGGGAGGGAAAACTGAATGGGAAGAAATCAGAGAGGGAGACAAACCATGAGCGACTCTGGACTCTGGGAAACAAACTGAGGGTTTCAGAGGGGAGGGGGTGGGGGATGGGGTAACTGGGTGATAGACATTAAGGAGGGCACGTGTGGCGATGAGCACTGGGTGTTATATGCAACTAATGAATCGTTGAACACTATATCAAAAACTAATGATGTACTATACAGTGGTTAACCGAACACTAAAAAAAAAAAAAAAAAGAATTACCTGGGGAGCTTTGAAAAACCCCGGGGCCAGGCCACCTCCCAGACCACTGAAATCAGACACTCTAGTGATGGAGCCCAGGCATCAGTGCTGGGTGATCTCCTTTTCCGCCAGTGGGAGTGAAGGTTGTGAACCAGTGTACCTTTTTTTTATAAATAAAGTTTTATTGGAACATAGCCATGCCCATTCATTTGGCAGTTGTCGAGAGACCCTGTGGGTTTCAAAGCCTAAAATATTTTCTCTTTGGCCATTTGCCAAAAAGGTTTGCTGATCCCTGCTCTAGAATCACAGTGAACATTTTCCAACATTTTGAAGAGGCTTTATACAAATTCAGAGTAAAAGGGGGGAAAATACAGCATTTTGCAGAGCCTGCAGGTCTCAAATTGTGCCACTTTACTTGTACATGGGGAAAATTGAAAAGCATTTTTCTTGAAGAACTGACTTGCAGATGTTGTCAAACCGGAAGGAGGTGTGACCAGCTCAGCACCTGCTGTGGGTTGGGGGAAGCTTCGTCATTTGTGTTGTGGCACTGTGTGCGTGTGCTGTGTGCGCGTTAAAGCTGTCGACTTGGCTTCTCGCTCAGAGTTCATTACGCAGACTGTGTAATAGTCTTGAGGGAGGTCTGGAGAGGCAGAAATGGCTCTTTGATTTGAAGACAGTTTGAATTTGGTCTTACCACTGCAGCAATTCTATATGTCGGCAGACCCCTGAAAAAATTCCTTTAGCTCTGAGGAATCTCATGTATAAAACAAATATCATGAAAAATCATAGTGCTGTTTACATGATTTCCATCCTCCCTCCGTTCAGATGGGAAGTTGGCGGTCATAAACAATGGATCAAAAGGGTTTTTTAGAAGGTCCTTTTTTGGTCATGGGCCCCTGAAGGTGTGAAGTATGAGAGAAAGGATCATTTAGTCCCTTGTCACCAGCGTGAGGGTTTTGAGCCAGCGGAGTCCTGGGACTGTGCCAGACTGAGGCCCCACCGCACACTTACTGAATCAGGATCTGCTTAGCCCCAGGTCATTTGCATACACATTAAGAGAGCCCTGGGATGCACTGGTCTAACTGATAATGGGTTCTGTGCAGTTAAGTGACCACTGAGTGTCACTGCCTTCCTCAATGATTTCATGGCCCCTTAATGGCTCTCCTGACCTGGGCTCGCTAATTAAGGGCAGCCAGTTTTTCCTCTTTGGCTACTTCCAAGCATAGCTTGCTCGCCCTCTTATTTAGTAAGATTTATGTGACGGTAGGAGGTGAAAATTGTCTGATTGGGCTAGAAGGGGTACCATTTCATATGCTTCAGAGAAACAGAGTAGGAAAGATAAAGGGAACTTGCCAGATAAACTTCAAGTGAGAGAAAATAATTGGAATAGAGTCTTCTTTGCTTCTCTAAGAAGCAGTAATCCACCCATCAGAGCATTCATTTGTGCTGGGGAGTGCTTGGTGGGAGGGTCAAAAACGAGTCTCTTGAGCTTCTCAAATTAGCCCACAGAAGTCAGGGGCTCAGGCCTTTCCAGCAAGCAGTGCCAAATATTCAAAGTACACATAGGCCTTCAGTCATTGGAAAATTGTCCAAAATTTAATGTCCTTAGATAATCTTGAGGAAGCCCAGTACATAAGTTTACCCTGCCAGCCCGTCATGTTAGTATGATTTTCTTAATCGAGTAGCATCATTTGATTGAAAAATTAATTTTGAACTTACTCTTTAATTCTTGGACAGAATTGATTTTTCCTGAACATTCCCTTAAATTGACTTTTTAGATAAAGTTAATACCATCTGAATTTAATTTTTTAAATGTAGTATAAATAATTGAAGTCTAGCTGTTCTTGCTGGGAAGATAGGATCACCCCTGTAATGCTCAGTGTCTGTACAGAGGCCGAGCAGGAAACAGAACAGTTCTGCATATTTGCGGAAGGTCGGGGGGCTTCCACATCTTCAGGTCACGTCACCTTGGCTTTGAATGAGAGGTCGGGAAGCAGTGGGGAGCTGCTCCTTACACGAGAGCTGCCCCAGTGTCCCAAAGGCAGTCTGATTGCCAGAAAGACACGTGACCGCAGATTCTGCCTCCCCCATCTCCCTTCATGTCCTGTTTGTGGAATCCACGGCACCTCCAGGACCTGGTGACAGGAGGGTGTGGGAAGTGGAGATCCCAGACTTGGGTTTTTGCTACAGACGTGAGGACAGTATGGGGTGCGTCATTGCGCGAATGACAACAGCTTACCCTTACACACAGCTTGTGTGCTGTCTTTTTTAAAATACTCTTTCTATATGAACACAGCGAGGTAACTAAGGTGAGATGCCTGTTCTACACATGAGGGAAAGTGAGGAAGCAAATAACTTGCTTACGGCTGAATAATTAGAGTTACAGAGACGTGTTGGCTTCTAGGTAGTGCTGTCCCCTCTCTATTGCTCTATTTTCCTTAGTGCTTGTTAACTGAGTATCATGTGACCAAATGCAGCTTCAACCCCAGGATAGAAAAGGTACCTTAAGGATGCACAGTTAGAGTTTCTAGGGTCATTGCTCTGGGGAGGCATATTCATGGTCGAGGGTACTTCCAACAACAATAGGCTATTCTCTTAAAGAATCGGGCAGTTCTTGTAATCATTGTACAATACAACTTTGGGCTCAGTGTATTCCTTCTTTTTTTTTTCTCAAGCAGATGAAAAACTCGGAGAACCGCCATGCAGTGAGTTCCCAGTACAGGATGCATTCTTACTACCCGCCTCCCTCCTACCTGGGCCAGAGCGTGTCCCAAATCTTCACTTTCGAGGATGGCCCCTCTTACTCAGAAGCCAAAGCCAGTGGTAGGTGTCCGGATGCACAGCGTGGATTGGGGTGGAGGGAGGATGAGTAGCCATCACTGGGTCTCTAGACCTCTCCAAGGTCTTGCAAGTCAGGAGCTCTTGGGAGCTTGCCAATCTTTGTGAGTATCCTTTACAATATTCCGTTATGGAATGCTTTTGCTTTAATATCACGTTTTTCTTTTCTGACTACCTGGAGTGACAAGAATAAAGTGAGAGGCTCCCATCAAAAGCTAAAAAGAACGTATTTTCAGGAGAAGCACTATGAAATACAGGTTCAAAGGAAAATGTGGCTCAAATCCTGATATTTTTGGTAAAGCGAATTTCTCTGTGTTAAATACTTGTATTGAAAACTTCTCCATTTTAAAATTGAAGGCGTATTCATCTTTTGGGGGAGGAAATAAAATAATAAAACGTTTCTGAATACAGTAGATTTCAGAGTTTATGCAGGAGCAATGCAAATAACTCTGATATGATAGCTTTAAAAGAAAAAAATGAGTGTTTAATGAACCAAAGGGCTTTGAAATACACAATTCCTCAGCTTCAGTTTTAACCTTCTCCCCAGCATTTACACTGTGGTAATGGGCGGATCTTTTATGACTGCTGTGTTTCTAGGCCCTGTTTTTAAGTTCTTTATATTTAAGCTTTATCTTTTGATCTAGGAAAGTGAGAAGCATATACAGTCGAGGCTGTATGTAGAAATCAGGGCAATAGTGTGTGACTTGGTAGTAAACCTGACTGGTGGAACTCCCCCGCCACTAAATAAAAAGAGAGGTTTGTTCTCTGAATAACTTGACACTCTACAGAGAACTTGTTTGTCTGTAAAGCAAGCGTTTAAAGAACAAGAATCAGAACCATACTTTGATTTCCAAACTCAGGACAAGGAAGTCTAAAAAAGCTGGGCAAGTTATGCTTTATTTGCCATACTGAAATAAAATAGAGGATTTCATTAATGCATAATATAGAGGACAAGGGAACGGATCTGTTCGAACTGTGGAGGAACTGAAGCACACGTTATTGATTGCACTTTGACTTTCATTAATGACCATTTATTTCGCAGGAGTGGACAAGCTCAACTCTGTATTATAAATATCCATACCATGGAATGTATGCCCATATGGTCCTTCTTTCATACTGTCTTTGATTCTGCGTATTTATCTGGCTTTTAAGCTCTTTAGGGACAGAGAACACATGTTACATATCTTTTTACCTGCTATGATGCCTTTTATTTGTTATTTATTGGCTGAGCAAGTGAATGAATGAATGAAAGAGGTATTATTTTTTAAGGGAGCTTGCTACTCTGTAAAGAAACAGCAGCCTAGAAGGTCAGAATCCTAACTCATGGTCTGTGGAATCAGTGCAGAGTTTCGCGATGAAGCAGTTAAGGAAATGTTTGTTCACACAGAAAATTAGGAGTGAACCTACTTTCAGGAAGAAATTGCTTGAGCCTCTTGCGCGAGGAATAATGGAATATTCCCAGAAGCCCTTGCACTCTTGAGAGAAAGGTGTAAATTCAGAGCAGGGCAGTTAGATGAAAAGATAAGAGGAAATTTATTAGGCAGAGAGGGACGGATATGAAGAGGGGCAGGAAGCGTTTGAATTTATGGCAGAAAACAAGGAGGCTCAGAAGGAAAGAGTTTACAGCCCAGGACAGAAAGGACCGGCTGCACCAGCACTCACTGGGAAAGGGCGGCTACCCGTGAGGATTTCTCACATTTTCGCCGGTGAGACGTGTGTTTGAAGGCATGAGGCGGCCTCAGGCTGACCCTTCTGGTGCCCCTCTCCCTCCCTACTGGCCTCACACCTGAGCGGGTTAGCTAGGATGAGCTACAGTGAGACTCCGTAATACCTACTTACGGACTGCCATGGAGAAGGAGAATACGGATCAGTAGAAAATCCAGATCTCAGCTAATTGCTCAAATAAATGTGGCTTTATGACTTCCAAATGCATGGTATTTGGGGCTTCTGTGTTGCTTGGAATGCTTACAGAGCAAGTGGGAAGGGATGAGGGAAGAGAAAGCTGTGTTTGGGGGCCAAAGGGACACCCCAGGGGTCCTCTCTTGGAGCACTGGATCCTCAGTTTTATCATCAGCGTTGGCACCAGTAGGCGCTCGGGGACAGCTTAGGCCCTTCCGCTGAGGGGGGCTGAGGCTGGTGGCTGGGTGCGGTGGGCGGGGGGCGGGACAGCTGTGTAGTCACTCTGACAAGGTGACAGAGGCTGACCCGTAGCCCGTTGCATTTATCACGTCCATCAGGTACGGGCTGAGATCCTTTGGTTGGTCATGTTAATAAATAAGTTATGTTTGGAAGATCTAAGTGGGGACTTACTGTAAGTAATTTGAAAAACAGTGTTTTTCATTCGGTTTAATGTTTTCTTTAAAGTATAAATTTGTCCATTAAATCAGTTTTTCTTCACCTTCTTGAAAGAGAAGTTTAACCTCTCTTTACCACGTAAAGAAAGGAGTCCCGGTTCAAAGTCTTCCTCTGCTTTTGCTGGAGATTGCAACATGCAGATAGAATGTGGCGGGGATTCCAGTGAAAGTTCCTTTTGCTGTGTTGCTACTGTTATATAGTTTTTCTTGGTAAAGAGGCTAGGAGGCATTTCTTCCCCCTTCTATATCCCGAAAAGTGTCAGGAGGTAGATCAGAGAGACGGTGAGGCCCAGTCATGTAGGACTTTGTAAAGCATTGCAAGCACTTTGGCTTTTATTTCAAGTGAGAGGAGAAGCCATTGCAGGCTTTCTAGCAAAGGCGCAACATGGGAGGCATGTCTGTCCTGTGGTTTTGGCAGATCACTCTGGCTGCGGTGTAAGAACAGACTATAGGAGTGCAGAGGGGAGGCACGGAGTCCAGTAGAAGGCATTGCAGTAGTCGTTGAGAAAGGTGGCAGTGAGCTAGTTGGAGGCGGGGGGGGGGGGAGCGTGGTGGTGATGACAGGTGGTTTAATTCTAGATCTGTTTTGAAGATAGAACCAACACGATTTGCTGATGGATTTGGGATGTGCCAGGAAGGGAGAAGTGGGGTAACTCTACAATTTTTTTTTATCTGACCAAGTAGGAAATTAGAGTTTCTGTTTATTGAGGTAAAGAAGACCGGGGTGGTGGTGAGGGAACAGGTTTGTGAGAATTAGGAGTTTAATTTTGCACATGAAGTTTGAGATGTTCCTGAGTCATCCAAGTGGATCGTCAAGTAGGAATTGGATGTATGAAGTCTCAGTCTCAAGTTGAGAGGAGACATCCTTGCTGGAAATAAAAGCTTGAGAGTCCAGTGCATAGATATTACTTGAAGTCAATCTGATGAGAGCCCCTAGAGAAGTGAGTGTAAAAAAAAAGAAGAAGTGAGTGTAGATGGAGCAGAATGAAGGACCGAAGATTGAGCCCCAGGGCCCTCTGGGGTCTGGAGGTGTGTTGCAGATGAAGAGGCCCAGCAAAGGAGAAAGTGAGGAGAACTAACAGGGCATGCTGTCTTGCAAGCCGAGCAAAGAAAACATTTCAGTGAACAGAGCCAAAGAAGCTGATAGGTCAGCTGAGAGGGCTGGAATCAACCATGACCGGCTGTTGTATGGTGGGAATGATGGAGGACCTGGACAGAGTGGCCAGTCGGGTGCGGAGGCGGGAACGAAAGCCTGACTACATTCGGGAATGCGTGGGAGAGAAGATGCGGGCGGGGTCACAGACACTTCTTCAAGGAGTTTTGCTGTAAGGGGAGTCGTGAATGGGGCAGCAGCTGGAGGGGAGCGGAGTTCAAGGAAGATCTTCTCTTTTTCAAAGACAGGAGATAGCACAGTAGGTTTGTGTGGTCCAGCAGAGGGAAGGTTTGCCCTGCAGGCTGTGTGTGGTGGGGGCCACCATCGTCAGGGACACTAGCGGGGTGCTGTAGCAGGGATTAGTACTGAACTCCTTTTTATGGTCTACTAAGATGCCATTGTTGTGGATAAACCACATCTTGCTTTTCTGTTCTTCAGCTGATGGACATTTGCGTTGTTTGTACCTTTTTTGGCTGTTGTGCATAGCTGTGCTGTGAATCTTTGTGTTCTTTGTTTGGAGACCTGTGTTCACGTCTTCTGTGTACATACCCAGCAGCAAAATTGTAGGATCGTGTGGAAATTCTGGGTTTAGCTTTTTAAGGAACTGCCAGACTTCTTTGTAGTGGCCGCACCATTATACCTTCCCACCGGCGTATGAGGGTTCCGATTTCCCTAGCCTGCTCGCGTTACTTTCCATTTTTTTTTAATTATGATTCTCGTAATTCATTTTTGTTGTATCTTAGGAAAGTATCAGACCATGGCAGATTGGAAACAAAAAAATCTTAGGAGCGCCAGGCTGGCTCAGTTGGTAGAGTGTTGCAACTCTTGATCTTGGGGTTGTGGGTTCGAGGTCCACATTGGATGTAGAGATTACTTAAACATAAAGTCTTAAAAATTTTTTAAACAAAGCAAAACAGATCCCTCCCCACAGATAGCTTGAGAAACATGGATCCTAGTACTCACGCAGAAGGTTAGCTTATGCATGAATGTGGCCTCTTCATAGTAACGGATGCAAGTGGTTCACGAAGTGATGGTCGGAGCACCCTGGAAATAACGCTTCTTCAACGCGGGATAAAGAGGTGATCTCCACAGCCATGCCTCTGTGTTAATAGATACACTCATGTTAATGGGTATAAACAGGCATCTTTGTCTACATGTTGAATTCTTGCATGTAAGTTCCTGGAGTATACTTGGCTGGCTAACAGCTGGGAAAAGGTTTCCATTTAAATTGAGAAAGATGGGGGCACCTGGGTGGCTCAGTCGGTTAAGCGTGTTCCTTTGGCTCAGGTCATGATCCTGGGGTCCTGGGATCGAGCCCCACTTCCGGCTCCCTGCTCAGTGGGAAGCCTGCTTCTCCCTCTCCCACTCCCCCTGCTTGTGTTCCCTCTCTCGCTGTGTCTCTCTCTCTGTCAATTAAATAAAATCTTAAAAAAAAAACACCTTAAGTGAGAAAGACGAACATACTCTAATCTTTTTGTCTACTTCTTCTGCAGTCTCAGTTTGAACGTTAGAGCTGGTGCCTTCGGTTTCTCTGGCATCTTGGCCCGTTCCAGTGCGAATACAGCAGTAGACCCCTGTACAGACTCACTCTCCCTTTACATTCAACCTCTGCTCTTTCAGAAGAAAGAAGAGCACTCCTTTGAGGTGCTCATTATGTATTACGAGCTCTTCTTGTATTATTCATTTAGCACACATAGGATGTCCGCAGATCCATGAAGCAGGATAGAGAGCATTATGTTTTCCCCAAAGGTCAGATGGCCCAAGTCAGTGGAAGGGCCTCTCTGAGTCGAAGGCCTCATGCTCCTTCTGTGATGTCTGTGTTCCCAAACATGACTTTTTGAATCCATTCAACATTAGCAGTTTTGTAGCCCGGTGAATCTAGAAGTGCCCGATTTCACCAGTGGCTTATGCTGCCCGCCCCGGCCCCCCCCGCCCCCCCCCCGCCCACAGTTGTCATGACGAAACGGTTAAGCTTTCACTCCATGGAATGGGTTTGCTTCATGCTGCCTATTGGATTTTAGCTAAAGATCATCCATCTAGTTTTGCAGGTGAGAACAGCAAGGGGGCTGCTCCCTCTTGGAAGCACCCTCAGGTCTCCCCTGCTCATGATCCCGGGATGTCAGAATTGCCCTTTGGTGAGGTGAGGTGACATTCTGCCACCGCTCCTGGGTGGGGCGGTAGCAGCATTCTGTGCTTAGCTTCTGAATGGAGGCACCATTCACGAGCTGTGTAGCCTTGGGAGTATCAGACTCTTCTCCAAGACCCTTACTTTCCTCACCCCTTAACGGAGGGTGAGGAGGTAGGTGTTGTGGGGATGAACTCATGTCCCATATGGAAACAAGCTCTATAAATCACCAAATGCAGCAAGAGATGGCAAAATACTGTACATACTTCCACCATTCCTTTCTGTGAGGGATGTGTTGACATTTCAGGCAGTTCTTGTCAGGGAGAAAGATGTTCTGGCAATGTTTTAGAGTCCTGCTCAGACAGGAAGGAGAGCAGGCCAAAGAATCTGAGGGCTCACTTTTTTGTGTATATTCTCTGAAGCGTATGGCAAGCCTGCAGGGGAGAAAAACACTGACCCTTTTCTTCCTCTTCTTTAAGGAAAGCTGAATATGTTTTATGCAATATTTATAGAATGTTGAGTTTAAACTTGACTCTTTAGGAAATGACTTGATTGTTTAGGAAATGATTTGAGGGAGGTCAGACTCTTCAGGAAATGTGCTAAATTTCAAAGAAAAGCACTTGACTGGTAAACTGTCTTCCTTATGTGACTGTTATTTTCAGGTCTAGCTTTTTTTTTTGAGAGCGCACGCACGCACTCATACGAGTCGGGTGGGAGCAGCAGAGGGAGAGGCAGACTCCCGGCGGAGCAGGGAGCCTGATGCGGGACTTGATCCCAGGACCCGGGGATCATGACCTGAGCTGAAGGCAGATGCTTAAAACCGACTGAGCCACCCAGGCGCCCTCAGCTCTAGCTTCGAACAGAGAGGTAAATGGGCCATTTGTCGGCAAGGACCGTGGGGGCCAGTTCTTGCAAGGCGATGGGTCCCACCCTAGGAGAGGAGGTTGGCTCAGGTCCCCAGCTCTGGACCTGACTGTAACATGCTCGCTTCATCTCTTCCAACCTCACTTCCCTCATCTGGAAAGCTGAAAAAAAATAACAGCCTTACCTATTACACATGGGTCAAAAAAATTTTTACGAAAAATTATGTAGAAAAGACATGGCAGAAGTTGTCAACTCCCTTATCTCCATATGAAGACCTGCCACCATGTCTTACACATCTTTCTGTGCCCGCAAGTGCCTGGCAGGGGGCTGTACAAATAAAGTCCTCACAATCATTAAGGTGGGCCTATTTTTAGCCCTACAGGGGCCCTGTTTGAAACTAACCATATGTGTATTGGGATTCTTGAAATCAGCTAGACATTGTGGTCTTCTGAGCGAAGAGGAAGAAGCATCATTTTAAGCATATAATAAACAGCAGGCAGCTTTGGAGGCTTATTTTTGATATACTACATGTGGTATGCTTAGTAAGTAAAGCAGAGGGAACGAGGGAAGAGTGTGGAAGGACACCAGAAGGTCCCTTTGTAGCTGAAGAATAGCACTGAAGGTGAGCTGAAATGCCATTTGATGAGGACACACAGATTTCCGTTGTTTCTTAAAACCTCTTTCTCTTCCTCCATGAGAAGAGCACCCTACAAGGCAAACCGGGAAGGTTGAGAATGGATGGGTCCTTAGCGTGCCTTCTGTGTAAAACACTGCCCTCCGACAAGGCCACCAGCAATCTAGAGAGAGCAGGCACTTCCCAGAGTCCCACATGTGGGAGGTCAGACTCACGTAAGGAAGAAGTTCACGCACACAGCCTTTCTGCAAGAGTCATCGGGCTGTGGTCTCGCACACGCGGGGCAGGAATCATGTCCGTTCAGCTTTGCGCTTTGCCAGGTGCCAGGAGCACGCATCCTGCTGTGTTCTCGGAGGGCTCCTGGAATGGTCCCTGTGTCCTTGAATGAATAAGAAACCTTGGATCCTTCCTGCTGGTGCCTCACTGGCCCGGAGTCTGGCATTCTGGTAAAACAGTCATGGGAATAAAGCAGACCTGGGCAAAGGTAGGGTACAGCCTCCAGGCTGCAGCATATCCTGCATTCATGTCATGTAGAATATTCCCTATATTCCCTTTGGAAAACTCAAATTTTAAAGACTTCCTCCGTTGCATAGACTGGTTTTCGATGAATAACACAGCCCTGGGAGCAAGGTCAAGCTTCCTCACCAAGCACACTAAGCAGAGAGGCTGGGGCAGGGTGGGGAGGTTGCAGGCAGAGTGCCGTAACATCTCTGAGCCTTGTTGCTAGTGTCGGGGAACAGGTCTGCGAGCCACTCCCCGGGGCATGCTCTCTGCTGGCATATCCTGTGGTTTCTGTTCCTCTCCTCACAAACAGGTAGCTCTTACAGGAAGCTTCTGTGCACTCCGTGGGGATAGCTCGTTTAATTCTTACTGGTCGTATAATTATCCCCATTTTATAGATGAGGATACTGAGGCACAGAGACAGAGAAGGGTCCTCATTTCCGAGTGGCAAGTAGAGAAACTGAGGCACAGTGATGCTTTATTTAGCTTGTCTGAGGCCTCACTGGGTGACAGTCTGGCATTCTCCTGTGGGAAATATTTTTAAGGAAATGATGGCTGTGATTGGGGGTTGGAAACATTCCATCTGCTGAGTCTAAAGATAGGCATGCAATAGCAACTCTTCTTCTGTAATGATAAAATTCTAGGGCCTACTTCTTCAGCATATGCATCATGCAGAAATACCCCTTCTAGGGGTGCCTTTCTATAGCATGCTGGTGTCACAGAAAAACAAAAACAAAAACCCTGAAAAGCAGCCTTGGAGAAAACCCACCAGCATATCAGGTGTAGTATTTACATTGCTCTTCCCAAAGCTAAATATAAACTTTGGAACACCTTTATGACTTAACACAGTAAAGTTTTAATTTTGTGGCTATAGGTGCATTTTCTTTGTATTTAACAGGAGAAAGTTGTTAATATTTGATGAGGGCAGACATTAAAACATTAAATAACTAGTTATCGGCTTTGAAATTATAAGTGTAAATAGAAACACAATCAACCACTTTCCTATAGTTGTTTTTATTTTCTCTGGCTCTTCTGTGCTATTTTAAAATTAGGGTGAGGGGCGCCTGGATGCCTCATTTGGTTAAGTGTCCAACTCATGATTTCGGCTCAGGTCATGATCCCAGGGTCGTGAGATCAAGCCTTGCGTTGGGCCCCGTGCTCAGCAGAGAGTCTGCTTGAGGATCCTCTCTCCCTCTGCCCCTCCTCTCTCTCTCTCAAATAAATAAATCCTTAAAAATGAAAAAAAAAAGAAACTAGGATGAAGAAAAGGCCTATCTTTTCCCCAGATAATTTTTGAGGCAGTATTTTATGCTCTACCTGGTGTGTCAATGGCTTATTACGAGGTTGCTTTTACATCTTTAATTTATTCTCAAAAAACTCAGGGCCTTTGTAGGGGTTTTCCTTTGGGCTAAAGAAGACCAACTAGAGCAGGACAGAGTCTGAGCTCTGGAAACCACAATTTTGGGAATTCCTACATGTCCTGACATAACTAGGTTGCACACAGTTACTAGAAGTCAGTGCTTGCCAGGGGTGCCTGTGCTGATTGTATCTCGATGGAGTTCAGGGGTGACGTCTGGTCCCCTCCCTGCCTGATCAGTGCAGGGAGCCCAGCCTTTTGTGGGCACAGCACACATCGAGTTTGCCAATCCCGTTACTCATTCAGGGACCATTTCTCTCGAAAATTCCTGAAGAGGCAGCGTCCACGTGGGTATTAACTTGGATGCGACAGTAGCCACTCTGGTTGGAGCATCGCACATCCTCATGAAGGAGATTTCTTCATTTCGGTCTGGAACCGCTGGGCCTCGGTGATGCTTTTCGGGTGCAGTGTGGAGTAACTCAGCAGTTTATTTTCCCTCCTCGGCTCCTCAGAGGCATGGCCCAGGCCAAGTACAACTTGAATAACCTTCAGGAGAACTGTGCTGTCCTTCTGTCGGCCGCTGTCTTTGAAAATTGCCTCCAGAGTTAGTGAGCAGGAACAGTTAAGATTTACAAACAATGATGAAGCTTGTCATGCATCTTTCACCATCCATCATCCAGGTGCCGTGCCTGGGCGGTGAAGTGTTCTTCATAAAAACCAGCTCAGTGTGAAATACACCTCGCTGCAATGTTTACTGCTCTGAAGCTCGTCCGCGGCCCTTTATAGTAAATCCAGATTGCACTGTGACATTACAGTATATCATTGCCCGGCGCCGTGGGGTTTACACTGGGAATGAGTGCAGTGCACACCAGATGAGGTGTCCAAATTGAGTTATGTCAGAATTTGGCTGTTATATGGGGATAGCTTTTGTTTTCCGAACACTGAAAGTTAGCTTTATATGTATTTATATATAGGCATATACTTCCCATCTTGCACATATACACGGGCACACAGTATATGCTGAGGTCAGCTTCCAGCCGGGCCTCTGCTGTGAAGAATGGTGATGGGCGTTTATGGACCTTCCGACGGTGGTTCATTGAAATTGGCCTAACTGGCGTCTTCGGGGGGAACTAGAGTGGATGGTTATTTCATTGTAGGAGTGAGCTTGCTTCTGTGTGCAGTGGTCATTTTTACCATCCTTTCTTACAAAGCCGAGGAAGCCCCTCTCCCGGAATGGTTGTGGTGTGCAGGAATGATCCCTGCGATAATAGGGCAAAGCAAAGAAACCCCGGACAGGACGGTTCCTCGAGTGCCTCGCCTGTCAGCCACGCACATGCACTTGGGGAGGTCTCCGAAGTCAGTTGCTTATTTATTGCTTTCTTAGTGGGTATCAAAATCCTGGTGCTGCCTCTGTTATTTTGAAAGATGCTGCTTCCAAGAAAAGATTTATGGTGTTTTAGCTGAAATCTGCAAAATAAAAGTGCACACTGAATTTATGGCATGATCAGGTTTATTTACATTCACCCTAAAAGTGCTGATATTAAAAATGAGCTCCATAAAAAAATAATACTCGGGCCCTGCAGCCCCACAGTCATCTTACCACATACTTTTAAATCGTCTCTTCAGCGTAGCAGGGAAATTAGGAGAACCATTTTGTGGCCTTTTCCTATCTGGTACTACAATGAATCCAGGGTTTCTCCCCCATTTACACCAAGTCTAGGGCAGGGCTTCCCCCCACTTGCAGCTCGGTGGCAGACAGCCCTCCCACCTCTGCCCTCTGCGCTTTTCCTCTTAGTTGCAATGTCTTCTCACTGGGGATTGATTAATGGTGCTACTTCCCAGCTTCCCGGAGCGGTGTGGGACACAGCTGCAGGCGTTCGGTGCTGGCCTCTAGAGGTGGCACAGGGGCCAGAAGGCTTCCGTGGGCTCTGTCGCCACGGGAGGGAGAGAAGAGCCCCAGGTCAGCCTGACGCGCCCGTTCCGTGAGGGCTGCACGCTCAGACACAGAGTGGCCAGTGAGAGTCAGATTTCAGATGAACCCTGAACAACTATTTTCATATAACTATGTCCACAGTATTTTATTATGCTAAAAATTATGTATTTTGTCTGAAATTTAAATTGTAGCATCCTGTGTTTTTATTTGCTAAATCTGGCGATCTTACGCTCCATTCAAGTCTTCTCTCAAAGACCATTTTAAGGGGTAAAAGGCAAAAAAAAAAAAAAATGTGGACACAGGACAGCAGTACTTTCTGGAAGCATACTCAGCAGTTTTAAGAGTTGCTTCCTTTGTGTTTCTATCAAAATCTTACAAGAGGCAGGTTTGATCATGCATGGAGTGGTTTCCTACTTTAGTTAAAGCCATTCATGGCTTTCTCAGTGAAGAGTTTCTGGATTATAAGTTACCCTTGTCCACATTAACTGTAGTGTTTCTTCCTCCGTTTGGGTAATTCATGGGTCCACACATTTCTTTTTTCATGTTTTATGGTTTAGATCCATTAATACGGCAGTAAATACAATTTAACCCACTGCCGCTCGGAATCAGAATGGAAATTTATACTCTCTGTGCGTTTGGTTCACTTGTGTCCTCGTACAGCTTTACCAGGCATAACAGTGACTCTGGAAACTCTCAGCAGGACCAGGCCCTCTCTGTCCCCTTCCCGAACCCCCACCAGGACGTAAGCTCGGTCAGTACACAGGTAGTAACCTGGAGAGCCTGCTGTCTGTGGACCTGGCATCCTGCCTAGGATGCGAACGTGGCAGAGAGTGTGGGACGGTCACCCTTAAAAGTCAGCAGATCCTGGGGACTCATGCCCTTCCCTTCGTGTCCCCAGGAGACCAGCCTTACCTCTGCGCGCTGTGGAAGGGCAGAGCCATGTGCCCAGCCGTCTTGCTCTTGTTCAGGACTCGGCTGAGGTCTCTCTGTAACCCAAGGGGAGGAGAGAATCTCAAGCAGCTTGACTCCCCACTGAGTACAGTTAGAGAAACCAGGGTTACAGCCAACCTTTGTGGGCAGATGTTCCAAATACGCAGCCCTGTCTGGGCATGTTTTGCCTTTGTTACTTAGATGGTTAGAGAGGTGGCATGGGGCTTGATTTATTTATTTGTTTGCTTATAACAGCTTTATTGATACATAGTTCACACACCATAAAATTCATCTCCTTTAAGCATACAGTTCAGTGGTTAGTATATTGACAAAATTGTGTAGTCATCACCGCAACTTAATCCCAGAAATGTTTCCATCGTCCCAAGAGGATTCCCCATATGCAGTCACTCCTCCTCACGCCTCCCTTCCAGCCCCTGGAAGCTGCTGTCCTATTTTCTTGTCTCTGTGGATTTGCCTATTCTAGGCATTTTGTAGAAATGGAATCCTCCTATGTGACCTTTTATGTCCAGCTTTTTTCCCTTCGTCCACATTGTACCACACAACAGTGCTTCATTCCTTTTTTATGGCAAAATAATATTCCGTTGTGTGGAAGGGCTGGGTTTATTTTGAGTTCGAAAACTATTGCAGGGCCCCGCAAAAACTATGAAACCACAAGATTCTCGAGGTGAGATAACGTGTGTAATCTCATTTTAGTAAACCTCCAGCTCTTCCAACTCGGCACATGAATGCCTGGAATGAGTAGAACCTACTGTGTGAAAGGAGAGGAACTGATGTTTGTGGACATTGAACAAGCGGGGCTGTGTGGTTTTCCGTTTTATGCTGACACTGTTTACGTTGTCCTGCTGGGGGTGCCGTAGCAGGAGAGCACACACTGGGCTGCTTAAATAACACACTTATTTTCTCACACTTCTGGAGGTTAGATGTCTCAGGTCAAGGTGCGGTTGGGGGTATAGCTGCTGCCTCGCTGTGACCACACACAGCCTTGTCTCTCGGTGTCAGAGTCAGAAAGAGGGAGAGCTTTCATCTCCCTTGCTCTTCTTTTTTAAGATTATTTGAGAAAGAACGAGCGCGTGAGAGCGCAGAGGGGCAGAGGGAGAGAATCTCAAGCAGATGCCCCCCTGAGCACAGACGCCTACATGGGGCGGGCTCAACCCTGAGAGGACCTGAGCCAAAATCCAGAAATGCCCGCCTGACTGCGCCCCTGGGTGCCCCTGTCTTGCTGTTAGGAGAACGCTAGTCCTGTCCAACCAGGTTCCACCCTTACGACCGCATTAAAATTCACTTCATCTCCCTAAAGGCCCAGTTTCCAGTGCAGTCTCCTTGGGGGGCTAGGGCGGCAACACAGGAATTTGGGGGGACACAATGAAACCTGTAACGCTGTTGAAGAGTTTCATGACTCTAGATGTCTCCTCCTCTTGCTGAGGTTCTTGGGGCCCAGGAGAAGGACGCTGAGACCTGGTGGGCCCGTGTGTCTCCCGGTCCCGTGCTGAATGTCTGGACTTTGCTGACTACTCACTCACCTTGCACATTCTCTGACATGCCAAGCCCGGCCCATGGCAGGCCCTCGTCTGACAGATCCCTAAAGCAGGGCTGTTTTGCAGAGATGGAGAGTTCCATGGTCACGCACGCCCCATTCACCCAGAGCACTTCTTTTCCAGATTATTCTCTTCTTTCCCACATTTTCCCCCCGAGAATTTGGTTACCTCCTTTTTTTTTTTTTTTTTCCTCTTTCTGATTTTGGGAAAAGGGTTTCCAATTCCTTCTCCTCTTTGCTCTTGCAGTGCTCTGCATGACCTTTACCGCCAGGGTGATGCTACAGATTAAATTAGTCTTTGCTTATTTTCCTGGCAAATGAGATTTTGGGGCCTTCACACACAGGATCACTGGTGTAATGTAAAGGATGTGACTCAGTAATAACCAAGTGGAAGAGATGTGTAGGGCGAAGAATGGGGAGAGGGTGGAGAGATCCCATGCTCTCTTCAGGGGCACCCTCCCCAGCACTTTGATGTGTTCACTAACCCGGAGGCTTCATCATTAGGCATGACTGATTAGACGATTGGCCATTGGCACCTCTCCCCTCCCTGGTTGTTGACGGGGTAGAGCTAGAATTTCCTAGCTTCTAAGGCTGGGTCTTTCTGGTGCTCAGCCCCCATCCTAAAGCTACCTGGGGGCCCGCCAAGTGCCACCTTATCAGAATCAAAGAGGCTTCTGTCACTCTTAACACTCAGGAAATTCCAGGGGTTTTCAGAGCCCTGTGCCAGGAACCAGGGACAAAGACCGAGTATCTTTCTGTGAATCCACAGGCAGGTAGAGCAAAAATCATTGACCTTATTTTAGAGCAGAGTAAACTGCTCAATAGAGAATAAGTGATGCGGCTTGGCCTGTCTCCTGACTCCACGTCTGTCTGTCTGTCTGTGCAACCTCAGACGGCCTGCTCTCTGAGGCCTGTACCATCCAATACAGAAGCTTCTAGGTACATAGGGCTATTTTAATTTCAACAAATTAAAATCAAAATCAAGTTCTGTCACACCAGCCACATTCTCAGTGCTTGGCAACCATGTGTGGCTGGTGGCTGCCATATTGGATAATGCAGAAATCAGCCCCACCCAGCACCACAGGTGTTCTCCTGGACAGTAGTTCCATCCAGGACAAGTGGGGGCTATTTTTGTTATGGAAGGGGCAGCGTGGTGTTTAAACCTGAGACAAAGGAGTAACACAAGTTCAACAAACACCATTTTAAAGGTGACTTTTGGGGTGCCTGGATGGCTCAGTCAGAAGAGAGTGTGACTCTTGATCCCAGGGTCCTGAGTTTGAGCCCCACGTTGAGTGTCGAGATTACTAAAATAAATAAATTATATATACACATTCAGCAGATGTAATCGAAGTCTAACTTCCGTGGCAACATCAGACTTTCTTCACATAACCTGTGGGGTTGGGGAGGATTAATTAGGGGAGGAATAATTGAATACTGATTAACATTAGCTGATCTTTGGACCTGACCTGTGTTGCAGACTGTTAACTTTAAATAGCAGATGGAAGTGAGTGCGTATACTAGAACTTGGTTGATCTCAGTCCACGAATGGGTAGAAAACTTGTCTTCTGGCCATGCGGTGGCATGTGAGCACATGAGTCCTTGGGGACTTGCCAAGGATTGCTTGCATTAAAACCAGGAGGGGAAGAGTGGCTTGGATCCCCCATCAGAGACACCATTTACAAATATGATTTCCCCTTCTGTGAGTTTCACTTTGGATTGTGTTTTATCCTTTGATACAAAGACATATTTAATCATGATGAAATCCAATTTGTCTGTTTTTGCTTCTGTTGCGTATGCTTTTGGGGTCATATCCAAGAAGCTATCGCCAAATCTAACGTCATGAAGCTCCCCATCCCCCATGTTTTCTTCTAAGAGTTCTGTACTTTTAGCTGTAACATTTAGGTCTTTGATCAATCTTGAGTTCATTTTTGTATAAGGTAAGGAAGGGTCCAACTTCACTCTTTTGCATGTGGATATCCAGTTTTCCCTTATTGAAGACTCCTTTCCCCTTTGAACGGTGTGGGCACCAAGGGGGAAGAGTGTCAGACGGGTTAATGCTCGACACTTGCCTGTGGCCTTTTTCGATGATCATTAGAGAACATTAGGCTTTGCATGTCGATTCCACAGAACAAGCCTGTGAAGTTGCCAGCTGATGATTCACCAGGATATCAGTGGTGAATAGATCTTCTTGCTTATTTTTTTTTTTTACTTCTGTTTACTTGTCTCTCTCTCTGCTGTCTCCACTATACCTTTTATCCACCTACCTTACAGTTGTGAAATAAAGGAGAAGTGGGTAAGAAGGGAAGGGAATCCTTCCAAAAATCAGGATCATAGTAGAGCAGTGAGAATAGTAGTGTGGGAAAAAGACTGGCTGCTTTTCCATTTTCCTAACTGGAAGTGTGTAGAGCTTTCCTAAAAGACAATGACAAATATTACATTTTAAAATGCCCAGTTTTTTTAAGGTCATCTGAAGCTGGTCACATGTAAGAGATGGTAGACCCTCCTTAGGTGAGCCCCCCAGGGGAAAGCCCTGAAACCCTTTGGCGTTCCATGGGAATCTTGCTAAGGAAACAGTCTACGCAGCGGGGAGCAGAGAAGCAAGAAGGGGCGGATGATAATGCCTGGCTGGCGGCAGCCTGAAGTTGTCAATCACCCCTTAATGTTTACAGAAGCAAAAAGTCAATGTTAGTTGTTTTAATTTGACACACTCCTGGGTTGAGAGACTGTAATCGCTGGAGGGGACAGTTAAGTGGCTGTCTGGGTCTGACTCCGGTGCTAAGCGCTTTTCTGATGAGCAATAGATTGCGTTAAATACCGGCATAATTGCTCGCTTCCTCATCCCAGCCTCCAGTGCCTTGTACTACATTTCTGTTGCCCGAGGCTGTCAGGGTTTATGCTGCAGAGAGTCCGTATGTTCATTTTCATGAATCAATGTCGGTTTTTGAAAAGCAGTTGTTACAGCGCTAAGTGGACTGAAATGAATGACACCCCGTCCAGACCCGGTGGAGTAAATCAGAACTGTTTCTATCCATGCGAGTGGTCTTTTGAGTATAAATGACTTTTTGTTTACTTATCAAACCAAATGTTTGTCTCCAGGAAATGGAGGCAAATGATTTGCTCATTTTTTAATCCCGTGAATAGCACTTAGTTGCTGTTAAACCAGAGTGGTTTATCAGGTATTGTTCTGTGTACTGATAGGTAGGAACGTGTCCCCGCGCAGCAAGTGCAATTATCCCCAAATCATTCTCGAGGCTGGGAACACTTGATGGTCATCGTACCCGCTGTGGGTGTCAGCCTTGCCTCAGACCAGTGCCTCACCTGAGCCAGTGGTGCCCGGGGCCCCGGGGGAGAGGACGTGCTTGTCTGACCCCAGACCTTCCTGGGCGAAGGAACCACGCTTTGGAAAAGGCATTTCTCTGGTTGGGTTGTTGGTCGCTACGTCTGTATGAAAGGCGTGTGCTACCTGGTTCTTCTTTACCTTGGTTGTTGACAGAGAGTGTTCACAGGGCTGCATTCATTCCTTTTGCAGATTCAGGGGCTTGGTGGTTGGGCCGCACACACGGCTGGTGTGATGGAGCTGGCTCCAGCGCCGGGAGCCGTGCTCTCAGTCCGCACTGGCTGGAAGAACCGTCTCCGAGTCTCCTCTTGTCTTCCTTCTCTTCTCTTTTCCTTTTGGTTGGGCCACTGTCTTCTTCCACTTACCTGTTCCATAGGCTTGATGGGCCGTGTCAGCAACGCCTCTCTCAGTGAAGCATTAATAATCGTTGATTTGTGATTATGCTTTTTCTCATGATGCTAAATACATACACATGTGTACATATATATATATATGCATAAAACATAAAATTGACCATTTTTGCCATTTTAAAGTGTTTAATTCAGTGGCATTAAATACATTCACAGGATTGGGGTGCCGGGGTGGCTCAGTCGCTTGGGCAGCTGACCCTTGGTTTTGGCTCAGGTCATGATCTTGGGGTCCTGGGTTCCTGCCCCGTGTCGGGCTCCGTGCACCTCAGGGTGTCTACTTCAGGGTTCTCTCTCTCTCCCTCTGCGCCTCTCCCATTCACGCACACTCTCTCTCTAAAAAAAAAAAAAAATCTTTAAAAATATACATATATAGGGGCACCTGGGTGGCTCAGTCGTTAAGCGTCTGCCTTCGGCTCAGGTCATGATCCCGGGGTCCTGGGATCGACTCCCACATCGGGCTCCCTGCTCCACAGGAAGCCTGCCTCTCCCTCTCCCCCTGCTTGTGTTCCCTCTCTCGCTGTGTCACTCTCTGTCAAATAAATAAAATCTTTAAAAAAAAACATATATATGTATATGTGTATATATATATTTACAGGGCTGTGTAACAGTCTAAGTTTAGGCCAAGGTCCGAGGCAATCCTTGATCCGGGAGAGGAGGGGTGGTGGGGTTCTCAGCTCCAGGGTGGCCTTCTGACTGCCCCCAGCCCCTCCCTGGTTGAGCTGCCTCAGCACCAGTGTTCTAGGGATGCCCCCAGGGCACCGGTGACACCACAGTCGTCCCTCATGGGCCCTTTCCCCTAAAAAGCCTTTCTGTTTCCATAACTGCTGCACCCTGACCTCGCTCCTGCTCATCTCTGTGTCCTGGATGGTTCAGGATCTTTCTTTTTGAGGTGATCCTGGTGCCCACCCTCTGCTCCGGGAGCCACTCACCAGGCTACTAAGGACTTCCTTTGAACTGCTCGTTGCTGTGGAACTCCCTGCCAGTTGTCCCCGGTACGGGAACAGACTGTACCCCCTCCCTGGTGCTCCCAGCCCTCTCCTCCGCTGCGTCCTCTTCTTGAAGTAGGCAGCTCTAGAACTCGAAGATCGTGACTTGCTCCAAAATGAACTACACAGGGTTAGTTCTCCCTGGTCCTGCTGGAGAAGGAAACTTCTCCACACATACTGAAAATAGTTGTTCCTATTTTCTGTTAATATTCTTTTTTTTTTTAAAGATTTATTTATTTATTTGTCAGAGAGAGAGAGAGAGCATGAGCTGGGGGAGGTGGCAGAAGGAGAAGCAGGCTCCCCGGGCTCCATCCCAGGCCCCTGGGATCATGACCTGAGCCGAAGGCAGATCCTTAGCAGACTGAGCCACCCAGGCATCCCTTTCTGTTAATACTTTTTCCTCATTCATTCTTTGAACTTTATTATTTCTTTATTGGCACTTACTACAGACCATAGCTGCCTGGAGATGGCTTTGGGTGGTTCTCTGCCTAACTCCTAGTTCAAGGCTTCATGCGAGGCCATTGCTATTGTTATTTTTACAAAAAGCAGTACAAGATCATTGGGGGAAAAATCAAATAATACAGAAATCAGAAAATAGAGAAATACAGAGAAGCAGGTTTCAGAGTGAGGTTTTATTGCTTCTGTCGTACAGATGGACGTATTTTGTGTCCCTCGCTCTCCAGTGTGTGTGATGGTAATGCCATGAACATCTACAGGAGTGGGCCCTACCTTTACATCACATGTCTGCTTGGCATCCATCAAAATAGCCATGTGATTTTTCTTTTTAATGTAGTAAGTCACATTAATGGATTTCCTAATGTAGAATTATCCTTATATTCCTAGAATAAGTCTTACTTGGTCGTGAGGTACTATCTTTTTAATACATTGTTGGGTTCACTTTACCTGTCTTTATTGGGACTTCTGTACTTACCGCCATAAGTGAGCTCAACCTACTTTCCTATTTTTGTGGTATTCTTTTTTTTTTTTTAAGATTTTATTTATTTGAGAGAGACCGAGCACAAGCAGGGAGAGCGGCAGGCACAGGGAGAGGGAGAAGCAGACTCCCTGCTCGGCAGGGAGCCCGATGCGGGGCTTGATCCCAGAACCCTGGATCATGACCTGAGCCGAAGGCAGACGCTTAACGACTGAGCCACCCAGGTGCCCCTTTTTCTGGTATTCTTATCTTGTTCCTTGCGTCACGGTGGTCATAAGCTCATAGGATGAAACAGAAGGATATGAAATTACAACAGTCTCTTAAATTTTTAAAAAATACTACACCCGTGCCTATACCTACTGTCTTATGTTTAATGCTTTTCTCTTTATATGTTTCTTGTGTTCATGGTCAGATTTTCCAAAGGTTCATTGGTTTTATTGGTCATTTCTAGCACCATCAGATGAATTTATTTGTTTATGTGTGGATTTTGATTGACCTAACGCGAGTTCTTAAAGAGATTTTTGAAATTATTTCCAGATTTTTCTTTCAATCCCAACCAAGAAAGTATATGGGTATTTGTGTTAATAAAGCCAACACGCTTCAGTAAGTCAGTTTCCCAAAGAATGGGGCCAGTGGGGGCACCTGGGTGGCTCAGTCAGTTAAACGCCTGCCTTCGGCTCAGGTCATGGTCCCAGGGTCCTGGGATGGTGTCCCGTGTCAGGCTCCCTGCTCAGCGGGGAGTCTGCTTCTCCCTCTCCCTCTAAACCCCCCCCCCACTTTGCTGTCTCTCTCTCGCTCTCAAATAAATAAAAATCTTAAAAAGAGGGGGGGCAATGAATGGCAGAGCGGGGATTTGAACTCACATCTGTCTTTCATGTTCATACTCCCCCCGCCCCCCCGTGACCACTATATCATGCTACCTGGTGGGGTATAAAGGATGTCTCAGCTTGGGTTCTACTGAAGAGCAGAACTCGAAACAGCAAGGACCGGTGTGCTGTGAACAAGGACCGGTGTGCTGTGGACAAGGACCGGTGTGCTGTGGACAAGGACCGGTGTGCTGTGGACAAGGACCGGTGTGCTGTGGTGTACTGGGTGGTAGTTCCAAGGAGGAGGGGTGAGGGAGGGTTAAAAGCCGACGTAAAGTTGTCCGGATGTAAGTCAGGCACCAGGGGCATTTCGTTCTGTTTGTTTATGGGAATCTCATTCCAAATCACATAGGACAACGAATTAATCCAGCTCTCTTTTCCATGAAGAACACAGAGCTGCCTAACCCTTCTGTCCTGGATTTTGGGTAATGTGAATTAGTTTTATTTCCTTAGAGTCCAGAAGTTATTGGGGTGGTGGCATCGATGGCCCATGGCCAAACAGCCTGCTTTCTATCTGGGAACACGAGCCAGGGAGAGGGACTGGAAAGACTGGTTGAGATTAACATGCTGAAGATTCACCAGCAGCTTCCAGTTACTGATGAATTTCCGCATTCTAGAGATGATTTATTGTGATAAGAAAGGCAGGAAAGGCATCCTGGGAAAGAAGCTCTTTTTACCTTTCTTAACCAAAATATATGTATTTAAAGAAAGATTAAAAGTATGAGTGACCATTCAGAGAATGTGGTTGATTTGGGGGCTTCAGCAGTGATTGGTGGTCAAATTACTTTCTTTCCCTTTGTAATTTTTTTTTGGGGGGGGGGATGAGGCACCGTTGAATAATGGAACATTGAGTTTGGTGTCAGCCAGACCTGGGTTGTCACTTCGTGCCACATGACCCTGGACAAGTGTCTTCCTCCCTCTGAACTTCAGTTTTTACACCTGTAAGTTGAAGGTGAGAGTGCATCTCATTAAGGTTTTTTAGGGTGAATCGAGTGAAGTCATATATGACAAAGGATTAACTGTTGCATATAGCATGTGGTCAGTGTTCAGTAAGTTGTAGTTGCTATCATTGTTTTTTTTTAGGAATTGCATGATCTTAATTTTATGTTCCCGATGGAGTTTGTGCCTGCCACAATTCTTAGGAAGATTACAGTTGAGTGTGTTTTAGGCAGGGCCAATCCCAGGAAAGAAATGGAGGGATTGATAGGGTTGGCTTTCAGCACGCTATCCAGCTTTCTCACAGAGTCAGGGCACACACACATCTAGGCCTTGTTCTTATTCTCTGGAGCCCGCTCCCCGGCGGCCCCCCTCTTTTAAGAGAAAACAGTCTGATAAATAACATGGTAAAATAATACTGACTTTATGTCATAGTTCCCCTGATGATTTGCATTTTCAAAGGACATCGGTGTTCATTCTGAAGAAATGGATCTTTAATGGTGGCATCTCAGGTATTTTGGTCTGTGGGTAGCAGGTATCTTTTGAGGACAGAATCTCTTGTCCCTTGACTCTCGTATCTCTTTTTTTTTTTTTTTTTTTTAAGATTTTATTTATTTGAGAGAGAGAGAATGAGAGATAGAGAGCATGAGAGGGAAGAGCGTCAGAGGGAGAAGCAGGCTCCCCGCTGAGCAGGGAGCCCGATGTGGGACTCGATCCCGGGACTCCAGGATCATGACCTGAGCCGAAGGCAGTCGCTTAACCAACTGAGCCACCCAGGCGCCCTCGTATCTCTTATTCATAAGTAACCACATCTTTTGTGTCCATGGAGCCAGGCCTGATTCAAGCATCTGGGTTTTGACATGCTTTAAATTTGACTTTATTCCAAACATTTTGTTTGTGCCTGTATTATAATATAACACTTATAATAATAGGGAATGTGTCATAAAATATTACTGTTCTACGTACAGACACCATGGTATATTTTTTAGTCCAGTCCCTTGTTTGCTTTGGGAGGTGTGTAAAGTTGGATTTTAGAAGGTTATTAAGTTAACAAGATAATTTAGTAGATCTAGTTGCCTGAAGCACACATCCCAAAATGACCAGCTTAACCAAAGGAATTGTCTCGAGTTGTTCACTGAAGACCTGCTGTCTTACAACAAATTGGTGGTAAAAACACACTGCAAATTTTATCCGCATATTAGACCTTCTGTAAAGTAGCATTTCCAAAAATCAAAATAGCTTCAAGTGGCTCATAAGAACAATATCACTGGACTCTCTAGTTAGATATTTTTTCTTTCAAAGTAGTTTGCAATCAGGCATTTCATTCTTCCATCAAGATGAAACTTGCCATATAGCTATCTTTCATGCTTTATTCATCTAAAAAACTACCTTTTTAAGTCAGATTTAAAAGAGAGCAGTTAAAAATAACTTGGAAAACTGTGGTTTCTCAGAACATGTTTCTGAGTGAACAATTAAAATAAGTTTATTTTTTTCTAAATGAACAGAACACTGCTATTTTTATTTTGTCTATAATTCTTGACAGTTGTCTTTTTTTTAATACACATATTTTTTAACCTGTTGTAATCTCAGTGTGTGTACTGTGTTGTGGTCTTTTTCCTTGGTTGCCTCAAAAGCTAAATTCTTACTGTACGTCATTCCAGACTTTTTGCTGCGAAGTCACATTCAGATACAGGTTTCTGTAGAAATACGCAGTTTGCCTGACTTTTTATCATAAGTGGGGTTGTAGCAAACACATTGTTGCTCACATCTACTTTTTGCATTCAACAGTTGGCCTTAGAAATCTTTCATGTTGGGGCGCCTGGGTGGCTCAGTTGGTTAAACGACTGCCTTCGGCTCAGGTCATGATCCTGGAGTCCCGGGATCGAGTCCCACATTGGGCTCCCTGCTCAGCAGGGAGTCTGCTTCTCCCTCTGACCCTCCCCCCTCTCATGTGCTCTCTCTCATTCTCGCTCTCTCAAATAAATAAATAAAATCTTAAAAAAAAAAAAAAAGAAATCTTTCATGTTGGTTCATGTAAGTCTGCTTTATTTTCTAAAAAAAGATTTATTTATTTAGAGAGAGCGTACATGTGAGCAAAGGCAAGGGTACAGGGAGAGGGAGAGAGAGAAATCGTAAGCAGGCTCCACGTCCAGCACAGAGCCCAACTTGGGGCTCGATCCCACGACCCTGAGATCATGACCTGAGCCGAAACCAAGAGTTGGGTGCTTAACGGACTGACCTGCCCAGGAGTCCCTGCTTTATTTTTTTTTAACTGTTCTGCAGTTTGGATGGACCACAGTTTACCGGTTAATTTCCCTGTTGATTGACAGTCATGTTGTTTTGTACAAATGC
This sequence comes from Eumetopias jubatus, assembly GCF_037043125.1. Classification (NCBI taxonomy): domain Eukaryota; kingdom Metazoa; phylum Chordata; class Mammalia; order Carnivora; family Otariidae; genus Eumetopias; species Eumetopias jubatus. The sequence goes on along the minus strand of NW_028274821.1, from coordinate 10,291,614 downwards.
TGCAGAACCTTATACATACATGCTGCTGTTTTTCTGAGGAGATGCTAAGAAGGGGCATTTCAAAGAAAGCCTGCATCTCAGGTTGTATTAAATGTTGTCCCCTTAACCACCACACTGAGCGGCACTGGTTCACTAGCAGCACTGTATGAAAATACTGCTTCCCCCAAGCTTTTGCTAGCATGATACTATTAATATTAACATCTATATTTTGGTCAGTCTGGTGGGTAGAAGATGATGTCTAGTGATGGCTTTCATTTCCATCAGGGAGCCAGATCCCCTCTTGAGTGGCCTGGCAGGAACGGAGGTGCTCTTGTCTAGCATCTGGGCAGTGCCTGCAGGGAAAGGACGAGAGCAGGTGACAGATCCCAGGCCAAGCCCCCCAGCCTGGTCCATCTACAGCCAGCTTGCACTGAATCCCAGTCCGTGTCCACATAAGAACACTGACTCTGGGACAAGCAAAAGTGCTTGTAAAGACCCCAGGCATTCTTGTCTCTGTGGCTGCTTTCTTGTCACTAGAGGACTGAGTCTAATAGGCAGCCCAAAATACAGGAAGGAGGCGGTGATCCACCTGCTTTCTTGCTGACGTGGTGTAGAGACAACTGTGTTTCCAGTGCAGCTGCAAATGCACTGTCTCCTTTGTAGGAGAGGCTGCGGATGCATCCTCTCTGTGCTAAGGGGTGTGTGTCCACGTCCAGAAGGTCCTGTGGACAACAGCAGAGATCCTCACAAAAGCAGTAATTAACACTCCTCAAGAACTGGATTCATAGACTGAGCCTATCAAGATACCAGAGAACCAGTAGTGTTACGAGACTGGTTGTGAAAAATTAACTAATGTGGTTTCCATCGAGTCATCGTAACATGATCAGTGCTTGATTCTGAGGCAGAAACTGTCACCTGTCACCTGAAGCCACTTTCTTCAGCAGCACAAAGATGGAGAGGTTGAACGTCCCTTTTTAGTGGCCAAATCCCAGGGATTGGAAAGAACTTACTTAATCCATTGTTGACAGAAAACATTAATATCTCTATTAGGGAAGCAAAAGGTCTTAATTCCTTGCTTCAGAAGTAATCACTTGATGTTAAACTCCCCACCTCTGTTTCATACTCAGTTAACTGACTTTGAGCAGGCACTTAACCCTTTAGAGCCTAAAGGAAACGGAGATTTGAGAAACTGTAACACAGTGGGAATCATAACACAGAATTTTTGTTCTGGGAGACAAGGTCCAAGTCATTGAGCCCAACCTCCAAGCTTTGAAGATACAGAAACCAAGGCCCCAAAGATGACCTGCCCTTAAAGACAGTTGCTGCATGAATCCAGGAGTTAATTATTGTACCGTGAACCGTTCCCTGATGCTCTGGTTTCTGATCTGAGCAGGATGCGGACTGTGTGTTAGTTTCATTGATGGATAGGTTTTTCCCGCTGGTGGCCCCGGTCAGGCGCCATGGCACTTCTGTTAGATGTATCAGGAGCCCTTGATACTGCTGACCGTGAGGTGCTGGAGCCTGCTGGGGTGAATTGGTTCATTTTTCATTGTCTCCATCCTGACTTCATGAAAGGTCACAAGACGTGGAACTGGATAATTACTTATCTACCCTGAAAACTTACCTATATGAATCTGCCCAGAATTGGGCTGTCTTGTACCTCTCTGTGCTCGGGGAGCATGCTAAGAGCGTGAGGTCTGTGGGGTGCATCCCGCCTTGGTGCCAACCTGCCCCTGCTCGGTCAGATGTGTGCTCTGTGGAACGGTCATCATGCTCTTAAATTGGATGAGGGGGGAAGCAAGCGTTTACATTAGGAAGGGTCTGTTGTCCCCCTTTCCTCTCCCGAGGCACATGCAATTTGGGAAAGATAAGATCCTTTGCATGCTCTTTGGACATATTAGGATCTGGCAGCTCTTAGATTCCCAGAGCTTATGGTTCTTTGTCAGACTGTCCTATCAGGTGCCCGGGGTCTTGGTAGAAGGCAGCACCCCACGGCCCCTGGCAGCCTCCCTGCTGGCTCAGACACACTGTCCCCTCCTCCACACTCCGCTGCTTTGGGGCTCACAAGGCTCTGCAGCAGGAGGTGGCTTTGGAAGAGAATGCAGGGTTCTGCCAAGTGACTCTGACGTTATTTTCTGAAACACCCAGGACCTGACCATCAGCTGCAAACAGGTAAGTAGCCCCCAACCCTTCACTCCACCGAATCGCATGATGGATCCCTGAAATCTCTTTTGCTTGGAAAATAGATCGAAAAGATGTGGAAATTGGGCTCCCCGGGGTAGCTGCCCCTTCCTAGATTCATTTTCAGAAGGCGAACCTCCAGCTCAGGTGATGCTTGGATGTCTGAGCCATCTCTTTCGGCAGAACTGTGGCTTTCTGGGGAAGAACTCGGGCAGCAACTTTGTGAATGTGCAGAAGAGGAGGCCTGGTGGGCAGAGGGCTCCTTGGGTGCAGTCTGCAGTAGGTAGGCAGAGACAGCAAGCCCACAAACCTCTCATTGGGCTCTGTGACCTTGTGGTGGTCAGTCCCGGCTCAGGGCCTAAGGACGTTCTGGCTCTGACTCGCCGCGCTTGTGTGACCTTGGATGTTAGTCACCATCTCCGGGCCTCAGTTTGTAAAATCTGTCAGATGAGGTTATTACTACCCACATCCCCAAAGGGTTTTTTGTGGAGATGGTAAGCAAAGTACAGCCTGGAACATGATAGGGCCTCAGTGAATGACAGCGATTATTATTAATAATTATGCTAATAAATAATGTGGGCTGAGGCTCATTTCACAAGCCTGCTTACCTAGGTCAGCACTGAGCTCGTGCCTGAGGCCGGGGGTCCAGCCTTCCTCAGAATCCCTGTTTCATCTCCCAGTGGCCATGGCCTGCGCTCATTAAAGAGCTCCCTCCTACAGTTCACGCAGGGGGCTGGGTTTCCAGCATGGCCTCTGGCTTCTTTCATTTCCTTTTATCCTTCGTTTCTGCCTTTTTCTGTCACTTTTTATTACTACAAAAATAATACATGTTCATTAAACACAGTTAGCAAACTTAAGTCTTTTGGTATCTGATAGTGTAGTTTGACACAGAAGCTTCTAGGTACTTTTACATAAATGGATGACCTTGGTTTAGCATGATAAATTTCCCCCCTTACCTACCAAGCACATGGTTAGCTAATGCTAATATTTGTGTCTTTTCCTTTTCTCCCAGTTTTACCTGGTTTAGTGTGAAAACTAACACCACTTCCTAAGAAAAATAATTAGAAGTTCATTTTATTCAGTGCTCCGACAAACACTTCATTAGGATTCTGGAGCCTCCGTGAAGTGCTAGAAAATAGTTACTGTTAGTGGAAAGCAGTTGTCTTGTAACTTCGTTTCTTAAAATACCACTGGTTTTCGGGTGTGCCCTAGGACTGCATTCTCATTAAGCTTCAGGAAGGGAAGCTGATTATCAGCGGGAGATTCTCTTACCAGTAGATGCTCTAAAGGCTGTGACTCCATGCTGGGGAGGGGGCCACAGGCTGTGCGTGGACCAGAACCTCACTCAGCAAGAATGTCTTTGCTGTACATTACAAAACCGTGACCTAGTGAAAGTGACACTCAGGATGTACCCACTTGATAACAGTACGTAGTGTGTACTGAGCAGGATAGGCAGCACTTTAGAAATTTGCCCTGCCTCCAGATGACATCCCTGCAGTGTCAAGAAAATGAAAACATTGACAAGAGGGTCAAAGCATGAAGCCTTCATTTACCCCATGAATTAGTTTAATTGGGCGTTTTTCATCAAGAGCTCCAAGTGGTTCCTGAATGGATAGAACTGTTTCTGGAGCGGGTTGAGGTGAAGGGGAAGGGGTGATTTGGCAGAGGGGAGACCAGGGAAGAGGGCCAGGGCCCACAGATTCCTAACAGCAGAGAAGACGTGCAAACAGGTGAGAAAGACACAAAGGATCAAACAGGATGGAGAAGAAAACACCACCTTCGTCCTGATTTTGCTTCACATGGCCCCTGGTGTCCATTTGAAGCATGTACTGATTATCTGCTCTCTTACTACAGAAAGCGGGGGAAGGACACTAGTGTCAACCGAATACTCGGTGTGTTTTATTTTTTAAGTGCAACAGCCTTAACATTATTGTTTTCCATGAATACATGGTGAGGAGTCGAGGGTTCAGATTTGTGACATGATTCCCACGGTCACATCCCCAGTGAGTGACCCAGCTGGAATCCGGTCCCAGGTGTCTCTGGTTACAGGTGTGCCCGGCGTTTTCCTTATGAGAACAGAGACTCATTTTATTCATGGCCCTGTTCCCTGTGGCTACAGCCATGCAGGGCACAGAGCAGATGCTTACTAAATACTCCTAGAATTAGGTAACTCGTTTGCACTACACTGCCTTTCCTTATGCTGAAGAAGAGTTTTAGCAAGCTCTGGAGGTGGATGAGAAAGTAAAAAGGACCAGGAGTTGTCACAATCCTAAGAACACCCAGCTCTCTAACAGGCTTCTTCCTTACACCTTGGACACGAAATAAAGCATAAATTCTGAAATTTATGCTTTAAAAATGATGGTGTCATCAAAAGGCCAGTCAGCACATAAGCTTGACAATTTATGCAATTTAGATAATGTTTCTGATTCCCAGGGGGCTGCCCAGGTAACTGCGGAAAGCACCTCCACGGGTAAATTGGTCACTTTTGATATGAGCCCGTACCTTCTGAAATTAGCAGATTACTTGAGCTTGAAGGAGACAAGGTCACCATTTGTTATTTGATTGCTCTTTGCTCTAAGCTCTGAGGGCAGCCAATAATGCAGAGTGCTGGACTTTCACTCTTGTTTTCAAATTAAAGATTTAATTACAGTCTTCACTGAAGATGAACCAAGTGTGAAAATACCTGATCTACTTGGAATGGGGGATCGAGGAGGAGTGTGTGGGTTGGAGTCTGTGCCCAGGCATTTAAATACTTTCAACAGTAGCATTAAGGGCGAAATCGATTATATTGTGACCAAACACTGCCCTGTGGGTTAGTCGGAGTCAGTGAAATTTATATACTTCTTGTTAATCCCTTTTTTTAAAGCTGAAAAGTTTTTTTCTTAGTAATTATTCTGATAGACTACAGACTTGAATCTCCAAAACTTCAAGGTTTGGAAGATACTCATCTCTGAGATTAGCCGAGACTCGCTCTGCACACTAGCCTAGCCCCTGGCCGCTGCGGATGCGTGTGTCAGGGGCACCGTGAGGACTGGTGAGGCCGGAGTTCTCTGTAGGTCTGTTGAATGAAGCCTGTTTGTTGTGGTGTTTGCATCTTCGGACAGTCAATAATAAAAGGAGTCTTTCCAAAACCTGTCCGATGGCACCACATTACCTACTTGCTGAAGGTAGTAGTTTTGTAAGGTTCTTTCACTGCGGAGAAAACAAGTGCCTTTCGGTCCTCCAGTTTCACTTGTTCTCATATCTTGGTTAGTGTCCCGAGTGAAGGTGCGGTGTCCAGGGGCTGCGCTTAAGAGTAGATTCAGGGGGCGTCCGGGTGGCTCAGTCATTTGAGGGTCGGACTCTTGATTTCGGCTCAGGTCATGGTCTCAGGGTTGTGCGATCGAGCCCCGCCTTGGGCTGGGCCTGCTTAAGGTTCTCTCTCCCTCTGCCCCGCCCCCACCCTCCCTCCAAAAAAAAAAGTCGATTCATGATGCCTCATTAACTCTCCGTCATTGAGAAATTAGCTGTTTCCCAGAAATGAATTTCCCAAATGACTGATCTTTTCTCCTCCTGACCACAGGGAGGTTTATAAGTGGATTCTCCTCTCTCTTGCCTTCAAGATGCTGAAACTTTCTTGAGGGTTCAGGTTCACTGTCACATCTCTTCTTGTACTCGCGGCTCTCCTGGCTCCTTCCCCTTCCTGGATGTGGGGCTGGCGGCCATCCCTTGGCCCTGGTCCTGACAGCAGCCTGCCGGCCGTGTTCCTATACTGGGCATGACTGTGCGGGAGACAGCTCCGCTCGCTTTGATCAGTGAGTTACTCATTCTCTCATTTATTCATCCACCACCACTTGTTGAGTGCTTACCAGGTGTATGGCTTTTAACGGGTGGCCGCCAAGGGGCCCTGAAGACAAATACAACGTGGATCCTACCCTGTTTTTTTTTTCAGTAGGCTCCATGACCGCAGAGCCCAACGCAAGACTCAAACTCACAACCCCGAGGTCAGGACTTGAGCTGAGATCAAGAGTTGGATGCTCAACCCACTGAGGCAGCCGGGTGCCCCCTTCCCTGTTCTTTGGGGAGAGTTGTTAGGTCAGTGATGGAAGGGGAAGGGGGCAGGAAGACAGGAGTGGCAGAGCCACAAGAAAGGCCACAAGCATTGTTTCTGCTGAGAGAGGCCAGGGAAGTGGCTTGGAGCTGGGTTTTGACCTGTGGAGATGGGAGGACAGCGAGACCAGCATGAGCCCATGTCAGAGGCAGGGACGCTGGGTCTGCGCCGGCTGGAGGGCGGGAGGAGCCTGGCACAGGATTCCAGTGCAGGAGAGATGTGGGGAGTCCGCTCACTCCTCAGATGCCAGGCCAGCGGGTTTGGGTGTTTCCACATGCCATGGGAGGTGTTGGTTTAGGAAAGGAGATAGGCCTCTGGAAGCACAGTGGTCATCCGGGCTAAAGTGCAAGACAAAGGGAGGACTGAGCGGGACAGCCAGAGGCCAGCAGGTCGGGTACAAGGTAATGAGGACGGGATCCCATCTGGGCTGTGGAGGGATGGGGTCACGGCAAGGGAGAGGTAGAGCTCCGTGGGGTTCCCGTGAGCAGGACTTTGCCAGTGCTTGGCGGTGGGAGGGAGGTGATGGGAGAAATTTCCTAGGATAATCCTGAGGCTTGGAGCCTGAGCAAGGTGACATGGGCGTGCTCAGGACCCAAGAGAAGAGGGTCGGGTTTACTCTGTGGGGAGCGATGGTGGGTTTAATTTGGAACACTATGAATTTACATTGCAGGGAGCTCATCCAGATGGAGATGTCCAGCAGATACTGAAAATACAGAAATAGTCCTCAGTGAGAAATCAGGGCAAGAGATACAAATTGTGAAGTAGCCATTGCCAAGGAGGTGGTATTTAAAGCTTGTGTGGCAAGGGGGGGGCCACGTCACGCAGTTTGGAGAAAGTCCGTAGGGCAGAGGCTAGAGAAGAGAGGAAGGCAGGAAAAGCTGGGAGAGCCACAGCAGAAGGCGGAGGGAGAAGGGGCAAGGTCAAGTGTCTAGTGCCCCTGAGGGGAGTAGGAAAGACCGGAGCAGCCGTGGGCTGTGATGATCAGCACGTCATGGGTGACCTGGAGAAAACTTGCCTGGGAATAAGACAGCCACCAGTTTGCCAGGGGTAACCCAGCGAGTGGGCGGTGAGGCCAGCTCTTCAGTTAAATTTGTTGGTAATATAGTGCAGACAGGACAGTAAGTCAGCATCAAGGAGTGTGGGGAGAAATCGAGGGAAGGGATTAATAGAAAAAGATCAGGGGTGCTCTGGGTGGCACAGTTAAATGGCTGACTCTTGGTTTTGGCTCAGGTTGTGATCTCAGGGTCATGAGATTGAGGCCCATATCGGGCTCCACGTTCAGCAGGGAATCTGCTTGAGGTTCTCTCTCCCTCTCCCTCTCCCCCTCCCGCTCATGCTCTCTCTCTCAAATCTTAAAAAAAAAAAAAAAAAGACCAGGTACCCCTTAGGATGGCCATTATTCAAACAGAAAATCGTGGTAGCAAGGATGCGGACAAATTGGAACCCCTGTGCATTGCTGGTGGGAATATCAGTATAGCTGCTGTGGAAACCCGTCTCGCAAGTCCTCAAAAACCTAAATACAGAATTACCCTATAATCCAGCAATCCCACTTCTGGGGATGTGCCTGAAAGAACTGCAAACAGGGACGTGAACAGAAACACCACCGAGCATACCAGCATTATTCACAATAGCCAGAGATAGACACAACCCGCACATCCATTGATAAATGAATGGGTAAACAAAGTGTGGTGTCTACACACCGTGGGATATTACTCAGCCTTCAAAAGGGAGGAAATCCTGCCACACACTATGACATGAATGAACCTCGAGGGCATGATGTGCACTGAAATTAGCCAGTCGCAACAGGACAAATACAGCATGGCCCCACTGATGGGAGGGTCCTGGAGTTGTGCCATTCACAGAGACAGAGAGTAGAAGAAGGATGGTTCCCGGGGCCGAGGGAGGAAGGAGTGGACAGTCCCTGGGTGGAGTTTCCGTTTGGGAAGACGAAAAAGTTCTGGAGATGGCAGGTGCGTAACAGAGTGTCTAGACATAATACCCCCCAACTGCACACTTAAAAATGGTTAAAATGATAGGTTTTGTGTTGTGTGTGTTTCACCACAATAAAAAAAAAAAAAAATCAAACCTGGAAGCTAAATCCTGAAAAGGAAACCATTCTGTTGACCAGAGGAGGGAAGAGTGAAGTAACAATTTGTCTCCTGCTTTGGTAGATACCTGCCAGGGTTGGTTTCCTTCAGTTCAGAGCCGGGTCCAGCGGACCAGCAGCTGCCGTCCCTGTGCAGGAGCTTCTCACCCGGGGAGGCCGGCGGCGGTCATTCTGCAGAGCCCCCAAGCACAGGCTCCTTTGAACTTTGGCTTCAGACAGGATGCACTGAGGAGAAAAAGGAAACCATTTTCATGAGGAGAAAAAGGAAACCATTTTCTTTTTTTATTTTTAAGATTTTATTTAATAGAGCACGAGTTGGGGGGCAGAGGGAGAGGGAGACTCAGACTCCCTTGAACAGGGAGCCTGATGCGGGGCTCGATCCCCAGACCCTGGGATCATGACCTGAGCCGAAGGCAGACGCTTATCCGACTGAGCCACCCAGGCGCCCCAGGAAACCGTTTTCTTGAAGGCAAACTAAAATGCTTGTCCAAACATGAGCTCTTCTCTCTTGAAATGGTTAAAAAATATCCTAGGCGCCTGGAGGGGAGAAGGTGCCATCACATTCCCCGAATGCCTTCTATCACCCACAGGTTAACTGGACCCACGGAAAGGGTGGAAGTCCTTTCTTGGGAGCTAAATGAAAAGGTGGCACTTTACGTAAAAATGATTTCAGAAATACATATATTGAATTTCTTCTTTTTTTTTTAGCGTTTGTGGTCTTAGAAAACGTGTAAAAATTGTGTTTTTGAAAAATGTGCACTTTGTGCTATTATTTTGTTATTTCTCTTCACCCTTAATGTGAACCATTCCAAAATAGTGTATTCTTGCTCCTGTAACCTGAACTTACCTTGTCCGTCCACGAGTCCGTGTTGTATTTAGGCGGCAAAATAGCTTGTGTGGCTGTGAGTAGGCATGTATCCTCCTGTCCGGAAATGCCTGGAATTTTCTATCCTGATTGATTTCATCTGGTGTATGTTTTTTTAGATGTGTCCTGGCATCTGCTTCCTTATTCTGTACCAGAGGAAAATATTAATAATTACTAGTCTTAGATTTCCCGTAACGTTAGCTAGGAAGGAGAATGAGAAGTTGGCGTCGAATGATAGGCAGTACTGAGGAGTCCTGTATTTGCTTTTGAAAGAACACTGAGTCCCTGGGTAGTAAGGATGAAATAATTTACCTGACACCATCCTCTGCCCTGCTTCTAGCATGTCATTTGGGGCACAATATTTACTTTTGAATTACAAGCTGCAAATTTTATACGAGTTCTATTTGAGAAATGGCTCATGAACTTTCTCTTATAACCATTTCAGTGGCAGAGTGTCAGGATATCTCTAAATGAAAAACTTCTTTAAAACCATGTGGCTTAGGGGTGCCAGGTGGCTCAGTCCATTCAACCTCTGCCTTCAGCTCAGGTCATGATCTCAGGGTCCTGGGATTCAGTCCTGCATCAGACTCCCTGCTCCGTGGGGAGCCTGCTTCTCCCTCTGCCCCTCTCCGTGCTCATACACTCTCTCTTTCTCTCTCTCTCAAATGAATAAGTAAAATAAAATTTAAAAAAATTAAAAAAAATAACACCATGCAGCTAAAACTACATATCTTAAATGTTTTGTTAAAGAGCGTGTTTCATGGAGGATGATAGACTCCAAGGTGGAAGGCAGGTTGGTGGATTAGCCAGAAACCAAGCTCCTCCGGGGCGCTGGGTTCAAAGGCAGCGTTCTGTGTCCTTGTGACCCACGCCCCTGGCAGTGGTGTCCAAAACCCGCATGCTTTTTCTCTGCCTTCACAGGATGCCCATCATATTACCCTTCAAGGCTGAAACATCTGTGACCCTTCCTCCTTCTCAGAGCTCAGAATACTGCGGGGCTCCTTGAAATCTTTCGCTTGTATCTGGACAGGGGTCATTTTTTTAGCATGGCACATGCCACACGCAGCCTTCTTCCTGGGTTTGATTCCTTCCGTTTTCTCAGGTCCCAGGATCAAATGGGAAATTGACTCCAGAGATGACTTTTGAGCATCCAGCTTGCCTGGTCTGCTTTGGTTTCTGAGATTCTGTCACGGGCGTATTTGAACTGCGTTTGCACCTGCATGTGTCACCACCCCATCGGGGCACAGCTCCGGGACCCGAGCCCTTGTTGGCATTGCAGAGTCCCTGATGAACGGGGTCCCATGTGCTCCCCAGGAGCCAGGCTCTACGGCCCCGGCCCAGGCTGAGGTCCCGGGGCCACTGCCTGTCCCGGCGTGTGTTTGGTGTGGCTTCTCTCTCTGCCTGTGTGCCCCGGCTTTGCTTGGAGTCTGTGCAGGACTGACAGAATCAAATAAAACCCGTGCACGCTCTAGTCCCTAAAACTAGCGTTACGCTTGAGACTCTCCTGCCAATGTGTGCGTGAGCCCTGTCCTGTGGTTATGGCACGTCCTGGGAAGACCAACTCCCATGGTCTTTCCCACACATTCATCCATTATTAAACACCCGCTGTGTGCACTGCACTGTGTGGTAGATGTCCTCAGCCTATTTTAGTTTACCAAATGTTTTGTCTTCCACCTTGTAGGCTGACTTCCTGTTTCTGGTGGAGGCTCTGGGGGCTCCCCTTGCTCAGCCCTGGCTCTGGCCTGTGGGCCCTGCCTCGGGAAACGTCATGTGTAAACCTGGTGCTCAGGAAGGCACAAACTAACAGGCTCGGGTTTCAGCTTGGAACTCATTTTAACTGTCAGGCTTCGGATGTGTAAAGAAGGATGAATAAAGGGGCGCCTGGGTGGCTCAGTCAGTTAAGTATCTGCCTTCGGCTCAGGTCAGGATCTCAGGCTCCTGGGACGTCGAGCCCTGTGTGGGGCTCCCTGCTCAGCGGGGAGCCTGCTTCTCCCTCTCCCTCTGCTGCTTGCTCACTCTCTCTTGTTCTCTCAAATAAATAAATAAATAAAATTAAAAAAAAAGAAGGATGAGTAAAGTAAAAGTCCCCTTTCCTTGAACATCAGAATTGAACCTCATCTGAGAACATTCAGGGATGTTTGAACTGTGTTGTCACTAATTCTTTTTTCTTTTTCCCCTTTCTCAACCAGTGTTACTACACATCTTACTAACTTCTTGGTTCTGTGTAGACCGTGGGGTACATAGACTCACTTCACTTCTGCAGAAGTTTGCGGACTCATTGGGGGGGACTCATAATGACTGACAAGTGTGTAGAGTCATCAAGTTTGCAAACTATTTTGTCATATACCATCTCAATCCTCAGAGCAGCTTTGTGAGACACATAATTATTCTCCTCCTTTGACAATTAGAGAAACCGAGACTCCAGTGTTTATTGAGATGCCGGTCTGTTGCACAGCCTTTCAGCACGGACTCTCAGAGGCCGTTGAGGGCATCGGGGTTGAGGATCGAGGCCGGGAAGTGGTGCTGGGGCAGGGCTCAGACTGCCGCCGTGCTGCCGGGGCCAGGCCCCCGTGTGGGTCACCAAATGGTGAAGCGTTATGTGATTTCAGCGTGGGCTTTTCAGCTGCATTGGGCTTTACAGGGCCCCACCGGTTTGTGTAGAACCATCCATCCAAAGTGCTCTCCTCTGTCCCCATTTTATAGACAAGGACACTGAGGCGTGCAGAGAGTGTGGAGCTGACCAAAGCCTGCACACCTTACCCTGGCTCTGCCCTGTTGCCTTTGACTGAGGATTGGCTTCTGCTGCCCCAGCAGGCCTCCATTCTCAGGGCTCCAGGCACCCAGTTGCTGTAGACTGGGAACTGGGGAGACCCCTACTTCTGGAACATGGATGCCTCTGTCCACTACTTCCCAGAGTTCCTACCTTTTAGGACAAACTTAGGCTCAAACTTAAGAGATTCTTCCTGCTTCCAGATACTGCTGTCTGAAGGAACGGTTTGCTTGATAACACTATTTTTTGTATGGTTTATAAAGCATGTCCACAGATGTTCTGCTATTTGATTTTGATTTGACACCAGCCATCCTGTTATACCCCCCCCCCCCAGAGATGAAAAAAGCAGAGCTTGTGTCACAAGGCACCTATTGTCTGAGTGACGATTAGGTTGATCGGGACACCCCGGCTGGGCTCTGGGCCCGGTGAAGTACACGTGTGTTCCTCATTCCCCACTCTCAGGAAGGCACATGTATGTGTGAGCAGACCTTGTACTAAATCCTCACTGACTTCCTGCACCTTCAGAAGCAAGAATCTTCCAACTTTAAGATACTGAGACGTAGACTGCAGACCAATGGAATAAGGAAACTAAAAATTACTGTTACTCACTAATTATCACAGTGGCCTGTGGTTAGCCTCATGTCACGATGGGGAAACCGGGGCTCAGAATGCTTATGTTCAAAGTCTGCCTCGTGTCTGGTTCACTGAAGGGCAAAGTAGAGCAGAGTCAGCCAATGTGAGGATTCGTCTCGGGATCTTGTTACCTAAGAGAAGTGAAAGCCACACTATGTGCAGGTTTTTGTTTTTTTTTTTAAGATTTATTTATTTATTTGAGAGAGAGAATGAGATAGAGAGAGAGAACATGAGAGAGGGGAGGGTCAGAGGGAGAAGCAGACTCCCCGACGAGCAGGGAGCCCGATGCGGGACTCGATCCCGGGACTCCAGGATCATGACCCGAGCCGAAGGCAGTGGCTTAACCGACTGAGCCACCCAGGCGCCCCCTATGTGCAGGTTTTAAGACGGAGTATGTTTTGGTGAAAACACAGTGAGGCAGTGTGAATGTTGTTTTTGTTTGTTTGTTTGTTTAGGATTTTATTTATTTATTTGACAGAGAGAGACACAGCGAGAGAGGGAACACAAGCAGGGGGAGTGGGAGAGGGAGAAGCAGACTCCCCGCGGAGCAGGGAGCCCGATGTGGGGCTCGATCCCAGGACCCTGGGATCATGACCTGAGCCGAAGGCAGATGCTTAACGACTGAGCCACCCAGGCGCCCCCAGTGTGAATGTTTGGATTGTGTGTATCACCAAATGCGGCCTCCCTGGGTGAGAGAAGTCCGTGGGGCCAGTGATGATGAGTTAACCCCTCCTGGGCACACTTGCTTCCTTCAGAGAGAGTTCAGGAATGAAGGAGTCAGAGAGAAACGTCTCTACGACTGATAGTGACAGTTTGGGGTCAGGGAGTCACCAGCAGTAGCCCCACCGCTGATGGGCGGGGGCTTTTGGGGAGGTGAGCAGTGAGGTCCTCAGGGATGCTGAGCAGCCGTCAGGATGGGGCTGGTGTCGGGGTGCTTTGCTTATTCATGGGCCTGCTTGGACGCCCCAGTCGGTTTTCTGACCCCCTCTAAGAAATAAGCAAGGAATGGGGGGCCCCAGGAGCTGCCATGCCTTAGTTCAGGAGTGTCTGTCATGCAGGGGGGATGGTGGGGGTCGAGGAGGGCGTCTGGCCCGAGATGGTGCTGCCCGGGGGCCCAGGTTGGCGGGGGCGGGGGCGGGGGGGGGTAGGGCTGAATGCTGTCCCTTCTTGCTTTTCCTTTGTTGTGCACTACGTTAAAACGATGGAGAAAGGGTTCTTTGTGTTGGACTCTGTAGGTGGGTAGGGGAGTGGGTTTGGTGTGTTGTCCCTAGTTGCTGGAGCAGTACGAGAGCGGGTGGCTCTGCAGCCACAGCCAGGCCAGGCTGGGAGCCCAGGCCGCCCCCCCTCCCAGGCCGGAGGTCTCTGCAGGTGCTTCTGCAGGCTGCCTGATAGGCTTCTGCTGATTTGCAGAACGAAAGAGTCGTTCTGGTGTTATTTTTGTGAGTTGTGTATCCACGTCCTACACGATAAGGTACTGTTAATAGTGCATAAATAGGTACTCTCTCTTACACGTTCACTTCGTTTTTAGCGTTGGCCGTCCCGTGCCTGCACGTCGTGCTGTTGTTGGGGGTGGGGAGGGGGACTGCTGTGTGCCTGCTTCCCACCACAGGGGCCCCATTTCCCGGGGCTCGGCCACTCCCCCCACAACACGCAGAGCACAGAGCTGCCCCTCTCAAAACGGATGTTAGATTTTAGGGCTGCTCCTGAAGATGTGTTTGCAGGAAGGGCGTCATCCTCAACAGCCCTCTCTTTGTCACTGCCCTTTCATTACATGTATGTGGGGGGAAAAAACACATTTAATTGTTTCAAAGATTATATATATATTTTTAAGCAAATATATAGTAAATGGGGGGAGATTAATAAAGGGCTATTTTTCTCAGCTTGTGGTTTCTAATTACATCAGTTACAGCTTAGCCCTGCCCTTAACTAGAGTGCAGGCATGAACTGGAAAAGAATGAGCTAATCCGTGATAGATCGGGTTGAATAAAGATCTCCATTCATATCTTTACCTTTTATCCCTTGTTCCGAGTGCCAAGAATTAATGCTGTTTGAAAGTACAAACTGAACCTGCCAAGCTTCGGACGGCTCCGATAATCCTAATTATTTTAGATGTGAGTGAGAAGGGCAGCAGTACCACTCTGGAAAAGAGTCCCATTGTGAAACATTAAATATCTGCTAAGTGCTGTTGCTTGGACGTGATTTTATTTCCAAACACGACGGTTATCACGGAGCGGAAGAATTTGTTGTTTGAGAAATTTTCATTAGCTTTTCATCAGACTCTGAGGCCTGCGAACTCAGGAAACCAGAGGCCAGCACTTTTGTTTTCTTCCTGTCCACTTTGAGGTGTGGAGCTGCTAATAATTGAGGAATGCCACTTATATTGTGGGCGTTTAACAGCATTTAACATAGAGAGGAAGAAAGTTTTTCTCAAGCATGAATATCCTGTTTTCTCACATCCCTGGACGAGAATTATTCGTTCCAGCCCACTGACTTCCAACAGATCATTCAAGTTAAAAGTCAGGGGTCTTTGCAATGTTGAAAGATTTAGCAGTTAGAGTGGTTTTTGTTTGTTTTTTAGTGAGGTGGGGTTTTTGGGGGGGTGTGCAGCAAGATGGTTGGTTAGATAGTATCACTAGAATCATCTTTAAAAATTTGTTTTCCCAGCACTGGTAAGAGTGATTATGTGTAAAGTTTTTTTGTTTGTTTTTAAATAATAGTAAAAGAAAGCCCCTTTAGCTTCTGTAGACAAATAGGCTACTTGAGAGAAAACAGATACTTGGGCTTGCTGGTTCAATGGAGAGTGAGGCCTGGAGGAGCTTTGCCCACCTTTCATTGGAACACACAAAAAAATCAGATGGACAAGTTTTTCTGTTCTTACTTTTTAGTCTCTACTTCGGTCTCCAGAAGTCATTTCTTCCATTTCCAAAAATGCTGGGAGCCTGTCCATGACCGAGGGGTAGCAGAATCTGGAATTGTTTATTGCCTGTGAATGCTTGCTGTGCCCCCCCCGCCCCCCCGCAAGCCCAGCTGCCCCCATCCCCACCCCCAGCACCAGAGCAAAGCATTAACATCTTCAGTGATGCAAATAGTCCTGTGTTGAGCATCTCTGGGCCAATTATTCTCTCTTTCTTTGGGCTTATTCCCCAGAGTGGAATTACCAGGTCAGAGGGTATGAACAGTTTTACCGCTCTTATTACATGTCACTGGATTGCTGTCTAGAAGGACTGAACCAATTTCTAGTGCTACCAACAGTGTACCTTTTCTTACAGTCCTACAGACGCAAGACATTAGCAGTTTCACAAAATAATTAAGAGGAACCTTTTGAGTTGAAATTAGCCTTGTGTCAGGCTCGTTAGAATCAACTTGAAAGCCAGAAAGGATAATTCTGACTTTTGAATTTTTAATTGGTATAAAATGATTTACAGTGATCAATGATTACTCTTCCCCCCAACAAAATTTAATGAAGCTGCATTAAAATGGAGAGGGTCCCTTTGAGGGTGGTAGTAAAATAGGTTTTGGACATTAGTCTCCAGGAAGACACTGAGGAAATCTTTACTGTAACTACTATTAGGAGGGGCCACACAAAGGCCAACAAACACTATCCCTAACTTCAGCAGCCCCCTTTGCGAAGACAACGCTAAGCCTTGAACAAAAGTGAAAACAGCGTAGATTTAAATTGAGTGTAGAGACACTGAAAACTACTGGCATTTTTCAAAACGGGCTGAGTTCATTTATTTGCGTCTTCTCTGGAGTGCGGTCATGTGTGAAGGATGCGTGGAGCATCTCCCCCCCACCCCCCACCCCCGTCGGTGCAGGTGACACTGTGTGTGTCTCTGGAGTTGGAGTCACAGGAATACTTCCCAAGAAAACACCCACAAGGCAACTGAGGGCAAAAGGGGGCTATCCCCCATTTCTTCCTTTTGCAGAATTCCTGCTCCTCCCCCTTTGGGTCACAGATCAGTTAACTGGGGGTGGGAGGGGGTGTAACTAGGTCGGCTGCTAACTGAAGGCAGGAGGCAGGCTGGGGGCTCAGGACATGTTGGGGAGCACTGACTCACTCCTTCCTAGCTGCTGCGTTAGTCTGACAAGGGTCAGGTGTTTTGCCTCCTTAAACTCAGAGACTAGGAAGGTTCCATGGCCAGTGACTAAACGTGGCGCCCAAGGGTGGGGCAGCGCAGGGAGAGTGAAACCGCGGGGGGGGGCTGGCCGGTGCCACACTGCCCTTCGGCTTCCACAGTGTCCCCTGTGTCACCCGGTGAGAACAATTTTTCCAGTGAATGGTTGGAGCACTACACACTTCTTTAAGGTATGTGGCATACAGGAAGTAGGCAGTAAATGCTCCCTCCTGTCCCCATGGCTCCTGACAGAGGACCTGCTCTCACTGGTTCGAGGTTGGGTTGGGGGGGGGAGCAGATCAGCTCATGGACTCTGCAGCTGGCTCTTAGTTGGCTAGAGTACCAAGATGTCAGAGCAGAGTCGGCTGCCTTTGGAAAACATTTCTTTGTATATACAACATCTTGGGCATGCAGCCCCATTCATAAATCATCTTGGATTTGCAGGGAATTTTGCATCCATAGGACAATTCGAATTTAGCCTTTTATGAACTGCAATAAGATGAAGGCTTCAGATTTCATAGGTTCCCAGGTTTTTTTTTTTTTTGGTTGCCATTATGTATGCATGTGTACGTTTTTTTTTAAGATTTTATTCATTTATTTGAGAGAATGAGATAGAGAGAGCGTGAGACGGGGGAGGGTCCGAGGGAGAAGCAGACTCCCCGCCGAGCAGGGAGCCCGACGCGGGACTCGATCCCGGGACTCCAGGGTCATGACCTGAGCCGCAGGCAGTCGCTCAACCGACTGAGCCACCCAGGCGCCCCTGTGTACTCTTTTTGGTGTCTGTAACGTACATTTAACAGCGTTCTACTTAAAAAATAAAAATAAAGCTTATACACTTTTACCCTGGCTTTTTAGTTAAGTTACTAAACAAATACTATCAATATCAAAGGTAATTGCTGGTCAGGAAATTGCCTAAGTTGTTTCTCAGATTTACTGAGCTTTCAGATCATGCCTTTCCTTACTGGAGGTATTAGAGGTAGCCATACAAAACTCTCCGTCCTTCTGTCTGTCCGTCTGTATGTCACGTGAGAAGAAAGGGGCTTTCTGAAATAATTTGGTCCAGTGGCGTGGTTCAAGGTCTGCCTCTTAGGTCCCAGCTCTGTTCTTTTAGTTCTCTGTGGTTCCACTAGCTGCAGCAAACCTTTTCCAAACCCATAACAAGTGCAAATAGTGTTCTCTTGTAAAAAGGTCTCTTTTCAGCATGGTAATATACCTTATTAAATCCGAAACATAATAAGTATTGATGGCAAACACATCAGGACCCGGTACAGCTCCTACCATGATTTAGTTCTCTACAAATGACTTCAGCACTCAGCTCCCGGTGCATTTGGCTAATTACATCATAGATGTCCCTATTGATGAACACAAGCTGAATTAACACAGGGCACTAATGTACCCTTTCACCATTATTGTTGTACAAGAAGCCGTGGCGGATGCTGGCAGTTAGTTACACAAACATTAGTATTAACGATTGGCCGTTTGGAATTGGTGACAAACTACTGCCCGGCAGAATCCTGAGGCTGAAACCAATCAGGAAGTTAATGAGGAGAGAAATTACCACTGCAGCTTCCCCTTAATTACATTCACACTAGGCAGGAAGGGAGTTCTGGGGGTGGATCTGAACTCAGCTAAGGTTAAGAAGGTCAGAGACCCTTTTGCTTAAATTTTGTATCTACTGTGGCTTCTAAGGTTGCAAAAATTGTTCAGCACATTAGCATCCTTCATATTTAATGTCAGGTCCTAGTAGAGTTTTATGTTCACGGATTTACTTTTAAAATCTTTACCTGACTTCTATTTTAGTGAAGGTATTCCTTCAACTTTTTGTGTTTTTAAAAACTTTTTAGTTTTCAAAAGTTATGTAAACAGCAAGTGTTGGGTCCTGTAAAAGTCCAAGAGAAATAACAGGAATATTAGTAAGCTGTCACCTTTGCTGGTTGTATTTTGAAAAACTTAGGGTTACCTGTCAAATGGTAGAAACACATGGGTGGAGTCTTGGGGTAATTCGTCAGATGGATCATTTGACAAGACAAGTTCTATTAGCATCCTTTACATAAAGGGGAGGGGGTTCAGTGAAGGGTGGAAATAGTTTCCCCAGAGGGGGGAGGGGTAGCAGACTGGGTTTTTTTTTTTTTCTTTATGTACATAAATCCAGAACTCTGCTACCTAACTTTCCCCTTCAACTCAGATAACTGAATAGATATTGTGCAGAAATACTGTTTTTTTTTAATTCTAAAGAAACACTGGGGTTTTTAATGAGTGTCTAGAACAATACTTTCAACTCAGAATAGAAATGCAGAGTGTGCCTCTATCTTTGTTGGAACCTAATTGAATACTGAATGCAGAAAGACTAGCCACTTTTAACATACCCTTTTCCCTTCCTGTCTCTCCCCACGTCCCAGTATTCTCGCCGCCCAGCAGTCAAGATTCTGGCTTGGTTTCCCTCTCCAGCAGCTCTCCTATTAGTAACGAGAGCACAAAGGGAGTGCTCGAATGTGAGTCTGCCTCCGAGCCCAGCAGCTTCACCGTCCCTCCCGTCATCGAAGAGGATGAGTAAATGATGCCCGGTGCCTTTGGCCGTTTGCTTCACTTGGAATAGCAGGCTTATTCCATTTAGACACGGGGTTTGTTGTTAATATTTTGCCTTGACTCATGTCGACTTAACTGTTGAGAGCGTGTTTGGTTTATACTCCTTAGAGCTTAGCCTCTGGGCTAAAATACATTTGGAATAGTTTAGGATCCATGACTACCATCTGCAAGAATTAAGTGCTTTGCTCATGGAGTTAAATAGTAGTGTTTCCCCTCCCTTTTTTTATGATACTGGTTTACATGTAGTTTTCAAGAAATTACAGTAATTCACTAAAGTCAAGCAGTACATTTGCATCTAAATGTGTCATAATTAGATACTACTTCTGGTTTTAAAATGAAATCTTAGGTGCTTCAGACGTTTCTATTTTAGTATTTTAATAATACTGCAAAAATATAAATTTAGCCAAATACCTGACCAGTGAGAAGAAGAGAGCAGACAAACTTAGTAATTGTTTTAGAAATCTGCAAGAAGGTCAGAGTGATTGGAAATACTGTGTGTTTGTGTTGCTGTTGGAAAAGCCAGGCCCTCCTCCATTCCCCCCAACTCGAAAACATGATTGAAATACAGTCAGAAAAAGAAATTAAAGCCCTAAAGAGCCAATACATTTTCTGTGTAAAGGGTGTAATTTCAAAACAACGCAATTTAAAGTAACCTCAGCAATGCAGAATTCCTGGGTTTGTTTCTAGAATAATAGGAGAGTTTATCCTACACATTCTTTCTACTACAGGGGGAAAAAAATGGATGCAGTCTAGACTATTTTGTAACCTTAGGTTGTAATCTGATTTGAAAATAAGTACATCTTTAAAAGTTACTACAGATTTCTGAGTTCATTATTTTGTTAAAAATTGCTTGTGGAGTACTTCCTTATGTAACAGAAGCCATCCTGAAATGAAACTAGTCGGAAAAAAATTCATTGTTCTGTGTAGTTGCAGCTGTACCTGAAATAAAAATGTTATTGATGACTGAATTTCCTTGTGTGTATATTTGGTGAGCGGGTATTAAACAGGAAAAAAGAAATTACTTGTATTTTCTTCGCTCTGTGCTTTGAAAACATCTATTTGATTTCACCCCCATCTGTTGTAATCAATAACCTGACCATCTTGTTTTTTATTAAATGCACTTACTCTTAATTTCATCCACCAGTGGTTTTAGAGAGAATAATGTGGAGTTACCTATATAGGTTTGACATTATAAATCACTTCTTGGGGCTGAATTGTATAGTGGTATCGATTGATCCTGATATATCACAGAAATTTACTGTCACTTCTGTTTTCAATTAAAGATACAATCAGTCAGATAATGACTTAATTGGATTTTACAGAAGATTGAGTTTTATTGCCCAGTGCTTTACGAGTTTAGTTAAGGAAGATCATTTTATCACACTTGTCAGGCCGCTCTTACTGCGGCCGGGTGCCCTTCGGGGCGGCTTGTAGCTATTGTGAGGCATCGCCTGGAGGCTGCGGGGCGCACCAGGAAGGGACCTGGGGGCGCAGGCGGCCACCTCCAAGGCGCTCATGGTGGCTTTTCCAAAGATGAAGATACCTCTTGCACTTGCTGCCCCACGGCCCAGGCCCCCTACATTTTTTGAATAATGTTGGCTTCTGAGGATCCAGGACTCTTCCAGTTCCCGCCATTCTAGAGAAGACCCCAACACGATTTTTGCGGGGTGGTTTTGTTGGAGAATCTAGACACGCCCCCCTCAATGGCCGAGGGGGGTGCCCCTTAAGTGCCCTTGTGTTTCTGAAAAGTCAGCGGAGCCCGGGTAAACATAACAGCGCGCTGTCAAAGACTTGGCCGAGATCCTTCTGGGCCCCTGGTGCCCAACCCCCCCCCCTCCCCGCAACTCAGGGCCGGGCTCCGGTTTCACAAGCCGTGGGCTTCCAGCCTCCTTCTGCAGCCTGAGTTCGACTCCCAGCTGCCAGAGCCCCGGGATCAGGTCCGGTGGGCAGCTCCTGTCCTTTGGAGAGCCCCCTCCGGCCTCCTGCAACCTGCCGCGCCCAATGCCGAGTTTGGTTTTGAACCCCGCCGCCCCGCTCCCCCCGAGGCGGGCCACTCCCGGCGCGAAAGCCCGGCCCCAGGTCCACTACTCCCCGGGTGTTTATTTCTCACTGCTAGGGAGGGAGCCAGGGCCTGGCCCAGCCGAGCAAGTGCTCGGCTTTAGGAACTTAGCAAATTCTGAACACAAGGTAGAGCAAAGACAGGAAGGCTTGGTTGCTGGGTTTTAACCCTATTTGAATCACTTAAGCTTTGCCCTCCTACGGAGACCTGTAACCGCAAGGCCGCTTCCTCCTGCGGGTGATGTTCATGGAGTGTGCGGTGTACGAGTGTGCCCAACACGTGTGTGCAAACTGTGGGCGTGTCGAGCATCCCCTGCGCGTCTGGCGGTGGCCTGGGACAGCCCTGAGCCCTTACAGGCGTTTCTGCTGCTCCATCGCGGGGAAACCGAGGCAGGCTCGCCAAGCCTTCCCCTCCTGGGCGCTGGGCAAGCTACCGCCACGGGACGTGGGGTAGCGGGCAAATGAACCGCGTGCCTTACCTCAAGGCCGCCTCGGGCTCCTGCAGGGAATTCGGGCGAAGGCGACCGTTCCCCCACTACCTGCGGACGCTGTTCCGGCCCGGCGCCCCACTCGGGTGCCCCCTGCACTCATCCTAATGAGCTGCGGCCCCCACGCTGCGGGACTAGGGCATCAGGGAAAGCTGCCTGAATGGGCCGGGGCGACGCTGGTGACACTTATTCCTCGCTGCCACAGCCACAGCCACTGCCATACCCGTAGCGCGGGGGCTGCCTCCGAAACCCACGCGCGAAACCGCAATTCGGGGCAGGGCCGTGAGCCAGACCCGCTGAGCCATCACCGCTGTCTCCCTTGCACCTCGTGGAAACCAGACTGCTGCGCACGCATAAACACCGAGCCCCTCCCCGCTTCGCGGGAACTTCGGTGCCAAACCGGTTTCACACGTACACGCACACTGCACCGCATTTTGACGTTTTGCATTAAGTTGTATTAGAAGCGCTTCGTGGAAAGGGCTAGGCGTCTCAAAAAACGCCTGAGGGCAGCGGGTGGAAGGAGAGGGTGGAAGGAGCCGGCCCTATCCGCCGGCTGCCCGAGCGGGAAGTTTGCCCGGGCAGCGGCGCGGGGCCTTCGCCCTCCTCCCGCTCCGCGCACACACGCGCGGACGAGGCCGGAGGACTGCAACAGCACGCTCAGCCCCCGCCAGCCGTTCTCGCCTGGGGAAGAGCCTCCTCCTCCCGCCCCTTCACAGAAACGCGAGCGGCCCTCGCTCAGCCGTTACTTCGTCCAGTTCCCTCCCTCCTACCCCCAAAAACACGCTCGGCTAACTTTCCGCGGGTTCCGAGAGGCAGCCCAGCCGGCAGGCGAGGGCCCAGGGCGCGTGGGCGGAGCGAACGGGGCTGGGGGCGGGGCGCTGGCGGATGGGCGGAGCCCCAAGTGCTCCGGAAGTCGCCCCGCCCAGGAGGCTCCGGAGCAGGCCGTGAGAGCGAAGGGTCCGGGCCTGGGTCCCTCTGCGTGGGGCGCTGGCCCCGGCCTTCCAGCGTTACTCTCCCGCCCCTGGTCGGGCTTCCGTGCGTGGAGTTCGCAGCCAGGTCCCTGGGGTGCGGGCGGCGCCCGCCGTTTCCCGTTATCCCCGCTCCCCACCCCCCCGCCCAGCCGAGCTGGGGCGTCTTTCGCCGAATCCCGCACAGCCGCCCGCTTCCCCCGCAGCAGGACTTCGTTCCCGCGCCGCGGGGCGAGAGGGGAGGCTGAGAAGGGCGTTCTGGAAGAGCGGCTGGTTCTAGGGAAGAACTGAACCAACGCCCCGAGAGCGAGCACCGGAGGAAAACTTTCCCTGCCCCTTCAGCGTTCCTCGGAGTACCTAAAAAGATTTCCTTGGCCTTTTTGTTTTGTTTTGAATGCTAAAGTCGCAGGGGAAACATCTTTTAAATGTTCTCAGGTCCGCGCTGCTCTCATTTCCCTTTGGGGAAGACATGTTATTTTTTCCCCTTTGCTCAGAAGGCGGACAGGGTTTGCAGGCCGCCTACTGCGAGCCTCTAACAAAGTGCAGTAGGGGCGGCACCGGCGCCCCCAGTGCACCCCGGGGCCCTGCTGCCGGGCGGGGTGGGCCGCGCCCGGGGCCTCCTGCGGCAGAGGCCCCGGGCGGGGGTCCTGGCCCCGTGAGGAGCGCCGCGAGGACGAGCTTTTCCACTTCGCCCTGCGAAGCGCGGGGCAGAGGTCGGCGCTCAGTGGGCCGCTCGGACGAAGCAAAGCTGGAGCGACACCCCCCACCCCACCCCCAAAGGATGGCGGCGGGCACGGCCTCGGGGGTTAGGACTGGGTCTGAGGCATCTGCACGAGCGGGAGCGGGAGCGCCCAGACATGAGCCCCTGCTGGTTTGGAGAGTTCGAGAACGTGAGGCGCCGAGCAGGCAGCAGCACCCGCAGACTGCACAGGACCTGCGGGCTTGTCTACGCCCCGTTTACTGAAGAAGGCCTCGGCCCTTAAGGATCCTGAGGCCGCCCACTGCCAAGATGGTGTGGGGACAGGCCCGTCCTGAACCTTCCTTCTGCTGAGCCGCATCTCCAGGCCCACCAGACACGTTCATTCGCGTCCCCCCGCCCCCCGCCCCAGGCCGCACGCGGCCTCTGCCCTCGACCCCGCGCCCTAGAGGGTGGCTACGGGGATATTGTGGGAGGGGCGCAGGAGTCTCTCCCCATTTAACTGAAGGAGAACAAGGGCATTATTGTCACCTCAAGAAATCAATTGCTGGTTGCCCCACCGCCTCACCGGACACTCGTTCCCCACTTCCAATTTGAAGCTGGCCAAAGAGCAATGCCTAGAGGCGCGGACGGGATGAGAGCCGAGAAGTTCACGCGCGGACAGAGGGGGCTCATTTTCCTGCATTTACAGGGCTTTCTGCACGCCCCGGCCTCCAGCGTCACCGTGGTCGCGATTAAAACGGAAAATAGGAACCCTGACCTCCCCTTCCATGAGAATCCAGCAAAGCAGAAAATTTCCTGCTGCATTCTGCATCTGGGACAATGTGAAACTGTCCTTTTGATTAAGTGGGGTTTTTTTGTTTTTGTTTCTCGCTGAGGAACATCCACCAGGACTCCTGGACTTGGAGTCAGAACATCTTCGGCTTCTCAGCTAGGGCATCTACATTCCCAGCTTTTAAATAATATACACACCACGGGATTGTGCGCCAAGAGAAAGACAACGACATACGCGCATTCTCTTTGACCCTTCCGCTGTTAATACCTGTCACAATTCTACCTAGTTAATAACTGTGGTTGGAGCGCTCGCACCACCCAGAGCAGAACATGAGTGGGTCCAATCGAGTGAGGTTACATTTACTTGTAATCCTCCTTCCTCCCTTCCCAATTTCTTTGATGATTTTTCCCATAAGTGCATAAGCGGCGGGAACTTTATTAGAACAGGCCGCTCCTGAACGTGATTCGGACCATATGCTTTCTACATTCATTCCCGCTTGGGCTTTTCTTCTCCGCACTAACTGCTAACACGTTATAGTCACCTTGAAATTTCCTCTGCTATTTTCCAATTAAAAGCTTAATAGCCCTGGAAACGGAGTTCATGTGGTGAAGTTTACCATAGGCCCTTGTTCTGAAAGGCTTTCTGCTGGGATCCCATTATGTGCTTGAATAAACCCTTTCTGCAAACAGAAATGGGACTCGGGGTTGTCAGGTGTTGGGTTACAATAGACTTTGAGGCAGGGGACATTTTACCAACATAAATACAAACCTGTTCCTATAGGGAGATGTTGTCAAATACTGGGATATGGAAAACATTCCCATCAAATATGAGAAAAGGATTATTGCGCTATATCAAATGAGTATTTAGATCTCAGCCCCCGATGTGCACTGGAGTGAAACGGGGCCCGGACCAAATAATGCCAGACTGTTCCAGTGGCAAAGGGATAGGGTGGCTAGGTGACCGAAGGAGGGAAGGAGGTCGCCTTGGTAGTGGGAATGCCCCCCAAACCTGTTTTGAGAGCTGTTTTCCTTAAAAAAAAAAAAAAATCCTTTACTCCCAAGTTATACTCCCCAGTTTCGCTGACCATTTGGAGAAAATTGGGAGACGTGTCTGAAAAAAGTCCGTGGTCTTTGCATTCCCAAGAGACCCAGAGATTTCCGCCTGAAAGTTCCCAGATTCAGTGTCATTCCAGACCCTCGTCGTCTCTCTTTATGTGAAGGGACTCGTCAACATCCCACTTCCCAGCCTCTTGCCCTCTGGGGGTTCCGGTGACCTCTGCCTCCCGTCCCGAGAGCTCATGAAGTTCCTTCCAGCTGTAGTGCTTTAGGGTTTGTTTTCCCAGCTAAGGTTGGGAGCGGAGGGATTGAGGTGGGGGGGGGTGGAGGGTGAGAGGCGCCCGAGGGGTCTGTGCTGACGCAGCTTTGGGGGGTGGCCTCCTAGGGGTAGCACTCTAGCGTCAGGGTTTCCTGCCCACGCCCCACCAGCAAGCCAGCATCCAGCGATCCCCAACCCCAGGACTAGTCTGAAAAGGGGGGCGGCTAAGGGCTTCAAGGGAAACGCACACAACCGGGTTTCCTTTATAATCCTCCTCCCTTCCCAGAATCACCCTTCGGGGCGGAGGGTTGGCTGCCAGGAGGCCTGGCGGCGCTTTACTTGAATTCACAGCAAACACAGAGGGACGTTTTCCTGTTGCTTGTTTGCTTTCAGGACGGTGCAGAGAAAAACGGCCTCCCCGAGGGGACAAGGGGCGCTGTGCAGCCGAAGGGTTGGCCATTGCCGCGGACTCATCTCGAATTCGACTGGCCCCGACCTCCAAGAGATGAACTCGGTGTCCTCTCAGGAGCCTGCAGAACGAAGCCTCGGGGAATGCCGCCTCCCCAGCTTTGCACTGAACCCTTGTGCTCGCCGGCACCGCTTCACCCTCCTGTTTTTGTTTGTTTGTTTGTTTCCTTGCGGTGTGTGTGTGTGTGTGTGTGTGTGTGTGTGTGTGTGTGTGTGTGTTTGCTTAGGCTTCCCTGTGCATTGCTCGCGGTAGTCTGCATTAGGCCAAACCGGTACTCGTACATTAGAGACACGCCGGTAACAGTTTAAACAGTGTGATGCTGTCCTCGTGTGCAGAGACGCTGGGGTGGGGGAAGGGGAGAACGGCCCCATCCCTTCTCCGCAACTCGATCACCAAGTCTGTGGGGATTTGAATTAGATGACTCCAGAGCTCGGTTTGATGGCGCGATGGCTGTTGGGCAGAGCAGAGCGGGGATCATCACATCCGGTAACTTGTGGGGCGCTAACGTGTCTCCCTCGTCGGCTGTCGTAAAGTTTAGACCCCGCACTCAAGCAAGTCTTCCACAAGAGCGCCTCCGGACCTTTCAGGACAGAAACTGTTTTTTACTAAAACATGGGGAGGAGGGTAGAGAAACAAAAGTCAGGGCCAGAGAGGGAGGACTGTTCTTTTTGAAATAGCCTGCAAAATGGGGTGTCATCCTTGGGCCCGTAGGTTTTCATAAACATTCATTTTATTCTACCGCAGCAAAAGAAAAAATGCTGCAAAAGGAAATGAAGAAAACCAAAATTTCCTGGACCAATTCCACTGCCCTAACCCAACTCCACCCGCCAGTGGCCCCAGGGCCTGGCTCGCCCCAATTTAAAACTCTCCCGGCTCCTGCCGAGTCCCGGGGGCACCCGCGGCGCTCCGATAGGCTCCGGATCTCGCGGCGCCCTCCCTGCGGCCAAGTGTGGGGATGAAAGCGGCCTCCGGCTCGGTGCTGCCAGAGCAGGCCTGCGGGGGCGTGTGGGGGGGAGCGCTGGGGAGCGGTCACCTCACTGGCCTACAGGCACCCCCACCCTCACCCCCGCGGGTCCACCTTTTCCCCGCCCCGAGGGCACGGCCGCGTCCCGAGCGCCGCAGTCCGGCAAAGCGTAGGGAGCTTGGAGTAGGGGGCCGTGAGCGCCCCCGCCAGAGTGGCCCGGCTGCAGGTGGCAAGGAAGGTGAAGTGCAGGGACTCCGGGGGCGCGAGCGGGAAGGAAGGAGGAAGGCGTGGAGTGGGGTGGAGAGTGGGGAGCGCAAGGAGATCGGGACCCCGGGGGTGGGGGTGGCAGTGGGAGGGGGGAGGAGTGGGGGGAGGGCGGCGGAGGAGGTGCAGGGGCCGGCCAGCGCGCGCGGGAGCTGCAGACGAGCTGCCTCAGACCTTAACCAGAGCTCTCGCCGGCTCCTCGCAGCCGCCGCAGCGCCTCGGCGAGGGAGGACGTGCCGGCCGAGGCAGCCGCCGGCGGAGGCGCGACGCGCGGGGGATTGCCGAGCACCCGAGGGAGGCTGAGGCTGCGGGCGCCGCGGGAGCCGTGAAGACGGCGGCTGCACCCCCAGCCATCCCGGAGCGCACGCAGCCGCCGGGGCTGCGGGACCAGGGACCGCTCCGCCCGCGGGCCGCCCCGGAGCGGGCCTCCCGGCCCCGCCGTCCGGCACCCCCCGGCCCGCTGCCGCCGCCAGCCCGCCTCCTCTCCCTGGAGTCCGGGACATGAACGGCTACGGCTCCCCCTACCTGTACATGGGCGGCCCGGTGTCGCAGCCGCCGCGGGCGCCCTTGCAGCGCACGCCCAAGTGCGCGCGCTGCCGCAACCACGGCGTGCTGTCCTGGCTCAAGGGCCACAAGCGCTACTGCCGCTTCAAGGACTGCACCTGCGAGAAGTGCATCCTCATCATCGAGCGGCAGCGGGTCATGGCCGCGCAGGTGGCGCTGCGCCGGCAGCAGGCCAACGAGAGCCTGGAGAGCCTCATCCCGGACTCGCTGCGCGCCCTGCCCGGGCCCCCGCCGCCGGGGGACGCCGCCGCCGCCGCCGCCGCCGCCCCGCAGCCGCCGCCGTCCTCGCAGCCGTCTCAGCCGCCGCCGCCGCGGCCCGCCGTGGAGTTGGCTGCGGCCGCCGCGCTGCGCTGGGCCGCCGAGCCCCAGGCCGGGCCGTTGCCGGCGCCGCTCGCCAAGCCAGGTAAGAGCGTCTGCTGTGCGCTAGGCGGGCGCGGCGCGTGGGCGAAACCTTCGCAGCGGCCGCGGCGGCTTTGCCGGGGGGAGGCCCGCAGGTAATGTTCGGGCCTTCCCGCCCAACTCTCGCCAGGACGGTTCTTACTCTCCGGGCGCAGGCCGGCCTTCAGTCTGGACCCGGAGCAGGTGGAGCCCAGGCACCTGCCGGCAAGGTGCCTCGGGCGAGCCAAATGGCGGGACTGGGCGTCGGGCTCGCCAGACGCCTTCCCCGGGGGAACGTGGCCGCTCCAGCCGGTAAATAAAGAGGTCGAAGCAGGACCACGTTAAAACCCACGCGGGCACACACCCCACTGCGCGGCCGGGCTTTTCTGGCTGCGGGCACAGAGGGCCTTGCCTTTGGAGGTTGGGACAGGTAGGTCCAGGGAACTGTAGCCTAGGCCAAGGCTTGGCCAGCCTGAGCTGGGCGTGCTTCTCCGGCCCAGGGAACTGGAGTGAACCCGAAGCCTTTCTAGTAAGGCACTGTGGCTTCCAGCTTCTTGCGATGTGTTGAAGGAAGCCCTATTTAGAAGCTTAGTAAAAAGGGCCAGAAAGCTTTCTGAAACGGTAGCGGGAGACCCCGAATCTGGCGCACCCAGCTCTTGCGGAGCTGCTCGGATCTTTTAAGGCCGTTCCTCCGGCCGCCCTCAGCGGTCTCTGTGGTTTAAAGAAATACAGCTAAAACTTGTCCTACAGTGGAGAAGGACACCTCTGCCCAGCCCTTTCCCGGGTTCTGGGCGGATGTGGTGGTGGGCCCCTTGCTACTAAGCGGCAACTTTGAAGAAAAGGCTCTCTCACCTCCCCTTCCGTCTCCTCCTGTGCGGTGCTGCAGAGAGGGAGAGTCTGCCCAGAGTCCTGGAGGTGGGCATATTCCCACAGCCCACCTCCCCGCTTCCATCTGCTTCCTTCCTCCGGCCCTGCAGACCCCAGTTGAGTCTCTTTCCTCTTGGGTAATCTCTGGCTTGCTGTCCTTGCCAGCCCCAGTGCTCCTGTGATTTTAGGCTCTTGGAATTCAGTGGTCATGTGTTTGATGTTCCCTTGGACCGGGCCGAGTGTACAACAGGTAAAAAGCCCATCTTCCCCGGAAGCGGAGTAGGGGCTATACTGAAATTTGGAGAGGGCAGGCCCTGGAAGGCCCAGAGCCCTCTTGTAGGTAGAGCTGTGATAGAGCTTCTGCCTACACCCCCCCCTCAAATACATTGGCCCTGGCTTCTGGAGAGATGCTTTTGGGAGCACTGGACTGCTGTGTGGAGCTGGGGAAGTGCAGACTCACTGGTGAGCTGATAGGCAGCCTGGAGGGCACAGGTCGGTCCTCTGTCCTGTTGCTCAGTTACGCTCTGCAGGCCCGAAGCGCTGAGAACATCTACGTGAAGAGTAGGACTGGGCGTTTTGTGGACAGTTTGCTGAACATGGATTTTTGTGGGTATTTAATCTAAAGTAGGGTATAAGCGTATGTGGGGGTAATGAGCACCCCCCCACCCCCCATGCCTCGGCAATCTTTTGTCCCTCTCATCTCTTTGTATTTATACATTCGCCTTAGAGGAATGGGAGGCGAGGAGAAAGACGATTCAAGAAGATTCTTTTTGCTTTTCTCTTTTAAGTTAGGACAAGTAACTAGGAGGGTTGTGTCTCAGTTCTAGAAGTTGACCCATGCCAGTAACTTTTCTTAACCTTTCCGTTTCCAGTTTCCCTGTCTGGGTTCCCCCAGTGGCAGAACAGGAGCCGGCCCTGTAAGCCAGTGGTAGCTTTTAGCTGTGGCCATCTGCCCAGCAGCACCCCAAGGGCATTGGGTTCTGGAGTCTTTGTCCAAGAGGGGATTTTTTCACACCCTGTGCTCTTCAAACCAGTCTTTGGGATAGCCAGAGTTCAAGGTTTCTAAGGAGTTGCAAAACCAAAACAACCAAGGGAGGAGGGGTCTTGAGAGCCGGGAGGGAGGCGGGGTAGAAGCTGCCATAGCCAGCTTCTGGCTGGGGAATAAAAGAGGGAGACCATTCAACTGGAGAAACCAACCCTGGTGCGCTCGCTCTTACTCCACACCAATTATTCGGGGATAGCCTGAGCCTTCCGAATTGAAAACAAGTAATTGAACAGGAGACTAGGCTTTGGGGGACCCGAGCCATCAGGAACCAAAAGCCCAGTTTCCGGCTCCTCAGGCTGCATATTTTGCACATTCATTTATATAACTTTTGTTCTCTTCTTTCAATCGGTTCGACCCCCATAATTCCATGCTTTTAAAAAATAGCCAATCACCAATCCAAAGGTGGGAGGAGGCAGGAAAAAAACATCATTATTTCCCATTAGGAAGGCGAGCCTACAGGTGCATTGCTTTATATGGAGGAAGCCCATTTGGGGTTTAAGTCAGAGAAAACTGTCTAGTGTGAAGAACGGTTGCTGTTTGTACTATGCCTTTTTGCAGCTGTTCTGTAATGTATTTGTATGTAACATGCTATGTGTATTTAGCAGCGTATCAGATACTCCTGGACAAGTAGCTCACTGCATTTAGAGAAGTAAGTGACGCTCTATTGGAATGGTAGGTCCACGTGTAAGTTCACAGACCATTAAGAATCTACATGTCGGCTGGCACATTACAGAGATGTGCTTGTTTGTGATATCTGTATCAAAAATGCCGTTGGTTCTTTTTGCAAAGGGCCTCTTTAGTACATAGCTATGGAGACATATGCTTGTTTGCTATTGGATACAAACGCAGGAGTCTTTCCCTCTCCAGAAATCCTTGAGAAGACCCGCTTGCCCTAGAGAAGGGTACATTTCTTGGGCACCGCTGGAGGAAAAATGCCCCGTTGGGGGAGTGACACGTTCACACCACATTTCAGCTGTGTTGCTCAAAGAAATCTCTATCCCAAAATTCCGCTTCAGATTCTTTAACGGAGTGGGGGTGGTTTTATCTAACAGGGGAGTACGCTGAGCATCCCTTTCAATGTGGCGGTGGCTTTAAGGAGAATTTTCCTACTCTAATGTCATTACTTCTAGTTCCGGATTGGAGCCGTCTTTTTTCCTTCTGGGTGTAATTTCCCTTGCTCCTTGATTATCGCCTATGACTGGCCTCACACTACTAGAGTTTGATTGAGCCCCAAATTCTAATTTAAGCTTCTTTATACCACTGACTCACCTATTCTCCTAAATTCCCTCTTCATCGTCTTCACCCTCTCCCCTCCCCCCATGAAAATATCATGGGAAGTGTGAACTTTTTTCAGCTCTTAGTGTATCTGAGTCAGCAGCTTCAACCAGCCAAGCCAGCCTTTCCGGACGTGGGCTCAAGAGCTGAGGAAAGTTAAGGGTCACGACCAAGGTGAGGAGCTAAAGTTACATTCTTGTGTTCTCATCCCTTCCCCCACCGCCAGCTTCTCCCCCTCCCCAGGAGCGTGTCCTGGGTACCCTGGGGCTGTGCAAGGAAAGACCCCTGGTTATAGATTCTTCCTACATTTGTCTACAAAGTAAATGGTACACAAGTTCTTTAAAATGTTCTTAAAGGAAAAGGAAGGAAAAAGAAATAAAAAAACAGCATATTTGGTTAGGAACAGAAGGCCAGGATCAGGTAGGAAAGTAGGAGCTCCTTTTCTGTGTGTTTCTCCTGAAGAGGAGCAAACAAGAGACCTACAAGGAGAGAAGTAAGGAGATTGTAGAAAACTGTCTTTATTTAGTTTTATCTCCTGCTCGGCACCTCTTAGCAGCTTAATGCCAGCTCTGTGCTTTTTTGCTCCAGCTTGATTGAGTCCTGTCCCGTCTGCTTCCTAATATTTAATTGTACTTTAATTTTTTTTTTTTTTTTTAAAGAAGAGATAGACGCACCTGCAAGTGTAATGATTGTTACCCGATCACCGGTCCCCGGCCAGAATGGGAAACCCTAGTGATTACAGACTAGAAGCAAACGAAAAAGCCAGAAAGACTTCAAAGTCATTCATGAAGTGTAGTTATGAATTAAAAAAAAAACAAAAACGGGGGCGATCTGGTTATTTAAGACGGCTTGATTTGGGGCGAGGAACCTGACTCATAGTAGCCCTTTGAAACACAAAAACCGACCAAATGCAGAGGTTCAAGCGGTCCCGTACTCGTGGCCTCTTGCAAACCTTTCGCCTGGGCTGGCGCAGGGGGTGGGACGCAGGACGCACAGCTGCCGGGGAGCGCAGCAGGTGCAGACGGTGGCCCGGGGCAACGTCCCGGAGGGGGGAACCCCCCCCAGAGGCACCTACGCCGGGGCTTTCCTCTTCCAGGGGAGCGGAGCAGGAACCCTAGGAAAGGCGCGCGCCGCGGCGGGGCGGCTGCACTGGGCCGCTGGCCCCTAGCACCCGGTTCCGGTCCCGGGGAGGCTGCAGGCGGCGGCTCGGGCCCGCTCCCGGGCCCGCTCCCAGGCCCACCCCGGCTTCCCGGGCCGCCTCGGGGGCCGCAGGCTCCCTGCTGGCTCACCCGAGGGCCGCGAGGGCAGGGCCCGGGAGCTGCGCGCTGCAGGGGCGAGAAGCTGGCGGCCCCTCCACGCCTTTCCCGCTCCCTCCCTGCTGCCTCCGCAGCTTCGGTGGGTTGCCAGATTCAGCAGCAACAAAAAAAGTGCAAATAGGCAAACAAACATACAAAAAATAGGATGTCAACTATTGCCCGGGGCATACTTCGACTAAAACACTTTTTCATTATTCATCTGAAGTTCAGATTTAACTGGGCGTCCTGCCGTTTTTGTCCGGCAACCCTAAACCCAGGCAGCGCCCTTCGCGCAGGGCGCCCCTCGGGGAGGGGGTGGCTCCGGCGCGTCCGCCAGCTTCTCTCTCTCCGTGGGGCCCCTCGTGTCCCTCTTGCGGCGCCCAGGACAGGGCTGGCAGGAAAGACGAGCGCGTTTTCCGCGTCTGGGAACCGCAGGTCCACTGCCCTCCGGGAACGAATCCCCCCCCCCCCCCCCACGCCATCTCACTCCTCTAGGTTATAAATCTGGCGGACAGCCGGGCTCTCGACTTACACGACCAACTTTTCTTTTCCCTGATGGATGAACTCCCGGGTTTAAAAGATTACAGTAATCACCGGAGGACAGTGTAAATCGAATCTGATTGCAATAACTTTCGGGGAAGGTCAGGCTCAAGTGAAATGTTACCAAGCAACAGGCGTTTTGTTTGCAAAATACAATCACAGAGCATTGATGAGAAATTCTTTGCTGCAGGCAGTCAGCACTTTCTGCTAACAGCTTTACAGAGAGCAAGTGAGTAAATCTTCATAAATCAACGTCCCCGGAGGACTTGGAGCCCCTTTCTGGAAGTGTTGCACTTCTTTCTGACAGGGGTGGAGAATGGAGCTCTGAATCTATTTGCCTGCCCGCCTGCCTCCCCTGTCCCTCCGGTTCCTTTTTCCTCCCCTTTTGTTTTCCTCCTTTCTTTGGCTTTTTAACCTGGTCTGGCTCCTTGGGTCTCTGGATTTCCAGGTCTCGTCCCATGTGGCCCTCCCGGCAAAGTGGGCCTCGAACTGGGGTACACGTGGGTGCTCGCGGCAGAGATCAGGGCCTGAGTAGTGAACAACTGGCCATCCCAGGTCCTTCACCCCATCACTCTCCAGGGTCCCACAGGCTTTAGGGAGTCATCGTCTGGGCCCTGCAGACTTCTCCAAAGAAACTAAGGGGAAAGGAAAACCTCTGTGGGCTGTTTCCATTTTATTTTATAATTAAACAGCTATTTAAAAAATGAGCACAATCAACTACTTAACATTATTATGGGAAACAGAACATTCCGAATGGGTCAGTTCTTTACTGAATCTCTAATCTCTCTCTCTCTTTTTTTTATCGCACTGACTAGGCAGGTGTACATTTTACGAAGCTGGGATTGGTCTTCTGGTTCCCCCCTCACTGTTTATTACTTTTATTAGTTCACTATGAATGTTTGTTGCACCCGTGTCTCTGCATGGGGATGTTTACAGCAGTATGAATGCTATGAATACACCATAGTCTGCCCAGAGGCTGGCCTTTGAGTTACTGGCTGTGTTTCAGTGTAAAATTTGACCAACCACGCAGATAACGTGGACATTTTACAGAAGAGTTAAACTGGAAGCCTCTCAGTGGCCAAGAGGCAATGTTTCGATCAGCTCTGTATAATCTCACCTAATACGGTGCCTGGGCACGTAGTAAGAGACGTAAGAGACGTAAGGATTTTTGTTAAATGGATGAATGAATAGCCAGCTGCATTTTTATCTGTTCCGAATAAACGTGGAGATTTATAGGCCATTTTCCTCCTGCTTCTTGAAAATTGTTCCTGAGGCAGTGAAGGGGTCAAAACTAAATGTTTGCAAGACATACAAAAGTCCACAGTTGCAAGCCTTATTTCCTTAAGTTCTGACATTTCTATACCAATGTTCCCCCCAAATATCGATCCCAAGGAACCATCCTGTGTTGTTAATGATTTTTTAAAAAGCAAAGCATGACAACTTGTACTTTTCACAAGTCCCCCCACCCCCCAACCCAGGAAGAAAAGGAAAGATTTTCCACTGATATTCATTCCCTGCTGTACTTTAGGTTTTCAGCCACTTAGGGTTTTGTTTTTGTTTTTGTTTTTGTTTTGTTTGTTTGTTTTAATGATTCAGCACTTCTAGTGTGAAATAAAGATAACAGAAAATGTAAAAAAGTGTGTCTCCTGTTAGCATTCTGACAGGGCATTGGTATCTTCTAGAAGCCCAGTCCTGCCTGGGCTCCTTCCTGTTGTTGCTGTAAGATTTGTGTGTTTGGAAAATGACCCATCAGGGAACAGTTAGAGGTGTGTCCCCCAAAGCTCAAGTCAACAGAAGAGGACATACAATCCATGTTCCAAAATGTGTGACATGATTTCAAAAGGGAAAAAAAAAAAGTCCAGTGACTTTTGTACTAGGAAACATTCCTCTCTATGCCAATGTTTTTGTGTTTTCATTCAAGATAATATTTTGTTTTTGTAGATATAATTGGATTGAATGGATAAAACCCACCACATTTAAGTCTGAAAGATTCTCCATTTTTATGTGTATGTTTATTTCTCGTATGTGGTAGGCTTCCCCAAAATATTTGAAATGAATACCTAGGGTTTTTTTTTTTTTTTTTAATATAGAACTACATTTTCATGTAAAAAAAGTCTTCTAAAGGAGGAAGGATTTTGCAAACTAGTTTTAGATTGTGTTAGTGTTCAGTTCCTCTCCCTAGTCTGTAGCCAAAGGGAAAAAGAAGTCTTGTAGCTGTCTTCAGGCTTATGTGTTTTTTGAAGTTGGTAGCATTATTGTTGATAGAAAAAATTTCCTTCTTAATCGAGTATCTACTTCTTTTACATACTTTGACCTGAGCGAAGGGTTTAGTTCATGGGTGGCTAGGAATATTTCTCTATCATGAAAAATATGAACTTGAAGAGTGAGTAGTAAGATTTTTCAAATAGCTGAATGCTTAAGCATTAGAAACAGCAGATTGGATCACTTTCAATAGGTGATTTGGAATCTCAGATGCAACTGATTTCTTTCTACTTTTTGACTAGTAGGTCTGGCTTTCTGCACCCATATGCTAGGGGGTAAAAATGTTATCAACTGGAGTATATTCTTACTCCCTGTGTTCTAGGAATTAGGGTGTCAGTTTCCAGAAGAAAGAGGGTAAAGTGTTTCGGGGACTATTTCCCTTTTCATTCTGTTGGTTGGCAGCGTCACATTTCTGTATCCAGAAAGGCCTTTGTGTTTTAAACCAACATGAACATTTTATAAAGTTCATTTAGGAAAATAAAACCTAGAGATGTAAAGCAACGCCTGTTATTAAATTACACGTTATCACTGGCCTCGAAACCCACCCCCTATAATTACTTGTGAAAGTCTGTATTTATAGAATAATGTACAGTACATCTAGTTTAGGTACAACAGTACAACCAAGGTAGAGCGTGCCACAAAATCGCACAGGCTCCACACTCTGCCCTTCAGAAATTAAGATGGTGATGAAGGATTCTTGGCACAAGGTGAGAGGTTAGTCTTCCCTTGTCCAGGTTTGCAACCCCAGCAGCCTGGGCTGTGGAGAGGGATTCTGCTCACCGGACAGTCTGGGGCGAGACTTCATGGGCTGCTCAGGTGCACAAAAGCCTTGGCTGTGCCCTACTCCTGGGTTCCTTCAAGGTCTTCTGTCCTCCCTTTGAGCACAGGATGAGCAGTACCGAGCCCAGTTGCTTGGAATGCCCTGAATCTGTAGATTTGATTCCTGGGACACCGCTTAGCCTCTTTACCATGTGGCCATAGCCTGGACACCAAGCTGGAGAGGCGGATTACCCCGAAACCTGAGAAGAGAGTATGGATGAGTCAGCACCATCCACCACCACCACTCCCTGAGAAGTAACCAGAAACACGTGCTGCCCTGGGCATGCCACCGTGGCAGGGGCAACGGGGAACGCAAGAAAATCAGACAGGCAGGGGTTTTTGCAGGCTGGGGGTTCCCAGCTGGTGAACAAGGCTGGCCCCCATATAAGATTCTGTTGTGGCCTCGTCTGCAGAACAGACACATAGGTACCAAGGTGGAATTTCGTATTGTCAGATTTGGAGTCCTGACATCCAGGATCCAGTGGGTTGGGATAGTATATCCTTTGCCATTTTGAAAAAAAAAATAATACTACATTTTCATAATGGTAGATGTGTCAGATTTGCCAGAACATCATTCTCTGGCTGAACCTCTGCTCTTTGAATCACTTTCTTCTGGAGTGTTCTGTGGAAGAGTGAATTCGGTGATAGACCTCCACACATTTTCCACAAATGTTTTCAGTGTTTGCAGCTCGTCCAGGGTGGGGAGAATTATCTTTTTTTTTTTTTTTTTTTATTTTTTTAAAGTAAACTCTACCCTTAATGTGGGGCTTGAACTCACTACCTGGAGATCAAATGTCACATGCTCCATGGACTGAGCCAGCCAGACACCCTGAGAAGAATTATCTTTTAAAATAGGAAGCCATCTTTAGGTTCACTCATTTAAAAAACAGCTAAGTTTTGAGCTTCCTAGTTGTACCTTTTATTTCCTAGAAGAACCAGTTGTTTCTCTTCCTTTCAAAAAAAAAAAATCTCACCATCTCTTACACTGCTTTGATACTGCGTGTCATATTTCTTTCTATCTCTCTCTTTTTTTAATTGTGGTAAAATATATATACTATAAAATTTACTATTTTAACCATTTTTAGGGGTACAATGTAGTGGCATTAAGTATATTCACAATGTTGTACTACCACCCCTATTGTCCATTTCCAGAGCTTTTTCATCATCTGAAAGCCCTATACCTGTGACTCACTAAGTCTCAGTCCCTCTCCCCCGCCCCCACCCCAGCCCCTAACGATCATTCCACTTTCTGTCTCTGTGAATTTGTCTAGTCTACGTACCTCATCTAAGTGCAGTCATAGAATATTTGTCCTTTTGTGGCTGACTTATTTCACTTAGCATATTTTCAGGGTTCGTCCCCATCATAGCATGTGTCAGAATTTCAGTCCATTTTGAGATTAATTATTCCACTGTATGTATGTACATTTTCTTTATCCATGGACACCTGAGTTGCTCCCACCTTTAGGCTGTTGGAGATGATGCGCCTATGAACCTTTGTGTACAGTATGTATCCTGTTGGAAGGAAGCAAGTTCTTTCTGGCTGTGTTTCCTTTTCTCCGTGCACATCCATCTTATCTGCCCAACGAGATAATAAATCCCACAAGTTTAGGACCAGTCTTAAACTTCCTGGTATTTTTCACCTCCTTTTTTTCTGTTTCCTTCAATATCTTGCATAGTACAGGGATACAAATACTTGACACTGATAAGAATAGGTAAGGAAAGCTGAAGTTAAATCTAAAAACCCTGTTCCTGTTTAGAGGTACACAGTATTTAAAGCATAATTTTATTTTATATTTACCTGGGCCGTGTCTTTGACTTGTTTCTCCAAGCTCCACTGAGCAGGGTCAGAAGTCCAATTGTGTGTTGAGGTCAGTGATGGGTGAACGCACCGTCCCTGTACACTCATTTTCAAGTGTTTAATAACAGAGTAACTGCCAAGAGGTACGCATGGGGTCATGAGTCAGGAAAATGTAGATACGTCTAGCTGATTAGAATGTGGATCTGTAGAAGCTTTTCTGTTGTTGTTTTTCTCTTTTGGATTAAGAACAAATACCAGGTTCACTCAGGAGATAACCTCTGGGTCCCTTGTCCTGAGGAGTTGCAGGAGGGAAGATGTCAAATGTCTCTTACAAAAATAGGTCTTCTGCACGTCCCAGAGGTGTTCTAGAAAGCCAAGTTGGCTTAATATTGCCGGCTGTAGATGATCCCCACATAGAAACCTTGCAGTAGTTTACTTAAAATGCACATTTGGGATAAGTGTGAATTTGTATCAGACTTACAACTGCCAGTTGCATTGATAAAGAGTTTAAGCCTATTTTAAAATGCATTTATCTTTGCTTGGCACATACGTATTGCTTTGTGAAGAATCAACGTTTTGTTTTTCCAGTATATTGAAGATAAATCCCACATTAGAAAAATGTTCCTAAATGGGCCTTTGTTTAAGGCTTTTAAAGTAAACAACAACAAATTGGAGGAGGAAGATTTTTGAAGGTGCTGTGATGAAATTTCACTGGCTGGTTTTCTAAATTTAATCAGGTGTGCCCACAGAGAAGGCGACAATGAAGCTATTCAGGCTGAGCAGCAGAAAACATAGGGTGACCAATTGTTTACACCCTGGCAACTGGGTCATTAATAACTTCCATTTTTAGATCAGTTACATTGGCTTTGAGGAGAGACAGCCAGTCAGTGTTTTCAAAAGGATAAAAACCTACCTGCATATAGCATGCGAATAAAGAATATGTTCTTTTATAAAAGGTCTGTTGGTATTTCCCACTGCAAGGAAATCCAGTCTACTCCCTTCTGTGTGCTTAGCGCTGTAATACTAGCCCTTTGGGGGCTAATGTCTTAGGTCAAAATGTTAAATTTGTAGCTGCTTTGGTTCACAGCAAATCTCCGCTTTATTTGGGAAACTTTTTCTTTCCTTTTGGTATAATTCAAGAAGGTATCTTTAAATCCTTTCCATGAACCTTACTAATAAAACAGTTCATGAAACAGTTTCACCTCTTTACACCCACGGTCCTGGAGTTATGGGCGCCTTGTTTCATGGACGGGTCATGGCCCCTGTGCAGTTTGACACATCTCTCCAGCCATTTCCTTCCTGTCCTGCGACCTGCCCCACCATCCAGAAGTCACAGCTCGTTCTACTTGCCCCTCTTGTGCAAGTTGCAGGCGACCTGAGTGGAGTCTCTCGCTCCCTGGAGTGGCTTCGGAAGAAAGATGTCGATGCAGAGAGGCTTCTTTCTGGTAATCCCATTGATGATTGTACATGGTAACCTGAGGAAACACAGGACTAGTTCACAAGACATATGTAACGCAAAATCTGCATATGGGAAATGGATTTAAAATATGAAAGTCCCCTTCTATGGATATATGGGTCGTGAGCCAGCTGGTGGTGTCCCTAGGTGACACCAGCCACCTCATTTGCAGAAAAGGAGCCAGAAGACAAACCCAAGCTCATTTTCCCGTTCTTTTCTGCACTGCGTTTATTCCTAGACCTACAGAAGGCCCCTATTTAGATCGTCACTGTTATGACAGCTACATCATTTATGGTTATAGGGATCATATCCCTGTTCTGTGTTCAAGGCAAGCTTCTCTGCGCACATCAGCCTGAGAAATCACTCCGGTTTCTAGATTTTTGTTTAGTCTTTTTTTTTTTTTAACCCCACATTCGCCAGTGAGGTGGTTTGGATTCTTCTTAAAAGGCTTTCGGCGGGGGGGGGGTGGGGGGGGTGAGGGCCTGCCTGGCGGGCTCAGTCCTAGAGCGCGCGACTCTTGATCTCAGGGTCATGAGTTCAAGGCTCACGTTGGGTGTAGCGATGACTTAAGAAAGAGAGAAAGATAAAGGCGTCCAGTGTGTTGGCACCCACCCAGTCGCATTCCCCCTTCCTCGTCGCCTGTGTGGGGCTCTCGCCCGAGCACATCTGTTCCTCTTTATGCACACCAGGAAAGGATTAACGCAGCTGTCTCTGCTTTTCAGATTTGACGGAAGAACGGCTGGGGGACAGCGGTTCGGCCGACAACACGGAGACCTTCAGCGACAAAGACGCCGACCAGAGGAGCTCCCCGGATGTGGCCAAAAGTAAGGGCTGCTTCACCCCCGAGAGCCCCGAGATGGTGTCGGTGGACGAAGGGGGCTACGCGGTCCAGAAAAACGGAGGCAACCCGGAGAGCCGCCCCGACAGCCCCAAGTACCACGCGGAGCAGAACCACCTGCTGATCGAGGGCCCCTCGGGGACGGTGTCCCTGCCCTTCAGCTTGAAAGCCAACAGGCCGCCCCTGGAAGTGTTGAAAAAAATATTCCCCAACCAGAAGCCCACGGTGCTGGAGCTCATCCTGAAGGGCTGCGGCGGGGACCTGGTGAGCGCCGTGGAGGTCCTGCTGTCTAGCCGCTCCTCGGGGTCCGCGGCGGCCGACCGAACTGCGGCCGAGCCCGAGGGGCTGGTGCTGCCCCCCAACGGGCACATCTTTGAACACAGCCTGAGCTCCTACCCCCTCTCCTCCTCCAAGTGGTCCGTGGGCTCGGCCTTCAGGGTCCCGGACACGCTGAGGTTTTCTGCCGACTCTAGTAACGTTGTCCCCAACCCCTTGGCCGTGCCCCTGCAGCATCCTTTCCCCCAGCCTCCCCGGTACCCGCTGATGCTGAGGAATACTTTGGCGAGGAACCAGTCGAGCCCCTTTTTGCCCAGCGACGTCACCCTGTGGAACACCATGACCCTGCAGCAGCAGTACCAGCTGAGGTCCCAGTACGTGGGCCCCTTCCCCTCTAACTCGGCCAGCGTCTTCCGAAGCTCGCCTGTCCTCCCCGCGCGCGCCCCCGAGGACCCCCGCATCTCCATCCCCGACGATGGCTGTCCTATGGTGGCGAAGCAGTCCATTTACACCGAGGAGGACTATGACGAGAGGTCCGACTCCTCAGACTCTAGAATACTCAACACCTCCTCTTAAAGTTGCTCCCTGCTGGGTGGTGTGACCAGGTGACGTTTTCTGTGCATTTGAAACCCCGGGGGCACCCCACCCCCAGGAGGGGGGCCACATCCTGTGTATACCTTTTACTTCTGTTTGACAAAGTGACTGTGCTTGATTCTATACCTTAGCAATAAAAAACATAACTTATTTAATTTCTTGCACTTCATTGGAAAATGCCAAATAGCTCTGCTCTGTGGCTTTAGTGCTGAATGTTTGTTGTAAAAGAGAGTCTAATGCTAAGAATAGTCTTGGGAAAGTCGGGTCTGCCGCCAGATTTATTTGGGGATGGAAAGCTGAGGGTCAGCTTTGCTCCCAGACTCAACCCGGAATGTCCGAGAAAATAGTATACTTGAATGCGGTTTCCCAAAAGAGGATTCCTCAGGATATGTAAAAACTAAAGCAAGTGGTTCGGTTGCAAATGGACTATAAACAGGGACCTTATATTCTTATGCTAAAAATCCTTCTTGCATTTTAGAGAGAGACTGCACTTAGGAATAGAGTGAACCACTCACATGCTTTTTAAGCTTGGACAGTTTTCAGAGACAAACTCCATTAAGAATTCTTCTTCTCACAGGGCTGAATGGAAACATGCGTGATGTCAATGTAAATCCCATCACAGCTGTGAACTGCATGAAATGTATTGTGAAATGAACACAAGATTAAGCTTTGTCAGGTTAATGTAGCATGCTGAGGACTCTAGAAAAAAAAAATAAACTAAGGAGACCATCTTCGTTCATGTCATTTCTACTTGTGGAAAGAGGATCCCTAAAGAGAGAAGCTCGATGTGAAAGCTACTTCCTAGCGCAGGGGTGAGGAATCAAGGGATCTGTGGAACGCGACATTCCTTGAGAAAAATGAATGGCAAAGTTTGGGGGCTTCATTCAGAAAGACTGGGAATTTATTGTTTAAGAATAGAGCTCAGTTCAGTCCCTCCACTCATTCATTTAATTCTTCAGCAGATATGTAGTGAGTGCCTATGTGTAAGAGAATGCTTTTTGTCTGCTATTATCCAAGTCACCTGTCCACGAGTCCAAGATAAGCAGGGATGATAATGGAGAGTCCCATTAAAGAATAAAGTAAAAACGAAACAATTTACAACGTGAGAAGTAAAGTACTTAGCACTGTACCTGACATAGAGAAAGCCCTTGATATATGAGAGCTATGATTGCTTTTAATTAAGCTCACTAGCTTTTGCATTCTTGCTCAGATATTTTAAAAAGAGAGTTTGCAAATAATATTCAGTGGTGCCCACACTAACCACTTCTCTTGTTGTGTCCATTCTTCAAAGCGCTTGAAAGCAAAGATGACCGCTTAAGTCAGACAATAAACTTACAAAGTGAGAGGGGAAGTAAGTAAGCAAATAAATAAAAGCCTCTGCATGACGAGGATGCAGAAAGAGCTCCCAATTTGAGAATACGTCTGGAAGGGCTCTTCAGTCTGGAAGGGAGAAGGGCAAATCCCCTTGGCCTGAGATACTCCCTCAGCTGAGGGACAAGAGCTCCTATCAGCTGCCAACCACGCTTGGGATGGGTCCCAGGGGGAATAAAGAAAAAGAAACCACTTAAAAATCTCATCTTTATTTCTATAGGACACTTTGGGAATGAGAATCTTTGATGGGGAAAAATTCTTTATATTATTTGGACTAATACGTATTTCATGCACATAGGTCCCTACCAGGGAGTTTAAAAGTAAATACTATTGTTGTTAGGATTGTATTTTGACATTAGCATATATGTCAGGGAAGAAAGCGAGCGAGTGTAGAAGAAAATAATTGGACCCCTGTTTCTAAAGACCCATGTCTGGGACATTTTATGTGGTGGTGATGGGCTAATGTCTGGGCCTACCTAGGACAAATGTATTTCCCAAGGTATGTTTGTCTCAGAAGCTTATCTGCAATCATTTAACAAGCAACAGTGGTAACAGATCCCCTGTGAGCCCGTGGTGCTACAAAATCTGTCTTTAGCTGTTACTACTTCAGGCTGAACGACCCGGATTGAGCAACACTCGCCCTAAGGTGCAGTGTCTTTACAGCATGATCCCACCCCCCACCCCCGCCCACAGATCACCAAACTCATGGACTCCTTGTGACAACGGCCAGCAACATGGACTTATCTGTAAGGCAGCGAACTCCTAGGCTAGTGCGGGTATGTTTGATCCTCAATGTAATCTTCTGAAGCAGGATATATTTATTTTAAGGGGGGGTGGTAGGTGTGGTCTGGGGTCAGATGGGAGAAATTGGTTCAGATCCTATATCCTTTGTCCAGCAGTCAGTTTTGCTTCCTCTGCTGTCCTATGGTCTGAGCCCTCTCTTAGATTTGAGGTGAGCTCTCAAAGACCATCCTGCTTTGACGTGTAGCCCACGGGCCCTCAGATACTCACATAAAAGAGAAGAAATCAGCCAACTCCTTCTGGCTAAATCCCATCTGTCACACAGACAAGTAACAGGGTGCTTGGCGGGTCACTTGCAGCTGGGGCAAGCCGGCCTTATGGAAAGTTAATCCATGTGAAACCGGGGCGCCTCTCTCCCCTTCTAGTGAGGACCTGCCAATTGCTCGTCTTAAATGCTTTGTTCATCTACTATGTGAGTGGGGGCGGGTCGGTCATGTTCTACAGCGGTTTGTCTCCAGGTGTGATCCGCGCACCCCAACGCTTCCCTTTCTAGTTTGGATTCCTGAGCCCTGCTTGCTGAGCTCAGAATCTCGGAGAGCCTCAACACCTCCGTTTTTATCGTCCTCGGCAGGTGACTCTTAAACTCACTAAGATTGGAGCACGTCACGTCCTTGGGTTTTCGTCTTAGACCTATGCCCAGTAAAGGAGCCGAGGGAGAGGTTTAAATCCCTACGTCCTCCACTCCTGCCCTCGACGTAGTTCACGTAACTTTAGAGGCAATGTTAACGTTTGAATCGAGTACACATTTGAGATCAGAAGTGCCTGTTTTTGGGAAACCTTTGATTGGCAGAGCACCTGATCTTAGCATAAATGTGCTCCCCTTACCCTCAAGGGGAATGCCATTTAAAGCTCCCGAGATTTTTCAGTGCTGCTGACCCTTAAGGTGTGCGTGATTCCAAGTTTACTAGTGACACCTGGAAGTAGTTTTTGCTCTGGGGCTGGAGCTTTGAGTTTTAAGACACATCAATAATTCCCTTCCCCCCTCCTAATTTTACTGAGATATAATCGACATAGAATATTGTGTAAGTTTATTTTAGATTCCATGTAGAAGTGAGATCACACAGTACTTGTCTTTTTGTGACTGGCTTATTTATTTCACTTAGTATGTGACATTTGCTTTCTCTCTTGGTCTGTTGATGGACACTTAAGTTGTTTCCATGTCTTGGCTATTGTGAATAATGCTCCAGCCAACATAGGGCAGAGATACCTCTTTGAGATATTGATTCCTTTTTCTTCAGAAATATACCCACAAGTGGCATTGTTGGATCATAGAGTATTTCTGTTTCTAGTTTTTTGAGGAGCTTCCATACTGTTTTCCATAGAGGCTGCACCAGTTTACATTCTCACCAATATTGCCCAAGGGCTCTCTTTTTTAAAAATGTAGTTTTGTTTTTTCAAAAGATCTTATTTATTTGAGAGAGAGAGAGTGCAAGCACAAGCAGGGGGAGGGGCAGAGGGAGAGGGAGCCTGACGCGGGGCTC
Source organism: Eumetopias jubatus (assembly GCF_037043125.1). Taxonomy (NCBI): domain Eukaryota; kingdom Metazoa; phylum Chordata; class Mammalia; order Carnivora; family Otariidae; genus Eumetopias; species Eumetopias jubatus. Next base: position 10,246,631 of record NW_028274821.1, on the reverse strand, counting down.
GATCCCGGGACCCTGAGATCATGACCTGAGCCGAAGGCAGACGCTTCACCGACTGAGCCACCCAGGCGCCCCTCAAGGGCTCCCTCTTCTCCTCATTCTTGCCGGCATTTAGTTTCTCTTCTCTTTTTGATAATAGCCATTCTAACAGGTGTGAGGTGATGTCTTCCTGTGAAATATCAATGCTCTTGATGGGAAAAGCAAGAGTAGTTGCACAGATGTTTTGAGAAGCAAGGCATTTCTTAGCCAGGTACATGGCTGTGGTTGAAGTTAATAGCAGAGTGACTGGAGAGGTGACAGGGACCAGGAAGAAGGGGCGGGGATTCTGAGCCCCTGGTCCAGGCTGTGGCCGTTAGCTAGCAGGCTTCTAAGAGCCTAAGAACATTTAAAATTTACAGAAGGAAACTGAACCAGAGGAGGAGGTATGCAGTGGGAGCAGTCATGTATCATGGGGTCTGCTCTTTAAGGGACTCATCGTCCAAGGTCCCCAGGTTGCCCTGTGGCTAGGTTGATGAGAGGTGATAGGAAGGGGGACATCCTGGGAACATTTGTTGAGCGCCCAGAAAACAGGCGCTGATTGCCTTTGATCTGACATATTTGAAAAATGGACATGATTTCAGGGCATACTGTTTCAGTCATTCATTCTTTATATGCACATTTACTCAGCAGAAGTGAGTTGAAAGTAAGATGGATGCTAAATTTATATGTTAATTTTAATATTGAAGCTATCCTATACTTGAAGAATAAGATCAATACTTCATTTTCATTTCTTATGTGGTACTGAACGTTGTCATTACTGGAAAAAAAAATCATTTCCGAGTGCATCCTCCCAAATTCCAATCTCAGAGGGCAGAGGAGGCTTGGAAAGGGCGATCTCGCCTCTTGCTGATGGTCTGTTCAGTGAGGTGCTCTTAGTGTCCTCACAGTATCGTTTACTATTTCAGTGTGAAAGGTCAATAAAAAGGGTCATGGTTTTCCTCAAATTACAATGGAGTTTATTTACCGATCGGATTCTGAGAGTCGGCAGGGGTGTTAGGCTGTGTCAGGAGTTCCATATGTCCCACGGGCAAAGCCACTGGACTTAACTAAAAGTAAACTTAGCAGTTGCAGAAAAATTATACTCCAGAAGACTTGAGTCGTTGCTTAGTTGTTTTAGACCCTGGCCTCACACTTATACTGCAACTCCTTCTTCTTCTTCTTCTTTTTTTAAGTGAGCACCACACCCAGCGTGGAGCCCAGTGTGGGGCTTGAACTCATAACCTTGAGATCAAGACTTGGATGCTTAACCAACTGAGCCACCCAGGTGCTCCTACACTGCAATTTAAATGAAACATTCCAAAGGTCTCCCAGCTACACCAGGTGTAGTCAGATGTGGGATGGCTTCTCTGGAGGGAGGGTTGGTGAGTGGGACTTGGGACCCAGGGCCACCATGGCGATCCACATGGGCTCTGTGTCATCCGCAGACTCCTGGCTCCCCAAGCCGGCCCCAGCCTTCCTCGTTGGCTTCTGCCTTCAGGGAGCGCCGGGTGACCTTGGCTGCCCTGGGTGGTTGTGCATGTTGTGTGTTGCACCGGAGAGCCTGGCCAAGAGGGCAAGGGGGTGGGGCTCAGATCTGGAGTGAGTGCTCTTTTCTGATTTGCCAGAGCAGTAAGGGCACTGTTTGGGGAGGTGCCTTTTTCTACTTTGCCGGAAGGTAGAGTCAAGTGTAGCCGGCACTCTGGGGAAAGGTAGGGAAAAGGGAAAAGAGTGAATGAGTTGCAAGTGAACAGCCTGAACATTCAAGGAATTAGCTGTGGACGCTATTGATAAATCTTTGCCACCGCATCTCCCTCAGCCTATCCCCTTGGAGGAAATAGGAGATAGTTTGGTCACTTTAATTAAAGTGTACAAAAATCTCACTCGGTGCATTTGAGATTAGAAAGGGAGATGTCAGGGGACACCTGGGTCCCTCAGTTGGTTAAGCATTAGACTCTTGATTTCGGCTCAGGTCATGATCTCAGGGTCCTGGGATCGAGCCCCATGTCAGACTCCACGCTCAGTGGGAAATGTGCTTGAGATTCTCTCTCTCCCTCTGCCCCTCCCCCACAGTGCTTTCTCTCCCCTCCCCTAAAATAAAAAAAAATACCTCCCCCCCAAAAAAAAAGAAAGGAAAAGAAAGAAAGGGAGATGTTAGAGAGGGAGGAGAACCAGCCTTTACTGAGCACCTACTGCTGGCATGTATCTCAGCCTCCATTCTGACCCCAGGACGTCTCAAAGGTTGTCCCGGCTCTGAAATAAGCTCAGGCCACTAGCAGCCGGGCAGACAGATGTTATTTGGGGCTGCCTGAGTGGGCAACAGTGTATGGGAAACAAAGCTGATGAATGAATGAAAATGCCTGCAGCAAGCCCTGAAAGATGCAGCTTCCTGTCTTCGGGAGCACTCTGGGAACCAGCCCTCTGCCTGTCTCCAATACAGTCATATTCAAGGATCACTGCAGATCCCGATTCGTCAAGAAACATACGCCTTGTGGTTTAGTCTTAAAGATAGTATATGTAAAGTTTTAAAAACTGGCAATTGGACATGATGCGTATTTAACTCCGTATTAAATGGAATATTCAGTTTACCAGAGTACCCTGTATGTATGTCAGAAACATGTTCCAAAAATCTGTGTTTATACCCATAGAGAAAATTTTGTTGATCCAACATGATTTATTCAAATTAGCAATACAAAGCACCTGTTGGATGTTATTAATTGGTTTAAAATATGTCTAGATCCAATCCAAATGCCAATTAATTTATTAAAAACAGGGACTCTTGTGTGGCTCCGCCCGTTAAGCATCCGACTCTTGATTTTAGCTCAGGTCATGATCTTAGGGTTGAGATCGAGCCCCACATCGGGCTCCATGCTGGGTGTGGAGCCTCCTTGAGATTCTTTCTCTCTCCCTGTCTCTCTCTGCCTCGCCCCCACACTCACGGGCTCGCGCTCTCTCTCAAAAAAACCAAAACCCAAAACAGAAAATGCTACCCAGAATCCAGCACTTTCCAGAAGTAGTTGGGAGTTAAGTGGGACTCAGGAGCAATCCTTTAGAACATTTAGAACAGCATCTGTTCTAGCCACTTTTCTACGTAATGATGAACATCTATTAACTCATTTCATCTCAACAACCATCTGAGGTCAGCAGTATCACTCGCTCCCTTTGATAGATGGGGAAGCAAGGAAGTAAGTTTGTCCAAGGACAACTTTCTGGAAGTGGTGGATGTGGGGCTTACCTCTTTGGATTCATTCTATGGGCTTAGAGTTCACAGGGTTATTATTTATTTATTTATTTATTTATTTATTTATTTATTTATTTTTAAAGATTTTATTTGAGAGCGCGCGCCGCGCCCTTGCGCATGTGCATGAGCAGCGGGGGAGGGGCAGAGGGAGAGGGGAAGCAGGCTCCCTGCTGAGCAGGAAGCTGGATGTGCGACTGGAACCCAGGACCCTTAGATCATGACCTGAGTGGAAGGCAGATGCTTGACCGCCTGAGCACCTCCCCCAGGTGCCCCACAGGGTTTTTATTTAAAAAAAATTTTTTTTTTGTTTAAGTAGGCTCTACTCCCAACGTGGGGCTTGAACTCACAATCCGGATATCAAGCGTTGCATGCTCTACAGATTCAGCCAGCCAGGCGCCCCTGGGATTTGCAGGGTGTTTTAGAGCTCCTCTTCCTTTCTTTGCTGAGCCCCCTGGTTTTCTCCGAAGATGCCTCCATCAGAGGTGGGAAGTGCAGCTGCGGCTGCAGTCTGGGGCACTGGAGTAATCGGGACCCTCCCCGTCCATCAGCGGAGCCAGCTGGCGGAACAGACCAAGACCAGCTGCCTATTAATGAATGGTCTTCCCCCCCTCTGCTGCCCCCTAGAGGTGAGTTGGAGTAAAATGGATGCATCAGCATTTTCCCTCTGGTCCTTGTGAGGCAGGAGGAAGAAGAGGGGGGAAGGAGGCGATGAAGATGGAGACCCTTTGGGGCAGAACAGGGCTCCCGCCTGTTTAGGTGTGCAATTAAGACTCTGCTCAACTATGGAAGGCCCCTGATCTGTGCAAGAGTTGGTGGTGGTAGCATCTGGAACTTCTGCTTGGTTTCTTGACCAACAGCAATCGAAAACAGCTCTACCTAGGAGCTAAGTGGTGAAGGGGATCAGATTATGTCACCCCAAATGTGCCACTTTGGCATAAGGATTATTTTGAGCTGAACGCAATTGAGAATCAACAGATGCAGGAAGAGTTCTTTGCCCCACCCCCCCGATCTGCCTAAAAGCAGGGCATAAATTTCCCTTTGAAGAAGTTGCTTGCCCTGTATCAGGGATAGAAGAGCAACTCTCATCACTGAAAACAGGGAATCAACACCGAAATGAGCTTGCAGAAACATAGCCCTTGTCTTCCATTATGTCCTAGTCACTTCCCTGCAATTTATCCCCTTTGACACTCAAATCCTCTTTCCTTTTATAAGAAAGCATATGAGCCCCCAAGCCTAAGCCACTTCTTTGAGTTTCACTTCTTTTCTGTGAACTGACATGCATGTAAATATTTGTGACATGCATGTAAATATTAATAAAAATCATGTGCCTTTTCTCCTCTTAATCTGTCTTTGGTTAGTTTAATTTGCAGACCCCCAGCTACTGAACATAAGAGGGTAGAGGAAGAGCTTTTCCTTCCTGACAGTGGACAGTGTCAGACAGTGAAGTTCACGGTAAGGAGGGAGGATTGTGGTTTCCGGTCTCCCTCTCAGGGGTGGGGGCACAGGAGGAGGAGACTAGAGCAACCCCAGCAGAATTCCCCAGCACCACTGGCCCCTGCCAGGACTGAGGTGCATGACGAAGGTTCACAGAGCAGTAGAGCTGAGCAAACCCGTGTGCTGGAATTCTAAGCATCCTGCTTCCGTCCTCATGGCAGAGACAGGAATGCACCCATGAGCAGTAGGCCTGTCTCCCAGTGGATCAAAGGGAAGAGTGACGTGCCCACTGGGACCTGAAGGCCTGCCACCCGGACAGAAATCAGCTTGCTGAAGGATGCCTGACCAGACAGCCAGATCCAGGGGTCCCGGGCCCCACTTTCTCGTGGGAGTACCTCATTGCGGCTGGGATTAAGTCTACTTTATTTTTCAGATTTCTTGGACAACTGAGGCCAAAGGAAGAAGAGCTCACTGATGAGCTGCCTTGGTCAGGCACCAGATACAATACACCAGTTAAAATGGAATTTCACATAAACAGTGAATAATTTTTTTTAGCATAAGTATGTCCCAGGCAATATTATGTAAGAATTTCCTGGGACATATTTATATTCTGCAATATAAGTATTGCCTAAACATACTTATACTGAAAAATTATTCATTGTTTGTCTAGAGTCCAGCTGAACTGAGTGTCCTCTGTTTCTATTTGCTAAGTCTGGTGGCCCTACCTGGAGAACAGTGCTTCTGTGGCCTGCCTGTGGCCGTGGCTGTGGTCCTGTCTCTACAGTCAAGGAAATAGGACAGCTGGGGTCTTGACTCGCTGGACTGAAGGCCTCACCAGCCCTCCGATGTATTTTGTTTGAACCGTACTGAGTTTTTACTTTCATTTTCAGCCGACTGCCAACATTGAAAAACTGGCAGATCTCACATAAACGCCAGGGTTTTGGGGCTTTCCTGGCAAAACTGGGAGACCTGGCAATATCACAGGGAAGCCAACTGGTTGCCCCCACCCTCTTGGTCTCACTTACTTCTGCCTGGTTCCTGTAGCTGCATTTGGGACCAACCCATGTAGAGCATTAGGACCGTACATCCTGCCCTAGGTGGGGAGGCGTTTTCTTTGGTCCTGCAGCCCTGAGTGACTGTTGGCCCTGACCCGGTTCATCTGGGGTGTGGGGGCTCTGTCCCTCTGCCCACCCCCCCACTTTTGACCTGCTAACCTGCTCCTCAGAAGGGCTGAGGTGTGATGTGGCACAAATCCCTGACCCCTTCCTCTGGGTCTCAGTTTTCATCTCTAAAATGAGAGGGAAGTGGGGCACCCAGCTGACTCAGTCGGAAGAGCATGTGAGTCTTGATCACGGGGTCGTGAGTTCGAGCCCCACTTTGGGTGTAGAGGTTACCTAAATAAATAAGATGGAATGACAGGGAAGTCAATCCATGCTTCCCAACACTCTTTTTTCTTTGGTACCAAAAGTTCTGTTTTATCAACCCCATGCCACTGCAAATCCAATGTTTTGAAAGATCTCGTTTCCCTGAGCAAATGACATATACCGCTAACAGCCTGTGAATTCTGGTCAGCCTGAGAGCTAACCAGCCAACCGGTGTCACCACACCTCATCGATCAAATCCCTTCTAAAAGCAAACACATTTTGTAAGCTCCTGTAACCTTACTGAAAATGCGCCCGGGGCCCCTGCTGCCACCTTCAGAGCCGCAAGGGGCTGGGGGCCAGCTGAGTCAGGTTGGTCTAGGTGACACGGCAGCAGCAAACTCCAGAATTTCCGTGGCTGGACCCAGAAAAGTTGAAGCCCCTGCAAAGCGTGCGGTGGGTGAGGCAGCTCTACGGGTAGTGACACACGGATTCAGTTTCTTTCTCTGCTGTGGCCCTGCCACCTCAACACGTGGCTTTTGTGGCGGGAGAAGAGATAGCTGAAGCGGGGCTTTTCCTGGCCCGCCTCTGCTCGCATTTCACCAGCTGGATCTGGTCCTGGGGGTCTCACTTAAGTGAAGCGGGCTGGAAGTTTATGGCTGTCTGTGTGGCGGGGAAGGTGCAGAGGAATGCACATAGTGAGCACTAAACGGGACACGAGATGAGCCACGGCGCCCCTTTAGCTCCAAGATCTGACACCCTGTCCCCCTTCAGAGTGGTCCCAGGGTGTGGGTCATAGGTCTGCTGGCTCACGTGTGATGACTGGTAGCACCTCGGCAGAATGGATGCTAAAGATACTCTGGCCTTTTTTTTTTTTTTATTATTATTAAAGATTTTATTTATTTATTTGACAGAGAGCGTGAGAGAGCACAAGCAGGGGGAACAGCAGAGGGAAAGGGAGAAGCAGGTTCTGTGCGGAGCAGGGAGCCCAATGTGGGACTCGATCCCAGGACCCCAGGATCATGACCTGAGCCGAAGGCAGCCGCTTAACTGACTGAGGCGCCCAGATATTCTGGCTCTTAAGTATTTCCAAGTCCTATCTTTTTCTTCCTGATCATGATAGGTAACCTTTACTTTACCTCTTTTATGTGCATGGATTCACAACAGCCCCACCAGATGGATACTATATTTTTTCCCCAGTTACTATTTTTTTATAGATAAAAAAAAAACAAAAACGGGCACTGTCTGTATTTGAATTGACAGGTTGACCCTACTGCATAGGATTTCAGCAATTCATTCTTTACATGAGCATCTACCCAGCACAACACCTGGAGTCCCTGAGTTGCTTCCTTGGGTGACAGAGCTGACTGGTGGGGACGAGACTTCCTTCCCTGAGAGCTGCATCCCAGAGCCTGGCCCTTGGGGGGCTTTGCTAGTGCTGGCACTGGCTTCAGGGGGCTTTGGGGCTTTGACGGGCCCGGCCCACCTCCAGAGCCCCCTCCTCAGGATTTCAGAGACCACCCTCTCTGAAGACTTCAGCCTCCGTGGAAGATGCAACTGGAATCATTGGACCAGCCTCCAGGACTTGGCTTTATTTTTTATTTTTTAAGTAATCTGTACACCCAACGTGGGGCTTGAGCTCATGACCCCGAGATTAAGAGTTGCACGCTCCACAGGCCGAGCCAGCCGGGCGCTCTCGACAGGGACTTGGCTTTAATTTGATTTAAAATGGATTCTATTTTGCCACGACAGGGAGCTTGAACTGTGTTTTGTGATTTTTGCTGCCTGGTGGCTCACATTCCAGCACATTTTCCAGCTTTCTGCCCCAGCCTCGCCCTGAATCCAAGTCCCTACTGTTTCCCTTAAGTCTGGTGTGAAAGTCAACTGACTTCTTTTTGCTTTTTGTTGTTAGGAAATGAATTGTATCTCTAACTTTTTGAACAGGTCATATATTTATACACTTACAGAGTTCAAGACTCAAGAGAAAATCCTCCCTCCTCCCAGCAACCTGAAGGCAGCCAGTGCCATTCATGTGTTACGCATTCTTCCAGAAGTTTCTTTGTATACACAAGCAGAGGTGTGCTTTTTTCATTCTATACACAAATGATTGCATACGACATACAGAATTGCCTTATCTATCTTGCTTTTTCCCCCTCACTTAATATGTCTTGGGGGTAGTTTGATATATTTATAGACGTGATTTCATTTAAAAAAAAGCTATATATATTCCACTGTGTGGCTGTTCCGTAATTTAACACTCCCCTTCTGGTAGGTATTTAAGTTTTCAAATCACCTACTATTACAACAAGCAGTGTGGCAACGAGTAACAGACACGTGTTGCTTGAGGTGGGAGCAAGTGTAAGCCGGATCAATTCATACAAAACAGAATTCCTGGGCAAAAGGGCATATGTGTTTGTAATTGTACCAAATGCTGCCAAATTATCTCCCACTAGGTTCTGTTCCAGTTTATACTCCCACTAGTAAAGGATCCATTTCCCTACATCTTCAGCAAGTGTGTTTTCAGTTCTGATTTTCTACAACCTGAGAATCTCACTACGTTTTAATTTGCATTCTGTTATTATGAATGAGGGCGAGCATCTTTCATGTTTTAGAGTCCTGTGCATCAGTGAGCCTATCTTTCTAGGAGTTTGGGGACAACACTTGGGTTTGAACAGGTACCCGACCCAGGCTCAAAGCTGGTGGAACCCACTGCAGCCAACCACCAGGATTCAGAGGTGAAGCTCCTAGGTGAACTCTAAGTTGTTTGTAGTGCACCCCATCGGAAGTGCTTGGAGGCACGGAATCCATTCCTAACCAGGCTCGTGGCGCCCTCTGTCCTTCTGAGATGGATAAACAGAAATCAGTGCAGTTTGTAGAGGGGACGTTTGGGTCTTGGCTTAACACTGATGGAGGTCGCGTGCTGGTTGTGGGTGTGTCCCATCAAAGCCGAAAAAGATCTCATGGACCTACTGAATTTTCTTTTGTCCCAGAGAATATCACACTATCTAAGGTAGGCTGCCTTTTTATTTTTTGATTATTAAAAACCTTCATATTATGAAGCAAAAAATGTACACAGAGAACAGTGAACCCCAAAATACACATTGCCAAGATTAAGCAGTCATAAAGATTATGCTACATTCATTTTTTCCTTTTTATTCAGATTTTAAGGCAAATAATATCAATTCACCCTTATGAGTTCAGTAAACATCTCCCAAGAATGGATGTATTCATACATAACTAGAATGCCATTACCATATGAGACAAGATTAACTGTAGTTCCTTGGTATCATCAGATACCTCGTCCTTGTAAAAATTCACCAGTTGTCTCAAGTCTCTCTTTACCACTGGTTGGTTTCATTCATGGTCCACACGCTTGTATTTGGTTCTTCTTTTAAAGATTATTTATTTATTTATTTATTAGAGAGACAGAGAGAGAGAGAGAGAGAGAGAGAGCACAAGCAGGGGGAGCAGCAGGCAAAGGGAGAAGCAGGCTCCGCACTGAGCAAGGAGCGTGAAGTGGGGCTCCATCCTAGGACCCTGGGATCATGACCTGAGCTGAAGGCTCAACCGACTGAACCAGGTTCTTAACGTTTCTAAAGTGCTTGATTGCAGAGCAGATGCTCTCTGCCTTTGTGAGGAAGTGAGCCCCATGGCCCAGAGTCCATCCGTTCTGAATTTGCGTATTTGCTTCCTTGTGGTATCATTTAATTTGTTCCTGTATCCCCTTGTATTTCCTGTAGAATGGAAGCTAGCTCTAGAAACTCATTTGATGAGTTTCAGTTATTTTTTGGGTGAGAGTTCATAGGACATATTGGGCACCCCCTACTGCATCGATTTGGAAGGCACCTAGTGGGTCTATTTTCACACTGAGCAGCAACAGTGGGGTCAAGCTATGTCAGCCAGACCCCTCCATCGCAAATTTCCCCTTCTACCTTTCATGTAATGATTTCACCTGCCCACTGGGGTGCTGGAATCAGTTATTTCATTAGGAGGGCAAATGGAGATGTTCTAGTTCTATCATTTTTAAAAAAGATTTCTTTATTTATTTGAGGAAGGAGGGGCAGAGGGAGAGGCAGAAAGAAAGAGAGAATCTTAAGCGGGCTCCACACCCAGCGCAGAACACAGTACAGGGCTCAACCTCATGACCCTGAGATCATGACCTGAGCCGAAATCAAGAGTCAGACGCTCAACCAACTGAACCACCCAGGCGCCCCTAGTTCTATCATTTTTTTTCACATTTATTAACTAGATTTTTTTTTTTTTTAATATGAAGAAAACCAGGACAATTTGGTCATTCTGGACTAGTTTATACCATTTGTAAAATGGCTGAAGATCTGCTCAGGTTTCTTTGCTCCTTAGTTACTCCAACCTTTTCCAGTTGAGAAAAATAAAAATTAGTACAAGAGGACCAGATAATGTTCAAACCATGGAATGAGCCTAGGAGAGAGCTTTCTTCTTAGCTCAAGTTATCATTTTACGTTCAGCACCAAGTGTGTGTGAAATTTCATAATTACTAGTTGACTCATCTTAACTGCTGGTATTATCTTTTCTTCCCGCCTTTTGTCTTCTCTTCAGGGTCTGTCTCCTCAAATAAGGAAAGTATTGAGATATGAACAAGCATGTAGACAGAAATATCATCATTGAATTATTCTTTTAGGTCTAAAGCCAAGCAGGTCTTATTTGGATAATATAATGCAGTGACTATCAATCATATACACTTTAGTGAGAATTAGTACAAGCAGCTTGCTTTCCATTCCACAGCTTATCGAGAAAGAATAAATTTGTGGGGAAGCTGGTACGGAGAAAGTGCCCTGGGAAGGAAGCACTTCAGTCAAATAGTACTAAAGAAGTAAAGAAGTAATAGGAAGGAGGGAAAAAGATAAAGATGTTCCCAGAAATTTTTGCTGCTTAAGAATGCGTTAGGTGCTCCTGTTATGGACACTGAGAATACCCATTCTTCCCTTGTCACACTGTATCCTGTAAGATGTTTTTGCTGCAAGTCACAGAATACCAGACTAAGAAAGACCAGTGTCGGAACATGTGCATTTGTGAATGAATATTGACTGGGAGGTAATACAGCACAGTGGTTAAGTTCACAGGATTTGGGACAGATCAAACTGGGTTCGAGTCCTGGCTTCATAATTTGGGCAGGTGCTTTAATTGCTTTGGCCCTTGGACTCTCCACCTGTAGAATGGGAATAATCATAAGGCCGCAGGGGTGAAATCAACATTAAATGAAAAATGCACTTAAAGTACTAAATACATTTCCGTTCACGTAAGCCCCCAGTACCCAATAATTTGGGGAAAAAAGTTAAAAAAATAGGGTTTTTTCACTTCATAGAAGGATTCTAGTGTTTGTAGAAAAAGATTACATTTTCATTAATCCACTGGGCACACAATTCCTCCAGGGATCCTTGTCTCATGCCAAGAATGACCTGGTCAGCCCCCAACAGCTGGATGACTCTTAGACATTGCTAGATTGTTCCAAATGTCAAAGGCTCCTGGCCTGATGAAAAGCAGCTTCTAGGAGCCCTGAGTTTTCACTCCTATCATGTTCCTTCCACCTGTCTAAGGATTGTTCCCTGAAGTAGGGCTGAAACCAGATCCCCACCTTGAGGTTACTGACACTTTGTTCCTCGAGCCAACGGCGCCATCTTGTGGAAGTATGACGCTAACACACGGTTTGCCACTGGTCCCGGGTTTTGCATCAACTCTGATTTACCATGTTCCCAAGAGCCTCTGGGTTTTTTTTTTTTTTTTTTTTTAAATTTATCATTATTATTTTTACAGCATCCTCTTGTCTTTCACACTTAGTAGACAAAGTACAGATCTAGGTGCCTGGGCTTCATCAGCTTTGGAGATGTGACAACATTGTTCACCGTTTCTCTCTGGCTCTGCGGTATTCCCGTGCCTCTCACTGTGTAATGGGCGGGCGCTACACGGGTTATGCCGTTTCTATTCGTGTGGCCCTATTTATGCTTGGGAGAAGTGAGGCCAAATACCAGGCACCCAGTAAAAAACAATGCAAGTCTGTTCTGAAGTAGGATTTGAGGAGATGCTTTTACCTCTTACATGTCCTTCAAACCCTAAGAATTTGTGAATTTCCAGGGTCTGTAATTGGGACTCACTGCCACACAAGTGTGGAGCATCTTCGAGGAAAGTACAGTCCACATCCATGCCCGTGTCCCGCTTCAGGCAGGGCGTCTGCCCCACTCAGGGGATGGCACGAGGCCACTGGGCCGGTCTGTGGACGTGAGAGATCGAGAGTACCCAGGCAAGAGTGTTAGCAAGATAATTCTGGAACCTTGCTACAAGGGGTGGTCTAGGATCCAGAGCAATTGCAGAAGCCACACTGGGAGCGAGTTAGTAATGCAGACTCTAGCGTGAACGCCCTGGACCTGCAGAGCCAGAATCTAAAGTTTAACTAGACCTTGGGGGGAAGGGGTGTCAGGATGCACATTAACATTTGAAAAGCACTGAGCTACAGCGCTGCTTCTTGACTTTCACTGCACATTAGAATAACCTGGGGAGCTTTTAAAGATCCTGATACCCACGCCTCAGCCCAGACTGGTTCCAATGGGATCTCTGGGGGTGGGCCACACATTTAGAAAGAGGTTTGATCATTTAGGACAGAACCATACAGTTACCCAGAGCTAGACTTCACCATGATGATGGTTTAGGGAAACTGGACCACAGACCCTTCCTTCCTGAAGACCTCACAAAAGGAACAAAAACAAAGGGTCGAAGCCAGGAAAAAAACAAAGAGGTACAAATTCTTGCTAGAATTTTTAAAACGTGGTGGCCAAGAAAATAAACAGAAGGGTCTCCTGTGGAACTGAGAAGTACCTACCTACTCCAACTTACCCACCAGAAGATGTTTCAAAGAAAGAAAGCTGGTGACAAAATCTTGAGAATTCTCACTATTATCTACCATTATGGGGCGGGGCGGGGGAGACTCCTAGAGAGTAAATAGGCAGTGTAAAGGAAAAGTTGTGTGTGTTGTGAGTTCTTGAGACCTGAGCAGAGGCAAGAAAGAAAACCAACAAATCTGGCTGGCTGTTTCCCGGTGATGCATCAGAATTGGGTGAATGTCCCCTGAGAAAATCCTCTCATGGCCATGCGATTCCTCTCCCTGTACAGCACATGTATAAAACCTTGTGTTGACCAGGGAGCCCAGGACCTTCTGCAAGGATCTGCACTGTCCCAGCAGAGCCTCTATGCCTGTAGGCTGGGAAAAGTGGGTCACACTGCACTGTGCAGCCTTCCAATAGAAGTTTGGACTGTGGACAACCAGGTCTCAGGTGGTCAAGGAAAATTCAGATCAAATAGATCACAGGTTTTATCACCATAACTACCTACAAGGACCAGGCAGGTGCTGTAAGTAAGTGAATGCGGGTTAGGTATGAGACAACAGGGAGTGGTGTAGTAACTAGAAGGCAAAAGCGTCATCTCAAGCAATGGTTCTTAAAATGTGGTCCTCAGATCAGCAGCAGTATCACCTGGGAACTCATTAGAAACGCATATGTTAAAGACACTGTGGAGGTGGAGCCTAGGAAAAATGATTTTAACGTCCCCGACCCCAGATGGTCCCGATACTCACTGAAGTTTAAGAACTGCCAGTGCAAAAAGTCTTTAGCTGATTGTTGCTATCAGAGAATGTTGTCATGTTTTCTGATGGTTTTCAAGAGAATATGTAAGTGCAATTTCATGTGGAACCTCCCAATTTTTAAATGTTGGTAACAAATCTGCATTTTTCAGAAAATGCTGGGTGGACCAAACAAAATACATGTTTGTTTCACGGAATGCAAGTTTGTTTGCTATAGAATGTCTGGATGAATTGCCCAAGTTAAACATGAAAAAGATGAAATGACACAGCAAATGTACAAAATATTACAGAAAAGAAAAGGAATAAAAGAGACAGAGCATGCAAAGACAGATGAACAATACAGTCTAAAAGGAAAAAAATACCCGTAAGTACCCAAAAGAAAAATACTCAAAAATGGGTTGACAAAATGGCGAGAAAATGGTGCCACTACACTTTAAAGAGCCTGGAGACATACAGGTTTGCTCTGCTTTCAGAAAGTAACTTTACTTACCTCTATTAGGACCTGTTTTCCTCAACGTAAGAAATTTGAGGATTTTCACTAATATAAAGAAAGCTCTGATCATATTAATGAAGGTCTTCCACGAAAGCAAAGTGGTGGAAGGTGAACTTTTGGAGAGCAAGGTACACCTGCATCCCTGGTTTAAAACCCTGCCAACACTGAATATAATAAAATAATAATAATAAAACAAAAAACAACAAAAAAAGCCCCTGCCAACAAATCAACAGCACTGGAATTCAGAGAACATACTTTTACAAGCCAACCAATCAGGGCCAGCCTCCTCGCTCTGAACGTCAGCCAATCAGGAAGGGACTCACTGCATTAAACACGCCTCTGACTGCCAACCAATCAACAACAGCCTCATCAGATGACGTCATGTTAGTTCTCTCTTCCCCTAAGCTGCCGCTGATGTTAGTAGTTTCCTCTGATGGAGAGACGCTAAGGAAGCCGTTAACTCCAGGTTTGTCTTTTTATTTCAGATACTGAATGGTGGTCGCATCGTTTGACGATTGCAGTAATGAAAAAGGTGCCGTAAAATAAAGAGACTGTGGTAAGTGACCAATACAAACCAGAACTAAGAATAAAACAACCATGAGGTTGTGATGATTGAACAGGATGTTCCAAGATGACAAAGTAAAGTAAAACTAATGAGAACAAAACAACAACAACAAACAAGGTTGGGGAAGGGGATTGGGAAGAAGTTTAAGAGGTTTGATTTCCTGATTTTTTTTTTACCTGGCATCATTTAGCAATATCTAAAATTCAGTACGTTAAAAATGATTCTAATACATGAGTACTCGCCTAATATTTTCTTAAATTATTTTTATTATAATATAATTATGTACCAACATGACCAGATATCATCCTCAAATCCTTGTAGTTCTGATACAAAGTAAATATGCACAAAACTAGTAAAAATCAGCTTAGTGACAACAATTTATTTTAAGTGAGTTGTATGCCTGACCTGAGGCTTGAGCTCATGAACCGGATATCAAGAATCACATGCTCTACTGACTGAGCCAGTCAGACCCCCTCAGCAACAGTTTAAAAATAAATTTTGAGTATCACATAGGTATGGAAAAGAGCACAAATCATTACATAGCAAGGTGAATTTTCACAAGATGACCTCACGTGCATGCAGTCAGCACCTGGATCAAGATTTAAAATATTACCAGTATCCCAGAGCCACCTCTTGTTCTTTCTGCCACTCATCTTCTCCCCCAACAAAGGTAACCCCAAGTCTGATTCCTGACACTAGATTCATGTTGCCTTTTTTTGAACTTTATAAAAATGGAATCATACAGGTGCACCTGGGTGGCTCAGTCAGCTGAGTGACCAACTCCTGGTTTCGGCTCAGGTCATGATCTCCGGGGTCATTGGACTTAGCCCCCGGACGGGCTCCACACTCAGTGGGGAGCCTGCTTGGGATTCTTTCTCTCCTTCTCCCTCCGCCCCTCCCCCCCAATTAAATAAATAAATAGATAGATCTTTAAAAAAATGGGATCCTACAATGCGCTCTCTTTTGTGACTGGCCGCTTTCACTCAGCTTCCACCTGTGACATTGATCCACATTGTTGCATGTGGTGGTTGTTCATTTTCACTTTGCATTGCATACTATTGTGTGAATACACCACAATTATCCATTCTACCGATAATGGGCACTTGAACTATTTCTGGGTTTCGGCTCCTGCTCATAGTGCTTCCGTGAACATTCTTACCCATCCGTGTCTTTTGGTGAGCATATATACCTTTATCTATTATGTCTATTGGTAGGAGTGGAGTTGCTCAGGCAGAGTATACATATGTTCAGCTTAAGCAGATGCTGCCAAACAGTTACTCAAAAGAGTTGTAGCAATTTCTATTTCCACCAGCACTGCCTGAAAGTTGCAGATGTTCCATATTCTTGCCAACAGTTGGTACTGTCAGTCTTTTTAATTTTAGCCATTCTGGTGAGTGTTCAGTGATTATCTCATTGTAATATTATGTGCATTTCCCTGACAACTAATGATGTTGAGCATTTTTTTTTCAAATGTTTATTAACCATTTGGGTATTCTCTTTTATGTAGTGTCCACTCACATTTTTAAAATTAAAAATAGGATTATCTGTCTTTTTAAGTTGATTTGGAGAAGTTTTTATATGTTATGAGTCTAAGCCTATTATTTGATGTAGTTATAACAGAAGTTCTTAATTTTAATGAAGGCCAGGGTTATAAAGGTATCCTGTGTTTTCATCTAGGAGCTTGGTTGTTTTACATTTAATATTTAGATTTGCAATCCATCTGGAATTGATTTTTGTGTATAGGGTGAGGTAGGGGTCAAGATTCATTTTTTTCCCCATAGAGATTTCCAGTTGACCCAACACCACTTACTGAAAAGACCATCCTTCCTCCCCTGCCTTGCAATTCCATCATAAATCAAATGACTACCTAAAAAGTTTGTTTCTGGACTATTTTTAGGTCCATTGGTTGATCTGTCTATCCCTTTGCCAATAAGATTGTCTTAATTACTGTAGCTTTGTAATCAGTCTTGATACCTTACCATGTAAGTCCTTTAGTTTTGTTCTTTAAGATTTTAGTGACGTTTCTTGGTCATTTTATTTCCATATAAATTTTAGATTTAGATTGTCAATTTCTTCAGGGGGAAAAAAGCCTGTTGGGGTTTTGACTGGGAATAATTTGAATCTATATATAAGTTGGGGAGAACTAATATCTTTCCGACTCAGGAGGTATCCCCCTGTTTTTTTAAGTTTTCTCTAATTATACTGAATAATATTTTGTAGTTTTCTGAATGGAGGTCTTGCCTATCCTTTGATGGATTTATTCCCAGACATTTGATTTTTTATGCTATTATAAATGGTAGTTATAAATATTTTGTACCTTGTTAAATTCAATTATTGATTCTAATAGTTGATCTGTTGTTTCATCTTTTTTTTCAACTTTTAAAATCATATCATCTGATTCTGGTGGACTAGGGGCAGACTACTTTATCCAATCTAGATTTGAGGTCATTCGAGGCTCCACTTCTGTATTTGTGAGAGTTGGCTTATTTCCATTGTCCTAAATCCTAGAGTGGAGGATTTTAGGGGTCCTAACAAAGCCTGAGGTGTTTCACAGGGCCTTTCCTCCTAAACCCCGATTTTGTCTCCCTAGATTTAAAAACTCTGTTTAGCTTCTAGCTTCTTGGTCCCTAGTTATGTATTGGAAAATGCTGGAGGAGAAAAGTAGAGCTGAATGTCAGGCCCTCGTCCATGCCGCTCTTCCTTCTGGAATCTTGGCTCCAGAAATCTCTACTTGCTTTCCGTTGTTATTTAAAAAATTATAGCCGCCTGAGTGGATGTGAAGTTGTGCCTCCTTGTAACTTTGATTTCCATTTATTTAAATGGCTATCAATATTGAACATCTTTTCATGTGCTTATTTGGCCATTTGTATATCTTTTTTGGAGAAAAGTCTTTTCAGATCCTTTGTCTATTTTAAAATTGTGTTATTTGCCTGTTTTTATTGTTGAGCTGTGTGAGTTCTTTATATATTTTGGATACCAGTCTTTTATCAGACATAATTTGCAAATATCTTCTCCCATTCTGTGAACTGTCTTTTTACTTTCTTGACGGTATTGAGTGCAGCCAAAAGTTTTAAATTTTGATGAAGTCCAATTTCTTTCTTTTTCCCTTTGTTGCTTGTGCTTTTGGTGTTGTACCTAAGAAGGCTTTGCCTGATGTCAGGTCACGTAACTTTCCTCCTGTGTTTTCTCAGGAGCTTCATGGTTTAAGCTCTTACATTGAGCTGTACATTTAGGTCTGTACTCTGTTGTGAGTTAACTTTTGTGTATAGTGTGAGGACAGGGCCCTTCATTCTTTTGCACGCAGGTATCCCGTTGTCTGAGGGCTCTTTGCCCCACATCTTTTGAATAATCCCTTCGTCGGGTGCCTGGGTGGCTCAGTTGGTTAAGCGACTGCCTTTGGCTCAGGTCATGATCCCGGGGTCCTGGGATCGAGTCCCACATCAGGCTCCCTGCTCAGCAGGGAGTCTGTTTCTCCCTCTGACTCTACCCCCTCTTGGGCTCTCTCACTCTCTCTCTCAAAGAAGTAAATACAGTCTTAAAAAAAAAAGGATAATCCCTTCATCACGTTCCCCACAATGACTCTGGGACCCGTACTCCTACATGGCCTCATGCTTGCCCACAGACTGGTGATTCCTGGGACATTTCCCTCTTGATGCAATTAGTTCTTATGCATTTCTTCCCCAGGACCTAGAGTAAATTCTAGATTGGTTCAGTCAAGAATTTTAGCTTTGCCATCTTCATGACTTAGTACAGAGCAAGGAATATATGTAATTTCATGGGAGAGTCTTGGTCAGACTACTAGGTTATAAAAGAGACCCATCCCACAGGCCCCCCCCAGTTTCCTTTGGTGGAAGAAAACACATGGTCTGGCAGTCAGAGCCTGCTCTGCTCCAACACCTGCCACTCTGCTCTTTCTACCAAACTGGCATCCAAGCCCATTTCCTCATTGTAGGTTCTGATGGGGTGCTAACTCTTCCCACTAAGGGCATTAAAGCAAAATGACTTGTTCTTTTCCCCAAAGGAACCCCATGAATACAACCAAGTGCCTGAAGATTTCCTGGGTGTCTAAAGCCCATCCACCACGAGGTCTGCTTTTTGATACTCTTCAGAAATTTCCACATAACTTTGAGCATGCCACTTCTTTTTTTTTTTAAGATTTTATTTATTTATTTGACAGAGAGAGACAGCGAGAGAGGGAACACAAGCCGGGGGAGTGGGAGAGGGAGAAGCAGGCTTCCTGCCTAGCAGGGAGCCCGATGCAGGGCTCGATCCCAGGACCCTGGGATCATGACCTGAGCCGAAGGCAGACACTCAACGACTGAGCCACCCAGGTGCCCCGAGCATGCCACTTCTATTTCTGTTTCTGAAAAGTGGGAGTTTAAAGTCTCTACCTTTAAACATAAAGACAAAAATAATGCTACCCTCCTCAAATTTGGGATAGAATCTTTGAATCTGAATACTGTTCATGAAATATATAGAGACATCTGGATGATAGCTTGATGCAGATGAAGTACTGCGTTCCTGCAGTTTCTTTCCTGGCCCCATGTTCAACTGTCACTTACCATTTGTAAATAGCTTTTCCTCTGGAAGATTTAGAGACTCCTCATGATTAGGAAGGACCTCATCTTCCTTCCTACTATAATGTCCCTGTGTTAAAAAAAAAAAAAAAAAAGAAAGCAGAATCAGCGCTAGGAGGGAGTGTTTAGCCACCAGAGGGAAGACTTACCCTCTGGGCCAGGGTCTTTGATATTCTGAAGGCTCCAAGCCTCAGCAGACAGGGAGGGGAGCAGTGGGGTCTCTGTCCCTTGCTGCTATGTCTCTGGGGTATACAAAAGGAAAAACGACAAACTGAGATAAATCTTGTGTATCAAGTTGAGGAAATGTGGATGAACTGAACCATTCACTGAGTTATTGTGTACCTAGCCCCGTACCTTGTGGTGAAGTTCCAGTAAAGTTTCATTTTCATTAGGTTCTTAATTCAATCAACAAATATTTATTGCGCACCCACTGCATGCCAGGCTTGGTGCTTGAGATAGCAAGGGCCAAAGAGCTCAGCTGCCATGGGGCTTATGGTCCAGTGGGGAAATCTGGAAATAGATATCAATCTGGAAACAAATATAACCCTAAATACAGATAAACTACAAACATAACTATGAAGAAAAAATTAAAGGGGTTCAATAAGATACACGAGCAAAGAGCCTAATTAATTCGGGGAAGGCTTTCTGAGTGTGTTGGCTACTTGTTTTAATCAGTTGTTTTATTTGGGTGTAGTTGATGCACCATGTTACATTAGTTTCAGGCGCTCAGCATAGTGATCCAACAAGCCGTGATGGTTAATTTTATGCGTTTGTGTAACTGGGCTAAGGGATGCCAAGAGAAAGCTGGTAGAGTGTTATTTCCGGGTGTGTTGGGAGGGTGTTTCTGGAAGGGGTTAACATTTGAATTGGTGAATTGAGGAAAGCAGAGGGCCCTCCCCAATGTGGGTGAGCATCACCCAACCCCCTGAGGGCCTGAATAGATCAAAAAGGCAGAGGAAGGGTGAATGCGTGCTCTCTCTGATTCATCTGAAAAATGTATCTTCTCCTGCCCTTCTGCCCTCAGACTGGGGTGCTTGTGGTTCTCAGGCTTACACCATCAGTCCTTTGAACTCAAAACTGAATAATACCACTGGCTCACCTGGGTCTCTAGCTTGCAGATGGCAGATTGTGGGACTTCTCAGCCTGTAGATGCATAAGCCAATTCCTATAATCGATCTCTTCTTATATATGTATGTATCCGATTGATTGTTATTCTAGAGAATTCTGATTAATATACAGAGCACGCAACAGACTAGAAATAAAGGAGGCACACTGGAAGGAAGAAGGTTCTAGGGAGAGGGAACGGCGGGTGCCAAGGGCCTGGGGTCAGAATGAGCTTGGTTCCTGTGAGGAATTGAGGAAGCCAGTGTGCCTGGGTGAACCTGCAGAGAGCAAGGAGATGAGACCAAAAGACAGCAGGGATGTGCTACATGTTTTGACTTTCTATCCTAAGTACAGCGGGAAATAATTCTAGGGTTTTCAGTAGGGAAGTGATGTGGTCAGATTTTATATGCACATCTTGCATGTCTCCATGAGGACAGTAAACTCTTTAAAGCAGGGCCAGAGTCTTATATTTCTTTATATGCTTCGCAGAGCCAGCATCGTGCTGTGGGCATCCCAGGGGCCTGGCGGGGTGTGTTGTGATGATGATTCATGTAGGAATTCTCTTCACTTTAGGTTCAAAAGTTGTTTTTTTTTTTTTTTGCACTTGATAAAAATAGAATATCCGTGTTCCCTTTAACACAATTTAGGAAAACTAGGGTTATTTTAGTGTACCGCAAGGATAAGTGGCTTTCTCTTCACGTACACAGAGGTATGTCTGTATGCACACACATCACACACTATGCGTGTGCACACACTTCAAGTGAGACCATTTCTTACCACTGGCAATCCATACATGATTTATGACTTTTCCTAACCCCTCTCTGTATCTAGCTGAAGACTCTTTCTTTTTTCAATTCGCCTAAAATATTGTCCAGCTAATAAATAGGTTCAAAGACAGACAAAAGGAGCTTCCACAAGTTATGAGAAAATGTCGGGCTCTTGAAAGACCTCCACAGATACAAAAACATAAATCTCACAAAGCTCTTTTGAAATGTCATTCACCTTCCTTTCTCATAGGAAATCAGGGCCCGGAGAGAAATTAACTAACGTTACAGTTCATCTGGACCTTGTTACTCAACCCAGGATAAGGATGGTCGAGGAGGACGGACCCAGTAGAAGCAGACCCGTTCGGAGTTTTATAGTTTCCCATTAAGAAAAAAAAAAAAACAAAAACCCTCCTGAGCTTTCTAGTAAGACAAATGTATTTATCCAACATTCGGCACCTGGAAGATATTATTCACTGATGACAATCCAAAGAGTTATCTGTTCGCTAGGGTTGGGATTGCAAACTAGCAATGCAGAAACAGGAGTCATCACTTGGTTCTGAAGCAATGGGGCTTCTTTCTAGAAGCCACATAAAGCCATCAGGGATGTTTTAAGGTCCTGAAGCCTGAGGCCTTAGCCGGCTGGGGAAGTGTGCTTTTTTTTTTTTTTTCCTTTAAGTTTTTTTATTGTTGTGTTAATCACCATAGATTAGGCAGTGTGCTTCTTAATATCACTTCTGGTTACTAGCATTCATGTTTTAGGAAAATACAGCTTCGTTCACTCATTCACACATTCCCCCCTCTTACCCCTCTTCCTCCCTCTTCCTTTCTGTGCATCAGATATAGTTCCATTGCTCATGTATAATAGATGCAGAAGCGGATGCACAGAACTTTAGGCACGGTCCCTGGCTTCCTAGAATTTTCATTCTAGTGGGAAATAAAAGATATGCAATGCGCGCAAGAGGGAACCTGAAAAGTACTCTGAGATTGTAAAAACGTGTCCCGAGCAGGGATGCCGGCTCGGGCTGGTGAGGAGGCTGTTAAGGATGATGAGATAGTCGGGAGTCAGGATTTAGGAAACAGAGGCTCCAAGGAGGTCCTCCTCTTATCAGTTTGCTCTGGGAAGGAGCTGATTCATCCTCATGCGGGGCTTGAGTGGCAAAATTTCCACTGTCAGGTGATGTTTTTGGATATAGTGCTGCTGATGCCTGGCGCCAAGGCTGGCCTCCCCTTATCCCTGCCCCGAGGGATTAGCCTGAGCAAAGCTTTGTATGCTCCTGTAGAAGTGGGCGTTGAGAATTTATTTTCTCTTCTTCCCTCTTAGTCCCCTCTGCTCCTGAAGGAGAGGAGCTGTCAGATGCCACCTCCCTGTGTTTTCTTCATCGTGGGGACCTGGTGGACGCTTCCTTTCTCACTGTTTTCCCTCGAGTGTGTTTTTATACCCCTTCTTGGATTAACCACCTTGGGACTCCGTATGTTGGCCTCGGTGCGTGTCTACTTTACCCAGCACACAAATACATCGTCTTATACCCTCCAGCAGAGGCAAGGGATGGGGAGGGACTTTCAGATGTCGTTCGAATCCAGTCTGCTGCCTCCAGAAAAAATGGCCTGTGTTCCGAGATGCCCATGCCCTCTCAGAAAATAGGAAAACCTATTTATCCCTGGTGGGATGTGCCCCCTGTGCCATCTGGGGCTATTCTTAGTGATGCTTCCAGGAGATCCTTTTTGAAGTCTCTGGGGCCAAAATAGTACCCGCTCCAAGAGGCAGTATTAGCAATGTGGCTAAGGAAGCCGATTCCTGCAGACGTGCTGTCTGCATCCAAATCCTGGTTCAGCCACTTACCAGCGGAGACACCTGCTACCCGAGGCATCTGCTTTCTACCTCAACCGGGAGGTGCCTGCCGGTACGTACCTCCCACGCTCCCGGGAGGATTTTATCCCTGCAGTGTCTAGGAGGGGCCCTGGCACAGAATAACTATCATACATGTTTTCTCTATGACCATGCCACCTTGGATCATAGGGAAAATCCATTCTTAGGCTAAATTCTCATTAGCAGCTTCTTTCTGTGTCTTACCTGGTAAGAGGTGTTTTGCTAAGGAAGACTGGTAACTTGTTCCTGCGGCTAAAGAGAGACCTAGATTGGGGATCACTGACTTTCTTCCGTCCCTTCCCAGGCAGTGTCCCCAGCCCCAGCCCCAGGTAACTGCTGTCCTGCTTTCTGTCTCCACGCATTAGGTTCGTCTTTCCTAGAGTGTCATGTAAATGGAAACCTACAGTGTGTAGTCTTCTGTGTCTGACTTGGTTTGCTCAGCATGATGTTTTCCAGGTTCACCTGTCTTGGTGTGGATATCAGTTCCTTTCGTTTTCTTGCTGAGTACTCTTGGATAGGGCAGGGACATGGTCACATCACAATTGTGTATCCATTCGCCTGCTGGTGGACATTTGTTTTATTTCCAGTTTGGAATATTCGAAATAAGGGTGCTCTGAGCATTCTTGCACATATCTTTATATAGACATATGTTTTCCTTTTTCTCGAGTGAATACTGAGGTGTGGGATTTGGGGGTCATGTGGGGCCAGTGCCTGTTTTACTGTTCAAGCAATTTCCAGAACGTTTTCCAAAATAGTGGCACTGGTTTCATTCTCACCAGTAAGTATGAGAGTTCCGGTTGCTTCATATCACTAACACTTGGCATTGTCCAAATTTAAACATTTTCTAGCTATCCTAATAGTGCTGTTCCCCTATGGTTTTAATTTGCATTTCACTGGTGACTAATCATGTTAAGCATCTTTTCGTGCGCTTATTAAGAGTGGGCTTGTCTTCATTGGCGAAGCGTCTGTTGAAATCTTTTACCCATGTTTCTTTAGGTTGCATTGTTTGCCTTTTGTTTATAAGAGTTCTTTATATAATGTAGTTACAACTCCCTTGTCAACTAGATGTATTATGGCTATTTTCTTCCAATCTAGTTTTAAAAGCTTTTGCCCCTCCCATGCAATATTGGGTGTTGATCAGGAGTTAACTCATCCACAAGTAGCTCTGAACCAGGGGATCCTTAAAGAAACACCAAGTCATTGCTCACCCCTGCAACCTGCTATTTCTTCTACTCTTGGAGCTAAATGTTTACGTTTAGAGTTGAAAAGACACCCTGTGTGAGCATAGAAACAGTATTCCATCTAGTGCTGTCAGAAAGAAACAGCTCTTAGACCCAGCATCCCCAAATCTGCAAGATGGAACAAACAGATGTTTTGTCCATCACAGAAGGGGGTCTATCACATTTCTGAAAAGTTGTCTCTTTCTCTGCAGCGTCCTGGCTTTTATTAGTGGCAGTCTGACCAGATGGGCCGTCCCTGGCCTCTTTGATTCTCTTCCAGCAAAGAGTGAAGTTATCCAAGACCTGCAAGGTAGGTCCTGTCTACTCCTGTAGGCTTAGAGGATGGGCAGTGGAGGCCACTCTAGCCTTACGGAGTAGAACCCAGAAGGCATTTATCAGATCAGGAGAGTAAACCTCTTGACCAGAAGCAGCTAAAGGAGAAAGTGGTGGTGGAGGCAGTCAGGAAATTTCTACTTTCCATTCTTGTCTAACACATAGTAAAGTAATAAACATACTGTTGAATGTTCCTCGAGCACGTACTAGTTGCCAGGCACTGTGATGAACAGTTCACACAGATCTCGTTGAATCTTCATAAGAACCCAAATAGGAAGGCACTTTTATTATTGTCATCTCAGAGAAGGGAATGGAATCTTAGAGCAATTATATAACCGCCGATGGCCGAGCTGGGACATTGACTCATGTCTGACACCAAACCTGTGTTTGAGATATTTCCGAAACCTTCCCCCTTACGGAGACGGACTGAGCCTTTGTTGTCAGCTTACACTTTCTTTTGTCTTTCTCACTCCCTTTTCTCTGCTAATCCTACAACTTCCCAGAGGAAACGATGGGGCCCAATTCTTTTCTGACTCCTTTGCTTAGAACAGAATTCCTGATTCCCCGGGCAGGAGGGGAAGAGGTGCTGTCTCTGCATCATCGACGCGCTGATTTACTGACTGATCAATGCAGATTGTACTGTGAACACAGCTCACGGAACCAAATCCTTATCCTCACTCATGCTAAGGATGTATTTCCTGATTTCTTTATGACCGTGAGAGAGAAGGCTGACCCAGGACATTCTGCAGACACATTCCAGGACCTTCACAAGAGCCCCATTTCTATCAGTATCTTTCCTTCTTCCATAAAATGCATTCTAGGTTTTGAGAAGGGAGCCACACAGCTGAGCTGAGATGTACTCACCGGGTGCTCAGTGAGGCTCACTTACTATGATGAAGGAGCTCACTTCCACATGAGCCAGGCGCTGAGACCGATTCAACGTTTTGCCCCAGAGAGATCGCTCGTGTCCACATGTCCTGATCTTCAAGTTTGCTTGCGTTGGAACGGTGAGTGTTGAAACTAGGAATGCCAAGGGTCCACACTACTTAATCCAAGATGGCCCTTGATTTCTCTGTGAGGTAACTTTGTCTGTATCCTGGGATAGTAAATGAAAGAAGGAATTAGGAAGTGTCCTTTCAGAAGTAAAAGAGGGAAATGAATACCCAAGTCCATAATGGAAACTGAGGCTCAGGAAGGCCTTACCTGCGTCACTAGGTCCCTCTCAGCAGAACCCCGGGGAGGATGTGCTGCTCAGCGGTGGGAGTCATGGAGGAGGCAGGAGGGAGATAAACCGGAGAAGGAAAGAGCACGTGTCGCGCTCGCAGGTTCCTGCAGGAGCTTGTTTGGTGGGTAGAAGGTGGAGTGTGTTTCTACACACTCATGAGCGCGGGGAGGGAGGCGGCCTGTGTGTGTGTGTGTGTGTGTGTGTGTGGCCCCTGAAGATGACACACATCAGTCCTAGCTGTGCTCTGTGCCCTGGCCTGGTCCCTGGCATGACTGAAGGGCTTTTAAATGTGAGGAAACCCACTTCGGGAGCCCTCCTCGGTAGCCTGCACTTGTGGGAATCTGCCGGGCCCTCGGGTAACTCAGCTTGAGGCTTTTGATCAGTGCCCACACCAAGAGCTGTTAACACGGTCCTTTACTGGCCTGAAGCAATGCAGAGAAGTTTTGTTTTGGTTTAGGTTAGCTTGGTGGTTATAAGGCTTTTTTTTTTTTTTGGGCGGGGGGGGGTGACGGGGAGAATAAAAGCACATTTATTTCCTTTTTTATTTTATTTTTGAATTTTTATTTTATTATTTTTTATTTATTTTATTTTTTTATTAGTTTCATAGGGAGAGTTTAGTGATTCATCAGTTGCATTACAACACCCAGTGCTCATTCTAGCACATGTCCTCCTTAATGCCCATCACCCAGTTACCACATCCCCCCCACCGACCTCCTGTCCAGCAACCCTCAGTTTGTTCCCTAGAGTTCAGTGTTTCTTATGGTTTGCCTCCCTCTCAGTTTTCATCTTATTTTATTTTCCCTTAGAATGAAATCTGGCCATTTGCAATGACGTGGATGGAACTAGAGGGTATTACGCTAAGTGAAATAAGTCAGAGGAAGACAAATACCATAGGATGTCACTCGTATGTGCAATTTAAGAAACAAAACAGATGACATTTATTTCCCCCCTTTTTTTTTTGAATCAGTGAGTACTTAGATTAGTGCCTGCTCATTTTTTATTTTGAAGAAGAAGAGGAGGGGGAATTTGGAGTTTGATTCTGGGAAAGAATAGCCCACACCTAGTTTAGGTAGAACCGAGAGGTGAGTAAAATGTATTGCCTGAGCCTGGATCCTCATCACCACCCCCACATCCTCATCTGTCAGGCATTACTTTCTCCTCCAGCTTTTGGGAAGGCCTCTGCCTATCAGCCATTTACCCGTAGTATAAATTTTGGTAATCAGTCTCTTTCTAAGGGGGCAGGGTGGTATAGTGGTCCATGGAGCCAGCCTGCCTGAGTCTCTTAATAAATGAATGCCTTTACTTAGCTGTTCTCTGCTTGTTACTCTCTTTAGATTGCTTCCAACATTTCCGCATGTTACCTAATAGCACCGCAAATGTATTTATATAGAGAGATTTCATTCCTGTGGGCTGATTTACTCCCAGCAGTGGGATTGCTGGGTTTAAAGGCATCCCGCTTGTGTGTGAACCTGGCAAGTTACTCTAAGCTCACCTTTCCTCATGTGTAAAGTGGGATCGGAAGTAATAGTACTTTCCTCATGGGCTTGTTATAAGTAGTAAGTGAATCACGCATGCAAAACACTTAGAATAGCTGGCACATAGTAGTTATTACACTCGATGCTTTATTTGTTAATTATTATGATGTCAGTTTTAAGCCTTGTCTCCAATTGTGAAATGAAGGATTAGCCTTTATTGGAAAACATCTTTGGTGTTAGGGAGTGGTGGGAAAGTTGTTCCTTTATTTTATTTTTTTAAAGGACTTTTTATTTATTCATTTGAAAGAGAAGAGCAAGAGCACAAGCAAGGGGGAGCATCAGAGGGAGAGGGAGAAGTGGACTCCCCGCTGAGCAGGGAGCACAACGAGGGGCTCGACCCCAGGACTCCGGGATCACAACCTGAGCCGAATGCAGACACTTAACTGACTGAGCCACCCAGAAAAGTGGTTCCTTTAGAGGGAGGCATTTTAGCTGATGCTTGGAGGCAGGTGTCTAATGGTAGTGTCAGGGACATGGGTCTGCCGTCAGAGGCAAGTGGCAACTGGGGCAGCCCGAGGAGCTCTCTTTGCTCTGGCCAACCCCAGCAGCCCAGGGTCTGAAGCAAGTCAGCTCCCTTGACTACAAGCTTGCTCCCCTCCTACCATGCTCCACAGAGCTGGAGGGACAGTGACGAGCACATCAGAAGGGCTGAGAGATTACGTTTGAGAAAAGGAGCCCCATTGAGGAACAATGCCGTTTCATCACCTGCTTCTGCCTGTCACCTCTGCTGCCCCCAGAACCCAGGCATCGCGTAAATGTTTACAGGGCTCTTTGAAGGCCAGTGGTTGCTGAGGCCCTGGGGCTCCAGTGCCTTTAAGTTCAAGCCCTTAAAGCAGTGGACTGTGAATTCTGGGCCCCTGGGAGCCTGGCACCGCTGTCTCACGTGATTCCCCCAAAGCTCACATCAAATGCTTTTAAATAGTCAGGTGAGCCTCAAGACAAGTGCCATCAACTTCCTCGATATTAATACTGAGCATTTTTTTAAAAATTTATTTTCCCCAGATTTATTGAGATATAATTGACATATAACTTGTACATTTAAAGTGTACAACCTGTTGATTTGATATACTTACATATTGCAAGATGATTACTGCCATAGGGTTAGCTCACACCTCTGTCGCATCACACAATTACCGTTTCTCTTCTGTAGTGAGAACATTGAAGATCTACTCTCTTGGTAACTTTCAAGCATGTAATACAGTATTATTACGTATAATCACCATGCTGTACATTGCATCATCAGAACTTATTCATCTTATAACTGAAACTTTATGCCCTTTGACCAGGATCTCCCCATTCCCCCCACCCCCCAGCCCATGGCAACCACCATTCTAGTCTCACTTTCTGTGAGTTTGGCTTTTTTAGATTCCACATATAAGTGATCTCATAAGGTACTCATCTTTGTCTGACTTATCTCACTTAGCATAATGCCCTCAGGGTTGCTCCATGTTGTAGCAAATGGCAGGATTTCCTTCTTTCTCATGGCCGAGTAATATTTCATTGGATGTACATGCCCCAATTTCTTGATTTGTTCATTCACTGATGGAGCTTTAGGTTCTTTCCATATCCTGGCTGTTGTGAATAATGCCGCAACGAACACGAGAGTGCAGATATCTTTTCCAGGTCCTGCTTTCATTTCCTTGGGATAAATATCCAGAAGTGGGATTACTGGATCATATGGGAGTTTCTATTTTTAATTTTTTGAGGAACCTCCATATTGTTTTCCACAGTGGCTGCACCAATTTACATTCCCACCAACAGCGCCCAAGAGTTCCTTTTTCTCCAATACTTATTATCTCTTATCTTTTTGATGATAACCATTCTTACAGTATACTGGCCATTTTATGCCCTGATGATTTGGATGTACTATACATACCAATGGTCTATTGAAGGCTGACATTTCTTGATTTAAAGGGAAATCATCTCAATGTATTTTTTTATCTTCCTTATCTGTTATTTATTTTTTTAAAGATTTTACTTATTTATTTGACAGAGAGAGAGAGACACAGCCAGAGAGGGAACATAAGCATGGAGAATGGGAGAGGGAGAAGCAGGCTTCCCGCTGAACAGGGAGCCCAATGCGGGGCTCGATCCCAGGACCCCGGGATCATGACCTGAGCTGAAGGCAGATGCTTAACAACTGAGCCACCCAGGAGCCCTTCTTCCTTATCTGTTATTGATTACTCTTAGACTTGGACAGTGAGGAAGGAGGGACTAGTACATGGGGGATGACTAATAAATGTTTGTTGAATAAAGGGGGCGCCTGGGTGGCTCAGTCGTTTAAGTGTCCAACTCTTGATTTCAGCTCAGGTCATGATCTCAGGGTTCTGGGATCAAGCCCCGAGTTGGGCTCCATGCTCAGCAGGGAGTCTGCTTGAGGATTCGCTCTCCTTCCCTCCCTCTGCCTCCCCCTCCACTCACACAGAGGCTCTCTATCCAAGATAAAAATAAATAAATCTTTTTGAAAAATTAAAAAGATGTTTGTTGAATAAATGAATGGATGGATGTACCATAGTTTACTTAGTTGTTCTATATTGCTGGGTTTTTGGGTTGCTTCCATTTAAAAAAATTATAAATAATGTTACCTTCAATATATTTGTGTATGTAGCTTTTTCTTTTCTTTATGTTATTTCCTTTCAGAAGTTGGATTTCTGGGTCAAAGTGTATGAACAATGTTATGGCATTTGATAGGTTTCTAAGCTTCTTTGCTCAAGGGTTGTACCAATTTTGGATGCTCCCAGCAATGTTTTGGGGCCAGTTCACACCATGGCTTTGGGAGTTAACATCACATTTTTTGCTACTTTATTAGGTAAATACTGGTATCTTGATATTTAAAATTTTGCATTTCTTTGATTTCCAATGAGACTATTTTTCTGTATTCATTACTTATTGTATTTATTATTTTGTGACTTCTGTTCATTTCTCTTTTCTATTATCAATTAAATAACATTTTTATCTACTTAAGATATTAACCCTTTATCCTATTTGCTGCAAATGTTTTCCCTAGTCTATTTTTCCCTTTCCTTTTTCTTTCTCTTCCCTCTTTCCCTCCCTCCCTTCCTCCCTCCTTCCCTCCCTCCCTCCCTCCCTCCCTCCTTCCCTCCCTCCTCCCTCCCTCCCTCCCTCCCTCCCTCCTTCCCTCCCTCCCTTCCTTCCTTCCATCCATCCATCCATCCATCCATTATTTTAATGTTCAGGTAGTCAAATCTGTTGATCTTTTCCTTTGCCTCCTTTTTTATAAGCGCTAAGAATGCAAATACAAGCAATAGGGGAAAGGTAGGCACCTAATTCATGAGCTGGGAAAATTTCTCTAGTTTTATGTTTCTGGCTAGTTTACACCTCACTCCGTATTTACTTTAGGAAGTTTTGGGTCATATGATTATTACTAGTGTGAAGGGTATGATAGAGTTCTAATACCTTTGGCATTGTGCTTTTGTTCAATGGGATTTAGGAGCAGGTAGGCAGGAGGCTCACTTTCTTCTTCCTCCTTCCACATTCCCTTTGTGGAAACTCAAGATGGCAAGAGGGGAGAAAAGCAGCTGGCTTGAGTGTTGGGGGAAGGAAGAGGATTATCATAGTGAAATGCCTTTGGAGGGACCAACTACCTTCTAAATAAAACATGGGAAAAAGAGGAAGGATAGAGTCTATGTTTCTTGGCTCAGGCAAAGCTGACTTTTAGGGTTGAATTAGGGGGTCTGTGTGCAGTGGGAGTGTTGTGCCCACACTGGAGTTCAACTGCTCTGTGAAAGGGAAGCAAATGAGCCATATTAAAATCAGGTAGAAATGTTGGGTCAGGCACCTTCTGGGAATATCCAAAAATCAGAACACTGAGACTCCAAAAGGCTAGGTCCACAGAAAACCTGAAACACGTGCCTCCCCAGGGATTCCCATCTGGGTTTTCTATTCTGTGTTTCTTGTGGTCTCCATGCGCAGAGCAGGGAAGTTGCTAGTTGTTACATAATCAAAGAGAGCATGTGTGCCAACTCCCCAGCCGCCGGGAATCACTGTCCAGACAGTTCACGTGGGAATGAGAGGGGCATAAACATTCTCTTTCTCAGTTGGTGAGTCCTACTTTCCCTTGTGTTCTTGTAAGCACTGGGCTACCATTGCCCTATGGCCTGACCCCAGGATGTGGCTTATGTGACATCTATTAGCAAAGAACAATTATTTGATCTACTGGCATCATTGACCTAAAAAACCATGAAGGGCTAACCATTTGTTCCTTGCCTCTCAGTTATACAGAGAACGCAGTGGGTTTAGAGCAATTAGTAATTGTAGTGAGAGATGAATATAAGATGTTACATAATCTTAAGCTGTTGAAGTGAAGCCTAAGACTCACAATGTTAGACTGATGAAGAATGAGTGACACAGAATATAAATTCTGTGCTTTACTCAAGAATTGGTCATGTCTGGTGCTAAGTGTGCTAAGAGCTATGAGCCATCAGCCCCTGTGCTCACCAATTAATGTAAGTGCTGTCCAGGCGTATAGTATATGTACTCAGCTACTGCAAAAGAAACATACCAACTTGAATGCCTGACGGAAGGACAGCTGCCCTTTGGGGATTTCTCCTTTTGGCCGGTGTCCTCAAGAAATAATCCAAGTTTTGATTCCTGCTTCTTTAATACATGTGCCTTTTAGCCCTACCTGATCTTTCCCTCCTGGTGCTGGCCTGTTGTGAAGACTCAGGTGGGGATGATTTTGTTGACCGACTGATGCAAAGAAAGGGAAAAGTGAATGCTCTCCCCACTATTCCTTGTTTGAGGGGAGCTGAGGTTTCTCTTAGATCCTAAGAAGCCATTCTGGGATAGTTTGCTTGTTTAGGAAAGGCCTGGGGTCTTTTGCCTTATTTATAGGCAAAGGCTCTGACCTCTTCAAATTGACAATAATAACAGCCAATCTGTAATGGATTCTAGGCACCGTACTGAAACCTATAGGATGGTTCTCCAGGTGTGGGCTCTGGCCCAACCATGTCGTCATCACCTGGGAATTTGTTACAAATGCAAACTCAGGCCCCACCTGGAAACTTGTTAGAAATGTACATCCTCAGGCCCTAACTGAGATCCACTGAATTAGGAAATTTGGGGGTGTGGCTCAGCCATCCGTGTTTTAGCACTCGGTCTACATGGTCCTGATGCATACTGAAGTTTGAATATCACTATGTTAGAGTGTGCTAAGTAAGTTATTTCATCCACACAGCATCCCTGTGGAGAAGATCCCATTTTTTATAAAATCTCAATTGGGGGGCGCCTGGGTGGCACAGTCGGTTGAGCATCGGACTCTTGGTTTTGGCTCAGGTCATGATCTCATGAATCATGGGATTGAGCCCCCCGTGGGGTTCTGTGCTCAGCAGGAAGACTGCTTGAAAGATTCTCTCCCTCTGCCCCTCCTCCCGCTGTCTAAATGAATGAATAAATCTATAAAAAGTCTCAATTTGGTAGACAAGGAAAGATACAAAGGAATACACAGTCGGTTCACAGCAGCTGAGCTGACTTGGGTCCCAAACCCTTAACTACCGTGCTGAGATGTGTGAACAGAAACAGGGGGGGAGAGGACCAGCATTTCAAGGCATGAGGACCAGGGATGGTTTTTATTCAAATGTATTTATGCAGCTTATAACCATGTACTGGAGCCTGTTCCTATTCGCTTGTGAGGAACACCTGCGAACATCTCTCCCTGGCTCTGCATTCAGCGATGTCGGGTTGGTAGCTCGAAATTGGCTGCGGTGGGAATGTGTACACTACGGAAGCTACCAGGCCCTGCACATCAGGGCTTCCCCGCCACCCTCAGCCAGTTGTTCAACATTTCCCAGCACACCACTGCCCAAATGTGTCTACACGTATTCCATATTCTCAGGCGATATTACATGCCAGTTATACTGCCTAATTGAAAGCAAGCACCATTCACAGATCCATTCATATTTTAGTCGCTTCTAAAAAAATGTCTTGGCCACTTCTGTATTTTCTCACGTGGACACAATTGCTTTGACAACACTGAAACTCTGGAACCTTACCATGGGAAGGGAACTTGGAATTTGTCTTCTCAAAGTCCTCTGAGTTTACAAGAACAGGCCTGTAATAGTCACCTGGCTCAGAGGAGTGCCAGGTTTTTGGACATCCTTTCTGAGGCCTTTTGGTACCTGTCAGGCTGAGGTAGGGGTACATAGAGCTGGTCCAGGCCTCAGAGTCAGCAGCCGGCATAAAACCTGGTGAGAAGGAAGAGAATTCCCCTCCCTGTGGCCTGGCAAGGGTGTGGGAGTGATCGGGTCCAGGGTTCCCTGCCTCTGGAACGGGGTAATGAATTGAAATGTCAACACAGAGCTTTCTCTGAACTTCTGTCTCAGAGGGATTCATGTAGGAACAACTGAGGATTTGAGATTTCAGGGTTCCCAGGCCAGGGGGCCGGGGGCTTTCTGTATTTTCCCGCCAGCCTCTCATTCCATCTCTGTCTTGGATGACAGGTTATACCACTCACAGGCCGATGGGGTGTCCCTCTCCCCAGACGGTATCAGGAATGAATTAGCATGTTTCCCTCTTGTAAGTGATCCTCTTTTTGAGTAAACATCCCCTGGGTTTCTGTGATGTGTAACTAATGGAGTGCTAAACTCTCAGGGCTGGTTTCAGACTCAGAGCGCACACGTGTTGCCAATCCATCATGCTTCTAGTACTAATTAACATAGCAGGGACACAATAAAGCCACAGATCCTACACACATTACCCGGCTCGGGTTACCCTCTATAACAATCTTGCTATTGACCCAGCGAGAGGCTGCGTTGGGAAATGGAGCTCCAGCCTCTTCTCCCCGGCCAGACCTGCCCCATCGAATAAAAAAATGCCGTTGTGCATCATTATAACCATAGTGCCCACTGGCCACTTGGTGCTTTGGATTCAGAGACAGTGCCTGAGTTTCTAGAGTAGTGGTGTGGGGCTCTCCAGCTGTACTTGACCAGGAATACTCCTCCAACGTCCTGGGCTACTGTTCTGACTGGGACTTCTGGCCACTGCCCGGTCTTCAGCTCCTAAGCCTCTCAGGAAGACTTTCTGTCTGAGAAGGGCGCACCTGCACATGGCACAAAGCATTTATCCGTCACCTCGAAGGCAGTCAAACAGAAGTGCGTCTACATCTCCGTTGGGGTGTTGGTTACATGGGTGTACACGTTTATCATTGAGTTGTACGCTTAATAGCTATACCTTTCACTGGACATAATTCTCCATCAATTAAAAAGTTTAAAAAATTACCCCTTGCTTATACCTTATCCCTTTGCTTAAACCTATCAGAATGTCTTACAACTGAAATAAGATACAGAAACAGGGGGCCCTGGGGTGGCTCAGTCAGTTAAGCGTCTGCCTTTGGCTCAGGTCATGATCTCAGGGCCCTGGGATCGAGCCCCAGATCGGGCTCTCTTGTTAGCGGGGAGTCTGCTTCTCCCTTTGCCTCTGCCCCTCCCCTCCACCCCGCTGGCCCTCTCTCTCTCTCTCTCGCAAATAATCGGATAAAATCTTTAAAAAAAATTTAAAAAAGATACAGAAACAGAGGCTGAGGTTAATATGACAATAGGACCCATAACTTGTCTGTTGAATTGTCTGATTGTTGTGCCCCGATAATATTCTCATTAATATGATTATGGATGTACACTTATAAATTATTTAAAAAAAAGAGGAATGGTATATTCAAAGCCCATTCATGGTGGAACCTCATGTTCTAGCAGTGGTTGGTATATAAAACATGGCAAATTCCTGCTTTCGGGGCCTCTCCTAAAGGGGCGATCCAAAGGAAACCTGATAAAGCGTTTGCTGTCTGGTGTTGAAATGCTCAGCAAACAAATCGTGCATAAGATAGTATCTGACTAAGCCCCCCTTTCCTCAGTTTCCATGATTTAGGGACCACCAGGCTGGACTGGGCTGTGGAAGTGGAGAAGCACAGGGTGCTTCAATCAGGGTGGCTCCAGATTTAGGCGTTTCACCCTGGGGCCTTCTAGGATGCTCTCTTTGGTGGAAAGGGGTCTTAAGCTAAAATATGTTTGAAAGCCACTGGAGTAAATGATTTCTAAGGTGTCTCCCAGTTCTTAATTTAATGTCTCCATCACTCCATAGCCCAATTAGGAGATGTTTGCCTGAGCACACATCTCGTGTGAGCTTTACTTTATTATCTTCCCACAATCAACAAATCTTTTCATGTTGAAGCATGCCTAACATGTAATGCAGGAAAAATGATAGTTATGCAGAATATAAGGTGTTCAATGGTTTTTTTAAAAATCCATATATTCTTAATAGTTACGTGGAAGAAAATAACTATGCATCATATAGAATATTATAATATTTTAAGTATTACACATGACAAATTGGTACAAATAGGAAAAAAATCAAAATAGTTTTGAGACTGGTATTGTGTAGAGAAAGAAAGGTGACCTGAAAATGGCTTGTTTGTGTCCTCCCTGCCTAAATATTTTTAAAGATCAGGTTGTTGGTAAACAGTGGCATGTTTCTCACGTATCCTCAGCTGAGGGATTTATTTGACTGTCCAACAAGTTGGCCTAACAAGAGAATATTAAAACAAACCAATAATAAACCTTGGGGAAAAAGACAAAAACAAACAATGTCACACTGTCAGGCTCAGAAAACATCAGAGGAAGAAGCTAAAAGCTCTTAAGAGAGACAGTAGCCAGCAGTTAAATAAACAAGCCATTAAATGAAGAATAGCGGTGTCCGCACATTGACAATTTGATAATTGGTCATTGTTGATGGCTTTGATCCAGCCATGGGACTACAATAAATACAGCTTCATTAACCATAGTATGTTTTATAAACCACCTGATAATTCAATTTACCCTTCCTCTTAAACATGAACCTTATTAGCTAAGTTAATAAATAATATTAAAGACTGAGCTTTCTCTTGAGATCTCAGTCAGGATACCCATATGATTAAGTAGAGAATAGATGGATTTTTACCTGCTAAATATCAGTGCTGATGTTTCTTGCAACTTCATTTCTTTTTTTGGGTCAGGTCAGATGCCTTTCTCTGCTGCAATATTCTCCCACTTGGCTCTCATCTAAACCATGCTGTTGCATGTGCACATTCATGACAGATGTTGTTAATCCATCACTCTGCTCTGTCCTGCCCACCCTCTGAATCCCTGTCACGGTGCAGTGATCCTGGCAGCCGCAAACTGGCCATGTGACCTGGCGCGGGGATGGAAACCCATTTGGCATCCTGCCTGTGACCGCCGCTGTTTCCTTTTTTTTTTTAAATTAATTTAAATTCAATTAGCCAACATATAGTACATCATTAGTTTCAGATGTAGAGTTCAGTAATTCATCAGTTGCATATAACACCCAGTGCTCATCACATCACGTGACCTCCTTAATGCCCATCACCAGTTACCCCAACCCCCCACCCACCTCCCCTCCAGCAACCCTCAGTTTGTTCCCTGGAGTTAAGAGCATTACTAGGTATTTACCCCAAAGATACAGATGTAGTGAAAGGAAGGGACACCTGCACCCCAATGTTTATAGCAGCAATGTCCACAATAGCCAAACTGTAGAAAGAGCCCAGATGTCCATTGACAGATGACTGGATAAAGAAGATGTGGTACATATACAATGGAATATTACTTAGCCACCAGAAAGGACGAATACTTAACATTTCCATCAACGTGGATGAAACTGGAGGCTATTATGCTAAGTGAAATAAGTCAATTGGAGAAAGACAATTATTGGATGGTTTCACCACTGCTTCCTGATGATTCCAGGATCCAGTTGGCCAGTGGGTACCTCTCTTTGAAGTGACAACACTACCTACTCACTTTTTGCTTACTAGACTCCCTGTCAGTAGCTCCTCCTTTCACGTATTCAGGTCCAAAAACTACGTCTCGAAGTTCTTCTGACTGACACAATG
Organism: Eumetopias jubatus; assembly: GCF_037043125.1. Classification (NCBI taxonomy): domain Eukaryota; kingdom Metazoa; phylum Chordata; class Mammalia; order Carnivora; family Otariidae; genus Eumetopias; species Eumetopias jubatus. The sequence goes on along the minus strand of NW_028274821.1, from coordinate 10,209,399 downwards.
TTTTATGATTCTAAAAGAGAAAAGAAAAAAAAAAAAGAGAATTTGTTGGATCGATATTTGCTAAGTAGCCTTTCAATTACAAAGTCAGATCTGGACAAATTCCCTGAATATCAAGGCTCTAAGAGACCACTTGTGCCCCTAGGTCAGTGACTCTTCATCCTCAGTGTGCATCAGAGTAGCTGGTTTTCCCTTCAGAACTGTCGATTCAGTGCCTGCAGGAGTGCTGGCCTGAGCACTCTTTCTGGAGGGGGAAAGAAGAACCAGGATTTCGCGGGTGGTTCCCATGTGTTCTGGAAGTTGAGAACCTCTGCCCTTGGGGAAAGGTGCGGTCAGTATTTGCCTCTGTGGGTTCTGTCCAGACTAGCGGAGAGGCTGTGGTCACAGGATGCAGAGGGGTTCTTAATACAGAGCTCTCACTCTCAGGCCCTTCATGCAACTTTATTCCACAAGAGAACTACTAGTAACACATTAATAGCAGATAACTTATCACTTACCTGTGTAGTGCCCCTTGCCAACAATCTGCATCCAGATTCTCAAATGTTAGGCTTAGGAAAAGGGGACGCCCACACAGCTGACATTGGCTATCTTATACAGAGGTCATCTGTACTCAAGAGCATGTGCACAAATGTAATGGATGTTGGGGATTTCTGCCATTCCCACAGGCAGTGGTGAAGGGATTGGGCTCTGGAGTTAGATCTACCTGGGTTTGAATGCCAGCCACCCCTCCCGCCCCCCTAATTTATCATATGTGTGACCTTGGGCAAGTTTCTTAAACTCTTATAAGTCTAAAAAAATTGACATAGTGCTTGACTCACAGCATTGTTTTGAGAAATGAATTAGGTAATCTATTCATGCATCTGGTCCAGGTGGATGCTCTATAAATGTAGTGGTGTTTCTGTTTTACACAAATTGCTTGAGTGCTGGTCCGATCATAGATGTTCATGCTGAATGATACAAACTGGCGTTCATGTTGAATGATAAAAACTGAGTTAATGTTTTACATTTCTGTTTATTTAGATCCCCCATCTCTCTCAGAGTGAGGGCCCAGGTCCTCTAGACTCTGTATGATCTGTCCTTCCCCACCTCTCAAACACTTATGCACCAACACTGTCTCCCTTACTTGCTCTGATACAGCTGCGTTTGCCACTTCTTGTTCATTAAACATGCCAAACACATTCCTACCTCAGGGCCTTTGCACTTGTCATTTTCTCCAGCTGGAGTGTTATTCCACAGATATCATCAACACTTCCTTTAGGTCTCTGCTCAAATGCCCCTTGTTTGTGAGGCTCTGTATATAATGACAGCACCCCTGCAGTCATTCCTATCCTTCTCACTCAGGGTTTTTTCTTCCCTATGTAACTTATCACCATCTGACATATTACATACTTACTGGATTATTTGGGTTTTTTTTCTTTTTTCTTTTTAAGATTTTATTTATTTGAGAGAGAGAGAACATGAGCAGGGGAGGATTGGTGAGCGGGGGTGGGTGGGAGGGGCAGACGGAGAAGCAGACTCCCCGCCGAGCAGGGAGCTCAATGTGGGACTCTATCCCAGGACCCTGAGATCATGACCTGAGCCGAAGGCAGACTCTTAACCAACTGAGCCACCCAGGTGCCTCTCTGGTTTATTTATTATTGTCCATCTTTCTCCCATGACGCTGGGAGACTTTGTTTTGTTCATTGCGGTGTCCCCAGAGTTTAGAATTGGGCTCAACCCATGGTAAGTACTCAATAAATATCTGTTAAATTAATGAATGAAAGACTTTTATTTGCCACTCACAAATTAACAGCTTAATCACTTAATCCAAAAATATCCACTGACCACGCATTTTTTTTAAGGTATTGTTCTAGGTGCTATTGGGAACATGAGGAGTTTTAAGATATGAACCCTACTCTTAAGAAGCTTACAGGCTAGATTTGGAAAAATGACTTAGACCAAAATGATAAAAACTAAATAAAACGATATAAACATTACTAAAAAGGCATGATGGTGGATTATAAAGAGCATAGACATTGAGATAAATCTGAGGTCAAAGGAGAAAAGTATTTCTTGGATAGGGTGGGCAGGGAAGATTTTTCGTCAAACAGGGATCTGAACAAATCCATAAGATATTGTAGTTTGGTGCCAGTGGAAGGATATAGCGAAGGCATCTGTAAAGACCTGCAGGTGTGTGAGAGGGCATTGGCTAGCCCAGTGTGGGGGGATTCTTCTAGGCAAAAGTGGGGATTGAGGTTGTGGATGGCTTCGCAAGCTGGACAAGACTCAGGGCTGGTGGCGTTGTCCTGGGGCACGGAGGAGGGAGTGATGGCTTCGGAGAGCGGACCATGGCAATGTCATCAGATGACTCACCTGCAGACGTGTGCGGGAGGGCTGAGTGGGGAGAGGCTTGCCAGCAGAGGAGGCTTTGGAGACGGGCCAGGCTAAGGGCATGGGAGACTGAGCCAAGCACCAGGGAAGAAGGCTGGCTTTGAAAATAAACTCTTGAGCCCACAAGAGGCTGGTTAGAGAGCTTGGCCATTATCTAGGCTCTAGTATCGCTTTTCATCTTCCTTATATTAACATTTAGCTTTTTGGTCATTTCATGGCTCGTGGCCCCTTTAACTAGATAAGAAGTCTTTTAAAACCTTTCTTAGCCCCCATTTTAAATTTGGTTTTCAGAGGGAGACAGACTTGGGTCCCAGGCTTTGATAAACATCAAAAAAATAAACATTGTGAGCATTAATTTTAATGTTTTATAATGTCTAATAAACATTAATTACATCAGGCTGCATGTTTGGCAAGATGAGTTCACATCACCTGTCTGTCCCTGGTCCCAAGTGCCCAGAAGTGGAGATGGACCCCCCCCCGTAAACGGTTTCAGCTGTCTTATGCAGCGCTCACAAGTGAGTTTAGCTTAGACCCTTTTCCGATGGGAAGGAACAACGTGTTAAATAAATGTTGTGCTGGTCGCTGAGACCCTATCAGGTTAATGGGCTTTGCTTATGCCTGTAAGAATTGTCTGTTCCTGTCTGTTTGGAGACATGGCCTGCTCCCCGACTCTCCAAACATAGAGGCAGAGTAGTTTGAGTTTCTGAATTACTTAGCTTGTGGCCTCAACTGTCCTCTGGCTGTTCTTTTAGTAAGTGATGGACATAATTTTATCTCTCAAACACATTAGAGTGATCTAGCTTTAACTTGGAATCTTGGAGAGCCATCCCATATGGCCCAAATATTCTTTTAATTTCATTGACAGATGAATAAAAAAGAAGTCGTTGCATACAAAGGAAGGAGGCGCTTTCATTTTTTTTTCCGTATTAAGTAGATTGGGTGATAGGAATGTAAGTAGAGGGGAAAAAATGGATTCACACAAATGCCTTTTAAAGCCCATTAAGATCTGCTTTCATGGAGGCAATGAATGGTAGAAGATGATGGGTGGCTTTTCCCTCTGTTCTGGTTTTTTTTATAAGCAGCTGCCCAAAATTTCACCATGACTCCACTGAAGCTTAGTAGGGCTGACTTGGGTTGAGATTAATTACTTCTGGGCTGGATGAGGCTCAAAACCAAGGTAGGACGGGGGCCAGGGGCCCTGAGGAGGGTTATCATGTAACGTAGTAGCATAAAGCAAGCGACATCACATGAAAAATCTCTTGCCTGTCACTCCTGAATAAGTCCAGCACACATGATAAATTGCATTCCCGACTTCCTTTGTGAGAATACCGTAATTGTTGAATAATGGAAAAGTAGCCTCTGTTGTCTGTTTCATGTACAATTTTGTGAACAATGAGAAATAGAAATGAAACGGTTAGCGCCTCTGAGGTAAGTCTCCTTCCCCAAACCATGCACCACAGGTATCTTTCATATCAGTTTAAGTTGTTTTATAGTTTTTAGAGCCTAAAAGTACAATGGAAGCAAAAGCAAATTGTACTTTTAGAAAGCTTGTAAATGCTATTTCTAATTTATAACAAGTTATCAAAAATTTGGTTAATAAAACTTTAATGCTTTACAAACTTACAAACAAAAAAGGTGGGGTTAATGTCATTATGATGTTGATTTCTCAAAATTTCTAGGTAAAATTCCACACTTAAATATTAATGTCTTTCTAGAAATTGTCATTTATACACAATGTGGATTTTTAAGGGAATATTCTAAAATGTCCTGATACTTATTTTCTGTGTACCATACAGGATGATCAGAGTTTCTTTTATTTCCCTTTGCTTTTTTTTTTTAACAGAAGAGTTGTTAAAAAAAGAAAATCAACAAAAACCTTTCTTGTAGCAGCGATAACAAAATTATAGTTATTTATCTGAGCCTACCAATACCTATACCCCCATGGCAAAGAATGTTTACAATTATGGAACGTGAGAAAAATGGAAATCCTTCTGTTGTGTTGCAGGGTCTGTAATCTAAAACAATTTTTAAACCACTTTTTGCTCTTACGAAGTTATTTGGTAAGCTCCAAAGGACTCAAGAGTCTTTCTCAGGGCAGGCTAAATGCATGGATTCTTCTCCTCTTTCAATTTTTAATTATCAACATCCACAAATTTAGGTTTAAAAACCAGTGTATACATTACCTCCCTCATATAACTAAGAATTGGTGTTCTCAGGCTTGTCTTTAAACAAAATCATTGGTTAAGCTGAATTTATGCGTGAAAAATTTCTCCCCAGAAGGATAATATTTTTGGAAAGGAGTGAAAACAGGGCTTTGAATGAAGGCATGTGTGTAACTGAACGTGGATGGGGAAAAGGTTGTAATTGACAGGTCCCTTCTGTGGTGCGAAAGTCACCATTCCAGTAACTTCAAGCTACGCTCAATTAGGCAGTTACTCAACTTGTGTCTTGACTTGAAAAAATGTTTGAATTTCAGGAACCGTGGTCCTGTAGTCAGAAAGGACAATGAAAACATGTTAAGCAAGGAAGTTCATTGATACAAAAAAAAATGTTTTATCTTCACTCGGGAACAGGCATGTTAGGAAGGCTCAAAAATATGTTTTCAAACACCAATAATCCACAGAGACAAATAAAAACAAAAGGAAACTATGACAGTGAAACTCAGCATCTGGTTGACATTTACATAAAGCTGCGAGAGTACAAACAACTTTCAGGATGACAACTCTAGTGATATTTTTTAAAGAGTGCAGAAAAGAAATATTTGGCTGAGCAAATCTTAACACCACATGTAAGGAAGCCATCAATATTTATTACATTATAGATTTGCCAAATGACGTGGAGCATCTGGGAATACTACACAGAGTGCCATAACTGGAACTTGATTATGTGCTTTCATATATTGTACTGTGGACAGAGGCCAGATCCGATTCTTTTGGAAAAGATAAGCGGGGGTCTACTGACTTTGTAACTCTTTAGTAGATGAAAGTTAAGCGGACAGATGTCTGCGTGCACTGCGTAAGTGGGAAGAAAAACAGTAGAGAAGAAAACATCAACAAACCCCTGTTCTTGGAGGCCCTGGGAGGTTGTCTGTTTATGTAAAGGCAGGGCAGGCAAAGATGTCTTTGGGCTCAAGACATGTTTTCATTAGTGGGCAGAGTAAAATTCCCCAAGTGGGGAGGAACCCAACAGGTGCATAGTTCCAAAACCAAGGCCGAGGTAAGCTCTCTGTGAAATAGCTACTTACAGGCCCTTACAGGGTAACAATCCTGAACCTTTGAAGGAGTAATTAATTACTGTGTGTTTGAGAAGAACTCCTGCAAGTTGATTAGAAAATCAGGCTGCGCGGAATTCATTTTCTAGACTCTAGAATCTAGCGCCATGATTCACTTCTGCCACTTGTGTTTCTGTCCCCAGTCCACTGGCGTCAAGGCAGGTGCTCGAATAGTGAGCATTTGGCTAGGATGAGTTGTCCCACGGTTGTGAATTCTAGAAAGTATCAGATCTGAGGCCCAAGAAATTCCATCCACTTGGTATACCAATTCAGCCAATAGGGCTGCAACTTTAAGGGACAAAAATGCAGTAGACTTTCTCAAGCATCTTCTGAGCAGGGAGGGGCAGAAAGAATGGCCCGACAACTGCTAAATCGGGCTAATGGATATATAGATATTATATATCCAAATAGATAAATGGATAGCATGGATATTCTACATTTGGATTATACTAATGGACATTTCACTGTTTGGCCTGCTTTTGTATATTGTTTAAAATTTTCATTATTACAAGTGTAAGCAAGAGAAAGGGAAAGAAACAGCTCAGTGTATAGTTCCAGCTAGAAACCAGCTTTAGCAGATTGAGATAAGAGAGAGGAGGGTGAGGGGTGCCTGGGTGGCTCAGTCGGTTAAGCGGCTGCCTTCGGCTCAGGTCATGATCCCAGGGTCCTGGGATCAAGCCCCATGTCCGGCTCCCTGCTCAGCAGAGAGCCTGCTTCTCCCTCTCCCTCTGCCTGCCACTCTGCCTACTTGTGCTCTCTATCTCTCTGTCAAATAAATAAATAAAATCTTAAAAAAAAAAAAAAAAAGAGGAGGGTGAACTTGTTCTTTCCCACACAACAGCACAACGTTTCTTTGGAAGAGAAATGAAAAGTATTTGGGCCAGCCTGGTTATTTAGCAAGCGTTTATTAGCTTTCTGCATCCCTCCTGCTTTTCAAACTGGGGGTAATATTTCCTTCTCAGTGCTTCTGCAGGGATAAAGAAATCTATGTAAACATTCCATAGCTTAGTTCTCTGTTGGCTGCAAGAGAGGTAAGGCATTGGATTTTTTAATTTGGTGGATGAAGGAACATAATGGCAGCTTAATTTGAGAGAAGGGCATTGCTTCAACAATCATTAATGAAACAGAACCTGTTATTTCCCTCTGTAACCTGTCACAGACAGCATCTTATTTGATCTTATCAACTTGCTACCCAGGCTATGATGTTCCTGATTTGAAAGTGAGCAAAATAAGACAAGGGGAACCTCATTAATGCTCAAAATGTTTTATGATTTTCAAAGAATTCCAAATATTTTTTGAACTTATTTCCAGAAACCATTGCTATAGGCAAGGAAAAGTATCTCTTGTCCCCATTTTACAAATGAGCCACAGAGGCTTAGACAGGTTAAATGACTTGTCCAAAACTTTTTAGGGGTTCCAGAGATGAACCCCTATGAATGTCTTCTATGGTTTCAGAGCCCAGGCTGGTCTACACAGCTTCCTGTAATGTTTGCATTATGTGGATGTCTTGGGTCATTTCCTACCACCAAACTTCAGTCTTCCTCACTGGCTATAAAGCAAATTCTGGAAATCTGTTCCTCACTGCAAATGTTCTTTGTTCTTCAGAGCGGTGTCTTCAGGGAGAGATCTGCAAGGTCGAAGCAGGGGAGTATGGGAGGGGAGACGGACCGAGAACAAGGATGTGGTATGGGCTGGGGCAGTTCTGCGAAGAGAGCTTGCCAAATTCCTGTCTGCGGAGATCAAATTGGCTTCTCCTGGAAGAAAAACCTGGGGGCGTGGGTGCGTGGAGGAGGGGGCGGATTTCCTGCAGAAGCACCTGGGACCTAGGTCCCTTTTCATTAGGGCCCCTTTGGCTAACTCCTGTTGGGGAAAGTGCTAGAATGGGGGGCTTCAAATTCAGACGTGGCTTCTGTTGTCCTAACTTTGTGCTCTGGACAGGACAGCTCCTCGGAACTGGCTCCCGTTAAGTGTAAAATGAAGAGCTGTGGACAAGTCAGTAATGCCATGTTGGCAGGGTCCGGCCACCACAAAGCCTGACCTGGACCCTCACTAAGTGAGATTCTTTCTTCTCCTTCCTTCCTTCCTGGCAAAATCCTCCCAAGAATCTATTCTTCCGAGTAGATGCTTAAAGTCTGGAAGGAGAGGAATCAGAACCCCCAGGGAAGCAAATGACCCCCACCATCTTCCTTTCCTCTGCCAGTGACCCTCCAAATTTCTGAACCGATCACGGTGTGCTAGGACGGCAGACTACCCTGGAAAAGCTGTTGGGCGGGGTGGGGAGGATGTAACGGCGCGGGTGCGCGGGTGCTGCTCTTTTCTGAGGACCCTGGCCCCGCCGGGTCCGCCGGGTCTCAGGTCTGTGTGCCCGCTCTACAGCGCCCCCGCGTGGCCTCTTGCGCAGGGAGGACGAACCTGTCACTGGTTTCCCCATACTGGGTCCCGGAGCAGCGACCCCGCCCCGGGGGGTCGCTGGCATTTGGCAATGCAATCGCCTGGGGACCACTAGACACAGGGAGAGGATCAAAGCATTCTTGTGGAGCCCAAAGCGCCCAGGGATGCACTTTTGTTAGCCTGGCCTCACCTCGCCAATAAATTTTTCTGCGAAAGAAGGGGCAGGGGTGGAGGGCCAAGGGGGGCCTGGTGGCTGGGAGGAGGGGAGTGTCATGCACCTGTGCTCCCGCCCCGTTAAATCAGTAAAAAGCAAGGGACATCTCCCCCTTTCTTGCCCCTTTGGAACCGCTCATCTCCCTCCTTTAGAACACCGCCTGTTTGTGGGGTCAGCGTTTTCAAAGAGAATATTTCCTCCGGCTCTTAAAAGTTTATGTCTCACTTTGTTATAAGGGGCGCGCCCTCAGGCAGGGCTTTCGTCTCCTCCCTGTTCCCCCCTCTCCTCCCCACACACAGACCTTTTCCATTTTCTCACCCCACCTAGAAGTATAAAAAAGTATATGGGACATAACTTTAAAGGTGATTTGTATCAACTTCAGGTCTTTCATTTTGCAGAGTAACAGATGGAAGCCTCAAGGACGGAGGGTGAGGAAAGTGGCCCAAGGTCAAGGGTGACTTTAGTTGGCAAAACCGAAGGTAGAACAGGAAAATCCTTAGAGAGTCTTATTACTTCCCCCTCCCCCACTACTTATTTCACAGATGGAAAGAATCCCTGAACTATCTTAGGCCAAGTCAAGTACTTTGCAGAGGTGTCAGTGTTCTCACCAACTGGCTTCAAGGCTCGGCACTCACACTTCAGTCACCACGGGGATATATGGACAGTCGCTTGCTAGCCACAGGAAAGCAAAGACAGAACCAAGTGCTGTTTGATCCTCTCTTCCTAAGTGAGATTTACTTACCCCCTCCCGGCCCCCAATCCTTAGCAGACACTATGGTACATCTGAGCTGTGCAGGTTACCCTGTCAGGGTCTTCTACCAAGCTTCTCTCTCTCAAATAAATAAAATCTTAAAAAAAAAAAAAAAAAAAGCTTCAGCCAAGGGATGTTTCTGGTAGAAATTAGGAGGATCCCCCCTGCCAGGAGAGACCCTTCTCAGAGAGACTTCCTGGGGCTAACAGCCATGGAAATAGTTTGGCTTTCCCCAAAGCCCAAACTCAGACTCCTGAGCCAGCATATCACACAGAACAAGGCTAGGAAGGCCTGTTTAAATGGCCTGGTTAGTTTTTGCTTAAAATCCTACTTTGGAACCTTTGTGAGTTGTGAGAACCCTCTTTGTCACCAGAATGAATCCTCATTGGATCTGGGCTCTAGAGAACTCTTTTGTGATATGACTCTATGTTCCCCTCTTTCACTAGTTGACAGTTTTTTTGTTTTTGTTTTGTTTTGTTTTGATTTTGCTTTCACATTTTTGACTAGCATTTTGACTAGACAGGATCAATCTTAGAAGTATGGTAGAGCCGAAATACCACCAAGATGTCAGAACCAACACTGAAGTTTGTTCCTAATTCTTTTCCTCTTCCTCTTTTCCTCCTTGGACTTTTCTCATGTCCTTCATCTTATTACCATGAGCCACGAGTCCATCAACAGACGTTAAAGTTTGTTAGAGACTTTAAGGTTTGGGAGAGAATCTGGAAACCACTGAATCTTACTCCTTCACTTTTTAGTCAAAGAATCTGAGGCCCAGCAAGGTGAAAAAAATTTACCCACTGCCTGCTACACATGGATGAAATTAAATTTTCACCATAGTGCCTGAGGACCCCTCCCTGCTTTGCTTCCTCCTCTCTCTCTCTTGATTTCTCTCTACTTGGTATAGTTGGACTGTCAGGAAAATATCGAGAGTGACTTGAGCGTGGATAAAGTCTGCCCCTTCCAAATGGTAAACCCCAATGTGGGATGGGAGCGGCGGCGTAAGTTCTCAGGGTTAAGGGTTTACTGTTTCAGTTAGTCATGAGGCCCCCTAGGGGTAGTGGGAGGTCCAGAGCAGGAGCCCTGTGTGTGCGCACAGGGCTTCCGGACGAGGCAACAAGCCATATGTCCTCTCCTGACAACCTTCCATAGCATGGCACTGCCCCTGGGGTAGAACCCAGGTTCCACTACCATTCTTGAGTCTATACCTCCCCTGATGACCATTTGGAATGGGTACTGAGGAGTGAAGGAGTTCTGTGGTTGCCTCATCTCCTAGCTGCTACATGACTCTCCAGTGAATTGAGCCACGTTTCCCAGCAAGGAGGATGAATACTGCCTGAGGTTTGGGACCCGAAGGCTGGCAGATCCTTCAGAAATGCAAGGGAGGCAAGATTGCTTCACAGTTCCACCATCAGACTCCGTATCCCGCTGCAAAGGGCACTTTATTTTTTTAATTGTATGAAGGCATCGTGGAGCCTGAGAAGTTACTGTGGCCCCGTGGGTCCCGCGCGGCCACTGTGTTGCTGTATGCCTCCCTAGCAAATCCCATGAGCTTCTCAGCCTCAGTTTTCCTTTGCATTTGTAAAACCGGGGGGGCCTGGACTAATCATGACCCTCTTGGTTTCAAATGCCCGTGATTTAAACCCTGTCTCATACGGAGGAGGGAGGAAAACCCAGATCGCATTGTGCTTTTGTTCAGCTTTTTTGGGCACGCAGAACAAGGAAAGGGAGAACAGTTATCTCCCGAAAGCTGCCCCCCGCCCGCCCCCTTGCTTGTGACAGGTCGTATATTTGATTACGCAAAGCAAATTGGGAAATCATATCTCTGCAATCCCATCTGGGATTATTTATTTCGCCGCGTCCACAGCCGGTCAAAGTTGTGAGAGGATACAATGTTAAAAGTAGCTCCCCGCGAGAGGAGGTGGATTCGAGTTCATCTCCAGAGAAACCAGAGCCATAACCGGCCACAGCAAAGCACTTCTGCGAGACCCAGAAATTTCCAAGTGTCATTCACCACCCCAGGCGCTCGCAGCAGGTTGATCTAGCTGGCGCCTCAAGCTGGTGATGCCGGGCAGGGGTCCTCCAGGGTCCAGCTTCGTCTCCAGGCCTGGGAAGCTGGAAAGTCGGGCCGGCTGGGGAGGAGATCAGGCTTGGAATTTCCCCCCCGGCCTCGGGCTTTCTGTAGGCTAGTTAGCGGAGTTAAAATGACAACCATAAGCTAATACAAGTAACAACTTCCAGGTACTCCAGGGTCAGTATGGCCGGGTCACCGAGCCAGGGAACCTACAGTGGTCTGTCCTTTAAGGTTAACCCCTCTTCGCAGTTGGGGGAGAGTGAGGCGCAGAGGGAGGTGAAGGATCTTCTTCGCTACCACCCAGCCGAGGAGGAGCGGCAGACCCCGCATTTGAAGCCATGTCTGCCAGTTCCGAAACCCGGGCGCTCGGCCTCCAAGCCGGATCGCCTACCCCGAGCCACCGCCCGGAAACCGGCCCATGGCCCGCTACAGTCCGGAGGCCGGGGGCTCAAGGAACCCGGCGAGAGGTGGCTGGCCAAGCCGGGGGGGGGGGGGGGAAGCCAAACGCCCTCGAGTCGCACCGAAGCCGGCGTGGCCACGCGGGCGGGAGGCACTGCGTGCAGCGGGCGGGGCGCGGGCAGGCCAGCGGGGTGCGCCGCAGTGGATGCACGCGTGAGCGGGAGCTGATCCGAAACACGCTGCCCTCTTTTTCTTTCTTTCTTTCTTCTTTTTCTTTTTGGAGGGGTATTTGAAGAAAAAAAGAAAGACACCTTTATCAAGAAAAAGAAGAAAAAGACCCCTTCCCCCTTCCGCGTTGTTGTTCAAGTTCCCCTGCTGGACTTGGAAAAGGGGGTCTTCGAAGCGGGTAGGTACGAGCTGTACGGGAACGGGGGACGGCGGCTAGGGTGAGAGAGATTTGGAGGTAGGAGGAGAAGGAAGCAGAGATAGGCGCTGAGCAGCTAAGAGAGGAGATTCCACGGGCCTCCCCCACCAAGCCAGACCCGCAGAGTCGAGGCGGCCCCGCTGCTTTGTCATTTACAAGAGGGACTCGGACTAGCACTTGGTAATTTGGTGTCGGTTTACCAGGCAAAGGACTTCTGTTTCCTCACCTAACAGGTCCTCAACTCATGGCCTGACGCCTTTTTAGAGAAGAACCCGGAGAAAGGACCTGGACTCTCTGCGCCCTCACCTTTTGGTCGAGCTTTCGAGGCTTGCGGGGGACGGGCCGTTGGCCGATCAACCAACAAACGTTCGTTGAACAGTTCCTACTAAGTGAAGACTACACGGAGGAAGGCCACTCTTCCCATCGGGCAGATGAGACAACTGAGGCGCAGAAATAGAATTGACCGAGATCACGTGGTCAGTGGAACAAGACGTCTACAGCCCAGGCTCTCTGACTCCTTTTGCTTCTGCAAGTTTAAATAAGTTTGTGTAACCTTAGATTCATTCCTTTTTCATTTCTCCAGAAAAATGGAGATAATTTCTTGTTTAATATCGGAGTTCCTCAGACTTCCTGAAGTTCACCCCAAGATAAAGACAGCCCTTTCCCCACTCCCTTCCCACATACCTCACTTCTAAGCGATTGTTGGAATTGTGATACTCAGGGGGGCATTCGGGGCCAGGGAATGCAGTGTAATTCAACTGGATCGGGATTACAGCTGCAGGCCTCCCAGTGGCAGATGGTGTGCCGGGAAGGTGGTAGGACAGGTGGGGGGTGGGGTAGAGGGGGAGCAGCGGAGTTGGGCTGGGAAGTACGGAGGAAGCAGTGGGGCTGTCTTGTCGGTTTCTGCTAGGGGTGGGGGCGTGCTGAGAAGGGAGCGGCTCTGGGCCCACCTACCTGAAATCTGCGGGCCCAATCCCCTTGGCAAGCGGGAGAACGCCGCCTTCCCCGCGTCCGGGCAGGGGAGGCCGGTCCAGCCGACGACCCACGTTCTCAGGACCTTGCTCTCTCGGTTTGCTCTGAGTCCCAGGAGCCGGCACCACTGTCCTTGGGTTCTACTACCTCCCACACCCCCAGCCCCCATCTCCTGCCCCAGTTTTGACCGCATGGTTTACTGTACACAAATCCCTCTTGTTTCCTCCTTTGTAGCAGCTTTTACAACTCCAACTAGTTCAAGGGCTGGCTGTCTGGTTTATTTTCTGTTTAGGAAATTGCCACTCAGTGCCCCTTTGCCCTCCCGTTCCTTCCCGGTTCCCCTTCCCCTCAATCTATTACCCCACATTAGCCAACCTACTTTCTTGATTTTGTTTCTTAATATTCAGAATAACTAGTGAAGGGCTAATGATTTCATATCTTCCCCCGCAAAAGCAATAAATGAAATAAAAGCCCAGGGTGACAACCGTGCGCACACGCGGCCAGCCCTGGTAGAGGTTTGTCGTTCACTTTCACGTCGCAGGGGAGAAGCACTGAAATGCGTGTTTGCAAAAGCAGAAATGTAGCTGGAAGAATAGACGCAGAAGAGTTGATACAAACGTGTTGTGTCCTGTTACAGGAGGGTTGCTCATAACGCCAGGTACAAAAATCAGACGGGGAGCCTGGGAATAAAATTAAAAAAAATGGGGACCCACTGTGAGTCTTTGTGGTTGGGAGCGAAGTTTCTGAGACTTCAGAGAAGAGGCCGACCAGTCCATTGCTCTCCCAGCGACCACTGCGTGACCCAGGGCTCCTCTTTGAACCTCAGTGTCGTCTTTGGGAAAAAATGGGGAAAATAACACATTTCTGCTGTGGTTGAGAATCCAAACGCTCTAACGTAGGTGAACAAATGCACCACGACGAGTATAAGAAACTACGAAAAAGGTAAGAAAAATCACTGGTGTTATTAGTGGGGCCAAGCGAGAGGCACGAAGGGTCTGCGTGACGCTTTGTCCCGTGTCTGAACGTGCACAGCTTCCAATTTACCCTCTGAGACGCCCAGAGCAACTGAGCAGCCGCTTACTGCAATAATTAGGACTGTTTCTGTGCTTCCTCCGCTGGACATCGCGAGAGGCTCCGGGGAGAAGCACCCGCACGAAGGGAAATCCCAGTGTCTGGTTACCAGGAAAGAGCTTTGCAACTCTGCCAAAGGCTTGAGAATACCTGCGCGTCCCGCCGGCCGATCTCGTTACTTTCACAGTAATCCCTACACTGCCCCCTTTCCACTGCTCAGAACTTGGTTAACTTCCTTCCATGGGCTCCGAGAAAAGAGACGTTAGAACCAGTTCAGCAATTTCCTTCTTTTAACACATATTTATCGCAGGCCTACTATGTGCTCAGTGCAGTGGCACTCAATTTCCCAATCTCTCCTAAACCGATCCTGAGAGGCACCGATTATTTAAAGGTGTTACTAGAAATGCGTCTAAGTGATTTTCAAGAAATAAAATGTAACGTTGAAATAGGGGACTAATTCAACCTGTTGAAAACTTAACTGTTATTAAACATCTGCGTAAGGGATTTTTGATGCAGACGGTAGAAAGTCTTTCTCTTTATAAATACGTCCATGCACACTAAAAAAGTCATCCTTAAAAAAAAAAAGCTTCGTTTAAAAACATGCTTAGAGTGAATATATTGCACCTAAATCTCTTAATGGCATGTATTTCCGTCCCCCCCATCAACTAACAGTAATTGACATCGGAGAGAAACGTAAGTGACGTGGGTGACTTGGCGACCTGCCTGCCTCGAGGGTTTGATGAAAGTTAATGAGGAACTACTTTGCATTTCAAGGATGAGGGGCGCTAGGCACAAAAATATCTACAGATCATTTGTCCGTCAACCTGGCGCTCTGGTGGTGCCAGGTAACCACTGATTTAGTCTTGCAGGAGAAAGTAGGATGCCGCTGTGCCCCCGATCAGAGAGGCCCCACTTCCGCGCCCAAGTTTGGGTTATTGAGTCGCGGAAATACTGGAGATGCTGATAACGTAGAGACCAACACCAGTCTTTCTGACAGCTGCCTTGACCATTACCTTCTCTTGTGAACAGCGCGATTCGTTAAGAGTATGTTTCTGCTTGTTTCCTATAGTCCGCGAGATAAATGGCGACTTCACCCCAGCAGACGCTGTCACACTTCGGGTTTAACGTTGGGACAGACGACCCCGCTGCACCGAACGCTGCGCGGGAGGATTTTCGGAAGGAGCGCGGAAGGGAGGGGCGCGACGGCCGCGAGGGGGCGGAGAGCACCAGGCCGGCGCGCCTCGGCCAATCAGCGTGCACACCGCCTGACAACCGTCCAATTAGAGGGCGCGGAGCTCGGGGCCCAGAGCCGATAATACTAGGAAAGGGAGCAGAGGCCGGCTATTGCAGCCAGGGGCGCTGCGCCGCACGCTACTGCGTGCACCCGCCCGCCCCGAGAGCCCGAGATCTGAGCCAGGCCAGGGCGGCCCAACCTTCCCGCCCAGACTGGGTCCGAGGAAGCCGAAAGCAGCTTCAGCGAGGTGAAGCGCCCGGGGCAAAGGACCGATTAGAACTTTGCAGAGTCCGGGATGTGCGGGGCGAGGCCGCTGAGGACTTGATTCATCTTCTCCACCCTTCTCCCCTACTCCCCATCCACTGGGCTCCAGGCCTCCAGCTATCAGCCCCAGATTTCGTGGCAGGGTGTGGCGACCCCGATTTCTTTTTGCAAGCACAGCCAGCAGCCCAAGAGCCAGGTCCCAAGGCTGGATATCTTTTTGCCTCGGCCGCTAGCCTGGGCCTCAGAGTCTTGGTGAGTGCTGTGATGTTGTTCCGGGTGTCAGGGAGGGCAAAATCACCTTTTCTTATCTTTTCTATTTTACTTGCATGTCTTGCCTGTAAGTGCAAACCCTGCCCGATGTATACGGAGACCGTGCAGCTCAGCCCTGCGCGGCTCAAGCACTACTGAGGCTGGAAGGACATCTGCAGCTCCATGCCCAGTGTCCTTATGGGGCTCTGACAGGAGAAAAAATTTGGTTTTCAGTTGATTATTTGCTGGGGTTGGGGGGCATGAAAGGAGCTTTCCAAGCTCAAAAAGGGGTCCTCGTGGTGGTGTAAGAGGATGAAAGGCGCTTGGGAGGCGTAGGATGGTACTTCGCTGGGTCTGAAAGGCCCCTGTGATCTAAAGGAAAATGACTCTCCCATCGACGTTTTCCTATTCATCATGGCCTTGCTAGCTGGGTGTGGGGAAGCCTAACAAGTAGCCTAGGCCGGTCTAGTTGGACACAATACTTTTGTGTGTGTGAGCCGTGCGTTACCTAGGGACTTGTCCCAGAAGCGGGTGTAAAGCCAGAGAGGTCTGTGGTTAAAGGTCAGGTGCTCATAGAGCACTTAGAATCAATAGATAAAACCCTTGTTGGGTTGGGGATTTCTGGGGACCCTAAAGATACAAGAAAGGCACTGTGGTGCAGATGTGAGGGACGTGTAGAGACAGGGCTCCTCAAGGGGCCAGGGGCGACAGACCAGGAGCTTGGGGCCCAAGGCCGGGGGTCGGTGCCTGACGGCGGTGGGTGCGTCCTGGGGTCTTTGGTGTCTCCGCAGAGCGCAGGAGACTGAGCGTAGGCCGGAGCGAGAAGCAGTGCGCCATGGCAGGCCGGCCGGCAGCGGGCCCGGCGGCCGGAGACTGGGAGATCGACGTGGAGAGCCTGGAGCTGGAGGAGGACGGCCGCGGGCCGCCGCCGCCTACGCCGCCCGGGCCCAGCCCGCCGTCGGCCGACGGGGACGGCGAAGACGAGGAGGACGAGGACGACGACGACGACGCGGAGGACGAGGGCGACGGCCTGGACGCGGGCGCGTCCCCCGGGGCGCCGGGCCGGCCGGGGCAGCAGCGGGGACCACCGCCGGGGCCAACCCCCGCGCCGCGGGCCTCGCCGCCGCAGGCCGGGCCGCCGGAGCGCGGCGCGAACGCGGGCGGCGGCGCGGAGCCGCGCAAGCTCAGCCGCACCCCGAAGTGCGCGCGCTGCCGCAACCACGGCGTGGTGTCCTGCCTCAAGGGCCACAAGCGCTTCTGCCGCTGGCGCGACTGCCAGTGCGCCAACTGCCTGCTGGTGGTGGAGCGCCAGCGCGTCATGGCCGCCCAGGTGGCGCTCCGGAGGCAGCAGGCCACCGAGGTGCGTACCCGCCGGGCCCCGGGTCGCGCCTCGCCGGGAGACCCGGGCCGCCGTGGGGGTCGGGCGCGGGGAGGGACGCGGCCGCTCCCGGGCCCCGGGCCCAGGGCCGCGGCGCCAGGCGCTTGCAGGGAAGGGTGGTGAGGACGCTTCTCTCCTCACCGTGGCCTGCGGAGTCGGGGCGGGGTGGAGTGGAGGCCGCGGGCATCGCCGGGGGAGCTTGGCCGAAAAGAAAAGCAGGCGGAGAGGCCCTGAAAGTGGCTCGGAACTTTGTGGGAAAGACATTTTTTCTTTCAATCTTTTATATGTTAACGTTTATTTTGGTGGTGCTGGGGGCAGGAGGAGAACAGCGGTCGCCGCAGTGCACCACTTCTGTCGTCCATCGCTGTGTTCTAGTGCGGGATCTCGGGAAAAGAACCACGCAGCGGGGTGTGCGCTCCGCGCTTCGGCTGTCGCGGCCCACTTAAGAGAGGCAGAACGTGCTGCCCATTTTACAGATGAGACCAAAACGGCCTGGGACGTTAGGTGCCCGCAGCCCAAGGTCATGAAGCTAGAAGCTTCTGACCTTTGAGCCGGTGGAAGGCTCCAGCTGTGAGAGCCAGGGTTTTCTTTAAGGGTGAGGCTCTTCTTGAATTTAGGATTTCGCGTTTCCTTGTGTTCCTGCGCACGGAGAGCTCAGAGCGAGGGAGGCTGCGCGGGGTCCCTTCTCCCAGATTCAGGGCATGGGAAGGTTTTTGCTTTTACTTTTTGGCGAGGAGGGAGTGGGGAGTGGATCACCATACACACAGAAGGCAGGGACCCTACTGGAAAATTTCCCAAGGCCCGGGAGAGTGTACGCTAGATGCCCCAGGTGGCCTTGGCCCTGGGCTGGGCCTGCTCCCGCCTGCGGTGCGTTTCGCCGCGATCTCCTGGGTCCCTCGCGGGCGTGGAAGGGCCCAGAATACCACGGACCTGGCGGTGAGGGAGGGAGCCAAGTCGGGTTTCCCCTTGTTTCTCCGTCCCAGGAGACCTCTGAGGGTTTTGCTAGCCTGCCTGTATCCCAGTCTCCCAGTGTTTTGGGCCAGGCTCGGGAGAGTTTGTGAGACCGGTACCCTCATACTTCTCCTTCAACCCCCTGCGCCCCATCGCACCTGCCCTACTGCGAGAAGAAACCAGCTCCACCTCACTGCTCAGTGGCAGGCCATGGGCACCTTTGGCCCTACGTCTGGGTGCCTGGGACACAGTTATCCTCCACGGCTCTCCTTCGGGGCCTGGCTCCTATGGTCTCCGCTGTGGATTTTGCCTTCCTGTGGGATGTCCCCTAACTTCTGGCTGCGGGATGAATCTGGGGTGACTCTAGCAAAGTGGCCCTAGAGAAAATCTGCCCCACTCCCCATCAACTGAAGTTGGCGGCTTCAGACAGAGCTTCCAGCTTGTTGCCCAGGAATTAAGGGGTGCTGGTGTAAATTTGTTTAGAGTCATTTTTTGACATGGGTTGGGAAAATAAATACATTTGGGGGGGTTGCTGATAACCCTTCCTACTCCTTCCTGTCCCACAATTTCTTTTAGAGCATTGTTGATTTTGTTTCTTGTATTTACAGGACAAGAAGGGGCTTTCTGGGAAGCAGAATAATTTCGAGCGCAAAGCTGTGTATCAGAGGCAAGTCAGGGCACCCAGTTTGCTGGCCAAAAGCATTTTAGAAGGTAAAGCAATGCAGAATTATCCTTCAGCCTTTTAAACCAAGTTCTGAGGGATTCCCATTATTCACACATATGGCATTTTTATTAACCTGTGAAGGAGCAGTCTGAGGGCAGGGTGCTTTTTATTAGGAAGTTTTGCTCTAGGGAAGAAATCAGGATGTGGGAAAATGGATCTCACATACCTCCTGAGGTTTTCGTCACCGATAATTCTGCTGTCTGCTTAATAGTTGTTGTCTGCTTAATAGTTAAGGGGTTAACATGGAGTGCATTTGAAATTTGCCCTAGCATGAGGGATGTGCAAAGATCCACTGCCACCTGATCGTGAAGAGGGAAGTACATTTTTTTTTTTTAAAGATTTTGTTTATTTATTGACAGAGACAGACATAGTGAGAGAGGGAACACAGGCAGGGGGAGTGTGAGAGGGAGAAGCAGGCTTCCCGCTGAGCAGGGAGCCCGAGGAGGGGCTTGGCTCCATCCCAGGACCCTGGGATCAGGACCTGAGCCCAAGGCAGACGCTTAAGGCCTGAGCCACCCAGGCGCCCCAGGAAATAAATTTAAAAAAAAATTCTTTGGTTGTCCTTGGATCTAGAATAAGTCAAATAAGGAGGTGAACAGCTACCCACACTGATAAAGACCTCTAGTCTGGCTGATCCAACCTCTAATACCACTCTTTTTCATGGTACTGTATTCCTCCGTGGATTAGCTACATAATTGTGGTTATTCACATCTCAGTTTACCATTTCTGACAGTCAAGATTGTAGAATCTGGAAGAGGTTTTGAATCACAGGAGAGAAGTGGAGGTTGAAGTTGAATTTGAACAGCGTGAATTCTGTCTCTCTACCATGTTTTGATTTTCTCTAAAGCCTGGAGATACATGAATTTTTCTTAAAATATTGCTGATTTTTAAAAGCAACACTGGCGATGGGATTTATCTATTGGTCTGATAAATAATACATTGGTCACCTTTCACCATGTAAATAAAGGAAAATTTATATTTGTTCTAATCACTGTCCCTTCATAAGATTCAGGTTGAACAGCAGGTTTTTTTGTTTTTTTGTTTTAAGTAGATATTTGAATTCCGTTTTTTTTTTTTTTTTTTTAATGTGGCTTCTGAATTGCGTTGGTTCTACACAGGTTTTAAAGCTTGTTCATAGTCTCGCCCTGTCCTGTATACTTCTGACCTTAGAATGGTTTCTCATGTTAATGAATTTCGTGCAAACTGGGTAAACAGATTTATAGCCATAGGGACCACACGGATAGATTGAAATGGTGCCAAAGCAACCCTGAGGAGTGGGAGGGCTAAATGGAAGAGTAAATTCAAGTAAATAACATCCTGGCAAAACCTACCATAGACCTGGAAACATTAATTTTCAAATTTTATTTTATTTGCAAATGAGGACGATGGGTTTGTCACTATGTAAACACAAACATCACAATGGATTCTTCAAACAAATTTGAGAGCAGCCAGTGCTTGGCATTAGTGAAATACTCAAAGTATTTTATGCTGCCAGGAATTCTATTTATGCCATGCTAATTGTCGTCGTTTTTTTTTTTTTTAACTTTGTCCTTATTCATAAAATGTGCACTGACTTTATATTGTAATGTTTGCTTGTTCAACCATTTTGGTATCTGGCCAACATGATCAGAATTTGGGAAAAATGTTTTAGATCAGTTCTTTTCAATATAGCTGCTGGTCTCCTCTCCTCTGCCTTTACTGTTGTTTGCTTGTTCCCACCTCCAGCCTGGGGGAGGGCCTGGCTAAATCACGGCAGAGTCTGTTGGACTAGTTAACAGCTCTTTTCAATTTTCTGTGTTTCTCTGTTTCCTTAAGTCTCTCTTCTCTTTTTCTCCCCACTAATCTGCTGTAACTTTCCCTTTTTCCCTAGTTCTTCTTGGATTTTTCTACACCTGTAACAATGTGTATATAATGAACCATCTTTAGAAAATAGCCATGCCATCAGCTTTAGGAATAGAGATCTTTTTTAAAAATGAAAAAAGATGACACGGATAGTGAGAAAGCGTTGACTGAAGCAAGATGAGCAGATTTGTCTCTTAATGTGTAGGAGCCTGGGAAGTGTATTACATTTTCAACCAGTGAAGTTTGCCCGTAAAGGTAAACAAACACACCCCTAATGACGAAACAACAATAACAGAAAGTTACAATATGGCTCTCCTGCTCCCCAAAGAGACCCATTTTAAACCTAGCCTATACTTTTGCTTTCTGTATAAAAAATGAATGTTTTGGAACTGTGAATTGTTCTTGTTCTGCTGACTTGCAGTGTTTCTGTTGCCTTCTCGGTTTCCAGATTTGTCTTCCCTAGATGTTAATCTCTTTTCCTGTGCGATGCTTGCTTATTTTAGGCTACCGCCCCATTCCAGCCGAGACTTACGTGGGAGGGAGCTTACCCCTACCTCCCCCAGTAAGTGACCGGATGCGGAAAAGGCGGGCCTTTGCTGATAAAGAGTTGGAGAACATTATGCTGGAGAGAGAATATAAAGAGAGGGAGATGTTGGAAGCGTCCCAAGCTGCTGCCTTGTTCCTGCCCAACCGCATGGTGCACGGACCTGAATATAACTCCTACAAAAGCGCCTATAGCCCCACCCCAGTGGAACCGCCAAACAAAGACTTCTGCAATTTTCTCCCCACCTGCCTTGATCTAACCATGCAGTATTCAGGGTCTGGGAATATGGAACTCATTTCTTCCAATGTCAGTGTGGCCACGACTTACAGACAGTATCCCTTGTCCTCGAGATTTTTAGTTTGGCCCAAGTGTGGCCCCATCAGTGACACTCTTCTCTATCAGCAGTGCCTGCTAAACACCACCACTTCGGTTCAAGCCCTGAAGCCTGGGGCCAGCTGGGACTTGAAGGGGGTGCAAGTCCAGGATGGACTTGTGGCAGAACATGACGCGATGCCCCCCAAACTAGAAGGCTCGCTGCTTCTGCCTCACGCTCCGGAGGTCCCGACCGCAAGAGGTGACCTTCAGGGTCACCAGGCTGTCCCCGAGAGGTCTGCATTCTCCCCACCCAGACGGAATTTCTCTCCCATTGTTGACTCGGACTCCCTGGCAGCTCAAGGGCACATCTTAACCAAGATCAGCAAAGAAAGCACCAGGCACCCTCTGCCACTTAAACATAATCCATTCCACTCATTATTCCAGCAAACTCTGAATGACAAATCAGGTCCTGGGTTGAAAACACCATTTGTCAAAGAGGCCTTTGAAGAGGGCCCTAAGAAACACAGAGAGTGTTTAGTCAAGGAGAACCAGAAGTACACATTTACAATAGACAGATATGCCAAAGACCTTTTCGTAGCCAAACAAGTTGGAACAAAACTCTCTGTGAATGAACCGCTGTCATTTTCTGTTGAGTCTATTCTTAAGAGGCCTTCATCTGCCATCACTCACATCTCTCAGTGAAAGGCTGCTTACACAGAAAGCTGGATTTTCTGCCATCTCAGAGGGGTCTTACCAGTTGCTAATTTTTTTTTTTTTTAAGAAAAAAGCTAAGATGTTTGTATAAAGAAATTTCTAATGTAAATGGTGATTTAAAAAATTATATCTATTCATATGCATGTACTTTTTCTTCCATAAATATATTTAAACTTAAAGATGGAAATTGCTTATGTGCAAACTGTAAAGTTCTGTGCTTTACACAGCATTTCAAAAAGCAATAAAGTTGACACTGTCTTCTAAAAGACCCAATATTTGCAGAAGCACCTAGTTATCTCTGTCTACAGGAAAAACCAGTGTCCATGAAATATATTCTGTATTTTTCTGTGATTCTGTGTAGTTTCAAGTGCTCTCAGTGGTCACTGGGGGCCACGGGAGATACCTTATAGTGCCTTAGTTTTGCATTTTAGAGGGCATGTAAATTTAGCTGTTCAAGACTGAGGCAAAAATAGCTTTAAGGAGAACATAGAACAGGTTTGCACGTCTCTAGAATCATAATTTTACGTGATTGGACAAAGGGGAATTAATTTGCGGGAAAATCAAGTTTAGGATCTTATTTAGATGATGACCTGAGTTCTCGGGACGGATGTGTTTTAGCTTTCTGAGTCCTGGTTTCCTTTCCTGACGAGATGTGTATTTGGGGCCTCAAGCTTCCTTCCTAGGTTGAACTTTCTATGATTTCTAGGCGGCATTGGGTCACAGAGCTGGTTCACTTGTCAGGTGCAGTCGGTTCAAACCATGAGAGTGTATGGTTGAACTCCTCTCAGCTCTGTTATTTCACTGTTCCCTAAGGACTGGTGACAGCAGACATTGAGAGGCGGGCACAGTCATGACCCGTTGGTGTGCGGGGATCAGCTTGACGCTCCCACATTGTCACCAGTGCCAAAGGCTTTCAGTGTAGCTTTAAACAAAAATCACTATTCAAATTGCTTCAGCTGACAGTTGCCTAAGCCTGCAGATATTTATCACAGCGTGAGGTTGACTTCTTGAGTCTTAACCCCACTCCCCCCATTTTTGAGTTCATTATTACCCTATAGTTTTACTCAATAAAATGTTAATAACTATTGTTCTATGTGATTGGTGAAGTGAGAGTAAGACATTTATGACAGTATTAAATTTATCTCTGAAGACCTCATCTGTGGACCCCAAGTGAAGTTCTAAGATGCCTTATGTCATTTCAACCCAGAAAATCAGGAGCCAAACATCCCACCTTTAGTTTTGCAATGGAGTGAGTTGTCGCTTCCAATTCTCCTCTCACTTGGGGAACAAGAACACTCGTTGGGGGGCGCCTGGGTGGCTCAGTCGTTAAGCGTCTGCCTTCGGCTCAGGTCGTGATCCTGGGGTCCTGGGATCGAGCCCCGCGTCGGGCTCCCTGCTCAGCAGGAGGACTGCTTCTTCCTCTCCCGCTCCCCCCGCTTGTGTTCCCTCTCTCGCTGTGTCTCTCTTTGTCAAATAAATAAATGAAATCTTAAAAAAAAAAAAAAACAAAAACCACTCATTGGGGCATGTGGAGTGTGCCAAGAGGTTTGGCAGTTTAAAGAGTTTCTTTCTTGCTCTGGAAAACATTTAAAATTACTTAAAAATGATTTTGCTACTGATGAGCTCATGTAAACCTCCAGGGGTTCTCTGAATTGTTGCTTAAAATTAGAATTGATTTCAAAAACAACAAGCCAGGCCTTAGATTGATTTCCAGTTTGTTCTTGTAAAATAATATTTGGTTTGATTGAGTCAAATTTACTTATTCTTACTATTGCAAAAGCCAGAGCAAATGGAAGTTTGCCAGAGGGAAAGAAAATGAAAAAGGACCGAGCTCACAGTGACGGAGATTATCATCATTAAGTGGAAATATGTTTTCCAGCCACGAATGCCCTGGTGTCTGGGACAGAATCTAACTTCATTCACCCCTCCTGCTCCTCCAATCATCTTTGTTTTATCTATATAGTTGTTAATTTTTATCTTCTTATCAGGAATTTACGTTTTTGTGTCCAGTGTGAAGTGTAAACTTAGCATTCAACCTAAGAACCGCAGAGGTGATGTGGGAAACACATCAGAATAAGCCCATGGGAAAAAAATCCCAAGGGGAAAAAAAATCCCATGGAGAAGCCCTTCTTAATCCAAACATGGATTTCCTCTCTTTCTTACTCTATTTTAATAATTCAAATACTTATATGGGTCAGTTTTTTTCCCTTTTGTGTTCAGTGAACATTTTGGGACATCTTTTCTGTCCTCTATCATCTTAGTCCCGTTAAGTGAATCCAGTTGGTTGTGGGTATTAGTGGTTTTCCTCACATACCAGTGACCAGAATTTTTTTTAAAGATTTATTTATTTTTATTTGAGAGAGAGAGAGAGCCAGCATGTGAGTGGGGGAGGGCAGAGGGAAAGCAGCAGACTCCCCACTGAGCGTGGAGCCCTATGCACACGTGACATGGGGCTCAAGGAGGGGCTCCACACAAGGCTCTTGTCTCAGAAACTTAAGATCATGACCCGAGCCCAAACCAAGAGTCAGATGCTTAACCGACTGAGCCACCCAGGTGCCCCACCAGTGACCAGAATTTTATTCTTCTTGAACATTTATAAGGATCAGCACTTAAAGTCATATAAATATTATTATATCCTGCATCCGTTCTGCTATAATGATGAGTTCTTGGGATTTCAAACCTACCATCAGCCACTCCAATATCGGTGCTTGGCTTGTTGTGTCTTCTCATCATTTCACTTTGATCAAAGCTATTTGATTATGTAGAATCTTCCAAGAACACTGTCATCGACATATCAAATCAAACTTGTGGTTCAGTTTAAGCATTTTCTATGTTCAAGGCAATAAATGGATTGGCTTTCATTATTTTTAAGAATGCAGAGAAGAATAAAACATGGACCTTTTCCTCCATTTAACTCACAGTAAAATAATGCAGCTTTAATGACACATTTTCCTTCCATCTCAACCGGTCAAACATTATGATTTTTTGCTCAGTTTGTAGTCATGGATAGTTTACAACAGTGCTTCCCAAACTTGAAAGGACAGTCAGTCACCTGGGGATCTTGATAAATGCAGATTCTGATTTTCTGTAGGTCTGGGGAAGGGCCTGAGATTCTGCTTTTCTAAAAACCCCAGGGGATACTGGTGTTGCTGGTCTCCAGCCCACACTTTGAGTAGCAAATGTTTACATTTCTGTTATTTCAGTGCACATTTAATATACTCTTCTGTGGATTTTGAGTTCTAATGCAATGGAGTTATCATAAATAATTTAATATATGTGAATAATTGAAAAAACATTTGCCTCCAAACCCGCAGACTATACAACATTCAGAGGGAATCATACTGTAAAATGGGCTTTGGTGATTATGAAGCATCAGTGGAGGTTCATCACTTGTAACTCATGTACCTCTCTGGTGGGAGATTTGTTACTGGGGGGATGCTGTGCGTGTGTTGGGATTGGGGGGGAATATGGGAAATCACTGTACCTTTCTCTTAATTTTGCCCTGAGCCTAAAACTATTCTAAAAAAATAAAGGCAATTGAAAGAAAATCCTTTTTTAACCCTTTGGTGGCAGAAAAAAGTAGGACAAGGCCTAGGCATAGTCCTAAAGAAGACAGATTGCTTCCCTCTCTCCTTTATTAAAACTAGAAGATCTTTTAGTTTGGTTAAAAAATGTTTTTTTTTTTTTAACTGTGGTAAAATACACATCACATAACATTTACCATTGTAACCATTTTTAAGGGTACAGTTCATTGATATTAAATATATTCACACTGTTGTGCAACCATCACCACCATCCATCTCCAGGACTCTTTATCTTGCAAAACTGACACTCTGAACTCCTTACACAATAACTCCCTCCTCCCCACTGCTCCTGGAAACCATCATTCTACTTTCTGTCTCTATGAATTTGACTACACTAGTTACCTCATATTAAGTGGAACGATTCTGTATTTTTCCTTTTGTGAAGGGCTTGTATCACTTCATGGTTCATTTATATTATGGCATACATCAGAATTTCCTTCCTTTGTAAGGTTGAATAATGCTCCATTGTGTGCATACACCACACTCTGTTTATCCATCTGTCAATGACCACTTGGGTTGCTTCCATCTTTTGACTTTTGTGAATAATGTTGCTGTGAACATTACGTGTAAATATCTCTTCACTGAGTCCTCACGTTCTGATTTCACCTTCTTCCAATCTTCAGGAACTCAGTTTTTTTTCGAGTATACATCCATCCCACCCTAACCCCTCACCCCCCCTGCCCCCAGTGTGTGGACCATCTCTACTCCTTCCCAGGGGAACACCACTCCGCCCTGAGGCTCCAATATCAGATGTGCACTGTTTGATGTGCTTTAAGTGTGTGTGTTATCACATCATCTGCATTTAAAAACTTAATTCCAATTGTGAAATGAAGGACTTGTATTAGCTTGTATTAAGAAACTTTCTGGAATTCCTTCTCCCAAGTCTCAGGAGTACTAAAGACCAAAGAAATGGCTGAGGGTCAAGATAAAGAAGAAAAGAGAATCCACAATTCCCTGTAGAATAATGACATTGCTTAGTATCAAGGCTGGGTTTTCATTTGGGAGTAGAATTCTTACTGGCCTACCTGATTTTATTATTTTTGGATTACCTTTTTTTATTCCTCTTCTAGGTCTGTAAATTCAGGCTTCCTTCTAGAATCCAATTTGTAGGGCTGATAGTTTCTTTAGAGGGCTGGATCCTGAAATAATAAACTTTGGTCCACTTGTATTTATTTTAATGATTGTACCAAGGTTTTATCATGCTCTATCACCCTTAGTTATTTTGGTTTATAACTTACTATATCTAAACACATTTAGAGATAGAGATAGCTGGAAATAGGTTAGCATTTGGTGTGATGGTAACTGTGCATAATAATAATTAGCATGTGTATAGTGCCTGCTAAGTTACAGAGCACATTCACATTTATTAACTCTTTTGTTCCTCATAAAAATTCTGTGTAAGATTGGCAAGTGGCCATATAAAGAGTTTAATTTCATCTCTGTGTGTGTGGACAGACATTAAAAAATCTTAAAAAAAATTTAAGATTTTTTTATGTAAATGTTAAGTGCATTTAATTTTTATATATAAATATACCTATGTAATGTGTATATTATATAATATCTATTATATGTACATTATATATGCATTAAATGTGTATATGTAATATATACACATGTAATTATAATTACATATAATTATATATGTAACATATATAATATATAATATATATATTTGTATATATAAAAATGTTACTTGTATGACTGGCTGTATCTCTATGTAGAAATATTTGGAAATCTGTCCATAAAGTAACACACACACACACACACACACACACACACACACACACACAGGGTTTCTTGGAGTTGTGAGAACAATTGAGATAAAGAATGAGAAAGGGAGTCTCCTGGGCAAGCATAACTGACTGACAGCCCCAGCTGTCAGACCTTTTGGTCCACTGCAGTGTTCGGCCAAGGCCACACTTTCCTTGGCTGCTTCCAGCAAGTGACAGTAGAGCAGAGTTGCTAGAACAGAACAGTTTCTGCCCTGATATGGAACCCCTCTAACAGGCATCCTTGGCTGGGGGACTCCCTATCCAAGTATTTACTTATGGATGTTTGAGGAGCCTAAAAACTAGCACCTCTATTATATGCCTGGAGTTTGACCAAGAAATAAGACAAAAGGGTTGGCATTTGAGATTAGAATATACCTTACCTACCTTTATTACTGATTATGATTATAATAAGAAGGACTTATATCCAGGAGCAAGGAGACTTCTTGAGTTGATCTCTAAAACTAACATCTGGGTTGGATCTCTAAGACTAAGCTCCAGGATTAGGTCGATTTACCCACCTAGAAACAGTCGGCAGTGGTCCCCACACCTCTCCTGCATGCAGAGAGTGATTGACTGTCTCTATTCCCTGCACACAGGTTGGCTCTTAAAAGGAAGGGGAGAGGAATAGGCAGAGCTACCCATACTCCTTTCCTAATCCCAAACTCACCAATCAGGTAAGTTACTCTCCCTCCACCTTTTGGTTTCACATACATTTTATTATTATCTTCTTTGTTTTGGATTGATGTCGATCCAAAGGCCACATACCCTTGAGTTTGATGACTGCAATCAGAGTGTAAGTCATTGTTGAAGATACAAGCTAGGGGATAGGAAATCGTAGGATTACTTCATATGTGCAACTAGGCTAAAAGCTATATGCATTTTCTTAGAACAAAAAAGAAAACAGGAGAAATGACTTAATTTACCCCAGATGAGACCTAGAGCAGTAAGTATAACATGCTGGCAAGCACTGAAGTATCATTTCACTAATGAGAACATTATTTGATATTGTTAAGTAGCATGGCCCAAAGGGTTTCTCCTTCTATCAGCCACCACCACATTGCTTTCATGGCACATCATCATAAAAAGTTATAGGAAGGTATCTGAGATGTTGTGAAGTTATCAAGCTGAACTAATAGCATTTCCTTTTTTGAGAGGGTTGCTAGAGAGGTATCAAGGGAATGCTGTAGACCAAATGTATCTCATTTTAGCAAGGCATTTAACAAAATCTTTCATGATAGGGAATTGTGGATGGGAAACAGTGAAGTCAAATGGATTTGTAGCTGTTTGAATAGCTACTTTCAAAAGGGATTGAGTAACAAATCAATGCCAATTTTGAGGAAGGCTTTTAGTCTTATGACTCATGGGTCCTCTTGTTTTGGATCCTGGTTAGCAAATGAAAACATAAAAGGTGTATTATCAACATGTAGAAAACATTTAAGTTGTGAGGTCTGACCTCTGTGTTGATGGCAGAATTGGATTTATACCGGGACTATACATTGGATGGAAAATCTTATATTTGACTTTTGAAAACAACTGTCATCCAATTATGAAACTATATGTTGAGGGAGATTTGACTTGACATTAGTTTATGTGAAAATGATTTGGGAGTCATAGGGGATCACAAAGCTCAAAAGGAACCAAGAATGAGTCATGGCTTAAGAAATTACTAATGAAAACTTGGATTCCATTAATAGAGTCTCCAGATCAAGGGGAATGCTAACTATTATGTATTCCTCTCCACTCCTCCACTGCCTTTGGTCAGATCACATTGGGTATTTATGTCTAGTTCTGGACATTACATATTTTTATAAAATTTTTTTTGAGAGAGAGAGAGCGAGTGAGCATGAGCAGGGGGAAAGGGGCAGTGGGAGAGGGAGAAGCAAACTCCCCACTAAGCATGGAACCCAACACAGGGCTCCATCCCAGGAACCTGAGATCATGACCTGAGCTGAAGTCAGACGCTCAACTGACTGAGCCACCTAGGCGCCCCTGGGCGTTATATTTTTAATAGGGACATCAGTGGACTTGGTTCCATAGAAGGAGTGGAACCAAGGATGAGGAAGGCAAAAGACCTTCACATCTTGTCTAATTATAGACAGTAAGGACATTGGGGATGATGACCTGGAGAAGAGATGTCTTAAGGAAAAACACTTGATTTGTATCTTCATATTAATGTATTCATTAATTAAGGTCCACTGGGAGTCTCTAGAAGAAGCAAGCAGAGCTAAGAGTATGTTACAGGGAGTGAAATACAGCTCAATAAAAGGGAGACCATCTTTTAGTTTGAGTTGTCCATGAACGAACTGGTCTGCCTTGTATTGAATGCCCTTGGAGGCCTTCATGTGGGACACAGGAAGAAGGCTTGCATTGAGCATGACACTGAATTAGCTAGCAGAGACTCTGCTTCATTTATCTTTGTGTCCCACATCCTACCACACAATTGAGTCAAGAAGTGTTTACTGAATGAGGAGAGTATTTTTCAACTCCAATAATTCCTGATTTTATAACACACTACCTGTGGGAAGGATTAGATGAAGTATTTTTCCTCTCCCAGCCAAACTCTTAAGAATATCCCACCACCAATTTGTTCTTTTAATTTAAAAGATGGCATAAAGAAACAACTCACTGAATATTTTAAATCAGACATCATTGTGAATAAGAACATTGCACCTTTATTCTGTATAATTCCAACTTGAGTAATGAAATTTTCAAAAATGATTAGATTGGATAAATGCCCTAACCTAGTTGATTTTTTCCCTTTTGATATGTTTGAGTCTTTTTTTTTTTTCATTCCAAAAAACATTTATTGAGTGTTTTTTGAGGTTTTATGACGTGGAAAGTCTTATTACAAACATAAGCAATTGGTTTGCTTTGAATGAAATTAAATTTATATACGAATTCTCAGGATTAATTGGATTAAGATTATTGTCTATATGATAACAAATAATGAATTTCAAAAGTGTCTTCTCTGTTTTAGCTACTTTAATAGCTGGTCAATTTTGATGGAAAATTATGTTCAATATGGTTAAAGAAACCAAAAGGGGTTTGAGATTATTGATTTAGATAAAGTCTGAGTCTGTTCAAGCATGGTAAAGTAGAAGTTCAGTTCTACTTGCTATGGTATGGATAGATCCATAAATCTGATTCTTTAGACTTGAGTATCTTTTTATTTAATTCAGCAAACATTTACTGAGCCCCTACGTTTGGCTGGGTAATATTGAGCTCTGAGAGATGAGACAACTAAGATCTGGCCTTTCAAAAAATTGGTGATCTTGAGATTAATTTAGATTACATTCACTAATTCTCTGTCCACTGTATTTTTGTGAATGCAGGCAGCCCTTCTGTTTCCCCGCTTCCTCTATCCCCTGCTTGGAGAGAGTCCATGGTTATTTCCTGTCATTTCAGGCATGGCTTGTTTGAATGTGATGTGACTCAGCTCTGTTATATTCTCCCTCTATTTTTTATTTTGGTCAGAGCTTTTTATTTTTTATTTTTTTTTTACTTTTAATTGTTTTTATTCATTCATGGTCAGAGAGAGAGAGAGAGAGAGAGAGAGCACAAGCAGGCAGAGGGAGAGGCAGGCTCCCCGCTGAGCAAGGATCCCAGGACTCTGGGATCATGACCTGAGCCGAAGGCAGATGTTTAACTAACTGAGCCACCAGGCATCCCTCAATCAGAGCTTTTAAAATGAAACTTGTGGACTCAGGAGTTCCCTGTAGGAAAATAGTGGGTTTGGTCTCAGTTGCTCCAATTTGCTAAAAAACTCAAGCTCAGTGACAGCCCTAAAATCAACAAAGGACCCTCATTCATCAATGTACACGCTAACTTGTGATCCAAAAGCCGGAAATCAGCCAAATGCTTGCTAGTAATGATGACTATGCATAAAACATGGGCAAAATCCCAGTGAGAAATAAACACAAAAGGCCCAGCACTGTCTTCTGAGATAATACATCTGAAGCCTCAGAATGGGCAGATAGCAGGTGGGTAAATGATAGAGCTCTGTGATTGTATGATTGTTCATGGAATTTAGTTCAGTGTAGTGAACATTTACTGAGCATTTTCTGCATGCCAGATATATGCCAGATGCTGGGCTCATGTGTTACTTAGGTTCTTTTAAGCAGAAAAAAAAAATCCTCAAAACTCAAGAGGCCTACTTATTTTTAAAAATAACAGTTTATTTTAAGGAGAGATCAAGAAATAGGAAGATGGGAATCTTGATACTTAGCAAGTCTCACAAAGACTGGATCATGGTTTGGGCACTGGAAGGTGGTTCAGCTTGGTGGAGCAGATTTACTTCCTTGTTATTCCCTTGGTGGATAAAGGCATGACCTATGGAGAGTACCAGAAACTGCAGTTGTTCATTATCCACTCTCATCTTTAATAACAGAGCCCTGGTTTTATTCAGACTGGTGACATGCCCAGCTAAAAGGCAGCATTTTCCAGCCTCATTTGCATCTTGGTATGGCCCTCAAGATACAGGTGCACAGCCTTGAGTGACCTCAGGAAATCTCTACCCAGGGGACTACAACAACAGGGAAGAGCCCCTTTGGATTTTTTCTCTTTTGCCCTCTTTATTCCTGGAATTTGAAATTCTAGTAGCATCTTTTGACCTTAAGGTTGGCAGCCATGTTCAAAGGAGGTTGGAGCAGAGAAATCAAACGAGCCAGGATGCCTGTTCCCACGAGGGTCTGCTATGCCAGCTCTGAATTGCTTTCCTCTGTTCGATCACCTTTTATGGGAGATGATAACTCTTTATGAGCATCAGCTATTGTCACTGGCTCTTTGTTAACGAACAGCTGAGTGTAATTCCTCCTGATAAGGGAGGGCTCTTCCGTTCTGATGAAGCGTCTGTTCGCATCTGCTTTTCCTCTGGTTCTCACTGTATTTTCTCTATTTTCCTTCACATCATGGCTGCTCTCTCCCTTTTTAAGATTTATTTATTTATTAGAGAGAGAGAGAGAGAGCATGTGTGCTTTAAAGTGGGGGGGGGGGTTGGGGAGGGATAGAGGGAGAGGAAGAGGGAGAGAAGTGGACTCCCCACTGAGTATGGAGCCGGATGTGGGGCTCTATCTCATGACC
Organism: Eumetopias jubatus; assembly: GCF_037043125.1. Taxonomy (NCBI): domain Eukaryota; kingdom Metazoa; phylum Chordata; class Mammalia; order Carnivora; family Otariidae; genus Eumetopias; species Eumetopias jubatus. Next base: position 10,176,818 of record NW_028274821.1, on the reverse strand, counting down.
TAAGCCAAAATCAAGAGTCCGCTCTTAACCAACTGAGCCACTCAGGTGCCTCTTTTTTTTTTTTTTTTTTAATTTTTTTTATTGTTATGTTCATCACCATACATTACATCATTAGTTCCTGATGTAGTGTTCCATGATTCATTGTTTGTGCATAACACCCAGTGCTCCACACAGAACGTGCCCTCTTTAATACCCATCACCAGGCTAACCCATCCCCCCACCCTCCTCCCCTCTGGAACCCTCAGTTTGTTTTTCAGAGTCCATCGTCTCTCATGGTTCGTCTCCCCCTCCGACTTACTCCCCTTCATTCTTCCCCTCCTGCTATCTTCTTTTTCTTTTTTCTTAACATATGTTGCATTATTTGTTTCAGAAGTACAGATCTGTGATTCAACAGTCTTGCACAATTCACAGCGCTCACCATAGCACATACCCTCCCCAATGTCTATCACCCAGCCACCCCATCCCTCCCACCCCCCACCACTCCAGCAACACTCAGTTTGTTTCCTGAGATTAAGAATTCCTCATATCAGTGAGGTCATATGATACATGTCTTTCTCTGATTGACTTATTTCACTCAGCATAACACCCTCCAGTTCCATCCACGTCGTTGCACATGGCAAGATCTCATTCCTTTTGATGGCTGCATAATATTCCATTGTGTATATATACCACCTCTTCTTTATCCATTCATCTGTCGATGGACATCTTGGCTCTTTCCACAGTTTGGCTATTGTGGACATTGCTGCTATAAACATCGGGGTGCATGTACCCCTTCGGATCCCTACATTTGTATCTTTGGGGTAAATACCCAGGAGTGCAATTGCTGGATCGTAGGGTAGCTCTATTTTCAACTGTTTGAGGCACCTCCATACTGTGTTCTAGAGTGGTTGCACCAGCTTGCATTCCCACCAACAGTGTAGGAGGGTTCTCCTTTCTCCACATCCCCGCCAACATCTGTCGTTTCCTGACTTGTTAATTTTAGCCATTCTGACTGGTGTGAGGTGGTATCTCATGGAGGTTTTGATTTGGATTTCCCCGATGCTGAGCGATGTTGAGCACTTTTTCATGTGTCTGTTGGCCACTTGGATGTCTTCTTTGGAAAAATGTCTGTTCATGTCTTCTGCCCATTTCTTGATTGGATTACTTGTTCTTTGGGTGTTGAGTTTGATAAGTTCTTTATAGATTTTGGATACTAGCCCTTTATCTGATATGTCATTTGCAAATATCTTCTCCCATTCTGTCAGTTGTCTTTTGGTTTTGTGGACTGTTTCTTTTGCTGTGCAAAAGCTTTTTATCTTGATGAGGTCCCAATAGTTCATTTTTGCTCTTGCTTCCCTTGCCTTTGGTGATGTTTCTAGGAAGAAGTTGCTGCAGCTGAGGTCGAAGAGGTTGCTGCCTGTGTTCTCCTTTAGGATTTTGATGGACTCCTGTCTCACGTTTAGGTCTTTCAACCATTTGGAGTCTATTTTTGCGTGTGGTGTAAGGAAATTGTCCAGTTTCATTCTTCTGCATGTGGCTGTCCAATTTTCCCAACACCATTTGTTGAAGAGACTATCTTTTTTCCATTGGACATTCATTCCTGCTTTGTCGAAGATTAGTTGACCATAGAGTTGAGGGTCCATTTCTGGGCTCTCGATTCTGTTCCATTGATCTATGTGTCTGTTTTTGTGCCAATACCATACTGTCTTGATGATGACAGCTTTGTAATAGAGCTGGAAGTCTGGAATTGTGATGCCGCCAGCTTTGCTTTGCTTTTTCAATATTCCTCTGGCTATTCGGGGTCTCTTCTGGTTCCATACACATTTTAGGATTATTTGTTCCATTTCTTTGAAAAAAGTGGATGATATTTTGATGGGGATTGCATTGAATGTGTAGATTGCTCTAGGTAGCATTGACATCTTCACAATGTTGGTTCTCCCAATCCATGAGCATGGAACGTTTTTCCATTTCTTTGTGTCTTCCTCAATTTCTTTCATGAGTATTTTATAGTTTTCTGAGTGCAGATCCTTTGCCTCTTTGGTTAAATTTATTCCTAGGTATCTTATGGTTTTGGGTGCAATTGAAAAGGGGATCGACTCCTTGATTTGTCTCTCTTCTGTCTTGTTGTTGGTGTATAGGAATGCTACTGATTTCTGTGCCTTGATTTTATATCCTGCTACTTTACTGAATTCCTATATGAGTTCTAGCAGTCTTGGGGTGGAGTCTTTTGGGTTTTCCACATACAGTATCATATCATCTGCAAAGAGTGAGAGTTTGACTTCCTCTTTGCCGATTTGGATGCCTTTGATTTCTTTTTGTTGTCTGATTGCTGTGGCTAGGACTTCTAATACTATGTTGAATAGCAGTGGTGAGAGTGGACATCCCTGCCGCGTTCCTGACCTTAGGGGAAAAGCTCTCAGCTTTTTTCGCTGTAGGTTTTTCATAGATGGCTTTCATGATGTTGAGGTATGTACCCTCTATCCCTATACTCTGAAGAGTTTTGATCAAGAAAGGATGCTGTACTTTGTCAAATGCTTTTTCTGCATCTATTGAGAGGATCATAGGATTCTTGTTCTTTCTTTTGTTAATGTATTGTATCACGTTGATTGATTTGCGGATGTTGAACCAGTCTTGCAGCCCAGGGATAAATCCCACTTGGTTGTTGTGAATAATCCTTTTAATGTACTGTTGGATCCTGTTGGCTAGTATTTTGGTGAGAATTTTTGCCTTCTTGTTCATCAAGGATATTGGTCTGTAATTCTCCTTTTTGATGGGGTCTTTGTCTGGTTTTGGGATCAAGGTAATGGTTACCTCACAAAATGAGTTTGGAAGTTTTCCTTCCATTTCTATGTTTTGGAAGAGTTTCAGGAGAATAGGTATTAATTCTTCTTGAAATGTCTGATAGAATTCCCCTGGGAAGCCATCTGGCCCTGGGCTTTTGTTTGTTGGGAGATTTTTGATGACTGCTTCAATTTCCTTAGTGGTTATAGGCCTGTTCAGGTTTTCTATTTCTTCCTGGTTCAATTTTGGTAGTTGATACATCTCTAGGAATGCACCCATTTCTTCCAGGTTATCTAATTTGCTGGCACAGAGTTGCTCATAATATGTTCTTATAATTGTTTGTATGTCTTTGGTGTTGGTTGTGATCTCTCCTCTTTCATTCATGATTTTGTTGATTTGGGTCATTTCTCTTTTCTTTTTGATAAGTTGGGCCAGGGGTTTATCAATCTTGTTAATTCTTTCAAAGAACCAGCTCCTAGTTTCGTTGATCTGTTCTACTGTTCTTTTGGTTTCTAGTTCATTGATTTCTGCTCTGATCTTGATTATTTCTCTTCTCCTGCTGGGTTTAGGCTTTCTTTGCTGTTCTTTCTCCAGCTCCTTTAGGTGTAGGGTTAGGTTGTGTATTTGAGACCTTTCTTGTTTCTTGAGAAAGGCTTGTATTGCTATATACTTTCCTCTCAGGACTGCCTTTGCTGTAGCCCAAAGATTTTGAACAGTTGTGTTTTCATTTTCATTGGTTTCCATGAATTTTTAAAATTCTTCTTTAATTTCCTGGTTGACCCATTCATTCTTTAGTAGGATGCTCTTTAGCCTCCATGTATTTGAGTTCTTTCTGACTTTCCTCTTGTGATTGAGTTCTAGTTTCAAAGCATTGTGGTCTGAAAATATGCAGGGAATGATCCCAATCTTTTGGTACCGGTTGAGACCTGATTTGTGACCTAGGATGTGATCAGTTCTGGAGAATGTTCCATGGGCACTAGAGAAGAATGTGTATTCTGTTGCTTTGGGATGGAATGTTCTGAATATGTCTGTGAAGTCCATTTGGTCCTGTGTTTCATTTAAAGTGTTTATTTCCTTGTTGATCTTTTGCTTAGGTGATCTGTCCATTTCAGTCAGGGGGGTGTTAAAGTCCCCCACTATTATTGTATTGTTGTCAATGTGTTTCTTCACTTTTGTTATTAATTGCCTTATATAATTGGCTGCTCCCACGTTAGGGGCATAGATATTTACAATTGTTACATCTTCTTGTTGGATAGACCCTTTAAGTAGGATATAGTGTCCTTCCTCATCTCTTGTTACAGTCTTTGTTTTAAAATTTAATTTGTCTGATATAAAGTTTGCCACCCCAGCTTTCTTTTGGTGTCCATTAGCATGGTAAATGCTTTTCCACCCCCTCACTTTCAATCTGGGGGTGTCTTTGGGTCTAAAATGAGTCTCTTGCAGACAGCACATTGATGGATCTTGTTTTTTAATCCAATCTGATAGCCTGTGTCTTTTGATTGGGGCATCGAGTCCATTTACATTCAGGGTAACTATTGAAAGGTATGAATTTAGTGCCATTGTATTGCCTGTAAGGTGACTGTTACTGTATATTTTCTGTGTTCCTTTCTGATCTATGCTGCTTTTAGGCTCTCTCTTTGCTTAGAGGACCCCTTTCAATATTTCTTGGAGGACTGGTTTTGTGTTTGCAAATTCCTTTAGTTTTTGTTTGTCCTGGAAGCTTTTTATCTCTCCTTCAATTTTCAATGAGAGCCTAGCTGGATATAGTATTCTTGGCTGCATATTTTTCTTGTTTAGTGGTCTGAAGATATCATGCCAGTCCTTTCTGGCCTGCCAGGTCTCTGTGGATAGGTCTGTTGCCAATCTAATATTTCTACCATTGTAGGTTACATATGTCTTCTCCCGAGCTGCTTTCAGGATTTTCTCTTTGTCTCTGAGACTCGTAAGTTTTACTATTAGATGTCGGGGTGTTGAGCTATTTGTATTGATTTTGAGAGGGGTTCTCTGTGCCTCCTGGATTTTGATGCCTGTTTCCTTCCTCACATTAGGGAAGTTCTCTGCTATTATTTGCTCCAATGTACCTTCTGCCCCTCTCTCTCTTTCTTCTTCTTCTGGGATCCCAATTATTCTAATGTTGTTTCGTCTTATCGTATCGCTTATCTCTCGAATTCTGCCCTCGTGATCCAGTAGTTGTTTCTCTCTCTTTTTCTCAGCCTCTTTATTTTCCCTCATTTGGTCTTCTATATCGCTGATTCTCTCTTCTGCCTCATTTATCCTAGCAGTTAATGCCCCCATTTTTGATCGCACCTCATCAATAGCCTTTTTGATTTCGACTTGGTTAGATTTTAGTTCTTTTATTTCTCCAGAAAGGGTTTCTCTAATAACTTCCACGCTTTTTTCAAGCCCAGCTAGTATCTTTAAAGTCATGATTCTGAACTCTAGGTCCGACATCGTACTAATGTCCGTATTGAGTAGGTCCCTGGCTGATGGTACTACCTCTTGTTCTTTTTGCTGAGGTGATATTTTTTGTCTTGTCATTTTGTCCAGAGGAGAATAGATGAATGAGAGAACAAAATGCTAACAGGTTAAAAACGTCCCCAGCAAATATAGTCTATACAAATGAGAAAAGACCTGAAACCAGGGGAAAAGAAAGGGAAAGAAAGAAAAAAGAAAGAGCAAAAAGAAAAAGATAAAAACAAAAACAGGACAATACAAAAAAAAACCCCAGAATATGATCAAATATGATCAGGCTAGTGCATAGATCAGTGCCACACACAAGATTTTGGGCGTATTTTGGTCTGTTAGAAAAAAGTGCTTCCTAAAGTTTTAAAGGGGGAAAGACTTACATATGTACAAAATAAGGGTTGATACAATGAAGGGATGGAAGATGACTGTAAAGATGAAAATTATAAAAGATTTTTTAAAAGGAATTGATATGATAAGAAGTTGTTTGAAAAAAGAAAGAATAATATTTAAAAAAAAAAGAGAAAAAAAAAGGGAGAGAATGTGATCAGGCAGGAGACTAGAACAAAGCCATACACTAGCGATTTAGGGTATATTTTGATCTGTTAGAAGAAACTGTATCTCAAAATTTTAAAGAGAGACCAACTTATATATGCCAAAAATAAGGGTAACTACTATGAAGGGATAAAATATGACTCTAAAAATGAAAAATAAAAATGTTTTTTTTTAAAAGGGATTGATAAAATGTTAGTTGAAAAAGAAAAATTTAAAAAAACCATTTAAAAAAATTAACTTTGAAAAACTAATGAATCATGGTAAAAAAAGCCATGAATTCTATGTGCAGTATTCCCCTAGCGCTGGAGTTCTCCCATTCTCCTTGATCGGTAAACTTGGTCTTGGCTTGCTGGCTGTTCGTGCTGATCTTCTGGGGGAGGGGCCTGCTGCCGTGGTTCCCGAATGTCTTTGCTGGAGGCGGAATTGCCCCGCCCTTGTCGGTCAGGGCTAAGCAAGCTGCTCGGGTTTGCTCTCAGGAGCTTTTGTTCCCTGCAAGCTCTCGGTACAGCTTTGGAGGACCAGGGTGAAAATGGTGGCCTCCCAATCTCCACCCGGAGGAGCTGAGAACTCGGGGCCCTGCTCGTCAGTGCGCCCCCAGAGAAAAGCAGTCACTCCCGTCTCCCTGGTCTCCGGCCGCACTCTGTGCTCACCCGGCCTGTGACCGAGCGTTTCTATCTCTGGCACCCGACCCCGTGTGGAGTCTCCAAACCCAGCAGATCCCTGCGGTGCGCTCCCGCGCCGCTCCTCCCGGGGGAGGAAGGGGAGTCTCCCCGGCTCTGCCGCTTGTTGGGTCCCTGCTGGAGGAGCAGTGGCCCGACTGGGCCGCGGATCACAGTTTATGGCCACCCCGAGCTGAGAGCCCGTGCCTCGGCTCCGTCTCTGCAGCCGGCTTCCCCGCTCCGATACCTGGGAACTCTGTCGCACTCAGGCACCCCCGGCCTTTCTGTGACCCCGAGGGTCCTGAGACCACACTGTCCCGTGAGGGTTCCACCCCCCGCTTAGCCACTGCAGCGACGTCCCTCCGCGGAGCCGACTTCTAAAAGGTCCGATTTTGTGCTCCGCGGCTCTAGCACTTGCCAGAAGCGGCCGACGGAGCCCCCTCCCCCGCCGTCTATCCTCCCGAATATCACCTCGGATTCACTTCTCCGCACATCCTACCTTCCAGAGAGTGGTCACTTCTCTGTTCAGAGAGTTGTTGCTACTCTCTTCTTCTATCTCCTGTTGAGTTCGTAGGTGTTCAGAATCGTTTGACACCTATTCAGCTGAATTCCGGAGACCAGATGAAATCCGGGTCTCCTACTCCTCCTCCCTCTTGTTCCGCCCCCTCCTCTTTTTTTTTTTTTTTTTAAGATTTATTTATCTGAGAGAGAGGGCGAGTATGAGTGGGGGAAGGGGCAGAGGGAGAGAGAGAGAGAACATCCAAGCCGACTCTGAGTGGGACTCATGGCTTGATCCCATGAGCCATGAGATCAGGACCCGAGCTGAAACCAAGAGTCAGATGCTCAACTGAGCCACCCAGGTGCCTCCCTGTCATGGTTTCTCTTTACTCATATCTCCATGTGCAACTTTTGGCTTTTTTCCTCACCATCTGTTGTCGCCTCATACTGTAAGCCTTTCATTCAAACCTAAGAACGGGAGCTGATGAATTCGGCTAATTCCTGCTGTCTTCTTTCAGCCAAGCCTTACAGGTAAGTTGCCCGCTCCTAGCCTCCGTGGGGAGTCCCATGGTATAAACCATGGCAAGCTCTCCTATGAAACCCCTCAGTGGAATCTTGGAAGTAGATGGCTCTTAGAATATAATAAATCCTTCTCCCACATTAATTTCATAGAAGAGTAAGACATACTCCCTACAATCCAAGAGCTCAGAACCTACTTCAGGAGAAGCATCTATATGCTTCATGTTTTTTTTGCAAAATCTTTTTCCAACTCTAATTTAGACAATAGCAGCTGTAAAGATAGCTAACATTTACTCTTTTCTTTGGTTTTTGTCTGACATTTTGCATGCATTATTTCACTTAATCCACACAAAGTTTAACTTGTAAAGTAGGTAAAATTTTCCCCCTCACTTTCCATGTAAGGATATAGGCTTAGAGAAGTGAAGCACCTAGCCAGGTACCATGCATCTGGGAAGTGACTGATTAGAGAAGAACACCGGATCATTGGAATGAGTATCTTATGCCATCTCCCAGATATGAAAAAATGGCACAGTTTCTTGGCAACATCTTGGTGTAGGAGGAAGGATATAGGACGGAGAGGTGGGAAGGCTCAGTTCTGACCCAGTTCTTCCTCTCTCTGTCTTTTTGCTTCTCTGGACCTCAGATCTTTTTCCATCTGTCAGAGAAGGGGAGTAGATGAAATAGGCCATAAGGACTTGGTTTAAATCGTGGTTGGGCCCACATGCTTGTCCCGTGGCAGCAAGACCCTCTAGAACCAACATAGTTGTGGTGGCTCGGGCCATTCTCTTCAGCTTGGGCTCCATATGTAGCATTATTCCTCTGGAAAGAGACTCTTTAAAAAAATCTACTTCAGGTAGAATAGATACAAATTGTCCAGGGGACATCAGAGGCATGAACCAGAGGATGTGTTTTAAGAAGTTTATCCTGATGCTGAGAAGCCTATACCAGGAAACAGACAAGGTTCATAGCAACGTCAGCTCTAGTCCATCCTTTCTATGACATTTCCCCTCCTTTCCCTACTCACGTAAATGACCGGTGTTCTCAATGTGAACCCGATTCCCACATTGCTTCCAGGAGGCAGCCTGGCAAATTGGAATGCATACAGGCACTGAGTCAAGTTAAACCTGGGTTTAAAACTCAGCTCTTCCAGGCAAGTTGTCTCCTCTCTGTGAGCTTTCTTTGCTTCTTCTGTGTGGTGGAGAAATTACAGCACAGAGAACTGCCATGAGGATTAAGTGAGATAGTGTATGTAAAGTCCCTGGTCCATAATTAAGTTACTCTCCCCACCTTTGACCCATGGCATTCCCTGGAAGGTATGGTGGTGAGAAGGATCTCACCAGGAGCCCATAACTTCAACCAACCTACAAGGAGAATTGGATGGTTTTAAGGACTAATCATTAAGGTGGAAAAATTTCGTCTTAAGATTCCATAGAACTGCAACCTGTATCATTTAATTTTTTAATATAATAATAAATATGAAATTATTATAATAGCAAGCTACAGGTTTGTGGAAATACCCTATAGTAAAAAGTAGCAATTTTGTATCCACTTGTAATTGGGCCTCTTTTCTAGATTTTAAATTATTAAAAAAATAGGTAAAGAAGGCACATGGTCCAAGACAACAAAGGGCATACAGAGCAAAGTTTAGTGCCCTTCCTGCCTTCTGTATCCCCTCTCTAGAGGGAACTACTGCTGCCAGTTCCTTATCTATCTTGCAGAGATAGTCAGTGACCACACAGCATAGATGGGAGATGACATGAGCATAGCTCGGCATCTTGTCCTCTTCACTCAGTGCTGTGTTGTGGAGCACATTCCATGCCAGTTCAGAGAAAGATGAACCTTGAAGTCGACTCAGACTATTGGGCTCTACGGACAGGTTCTTAGAGATGACCTGGTACAACATTTCACTGTGCAAAAGAGGACACTGTGGCCCACAGATGGGGTAGGAATCGTTCCAGTTTGCAGATCCCTTGATTTTTTATTTCAGTGAGCTCTCTGCGTCATCAGGTTGTGTAGGAATGTAAGTACGTGCAGACACGTGTGTGAGCACATGGGCCAGTGAGTTAGCTAATATTTATTTACCGCTTATGATGTGCTAAGTCATTTAAAAGTCCTAACAAGAGCTGTAAATACAAATGAGGAGAGTGCGGCTTGAGTAGTTCAAGAATTTGCCCAAGGATTTTGGTTTTCTTTGACTCTAAAATCCATACCCTCAGGCACTGCACACTACTTTCTCTCTCCCTCTTGGCTGGGTCATTGGGAAAGGGGGCACAAGGACGATAAATTGTGGAAAGTGAATAGGTTTTGATTAGACATAGTACTCTCAATTAAAGAAATGACTTTGTTGAGTCTTGATGGAAAGGCACATTATGTTGTGTTGGTAGATGCAAGAGTGGCTGGGAAATTAGTCACTAGCAGATATGGTTCAAAGTCACAGGTGTGGTGAGACTATATTGGCTTCGTGGTGCAAGCCCAGGCACATAGGTGTTCTCAAGGTGACACTGCTAACTGACTTCATGTCCATAAGAACCAAACCTGCCAACCAACCTGGCCAGCCTCCCACTTCCTTCTTATAAACCATAGAATGTTCCACCTGGTTTCATTGTGGCTTCTCAGCCTATTGTGAATCCTTCCCATGCTCCCTAGGAAAGTGCTCCATTCATCGGAGTTGGAGGACAAAGTCATCTGAGCCATCCTTACACTGGGGCAGCCCTGATCAGGGGAAAATATCATTGCATTTCACATTTGTATTATAAGGGTCAGGCTGGTTGTTCTTAATTTACTGCCACAAATATCTTGCTTCTTGGATGGAAGACGTTGTCAAACAGCTTTACAAATCCCAGAGTGATTGGTGGCCTCTCTTTTAAGAGGGTGTTTGGGCATTACAATAAGCATGAAGTTGCCTTAGGCCATTGAATTGGGGACATGATATCTGCTTTGAAGGGACAGAAGGTAAGGCTTTTAGGACTGAAGTCATGCCTTTCATGACCCCAGGATCTTGCTGTTTTCCTCCTGCTTCTCTGTTTAGGAACGAGTATATCTTGGCAGGCTCCCCCATCTCTTATGATTTGTGAATTATGGAGATGTATGTCTCTCTAGGTGTTCTGGAGGCAGCGTGAAGGTCCTCTACGGAGTTGCCTCTTTTCATCTTGTGTAATGAAAACAGAGAAGAGCTGAGGCAGGCTCCCAAGATAGGGAATAATTACTCTAAATCATATCTTGGCACCAGCAGATTATTACCAGCCAAGACTGTAGGATTTGGAGGAGCACTGACAAGGTCAAACTCATCCTCCGGTTTTCCTTCTTTGCTGGAGAATTCCCAAATCTCTACCTCTAGCTATGATACAAAATAAGTATCCCCAGGAAGGGTAATACTTGAAAGTCAACTCTTACATTTTTACATTTGTCAGAAGAATATTTTTGTGGGGCACAACATTCTAAGGGGGACACTGGTCAACTGGGCATATCCAGAGGACAAGTACAGTTATGATCAAGATCTGGAAATCTCATTGCAAGAGAGTAAGAGCGTAACAATTATCTTCTCATATCTGAAGACTTTCTCTGGAAGCAGAGTTAGGCTTTCTCTATATAGCTTCACAGAAAGGAATTCATAGGGGCAGGTAGAAGTGCCAGGTAATTTCAGTTTTAGGAAGAGCTTTCGGACCTTGACATTGTCCAGAAGTGGAATGGACTGGCCAAATGAGTTGTCAGAGGCACATGCTGGGCTGGGGTTTCTGCTCTGGGAGGGAACTTAGTCCTTAAACCTTGCCAACCATCAGAATAGCTTAAAAGGCTTTTCAAAACTTGCATTCCTGGGGCTCATCCTTGAAGATTCTGGTGCAGTAGATTAGGGACCTGGGACAGGGTGTTTCTGAAAAGACCCCTAGAGGATTCTGACAAGTCTCCAATTCACTGATGCCTCAGACTGAATGAAGGTGCTAGAGCAGAGTACCAATAGAAGGTGAGGGAAGGAGGCTGGGATCCAGGACATCTGGGAGTTGGAGATGTTGCCACCAAGCTGAGGAAAGAGGTGCTGTCCCAAATATTGGCCCTGAGTTTGCCTCTGAGCTGAGGGAAGAGCTGTTCTGTACTGTGGCTCAGAGAGCACTCTTTGATCAAGTTGTAGGGGAACATGGGGCTCCTTATGAAAGAATTTAAGAGCCAAGATCACCTGGTGGCAGATCAAAGTTTATCTGTGTTGTCCTTCATACTACATCCAGGTCAGGTCTCATGTTCTGGTGATGATGCTATTCTCTCTTCCAATTGGAAGTTCTCCCCTATGATGTCATGTGCATTACATTACATAGGTTCATACATCAGAACTGGAAGGGACCTTAGCTGTGTCATGTGGTTCAACCCATACCCTCAAGGTCAAAATCTGGTTAGTAACAGAGTTAGAATTAAAACCCAAGTTCCTTATTTTCCAAACAGATTTCTTTTCCACTGGTGATATTAAGAGCTATTTGGATATGTATAATAACATTGTATTGTCCAGAGAAAGTCTCTTGGCCAAATCTAAAGTTGTATGTGGGGATAACCCTCCACTGGAGGTGGGCAAGGGAGAGGGGAGGAAGTAAATAGTGGGTAAACAATGATCTACTCTACCCCTAGTGGTTATAGCCAATTAATGAAAGATGTTTGATGTTGTGAGTTAAGTTGCTTCTTGTTCCCTATACTATGCTTAACTGCCCTGCTCCATCTTCATCATTCCTAGGTCTTTATAAGAAGTAAATACATGGGCACCTGGGTGGCTCAGTCAGTTAAGCATCTGTCTTCCACTTGGTCATGTCCTGGGATCGAGTCCCACATCAGGCTCCCTGCTCAGCAGGGAGTCTGCTTCTCTCTCTGCCTCTGCCCTCCCCACTGCTTGTGCTCTCTCTTATGCTCTCTCTCTCAAATAAATATATAACATCTTAAAAAAAAGAAGTAAATACACAATAGTCTGTGCAAATAATGCTTGGGTTGGAATGAAAAAGAGGGTGGTTTTCCATCCTCTGGTTATATAGACTTGAAGAAATGAGTCAAGAGCAATGATTATCAGGCAAAAATCAGTGGAAAGGCAAGCAGAGTTGGAAAGTATAACCTTCTACCCCACACTTAAAGCCTCCTGGAATCCTTAGAGTAGAGGTATTCAGACTTTTAGGTATATGAAAATCACTTGGTGTTTGTGTCAATAATGCAATCTCTAAGATGCTGCTCCAGAAATTCTGATTCCGGGGATGGGGCCAGGAATCTGTATTTTGGACAAGTACTTTTGATGATTCTTTAAAAAAATTTTTTTTATTTAAATTCAATTTAGTTAACATATAGTGTCTTATTAGTTTCAGGGGTAGAATTTAGAGATTCATCAGTTGCATATAACACCCAGTGCTCATCACATCCCATGCCCTCCTTAATGCCCATCACCCACCTACCCCACCCACCACCCACCTCTCCTCCAGCAACTCTCAGTTTGTTTCCTAGAGTTAAAAGTCTCTTATGGTTTGCCTCCCTCTCTGTTTTTATCTTATTTTATTTTTTCTTCCCTTCCCCTATGTTTATCTGTTTTGTTTCTTAAATTCTACACATGAGTGAATGGTATTTGTCTTTCTCTGAGTGACTTATTTTGCTTAGCATAATACCCTCTAGTTCCATCCATGTTGTTGCAAATGGCAAGATTTCCTTCTTTTTGATGGCTAAGTAATATTCCACAATAGTCCATTTTATAAATATATATACCACTCTTCTTTATCCATTCATTTGTCAATGGATATCTGGGCTCTTTCCATAGTTTGGCTATTGTGGACATTGCTGCTATAAACAGTGGGGTGCATGTGCCCCTTCTAATCACTATGGTTGTATCCTTTGGATAAATACCTAGTAGTGCAATTGCTGGGTCTTAGGTTAGTTCGGTTTTTAACTTTCTGAGGAACCTCTATACTCTTTTCTAGAGTGACTGTACCAGCTTGCATTCCCACCAACAGTGTAAGAGGGTTCCCCTTTCTCTGCATCCTTGCCAACATCTGTTATTTCCTGAGTAGTTTAATTTAGCCATTCTGACCAGTGTGAGGTGGTATCTCAGTGTGGTTTTGATTTGTAATTTCCTGATGCTGAGTGATGTTGAGCATTTCTTCATGTGTTTGTTAGCCATTTGGTGAAATGTCTGTTAGACAAGTAAGTACCTTTGATGATTCTGATATAGGTGCCGGCAAATCAACACTCTGAGAAATTGAAGGAGATCCTGAATGAGGATGAGGAGTGTGAACCAGTTTATTTGCAATTGAATGCACATGTTGGAGGACTTGGGGACCTTCTGGCAGTAGACATTTGGATTCAAGAAAAAGATATTCCAAATTAGAAGTCTGAATTCCCAGTCACAGTCTTGTAAACTGTATGGGGTAGGGTCTATGTGCAGGCTGACTCACCACTATATCCCTAGGGTCCAGCACACTGCTGGAATATGTGAATGAGTTCTACCTTTGAGCAGATTTGTGCCATGGACAAATCCCTGTGCTTCTCTAGGTAGTATCTTTCTTATCTGCAAAGCTAGATGGTGGGTCTCTCTAAGCTCTGACACCACTTACCTGTGCTAATCAGAGTTCTTCAGAGATACAGAGCCAGTAGGAAATACATGTACACTTATCTACCTATATCTATATCGATTTATGTGGAAATTTATTATGAGGAATTGATTGACTTGATAATGGAGGCTGAGAAGTCCCATGATCTGTCACCTATAAGCTGGAACCCCAGGAAAACTGGTGGTGTAATTTAATCTGAGTCTGAAGGCCTGAGAACCAGAGGAGCCAATGGTATAAATTTGTGTGAAGGCAGGAAAAGATGAGATGAGATGTCCCAGGTCAAGCAGTGAGGCAGGAAAAATGGGACAAATTTCTCCTTCCTCTGCCTTTTGTTCTATTCAGGCCCTCAGTGGATCGGATGATATCTACCTACATTGGGGAGGACAATCTACTGAGTCCACAGATTCAAATGCTAATCTCATTAGGAAACACCTTTACAGACATATCCAGAAATAATACTTAATCTTGGGATCCCTAGCCAAGTGGACAAACAAAATTAACCATCACAAATCCACTCTTGTCAGTTTGGCACCCACCTGTGTCACATTAAATCATACTTAACCTCTAAATAAAGTTAATAACAAGGTCCTAATTGTGTCTAACATGATACACTTATCCTGTGTACAATCAGAAACAGACTAACCCCTTCCTGAGAAGAGGTGTTAAAGTTCGTGAGTGCTGATTACTCTTCTTGGTGTCCGGTAACTTAAATACTATTATGTAAAATTAACAATAATTAACTACTATGATATAAAATCAATACATCTACTGTTACATGATAAGGGAGTAAGAGAGGAAGGAATGCAAAGATTATATACACATGTATGTATACATACAATTGTATTCATAGCAAAATGGGGATGGTGGGGTGGAAATATTCATGATACTACCTGTGAGCAGAGAGGGCTACCTTTAGTCCACCAGAAACAGGCAGACCTCAGACAGAGATGGCCGGCCACTGCAGCTATGGCCACATTACCACACAACACAGGTCATAATCTACTCCGCATTAGGATCCACTGTGCACCTAATGTTGCAAAGCAGCCCCTGCTGGGGTCAGGACCCAAGAATTAGGCTGGGATGACAGAGGACATGGTGGATTTGAAGTCAGTTAATCTGTACTTTATTTTTTAAAAGGATTTTATTTATTTATTTGAAAGAGAGAGAGAGAGAGAGCATGAGCAGGGTGAATGTTAGGCAGAGGGAGAAGCTGACTCCCCACTGAGCAGGGAGCCAGACGTGGAGCTCCATCCCAGGACCCTGAGATCATGACCTGAGCCAAAGGCAGATGCTTAACAGACTGAGCCACCCAGGCACCCCTTTTAACAGCTTTATTGAAATGCAATTTATATACCATACAATTCACTCACTTGAAGTGTATAATTTAGTGGCTTGTTGTGCAGCCATCACCACCATCAGTTCTAGAATAGTCTCATCAGCCCCCAAAGAAGTCCTGCCCACCTTAAGTGTCATTTCCAACTTTCACATCTCTTCAGCCCTAGACAACCATGAGTCTACTTCTGTCTCTAGATTTGCCTATTCTGGACATTTCATATAAATGTGCTCATGCAATATGTGGTCCTCTGCAATTGGCTTCTTTCATCTAGCCTCATGTTTTTGAGGTTCATCTATGTTGTAGCATCTCAGTACTTCATTCCTTTTTATTGACAAATAACATTTCATTGTATGGATATAGACTTTATTCATCAGTTGATGGATGTTTGGGCTGTTCCCACTTTTTGACTACTACGCTATTAACATTCGTGATCTAGTTTTTGTGTGAACCTGTCTTTCATTTCTCTTGGGTAGACATGACGCCATTTCTTGAGACCTCTTTCCAAGGGCCCTGGGTCTATATATAAAACCTTGTGCTCCCAAGCAGCTGCTAGGTTTGAAATAAGAATTATCTGCAAAAATGTTACTTCTCTGTCCCCATGTTGCACTATTGCTGCCACTTTCCAAGACCAGAGATGATGCCCCCTCAAACATGGGTGCCAGGATTGTACTGCACAGTCCTAAGCAGAAACGCACAGAGTCTGAACATAGCAGAGCCCTGCTCTGCTTGGGTTCCTAGAACAATCAGTTATGGTAAATTATACAGAGAGCTCCCTATTGTTAACCTTTTGGTTGGAGTGTCAGCCTCTACGCTTGCTTTGTAATCCCATGGGCACAGTTAAATTCCCAAGAGAAGTGAGCTACTACGTGGTTCGTTGGGGCTATCCATTACAGACAAGTCTGCTCCACTCATGTTCTCCTTCCCCAACCCACTGCTGTCCGCTCTTCCCTGCCTGAGCCCTTCACTCCTCCACTCCCTTGCATGGCCTGAGTCTTCACCTCAATTGCCTATATATGGTGTTCCAGCATTTTCGGTTCTCATAGAAGGAAACAATATTCCTCAGATCTGGGTAAAAAGGCCTTCTTTGCTAATACAGGACTGTTTGTTGGGAATAGTTAACATTTGTAAAGGACTATAGTTTCTTGATCAGACTTTGAAATGGGAAAGTGATAAGTTAGGGAACTGGGGAGTGAGGAGAACATTTCTGAGTCTGGTTGAATGTGTTCTGATGAAAAGCCATGAGGAACTTTTCAAAGCAATGGTACCATTTGGTAGGAATAAATGTCAACAAAGCATAATCTGTTCTACCAGTAGTATTATGGCTAATATTCAACATGCAACCTACCTGATCCAAAATCCTATCTGTTTTCTTAGGAGAAATATTAGTATATAACTAGGATTCAATAGCATACTAATGCCTCATAAAATGCTGTTATACTAAAGTGAAAATATACAATGATTTCACATAATTATTGGCTACTTGTTTGTACTTAAGTGCAGATCAATATATCAGAGAAGTGTCACCAAATCAGCAAATGCATATTGAATATGTACTTTGTTGATAACAGTAGACTAGAGACTGCAGAATATAGAGAGAGGTATACCCTTGGACACAATGAGGCCTGCAGAAGGATGTGTACTGCAACATTATTTAAGACCAAAATAATTGAGAAAAAATTCCACATGTCCATAAATAAGAAATGGGTGAAAATATAGTTCATCCAAACTATGAGATACTGTATAGACTTATTTTTTTTTAAAGATTTTATTTATTTACTTAGAGAGAGAGTGCATGTGAGTTGGGGGGAAGAGCAGTGAGGGAGAGGGAGAGAGAGAATCTCAAGCAGACTCTGCAGTGAGTCAATCCCACAACCCCAAGATCACGACTTGAGCTGAAATCAAGAGTCAGATACTTAACCAACTGGGCTAACATACCACATACCTAGGCACATTGCTACTGTGCAGACTTTTAAAAAATTGAGCTTGATATATGTGTACAAACATGGAGAGATGTTACTGAGTAAAAAAATAATGCAGGACAAGACATAGATTATGACATGTAGGTTAAAAAAACCACACCCACACCATGCTGTATATTTGCTAGATTACATATATGTGGAGGCAGAAGCACAGAAATAGACGTAGAAGGACATCTTAAGGGGATAATAATTACTGAATTTCACTCACAGCGAAGGTGAGTGAAGCCGTAGGAATTCTAACCTTGATGCTAATATACCACTTTGTTTTACAAGGGGAAAGCATTAGTGTATTCTTAGTGAAATTTAAAACTGACTTTTCATCAAACAATATAGATGAAATTTTGACCTAAAACAAAGGACAAAATTTTGAATAGTGAAATGCTGTCTATTTGTAGGAACTAATAAACTAATTTAATAGGTAAGAGGTAAGTATTTAAGATACTAAATTATAAACAGTTTAAGTCCCCTAAACCATTTCCAGATAATTAAAAGAAAAGATAAGAGGCAAAATATGATTAATATTCAAATAAATGATACAGACAAAAGTGATATAGAAATTGAGAGAATGGAAATAAGAGAATATTCAAACAGACCAGCAAGTTCTAGGACAAGATTTGGTACACTGTAGATAATCAATACATTCTTTTTTATATTTAATGTAAAAATTTGAATATGTAATACATCCCCATGGTTCAAACTCCAAAGCATAGGGAAGTGTATACAATTAAAATTTGCACTCCTACCCATGTCCCTTGGCCACCCAGTTCATTCCTTTAGGTGCAATCACTGTATTTTTTTCCCAGATGAATTATTAAAGTATATACAGAAAATACAGGTAGACATTCTTCTTCCTCCTCTTCAATGCAAATAGTAGCAAATGATTCTCTCTCCTTCATCTTGTTTTTTCATTTAATAATATATCTTCAAGGTTATTCAATATCAGTATATTATATCTATTTTCTTTCTTTTATTTGGAAGTACCACAGTTTATTTCAATGGTCCACTATTGATGGGCATATAGAATATTGGCATTATTTTGCAGGATGATCAATACCTTCTTTAATAACTGAATTGAGGGGCACCTGAGTGGCTCAGTTGGTTAAATGTCTGCCTTCACCTCAGGTCACGATCCCAGGGTCCTGGGATCAAGCCCCACGTCGGGCTCCCTGCTCAGTGGGGAGCCTGCTTCTCACTCTCTCTGTCAAATAAATAAATAAAATCTTAAAAAAAATAAAATAACTGAATTGATTCCCAGTTGGTGGTGTCCTCACATTCCACATTGGAAATCAATATCACATGCTTATTTTGGGGCTTGATCTCATGACCCTGAGACCACGACATGAGCCAAAATTAAAAGCCTGACGCTCAATTGATTGAGCCACCCAGGCGCCCCAAAATAGCCATTTTTAAATTCAGTTATGATGTCTAACTCCTTTCTAAATCGAGATCCTCATCACTCACCTGATTTCCCCCATCTTTGGAAAACTATTGAGCTGGAGTTTGCAAATTTAACTTCAGAGCCCCACTTGCCTTTTGGTTCTTCTGTTTTTGGTTCAGATAGTGGTGATCAGCTATGGTCTCATAGATCAAATATCTACTGGGAACATGGATTAGCATGCTTTTCTGTTCAATTAAGGGAACTAAGGGAAAAATGTTCATAAACCTCTCATTAGGATGCGCACAGTTTCTGTATAATTTTGTGCAAGCTATGATTTTTTTATTCTTATCCATAAAGTGGAAATAGGTACACATAACAGGGGTGTCACATAATACATTAGGTCTGATATTGTGTGTACTCAATAAATATGTTAACTTTAAATAGTTACTATTTTCTATGTTGGTAATTTTCCAAAAATGTATTTTCCTGGCAGCTATATTCCATGTTCTAACCTGCCCTTTTCATGAAAAAGTTTTTCAGCTTACAACCCACCTTTGTGATCAAGGAAGATTTTTATAACATGGATGTCCACCATCACCCAGCTCCCTTCCAAACATACTACTGATTTTTAAACAAGACAGATTTTCCTAGATTATGCTATTTTAAAACACTTCATCAGAACCCAACATTTTTTTCTGAGAAAATACAGAATGTGATTTTTTTCATGATTCATTACTAGAAAACTTTGGATCTTTAAGAGCAGAACAACTCCATTTTTTCAGTACCTAACTTTCTGCTAATGAATTAATGATTGAAAATGGGTTCCACACAAGGTGAAGCCTAATGAGTATGAGAAGGCCAGATATTAGATGTCCCCAAGTCAGGACAGGATGGAAATAAACCTCTTATCCAGACCACTACTATCATTTTTAGGTCTTTACTCAAGGTAATACCCAAGCCCTAATAATACAGAATAAATTTCACAGAAATGAAGGTGGGAGCAGGGGTATGAGGGAGACATATTCGTGATCCATTCATACTTGTTTTCAAAATTCAGTCGAGTTTGAATAATTTTGACTGTGAACCCCATAGATTTAGGGAAACTTTATTTACTACCACCGGAAGTTCAGGCTTGCAGAAACACCACCACCCTCCATAAGCTGATATGAACCTGGGAGAAGAATATCTGTGCACCAACTTCTGCTTATAGGATTCTGTATTGGGTGATGTGTTAGAATGCTTGGGGTTGACTAGTGAAATACAAATCAAAACTACAATGAGATATCACATCACACCAGTCAGAATGGCTAAATATTTTTTGGGGGGGTATGTGGGAGAACGGGCAGAGAGAGAGAGAGGGAGAGAGAGAATCCTAAGCAGGCTCCACGCCCAGTGCAGAGCCCAGCTTGGGGCTTGATCTCACAACCCTTGAGATCATGACCTGAGCTGAAATCCAGAGTTGGACACTTAACTGACTGAGCCACCAAGGTGCTTCCAGGATGGCTAAAATTAACAACATAGGCAACAGCAGGTGTTGGTGAGGATGGGGAGAAAGGGGAACCCTCTTACACTGTTGGTGGGAATACAAACTGGTACAGCCACTCTGGAAAACAGTATAGAGGTTCCTCAAAAAGTTAAAGATAGAACTACCCTACCATCCAGCAATTGAACTCCTAGGTATTTACCCAAAGGATACAAAAATTCTAATCTGAAGGAGTACATGCACCCTGATGTTTATAGCAGCATTATCAATGATAGCCAAATTATCATTGAGCCAAATGTCCATCGACTGATGAATGGATAAAGAAGATACGGTATAGGGGTGCCTGGGTGGCTTGGTTGGTTAAGCGTCTGCCTTTGGCTCAGGTCATGATCCCAGGGTCCTGGGATCGAGCCCCACATCGGGCTCCCTGCTTGGCAGGAAGCCTGCTTCTCCCTCTCCCACTCCCCCTGTTTGTGTTCCCTCTCTCACTGTGTCTCTCTCTGTCCAATAAATAAAATATTAAAAAAAAGTAAAAGAAATAGATTCTCAACTATAAAGAACAAACTGCTGGTTACCAGAAGGGAGGTGGCTGGGAGGATGGGTTATATAGGTGATGGGGATTAAGGAATGTACTTGTTGTGATGAGCACTGGGTGATGTAAGGAAGTGTGAATCACTGTATTATACACCTGAAACTAATATTACATTGTATGTTAACTAACTGGGATATAAATAAAAACTTGGGAAAAAAAGAGTGCTTTGGGTTGCAAGTGATGGAAATCCAACCCTTAAGCATTTAGTTTAAGCAGAAATGGAGAATTTTTGGAATACAAGGGTTTCTTATATAATTGAGGAGGGATTTATAAATAAAATCTCAGAAAACGCAAGGAAACATCTGAACTTCAGGAACTATCAGAACCAGGACCTTTTTCTGGATGCAGGATTCTTTTTCATCTGTCATCTGTCATCTCTTCTTGCTGCATTTCTCCATTCTCTCTCATTGCAGACCAGGGCCCTCCCCAGCATTGCATTCCATAGCTTTTACCCGTGAGAATGCAGAATTCCTGCTCTTGTCTCTTTCAGGCTTTGGTAGAGAACCATCCCTCAGCCAGCAACTCAGCCAGGGAGATGAAGACACAAAGCACAGGCAAGGCTGCTAGAGACCAGAAAAGAAATGCGTGAGCCAGGCAGACCCCATTTGGTGCCCATCACAGTGAGCTGGTCTTTGGTCTCTCCAGGTGCCCAGGCATCTCTGTATTTCTTGCAAAAAACCCTGTGCACCTGATATACTTCTGTGCTGGCCTCCAGGTGCAGAAACCTTTTGGAACTCTGGGTGATACACCCAGAGACCACATAAAAATCTTGGATGAAGGGCAAAATATTCTCTTGGCCAAAGGAGAAAGTATGGGAAGAGTGCAGAGAAATTTCTTGTGCCATGCATCCTAAAGGAATATACATTTCTTAGAGCCAGGGGTGAACTCAATGAGCACTTTCACATTTTCTTTACCCCTTGAAAAGACATGTCAAACTGCTTTGTCATTCATTTACCTTACTACCTTTGAAAAGACTCATTCCATCTCTCCATCTTTGAGATACTCAACAGAGACACTCACTGGATTTTATATCACAAGTAATTTGTTCTTTTGGATGAAAGTGTTTGCTGAGGCAGCAGATTCCCCTGATCGATTCTTTATTTGTGCATTAAAATATAGTAGGTCTGCTGTTTTAATCCTGGACCAGAAAGGACATAAAAGTGTTTGATCTCTGGTTCATGATGGAGCTCCTCAGGTCTTGGATAGATTATGGCTGAATAGGTGTCCTTCGCCCAGAATTCCAGCGAGTTCTCCAGGGCCAGAGATAAACTGTGTATCCAGAGATGAAAGGACAGTTGTTTCCCTATAAAGCCTCATAAATCAGTTTCGATATCATTCCTTTTTTTTAAAATTTTTTTTCTGGCACCACAACATTGGGGCTGTTTGATGCATTTCACTGAAAATATTTGTATAGGGCCCTTCGGTTTTCTTTTGTGATGAAAAGTGTTACCTCAAAAAACGAGCTGATAAACTGAGAGGCAAAGTGAAGTGAACATCCACCCAGCATCGGGCTCTGAGAGTCCAACATCTGATTGTACTTACTGGGGAGGAAACTTAAAAAAAACACAACAACCCAACTTTCATTTCTTGCTTCTTTTATCCTTAAGCTCAGCAATAAACTAACACTCTTTGGTTAAAAAGTCAAGGGAACAGATGTATAATTCTTGTGCTTCAGCATCTATTTTTCAAACGGAGCATGTGAATTACGAGAGCGCCTCTCGTGGCTCAGTGGGGAGAGCCTCGGGGAGCATGCGGGCGTGGCTGTCCATCATCCCGGCATTCCGCCCATCCTGGGAAGTAGCCCCTCCTCCTGGCTGGCTGACTCCCTTGGCTGGAATACGATGCAAACAGATCCTCTTCAGGAGGCTGTTCATTTCACAGAGTGGAAATAAGTGGTTGAAGTGCACATAACTAAAACACCCAAGATTTGGCAGTTGGTGGGTCACAGGCAGATAACTAGGGAGAAACATCAGAGGCAGTTGTAGAAGGTAAAGACAGTGTGAGCTCTCCAGTTTTGTCTCAGACCTGGGTTTCCCCACCAGCCTTTGCTAGTTATGGCACCCTGGGGAAGGTACTTAGTTTTCTGCTCCAAACACTGGGCATCTCCGTGCCTACGTCAGAGGACTATTGTGTGGATGAGTAAGAAATTAATGTGTGTAAAATGCTTAGGTCATGTTCCAGTGTGGGTGCCTTTTTAAAAAGAACTCATTACATAGGGGCACCTGGGTGGCTAAAGTGGTTAAGCGTCTGCCTTCGGCTCAGGTCATGATCCTGAGGGTCCTGGGATCGAGCCCCACATAGGGCTCTCTGCTCAGCGAGGAACCTGCTTCTCCCTCTCCCTTTGCCCGCCACTCCGCCTGCTTGTGTGCATGTGCTCTCTCTGTCAAATAAATATATAAAATTAAAAAAAAAGAAAAATTAAAAAAAAGAACTCATTACATAGAAGAAAGGTGGTAAAGTATTAAAGTTTCCTTCAAAATGTCTAATTCAAAAGCTGGAAATTATCTTTGAAGTGACTAGTTCAACTTCCTCCTATTGAGGGGGGCTGGGGTGCCCATGGGCTGACAGGCAGAGGAGGATGGAAAAGGTACATGTTTCAGTCCCAGAACGGTGCTGCTAAATCACCCTACTAAATCATTAAGAGTGCTAAATCACTCTACTTATCAGACTCCTCCAGGGCAGGGTCCCAAAAGATATACCACCTTCTATGGTGTCTGGCACTCTGGGATGCTAGATACATCACCAGAAGAGACTGCTTTTGCTTTGTGCCTCTGCTTCGAGGTCTTTCTGGAGAGTCAATTGGCATAATATTGTGAACTGCTTAATGCATGACACAAGTTGTTAAACAGCTTAATATATGAACTAAACAAACAAATAAAAGGGATATTTTAAGGAAAATTTCTTATTGATGTATGAAAATACAGTCCAAATTCATTCTTCAAAATACAGTCCTGATTTGTTCTTCAGCAATTAGAAAATACTTTTTAAAATGCCTACATTACACCTTGGATTAAATCATGTAAAATTAAGTTGAGAATGGAGTTTAAAAGAGTTATGGTTGCCAAACATCCCATAGAGGTATGCTCAAACAAACACATGAGCAAACAATTCTCTTGATATTCCCAAAATGCCTTTAGAAATTAGTAATGGCGGGGCGCCTGGGTGGCTCATTTGGTTAAGCATCTGCGTTTGGCTCAGGTTATGATCTCAGGGTCCTGGGATGGAGCCCAGCATCGAGCTCCTTGCTCATGCTCTCTCTCCCCCTCTCTCTCTCTCTCAAATAAATAAATAAAATCTTAAAAAAAAAGAAATTAGCAATGGTCCATCCCTTTTTCCTAAGAATTAGTTTTTTTTAAAAAGATTTTATTTATTTATTTATTTGAGAGAGCAAGAATAAGAGAGAGAGAGAGAACATGAGGGGGGGGAGGGTCAGAAGGAGAAGCAGACTCCCTGCTGAGCAGGGAACCCGGATGTGGGACTTGATCCCGGGACTCCAGGATCATGACCTGAGCCGAAGGCAGTCACTCAACCAACTGAGCCACACAGGCGCCCCAAGAATTAGGGTTAAATGAAGACACTTATCCCTCTTCTTAAAAATACCCTTTTGTAGGGTCAGGTTAAGATTCTTGGCCTGGTTGTATGCACAGCCATGCTAACTTTACTCCATTTGCAAATGGAATCCAGAGAGGACCCCTTAACCACCATCAGCTATCCACCATCAGCTCCTCCTACCCCTTCCTGCCACTCAAGGAAGGGTGGCCAGATGAAGCACATGGGTAAATTCTGAAGGCCTGGCACAGGATGGGAGTGATGATCAGGCTTTGACATTCTAAAAAGAGGGAACTTCTGTAATTCCGTCTTGGAATTAGAACCAGAAAGGAACAGGTAACTCTCTGAGCCGTCTAAAAACCTGGTGCCTTGATAGCACTCAGCGTGTTCTCTCTTTTCCTAAACAATTCAACTCTAGCCCCAAACATGCTTACCCAACGTGTGATACAAAAGCCTTTCATTTTGACCGAGTGGGATATTTGTTCCCCCAAATGGTTGGGTAACCCTTCCAAGGAGGCAGTTTAAACAGGCCACTGTGGACAGTCTTGCCGGTCATATGTAAATGACATCTTCTGGAGTTGTGCACAACTCTACAGCGTGGCCTTGTGTCCCTGAGTTTAAATAACTCCTATTATTAGTTGTGTATTTCGCTGGGAGAGGGGCCACACACACAGCCCCACCCCACACAATTTATAACTGAATTCTTTCTAATCTTGCAAAGTGCTCTCCATAACAGGAGTGCTAGAAAATATAATGTTTTCCATCTTGCCATCATTCTAGTGATATTTTTAGCACCTCTTAAATACTAGCACTCCAGGCAACTCCTGTCTGACCCACTCCTTAATCTGGCTCAGTGTAGAATAGAATATAAAAAAGAGGAAAGAAGAAATCTGTGGTAATGAGAGATCACTGGAAATATTTAAAAGCTCATAAAATACAGATGAACTTCCAACGTGTGATGCTTAGCCAATGTGTAAATCACCATTTTTCAGAGTTCACTGAAGATCCAAAAAATTAGGAGTCAAATCTTTTTTGGCTTATTTCACTCCCCTTCAAAGGAAGGAAATAATAAACTATAAACTGTTAAACTTTATGTTCTTTCAAAGTGTTTTCACGTGTATGATGTCATTTCTTTTTAGCTGAAGGTACAAACTTCTCAGTTCATAATATCTTATTGTCATTCATCATTGGTCCATGTAACACCCCTCTTGTTTTATTATTTTTTCCCCTTAATCCCCAACCTCTGTTCCCAGTCCCCTCTCCAAACTAATAAGTTTCCAAACTAATGTGTTGATAATGAGTCTTTAAAGATGTGTATGTGCTAGTATATGGAGTGTTGTTTGCGACGTGTTTGTGTTTTGAATTTGTCATTCAATCCTGTTTTTAATATTATGAGGCTATAACTACAATTTGCTCAATATTTTTAACTCCTGCAAGGTATTCCATAGTGTGCCTCCACTCTATTTTTAAAAATAATTAAAAATTTGTGGTAAAATATACATAACATAAAATTTACCATTTTTACTATGTTTTAAGTGTAGAGTTCTTTGGCATTAGGTATATCCACATTGTTCTACAGTCATCGCCACCATTCTCTAGAACTTTTTCATCTTCCCGACTGAAACTCTGCAACTGTTAAACACGAACTCCCCATTCCCCCTTCTCCTCAGCCCCTGGAAACCACCACTGCATTCACTGTATTTTATTAGTCCCCTACTGATGGACATTTAGGTTGCTCTCAAGTCCCAGGAACACAACATGATCTCATATAGATCCCCCTTGGAAGCTGTACAAGAATTTCTCTGACATAGAGACCAGAATGGGATTTTGGAGTCATAGAGGATACACAGTTTTCGAGAATGACTATACAGCTTACGGTTTCCTCAGAAGTATACCAGAGTTTCCATGTTGCTACATTCTGTCATCTCTGGACTTACCTACCTTTTAATTTTTTCCATTCTAATAGTCTCGTTCTCATTTGAATTTGTTTACTGAAGAGTCTGGGTATTTCTTTATATCCTTATTAGTTACTTGAGCTTCCCTTTTGAAAGTTACCTATTCCGTACTTTACTCATTTTAAAATTGGGTTTCCAGGGGCACCTGAGTGACTCAGTCAGTTGAGCAGCTGCCTTTGGCTCAGTCATGATCTCAGGGTCCTGGGATTTAAGTCCTGCATTGGGCTCCCTGCTCAGCAGGGGAGCCTGCTTCTCTCCCTCTCCCTCTGTCCCTGCTCGTATGCTCTCTCTCTGTCAAATAAATAAATAAAAACCTTTAAAAATAATAAAATTGGGTCCCCCCCCTCCTTTTTTTTTTTGCTTTTTGCTTTTAAAGAAGTTGTTTGCCTACTCTGGGCATTGAGTGCTTTGCTGATTTTGTATGTCACAAATGCTTTCCCCCTAAAGTCTTAGCTCCTTTGTCTATGGTGATCTTTATTTTGACAGAATCAAATTCATTAATTTTTCATCTTAGCATTTGTATTTTTAGGGTCTTATTCAGAAGTCCCCCTTCCTCCCCTATTTAAAAAGTATACTGTTTTATACATTTTCTTTGAAATCTTTATGTTTCTATTTTCTGTGTAAGTTTACTTCTCACATTTATGTCAAAATCCATCTGAAGCAAACGAAAAAATAGTTCCATATAAGCTGTAATGTCCAGACTTAGTTTCCCTCATCATAGTGACCACTTTCCCATCACAATTTACAAACATCCATCCTTTGCCCATTGTTTTATGATACCAACTTTACCTGAGATGGAGTTACCATATATCTGTGGCCCTACCTCTAAGAACTCTGTTCTTTTCCAGTGGCCCATTTGCCTGTTCCAGATTCAGAACCAGGCTGTTTTTGTGGATTTGTAGTATGTCTCACTGTCTGGTGTGGTGAGTATCCCTTCTTTGTTATGTAGTTCAAAATGGCCTTAGCTTTGGTGAAAGTTTACTTTCCCATATAAATTTTAAGATGTTAATGGAATTCTTTTAAAAATCCCCTTGGAAATTTGATGGGATTGCCTTGAATGTCTAGGTTAGTTTGGAGAGCGCTAACATCATTACTTCTATAAGTCATTCTCTACACGAATAATTGCATTTTCTCCATTTATTCACTTTCCCTTATGTCCTTTAATAGGATATTTTTAGTGTTTTTTTCTATAAAGGCTATATGAGTTTTTTGTTAATTCCTAAAACATTATCATTTTTGTTACTATTGTAAACGGCATCTTATTTTCTAATTCATTACTACTACTACATGCTTTGTCTCTATGTTTTTTGATAATCAAGAGAATTTTGTTCTCAGTACCACATTGCCTCTCACTCTAAGGAACAAAAGGAAGGGAAGAGAAGGTGGGATCATTATGCGTCTGTCCTATGCCAAGGAATCTTAATAGGTTAAAGGGGGAATTGGAGATTATTGGCAAATTTCAGCGAACAATACCGGAGCTGATAATCTGTGGTTCTCCAGGGCTTCATTGGAAGCAATTGAATTGAGAGGGAAAGAATCCCATTAAAATTGTACAATATTGTGATTGAAAGGGTAAAAAGTAACCTATATTTATTGAGTATTTACTATGTGTCAGGCTCTGAGGTAGGCAATTTAAAAGTTGGTTATTTTAAAGCTGTTATGTTATGTCCCTTATGCCTCATAATAATGCTTTGAGATGCACATTCTCCCCCCACCCTCTATTTTAAATATGAGAAAACAAATCCTTGAAGAAGTTAACTAACTTGCCTGAGTTCTTGCAGCTAGTGAGTGATGGAGCCAGTGTTCAAACTTGGGTGTCTTTCCGAAGTGCACATCTTTGCTACGTAGCCTACTGGATTCCTTAAAAGATCTCTAATGATAATATGAAAGAGACACAAAAATGAAAGCCAGTCTGTCATCAGAAACAGAGCAAAACAATTCCATCTCAATATGTTACAAATTTGGGAGAAAGGAAAATGAACTAGAAATGAGCAATTCCAGGACTGGAACAGTGTAGATACAGATGAGCTTTGCAACATGTTATTATGCTGGAAAGTAAAGGAGTCCTCATAAAAAATGATGGGGACCTGTCAAAGGATATGGAAACCAGCTTAAATGGGTCAAATCTGGAAAAAGTTGAGCTTCAAAAGAAATAAGAACATTAATTAATTGTCATCTGTTGAATAAAATAAGAATCTACAAGTCTGTACTGATAATAAATAGATAAATCAAAATAGGGGAGAAAAGAGGCTTCTTCCTTAAGGCAAAAATGCCAACTGATAAACTTGAAGGGAGAGGTATAGTTGGAAAAATTGCTATTTTGCAACCATCATAGCAAAGATTGGTTTAGGCTTGAATCATCAATGCACACTAAATCCAGAATGTAAAATGTGATGTGGAGCAGGGTATTTGCATGGTCTTAAAATGTCTCTCCATAGATTATTTACTAGGTGTAAAGGAAGAAAGTAGTAAATACACAGTGCAGAACCAGGACAACACCTTGGCCTAGTAATAAAAGTTTGTATCACCAAGGATGGACTTGTGTGCCTCTAGGTATGATGCTTTGAGGATATATTACGTTAATGTTCTGGCTGAACATATGTAACCAAATCTAATCTCAAGGAAACATCAGCAGGACCCAAACTGAGGAGCATTTTATATAATAGCCGACCTCTACAGTAAGACTAAGGGAATATTTCAGGTTTAAAGAGATTAAAAGGACATGAGATATAAAATTGAGTATGGGATCCTTAATGATATCCTGTACTGGAGAAGGAAATGTGATAAAAGGTATAATTGGTACAACTGGCAAACCTGGATTATGGACGGTAGATGAGATAAAAAAAAAATATTGTATCTGTGTTGAGTTTCCTGAATTAGGTAATTATTATAGCATTGTAAAAGAATATTCTTTTTCTAAGAGATATGTGCCAAAATATGAAGGAAAGGGAACGTTCTCCAGTGGGTCAGAAAAGACATAAGTAAAGATGTGTATATAGGTAGAAGAATGAGAAAGCCAATGTGGCAATAGGGTGAAAGTTTATGAACATGAGTAAAGGCAACATGGAAGTACTCTGTATGATTTTTACATCTTTTTTGTAAGTATGACATTACTTCAGAATTAAAAATAAATGGGGGGAAATTAGTAAGTAGGGCCCTTTGTCAAAAACACTGACAAATTTTGGCAACCAACTTTTGACCCATGCTACCTCTGTTTTTCCAAAAGAATGGATTAATAGCACTCCTGAAGGGCATATTTGTCCCCAAGACGGACTCATTAGGAACAGAGACCTCCTTGTTGGTTTAACTGCCTTCTCGTTTGTAAGTTTAGAAAGTTTAGAAACATTATTATAAGGAAATGACGCATTTATTGGTGAATAGAGGGTTTTATCTTTACCTTTACTCAAAATGGTATATACCAAACCTAACAGTTTCAACCTTGCTAAGACTTTGTTTCTCAACTTGATGTTTTTATATCAATAATCTTTAAGAAATTACCTTTTGGGGGCACCTGGGTGGCTCAGTTGTTAAGTGTCTGCCCTCAGCTCAGGTCATGAACCCAGGGTCCTGAGATCTCCCACTCCCCCTGCTTGTGTTCCCTCTCTCGCTGTGTCTGTCTCTGTTAAATAAATAAATAAAATCTTAAAAAAAAAAAGAAATTACCTTTTGGGATGTGGTTTAAGTGGTATCAAGGAAGTCACCCTGACTGTGTTATCTCTAACACTTTGCTTATCAGAAGTGAATAGGAGTTTTATAAGTTGAGTTGTATTTCTCTTTTTTCCCTTTAAAATACATTTAAAAATGGTGATAAAATACACATAACATAAAATACACATAACATAACAAATCTTAACAGTTTTTAAGTGTTCAGCTCACTGGCATGAAGTACATTCAGAATGTGTTACCATCATCACCATTTACCCGTAATAATTCTTTTTATCTTGAAAAATTGAAACTCTGTACCTACTAAACAGTAACTCCCTACTTCCCTCTCCCCCAGGCCCTGGCAACCACCATTCTATTTTTTGTCTCTATGAATTTGACTATTCTGGGTACTGCATGTAAGTGGAATCATACTGTATTTGCCCTTTTGTGACTGGTTTATTTCACTTAGCAAATTGTCCTCAAGATTCCTTCATGGTGTAGCATGTGTCAACTTTTTTCCTTTTGAAGGCTGAACAATATTCCACTATATATATATTCCACACTTTGTTCATGCATTCATCTGTTGATGGAAACGTGGGTTGTGTTCACCTTTTGGCTATTGGGAATAATGCTGGTATGGACATTGGTGTACACACATCTGTTCAAGTCTCTGTTTGCAATTCTTTTGAGTATATATCTAGAGGAGGAACTGCTGGATCATATAGTAATTCCATTTTTAATTTTTTTAGGAACTACCATACTGTTTTCTATGGCACCTGCACCATTGTACATTTCCATCAGCAGTGCACAAGAGCTCCAATTTCTCCACATCCTTCTGTACCACTTGTTATTTTGTTTTGTTTTGTTTGCTAAACTTCAACCTAATGGGTGTGAGCTGGTATCTCCATGGTGATTTGAGTTGTAGTTCTTTTAAAATTCCCTTGAGAAGGACAAACAAAAACGTTATCAGATGTAAATACTCTACATTGAGTTAGTTTGTAAGATTTTCCCTTTTTTCGCCAAAATAACAGCTCCCTCTAGAATGAGACAGTTAACAAGTGTGTCTGAATGGAAAATACTTGTATGAGGTAAAAACAGCTCTGAGCTTGAGTCAAAAAGCCTGTCTCCAATACATTACAGGGAGGCTTTTGATAAGTCAGTAAAACCCACAAAAGCTTCAATTCTTTTTTCTGAAAAATGTGCATAATACCCCACAGCAGGGGTTCTCAAACTTGAGCACACATCTGAATCACCTGGAGAGTTTGATAAGGCAGAGATTACTGCACCTGCCCTTAAATTTTCAGATTCAGTGGATCTTGGGCATGTCCCAAGAATTTGCATTTCTACAGGTGATGCTGATGTTGCTAGACCAAGGGCCACATTTTGAAAATTACTGCTCTAAGGACTTGTTTTAGGCTTGAGATAATGTAAGTAAAATAAATTTCTACAATTGTTAGATATTGTGAAATGCCAGAGATTAATTTAATCATGTGAGGATAGAATGGTCTCCTAAAATAGGCAGTGGAATCTAATAGAGGGGTACTTTTCAGGACTGTACTAAAATCTTGGGGACTTGAGCATTCAGAGAAGTGGGTCAGTGAGAAGAGATATCACAAAGAAGGAGATGGACTTCAGGAGTGAAGCTGGGAAGGTGTCAAAAAGTTTTTTTACCTAATGTACAAGTTGGGCAATGACCAGTTCTAGCTTCTTTTTGAGGCTTTTCTAGCTTCCTTGGCTGCACGGAGGAAAAACTCTATGAATGGACATAATATCTGCTTAAAAAATAACAGGTTTACTTTTTTCTCAAGCAACAGGATACCTAGAGATAGAAAGTTATTGGTATTGATTCTGTGGCTCAAGGATTGCAGTACTGAGATCTGCAGTTTTCTTGCCCTTTTCTGTCATGTGCACAATATAGCTGCTATGAGTCCAGCCATTATATCTGCTTTACACACTGGTGTAAATGGAAAAAGACAAGGAGGAAGGTCAGTCTATGTCAGAAAAGCAAAACTTTCCCAGAAAATTTCAGCAGGTTTCTGTTTATACCTCAATGTACAGAGCTGTCCCTTAGCCATTCATTGCTTCAAGCATGGCTGAGAAATGTTTCAGTTGGGTATATTGCTACCCCAAACTAAATAAGGATTTTGTTAGTAAGGTGGAATGTGTCTGCTCCAGCTTCTAAATTTGTTCTGCCTCTAGTGATTTCAGGGAAAGGTAGTGAGGCCACCATGGACAAAACTGTTAGTCTGTGTTCTTTTAGTCTTCTTATAGAACTCAATGGTCTTTCTTGTGGTTTTTGTCATTATTATTTTAATGTGTGTGGCAGATTGAAACTTGAGATTGCTTTCTCTCACTTTGGCTCAGTTGTTTCTTTGAGTCACTTTGGAGGGTCCTTTCTACTGTTTATATGTATGAGGAGAGTGGCTTGCTTTCCCCTTATATCTCTTGAGCATCCACTTTACCTCTTAAGTTTCTGTAGCCTGTCATCACACTTTGGCCTCTCCCAGAGAAGAGCATACTTTCTAAAATTTCCTCGTGAAAATTCTGGTTTCTTTTATATCCCATTGCCCCTGGGAACTATGTGGTGACCAAGCTAATCAGATGGACTGATTCATGCGGAAGACACAGTAAGAGGTTAATCCTGAAAGTGAACTTTGGCTGTCATTGTATGGACAAGTTTTTCAGTCTGTTCTCATTAACCAGAGGTTAATGTTTTCTTAGTCTGCGAATCCACTGGCCATGATGTGGAAGCATTAATGAAGTCCAGCTCATATGTTCTTGAGAATCTCCTTGGAAATGTGCTCTGTAAACATGAAATAGTATACTTATTTGTGGTTTCTCTTTTTTTTTCTTGTGAGCTTGAGAGGGGAGGAAGTAGAGAAAGAAATGTCTTACCAGGAAGTTAACATTTAACGTCTTTTTGAAGAAATGAATATTCAGGGAGATTGGAAAGAGGAAAAAGTGTAGCTGGGCCAACAGACTGGTGGCAGGCATCAGCATCATGGGGAAGACAGTGGGAAGAAGGGAAGAAAAGAAGGAAATATAGGCAGTGCCAGTGAGCAAGACTAGGCAGGTAAGCTAGGAGTGGGAGGAAATGAGTGCTGACAATGATAGTCTCTAAAGATGGTAGAATGGCATGGAGGAGAAAGAGGCCAGCTCTAGGTGCTGTGGTCCAGACAGGAGAGCAGAGAAGGAGACAGAGAGGTAGACTGACTTGTGGGTAGCACGGAGTTCCTGAGAAAGTCGGAGCCTGGGAAGAAGTGAACCACCATAGATCACTTTACTCCATTTGAATCCAACTCAGCAAACATTTATTGGCATAGGCAGAATAATCCCTATGCACTCTCCTCAACCCCCATTTTTTTCTCTATGTCCTAATCCCCAGAACCTGTAAATATGCTACTTTATACTTTGCTGATGTAATTAGATTAATGACGTGGAGGTGGGGAAAGTATTTTGGATTACCCTCATGTGGACTCAGAGCACGCAGAGTCCTTATAAGGTTGAGCACCAGACTCGCGAGAGCGGGAGATGCGTGAGACTCGCGAGAGCTTTGGAATTGGAGCTGTGGCCGCAAGGCTAGGAATGCGGTTGGCTTACAGAAACTAAAAGGGAAAGGGGACAGGTTTCTTCTACGGCATATAGAAGGAAGGCAGCCTCAGCTACACCTTGATGTTAGCCCAGTGAAAACCATTTTGGATGGCCTTCAGAACTGTAAGACAATTATTCATTGTTCAAAGCCATAAAGCTTGGGTAGTTCTCAACAGTAGTAGTTGTAACTCTGACATGTTGAACAAACACCAAATGTGCCGATGATGGGGAAGTACAAAGATGAATAAGATACTGATGCTTGCCTTGAGGTGATTACCAGGTCAGTGGTCCAAGTCCGTGATCCTCAAACTTGAATGTGCATAGAAATCACCTGGGGAATCTCCCTATGATCACCTAGGCCCTGGGTGGCCCTGAGGGGCATCAGTGCTGTTGCTATGGGGACCACGCTGTGGTCCAGGCTCAAAGTGTGTTCTAGGGGCTGGGCAACCAAAAACAGCAAAGCTTTTTAGTTGTCATGATGGAGAAATTGATCCTGGTGTTGGACATAGGAAATGGCTGAAATAATTATTTGACATAAGATTTGAAACTTGGGGCTCCAAACTTTTTTTTAAAGAATTACTGTGATAACCTATAAGATGAAACCCGTGAATGCAGTGGGTAACTTATAAAGCACTGTGCACAAATGCGAGTCATCTATCTAGATGTCAGATGAGAGCAGATTTGGCCAGAAAATACAAATGTCATTCCAGACTCCTACTTTTCCTTGCTAAACGGGAGTAAAGGAAGGAGTATTTGGATGAAACAACATCGCAGTGTTCGAGTCCTTTGTTTTGCTACACTTCTAATACATGGAGTAGAACAACTGAAAGCAAAACAAACTTACAGAGAATAAAATAAGTCACCTGTATCTTCATATTTCAGATATAGCCAGTAACTAGAGCTTTGCTAGGAGCTGGCGTTGATTTGTGTTTTTGGGGAGTCTTTGCAGACTCTTGTCTCCCTTCAGTATTATAGAAAAGCCTAACTGTACGCTCTTGCACTGGGCACTGTTATTGATACTCCATAACTATATCGTCTATAATAATTGCAATCACACCAGGGAACCCTTTTCCATAAAGCAGTAGTTATTCAACTGGGCGTAATTTTGCCTTCCAGGAACATTTCACAATGTCTGGAGACAGTTTTTTATTATCATGACTGGGGTGTGGGTTGCTACTGGCATCTAGTGGGGATTGGCCAGGGACGCTGCTAAACATGATTCAGTATATAGGACAGCACTGTTAACCAAAATGATCTGGCCTGAAACATCCATAGTGCCAAGTCTGAGAAACTTGGCTATAGAGCAGTGGGTTCTAATGTTTACTGGTCATCAAAATCACCTGGAAGGCTTGTTAAATTAAAGATTGCCCTCTGCCAGATTTCTGATTTAGTAGGTCTGGGAGGAGTCTGAGCATTTGCATTTTTTATTGCTTTTTTTCCAAATTTTATTTTATTATGTTAATCACCGTACATTACATCATTAGTTTTTGATGTAGTGTTCCATGATTCATTGTTTGCGTATAACACTCAGTGCTCCATTCCCAGTGCCCTCCTTAATACCCGTCGCCAGGCTAGCCCATCCCCCCACCCCCCTCACCTCTAGAACCCTCAGTGTGTTTCTCAGAGTCCATAGTCTCTCATGGTTCTCCCACTCCGATTTCCCCCCCTTCATTTTTCCCTTCCTACTATCTTCTTTTTTTTTTTTAACATATTATTATTTGTTTCAGGGGTACAGGTCTGTGATTCATCAGTCTTACACAATTCACAGTGCTCACCATAGCACATTCCCTCCCCAATGTCTATCACCCAGCCACCCCATCCCTCCCACCCCCCACCACTCCAGCAACCCTCAGTTTGTTTCCTGGGATTAAGAATTCCTCATATCGCATTTGCATTTCTAACAAGTTTTCAGATGATGCTGGTGCTGCTGGTCTGGGAGCCACATTTTGAGAACAGTTGCCGTAGGGTTTAACAACTACACAACTGTAATTGGTCTCATATAAAGTATTTCCTCCATAATTTGTGTCCTCACTCATATTTAGTTAGGCTTATCATATTTCTGGTATGTTGCAAACGTCTCTTGGGAATAGGCCAGGTCTCCCCCTTCCTTTGGCGTTTTCTGGGATGTTAAGAACAGGCTTCTCATTACTGTGGACCAGATGGTTTCATTTGGCTCTGTGGACTTGGCACCATATAAATGGCTCCAAGGACATATGAGTGAACTGTTGGCTTGAGGGAGAGAGGGAGAGATGGGGCTGTCTTACTGGTGGTGGAGTCAGGTTAACTTTTTACTGTCTTCATACCAGCACACCCTAAAGAGGTGGAGATTTATGCCTATGGCCCTGGGTTCATCTTTTCTCCAAGGATTGTTTTTCCCACCTTGCCAATCACCTGTCCATTCAGCCTGGGGGGCAGAGTTCACCCACCCCTGATACACATT
The DNA here is from genome assembly GCF_037043125.1 of Eumetopias jubatus. Lineage (NCBI taxonomy): Eukaryota > Metazoa > Chordata > Mammalia > Carnivora > Otariidae > Eumetopias > Eumetopias jubatus. Next base: position 10,140,856 of record NW_028274821.1, on the reverse strand, counting down.
ATATTCAGACCTTGGATAGAGGTGGGCCTGTATTCAATACAGGGAAAACTGAGGCAAGGCTGGGAATGAAAGAGGGGAGGCCAGACCCAGGCATGGGTTGGACCCAGAAGGGCCCAGAACCTAGGGCAGAAACCAAGGGACACATTTACTCCGGGGCTCAAGATGAGGCGGGAGGGTCCGAAAGACTGGGAAACACTGTGGATGAGGTGCCCAGGAATGAGAGAGTTCACAGTTCAAGTGAGGCCTGTCTTTGGAGTCTCTTATGACTTCTGCTGGGTCGGTGAAAAAAACAGGTGCCTGTCTTTAAATGCTAAAATGGCTAATCTGGCTGATGGGGCCAACTTTAGGGCATAAGTAGAACAACTAATATTTTCTAGGTGGGGGAGGGAGAAGGGCTCACAGAGCACTGAAAAGGTACTGCTAATCCTCCTTTCCTGAGGCTGAATACTAGTATTTAATTTAATTTATTGGTATTCTCGTATTTAAAATAATTTACATTTGATAATATTTGATTTGTAACTACTAAAGATAAGGGATGACATTAATCAAGCATCTACTGTTCCTCTCAGTGGTACTGTAAGGTAACTTTCCCCCTTTCTCAAGAAATAAGGAAGTGGAAGCTAGGAGAAGTCCTTTGCCCAAGTTTATGTAGAGCTGGAGTTTACACCCAGTCCCCTCTGCGCAGACCTGCTCTCCTTTCACTGAAATGTGAGGCAGTTTGGGTCACAGGTTGTCTCCAGGGTTCCTGCCGATCATTCTGGAGTTCTCCCTCCATGTAGGGGGTCACCCCGTCACCTAATAACGGGTTGTCAAAACTCTATTCTACCTCAATAAAATTTAGCCACCTCTTTAGGAAAGGTATTTTTTTTTTTAAAGATTTTATTTATTTGTCAGAGAAAGAGATAGCGAGAGCAGGAACACAATCAGGGGGGAGTGGGAGAGGGAGAAGCAGGCTTCCCGCTGAGCAGGGAGCCCAATGTGGGGCTCGATCCCAGGACCCCGGGATCATGACCTGAGCCGAAGGCAGACGCTTAACGGACTGAGCCACCCAGGCGCCCCTTAGGTAAGGTATTTTTTTGTGTGCGTGTTTTTGTTTTTTGTTTCCCTTCAAATATGAAAAAATTCTCAAACCATTCACTTCCTCCTAACTTGCAAATTTGGAGGACGGAGAGTGGATTTTGGCAGCCCTGAAAATCAAACTTGGTAGTATATGTCACCCTTCTAATTGACATGACTATCCCTGATGAAAACAAGCTGCAGTGCACACAGAAACACCCCCCGCCAAGTCATTGGCCTGCATCGGGCCATATTGAAGTCCCCTCTTCACCTTTGCGAGTGAGACTCGCACCAGAGTTTCCCATAAAACCCTGCTGTATCACTCAAGAACATTCTGCCCTCATCCACACGACTGGAGTAGAGTCTGAGTGGTACTGTAAAACCAAGTTTATAGCACTGATGAGTCACGGAGGAGAGGTCTGGGCAGCAGCTGGAGCCAGCCACAGAACCGGAGAGGTAGGAGGTGGAGCCCACGGTTTAGGGGTCACAAGGGCCTAGGAGTCGTGGATGGATCTACATCAGGGCCCCTTGGAGGGAGGTCACAGCATCCTAAAAAACAAGAACAAAGTGGCCAGCCCAATCTAGCAGTTTTATGGGACAAATACTGATAGAAAACCAGGGCTGTCATTTCGCTGAAGCCAAATAAGAGATGTGTGATAGTTCTTCCTTCTGAAATCCAAAAGTTGGGATGTAAACCTTTTCAGATGTTGGTTTTAATAGGGAATTTTAAGTATGTTCTTAAATACTTTGTCATTGTCTCAGTTAATATCAAAGTAACTTAGAACCCTCAGGCCCACCTTGTAGCCAGCTTATCCTGGAGTCATTCTGCTGTGGAGAGAAGTCAGTGATTGCAGCTGGGTCTCCAGATGGGAGCGTGTGCGTGCCTCCAAGGCCACTTCCCTCTCTGCAGTGCCCACTAGGTGACGCCTGTGAATGGAATAGGCTTTCCAGAGTACAGGCAGGCTGCCTCTGTTCTTAACGTCCCAGGCCCACATCTTGCTGAGAAGATGCCGAAATGGCAAGATCCTGAAGAAATGACTCTGTGCCGAATGCTCAGAGATAGGGCATGTGAGGATCTCAGTCAGCCTCCTCTCTTGGGATGGGAACCTGATGTCTCTGCTTAGCATATGTGATGGCCTAATTACAAAACCAGGAAAACAGCCCCATACCCTGCATAACCCAAAGAGCTGTAGACTTCTGAGCAGGTTTATGACGCCTTACAAGGGCAAACAGTTCTCCCAACTAAGGTGATTTGCAATGGTCTCAGGGTGGTAAGCTTAATATGTGAGCCTTCTGGAAGGAGGACTGGAGGCAGGTGTGAGGACTTTTTTTTTTTTTTTTTTAACTGTACCAGTCGTTCCTATACTGAAGGAGGCATCAGAATCAATTGGGGGTGTTGTTAAGGCATGGATTTTTAGGTTCCACTCAGAGGTCCTGATTTAGAAGTCTTGGGTGAGGTCTGAGAATTTGCATTTCTACAAGTTCCCAGGTGATGTTAATGCTGGTTTGGGGGACCTCACATAGAGAACCCCTGTATGACTGCATTGTTGAAAGTATGTGGGTGAGGGGCACCTGGGTGGCTCAGTTAGTTAAGTGTCTGACTCTTGATTTTGGCTCAGGTCATCATCTCTGGGTGCTGAGATAGAGCCCTGGCCGTTCACTCAGTGGGGAGTCTGCTTGAGATACTCTCTTTCCCTCTCCCTCTGCCCCTTCCCTCCCTCTAAAATAAATAAATAAATCTTAAAGAAAAAAGTATGTGGGTGAGAAAAATGTGTGGACAGAGGGATGGGGGCTGGGGGATAACAAACTTAGGGATCAGTGTAAAGAGATTTCCTTGAGCTATCACAAAGCCACTGTCCCCTTGTGTGGTTTTTCAGACATAGTGCGTGTCAGCGACACATGGTATGTGGTATTTATTTGATAAATCGACCAGGCAGGGATAAGTTAAATCTCATGGCAAGTCAGGGACAAATAAGCAGGCACCTGGGCCATTGCTGGAGCTACACTGAGGTGATGTATTTAAATTTGCTTGATTGTTTTTCTGGTAGGGAAATGAAATGTTCTCTCTGTACCGCAGGTGTTCAAGTGCCTTTTTTAATGGCTAAATATTTAAAGTGACAGTCAAGTCAAGGTGAAGAAGGTTATGTGAGAGTACATTCATAGCCAGTGGTTTCTGAACGTCCTAATTGAAACTCTTTGGGTAAGAGTGGGTATGTTGGGGTATATGAAAGTAATCCCATTACACCCCAGACTACTTCTGAAGTGTGTGTTAGCATTGCCCAAAGCATCCTCATGTGGCATAGCATCTTCGTACAGATTTTGAATGTTTATATATATTTTTTCTAAACTAACTGTTCTGTGCAGTACAAGATAGGTTAGTTTGATCTCCATTCCACAAGTGAGGACTGTGGTCCAGGACAGTTAATTATCAGCCAAAAGTTACGGGGTTTAGCATCCAAACTGAAAACAAGAAGTCCTAGACTTGAGGTTCCAGGCTCCATCTCCAGTTTCCACTCCTGCCTTTCCACCTGGACTCCTATTAAAGCGATTCTTAGGGAAACTTCCACTGCGTTTGCTCTAGCTGTGTCTTATCCCCAGTTAAAAAATTGGGGTACCCTTGAGATCTTTTATTTCCCTCCCATACTGAAATATTCAGCCCTCAGGTTGATACCAAGGCAGGCAGGCATTTTCCTCTCTATCTTTCACATAATGACCGTGAAATCCTTTCCACAAGAACATAGAGGTTTTGTTCTGTTTCCAATTTCAGAACAATACGTTTCTAATGCACCACCACCCACCGGAAAAAGAGCACACAGTGACTGACAAGGTGAGGTCTTTGTTTGGTAGTATTTCACATCTTGGGCTTTCTGAAATCCCGAACACTCTGGTTATAAATCACTAAAGGGTGGATGTTCTCTAAAATGAATTTTGCATGAAATGTCAGCCAGAGTCTAGGGGACAACTACAGTATTTACGACTGGAGGTATTTCTTAGGGGAGGTGAAAGAAAATGAAGCCAACATAGTTTAGCTCAGTCCTGGGGGCAGGGAAGAAAGGCAAGACAGAAATTAGAAGATAGAAATTTCTTTCATTCACCCAGGTATTTTGTTTCTGCCATTTTCAGTGTGAATAAAATCTGCAGTGCTCAAAGCAAGGGGTTCAGGAGTGTGATCCATGTGGGAAAAGTACAGGTTAGGAGACTGGGCAGCTGGGTAAAAGGAAAATAAACCCACACAACTACGGGAATGTACTTGTTTGTAGGCAAACTGTTTTACTCTATTTCTGAAAGACCATTTGACCCTAGTTACAGCTTTTGGTCTTAGGCCTTCAAAAACAAAGTGCTCAGTTTATTTGGGGGAGGAAATATTGCAGAGCTAAGGCGACAGCCACCTGTCCCCCTTCACTGACAGGAAAACACAAAACATCTCTGCCTGCCATTTGAGGACCTCTAAGTCTGACACTAACTTACATTTTCAACCTTTCCAACTACTGGTCTTCCTTGCTAATTGCCTGCTGGTTTCATGGGTCCCTTGGGTATTTCTGTCTTGTGTCTCTACCTGAAAACTTTGCACAAGACACATTCTCTTCCTTTGTCTCTGTCCAAGTAGTTCTTGTCCAGTAAAAAATACTTAAGGAAGATTACTCATGCTCTTAGTTTAGGCGGCTATAACAAATCTTACAGAGTGACTCAAATAACAAACATTTATTTCTCCCAGTTCTGGAGGCTGGAGGATCAGATTCTGTTCCTGGTGAGAGCTCTCCTGGCTGGCAGAGGGCAGCTTTTCTTCTGTGTCCTTACATGGCAGAGAAAACATGCACACTCTGATAACCCTTCTGAGAAGGGCACTGATCCCATGTTGAAGGCCTCACCCTCATGACCTCATCTAAACCTAAGTCCTTCCCAAGGCTCCACCTTCAGATACTATAATGGGGGTTAGGGCTTTGGTATATGAATTTTGAGGGAAGACAAACAGTCCATAACACTCAGATACCATACAATTTTCCAGTTTAAAGGGTATAATTCATTTTTTTTAAGTATCGTCAGTGTATAACCCTCACCACAATTTAATTTGAGAATGTTTTCATCACCCCAAAAAGAAACTCCATACCCATTAGCAAGCTATCTCTAAATCTATCTATACCTAGGTATATAACTTCTCTATGGATTAGCCTATTTAGGATATTTCATGAGAATGGAATTATACAGTGTATGGCCTTTTGTGAGTGGCTTCTTTCACCCAGCATAATGTTGTGAAGGTTTGTCCAAGTTGTAGCATGTGTTGGCACTTCATTTCTTTCCATTGCCGGATATTCCGTTGCATGCGTGTACCACATTTTATGTATCCATTCATCAGGTGGTAGATACTTGGGTTGTGCCTAACTTTTGGCTATTGTTAGTACTCCTATAAACATTATATAGACAAAGTGTAATACTCCTGGGCACCGGGGTGGCTCAGTTGGTTAAGCATCTGCATTCAGCCCAGGTCATGAACCCAGGGTCCTGGGATGGAGCCCTGCATCGTGCTCCCTGCCCAGTGGGGAGCCTGCTTCTCCCTCTCCCTCTGCCCCTCCCCCTGCTTGTGCTCTCTCTTTCTCTCAAATACATAAAATCTTAAAAAAATATAATACTCCTATAAACATCATATAAACAAAAATATACAAGTTTTTGTATGGACATATGTTTTCATGTCTCTTGGATGTATACCTGGGAGTGAAATTGTTGAGTCACATGGTGACTCTTTTTAATCATTTGAAGAACTGCCAGATTGTTTTTCAACTTGACTGTGTCATTTTATCCTCGCACTAACAATGAACGGGGGTTTTAATTTCCTTGTATCTTTGCTGACACATTCTACTGTTGTGTTTTTTTAAATTTTATTATCCTAATAGGTGTGATATGGTTTTGATTTATATTACCCTTAAGAACTAATGAAATGACCAATTAACGTATTTTCTAATTGAGTATGTTTTATGTGTATGGTGTGAGATGAGGGTCCAACTTCATTCTCTTTCATGTTACCTCTGTCCCATTGTCCTTTCTCTGTTGAATTGACATGGCATTCTTATTTAAGATCAGTTGACCATAGATGTGAGCACTTATTTCTGGACTATGAATTCTGTTCCATTGAACAGACACATTGTCCTTGCACTAGCACCACACTGATTATTGTAGCTTGATAGTAAGTTTTGAAATTGGTAAGTCTGAGTCTCCCAACTTTGTTCTCATTCAAGATCCTTTTGGCTATCTGGGTGCCTTGCATTTCCAAATGAATTTTAGAATCACTTGTGGGTTTCTGCAAAGAAGCCAGCTGGAATTTTGGTAGAGATTGTGTTGAGTTCATACATAAATTTGGAGAGTATTTCTATCGTAACAGTATTAAGTCTTCTAATCTTAATTGCCTTTCCCTTTATGTCTTCTTAAATTTCCTTCGACAGTGGTGAAGTTTAAGAATATACGTTGTGTACTTTTTTGATTAAATTTATTGAGTGTCTCATGGGGAGGCTGGGTGGCTCAGTCATTAAGCGTCTGCCTTCGGCTCAGGTCATGATCCCAGGGTCCTGGGATCGAGCCCGGCGTCGGGCTCCCTGCTCGGCGGGAAGCCTGCTTCTCCCCCTCCCCCTCCCCCTGCTTGTGTTCCCTCTCTCGCTATCTCTTTCTCTGTCAAACAAAATCTTCAAAAATATTTTATTAACTGTCTTTATTATCTTTGATACTGGTGTAAATGGAATTATTTTCTTTCATGTTTGGTTTGCTTATTGCTTCTGTGTGGAATTGTAGAAATACAGTTGATTTTTATATGTTGATCTTGTATCCTGCAAACTTGCTGTACTCATTCATTAATTCTAATAGATTTTTAGTGGCTTATATAGGATTTTTCTGCCCATAAGATCATGTCCTCTATGAAAACAGATAATTTTTTTCCTTTCCAATATGGATGCCTTTTATTTCATTTTATTGTTTAATTACCTTGGCTAGAATTTCCAGTACAGTGTTGAATAGAAGTTGTTCACCATTTTGTCTTGATCTTAATCTTAGGGGGAAAGCATCCAGTCTTTCACCATTAAGTATGAATAAGTAAGTAAAAATGATAGGGTTTTTGTTTTTTTTAGTTTATTTTTTGGTAGATCCCCTTTATCAGGTTGAGGAAGTTCCCTTATATTTCTAATTTGTTTACTGTTTTCAACATGAAGGTATTTTCAATTTTGTCAGTGCTTTTTCTGCATCTATTGAGATGATCATGCATTTTTTTCTTTATTGATTGTGGTGTTATATTAATTTTGAATGTCAAACAATCCTGTATTGATGGGCTAAATCCCACTTGATCATTGTATATAATTCTTTTTGTACATTGGATTCATTTTGCTAGTATTTTGTTGAAGATTTTTATGTCTATATTCATGAGAAATATTGGCCTGAAGTTTTCTTCTTTGTGGTATCTTTGGTATTGGTTTTGGTATCTGGATATATTGGCTGTGTAGACTGAGCTGGTCAGTGTTCCCTCTTACTGTGTTTTAGAAGGTCTTGTGAAGGATTAGTATAGATGCTTAAATATTTGATAGATTTCATCAGTGAAGCCATCTGGATCTGGGCTTTTCTTTGTGGGTTGTTTTAAAATTAATAATTCATACTCCTCACATTTTCTGATTCTTTTTTTTAAAGATTTTATTTATTTATTTGACAGAGAGCAAGAGAGGGAACACAAGCAGGGGGAGTGGGAGAGGGAGAAGCAGGCCTCCCACGGGGCAGGGAGCCTGATGTGGGGCTCCATCCCAGGACCCTGGGATCATGACCTGAGCTGATGGCAGACGCTTAACGACTGAGCCACCCAGGCACCCCACATTTTCTGATTCTTGATAAAGTTTCAGTAGTTGGGATCTTTGTGGGAATTTGTCCATTTTATCTAAGTTGTCTAGTTTGTTGAGATACAGTTTATAGCATTCTCTTATTCCTCTTTATTTTTGTCAGTAATGCTTTTGCCTCTTTCATTTCTAATTTTAGTACTTTAAGTCTTTTCTCTTGGTCAGTCTAGCTCAAGGGTTGTAGAATCTGTTCTTTGCAAATATCTTTCAATGTCATTGATCTTTCTCTATTTTTAAAATTCTTTACTCATTTCTAAACTAGTCTTTATTTTATACATTCTACTGAATTTGGGTTTAGTTTGCTCTACTTCCAGTTTCTTGAGGTAGCAGCTAACACTATTGATTTGAGAGCTTTTTTTTTTTTTTAAATATAGTCTGCTACAGCTATGTATTTCCCCTTAAACACCGATGTCCAATACATTTTGGTATGTCATATCTTCGTTTCCTTTCATCTCAGAATATTTTCTACTTTCTCTTGTGGTTTCTTCTTTGAACCACTGTTGATTTTAGGAGTGTGGTGTTATATTGCCATATTTGTGAATTTCTCAATTTCTTTTTTTGTTGATTTCTAATTCCATTGTGGTTAGAGTAGATATTTTGTATGATTTTAGTCCTTTGAAAATTATTGAAGACTGCTTATGAATTTGTACATTGTTCCAGGTACACTTGAGAGTAATGTGTATTCTGTGGTTGTTGGGTATAGTGCTGTAGGTGTCTCTAGATGTCTGTTGGTGTAGGTGCTTTATAATGACTTGAAAGTCTTCTTCCACTTCAATATTCACATTACTTGTTCCATACATTACTGAAAGGGAAGTATTGAAATCTTCAATTCTTACTGTTTTGTTTTCTGCTTTTCCCTTCATTTCTGTCTTTTGTGTGTAGTTTTTGGGTCTTTTAGGTCCACATAAGTTTATAATTGTTATATTTTCCTGATGGATTAACTCTTACTATGAAATGTTTTTCTCTAATAAATTTGTTTTAAAGTCCACTTTGTCTGATATTATCGTCTTATGATTTCTATTTACATGATATATCTTTTTCCATTATTTAACTTTTATCCTATTTGTATCTTTGAAAGTAATGTGCATCTCCTCTAGACATCCTATTTGGATTATGATTTTTTGCCCCTGATCTGGTATTTTCTGCCTTTTGATTAGACAGTTTAGTTCAATTCCACTTAATATTATTAATACAGTTAGATTTACACTGGCTGTTTTTCTTTTGTTCCCTATGTACCTCATGCTGTCTTTGTTACTCTGTTCATCCTTTACTTCCTTTTGTATTAAGTGGATGTTTTCTAGTTTCGCATAGTAATTCCCTTAAATTTTTAATTAGAGGTTTTTGAATTGTTTTCCTGTTTGTGGCTCTATGGCTTGTCATATGCATATTATTTAAATATCATTTAGATTTAATTCAAGTAAAATATACTTTATGCTCTCAGTGGCATACATATTATGTCTATGTAAGTTACCTAATGATACACTGTTAAAATTATTTTCTATGATAGTATGTCTTGAGGAAAAAGCTGAGAGAAGGAAGGAGGGAAAATAGATATTTGGGTTAACTTTTTTTAAACCATTTCTGATCTTTATTTCTTTATCTGATTTTGAGTTACCATCTGGTGTCATTTCCTCACTACAGCTGGTGACATTTCCTCACTACTCAGCTTTGGTGACATTCACTTCCTCATGCTAATAGTACCTTTATCAGGTATTCTCAGACTTCTGGAATTCGTGGGATAAGATAACAAATGATTTTTTTTTTTTAAAGATTTTATTTATTCATGAGAGACAGAGGCGGGGGGAGAGAGAGAGAGAAGCAGAGGGAGAAGCAGGCTCCCAAGGAGCAGGGAGCCCGATGCGGGACCCGATCCCAGGACCCTGGGATCATGACCTGAGCCGAAGGCAGACGCTTAACCATCTGAGCCACCCAGGCGCCCAACAAATGATTTTTTTTAAAGATTTTATTTATTTATTTGAGAGAGAGAGAGAATGAGAGATAGAAAGCACGAGAGGGAAGAGGGTCAGAGGGAGAAGCAGACTCCCTGCTGAGCAGGGAGCCCGATGCGGGACTCGATCCCAGGACTCCAGGATCATGACCTGAGCCGAAGGCAGTCGCTTAACCAACTGAGCCACCCAGGCGCCCAACAAATGATTTTTTGATGATTGACCTAGGGCTGCCAACTTTTACTTTGGGTATTTTTTAACGTCCATACTTAAAACCAGCTATCTTTTACTATCATTTTAAAAAAGATTTAGAGAGAGAGTGAGCGAGCACAAGTGGGAGGGGCAGAGACAGAGGGAGAGGGAGAAAAAATCTCAAGCCGACTCTGTGCTGAGTGCGGAGCCAAGGCAGGGCGGGATCACGGCACTCCTGGGGAGATACCAAGAGTCAGATGCTTAACCAACTGCACCACCCAGGCACCCCTGTCATCATCCATTTTTAAAGGAAAGGATATTTTTACGATCCCAACTCTGACCAAATAGAAAGGACATAATCACAGAGACAGAATAGTTCTTGAAGAAAAGACAGCTGGAAATGTTAAACCTACAATTTTGCAGTAGACTGATAAACTTTATTACTGATGAGCATTTGGGAACTTTAGCTTTATGTTAGTAATACCAACAATATCAAATTCATCATTACCGGGGGATGGAGCAAGGTGGTGGAGGAGTAGGAGACCTGGATTTCGTCTCGTCTCAGGAATTCAGCTGAATAGGGATCAAACCATTCTGAACACCTACGAACTCAACAGGAGATCGAAGAGAAGAATAGCAACAACTCTCTGAACAGAGAAGCGACCACTTACTGGAAGGTAGGATGTGCGGAGAAGTGAATCCAAGGCGATATTCGGGAGGTTAGAGGGCGGGGGAGGGGTCCTCCGTTGGCCGCTTCTGGCAAGTGCTAGAGCCGCGGAGCACAAAATCGGAACTTTTGGAAGTGGGCTCCGCTGAGGGACATTGCTGCAGTGGCTAAGCAGGGGGTGGAAACCTCGCGGGACAGTGTGGTCTCAGGACCCTCGGGGTCACAGAAAGACCGGGGGTGCCTGAGTGCGGCAGAGCTCCCAGGGATCGGAGCGGGGAAGCCGGCTGCAGAGATGGAGCCGAGGCGCGGGCTCTCAGCTCGGGGGTGCGATAAACTGTGATCTGCGGCCCAGTCGGGCCACTGCTCCTCCAGCAGGGACCCAGCAAGTGGCAGATCGGGGAGACTCCCCTTCCTCCCCCAGGAGGAGCAGCGCAGGAACGCACTGCAGGGATCTGCTGGGTTTGGAGACTCCACACAGGGTCATGCACCACCGATAGAAATGCTCGGTCACAGGCCGGGTGAGCATGGAGTGTGGCCAGAGACCGGGGAGACGGGAGTGATTGACTGCTTTTCTCTGGGGGCGCAGTGAGGAGTGGGGCTGCGAGTTCTTGGCTCCTCCAGGCAGAGATTGGGAGGCCGCCATGTTCACTCTTGTCCTCCAAATCTTTGGAAAGCTTGCAGGGAACAAAAGCTCCCGAGAGCAAACCCCAGCAGATTACTTAGCCAGGACCCAGCAAGGGTGGGGCAATTGCGCCTCTGGCAAAGACATTTGGGAACCACGGCAACAGGCCCCGTCCCCAGAAGATCAGCAAGAACAGCCAGCGAAGACCAAGTTTACTGATCAATGAGAACCACAGAACTCCAGCGCTAGGGGAGTACTGCACATAGAATCCATTTCTTTTTTTACCATGATTCTTTAGTCTTTCAAAGTTAATTTTTTTGAAATTTATTTTTTGAAAATTTTTTCCCTTTCTCAACAAACACCTTATCAATCCCTTTTATAAAAAACATTTTAATTTTTCATTTTTAGAGTCATATTCTATCCCTTCATAGTAGTTACCCTTATTTTTGGCATATATATATATAAGTTCTCTCTTTAAAATTTTGAGATACAGTTTCTTATAACAAATCAAAATATACCCTAAATCTCTAGTGTATGGCTTTGTTCTAGTCTCCTGCTTGATCACTTTCTCTCCCTTTTTTTCTTTTTCTTTTTAAAACCTCTTCTTTCTTTTTTCAAACAAGTTCTTATCAATTCCTTTTATAAAATTTTTTATAATTTTAATCTTTACAGTCATATTCCATCCCTTCATCGTATTAACCCTTATTTTTGTACATATATAAGTTTTTCTTTTAAAATTTTGGGAGGCACTTTCTCCTAACAGACCAAAATACACCCAAAATCTAGTGTCTACACACTAGACAAAAAGCAAAAGCACTGATCTATGCACCAGCCTGATCATATTCTGTTTTTTTTGGTTCTGTTTTTGTTTTTATCTTTTTCTTTTTCTTTTCTTTTTCTTTTTTCTTTCCCTTTCTCTTCCCCCGGTTTCAGGTCTTTTCTGATTTGTTTAGAGTATATTTTCTGGGGATGTTGTTACCCTGTTAGCATTTTGTTCCCTCATTCATCTATTCTCCTCTGGACAAAATGACAAGACAGAAAAAAGCACCTCAACAAAAAGAACGAGAGGTAGTACCGTCAGCCAGGGACCTACTCAGTATGGACATTAGTATGATGTTGGACCTAGATTTCAGAATCATGATTTTAAAGATACTAGCTGGGCTTGAAAAAAGCATGGAAGTTATTAGAGAAACCCTTTCTGGAGAAATAAAAGAACTAAAATCTAACCAAGTCAAAATCAAAAAGGCTATTAATGAGATGCAATAAAAAATGGGGACACTAACTGCTAGGATAAATGAGGCAGAAGAGAGAATCAGCGATATAGAAGACCAAATGATGGAAAATAAAGAAGCTGAGAAAAAGATAAACAACTACTGGATCACGAGGGCAGAATTCAAGAGATAAGCGATACGATAAGATGAAACAACATTAGAATAATTGGGATCCCAGAAGAAGAAGAAAGAGAGAGAGGGGCAGAAGGTATATTGGAGCAGATTATAGCAGAGAACTTTCCTAATTTGGGGAAGGAAACAGGCATCAAAATCTAGGAGGCACAGAGAACCCCTCTTAAAATCAATAAAAATAGGTCAACACCCTGACATCTAATAGTAAAACTTACGAATCTCAGAGACAAAGAGAAAATCCTGAAAGCAGCTCGGGAGAAGACATCTGTCACCTACAATGGTAGAAACATTAGATTGGCAACAGACCTATCCACAGAGACCTGGCAGGCCAGAAAGGACTGGCATGATATCTTCAGAGCACGAAACGAGAAAAATATGCAGCCAAGAATACTACATCCAGTTAGGCTGTCATTGAAAATTGAAGGAGAGATAAAAAGCTTCCAGGACAAACAAAAACTAAAGGAATTTGCAAACACGAAACCAGCCCTACAAGAAATATTGAAAGGGGTCCTCTAAGCAGAGAGAGAACCTAAAAGCAACATAGACCAGAAAGGAACACAGACAATATAGAGTAAGTCACCTTACAGGCAATACAATGGCACTAAATTCATACCTTTCAGTAGTTACACTGAATGTAAATGGACTCAATGCCCCAATCAAAAGACACAGGCTATCAGATTGGATTATAAAACAAGACCCATCGATATGCTGTCTGCAAGAGACTCATTTTAGACCCAAAGACACCCCCAGATTGAAAGTGAGGGGGTGGAAAACCATTGACCATGCTAATGGACACCAAAAGAAAGCTGGGGTGACAATCCTTATATCAGACAAATTAGATTTTAAACCAAAGACTGTATTAAGAGATGGGGAAGGACACTATATCCTCCTTAAAGGGTCTATCCAACAGGAAGAGCTAACAATTGTAAATATCTATGCCCCTAACATGGGAGCAGTCAATTATATAAGGCAATTCATAACAAAAGCAAAGAAACACATTGACAACAATACAATAATAGTGGGGGACTTTAAGACCCCCCCTGACTGAAATGGACAGATCATCTAAGCAAAAGATCAACAAGGAAATAAAGACTTTCAGTGACACACTGGACCAAATGGACTTCACAGGCATGTTCAGAACATTCCATCCCAAAGCAACAGTATACACATTCTTCTCTAGTGCCCATGGAACATTCTCCAGAATAGATCACGTCCTAGGTCATAAATCAGGTCTCAACCGGTACCAAAAGATTGGGATCATTCCCTGCATATTTTCAGACCACAATGCTTTGAAACTAGAACTCAATCACAAAAGGAAGTTGGAAAGAACTCAAATACATGGAGGCTAAAGAGCATCCTACTAAAGAATGAATGGGTCAACCAGGAAATTAAAGAAGAATTTAAAAAATTCATGGAAACCAATGCAAATGAAAACACAACTGTTTTAAATCTTTGGGATACAGCAAAGGCAGTCCTCAGAGGAAAGTATATAGCAATACAAGCCTTTCGCAAGAAACAAGAAAGGTCTCAAATACACAGCCTAACCCTACACCTAAAGGAGCTGGAGAAAAAACAGCAAATAAAGCCTAAACCCAGCAGGAGAAGAGAAATAATCAAGATCAGAGCAGCAATCAATGAAATCGAAACCAAAAGAACAGTAGAACAGATCAATGAAACTAGGAACTGGTTCTTTGAAAGAATTTACAAGATTGATGAACCCCTGGCCAGACTTATCAAAAAGAAAAGAGAAATGACCCAAATCCACAAAATCATGAATGAAAGAGGAGAGATCACAACCAACACCAAAGAAATACAAACAATTATGAGAACATATTATGAGCGCCTCTATGCCAGCAAATTAGATAACCTGGAAGAAACGTATGCATTTCTAGAGACGTATCAACTACCAAAACTGAACCAAGAAGAAACAGAAAACCGGAACAGGCCTATAACCACTAAGGAAATTGAAGCAGTCATCAAAAATCTCCCAACAAACAAAAGCCCAGGGCCAGATGTCTTCCCAGGGGAATTCTGCCAAACATTTAAAGAGAATTAATACCTATTCTTCTGAAACTGTTCCAAAAAATAGAAAGGGAAGGAAAACTTCCAAACTTGTTTTATGAGGCCACCACTACCTTGATCCCCAAACCAAAGACCCCATCAAAATGGAGAATTACAGACTAATATCCTTGATGAACATGGATGCAAAAATTCTCACCAAAATACTAGCCAATAGGATCCAAGAGAACATTAAAAGGATTATTCACCACTACCAAGTGGGATTTATCCCTGGGCTGCAGGGTTGGTTCAACATCTGCAAATCAATCAATGTGATAACAATGCATTAACAAAAGAATGAACAAGAATCCTATGACTCTCTCAATAGAAGCAGAAAAAGCATTTGACAAAGTACAACATCCTTTCTTGATCAAAACTGTTCAGAGTATAGGGATAGAGGGTACATACCTCATTATCATAAAAGCCATCTATGAAAAACCCGCAGCGAATATCATTCTCAATGGGGAAAAACAGATCTTTCCCCCTAAGGTCAGGAACGTGGCACGGATGTCCACTATCACCACGGCTATTCAACATAGTATTCGAAGTCCTAGCCACAGCAATCAGAGCACAAAAACAAATCAAAGGCATCCAAATCGGCAAAGAAGAAGTCAAACTCTCACTCTTTGCAGATGATATGATACTTTATGTGGAAAACCCAAAAGACTCCACCCCAAAACTACTAGAACTCATACAGGAATTCAGTAAAGTGGCAGGATATAAAATCAATGCACAGAAATCACTGGCATTCCTATACACCAACAACAAGACAGAAGAAAGAGAAATTAAGGCGGTGATCCAATTACAATTGCACCCAAAACCATAAGATACCTAGGAATAAATCTAACCAAAGAGGCAAAGGATCTGTACTCAGAAAACTATAAAATACTCATGAAAGAAATTGAGGAAGACACTAAGAAATGGAAAAACATTCCATGCTCAAGGATTGGAAGAACCAACATTGTGAAGATGTCTATGCTACCTAGAGCAATCTACACATTCAATGCAATCCCCATCAAAATACCATCCACTTTTTTTTAAAGAAATGGAATAATCCTAAAATTTGTATGGAACCAGAAGAGACCCCGAATAGCCAGAGGAATGTTGAAAAAGCAAAGCAAAGCTGGCGGCATCACAGTTCTGGACTTCCAGCTCTATTACAAAGCTGTCATCCTCAAGACAGTATGATACTGGCACAAAACAGACACATAGATCAATGGAACAGAATCGAGAGCCCAGAAATGGACCGTCAACTCTATGGTCAACTCATCTTCGACAAAGCAGGAATGAATATCCAATGGAAAAAAGACAGTCTCTTCAACAAATGGTGTTAGGAAAATTGGACAGCCACATGCAGAAGAATGAAACTGGACCGTTTCCTTACACCACACACAAAAATAGACTCCAAATGTTGAAAGACCTAAATGTGAGACAGGAGCCCATCAACATCCTAAAGGAGAAGACAGGCAGCAACCTCTTCGACCTCAGCCGCAGCAATTTTTTCCTAGAAACATCGCCAAAGGCAAGGGAAGCAAGGGCAAAAGTGAACTATTGAGAGTTCATCAAGATAAAATGCTTTTGCACAGCAAAAGAAACAGTCCACAAAACCAAAAGACAACCGACAGAATGGGAGAAGATATTTGCAAATGACATATCAGATAAAGGGCTAATATCCAAAATCTATAAAGAACTTACCTAACTCAACAGCCAAAGAACAAATAATCCAATCAAGAAATGGGCAGGAGACATGAACAGACATTTCTGCAAAGAAGACATCCAAACGGCCAACAGACCCATGAAAAAGTGCTCAACATCGCTCGGCATCAGGGAAATCCAAATCAAAACCTCCATGAGATACCACCTCACACCAGTCAGAATGGCTAAAATTAACAAGTCAGGAAACGACAGATGTTGGCGGGGATGCGGAGAAAGGGGAACCCTCCTACACTGTTGGTGGGGATGCAAGCTGGTGCAACCACCCTGGAAAACAGTGTGGAGGTTTCTCAAAAAGTTGAAAATGGAGCTACCATACAATCCAGCATTTGTACTCCTGGGTATTTACCCCAAAGATACAAATGTAGGGATCCGAAGGGGTACATGCACCCTGATGTTTATAGCAGCAATGTCCACAATAGCCAAACTGTGGAAAGAGCCAAGATGTCCACCGGCAGGTGAATGGATAAAGAAGATGTGGTGTATATATACAATGGAATATTATGCAGCCATCAAAATGAATGAGATCTTGCCATTTGCAATGACGTGGATGGAACAGGAGGGTGTTATGCTGAGTTAAATAAGTCAGTCAGAGAAAGACATGTATCATATGATCGCACTGATACGAGGAATTCTTAATCTCAGGAAACAAACTGAGGGTTGCTGGAGTAGTGGGTGGTGGGAGGGTTGGGGTGGCTGGTTGATAGACATTGGGAGGGTATGTGCTATGGTGAGTGCTGTGCATTGTGGAAGACTTGAATCACAGATCTATACCTCTGAAAGAAATTACACATTATATGTTAAAAGAAAAAAGATGATAGCAGGAGGGGAAGAATGAAGGGGGGGAAATTGGAGGGGGAGATGAACCATGAGAGACAATGGACTCTGAGAAACAAACTGAGGGTTCTAGAGGGGAGGGGGGAGGGGGATGGGTTAGCCCGGTGATGGGTATTAAAGAGGGCACGTTCTGCATGGAGCACTGGGTGTTATACGCAAACAATGAATCATGGAACACTACATCAAAAACTAAGGATGTAATGTATGGTGATTAACAACAAAAATTAAAAGGAAAAAAATTGATCGTTACCAACGACTAATTTTATTTATGGGATATTAAGTGTAAGTCAGGCATAGTTCTAAGTACTCTGTTTATATTGACTGATTTACTGATGTCAGCTATGAGGTGGATACAATCGCCACCTTTTTATAGTGGAAAACACTGAGACACAAAGATGTTGGGTAACTTTCCCAAGGTCCTACGTTGCTAGAGCTGGGTATCAAAAGTCAGACTTCTGGATCCAGCATCTGTGCAATATGCTAGGGTAAGTTGGCCAAATGTGACCCCAATCTGTGATGAGTTAATTGATGTAACTCTTACTTAGAATTGGTTTTGTTAGGCACAGTGATAAATGATGTTCTCTGGTATGCCCCAGAGGGGGAGACTTGGATCCTGGCTGTGAGTGATAGGTTTGGTCCAGCAGTAGAATCTCCTTATGTGCCCTGAACCAGAGAGCATATCGGTTGTTCAGAAATAGTAATAGAAAAGGTGGGTTTGCTGCCCAACCAGCTATGAGAACCAAAAGTACCATTTTCGACATGGTCACCCTCATGACATATCAGTCACTGTGTCCTGTTAATTCACTTTCCTAACTATATTTCATATTTATCTACTTGTCATTTTCTTTGGCTCCACCCTACCCAAGCCATCATCATGGCTTGCCCAGTTTATCTTCGTAGTGTCCTCTCTGGCCTTCCTGCCTCTAGTCTTGTTTCTCTTGAGTCCATGCCTTCTGCACACTGACTTTTCTAAAACACAAATCTAACAAGGCTATATGCCTTCTTACAATCTTGAAATTGTTCTGCCTTGAGAATACTTGTTTTTTTAAAGATTTGTATATTTGAGAGAGAGCGAGAGTGTGAGCGCGAGTGAGTGGAGGGGCAGAGGGAGAGGGAGAGAGAATCTAAAGCAGATACCATGCTGAGTGCGCAGCCTGATGTGGGGTTCAGTCCCATGACCCTGAGATTACAACCTAAGCCGAAATGCTTAATCGACTGCACCACCTAGGTGCCCCTCCTTGAGAACACTTTTAAAATGAACTACAAAGCTTTTTGGTGTTCCACTTTCTCTTCCCAGTCTCCCTTTCTTGTTTTTAATCTCCAACCACAATAAACATTCTGCTTTTCAAGATGCTTTCTTAATAGCTATTTGTTGAGTAAGCAAAAAACCCCTCATCTTTACCAAAATTTAACGGGATTTAATCATGAAAACTCTAGAAGTTTCCTAGGGCTGCCATAACAAAATACCACATACTGGGTGGCTGGGAATAATAGAAATTTCTTCTCTCAAAGTTCTGGAGGCTACAAGTCAAGGTACTGGTAGGATTGGCACTTCCTGAGAGCTGTGAGGATGAATCTCCAACAGCTGGTTGCCTCAGGTACTTCTTGGCTTATAGGTAGTATGCTCCCCCTGTCTTCATATGGTCTTCCCATTATGCCTGTCTTTATGTTAAAATTTTCCGTTGTTATAATGACACGGTCACGTTGACTTACAGCCTATTCTAATGACCACATCTTATCTTGAACATCGGCAGGGACCCTACTTCCAAGTAAGATCCCATTTATAGGTACTGGAGGTTAGGATTTTCACATCTTTTTAGAGGACATTATTCAACCCATAACAAAAGTATCTTTTCAGATAGGGTCTACTTCAGAAACCTTCATACCTGATAAAGGCAATATTCTACCCAGTAGCAATCTTTATCAGGATTATCCCTGGAAGAGATATCCCTTCTCTAACCAGTTGTCAAGGGCATCTGACTCATCAGTCTTTGCCTCTAGGACTGAGAACACTGCTGGGAATCCAGAATGCTCCCATCAAATAAATGTTCTTTGAATGAACAACTGTAGACCAGTCATCACAGAAATGGGAGTATAGCTTCACTTGGGCCAGGAAACCCCATTGCAGTGGGCAGTAGAGTGGAAACAGTACCCAGGTGACAGGGATACATAGATATCCACCCCCCCCCCCCAGATTGCTTCTTCCAAATACCACCTTGATGACTTGCATGAAAAACACAGAATTTTCCAAAACAATATTCATGAGAATTTTCCAAAAAAACAGTATTCATAATGTTTCCATAATTTTTCAAAAGAGGCTGTTATTTGGCTTCAAATTGAAAATGAAAATTGAAGAAAATTAAAGGCTGGTATGGACAAATGAAGGAGGGCAACTGGATTTTTTTTGGCCCACTTTCTTTCCAAGTAAGCCCCTGAAATTTTTCTTTTGCTTCTTTTCTATTTTTCCTCCCCTGCCCTCCATATTTGTTCTTTTCTCCTTTGTTTCTTTCCCTGCGCAGATGGTAGAGTCTTCCCTGATCATGCTTTCAGACTCCCCAGCACAAACATGAGGATCCGGCAGCCTTGCAGGAGGGCTGGATTTCCTTGGAGAAAGTTGGGGCAGTTGTTCAGAGTCCTAATTTTTGGAGGGATCTTTGGTATTGGGGAATAGACCACTCTCAGGGAGGCAGTAGGTATGTGGGGGTGCAGATGGCTTTCCTAATTCCTGCTCAAAGTGGACCTAGTGTGCTTCTCTGTGACAATGCTATGACTTTCTGTGGCTGATCTTTTAACAAATATACGTAGGAATCCCTATACCCTTGAGAAATTCTGTAGATATCATAATGAAATGGCTTTTGACTATTTTTTGTTGCTCAGCAGTGAACTTTGCTCTGTGCCCTCAATACCCCTCAAAGCTGTAAGAATCAGATCCTGATTTTTTTTCTCTGTGATAGCTGGTCTCAAAAGATAAGCCCCAGTGAATCATGCCTCCCAGCATGGGAGTACTTCTATCTCCTGGAAGGCTTGTTTTCGGGATGATTTTTCTGAGAACCCAGCTACCATGTTGTGAGAACCCCAGGCAACAACAAGAGGTCATGTGTAGTTGTTCTGGCTGATAACCGGGATTAACTGCCAGCATGAGGGAGCCCCCTTCGATGTCCATCCTGTCCACCCTTCAGATGACTTCAGCCCTAGCTGACATCTGATGGCACAAGAGGTTCCAAGGGAGAGGTGCCCTGCTGAGCCCACTCAACCCTCAGAGATATAAGAGATAATAAACTCTTTTTTTTATTATGTTATGTTAATCCCCATACATCACATCATTAGTTTTTGATGTAGTGTTCCATGATTCACTGTTTGTGTATAACACCCAGTGCTCCATGCAGAACGTGCCCTCTTTAATACCCATCACCAGGCTAACCCATTCCCCCACCCCCCTCCCCTCTAGAACCCTCAGTTTGTTTTTCAGAGTCCATCATCTCTCATGGTTCGTCTCCCCCTCTGATCTCCCGCCCTTCATTCTTCCCCTCCTGCTATCTTCTTCTTCTTCTTCTTCTTTTTTTTTTTAACATATAATGTATTATTTGCTTCAGAGGTACAGATCCGTGATTCAACAGTCTTGCACAATTCACGGCATTCACCATAGCACATCCCCTCCCCAATGTTTGTCACCCAGCCACCCCATCCCTCCCACCCCCCACCACTCCAGCAACCCTCAGTTTGTTTCCTGAGATTAAGAATTCCTCATATCAGTGAGGTCATATGATACATGTCCTTCTCTGATTGACTTATTTCATTCAGCATAATACCCTCCAGTTCCATCCATGTCGTTGCAAATGGCAAAATTTCATTCTTTTTGATGGCTGTATAATATTCCATTGTATATATATATACCACATCTTCTTTATCCATTCATCTAGATAATAAACTCTTAAAGCCACTGAGCTGGGGGGGTCATTTGTACAGTAGTTGGTAACAAGAGCACCTCTCCTTCTGGCCCTCAGGCCTGGGTACATGACTTACCCAGTGTACATAAGCTAGGCCTTTCAGACACTCTCCTAGATTTCATATCTAGACAGGTGATGTCATGGTAGAGGGCCAGAGGAGAACTTACGGGAGCAGTGGGGGCTGTAGCGACACCACCGTCCAGGGCAGTTGCAGCAGTAGTACCGGCTGCCCGGGGCAGTGAGAGGCTGGTGCCAGCAGGAGCGTCACTCCCTGATTGTTCCCTCCTGTTGTTTGAGCCTGATTGTGCACCATTTTTGGGAGTTCTCTGAGCCGCCCTGTATTCTCTCAATCACTTCTTTTTCTGTTATCCAGGATCTGTTGCTTTGGTGTACAACTGGTAACCTTAATTGATAGACATGTTATTCTTTTTTGTCCTGCTCAGAAGTGACTATAGAATTGGAAACACATCTTTCAAATCTGGAGAGTATTTTCACCCCGTAAGGGCAGATGTGATGTTTAGAAGTGGCTCAGTAATACTGGGAGGAGGCATTCTGGTGGGATGAGGGGGAAAACCTTGTACCTAGTAGGAGCCATGAGATGTGTGTTACAGTCTCAGAACTGGCATGGATTCACTGTGTTGATCTGGAGGATGTTGCTTCCTCTCTGTGGACCCCAGTTTTGTCATCTTTATATGAGTTGGGTGACTCTAGGCAATTCCTAATACTACTTTCAGTCTGGAAGATTTCCACAGTTGCCTTTCTTTTTTTTTTTAATGTTTTATTCATGAGAGTCAGAGAGAGAGAGAGAGAGAGAGAGAGAGAGAGAAGCAGAGGCAGAGGGAGAAGCAGGCTCCCTGCCTAGCAGGGAGCCCGATGCGGGGCTCGATCCCAGGACCCTGGGATCATGACCTGAGCTGAAGGCAGACGCTCAACCATCTGAGCCCCCCAGGTGCCCCACAGTTGCCTCTCAGTTTAAGCAAATGTTTCTTCCACACATGGTCCATGGTCCAGAAGAGGGGAGTCACGTGATCCACTCTGGAGCCTGCGACCTTCAGGATGACCCTATGGACTTGAGCAGGGCATATTACAGATGTTAAGAAATGTTTTTAAATTTTTATTTAAGTAATCTCTACACCCAACATGGGGCTTGAACTAATGAACCCGGAATCAAGAGCGGCATGCTCCTCCAACTGAGTCAGCCAGATGCCCCTAGATGCTAAGAAATATTTTTTTAAGATTTGTTTATTTTAGAGAGCACGAGAAAGAGAGTGTGTCCACCTGTGAGGGGGGTGGGAAGGGGGAGAGGGAGACCAGAGAATCTCAAGAAGACTCCCTGCTGAGCACGGAGCCTGACATGGGCCTTGATTGCATGACCCTGAGATCATGACCTGAGCTAAAATCAAGAGTCGGATGCTTTACTGACTGAGCCACCCAGGTGCCCCAAGAAACATTTTGAGTGAACAGCTGAGTGGTACACTCCTGGGTGCTGGGGGTTAAAGTTAGATAAACTATGATTCCAGGGAGGCACAGAGAAATTACAGCACAGCGTGATGATTGTATTAGCGGCTTGGGCAAGAACTTCAGTGACAGGGAGGACACTCAAGATAACTGCCTGAGAGAGGGGGGTATGTGTACATACACATACATACTCTTGGGAGGAAAGTCTTGATGGAGGAGGATGTAACCTTTATGCTGAAGAAGTAGATGAAGGGAACTTAGGAAGAGAGAACAAGAGTGAGAAACTCCTAAAAACTCTGGAGATGTTTAGGGAACAATAATCAAATCGTTGTGGCTGGAATACAGGAATCCTGGCAGAATGGGGGTGAGAAGGAGTGGGAGGTGGAGGTAGGGGTTGGATCACAAGGGGCATTCTAGAGCAGGGTAAGGAGGTTACCTGTGGGCAAAAAAGCCTTAGAAGTTTTTAATGCTGTGTGGTATTGAACCAGATCAAAACCCCAGGGCTGACTTTTGGTCAGGATGCTAGCAGCCGAGGGAAGTCTCTTTTCTCCTGTAGCCAGAAAAAAAGATGCTTTTTTGGGCTATGTCTGGACAGAGGCTTGTGAAATGACCCAAATAAGCCTCTTCAAGGAGCCAGAGTTCACCTTCTGAAGTTCCAAGGAATTAAGGAACTTCAGGAACAAGATACCCAAGTTCTGTTGGTACAGGTACATACTTCACTTGCTCTTTGTGGAGGTGAGACTAAGAAGAACACAATGAAAGTATCAAATACTCTAAAGCACATGTGGATTAAGTTGGTGAAAGTTGAAATTTCTCTCCTTCATGAGTTAATGTCTTCTTGTAAGAAATTAGAAACTTTACCAAGAGGTTTTTGAATACTTAAATGTCCACATCTACATGGTCAAAGTGATAAAAGACATGTTTTCTTATCTCAATGCAGTGACATCTTAAAAAGCTTTCTTTGTTAAATTGAAAGTTGCGTGTCAGGTTATTCTCTGTCTACAGTTCTCTGTTGATTCACTGTTACTGTATAGTGAAGTTGATGTAAGGCAAGACAGCATGCTTTTAAGTTCTAAACTATGATTGTTGGACAAGAATCCTGACAATGTCAGACTAATCTCTCTGACGGGTGCTGTACTGATAGGGGCTGACAACATAAACCCATGCTGGAAAATTCTAATCCATTACCTGGCACAAGACATGTTGCACCTTGGGGTTTATGGGAAAATAATCCATTTGCATCTGTTTCAAAGTGATTTTTTCTAGGGACATGAATGTCCCAACTTGACACCATCTTTTTATAAGGAGGAATCACAACAATCTGGAAATTAAACAGTAGCACGTTCCTGTGGAGGCGCCTGTAGTTTGTGTCAGACCCAGCTACCCTTACTGTCGAATTCTTTGTGTTATGTTTTTCAACTTGATCTCCATCACATGGAAAGATCTGGGCCTAGGCAAACATCTTGACAAAATGGTCTTTATCAGCATAATTTAATTCTCATTTTAGACCATTCTTGGTGGCAGTTTAAAAAAGAGTTCCTATAATAGCTCTGTTGTAGGATTAGGCGTCTCTGTTCTGCCACTCTTTTTTAACTCTTCAGTGGTGAGATAATGTGTATAGCAGAACGGTATTATTTGAAATAGCTGGCTCTCTCTATTTTGCCACAGGCATCTGCCTCTGATGAATGGAGAAGTGATGGCAGAGATGTTCAGAGAAAGAAAGAGTCCATAATAGCAGCCAGCGGGTCTGTGGTGCTTACTGGTTGTTAGGTACTGTTCTCTCTGTTTCACAGATGTTAATTTAATCCTCACAGCAACCTTACAAGGTAGTTACAATTATAACGTGAACCCAGGCAGGCTGGCCATAGTTTACTGCTTACCTTTATGCCTTAGGGTACCTTTCAATAGTTTTTGACATGTAGAGTAAGATTTTATTAGCCCAGAGCATAACAGTATGCTTAAATAAAGGAGTATTAGAGAAGGAATCCCTCAATGTCCTTGTTGGCATATTAAGAGCTAAGCCTGGAGACTGGAGATGATATTTTGTAATGTAGAGAGGCCACCCCTTCACTTTTAAGGCCTAGCATCTCCATGAAGGAAAAGGACATAATATAGAGGGAGTACAGTCAGAAGAAGTAAAGTTTGTCTCTTTTTCCATGGAAGTTTGTGGGAAGGAGGAAGAGGTAGGCAAAAGCAGAAAAACATTTAATCACTTGGGTTATGGCTCTATACTTACTGCCTCATTGCCAACCAAGGTTAAAATCCAAAAGAACATAGTGAATACATTGAAAGTGGAAAGAAGGAGTTTTGTAGTAAACAAAGTGTAGGATAAGATGCCTTTTGTGTCAGAGAAAACAGTCGCAATGGTGGGAGTAGGCAGAGGAAGACCTGAGTCATGGACATTGCGTATAGCTGTGCAGGTTGTACACTGAACAATTCCACAGCTCACTGTACGCTTAGACTTTGGGAATGCTTTGTCCCTTTGAGTTGTGTTTTGTGGTGGCCCTTTTCTGAGTTGGCTTTTTTGAGTCTGTTTTGTTTTCTGTGTGTAGTATGGAAATGTCCAGGAATTCCCTGTGCCTTGTGGAGTTACATATATGGTGGCTGATGTGCCTAGCAGGCAGCACGTTCAGAAGAGGTATTCCAAGCTTGATAAAGTGGAAACTAGGGGCTGTGGGATAACTCTGAAATAGAAATCAAGTGGGCATCATGTGCAGACATAAGAGGAATATATTGTGCTAGCAAGAGGTGAAGGAAGGCCACTTCAACAGAAAGGACCTGTTAGGCCTGATGGAGCAGAGAGAAGAGACCCTGAATTCATTGGCCATAGACTTTATCAGCAGATACCATGGGGTGAGCAGAGACCAAGTCAACACAGGACTTGATTGCCGTGAAGTCCAGATAAGACTCAGAGAGCTGAGCACCTACTATGCTTTGGGATCTAAAGAGTGAATAAACTATAGACTTGGCTTTGAAATTTCCTAGGCTCATGGGGAAGATAGACTGAAATAAATGGAAATAAAGTTGTATAATATGGTAGTCGAGGTATGCCTGAGATAATATGGGGGAGTACAAGGGAGAGTGTGATAGGCTGCCTGGTGGACAGCAGGCAGGAAAGACCTCACAGTAGAAGTGATGACCAACCCCATGGGTTTTGATGGATGATAGGGAGTAATATTTTCTTTGGATTTATGTTCTGTGAGTGAAGCCAGTGGGACAAAAGAGTATGTGCTAGAAGCTTGGTGTGGTGGCTCACTCTTGGTCCTGCCTTCCATGCCTCCCTAAAAGGGAATAATTTTGACCATCTGCTTTCCACCTCTTGGTTCTGAGGCCCACCTGCCCCCTGCTCCCTTCTTCCCCAGTCAGGGAGCACTGTGCACCCTTCCCCAGTGGGGGCCTGGGTTTAGGTGCTATGAAGATGGCGTAAGTGAAGGGCCCTATGAAGGCGTAAGTGCATGGGCCCTACCGCATTTTGGAGTGGGGCACAATGGTGGCCATCCCTGCCCTGGTCTGGCAGCACCGCAGTGCATTTTCCTCATCCTGGGTGAGCCTCTTGACCACACTGGATCCAGATACCTAGCACATCCTGGCCCCAGGAGTTGCACATCTACTGTGGTTTGGGGTTGCAGGTTGTGGGAAGGGGAAGTGCCCGGTTTGACTTCCCAGACCAGGCCTGTGGTATGGCCCTTCAGTCCTGTGCTGGCGGAAGGGGAAACTGGCAGCCAGGGGATGTGCAGGCTCCAAGTTACCCTGGCGCCTGCGTGGGCTTCAACTCTCCCTGTCCAAGGGAGCATGACCTTAAGTAGCAAATAAAGAATACTACACCCAGTCAAGAGAAAGACCATGGAAAGAAAATGTCTTTTATTTTAGAAATGTTGATGCTTTTTCTTCTCTCCCCTCCCCAGCCCCCTTTTAAAAATAAGGGACATGACATTTCTACTTTGTACTGGGTACCAAAAATTACATAGCTAGTCCTGGGCTTGGGGGAAGGGGTGAATGAATGAACGAATAAAAAGCCACCAAGCTCTTTTGTAGACCCCAAGCCCCCACATCCTCGTGTTCCCTGTTGGGGTGTGAAGTGACATCACTTCACAGGAAGACTGTCAGTCCCGGCCTTATGGACGATTAAGGTTCAGCACAGTGATTTCCAGTTTACCTGGAAAACTGATGAGAGTGCCAATATCAGAGGTCCCAGCTCCAGGAGTTGCCTTACTCTTACACTAGAGGCACCTGCTCACGTATAATTCTTCATGGCCAGAGTGATATTAAAAAATGCGAGGTTAATGCAAAGGGAAAGAAAGACTGTTGATTTATTCATCAGGAGTGTGTTAAATAGTACCCCGTGGCCTAAGAGAGTTAATACATCTTCCGAAGCAGGTAACTGGCCAGCAACTGAGAGAAAAGAATATGGGAACAAAAGACATTAGTGCTGGAGCAGGTGGTGGTGGGAGTCTTTGAGATAATGTCACCCAGCTCTTAACAGACAATGAAACTGAGACCCGAGAAGTGAAATGACTCCTGCAAAGTCACAAAGCTACTTGCTTCCAGAGCTGGCCTTGAATCAGG